>NW_022987803.1:4851079-6173621 GCF_902827165.1 Trematomus bernacchii
GTTAGTGTTTACTTCCTGTCTGCCTTCTTCTGCCGTTCCCTTTAGTGTTTACTTCCTGTCTGCCTTCTTCTGCCGTTCCCTTTAGTGTTTACTTCCTGTCTGCCTTCTTATGCCGTTCCCTTTAGTGTTTACTTCCTGTCTGCCTTTTTCTGCTGTTCCCTTTAGTGTTTACTTCCTGTCTGTGTTCTTCTGCCGTTCCCTTTAGTGTTAACTTCCTGTCTATCTTCTTCTGCCGTTCCCTTTAGTGTTTACTTCCTGTCTGCCTTCTTCTGCCGTTCCCTTTAGTGTTTACTTCCTGTCTGCCTTCTTCTGCCGTTCCCTTTAGTGTTTACTTCCTGTCTGCCTTCTTCTGCCGTTCCCTTTAGTGTTTACTTCCTGTCTGCCTTCTTCTGCCGTTCCCTTTAGTGTTTACTTCCTGTCTGCCTTATTCTGCCGTTCCCTTTAGTGTTTACTTCCTGTCTGTCTTCTTCTGCCGTTCCCTTTAGTGTTAACTTCCTGTCTATCTTCTTCTGCCGTTCCCTTTAGTGTTTACTTCCTGTCTGCCTTCTTCTGCCGTTCCCTTTAGTGTTTACTTCCTGTCTGCCTTCTTCTGCCGTTCCCTTTAGTGTTTACTTCCTGTCTCTCTTCTTCTGCTGTTCCCTTTAGTGTTAACTTCCTGTCTATCTTCTTCTGCCGTTCCCTTTAGTGTTAACTTCCTGTCTGTCTTCTTCAGCTGTTCCCTTTAGTGTTGACTTCCTGTCTGCCTTTTTCTGCTGTTCCCTTTAGTGTTAACTTCCTGTCTGTCTTCTTCTGTTGATTTCTGTAAGGTCCAGCGCTCTGTCTTTTAACATTTCTAAACTGTGCAAAGTTTGTTCTGATGGTTGAACTAGAAATATTTTTGTGGGGAACACAGAATAGGAAAGTATCAACCTGAGGAGCATGAACATGCTCAGAGAACCTCATGTTGGAGCTTTTTGTTTTTGTTTTGTATACGTTTGAAAGTTAGGCCTGTGTTGGCTGTGGAGGAAAAATAAGGAGGGCAGAAATTGGTGTGCTGTACTGAGACAATTGAGAACACTCTAATCCAAATGGAAAGCCAGTAAACAAAATAATGGTCAGATTGTACTTGATATACTATCAGGATTTTTTGTTTTGTTATCTGATTTTGACTGTAGACCATTATCCAGACCCACTGGTGCACTTATTCTGAGGCCTACTACAGCCTTTTTGGGATTAATAAAAATATGCAGTAAAACGCTGTTTGGAATAAGGAGAGCAGTAACTACAATTGTCCTCAGGCGTATGCAGAACAGTGGGAACAGACACCGCAGGCTGCAGCTTTTGTACTTTAAATATATCAATGTTTGCAACAAGCTTTATGCCTATAACAGAAAACTTTCTGAATATCACCAAGCAGTTCTCCTGAGTTATTCAGCTATTGGGATAAGTGCTCATTTCTATAGAAGAAACAAACCATGAGTGGATTATCATCGCCTCTTCTACCAACAAAATGTACTTTTCTTACATTTTAAAATACTCCGATTGCACTGTGATGATGCTGTATTTAAATAAGTAAATGAAGACACCTAATCTATTTGAGCAGTGAATCTGATGTAGGTTTAGAAGGGCATCTGATATGGATCCATCCGAGCTCTGTGAAGTTCATTCCTCAAGCTGAAGAAGTCCTTAGCAATGACAGATGCCTGACTTTAGAGGCGTTGACAGCAGATTCCTCTTCCATCCGCGGAGGGCGGCCATGCATCACCCTGCAGCCTTCAAACAGCAAATCAATCCAGGGTGGGGGGGTACTGCTTAGGGAAACACTATCCAATAAAAAGCCTACAGAAGAATGCTAAGTATACCTCCACATGTATGGGGTTCAGTGTAGAGAGCTGCATTTGTCTCACAGGGCAATGGGATTTCCTACAGACAGGATTTCATATATTTCTTCAGTCACATTCGGGTTCTCTTATCCCTAAAGAGCTACAGCAGCAGCTGCAGCTGAGTGGATCAATGTGAGAATTGCCTGTGAAATTCAGAGCGTTTTCAGACTGGAATCCTTCTGATTATGTTTCACGGATAATGTGAGGATTTTAACGCACCACGCCGAGTGCCACAATCTCCGGCGCACCTTCCGAGTATTGAGTTGCATCCTCTTACGAGCAGCTCCACTGGCTACAGGCTTCAAAAGTCTTTTCACATCACCTTTCAGTTCATTTATCTCTCATTCAGGACTGAAAGAGCAGAGTTTATCTTGCTCTCACTAACTCACTCTGTCGATACCATTCACAGACCAATTGTATCAATATTGTTCTGCAATGAGGGAGAAAATCTGAATCATAAATGTTTTATTCATCCAACAGTGGGGGAAATGTACATTCTTACAGCGAGGAGACAGAAATAAAAGGCACATACAATAAGTAGGCTAATATATCAAAGTGGACTATGCTAATGTTCAGTTTCATATCAGTATGTAGTGTCTCTACTGGGACATGTTCAAAAAGCTCTTTATTTTTCTCATACAGCCTGTGCTGCAGCACCTCTTTTCACCCTCTGTCTGAAACCAGAGCCCAGTCTGCTCTGATTGGTTAGCTGGCCGGCTCTGTTGTGATTGGTCAACCGATTAGATATGTCCCACCGTCACGTACAAAGAAAGTCCCTCTGAAGGAAAGTGTGGTATTTGAGCCTTTGCAGACCATTGGGTCCACAGTGGGTAGCAGTCAAAAACATTAATAGACTTTTTAGTTTGCAAATGTATGAAGGAAATATGTACATTTGTCTGAATATAATACCACTATATATGACTGTTCGAACGACACTATCACTTATTGCAGTTACTGTACTTTACTGTATTTCAACCCCTGTAGCTACTCACAAAATGTCTCAACAAAGCATTTTTTAAGATGTTACAACAAGCAATGTCTCTCCTGAATTACAGATACATTTCCAATCCTATAGAACCCAAGTAGGATATACGTATTGCTTTTCTTTCGAAAAAATAATTTTGTGATAATTTAATAGTAAATAATCTTATTTTTCTATCCACTGCTCGCATTTTGTGAAACAGTCCACTGTACCTTTTCTCGCCTGCTGTGTAAGAACATAATTGCCGTTTTACTCGTCATTTACTTTCATTATTCATTCATTCACGTTCATTTGTTTTATTTTAATCTCGTGACTCAGGGTTTAATAAATGAAATGTCTCTTAACGAGACAATCAAGAGAAATGTGACATTAGATTCACAGATTGCCTCGCCTTTGAGTTATGCTTTCTGAATTCTTTACTCTTTTTATTGAAGCTCATGCCTGCTCAAGGTGACAGATCTTTTTGTCAAACAATAATCAAAGCATCGACAAATATCAAAGCACTTGTTTCTCCGACTGGATTTTTTGCATAGCCTTTTTTTGACGTGAATAAACATTCAGTGGGCGCACCAAATAAATGACAGCTTAGGTAAAATAACATTGAGTTTGCGATCAGCCTTTAAAAACCCATGTAGTGTTGAACACTGTTTTGTATGACCTGCTTTATATTAAGCTGGCTTGTCACCTTTCATACCTGTTCAACAGCGAGACGAGTGACAAGCAAATCTGAGCTGCGCGGACTCCCACTGCTTAGTCGGATGCACTGTTTGCTTCACTGATAAGCTGATTGGGTTTGTCAGGTGGTATTACGGCTGTCAGCCTTCATGCTGCCGCAGAATCAGAGGGGCTTTAGCAATCTCAGCTCTCGCAGATCAAAGTCAATGCTAACCTTGTGAAATTTGTTGACACAATACATGCAATTGAAGTCAACATTTCATTTTTGTCAGTGTAGGAATGAAAGTGAAGTTACAAAAAAAAAAATCCTGATAACAAATCTGATCACTCTAGTAAGGAATTTGTTATTATGTTTCCTTTCAGGTGTATATCAGTATGTAGTGTCTCTACTTTAAAGAGTCCTCTCCTGCTGATGTTCAGGTGTATATCAGTATGTAGTGTCTCTACTTTAAAGAGTCCTCTCCTGCTGATGGTCAGGTGTATATCAGTATGTAGTGTCTCTACTTTAAAGAGTCCTCTCCTGCTGATGTTCAGGTGTATATCAGTATGTAGTGTCTCTACTTTAAAGAGTCCTCTCCTGCTGATGTTCAGGTGTATATCAGTATGTAGTGTCTCTACTTTAAAGAGTCCTCTCCTGCTGATGGTCAGGTGTATATCAGTATGTAGTGTCTCTACTTTAAAGAGTCCTCTCCTGCTGATGTTCAGGTGTATATCAGTATGTAGTGTCTCTACTTTAAAGAGTCCTCTCCTGCTGATGTTCAGGTGTATATCAGTATGTAGTGTCTCTACTTTAAAGAGTCCTCTCCTGCTGATGTTCAGGTGTATATCAGTATGTAGTGTCTCTACTTTAAAGAGTCCTCTCCTGCTGATGTTCAGGTGTATATCAGTATGTAGTGTCTCTACTTTAAAGAGTCCTCTCCTGCTGATGTTCAGGTGTATATCAGTATGTAGTGTCTCTACTTTAAAGAGTCCTCTCCTGCTGATGTTCAGGTGTATATCAGTATGTAGTGTCTCTACTTTAAAGAGTCCTCTCCTGCTGATGTTCAGGTGTATATCAGTATGTAGTGTCTCTACTTTAAAGAGTCCTCTCCTGCTGATGTTCAGGTGAATATCAGTATGTAGTGTCTCTACTTTAAAGAGTCCTCTCCTGCTGATGTTCAGGTGTATATCAGTATGTAGTGTCTCTACTTTAAAGAGTCCTCTCCTGCTGATGTTCAGGTGTATATCAGTATGTAGTGTCTCTACTTTAAAGAGTCCTCTCCTGCTGATGTTCAGGTGTATATCAGTATGTAGTGTCTCTACTTTAAAGAGTCCTCTCCTGCTGATGTTCAGGTGTATATCAGTATGTAGTGTCTCTACTTTAAAGAGTCCTCTCCTGCTGATGTTCAGGTGTATATCAGTATGTAGTGTCTCTACTTTAAAGAGTCCTCTCCTGCTGATGTTCAGGTGTATATCAGTATGTAGTGTCTCTACTTTAAAGAGTCCTCTCCTGCTGATGTTCAGGTGTATATCAGTATGTAGTGTCTCTACTTTAAAGAGTCCTCTCCTGCTGATGTTCAGGTGTATATCAGTATGTAGTGTCTCTACTTTAAAGAGTCCTCTCCTGCTGATGTTCAGGTGTATATCAGTATGTAGTGTCTCTACTTTAAAGAGTCCTCTCCTGCTGATGTTCAGGTGTATATCAGTATGTAGTGTCTCTACTTTAAAGAGTCCTCTCCTGCTGATGTTCAGGTGTATATCAGTATGTAGTGTCTCTACTTTAAAGAGTCCTCTCCTGCTGATGTTCAGGTGTATATCAGTATGTAGTGTCTCTACTTTAAAGAGTCCTCTCCTGCTGATGTTCAGGTGTATATCAGTATGTAGTGTCTCTACTTTAAAGAGTCCTCTCCTGCTGATGTTCAGGTGTATATCAGTATGTAGTGTCTCTACTTTAAAGAGTCCTCTCCTGCTGATGTTCAGGTGTATATCAGTATGTAGTGTCTCTACTTTAAAGAGTCCTCTCCTGCTGATGTTCAGGTGTATATCAGTATGTAGTGTCTCTACTTTAAAGAGTCCTCTCCTGCTGATGTTCAGGTGTATATCAGTATGTAGTGTCTCTACTTTAAAGAGTCCTCTCCTGCTGATGTTCAGGTGTATATCAGTATGTAGTGTCTCTACTTTAAAGAGTCCTCTCCTGCTGATGTTCAGGTGTATATCAGTATGTAGTGTCTCTACTTTAAAGAGTCCTCTCCTGCTGATGTTCAGGTGTATATCAGTATGTAGTGTCTCTACTTTAAAGAGTCCTCTCCTGCTGATGTTCAGGTGTATATCAGTATGTAGTGTCTCTACTTTAAAGAGTCCTCTCCTGCTGATGTTCAGGTGTATATCAGTATGTAGTGTCTCTACTTTAAAGAGTCCTCTCCTGCTGATGTTCAGGTGTATATCAGTATGTAGTGTCTCTACTTTAAAGAGTCCTCTCCTGCTGATGTTCAGGTGTATATCAGTATGTAGTGTCTCTACTTTAAAGAGTCCTCTCCTGCTGATGTTCAGGTGTATATCAGTATGTAGTGTCTCTACTTTAAAGAGTCCTCTCCTGCTGATGTTCAGGTGTATATCAGTATGTAGTGTCTCTACTGGGACATGTCTCCATGCTTTAATGTTCAAAAAGCTCTTTATTGTTCTCATACTGCCTGTGCTGCAGCACCTCTTTTCACCCTCTGTCTGAAACCAGAGCCCAGTCTGCTCTGATTGGTTAGCTGGCTGACTCTGTTGTGATTGGTCAACCGCTAACAGATGCGCCCCCCCTCAGCCTGTACAAAGAAGCTCCTTCTGGAGGGAACTTTGGGATTTTGCAGACCATTTACATGCCACCTATAGAACACACTACAGGAAAGGAAAACACCCAAACATATAAGAGGGCCTCTTTAAATAGATTTGAAAAAGCTAATGCAATAAAATACAATACAATGTTAGACTCCGTGTGGAGCTGAAGACAACCCCTTTGATGAAAAAGCATTTTTCAATTATGTAATGAATCATTCAAAAGACAGGAACTCCTTACTGCTACCAAATACACTGCACATTTCACATTGGTTACGTAAATCATTTTTCTTTTAATCTGTCCACTCCCTGGAATATGCAGTGACAATAAGACTTTTCCTGTTACCAGATATCAGATCTAAGCTTTTTATTTAAAAGGTAAATGTGTTCTATAAACAGAAACACTGAACTGCACTAATACCAAGTTTGCTCAGTTCCATGTGCTCCTTAATGATTTAGTAATTCAAGTGTCCCCTGTGTACTGAATACCAGACATACTTCCCAGTTTCAGAGGATGTTAACTGGTTTAAATAGAATAAATTGGTCTAAATTGCTCGGTATAAGTTAATAAAAAGCACTTAATGTCCCTGTAATGGGCTGATAGAGCGATTCCTCACCTCCCCTCGAAAATTATTAGCTCAACATCCTGCGATAAGACCACAAACTGTCTAATAGCTCCGGCTCCTGGTGCCCACTGAATCGTACTCTCCTGCATCCGAGAGTACTCATAAATGTGCTCCGCCCCCTCATGCTCTGCCTCCAGCCTCCATCCTTTGACCTTGTTTCCAAGGTATTTTCTAATGAATGCCAGCCTGTGGATTCAAATAATGTCTAACCTTTGGCTTTTTGTATTTTGTGATTTTTTTCTCCTCTCGACCATCTACCTACCTACACATACTGTATAAATGCTTAGAGTAACCAAGACCTTGCATCATGGGCGGCGCCAGAGATTTTATTTTGGGGGTGCTGTGGGTAGGGCTGTGCAATTAATCGTATATTAATCTCGATTACGATTTCGGCTTGCAACGATTACGAAAACAACGTAATCGAAATAAAACGATTATTATTTTTTATTTAAAAAAAAAAGAAAAAATGTAATTTTTTTTTTTCTTAATTTTTTTTTGTATTGGTTTTTCAGTTTAATTATACTTAAAGTTCAGGGTAATCAACTGTTAAAAACAAACTGTTCACATTTTTTTTTTCAATAAATGGATGTTTTCAAAGTAAATGGATAATCGTTTTTAATAATCGTGATATCAATTATTGACCAAAATAATCGTGATTATGATTTTTGCCATAATCGCACAGCCCTAGCTGTGTGGTAGCTTGACGTTTCATAGAGGTTGCTCAAACATGCAGGGTGTCCCATTAATGTACCGGGCGCTACAGTGGAATGTTCTACTGCAACATTCCCTACACGCACATACACAGTGTACCCGCGACTGTTACAATGAAGGCTCGATAATCAGGCATATAGGTGTAAGCAGGGGTAACGTGCTATTTTTTACAAGTTGGGGTTGGACCTAACCTCCTCTAGGGGGGTCCGGGGGCATGCTCCCCTGGGAAGATTTTGTTTTAAATATTGAAGTTAAAAGCATCAATCTTGTGCACTTTGAGAGCAACATGAAGAGATCTATGGATACATCTCTCAACACCCAAATGAAACAGAACTGAAAACAGATTTATTTTTCTTTATGGATATTTTACAAATCACTCCCCTTTTAAACTGTATTCTTGTTTTACTGTCACAGTATTTTATACCTGTTTCTCATTTATTCTCTTATTTTTTTACAACTATATTGATCATATGAAGGAGTGCCTTGGAAATACTTGTTTACATAAATGGTGATCAAATCGTTTGAGACCCACTGACATGACTTAGACTAAAGTTAGCTATCTAAACACTCAGAGAGTCCTTTACCTCACTGAGCTGACGTTATCTGACAGGAGAGGACTTTCCCTTCACATTGTAGAAACAGCTTCTAATATCCGTTCGCGCAGCTAGCTAACCAGATGCTAACAATCTCCGGTACCGGTGCTCTCTCTCTCTCTCTCTCTCTCTCGCTCGCTCACACGTGCACTCGTGCCAGACACACAGAGTCAAGCTTGAATGAAACAACCAGAAGTACTTGTACCGTACTGTAGCATATCATTTTCGAATCAATCATTTTTCAAATTGTGAATTTCACATATATATTTAAAAAAACATACCTTTGTTGGGGTTGCTTAGCAGATGCTAGGCCAAATGTTGGTGTTGCTGTAGCAACTCCAAGCTGCCGCCCCTGGCAAGCATTTATTAAGGTACGATATGAAATAGATAAGGGTGAAGGGCTGAGTCGTGCATGTCATTCTATAAAAAAGAGTTTGACATTTGTGTTGGAACATTTCCTTAACGTTTCAAAAAATGTAATACCCTCCCCAGAAATCTTACATTTTTGTAATTTCTGTTTGTTTGCACACCCTGTATAACAAAAGTCTGCAGACCTGTGAGCCAAATACCTACCAACAGATAAACATCATGGATTGTTTCCTTAAGCTTATGTATTTGATTAACGGACTGAAAGACCCTAACAACATTCCAAATGCAATGCTTCTTTGCAATGCAATTTTGACGGCCAGTTGATGTGTGAAGAAAGCTCTTTGAGAGAGAGTCCAGCCAATTGAGGAAGGACATTCCAACCAACAGCCACAGCTAACATGTTTCATTTCACTGATCATATTAAGGCCCCGGCTCCACGGGAACGCATACGGCAAAACGCATCGGAGTAACGCAAACGCAACCGCAAAAAAGCTTCCGCCCACACGCAATATACACCGGATTGTGTCAAGCTCCACGAGACGGCTCCGTTTACATCCAACCTGCTCCAAAAGCTGCAGTACATATGCCGAACCTGTACATGGCGCTGTAACTTCCTCCACAAAAAGCAGCAACTTCCTCCACAAAAGCAGCGAAGAAGAATGGTTGTCATGGCTGCACTTCTGTTTATTCTCCGCGGTGGGGGCGAAGGGAACCGCGCAGAGTTTTTCGCCGGTCAACGTGTGTTAAAGTTTAAATCTTCATGCTTCCTCATGCAGCAGCTGATCCAGTAAGTAAACCCGACAGTAAAAATAAACATATTTATAACTAGTTTAGGTAGTTTGAGAGGTAATTAAAATAGCTAAGGGTGATGATCTGACTTGAAGTGTGTGTTTTGCTCCCGCTGCATCACAGCGGGAGGAGCTGCGTGTCTCCGTCCTGTCAGATTAGACTTCACTCGCGTTTATGTCCATATCGAGATAAAGATAAATAATCTGAATTCAGTGTGCAGTGTACTTTTGCGGGGGTGAGCAGCAGAGGTGGGGAGAGGCGGGGCTATTGCGTCGTCATTATCAGAAACGGATGACCATATAGGCGACCACACAGCCCCGTTGGACCCCCCAGAGTGCTCCGTTCCCAGATCTATCCACCTTTGGACCCGTTGTCGTTTGCAGGGTCTGTTTCTACGTTTCCGTTACGGCGTTGTTAAGCTTAAAGGGCTATACGCATGAGAAATATGCGGATTCAACCAGTTTTCGTTCCCGTGGAGCCTAGGCCTAAACCTACATCGTAATATATTCTAATTACACATAACACATTCAACCTTACTATAACAGAGATAACAGAACTTTCAGTCAGTGTGCTGTGAGGATATTAATGTCAGTGTAATATCAGAATGAGTGCTTGGCCAAGGTTAATTGGTAATACTCCTGAGGATTGAAACACAAATGTGTTGTTTCACACCAACATCATCCATTGTAAACATTTCAATTAGCAGAGAACAGGGAAGGTGTGAATATCATCTCCTCAAAATCCTCTTTACCAACAGCCTGTCAGTTTGTTGACTTCTTGCTTTTAGTGGATTGGTCTAGAAGAAAATTCTTAGATGAAACACATTTTTGCTAACTTTTAACTAAAGTAGATGCCGTTTCAACTAACAGGCAAATATTGCAACCCATTTGCCCAACTTGTGGCTATCTATTTTCAGTACCTGAATACAAAAACGATTTAACTATTAATAATGAAATGTTGCTGTAGTCATGTCATGATATCACAGATAGTATTTGGTTGTTTGGCAGTTAAATCACTGAAAAAACTGAAACGTTGACTTTAGTGAAATCTATTTTGTCACAGATTTCATATAACAGTATAAGGTTAATTGAAAGCAATAATATTAAGTTTACATAAAAAAGATTAGGTTCAACTCAATAGTATAGTCAACGTTTCAGTTTTTCCAGTGGATGGAAATCAAATGTGTGACATCTAGCTCTGTTCTTTTTTTGTAACACCATTTGGACATAACGTTGGCATTATCAACATGTGAAAGGCAAAATGATTCAATATAAAGTATGTTATTGGACTACTAATGTATAAATTATAAAAAATAAGATAACCTGAACCCAATAATGTCAAATATGGAATAAGCCTTGCTCATTGTGACACTTCATGAGCTTTTCTCTAGGACCATGCGCCTAAGGAATAACATTTTAGCCGCGGGGCTACAAGCGATGATCCACTTTCAGTCATATTTAACTCATTAGTTTTAAATTGATTTGGAGACTGTTGTGTAATCTTAACCGGCAGCAGAAACCCTTAAAAATTGATAAAAGCTGCGCACACTAATTAAACATTGGCTGTGTTTGGTTTCCCCATATGCTGGTTTTAACTAGATTATAAATCCTCCATATTTGTTTCTCATTTAAATGTTTTACACTGTGCTATGTCTTTAATTACACAAGATGAGGATAAATAATAGGCGTAAGCAAATAATCTGCAAGGGTGTTTCAGCCCAATCAGTGATTTTTACACAGTAAGACCTAATTATAACCACCCACCCAATTAAAATAATGTTTAATTTCTTGCTCAATCACTTTTCAATTCTACAATTCATCTCATACTGCTAACAATGGCTGAGTTTGAAACAATCTGTGCTCCAGAGTAAAGAAAGGCTGGTTGCTAAGATAAGAAGTGTTTTCAGTGAAGGCCGAGTGGGAGCCATTACTCATCACTGTTCTGCTGAGATGCTCTTGTTAACAGAAACACTGTTTTCATTCTTTTAATAATTCCTATTGTGAACTCCAATCTGCTGTTGTTCTGGTTTGTTTTGTTTGCCGCTGAGCTTCTGTCAATGAAAGGTCATGATCCCCTCTTTCCTAGTTTTGTTATGAAACAATATATAAGTGTGTGAATGTTCTTGTAGAATAACGGCTGTAGAAGTAAGAGGCAGAACATTCTGCTGACAGCATAAGTATTAGTTCTATCATTTGTAAACAAATGTAATCAGTAACCTTATCTAAGTATACACTATTCAGTAATGTAAGAAAACAGAACAATGTAACCCTAGAAAAGAAGAAACCAAGATATTTCGTATAAAAAATGTGGCTCTGACTTTTCCTACAGAATAGTAGTTTACAAATGCTGTCTTAATTTGATACATGAATGAAACTCGTGAAAATACAGTATTTCTGTTTTTTCCATCAGGGGCCCAGCTATGCATAGAAAAATATATACATTTACAAAAACAAATAGTCTAAATGAAAAGAACAGAAAATTCATGCAGAACCTCTATCTATAATATATTGTTTTTTTTATTTGAAATGCATTTATGAATGTAACTGAAAGGGTAATACAGTTACCTTTTCCTGTATCCTGAATATGTAATACTGTTACAAGTAATCCGTTACTCCCCAAGCCTGGCTTTAGAATTGTGTGGAAAGTAAGTTAGCGTATCTTATTACACGGCGTAGTTGAATACTCTATTTTGATTGGTCAATTTCACAGGTTATAAATAAATAGTCGATAACACACCGCTGCTAAGCATAACATCACCATTGCTAAGTAGGATCAATGGACAGAAGGAAAGAGGTTAAAAGACAGAGGGTTGGACGTCAAATAAATCAACAGAAGAAGACAGACAGGAAGTAAACAGTAACAGGAACACGGTATTGGCTGCTCTGCATTGTTTAAGGACTTGTTACTGTAAACAGTTACAGTAAACCTCGATCAGTGCTGCCGTTCATTTTATCATTTTAAATTACGTTGCTGTTGCCACAGTTCCATCTGTTGGTGCGCCTTGGAACAGAGTCTTTTTTTCGTAGCGTGAGCAATAGGATATTTTTCGAGTCAATCAAATCATTTCAATTAATATTGCGAGCCAAGTCGTTAGTTTGTGTAAAATGTGGCCGTATAATAAGTGGGATAATGTGCAGCGAGGCGGGTCATTATTGAAAAAAGCATGACCAGCACATTATCCAAAATAACATTACATGTCTATTAGCTGACGCTCTGTACACAGCAATGACTTTATTGGTTTAGTTGTCAGGGACCATGTACAAAAAGAACCTAAATCTCAAAGAGATAAGATGCTTTGTACCAGATTATAGCAGTTTGCTATGTTCCATCTGCAGTGATTGACATACACTTTGATACCCCAGGCATGCCTACGGGATTCTTTTGCGATAAAGTATTTTGCCCAAGAACACTTTAACATCAATCAATCAATCAATCAATGTTTATTTATATAGCCCAATATCACAAATGTTACATTTGTCTCAGTGGACTTCACAGTTTGTACAGAATATCAGTATGACAATACGACAGCCTCTGTCCTTAGACCCTCACATCGTACAAGGAACAACTTCCAGAGAGAAACCCCACAGTTTAAAGGGGAACATGGGAGAAACCTCGGGGAGAGCAACAGAGGAGGGATCCCTCTCCCAGGACGGACAGACATGCAATAGATGCCGTGTGTGAATCGAAGAGATAATACATTTTACAGCAGGTAGACCAAATGTTTGGAAATGCATGTTTAACATGTGGACTGCAGCAGCTAGGGATCAACCTAGTCACCTACTCAGATTGGTAGAAACCCATTTTATCCCCTTAGAACCCCCCACCCATAAGAGTCTTTCCAATAAGGTCAGCGCGTCCTCTTCAGCAAAGGAAATGCCTCTTTTTAAGGATTTTCGGTACAGCATCAAAACATCGTACTCTGTCTTGCTGTTATAGCTGAAGACATGACATGAATATAAATGCACAGAATCTGTATAATGTGCTGATGTGTTGAGCAGCCCAGGACCCAGTGGAGCGGATCACAGACGCATTCTGGAAGAGCAGCAGATCTGTTCTCCCTCTGAGGAGACCACCATATGGAAACACTGTGTGTGTCTGCACGGCGTCATATCGACTTAACACTGCCATGTGTACACACACACACACACACTGGCAACGTGGGCTTTGTCAGGCTGCGCTAAATCGCTAACACTGCTCTCTTTATGCCTGTTAGCTTTGAAAAGTTAATAAATCAGAGCATTTTACAGTCTGTTGAATACTGAGGCTGTGGGATGTCATATTTAGAATGGTTAGGACAGCCGTTACAAAACAACGGGATGTTACGTAGTGAACTAAATATTTGTAATTTGCATGTGATTCAACCGGATGAGGGTGCCGCTTGAAGCTATGAAAATATGAGTTTGTGTGTGTGTGTTAGCTTTCTGCATTCAGAATACAAAATGCTCCTTCACTCTTCAGGGCTCTGAGTGGGTGGCAGTGTGTGTGTTTCATTGAAAGCTCAGTCAGCAGGGTCAAAGAGACACAGTTTGAACAAAGTTGAGCTGATAACTAGCTTAAAGCCAAGGTTAGAAGTTGTTTTGTAAAAGCAGTGAGGCTGAAGAAAAAAACGGAATCGTTGACTCTCATTAAATGTTTTATGTAAATTTCACATTAGGTTAGTGGAAAGCAATAATATGAAATTGAACCTAATATGTTTTACGTTCTTTGTGTAATCTTCCTGACGTTCATATTTGGAGGTACGCCTTTAAACTGGTGGATGATTGTTCAGCAGATGATGTAGCAAAGCAGCCATGCCTGAAGACCTGAACAGGAAACCATCTAGCAACACATCTGAGGATCTTATTGTGTTGTCACAACTTTTGAAGATCTAGGAGCAAATCATTGTTGTATCTTTATCATAAACGCTACGAGAGGTGCATGTCTTATGTGTGGCATTTGGCCGTCGCCATCTTGTTTTTTTTTTTATCTGGAAGATACCATATTTAGTCATATTCCTTTTGACTAGTCAGAATAACTTTAATTCAAGATAATCCTCAGACATTTAGAAAGCAATGGTTGTTGCTTTCGAGTTGCTTTAAGAAGACACACATATTGTAGTCCTGCTAGTCGATTGTAGAAGACCTTTAAAGACAATACAATTTAAATATCTTTGAGGGGGCTGAGTTAAATATGTCTATAATTTAAATGTATACTAGGCTTACACTAGAGATAAATAAAGATATCAAAAAATCATATCAAACTTACCCGAACATAAAAGTAGCTATCTTTAATTAGATTCTCCTCACAATGCAATAGGTCATTATCACTAGTCATATACTATACATATACATAAGAGATATCTTCATTTGAATTATCACGAGTAAACATTCTGGACCTTCGTGTCACATATCCTAGACTTATATGTCACCAATGTATTGCAGATATACTGTACTTTCGGTCTATGTGTTTGGTTTCAAAGAGTATTTTACACACACACACACAGACACACACACACACACACACACACACACACACATACACACATACACACACACACACACACACACACACACACACACACACACACACACACACACACCCTCCTCCCCTCTAATCATCCCAGTGAATCAGTGCATGTTGTGTCTGCGGTTGTTTTCTCTCTGGGCGATGCTCCCATATCTCATTTCCCTCTCATTTTCCGATAGAAGCGATACATAAATCAGAGTTGCTTTAATCAGCGTTATCATTACCGTCCAAAGCAGACACATCATTACTGCAGGTATCCTTGGGATAGTCTCATATTTTTCCCCAAACCAAAGGCACAACAGATAGTGTTATCAGGATGAACACACCTCATCTCCCTGCTCTCTGTCTCTCTCTTACCAAACAGTTTGTTTACTCAGGCAGGTTTGTTTGTTTCACGAAAAGCACTGCTTTGTTTTTTGTTCTACAGTCTAATTCAATTAACTGCAGAATAAGCTGTTTTATTAAAGGGCTCATATGTTACCTTGATATCATTTTCACTCATTTGAAAACAAAACTCAGAAAGGGAAGAGGGGAAGTGTAAAGAATGCACAGTGAAGGGTTTAGGAATGCTAATGAAGGCCTTGAAAGAGCTTTGTCTTCCTGTGTAAATGTGTAAAAAAACGTATTTGAAGCCTGACACTGCCTTCATCTGTGTAGTAGCATCTCTGAAACAGCAACAGGCCACAGTTTCCTCTGTTCGCCGCCTCTTCTGTCACAGATTTAATGCCAACAGCGCTGTGAAGCTGCAGGACTCTAGCCCTGCTGCGTAAGCTAACATGTTTAAACAGCAAAACCTTCTTTCACTTCATCATTCTGTCAGCTGAAAGGCGAATTATGGTTTTGTACAGAGTTGGGTTATTGTTATAAATTCAGTAATCAGTAATCACACTAGCACCCCCCCGTTGACAATATACTAGCGGTACTGAAGTGGGCCGGACGAGATGCCCGGGCTGATTTTTAGTCCCAGTCCGCGCCTGGGTGGAGGTATGCCCATTATTTTGAGTTTGTCCGAAGAAAGGACAGGAATGTGACGGTGAGGTGCAAACTGTGTTCAGGCCAGAAGCTTTTATCCACTGTAGCAAACACAACGTCAAACCTCCACAAGCACCTGCACTGACAACATGCTAACGTGAAGCTAATAGCTAAGGACCTCCGAGTCAAGGTCAAAGCAGTTACACAACAAAATACAAAGATAAAAAAACGAATACAAATCTTCTGTAATATTTACAGATTGATCTAACGTGCGATGTGATAGTGCTTTTCAACTGTGCATGCGTTGGAAGAGTAATGATTTCTAAAGTGTGTGGAAGGTTGTACCAATGATCAGAAAGACAAAGAAATACTTTCTAATGTCATAATAAAAGAGTTTGAAAGGGACTAAAGTTGTACTGAAGTATATGACCAATACGGGCTTTACAAGCGCCAATATTTAAACAATGTTGATGTCTTTATGTTCAATATTTATTATAGAGAGGGCTAGAGAGGGCAACCCAATCTTACTATACAGGAAACCATGGTGAGTATCATACAATCAAAAGCCATACATCTAAAGGAGTGACCAAAAGACAAGGGGTTTACATATTGAGGCAGCAGCATATAAATGATATCACGATAGTCCAGAAGTGATAAGAAAACTGCTTCAGTGATGCTCTTCCTGTTAAAGAAAGCTTGTGTTTATGTATCAGACAATTCTCTGTTGTGATATGTTTACAAGATTAGCAACATGGATTTTTAATGTAGTTTCTTCCTTATAAGCGAGATGGCAAGATAGCAGAGGGAGCTTTAAACGTAATGAAAACACTTTCTGAGCTCTTGACTAGAGAAAGTAACAACTGTTTCAAATAGTGAGGGTATTTAAAATGTCTGCTTTTATAATTAATTCTTTATAAGGATATATCATTGATGATAGAGAATTCTGAGCCTTGGTACAACAAATAGTATAGTGATGGTGTGAGAGTAAAGAAATATGATTCCATGTATATATATATATATATATATATTGCTACATGTTTGCACACTTTCAGCATGAAAAGACAGAACCTTAAAACTGCAGAATGCTTGACTTATTTCCAGACAACTTAATATCATTCAGGTCCCGTGGTGAGCTTGATCTTCAATAAAAACAAGAGATTTTCACACCTGACTGATACTATTTGTCACCAGTTTTATATCCAACCAGAGCTGAAGCTGTCAAAGAAACCCTGACTTGTTGAGTTGGAGGTATGTCTGTGGTGTAGGGGCAGGCAGAATGTAATCCCTCAATCTCAATGCAAGCAGAGTGTCCAAGCGGGGACGAGAGACAGAGGATGAGTGGGAGAGCAGCGGGATGAACGCTCGCTGCGCTGGAGGAAGCATTCAGACAGAACAAAGAGCCGACCCCCCGCCCTCCCACGCCTTATTCATCTCTGCCTTTTCCTCTGTCGTTTATACACAGACTCAGCTCATGTACGTCTCACACGGTCTGTCTCTCACATGCAACCAAGTTGGCATAAAAATCTAATGTAATGTACGTTGACTTTAATTAAATGTATTATGTCAACACATTTCACATAGCTGTATTAGGTTAGTTGAAAGCTATATTTAGTTGAACCTATTTTTTTTATTAAAGGTCTCCTGTCATGCAAAATGCACTTTTGTATATCTTTTATACATAAATATGTGTCCCCGGTGTGACAGAGAACATAAAACCCTCTCTCTTTTCCTCTGTACCCTCATCTCTGAAAACGGGGGTGCAACGGAGCTGATCCATATTTGCGTCCGATAATATCTGAAATGTGGGCTGGCTTTACACCCACGGCCCTATCAGAAACGTTGCTATCAGAAACAATGCAATGTTTTGGACGTAATATGGTCTGTCTTTACATTAGCAAGCATCGCTAACACTCAGAGCTAACCTGTACTGGAGAGAGTATGTGTAAAAGAAGCAGGATATAAAAAGGAACTCACCTTGTAGTAAACCCACAAGAGAAAAAGCATTTGAGCTCCATACTGTTTCAGAAATAATCCTTGATGTGGTTTGGAACATAGTATGGCGTTTCATCACGGCAGCATTTAGCTGAGAATCTGGGTAGAACTCTCCTGAATGAGCTCTCCTCTCTTTTTTTTCAAATTTCTTTTCAAATGTATTTATTTTTTAAAGCTATGGACCCAGAATCAGCACTTCTCTAACAGGGCTGAAAAAGAGAGCCATTAGGCATGGCTAGAATGCGCGATCTGTTTGGTATTTTGAGCAAAACACTAAAATAAAATATCAAACACTGAGAGCACAAAGCATAATTGGTGGTGAATGATGTCATTACAGTTCACTACACCATTATGATCCTTTGTACGCGTGCTCTGCTGTACAGTGCATTATATCTCTCACCTAAATGTGTTAGTGCTGCACCATGTAACTTTCTGTCAATGTGTCTGCACCAATGAACACCGCCAGTGTCCAGCAGTAGTCATTTAATTAAAGCCTTTCTGATTTTAACTCCCCGTTTATCTGCCATAGCAAACCTTTGCTAGCACGCTGCAGGCTGAGAGCTGATGATCCCAGCAGCAGCTGTCTCCACCAGCATGCACACAAGCTGAAGATAATTGTTGATAATTGCTGAGGGAGCCATTATTTTTCAGTATTTGGCCCTCTGGCGAAGCACTATGAGTCACTGTGTGCCAGAGAGAGAGAGAGAGAGGGGAAGGGGGGGGGGGGGTGCTGTGACTGAGACACCTGGAGATTACAAACAGGGATTTGGGGCCTTCACGCAGGCTGCCACAGCTTGCCTGCACCAGAAATCCGTCGCCTCCAGAACTAATGGAAGTATCTGCACAGACGGGACATATAGAAGCCTTATAACACACTCATTTAGCCCCCGTCTGTGCTACACTGAAATCAGCATTCTCTTGTTGCTAAGATTGTGTTTTCCAAGTGTCGAGTATAATGGCTTAAGGCCACGAACTGCAGATATGTTTCACAGTTTAATTTGTCCAACCTTACCTCATGTTTGTTATTCATTTAATTATATTTTTTGAAATGTAAGGACAGTAATAATGTATATTTCACCAGTTGCATTGCTCCCTGAAAAAGAGCAACCTGCATTGGGCTGCTTCTAGTTTTCTGGATTTATTTATTAATTTATTCCATTAATGCAATTATTATAATACAAAATGTGAACGCTTTGAGGTCCTGCAACTGGAGGGAAAATATTGAAGGTTGAAAATAGTGAAACTTGAAGCACACACTCACCCATATCACAAAAAATACATATTCCAACTGCCTCAGATTGTGGTTGAAGTGTGAGGACATACAATCATGCATACTTTCGCATGAATAATTAAGCACTGCTATACCTTGCCAGGGGTGGTAGTAAACATGTATAAGTGCTAATCAAGGGAAAAGAGCCCTGACTACAGACAAAGAACTTGAAGAACATGTGAATGTGAGATCTAACCAGTGGCGGCCGGCCCATAGGGGCGCTAGGGGCGCCGCCCCCCCTCTTCCCACATTACAAATTAAAAAATATATATTTAAAAAATATATTTTTTATTTTTATTTTTATTTTTAATAAACAAGGTAAATATGATACAATTTGTATCAGTAAAATGTATAATCTACAATAAAATCTCGTTTAAAATTGTGTTACGATGTCTAAAGTTACTGATAAGTCACATGTTTTCTGCCTGGCCTTGCCCATGTATCATTACTCCCTCTCGTCTGGGCGCTATGCACAGCGCCCAGACGAGAGTGCAGAAAGTGCAGCAGAAGCCAACTGTTGCTATCTTTAAACTATGCCGCCGAAACATAATTTCAGCCAATCAGCGTCGTCAAATCTGATGGTCACAGGGCTCCTACGTGAGCGCCCGGTGCAGTCTGTGAGTTGTTTGGACTCGTATCCAAGGAGACAAAACCGGAAGCTGTCATACACTCTGGAAGCTACCATTAGCAGCTAATGAAAACTCCGATTTTGACATAAAAATTGAATTATGGATCATCAATCATTTTTCAAAGTGACAGACACATTGGATTAACCTATGGATTAACCTTCAGCTGCGTTTTTCTCGTTTTTGATCAGAATTGTTATTCTGCAAAAGGTGAGCATATCTCCGTGTTTTGCTACCTAAAGCTACGTCGTGTGATGTCTGTATTTGCTTCCCCTGTCGCGAGTTCTGATCGCTCAGTGATGATACTTATATTTCTAGAATCTGTGGAATCTCAGCTTGTAAACTTGTTTGTGCATATCCGATAAGTATATCGATTGATTTATACCTAGAGTGCGTTAGCATTTTTTTCGCTCAGGGCTCATTTAGACGCTTCTTGTGAGACTTGTGTTTTGTTTCGGTAAACATGGTTCATATCATCAGTTAGATGCGTTTCCTCTGAGTAGGACACATGAATAGTTTATTAAATTTTAAGAAGCCCCTTAACAGGTTAAATGGGAATTAAATCAGTGTTCCCAAAGCCCCGGTGTTCTGCAGTTTGTGTGGGCCTACTGTACTGTTGCACAGTTTATGCTGTAGAAACTATGTCCAGGACAAGGTGTTTGGAAGTTTTGGAAGATTCATAGCTAACCACACTGAAGTTATGGAGGTATTGATCAGTCTTCTCATATTTTTAAGCCTCAAATTGTCCTTCCCCCCCCCCCCCCCCTCTAACATCACCAGAAGTCATAATTTAAGGGGTCTTTTCTCAAAAAATTTTACCGGACACCCCTAGTATTGTTTGATCACCATTTCCACAGCCCCACCTAAAATATTTTCCACCAGCTGCCACTGGATCTAACAACACACCTGCAATAACCACTTGGCGCTTAAGGTGCTGCCAAACAGCAGTAACAGACACTCTCAAGATTGTATCTTTAACTTTAAAATGTTTGCATTGTCATTAAGACACAATTCAATGGAGCAAACTGCAGTTGTCTTTAAAAGCTTGAGAAACGGCGGGAAACTGGACTCTGTTTAGATTTTTTCAAAGATCTTATCTTTGCACAATTTTACGAATGTTTTAAATATTACACTCTTCTACATGAAACTGTTAGAAGAATGTTTTCTAGATATGTTCTAAGTTCCTACAGGAATATTATGATATGGGGCTTGCTCCAGTTTTATTTTCAAAGTAGTACTTCTTAAAGTTTTCACAGCCTAGCAGACACATTCCTTTATTCAAAGCTGATGGAGCTTTGAATAGTGTTTCTCTATCAGCAGCTAGAGGTAAATATGAGTTAATCCAAGGCTAATGGATCCTAGTGGTGAACTGTCATTTGACAGATTAACGTCTTTTAATCCGTGATACAAGTAGTAGAGAAAATCAAGACAGCTCAAATCCATGAGCATACACCACTGTAAGACCAAAAGTTTTAGCTGTGTTATATTTTAGATCAGCAGATATTAGCATTACAATGGTATCAAGAAATCTCTTCTTTTAAATGCCATTAAAGGGCACTATCAGACTGAAGTGTTCTCACTGTGTTTATTAAAAGGGTCAGAACAGCACCTCCGAGCGAGGATCCGTGTCAGTGTGTTTGAGACGGATAGCTTCATAAAAACTGTCACTGATAATAACCTCATCTCCCGGTGACCACACATCATTGCATTTGTGTGTGTGTGTGTGTGTGTGTGTGTGTGTGTGTGTGTGTGTGTGTGTGTGTGTGTGTGTGTGTGTGTGTGTGTGTGTGTGTGTGTGTGTGTGTGTGTGTGTGTGTGTGTGTGTGTGTGTGTGTGTGTGTGTGTGTGTGTGTGTGTGTGTGTGTGTGTGTGTGTGTGTAGCATTTGCTCCTACACCCCAAATCCACTTGGTGCTTTCATGATTCAGCAAACACTACTGACTTTCATAAAGATTTAATAGCTGCATTTGATGTTCTTCAAGGCGAAATTGCATTTGATAGCCAACGGTAGGAAAGAGCTCAAACCACTTTACAGAGCAGAGCTGCCTTCTCTGAAGTTGTTGCCAGTTTTTTAGCTCATAAATGTAGTCCACTGTCCTGTTTAAACATACGGAACTGGATCCCTGTCCAAATCAACTGTCTGACACCAGGAGCCAATCAGCACAAACAGCTGATCAGCCAGCTTATTGCCTACAGGCTGTCCGAGCTAATGCCTGACCTTTATTTTGTATTCTTCAATGTTAACATGCATGTGTACTTTGTATGTTTTTCTAGCATGTGAGCTTGCTAGCATTGCTGCAACTACAGAAAATGCTCCAGAAAAATTCATTATTTCTGCCAGTGTTTGGATTATGATCAATGTGTTGGACAAATTCAAATATTTATCCAGAGAAAAATGTTTTAAATTTCAAATTTTAAAGCAAAAACCAACATTTTGAAATGTATTTGTCCAGCCTTCTTGATCTGCACCAGTCTGATTTCAAGGTAGCGAACTCATGTGAGACTGCCCTCACTGAAGAACTCCTCTGTCTTCATCCTTCTTGATCTTTCTGCTTGTTTGACACAGTGAACCACCACATCCTCCTTCATCTTCTTCAATAACTGGGCGCCTCAGGTGCTGCGCTCTCTCTGCTCACATTCTTTATTAAAGACCGAACATACAGGGTTATCAGAACCCGGTCAAATCACTGGGGTCCCTCAGGGCTCCATCCTGGGTCCCCTCCTTCTTTCTGGGTCTTTTTTCTTCAGTGTAAACAGCTTATATTTACGTTGAGCTTTTTACAGCAGAGACATCCCTAACATCCTAACAGCTACAAAATGTTGGAATGAGCTCCCCATTGATATCCGGACAGCAGTGTCTACACATCTTCCGTCGCAAACCGACAACCCATATGTTTCCACTGCTCCTTGGCCAATAAAAAAAACACTTCTCACCTCTACACCTAGAAAAGCTTGGCCTATTTGAAGCAAGTGCAGTTGCACTATACAGTAGGTCATTGAA
This sequence comes from Trematomus bernacchii, assembly GCF_902827165.1. NCBI lineage: Eukaryota > Metazoa > Chordata > Actinopteri > Perciformes > Nototheniidae > Trematomus > Trematomus bernacchii. Next base: position 4,873,851 of record NW_022987803.1, read on the forward strand.
AGCTAATGTACCTACAAGAATCTTGCTATTTTGATAGTTCTTCATGGCTGATTGCACTTATTGTCTCTTAAGATTTGTGCCACAAGCAGCCTGTGATGTCCATGCTGACATTTGAAGGAGCAGAAACCTTGAGGGTCTGAAAGCAAAAGCTATAAATCATAAATCCAAGGCGCTAAAACTTGAGTAAGGTGACTCGAATACCTGGTGTACAGTTTGCTTCCTGTATTCATCTGAGGGAGGTTACAGTCTCACATTGTGTGTGATATTGGAGTTGTTTGCCAATTAGCCCTGTGAACAGTGACTTTGTCCCCAAACAACAGGAACACAAGAATGTGCTGGGGAACTTATTGTGCGTAACCTTTTCTAACTTGACCAGGGCTTAAAGCTGTCACCATTCTTTGACACAAACACAAAAACAAACACGAAATGCACACTTCAAATATTAGATTTCTAGTTGATTGGAAAGTTGTGATTTGCAATCCATATACATTTAAGGCCCACTAGTCTAGCTTAAAACAATGCAAGCATGAAGATTAAGAAATGTATCTGTATCAGTTCAGCCCCAACATGCCCTATTTCAACTGTACACGTGTGTGTGTGTGTGTGTGTGTGTGTGTGTGTGTGTGTGTGTGTGTGTGTGTGTGTGTGTGTGTGTGTGTGTGTGTGTGTGTGTGTGTGTGTGTGTGTGTGCGCACCCTCAGCTAAGACGTTGTGTCTTAATGACTAGAGCGGAGTAACCTATTTGACAAATGTTAGCTAAATAATTGATGACAAAAACATTAAGAGTAAAGGCAGGGAACAGCCAGTCAGCCTGGCTACTACAGTGGTAGCAACTTGACGATTTCACTATAAGTATTAGCATTACTGTAAGAGCTGCAGTTTCCATAAACACTACACAAATCATTTTGCTCTGAATGAAAGAACAAATTAATGTGTTTTCTATTTATATTTACATTGAGCTTTACAGCAGAGACATCCCTAACATGCATGCAAGCGCACACTTAATCAGATGATGTTAAACAGAACTAACGTGTTTCATGGGAGGGAAATGTTGGCTGCACTTTTAAATTATCCAACATTGCTTTTGTGCTTTTTGCCATTGTCAGATGTTTGTTTTAAAGGGCCCATGTCATGGCCATTTCCACTGATCATAATTACATTGTTGAGGTATACTAAAATAGATTTATACTGTGCAATTTTCCAAACTCACATTGGTTTCGCATACAGCATCTCTGTCAAGCATGTGTATTCAGCAGTATTCACTCTCTCCACTAAACGACTCGTTGGAGCTCTTGCCCCCCCCCTCCCTGTGAGCCTAGTGTGCTCCGATTGGTCAGCTCGGCCACTCTGTTCTGATTAGTCAACCACCAGAGAGGCTGCGCCCATGTCTAAACGGCTGCTCTCAGCCGAACATCAGTCTTATCATGGCGTCGGTACAGCCGTATATTTTATACGCAAACTAACCGAACTGTAGCTACAACTGTTGTTATAGAAGAGTGTGACGGCCCCAGGGCCTTTGTCTTACGATGGGGTGGAGCTGAAGAGGCTAATCAGCGCGATCACGGACACCTGGCCGGAGCCGAGGTGCTAGCCAGCTGCCCGGAGTCAAACAGCAGCCCCCCTCTCCCTCCAAGCAGCTCAGCAATCCTCTCCCCCTCTCTCTGCATTTACCACAATAAATGTGCCGTGGTTTTGTAAACTCGTGTATGTCTCCTTGTCTTTCCGTTGTGGCCTACGAGCCGGTCATAACAAAGAGTAAGTTATTTTTACCCGTTATAAACTACTACTGTTTGATGAGAAATCAAATCATGGTTTGCTATATATGAATGATATGTTATAGGAGCAAATAATTCAGGGAAGAAAGGATAGGCCTACTAAGTATTTCCATTAAACTTTATTTTTAGAAATGTACAAAATGAACGTAAATATACATATATACACGGTATATCGTCAATTACTCCTCGTTGTCGGCATCCTGCTTATAGCAGCCGGGGCTTTTTGAGACGATGCCTCAGTGTGGTCGTCCAGTCATGTATTTTCCGGCAGGATCTGGCTGGGCGAAATAAAATGCAAATCACAAAATATTAGAGAAACTTAGTTGTTTTAGATTCGTTAGTAGTAGTTGTGGTAGGAGTGTGGATATATCTAATGAACAGCTTGCCTGCTAATATGCTAACCTAGCTTTGTTTACCTTGGTAGCTAACACGATATGAACGTTAGCTTGGAGTAACGGAGTGTAATAAAACTACTATGAACAAAAGTTAGTGGTTCATATTAGGCTAGCAATAACGTGTTTATAATTGCATTATTCTACGGGTAGTCTGCTACGTTCGGTCATACAATGTTTCCTGCTAGCATGTATAGCTAGCCTCGTTAGCTATACATGCATAGCTAGCCTCGTTAGCTATACATGTACTGTCACAATGTACGGTAAATCACCCGGAGTATACTGTATGAGTATTCCGTGTGTGTGACTGCAGACATTCTCCTGCCATGACAAACATGTAAGGCCATCTGCTGACATTGTAGTTGATATATTTAAACCAGGGTTGCCAACTTTGGGTTTAATTCGGTTTAATTACACATATGCGCACGAAATGACTGCTATCGTGTCACCTTAGCATATATATAGGATATATATACAATATATACAAATACACAATAATGGACACAGACTATAAAGGGCACACAGTTTCATTCACTAATGAAAGTCAAACATGTTTGTTTCCACTGTTTTATTGTGTGCCTGTCGCGATAAGCAATTAATTGACTTATCGTACGATAAATAAAAATGAACTCGATAACTTTTCTGACCTCGATAAATTGCCATTTACATGAGGATGTGACTAGCAGTTTGAAAGGATGTACTTGAATTATAATTATATATTATCATTATGTCAGTGGTCTAAAATGGTCATACAACGGTGCCGACAATATTATCGTTTATCGCAATAATTTCCGGGAAAATGTATCCAACAAAATTAATTATCGTGAGAGGCCTATACATGAAACACACACACACAAACAAATCTATAGACTTACTCCAAACTGCCAAATATATTAATTAACACACTCTCACTCTCATATACTCTTTGACTCTATTTTGGCCTAGTAGAACAATAAGCAGCAGACTTTTACTTTTTTATCATTTCCACTGGATCTTAGATCTGCGCATGCGCAATACGTGTCGGCAGTTGCGGCTCCAGAGTATTTTTGTTGGGTAATCTATGGTAGGGCTAACCCATACAGTGATGGGGCTCAAGTCAGTATTTGCAATGTAATTACATACACGCTCCCCCCGACAGTGAAACGCCACGCGTGAGGTTTAGATGATTTCCCTGTCTCAATCCAAATTGAACTGTATGAAATAAAAAGGCACATTTGTCTTGTAGTAAATAAAAAGGGCGACATGGAGCAAATCCTGCAATTTCCCCACAGGTGAAAGAGTTGACGTGCTGAAAACCCAACCCCTGCAGGGGGGTCTGGGGGGATTCTCCCCCAGGAGATTTTTTTAAATACTAACATAAAATACACATTCTGGTACTCTCTTGAGAAGAAAAATAAATAAATCTATTACTACACATTTTAAAAAATGAATGCCATATTAGTTTTTTGTTACTTTGTTCTGAAAGCTGAACCTGCTGCTCCTCACAGAGAGAAGAGGGAAGAGGCTGTGTGAATTACTTTACATTGTGGATAAGGGTGGATAGCCCCCATTGTTCTGTGTGTCAAAATGAAAGACAGCCCACACACCTATCAATCATCAAACCGTGGGGTCTTATTTCATTACGTGTTGATTTCTATCAACACGTAATGTTGTATCGATGTATAAAGAGATGTACTACCGCAAAAGTATTCTCCGTCGGGACTTCCTGCAACAACACCACGCCGTTATCGTGATTCTGATTGGCCAGAAGACATTATCAAAGATGTTCTATTGAGAAGACGATCACTACGTGACAAAAGTTTTCAAAACCGTTTCTAGTCTTCATATTCTTGTTTTTGGCGTGAGAATAGTTTGGGCAGCGTGAGAGCGTGAGATTGAGAGTGAAAGCGTGTGTCACACGCCAGATGCGTGAGAGTTGATTTAAACGCTAGCAACGTAGCATAACAAAAATGTTTTTCCGACCAAACTAAGGTCTAGCTCCGTCGGTAGATCGGTAGCATACACGCTACGCCAGCTATAATGTAATTACGTTTCGCGACTGACCGAACGGTAAATCACCAGGAGTATACGGTCTATGACTATTTCGTGTGTGAATGCAGACATTATCCAGCTATGAGGAACATGTATGTAAGGCGATCTGCTAATATTGGAGTTGATATATGGAAACGCTAGCAACTTAGTTAGCACTGTTAGCACTGGCTTAGCAGTCCGAAACATGTTTACACATTTAAACAGTCGTGGTAGCTACCTTGTTTGATAAATACACAAATAACAATGCAAACTTACAGGTTGTGTACCCAAATCTTCCCCTGCTCCAAACGGTCCAAACAAGCTGTGCATATCCGGCCTCAAACTGGGCAATGTTTTGGAAGCTTTCGTCTGTGAAATGCCGGTTCTTCGAACCTCTGGAGGAACAGTGTTAAAAAGAAATTTCAACCACTGACTTCGTCGTGGTTCTTCCGTCGGTAGGACAAACAGCTCAGATTTCTCCTCACATTTCAGGAAACAGGTCCTTGGCAGTGGCATGACTGGATCGATTGTGAACTGAACCAGAGCTTCCAACAGTAAATGTTAGGCTGGCAGAGGGTGCGGCCAGCACCGCTGGGTGTGGCCATAGCTCTTCGGGATTGGTCCATTTCGTTCCGGGTACCGCATGACATCAGGCCGTACCCGGAAGACTCAAATGGGCAGTGACGTATCTCCAACGAGGCGTTTTGGGGAGGTATTTTCTGTGTTAGAGGTTTACTCGCTACAGGGTGTACTTTGAGGGTTTTGACTCTGCACACCGTTTACATGCATAAAAACCTTCATAACACACAAGGGGACGGGTAATAACCGGAAAAGCATGACATGGGAGCTTTAAGAATTGAATGTGAAGTCAACGAATCCAAACGCTGCAGTAATATCATCTATAAAATCAACTAGATATGTTTTTCCACATCATACATTATATCCAAGGTTTTTGGGTCACCCTGTTTTGTGTGTAACAGAGTGAATGTTTATTCTTAAATCATACCTATGATCTGTACAACGAAGCAGGATTTTGGTTTAGCGAGGTAACTTCATGGTTAGCTCCGGTTTTAGTCTTACGACGGTGGTTCACTTCTTACTGGGCAAAATAGCCATGTGATTGGTCAAGTGCTGCTAACTCCGCCCCTCACATGTGCACACTAGCTGGACTTACCCCTAGATTCCACCGGGTCCGTCTGCGTCGCGTTACGGCCGCGTTACGGCCGCGTTGCGGCTGCGCCACGGCGTTCTCAAAGATCGCGGCCACTCTAGTCAATGGGTGCTATTCCACCAGACGCGCCGCGTTACGGCTCAGAAGCGTCCCAGAAGCTCCGCTCAAAATAGGATTCAAGTCTATTTTTCGATGCGACGCGAGGCGTTGCAGAGGCGCCGGGCAAGAAGTGGACCGGTCACAGCATCCGGCCCATCCCCAAAATAAACTAATTTTGCAGACCCTATCCCTCCGTAGTCTTTCAAGTAGGAGGAGAAATGCCAGCGTTCTCCTCCGGTTTACAGGCACTGTGTAAATTATATATATAGAATAATTATGATGATGAATGCATTTTTTTAACACTAAAATACAGCAACACATCTTTGATTCATGTCGTTTATAACTGGAATATTACAATTATTATTAACTTTGTCTGTACAAAGTAGCCTGTCCAGGAAATATGCCCAAATCAACAAAAACTGCGAGCCGGCAGGCAAGACGCTCCGCTTCTGAAATGCTTCTGAAACGCGCCTGGTAGGGTATGACGCCGGAGGAGGCCGGACCAAAACCACGGCGCATCCGTGACGCGACGCAGACGGACCCGGTGGAATCGAGGGGTGAGAAACCCTGGTTTGACTTACTGACTTGATAACCAGTGTCGTATATAGGACCGCTTCGTGGGGTTGCGTTTGTTAGGGTTAGTTAAACTAGATAACACAAATATATCCATGGTCTGTTGAACTGGCTTCATATGTGTTGAGTAGAATAAAAAGCGAGTTAAAGTATGAATATATAACATTTTTTTAAATATATTGTGTGGAGTAAAACACAAAATTCGCCTCACTTAATGTTGTCCTTGTTTAGCTCACTGTATAAAATATACAATAATTCTGATTAATGGATATGAGGATAGTGGGATTAGAAAAGATCTGCTACTCTTGGTGAGCAATGTCTTCCCCCCCAGTTATTTTAGAGACTATAATAAAGCTTAGATTATAGAAATAAAACAGTCGTCCTGCTATAAATATACAGATATAAGAATTTCTTCTTCCACTGCTGATTGAAAATAAACATGAGGTATCTGGTTATGTGACAGTAAACACTGCCGATGTGTGCTTTACTGCTTCACACACTATGACTGGAGGTTTGAAATGAACATTATATACCCACTGGTCACACACACACACACACACACACACACACACACACACACACACACACACACACCCACACACACACACACACACACACACACACACACACACACACACACACACACACACACACACACACACACACACACACATATTTTCATTACACCAATGACTTATTTGACAGTGGAGAGCTGCTCATAAATTGTCTGCATGAGTGTTTATGGAGGAAACGTGTACAATTTATGCCTCTTTGAATTTCTCTCTTTCGCCTTTGCAACGGATGCATTCAGAGAGGCTACAGTTCCCCCTCAGGAGGAAGAGTAATTTGTGTAACTTGCGCAGAAAAATCCCCCCTTATTAATATTTCATTGTGCTTAATTGCTCTCATTACCTCAAGATTACCCTGTGTACTGTCGATACATCTTAATAAGGTATTTAATCCCAGCTATCAGCCACATTTCAGGCAGTGAATACTCCAGATGAACGTCCCATAGAGGTATCTTAACAAAGGCAAAGCCAACAAACAGTAAACAGTGTAAAGTGGGTCAGCTGCTATGCACAGTTCATGGTCCATAAAAGACAGGCTCCCTATGGAGGATTGCATTCATTTTAGTATAATCTAGAAAAAGCTCACTGACAGCACCGAGAGAGCTGCAGGGAACCAGTAAACAACTGTCCCTGCCATGTCTCATTGTGCTTTAATGCTACCAGATGTGGGGCTGTGGGCAGTGCTGCTCATACTGCTATAAGTTAAGTTCAGGCTGTAACATGTATGCAATAAGTTATATAAGGCTTATTTAGAATGCGAAAAAATAACAATGTTCCCTATTTCACGAGTTGAAAGGTTCATACACACACCAGTGAGGACCAGTTTATTTACTTACTCATCTGATGATTTTTTTTTTTACTAATGACTTCATGAACTCTGATGATAAGTCTTAAACTGTGACATGTCTCCATGCTTTAATGTTCAGAAAGCTCTTTATTGTTCTCATACTGCCTGTGCTGCAGCACCTCTTTTCACCCTCTGTCTGAAACCAGAGCCCAGTCTGCTCTGATTGGTTAGCTGGCAGGCTCTGTTGTGATTGGTCTGCAGATTCAAGATTACCCGCCTTCTGGCCTATCACATACAATGTGTTGGAGCACTAGCCAATCGATGCGTATTCTTTTTCTTTAATTGATCATCCTTCTGTAGAATGCTATCACGAAGCACACATTTGGTTGTTTATAGCATAAAGAACATCTGATTTAATGTGAGGTAGTGAAATAATAATTTGAGTATAAGTATGTATATATCAGCATGTAATTTACCACAGCTGTAAACTACTTGAAAGCTTGAAAATGCACCATAAAAGTGCTTGAAAAGTGCTAGAATTTCGCTTTGGAATAGGTGTAAGAACCCTGGTTAGTGTTAGATAGTGATGTCACTAAGGAGTCAAATGGAGGCGTTTAAGGCAGCCCTACTAACGTTTCGAAGCCATAGATGGCTACCAGTCAGTTTTAGAATACGATTTAAAATGTTACTGTTCGCATACAAAGCCCTAAACGGTTTAGCCCCACCGTACCTGGCAGACCTTTTAAAACCATACACGCCCACACGGTCACTGAGGTCGGCTGACAGATTACTTCTGGTAGTCCCAAAATCAAGGCTAAAGCAGCGAGGAGACAGAGGCTTTGCTGTTGCAGCTCCAAAGTTATGGAACGAATTGCCCCTCCAGGTTAGACTTGCTCCAACTCTGCCTGTTTTTAAATCTCGTTTAAAAACCCACTTCTCTTCCGTGGCATTTACAGACCAGGTACTTGTGCTTTTACATTTGGGTTTTTACCTTCCTAGTGTTTTGTATTGTTTGTACGTCGTGTAGGAGAGTTTCTCAGTCTGTGGCTTCTGATCTGGTTTCATTGTCTCGTGTTTTACATTTGTTTCATGTCCTGTCTGGTTTTTATGTATTTATGCTATGTTTTTATACAGTTGTTGATACACAGCACTTTGTTCAACTCTGTTGTTTTTAAATGTGCTATAGAAATAAAATGGATTGGATTGGAAATCCATTGGATAAAAACTGTAGCAATATTCTGATACTGCAGTGTCTCTACTACCTGGACTCTAAGATAGTGCATGCAGGAGAGAGGCGCACAGGATGAATGGCTATCATCATCATCATCATCATCATCATCATCATCATCATCATCATCATCATCATCATCATCATCATCATCATCGTAGCAATCGTGACTTCCATACCTATCTGTACACCACGCTGTAATGTTTTTCAGTGATCTGCTTCACTTCCCCTGCACGTCCTCCTGTGGATCTCTGTGGTGGGAAACATGGCTTGCTTGAAAACTGTACAGGGAAGTGAGAATCCATGAATTCACTCAATTATCACAATATTGTTCAGATAAGAAAGTGACCGCAGGGCAGCAAAACCTCTGTGGCCTCCAGTGGCGACTGGTCATTAGGGGCAGGTGGGGCACAGCCCCACCTAGTGTCAGCAGAAAGTATTACAAATAATGATTACAAAGATGCAAAAAAAAAAATATATATATATATAAAATATATTTTAAGATCATGTTTAATCATCTGATTCGTCTGTACATTGCTGTTTTAGTCTGTGTTCTTCTAATTAGTGTGTCTACAGTAACAGTGTGTGCCTATTGAGCTGTTTAGAGCCATGTGGGACAAAACCTGATTATGCCCCTTCCTCTCGCTGTGAAGTCAACGGTGACTGTAAAAACTACACTGCGCATGCTCAGAGTATTTTGTAATGAAATGTGTGTGGCAAAAAAATAATGACCAGAGGGGCATGGAGCTACCATCCCCACCATACGTCATCTCAAATCATTCAGAGCTGATTGGCTGTAAGTACGTGTGCCGCGAAAAGTGTGCTGTGTGAAGAGGAGACGAGAGCTGCAGTGACGCGTCCTAAAACCAGGAAGTAAGCACAAAAAAGCAATGAGATTTCTCCAGAGGATTTTAGAAAATAGCTGGAAATAAGATCTGTGGGAAACGTACCTGTTAGATAAATGCACGTTTTGATTAGCCGGATAACATCCACATGTCTACCCTACTTTTATAATTTTTTTATCATAAATCTATGGATTAGATTTATGATAGACTTTTGAAACTACAAGAACATAAGGAGGACTTTTACAAAAAAGTAATAGAAATGTTTGTCCAGAAGGATAGGCAAATGGACTTCATCTTCAAGTCAAGGTAAGACCGCCATTTTATTGAAAATGGGATCTTACTAAGAGAGAACAATTCAATATTTAAATGATAAAATGACATTTTTTGGGTATCCTTTTGTTGAACTGTCTGTTTAAAATTAATCGAAGCATCAGACAAAAAAAGCTTTTGAAAATAATATTATATTTTGGTTTAGGTCAAAGTATAATATTTGTAAACCTGAAGAGTCAGTGCCAGTGCCTCAGCAGCCATGAACCTCACTGCACGTCACTGCAGAAGCTTATATATAGACATCTACGTTTTTTGTGCCCCACCACTTTTGTACATATAAAAACGCCACTGGTGGCCTCTAACAGGAGTTACCATGTCATGCATTGCAAATATTAAGACATTAGACACAAACGCTTTAGTATGAGGATGCTTTGCCAATGGCGAAGTTCGGTAGAAAGTTTACACTACTTGAACTCTGCAAGAAACATGGATCCATCAATCAGTCCGTCCATCAATCCAACCATCTGTCCGTACGTCCATCCATCCCATTCTGATATTGACGGCCTTCAAGGGATTTCTTTAGATTTTACACAATAATACACTTGAATTTGAGAACTGTCACTTCAACTTGATCGTTCCAAAACGTGTGTCTGGACATAACTGAATAATGAATTCCTAATTATGATATTTTCAAACTCGAATGAAGTGAAGAAGTGATTACATTTTTGGCAGACGTGGATTTAGACTACAGCTTGACTTGTTTGCAGAGTCATTCAACCAGAAGGCTGATCTTGTTGTTTTACATTTTCTGTTATCACTTATTTCAGATGTCATACCATGTTTTTATGTTTAACTCCTTAAGCCAGTTCCTCTACTAACATAGCTTTTGGAGCTTGTACAGAAGCCCCGGACCTTGATATGTTGTATTTTCCCAAATTCTTTCATTTGGATGTTGGAATAAATGCTGTCCTTTTTTCTGGTGAGTTCACTCTTGGCATGATGTTTTCTTGACATGTGAACTTCCAGGATACACCCCCACAACATGAATAATTATTAGATGTAAACACGTTTTAATTTCCTACCTCTGCCAAACATTGGCAAAACTGCTGAAGACACGTCTCATTTATAACACGGGTTGCTGCAAAGTTTGAACACTCGCCAATAGTGGCTTCCATTGTGCTTCTTGGCTGATATGTCTGCAGCCGAACGCGGGGTGTTCATCATCCTGCATTCAAAAAGAAAAATGTGGTCCTCTCAAAATGTGCTCCAGTGTAAGTGAGAATGCTGTGTACGTGTGTGTGCCCACCAGGCTTTAGTGTGGGAGGATGTGGGACATGTCTGACACTCACAGATAAGAGTGGAGTTGGAAATCCAGAAAGCTCTCTGTGATAGCGAGAACACGACTGGGCAGTTATTTCTGAAGCTCTCCATGTCCTGTGACAGCAGCAGCAGCTCAGTGAGTGAATGAGACACAATGGGCTGACCTATAACACATAAGAGTGTGTGGGATGATACACGCGTGACTTGAGGTGTTTCTATATTCAGTGGCAGAGTGGAGTGCAAGTGATAGTGGAGTAGTAGTAATGATACGTATGAAGCTGGGAGACCAAAAAGACCGGATGAAAGGGATTTGCAGGCCCTTCTGTGATTACATCACAGCAGCACAAAAACAGTCCAGGAAGATTTACTCTGGTAAATCTCTAATAAACAAATCTGACAATCTGACCCTCTAAAATGAGAGCATCCTATTCGTCTGGAAAAACAAACAGGTTAGTTTAAATGCATGAAAGAAAATCGTTCCTATTCATATGTTTCATAAAAAATGAATACTTGCTTTTAAGTGAGGATCATATTGTAAGAGATAATTATAATGAGACATGATATTACAATGAACTTCTTTTGAAATTGTAGGCTAAAGTGTGCGCTAGTTAGCTGGCTTAACAGTTTGTTAAATGTCAAATATGGACAAGAAGAAGCTTTCACACATTATCAAACAGTACGTTCCAACAGCGCTCATAATTACTTATGCAAGATTGCACAGAAGCGCTCAGAAGGACTATTTTAAAGTAAACACAACGTTTACATGACATTGAGGCGCATATATTTTGTAGTTCTTTAACAAAACAAGTTTTGTGTTTATTACATGAGGAACTCTGGGATTTTAGCCTTTGCAGACCATTCACATGCATAAAACCCTATATAACACACTAAAGGAAAGGGAAACCCCCAAAAGCATGGGGCCTCTTTGACTTATATCTAAACAGGGTATTATGTTCTCATTGGAGTCGTTTTATCTTCTCGTCTCACAGCAGTAGTTTGCATCTCCAGATGTAATCTCCTATTTGCTTTGTTCCACACTGCTGAGCAGGATGTTTGGACCCTGATGTGTCTGTGTTGAATGTTCCATCCACTCTGTTCATCTTTGACTGCTGCAGCATCATCTGGGACATCAAATGGAGAGAGTCTGGACGCACTCTGTTAGTCCCTTTATTTAAACCAAGCGAGCCTACGAAGCTGGTGTTGTCAAAGCTTCTGAGTCTGTGTGTCATTATGGAAAAACGTTTTCCCGGACATACATACTATAGGAGGAACTACCACAGAGTTGGTTTAGAATTGTTTTAGATCTTCTGGATGTGCTTCAGTTGTCAGAGTCTGTCGGTCTTACACACAGCATTTGGAAAACCTCCAAAGCCTTGCTTGTTTGTTGTGCCCACATCAATCACATTCATTTCAGTTTGGATACATATTTGACATCCGCTCACCCACAGCATCCCAGGAATTTAGGCAATTTGGCACCTCCAACTTCTCATCAAATACCATCATGTGTAGTGAGGTGCAAAGTAATATATCATACCTAGCATCACATACTGCTTTTATTCCTCATGCAGTCCTGATGAGTTATATGAGTTATATTTCTCCTGATGCTTTCTTTAAAAATTAAGGTTTTTTAAAGCAATGAATGTTTAGACTTGTTACAATAACACACACATAATTACATTTGTAATTACTGTCAGCACCTGGAGGAACATATTAGCAAAGATTATGATGTATATGGTCTTATTCACTAAGAGGATGTCTGAGGGAAGAAAAATGATGTCTGAACACTGGAAAAAATGAAATACTTACTTAAATGAAATGTATTATGTCATTGTCAACAGAACTGTTTGAGTTATTTGAAAGCAATATTATTGCTTTCAACTAACATAACATCGTTATAGTGAGGTTTCTCAATGTATATTTAAAAAAAGTAAAGACACTTCTATTCCAGTCCATGAATCCCTTAGAATAAAACCAGTTATTGTGTGGCAGTGTGTTCTCAGTGGTCTCAGTGGACATTGGAGGAGAGTTCTGAGAGTGTGTGCTCTCAGGCAGAAGGGTTAACTGTAGCCTGGTGTTAGTGAGATCATTTCACAAACATGGCTCTCTGGCTCCTCGTGTGATTGGCCTCAGAGTCGGCCAGTTGAGATGTATGAGCTGAGCTGCATGCATAATATTCAATGTGTTATGACTCACTTGTTCTTTAAAAAGCAAGCAAGGCCCCTCGAGAAAGCTGGAGAAAATAAGAAATACAACATAATTCATCAGAAGCAGGTAAGAGTGAAAAATAGCAAAGTAAGATCTAAAGTTCGGGTTTCTGGTGTGTGTGTACAGACAGGTGTGTGTGAGTGTGGCTTCAAAACTTACTGTACTAATCTCAGGTGGGAAGAAACTAAGTACTGTACTTTACAGTATAGCACATTCCACATTCCAAATCTACTTGCAATCTACTTATTTATGTAAATAGTTATCACCACAATAAACTGTTTACATGTATAGACTTCTTGCACTATTTTCTTTTTGTATTCTATTATATATTTTGCATTGTTGGGAGAGCTCGGGTCAGAAGAATTTCATTGCCATTTCTACACTGTAGCTTACGTGCATACATGTATGACAATAAAACCTTTGAATCCTTTGAATCCTTGAAAAATCAATCGCATTGGAGAGTTATTCCAGTAGGCCATTATAAACTGTTGGTTGTTCTAAAAAAACTAGAACAACCAAAAGTCCTGACCCAGAACCCCTTAGAGGTCTTATAATATATAATGTAATACTTTCTCCAAACTTATAACAAATCATACTTGTTGCGTCTCAAAGGGATCTTAGTTTACACAAATTCCCACACACATCGGCTCCCATGAACACAACCAGACAGGTGTAGCAGCCCGTGGTGTGGTGCCCTTCACTCAGCTGCCCTGGCATTTAAGGAGCCTCCTTTCATAGGGGCCCGTTATCTCTCTCACCATTGTCCCTGGAGAGGCTGGACCATGAAGGTCAGCGCTCAGTGGCAACATGATCTGTAGTGCAGGGGGGGCATGAGATATAAGAGCATGAGGGGCTCTTTCATATTTTCAGATATGAGCAGAGTGCTGCTTTGTAGATGTGTTTTTTTGTTTTAGGTTTGCACTGTTGTATCAGTTTGTACCTCAGGTTCTTTTTAATGTCCTCAACTCTATCATTAATCCCTGTGATGTTTCTTCTATTGTGCCATCACCTACTCTCTGTGATAAGTTTCTTACATTTTTTATTGAAAAAGTATCTGCTCTTAGGCTAGCCCACACTAGTGCTACCCCAGATCCTGCTCCTTTTCTGTGCCCTGCTGTCCTCGACCACTTTGAGCCTGTATCCCTCTCTTCTCTCTCGAATGTAGTCAAGCACCTGCGGCCGACAAACTGCACCTCAGACAGCATTCCCTCTCGCCTTCTCAGAGATGTTTTGGAATCAGTTGGTGCAAGTATTTTATTACTAATAAACACCTCCCTTAGCTCAGGATGTGTTCCAGCTGCCTTCAAACATGCCGTGGTTAAGCCACTACTTAAAAAGAAAAATCTCGACCCCTCCATTCTCGTAAATTTTAGGCCCATCTCCCAGCTACCTTTTTTATCTAAAGCCCTGGAGCGAGTAGTCTACGCCCAGCTGCAGTCTTTTTTAACCACGCATGGAATCCATGAAAAGTTTCAGTCTGGCTTCAAACCCATGCACAGCACTGAAACAGCCCTTTTAAGAGTTTTTAATGATCTGCTCCTAGCCGCCGACTCAGGTAGCCCAGCTGTCCTGGTGCTGTTAGACCTGACAGCTGCCTTCAACACTGTGGACCATAGCATCCTGTTGTTACGGCTTGAACAGTCCGCAGGCATCACAGGCTCTGCCCTTGCATGGTTCAGGTCCTACCTGACAGACCGTAGCTTCTCAGTACAGCTAGGTGCCTTCTCCTCTGCCAAAGCCCCTCTTACCTGTGGGGTTCCCCAAGGCTCTATCCTGGGCCCCATCCTCTTTTTACTGTACATACTGCCCCTAGGTTCAATTCTCACTAAACACAATATTCCCTTCCACTGCTACGCCGACGATGTACAGATATATCTGCCTCTCAAAGCAAATGTCAAACACTCACTACAGCAGTTGATGGACTGCTTAACAGAGATAAAATCCTGGCTGAGCAAAAATGTCCTCAACCTCAACGAGAGCAAGACTGAGGTCATCTTTTTTGGACCCCAACCTCCAGCCTCTCCGGTTGATATTCTGGGCTCTCTCAATAAAAACATCCTCCCCTCTGTCATGAACCTTGGAGTGACCTTCACTAGCACTTTTAAATTCGACAAGCAGGTCAGCACCGTAGTCAAATCCTGCTTTTTTTAAATAAGACTATTGGCCAAAACCAAGTCGTTTTTATCTTTTAAAGACCTAGAAAGGGTTATTAATGCCTTTGTTACCTCAAGCAATATACAAGCTGTTAATAAACTTTTCAATCAATCAATCAATCAATCAAGACTGGACTATTGCAACGCTCTGTACGTGGGTATGGACCAGGCCTCAATTAAACGCCTACAGCTAGTCCAAAACGCTGCTGCACGTTTGCTGACTGGCCACAAAAAGCGTGACCACATCACCCCTATTCTGGCCTCACTACACTGGCTTCCAGTTCGGTTCAGAATTGATTTTAAAATCCTTTTATTTGTTTTTAAAGCACTAAATGGGCTGGCTCCGGCCTATATAGCTGAACTCCTCTATCGCTACACCCCAGCCAGAGCTTTAAGGTCTGCTGACCAGCTGCTGCTGGTAGTGCCCAAGACCAGGCTTAAAACCAGAGGGCACCGAGCCTTCGCAGCAGCTGGCCCCAGGCTCTGGAACACTTTGCCCCTCCATGTGAGGTCGGCCCAGACCCTAGGGGTTTTTAAATCTACACTAAAAACACACTTCTTTTCTCTGGCCTTCTAGTTAGAGCGGAGCACGACTCCTGACTTTTCCCTGTGTTTTTTCTTTTTTATATATCTGTTGTAATTTATTGTCTTTTATTGTGATTGTAGTAATGTGTTTTTGTTGCGTGTACAGCACTTTATTATGTAATGACGGAACACTACAAGTAACCACTGAGGGATTGTTTTCCCAATTGCAAAAATGAAGTATGTTGAATTTGCATCTCCAAATAGGGTCTCCTCCACATTAATATCAGCAAAAGATCAGGGGCCTCATTTATAAAGCCTTGCGTAGGATTCACGTGAGAAGGTTGCTTACGTAGGACAAAGCAAATAAATACGCACAGACATTTTCTGCGTGCGTGTGGCACGTCCTACGCCT
Organism: Trematomus bernacchii; assembly: GCF_902827165.1. Classification (NCBI taxonomy): domain Eukaryota; kingdom Metazoa; phylum Chordata; class Actinopteri; order Perciformes; family Nototheniidae; genus Trematomus; species Trematomus bernacchii. The sequence continues at coordinate 4,890,185 of NW_022987803.1, forward strand.
GTTTCCCTTTATAAATCACAATCAACTCGAAATGCGGCGCAGCTTTTGCGGGCTTCACGTAACGCCCATATTTGCCTATAAATATTCAAAGAAACGCCCCGTATTAATATTCATTTTGACTGACTGCATGAAGAAGATCGCAGGAAATGACGACAGAACAGCTAAAAAAGACATCTCACACCGTGTCAGATGTTGGTTATTTTGGGGAGGTGGAGACAAATCACATTGTTTGGTGGATGCAGTTTGAACCAGAGTAGCAGCATGGAGGTCGGATCATCACCAAAATAAATAAATAAGTGGTCCGAAAAAAGTTAATGACAAAATACACATAACCTTCCTCAGGCAGTGTGTCAGTGTGTTTGTGCCGGAGACAGGAGACCCCCCCCCATGATGAGAAACTGTAAGAAAGTATCGGGGGATCCCTGCGGAGTGGAGTCAATTCATGTTTATTTCTTTATTTGGTGGTTTGGCTGCCGATCAGCTGTGCGCAGCGTCTCCACTGCAGCCTGTGCGTCTCAACCCCCCCACAGCAACTCTATATCCACCAGTTAAATGAAATAAAACTAATGTGTTGAGTTATATCAGCTGCCAAATCTACCAAATATATGGTGTTCTTAGTTTCCATACCTCCTGTGTTTTATGAGCGACTTATCAAGTCTTAGCAAACGGCATAAAACATGATTAAACGTGATAGTATATAAAACCATGCTCGTATCTATACAACCTATAGAAAAGCAAAACGGCCTCAGTTTAGACATCATTCTGTCCTCCTGCTTACCGCATCATTTATGAGAAAACATTTCATAACATTAAGACAACATATTCGAGGTGGTTTTCAATAACATATCTGTATATATTTATTTCTCCAAGTTACGTTTTTGTGTGCACTGAGGAGTCTCAAACAGGCGTTTGTTTAATCATTTTAAGATTGGCTTCAATCAATCTTTGCGAATTAATTCTTCATATATGATAAATGAGAGGTAACATTATATTTATGGTATTATTTTCACATATTTATATATATATTTGGTCCCATAGTGCTGCTGTCACACCGAGGGGAAGCTGGAGACTTCTCACAGCACTTAGCAAGAAGGTTAATTAGCCAGACAATAGAAAAGCAATTCCATGATGTCACTTCTGCATCCAACTCCAATTATTAATCTTTTGAGCAGAGCCTCCTGGAAGCAGGGTTGAGACCTGCCTGAGAGAGTAGGAGGGGGGGAGCACAGCTGGGACACGTCTGAACTATTAACCAGAGAGCGACAGAGCTGTGGAGTGACTCTCAGGGTGTTTTCTTTCAGTAAGTTAACTGAATAAGCTGATCTTTACCCTGAGTGGCTCTTATAAAAATGCCTCCCTGTCACTTTTGATAAATGAGGTCGGTGTAACTAGAAAAATACTTGCAGTCATGCGGGAGAACTCAAAATGGCACTGCAGCAGAAATAGACACATTTCAAAGTTTAGTGCTTATGTCTCAGAAACAGCCAGCAGGCATATGTGGGCATGGGAGTGTGTGACACATTTTGATTGACACAATTATGTGTGACAGCAAATACGTCAGCATCCATCAATGATATTCTACAAAAACATTCAAATTCCCTTCATAAAATAACCAGAGATTAAGTGTATGTTGAACATGTTCATGGGGGTCAAGTTGATGGTTATGCTGAGGTCAATCCATGCATCAGAATATGGTGTTGTATCCCAAGGAATAGAGCGACGCAGGTATGAAATATTAGGAGAGCAAGAAGTTAGCTTTGCAAGGGCTCCAAAAAGCAATAGGATTTTTCAATTAGATTTTAGAATATTGCAGAAATAAGATTTGTGGGAAACACACTTTTAAGATACTTACCTGTTTTGTTTGTCAGGATAATGTCCTCATATTGACACCCCTTTTATTATTTTTGAAGTATTATTGGTAACGTTAAGCTATAATAAACTATATGACATCTGACTATCAGATGGCTGCGCATCACTACCGCTAAGCTAAAGGCGGCTAATTTTCGCCATGGTGACGGTCAGCAGTCTCATTTAGACACTTGTTAGAAACCACTGTTTTCATGACACACAGAAACCTCAGACATCAGTGGGGTATTTACTGACAATAGTTGTGTTGTAGAACAAAACGTGAAAGTCTCTCTTGGCATCTAACCAAACAGACGTTTGGTTAGATGCCAAGTGCTGGCATGGGAACTTGAAGTGCTAAAATGCTAACTCATTCCCGGCTTTTAGGACTGATTCAGAAAAATATATTCAACACATGTCAAATGCATCTATCAATGCATCACAATACTTTTCTTCCTCCTGATCTATTCTTGGTTTCCTGAAGCCACTGAAACCTCAGCCCAAGGTCACACCTCCCCAGGCTAACACTTTAACTGTTTCTATTAAGCTCTGCACTCTGCATTCATCCGCTAAAGTGCCAACTCAATGTAATAACATCTTGCAGACTCTGCAGTCTTCTGAAAACGATAGGCAGATTCCTGCCCAAAAGCTACTTAGAGCTGATCACAGAAGCCGGCAGTGACAGAATGCTAATAAGCGCTAGTCTGCTATATGACTCACAGATTCGATTAAATGTCAGCGCCCTGGAGCTTCGTTCAACACAGACTTACAACCAAATCTCATGTCTGTGGGTATGATAAGTCTGATTGTCACATTGTCACCCTCCCAGTGCATATCCTCACTGCAACAGAATATACAGAGGACATATAAAGTAAAGTACATAAAAGTGTCTCATAACCTCTTTATAACCTCCTTTATGTCAGCAGGTGAGTGCAGATTAAACAGTCAAACGATTTCATATTTCATATAGTTATATATTATTTATATATACAAATAAATATGTTATCTTTCCTTACAGCAACCATACCGTGCTTTTGCGTGAGCTTGCGTCAATTACGTCGGGTGAAGATACGCCCCCATCTGGTTCTTTGTCATTGCAGCTTCATGACAACACCGGCAATCTTTTACAAATACGGAGGACATGAAATGAAGAGGTCTTCAAATATTGCATCGGTGAAATACAGAAACAGGAACACAATTATTGGCGTTCTGCACACGGCTTCAACTCATCACTGCCTCACTTCCTGTTTCTCCCTGTACCTGCAGTGGAGATCTGCAAATGTGCCGATACTGACTATAACAAATTAGCGGAGTCATACAGAAATTACATTTATCAGATGTGGTGGTAAAAAACTAAATGTTCCTTTTTTTTCAATTCCTTTGAACTTTTCATAAAGGCCATTTTCATGTAGTATGACAGACTCCCCTGACCGTTTGCCCTGCTTGGCTCTGGACTCTAACTCGGGCACAGAACATCAAGCTAACCCTGCCTATATGATCGGAAAGGGGGAAATTATGTTTTGTGACAGTTGTGGGCACAGCTTCAGAACTTACTAATAGAAGTTATTAAGAGAAAAATAAGTAAGTAAGCTCAATAAGAAAGCTTGTAACACTTGTAATGCAAGCAGCGTTCAATATCAACAAAAACTGTTTTGAATCTGGCCACTTATATGCATGATAGTGTCAAATACAGGCCTATGAGCATGCAGGCAACATGTCTTATAAAGAAAGGAAGGGGGACAAACGTAGGTGTGCTATTAACTGCCTTACACTATATTAGACTATCCTGAGAAGGGCAGCAGCGCTCACACCCTCGTCCTTATGAACATGCCTCTTCAGTCTATACATCACGTTTATGCAAATGAAAAGTGACGGGCTGAGTGGCCTGCAGGAGCAGACTTCATATTGTTCATATCAATTAGTGTACATTATATGTCATCATCTATTAATCGATCCTTGGAGTTACTGTAATCTAAAGATATACTCCTAAAGGAAGACTTAATACCAATTAGCAAGCTGCGGATGATTCAGAGAAAAGGCAACATGATTACTGTGATATGGAGAAGTAACGACCCAACAGAGAAACCTCCCAGCTGTTTACTAATGAGAAGGGTTCTTGTTCCAGCGATGTAAGGACACAGAGGCACATTATTCTGAGTCATCATATCTCATTAGTACATTGCATATGATGTAGAAAAGCTAAATGTACCACCTCAGCTTATGTTGGCCTTTCTTGTAGACAAAATGGTAAACAGCAATGTGAAGGGGATGAAAGCCTGAATGTCTTTCATCTTCATCAGGTTCAGAATGAAAGAAGTGCACTCTGATAACAGGTACACTCTAATAACCTGTGACATTATTGTGGGTTTACTGACTGACTTATACAGGCACAACAATGAGCGGTAAAGATGAAATAGATTGAAACTTTCAACCAGAGAGAAAAAGTAAAAGCCTGCCTTTGAGATACTTGTTAGCAGACTGGCAACGGATCAAATCTGCAGAGGGCATTTGATTTTCATGGGAGGGCCCACAGAACAGTCATGTGCGGCGTCACAAATTAAATACCATTAAAACAGCTTTGCCAACAGCTTTGGGGAAAGACACACAACCACTTGCAAATGCGCACAAATAAACAGCAACTTGCTGCTGACCACATTTACAAAACACACAGCGACACCACATTACGCACTAAGCAGCAGAAGATTCCATTAGTATGGAAATAGTCTACTCACGGCTTGATGCAACAAAAAAAGTATGTCCTTTTTTGTGTTGTCGTTCCAACTTTAAATCAACTGCTGTCTAGAAAAAACTATGAGTTAGGCAAACACAATTTTCTTATAAAGTCCTTTCAGATCTTTAATGTGTTATTTATTTTTTGCATTTGACTTAGTATCTAACATCATATAGGTAGCCTTAAAGTGCAAAATAAAACATATTTATAATTGTAAAACATATTTGACTATGGGGAGGACAAAGATGTAAGCGCTGCTTGTTTGCAGTCTAAAATGAATGGGAATGGACAAACTAGCTGTTGGGTGCAAAGGTGATGTGTTTCTGATCAGAGTTTCCGTGAGCTGATTTTTTTCAGAAGTTTAAATACATTACAATTCTAATGTTGACCCTCCGTATTGTTGTGAGCCTTTGATACCATTACAAAGTTTCCTATCTGAAAAGGATCTTCTGTCCTGATGATGCTGCAGCAGACAGTGGAACCAGTGAGACACATGCCCCTTTCACACCGGCGCTTTTCCAGCTCCTGCTGGGAGCTAGAGCCTGAAAAGCGCCGGTTTTTCCTGTTCACACCGCAGCGGCGGCGTGTCATAGCTCCGGAATGCGGTTCACTTCCAGCTCCAAAAAGTTGTCGGTCCAGAGGCAAGAGCTTTGGAGCTATGACGCGGCGTCGCTTACGTCTCTTACGTCGAGGCGTGCAGGAAACCTTACTTTGACCATCCGTTCGCTGTTATTGATCATTGTGGAGAGCAGGCAGACGTTTGGTTTGTTATTATAGCAGCTATCGGATGGAATTAATACATGGGCTGTACAGGTTGTCATGTCCGACTATCACAAGTAGAATCATAATGAAAAATACGCCGGTAAAAAGTGCCTGGAGAAAACGGCTTAGCAAGTAGTCCGTTTAGCTTCGGTTGCTATGCTAACATCACCCATGTTATACCAGAGAAACTTTCATAACAGCGTTGTGATGCCAAACAGCGTCAATTCAGACTGACACACATTCACTTAAGGGGAACTGGGGATATGTATCAGCTGCTTGTGTGACAGTCAGACAGTGAATACTTTAGAGCCGTGTGAGCTAACCCGGAGCTAACGGGAGAATACACTCCCGTTGAAGAGCAGCCAGCACTGCAGCGGTCGGTAAATGCTGAAACACATTAATAAACAATGAACCACGGCACTCTGGAGAAAAGTATAAGGTTGGAGAAGTCGTTATTTAATTTAATCTGGCTTCGTATGATTAAAAGCAACACGATCGTCGACCCGACGCAGTCCCCCCCCCGTTGTTGTGGGAGAAAATCTCTCGGCAGCTCTGGGCAGTGTGAACAGAGCGGGAGCTGAAAAGGGAAACGGGAGCTGAACCAGAAAAGCTCTCGCTAGGAGCTAGAAAGGGAAAAGCGCTGGTGTGAAAGCCGCATGCACCTTTGCAACTCCCCTTGCACAGCATTTTGGTATGTATTTTGAATGGCAGTATGTATCTGCTGGTAACATTTTAATCAGCCTGTGTTGGTGCACTGGGATTCCATTTTGTGAGGAAAATCGATGTACCTATTTTTACCTATTTTACTTATTTCAGATGAATTGTGTGTGCACTGACTGCAGCAGTGTGCTGTCAGGAGACAGACTGCGGCTCTGTATATTTAATTTCTGACACTTTTTCTTTTCCTCTTTACCATTCAAACGTAGGTAATATCTGCAGACTCTATACCCTCTGGAGCTGCTGCTGAAATGAAATATCAGCTTGCACAGTCGGTGAAAGTGGGGAATGTTCAGGAAATGTAATATTGACTTCAATCTCTCACAACGGTATATGGAAGTAATACTGAAAATGTGATTATCATGACAACACTGAGACGGGCATTTCCAGTGTCTATCTACTGTGACAGTAGGGCCTGCACATGTAGAAGTGAGAGTCACTGTGAAATGATTCTGCAGTCGGTGGCTTCTCGTCCACCTCTGGGCCAGATAGGGCATGAAGGCAGGAGCCTGGTGGCCCCTAAGCTCCGTCTGTCAGGAGCTGTGATGAGTGGTCACATCAAGGCCTGCACTGATTACTGCTGTCCCCGCTCTGTTCAACATACGAGCGAGTCACCTGCAGAGCGCCATGCTTGACTTGTCAGGGGAGATCTGGCTTTGCTAACTCCCTGACCTCCACGCCATCCATCCTGCACACAGCGCCCTTGACTATGACCGGATGATTTACCAAAGTCTCCTCCTCAGTGTGCTGCTCTCTGTGATGGAATGCTTCTATTTGTGTTCCCCAGGCCCTGTGAGCACAATCTAAAGGACTCTACAGGTCATGTGCAATGTAACATATTCTAGGCTGAAGTTTCGGGCGAAATAACCAATCAGCAGCACATATATATATTAAAAACTGTTTCAGGCACTTTGGATCATTGGGTATAGCAATATTCTGTGTCATTCTTCATATCACTCTGGTGATTTTATATTGCTTTAAAGAGGCCCCTGATATGCTTTGGGGGGTTTTCCCTTCCCCTGTAGTGTGTTAGTTGTAGTGTGTAAATGGGCTGCAAAAGCAACAATCCAAAGTTACCTCCACAGGGAGTTTCTCTGCCACACACTCCCCCTCTGCCTGAAACACCTCCATTGCACTCCTTTCTTCCCGTTCATGAAAATATTTGTCTTCGTCTTTCCATACAAAAAGTCTGGTAGATCTTTCTTAGGACATGTTGTGCCGCACAGGCATTTCATTTGTAGAACAGTAGCAGGTAGGATTACTTAGAAAACTGTGCAAATAGCATGAGGACCAGTTGCCACCTAATCTACATTTTTAAGAAGAAAAATAAACTGCCCAAAAATAAATCCCAATAAACAACATTTTTACGAAACAAGCTGCAAAAGAGTCACAAGGAAGGGTTACATATTTGACCATCAGCAAGCAATGAAAGTATCTCAGTAGTTAATGACAAACTCTACAAGTTCTGTTAACGATTAGACGATCATGAATATAGGGTAATATTAAAATGTAGTTTTGACAAGATGTTAAGCCAATGTCCTAAGAGGAGTAACGTCCTCTGCAGTGTGTTGGTAATGAAAAATACTATGCTTATGATTTGCAGTTCCTAGTCTTAAAACACACACATAACGTCAAATTGCCTTTATGTTTGTGAGTGTTATCCCTGACAGTCAGCCATTGGCTTACCATTTTCTTTTGCATCCCCCTGGCTGTTACACTCAACGATTTAGCATCCTTATGTAACCCACTGGATAAACCAAGGTTACAAGGTTCTTGTATTTTGTTTGTTAATAATTATGTATTATTTATCTAGTTATTTTGTAGTATATTTTAGTTAAATGGTCAACTTTTAAGAACAAAGCTCATCATGATTGCAGTTGGACTAAAATCCGCCAAGTCCCGCCTCCTCACTCAGGTAAGTGAGGGCACGTTGGAAAAGTGTGTGTGAGGGAGCAGCGTCACGCTGGAAGAACGGAGACACTTGTTGTGATCATTATATGCACAAAACAGAGCACATTAAGAGTTTGGCCAGGACGGCGGTTGACCAATCCCTGGGGCTGTCGTTGGAGGTTGGAGCTGCCTTGGAAAGCGGGAGTTTTTTATTATTTTATTTTCCTCGGCTGGGTTTTTATGATACCCTTGGATAAGAAGATTCTGGATTTTCTGGATTGTGGACTCTGGATTTTCTCCCTGACGAGGGGGATGGCGAGTTACCAATAACCTGAAGACCTCATCTTTCCGCTACCAGTGGTAGGAATTTGAGAGGACCTTAAAGGAACTGAACAACAAACTATTTTCTTTTGGGGGTTTCTTTTCTTTTCTTTTCTTTGGGGTGCACCCAAGTGTCAAGCGCTTTAAAAACAATTGAAAATATTTAGACTGTTGTTTATTCCTGTGCCGATATATATATATGTTTTTCTTTATAAAATCTCAGTATTCACTCCTTACTCTGGTGTTCGACTTCAAGGTTCAAGGTTCTTTATTAGTCATACAACCATAGCTACAGAGTAGTTATGTCGTTGAAATTCGTAAGTCACAGGCTTCTCCAACAGTGCAACACAATATTACAGAAAGACAGAAAAATATAGTGCAAGTAAATATTAAAAGTAACTGCAAAAAGAAAGGAATAGTTTAAAAAAAAAAAAGGTTTCCGACCTCCTCTCTGTACGCCGTCTCGTCGCCGTCTGTGATCTGGCCGATGACGGTCGTGTCATCAGCAAACTTCACGATGGTGTTGGAGCTGTGTGTGGCCACGCAGTCGTGGGTGAACAGGGAGTAGAGGAGAGGGCTGAGCACGCAGCCTTGAGGGGCACCGGTGTTGAGGATCAGGGTGGAGGATGTGATGTTTCCCACCCGCACTGCCTGGGGTCTGCCCGTCAAGAAGTTCAGGATCCAGTCACAGAGGGCGCTGTTGAGCCCGAGGTCTCTGAGCTTGATGGCCAGCTTGGAGGGCACAATGGTGTTGAATGCTGAACTGTAGTCAATGAACAGCATTCTCACATATGTGTTCCTGTTCTTCGGGTCCAGGTGTGAGAGGGCAGTGTGGATGGTGAGGGCTATGGCGTCGTCTGTGGACCTGTTTGCTCTGTAGGCAAACTGCAGGGGGTCCAGAGAGTCAGGGAGGGAGGAGGTGATGAATGATTTGACTAACCGCTCAAAGCACTTCATAATGATGGGGGTGAGTGCTACTGGGCGGTAGTCGTTGGGGCTGGTGATTATTGTCTTTTTGGGGACAGGAACGATAGTGGAGTGTTTAAGACATGTGGGGACTACAGACTGCAGCAGGGACCTGTTGAAGATGTCTGTGACTTCATTTATTACCCATCCTTTCAGAACCTGGAATACTGGTCCAGTTTTCACACACCTAACAGACTGGTTACACTTACAACCATCAGAAAATCGATCATACCATCATATCAAGCAGGGGAAGCTTTATGTGGCAGAACATCTTGTGTTCAGATGCCGTTGATAGGATAGAGATAGTCCAACTGAATGCAAAAATAGGATTCATCACAGACTTGGTAATGTGATGGTGTGGGTGGGTGTATGCAGCCATCTGTGTGTATATATGTGCATTGTGAAGATGTGTGTTTTGCCTTTGTGTGGGTGAGAGCCAGCAAGAAAAGAAGGGATGATCTCAGTTTATATAGCAAAGCTTTCTGTTTTGTATTTCATGCTGTTTATCCACGTGTTTGTTTGGAATAATAATATTGAATAATGGCACTGCATGTAAATGAATGAGCACAGTGGTACACTGAATTCATTTCTGTTTTAGGCTGCTGGCTGTCTTTAGCAGAGTTATTACACTGTTTGTCAGAGAGATTATCACGTGCAAAAATGAATTATGAATTAAATTGCAGGTGCGCGGTTGCATCTAGCTGTGTAACAAGGGAGGAGACTTCATCATGTTTAGTAGGCTGGAATTAGGCTGTAGGCTGGCCCAATTTTATTTGACTACTGAGATATGCTAATTTATGACAATCCCATGTGTTACAGCTTACACCACGTCTCTGAGTGCCTGCTGTCTAGTGATCTCCACTTGTGTTGTAGCAGGGTATTCTCTGATCACAGCACTACATTTCTCTGGTTGGATACTCTATATCCAACCAGAGAAAAGGATCTGGGTCACATGACATACCAGATAAAGGTTACTTCAGTGTCCCTGAGGGCCAAAAACCAACAAACTCCATGATGGAACACACTGTACAAGCAAACACAAGATGTATGCCCTTGACAAAAATATATATGCTGCATGTCAATATCCAGATTCTTTATATAACCTGTGGAAACATAGTTATTGTAAAAAAAAAACTAATGAACTAGTGAATTACTAATTTTAAGTATGTTTTGTCCTTCCTAACATCATGCAATACCAAGATTGTACTCTTGGGGCATAGCTTTATTTTAAGCTGAGCCCTTGCATCAACTGCTTCAGTGATGCTTGACCATCAGCTTCTTTGTTACCATTTTTTTTTTTTTAAATGTCATAAACGTGTTGACCTGATATTTCTTGCCCCTAAATACCTGATACAATGTCAGTATACTTAATGTCTTCATCAAGGAATGTTTCACATGAATGGTCTTTCAGGGGGGCACTGTTGAATGTATGATAACGTTTGAAAGATGATAACATTTGCAAATAATCCCTATAACTCATCTGTCTCTGTTTTTGTGTTCCTCACCCAGGCTCCTATGTATGACTCTACCATGGACCACATGATCTGGTGCCTGCTGGTCCTGGGAGCCACAGTGATGACCACCAATGCATGCCCCAAGTACTGTGTGTGCCAGAATCTGTCCGAATCCCTGGGGACATTGTGTCCCTCCAAAGGCCTTCTATTCGTGCCTCCGGACATTGACCAAGGCACGGTGGAGCTCCGTCTTGGAGGCAATTACATACTCCGCATCACGCAACAGGACTTTGCCAATATGACTGACCTGGTGGACCTGACCCTGTCCAGAAACACCATCAGCTACATTCAGCCCTTCTCTTTTGGGGACTTAGAAACACTGCGCTCGCTTCATATGGACAACAATCGCTTGGTGGAGATGGGTCCTGATGACCTGCGAGGCTTGGTCAACCTGCAGCACTTCATCGTTAACAACAACCAGCTGAGACGCATCCATGACAAGGCCTTTGAGGACCTGGCACCCACCTTGGAGGATCTGGATCTCTCCTACAACAACCTGATATCCCTGCCCTGGAACTCAGTCCGACTGATGGTCAACCTGCACCAGCTCAGTCTGGACCACAACCTGTTGGACTTTATTCCAGAAGGAACCTTCACTGACCTGGAAAGACTTGCTAGATTGGACTTGACCTCCAATCGGTTGCGGAAGCTACCACCAGACCCCATTTTTGCCCGAGCCCAGGACTCAATGATCCTGACCACACCCTACGCTCCCCAGCTGTCTCTCAGTCTAGGCGGGAACCCGTTGCACTGCAACTGTGAGATGCTGTGGCTGCGGAGGCTTGAGAGAGACGATGACTTGGAAACGTGTGCCTCGCCTCCTGCCCTGAAGGGTCGTTACTTTTGGAACGTGAAGGAGGAGGAGTTTCTGTGTCAGCCACCTCTTATTACCCAGCACACCCACAGAATGCTGGCGTTGGAGGGCCAGACTGCTAGCCTAAGGTGCGAAGCAACTGGCGACCCTGCTCCTACCATCCACTGGATCTCCCCCGAGGATCGGCTGCTTGGAAACTCCTCCCGAACCGAGGTATACAGCAATGGAACCCTCAGCATCACCATCACCACCTCCAAGGACTTTGGCTCATTTACTTGCATTGCTGCTAATGTGGCAGGGGAGTCCACCGCCTCTGTGGAGGTATCCATCGTTCAGCTCCCCCACCTCAGCAACGGCACCGGGCAGCCATCAGCACCGAAGTCACGCCTCTCTGATATTACAGGGACCACAAGGATCAGCAAAGGGGCACCAAAGAGCCAACCAGAGAGGACTGTGACCGTCTCTGAGGTGACAGCAGTTTCCGCGCTGGTCACTTGGACAGTGAGCAAATCATCTCCCAAGGTGAAGATGTATCAGCTCCAGTACAACTGCTCTGATGATGAGGTCCTGATATACAGGTAAGCACTAGCATATTCTTTTAGGAATCTTTAAGTGAAACACAGCTTTTGTCAAGTGTCCCAGAAAGCCATGACAGTGTGAGAGTGAGTCAGCACAGACCCGGCGGCAGACATAAATCTGTGGGCGGGCATTTGATTAACCAGGGCGGGCCCAATGTAAAAATAATATTGGGCGGGGGCACATCAGCTTATTGATCTTGCTGAATAATTATAGCCACATGCCCCCATCTGTACGTAACATGCTGTATGTGTGCCTGCAATTTCACTCAACGGAAAACAATACAGATGCCGACAGATTTTGGAAGTTCTCAGGCACTCAGGTACGTGCAGAGGATGTTACAGAGCAAAGGGCTCAAATGCATAAAAGGGCACATTGGCGATTTTTCTTAATCATTGCATAAAAATATGCCTGTGACAGTGTTAAAGGAATATTGAAATGTTTGTATTTAAAACAAACCCATGACTAAGGTTGGTTCAAACACTGCTTTATAAGTTATTTAAAAATAAATGCAAAGAAATAAGTGTTTCAGTAAATACTCCTCACATGATAGCTATCTCAACTTTTACCTAACCCTCTGACTGACAGAAAGTCTGTACTGCTGACAGAAATGAGCTTTCTTTATTATTTCATTATTAACCGCGATTCACCAATTTGTGAGTTCTTCATTGTCAGTTTCCAGCTTTCAGTGAGCCATGGGGCCCCCCTTGGTGCTAGGCCTGAGTCAGTGTGCACAATAAAAGAACCCTTAAACTGAAACAGCTAAAGGAAATTCTGACATCATTCATTCATTCATCTATCTGGACTTGTGCTTTTCCTACAGTGTTATGGACAGTCTAGCAAATTACTGTCGAGCACCAAGCCTCAGTCGATGTTAGGAACCGACTGTTGTGCATAATGGAACAGCTGACAGTTATTATTCGACAATTAAAAAGGTGGATAGAAACAAAACCATTTAGTGTAATCTAGATGTGTTAATAATAGTTAGAAGCATTTGCTGTAGGAACTTGATGAAAGTATTCCAACCAAGTGGCCAAGAAATCCCTCCATTCAACTCAAGTTGAGTTTCACCTTTTTTCTTTTTTAAATGTGCATAGTTAAAACATTTTTTTTTTCGAAGCTGTCTGAAATGGTTAATTGGTCTAATCTCAAATTGCAGTTTACTTATGCAATATAGAATCACAAAGAAGTAATTGGCAGTGGAACTAGATATTTTGTATAATATGTGACACCAATGTTATATTGTCCAGCCTTGTTCAACGGTAGTGAAGCAACTATTGCTCCTCCTTCATCACCTTTTCATCATCAGATGTCTCCCTCACTAAGCACTCTGCTGTGCTACACACGGCTCCATTATGCTCAGCAGTCCAGAAACGGTGCAATTTCTAAGCCTAAGAGGCAGGGCTTTCTGTCAATCCAGCAGCATGTGATGGGGATGAAACTGTATTATGAGGCTTGTATTGCACCGCCACAGCCTCTAGAATGAATGTGAAACCAGCCAGAAGAAATCCAATTACTTAATACCATTTAAATCTCTCTCAAAACTGTGAAAAGCAAGATATTTAGAGCTGTAGCCGCAGGGCAGTGGCCACCCTCTTGTTGATTTCATTATGAAGCTTTTTTTCCTTCTTGTTTCACTCAGATAATAATGTATCAAGAATGCTTTTCAGCCCTCCATGCCATTACTGCATACAGTACAACTTGAGCAAATAGTAATCTATTTTATATATTTTTATGTTCTTGCTAATAACATTTTGAAAATTTTGAAAATTGAAATTCAAAATTATTAATATAAATATGTAGCAATATGTTTAAATACAAAATACATTACTCATGTTATATACAAATGTAAATAGCATTTGTTCTGATCTACACAGGATGAATGGAAAAAGAGTCATACCCTAAGGCCCTCATTATATATATATATTTTCTTTTAAAGCGCAGCACACAATATTTCTGTACATGTGCCAGTTTTAATCAGCTGGTCAATTTTCAACTGCAGCATTTTGACGAGGTGTTTCAAAGGTGTTGATCGACAAAAAGACAGGACATTTACATAACATGTCATTTAGCGACTAATCTAATGAAGCATATACTAGAATGCCAATAGACGTGCAAGCACAATGTGACATCAAAAATATCCACTTCATAGTAAATGTAGGCATGCAATGATTTAAAAATACACAAATTAGAGCTACGATAGTCTTTGAAATGAAACTGTTTGTGTCAGGTTGTTCTGGCATACAGTCCTCTGGAGAAAACTGTACTACTGTCTAACACTGAGGAGAAAGGGAAAATATCAACCTTTCAACTGAACCTTTCTGAGCCCTACCGATGATGTCGTCTGAAGAATAGAATTTGAATATGAGACAGGCAAGCCGAAGTCTTTAGTGCTAACCCAGCCTAATCAATGACGTTAGCAAAAGCTGCCTCCTATAAGAGAATATAAAGTGATAATGCTGCCATGAGAATGTGATTTCCTACTTAAATAAGGTAGTGTTTATTTCCTGTATGTATTTCTGAAAGCAGACAGAAATGTTTCACAGATGGATTCATGAAAGCTCAATTCAGTGGAGAGTAGTTAAGTGGAGACAACTCTCAGTAAAAGTTAAGATAAGAATGGAAGTTTGGAAATAAGTCGCTGCTTGAATTCAAGGGATCCAGACAACTCATTTCAGTTGCATTATAATGTTGAGCACAGGAAGTGAGTCAGCAGTTTCCTCTTCAAACACTGGAGCCAGGGGACAATGTTATCACTGCTGCAGTTTCCATGACTGCTAAATTGTTACTGTTAAGGCCTGAGGTACCTAAAAACAGCACTTGTATCGTTGCCAGGTTGAAAAGAAGGCTATTTTTAAATCCCCAGAACATTTACTATTCTCAGATATTCTAAAGTTTGTTTCTGCGATAGAATCAGATACGGGTTGAGTACTTTATAATAACAAGTCTTTAAGTAGAAGTTTAAAGAGTCGTAGAATAACAACTTGAGTAGGGGTTTACAAATGAGGTGAGAAGTCACAAACCTTAAGAGCAAGTATGCATTTTCTTTTTCAAATCGAATAAAGTTGTAATTGTTGGGCCAGTTCAAACAGAGAGGTAGATTTGAAAGGGGAGAAAGATAAAAGGACATGGGTTAAGGCCGGATTCGAGCATGTGTCCGCTGCAGCAGCACTGAAAAAACTGAAATGTTGACTTCAATTAAATGTATGATGTCAACAAATGTCACATAACTGTATAAGGTCATATTTTTTAATTAAAGGGACTGAGCCCCAGGACATGGGCCATCACCTCAACAAAAGTGAGCTATGTGTTCAAATGTCATTTTGGCAAGAAACTTAAATATTTACAGTTTAATTAAATTCAAAGGAGATGTTTTCACAGCACTAACAACTGAAACAGAGCTGTATATATACTTCCTTACACTAGATTAACGTATAATACATCATTCAAACTACTAATTCCATAACCCTTTTTTTAATCAAAGCAAACATTAAAATGTAAATACATTATTTATTTAATTTAAATGGTGTCTTTTTATGTAAATAACAACCAGAGTTGACAAAACGAAGTAAAAGGACAACATTTAGATTTGTTTGCACAGACTTTGGGACAGCTCAAATTCTTGATCGGGACAAAATAAGTTTGAAATAAAGTGTGGCTTAGGTTCGGGTCTGGTCCTAGGACTGATCATATAACTTTAGGGCGGCCATCGCACAAAAAAGCACAGTCCAGTAGCTAGGCAACCATCTCTCACACCAGTACACATGTGTAAATGTATTAATTGTTCTCTCTAAAATGTACTACATTAAGAGTAAAAAGTCTGTAAAAAAGTACAACTGACTGAAAAAGTAAATGTACTTCATTCACATCACATTACTGTCCACCTCTGATGTATAATGCACCACATATTTCCTGCTCATGAATCAGTGATTCTCCTGGTTCTTTATGCAGCTGTCATAAATCAAATTACAGGTCGGCCTGCATCTTGTCATTGATCTTTCTGTAAAATTGCAACACGCAGAACAATACTTAACCACATAATGGCTACAGTGTCAAGTCAAGGGAATTAATGTCAGTGCCCCTGTGTTGGAGAGATGAATGTCAGGTCTGAAATCTAGCTCCCAAAGCCAGCATTACTGGCTATTAGCTGTTAGATTCATGTCTGCTGACCTGAAAAACATACTGTAGTGTATTGATCACAGCTCACACAACAACAGCACTATCTCAATTTTGAAATGTCACGCCTCCTCCAGGACTCTGACATTTCCACCAGGAGCGGAGGAAATTATAATGTGTGCACTTCAGCAACTGCAAGAATTTCTAATGTGGTTAAAGTGTCAGAGAAAGCACTTTGTTGATTTAAACCAGTGGAAAGCTTTACTGGATAGATCGGACATTAAAAAAAGAAAACACTTATTTTCGTTCATTCAATGGAAAACTATTGTATGTATACAGTAAAATATGAAGTTAAACTCCACACTGAAAAAACTGAAACGTTGACTTTCACATCACTGTATCAGGTTAGTTGAAAGCAATAATATTAAGTTCAAACTGAATATATTAGGATCAACTTAATATTATTGCTTTCAACTAACCTGATACAGTTATGTGAAATCTGTTGACATAATACATGTCATTAAAGTCAAGGATTCTGTTTCTTCAGAGCACTTTCAGCTCTATAAAGATGTTAGCCTCTAAATTTGACTCCATTTACCACAATTCAGTTCTCATAAATCACAGTTGGGTTAAACCCATTGAACGCCACGGATAGGAGCTGATCAAAACTAAAACCAAAAGAACATAGAAAAATATTACAGATAGAATGTAAACTTTTGCAAATTACCAAATGACAAATGCATCTCCCTACAATGAAACAATGTATTAATGAACAATAAAACACCTATTTGGTCAGGTTACGCTGCTGCTAATACCTCAATATGAACTGGAGCTTATGGTGGTGAATGTTAGCTAATGTTAGCGAGCTTACAGTGCAAATGACAGAGTTAGTTTGCAGACTTTATGACCATTCTCTACCTTCTGTTACAGAAGGTGAGAGTGATGTGACATTATCAAATCAAAGAGCAACATATAGTGTCATGCTAAATATTTTTAATTCTGCCTGTTCTGTTATTAGCAACTTTATGCTAACACATGTAGTGCTTTCACACTGCTTTCACACGGCTAGCAAAAATCAATTAATAGAGTTCATTCAAACATCAATGTAATGAAGCTTTAGCTTAAAATGCCTTGTCATGTGTCACATTTCAACTACTTGGTTTTTAAAGTTATGGTACTGACAGTAACCATTTCCTTTTATGCTAGCTGCTGCATTCTCATATTCATATATGGGCTTATCATAAGATAGTCCCTGCAGCGTTGGCTTCTTGTTTACATGAGCTATGCTGTTATCAGTTACAGTATATCAAGCACAGACTGTAACACAAACCACAGACCTAAAGTGGCCCCATTTTCATCACAACTTCCTTTTCCTAATGCCTCCATCCATTACAGTTAGATAGAGCGGATGTTTTATTGCAACCTGGAGATATTCAAGGGTATAGGCACAGACACAAAAATGTCACGGCCCATTTAATTCTCAATACAGCTGCCGAGTCTCAGAGTGAGGAGCAGAGAGAGGCCATTAAAGATTTTGCTTATATAAGCATAATCAAATTTCCCAGCAGCACCCTCATGTTTAGGCCGAATCAATGGGCAGGAGACAATTAGGCATGACCTTGTCTGTATTTCTCCAGAAAAAAAACAGCCTTAGGAAATCAGTAGAGAATGAATAATATTTCAGCGATTCTTTGCGTAAAGAATCCTGAAAATTAAATGGTTTCATTTTTCGTTGTAAAAAACTGCAGTCTGGGGTTATGGTTATTTGTTTATTATCAGCTGTTTCTTTGAACTGAACAAATATGTAGAGTTATTAACCGAAACATCTATTGCAAAGCTTAAAGAAGCCTAAGCCATGGGCCCATCTCCTCCTATGTCTCCTCTCCCGCTCTCCTCTTCCTCTCCCCTGCTTTCATACTGATTAATGCTTTGGCCTCCAGCCATCATCGGGAGCTAAGCAGGCCACTCGACAAATTGCCTTTTGCAGCCTGAAGGGGCGGGAAAAACTTTATCTCCCCGTGATAAGTACGGGCATAGGTTTCTCTGGACTTTGGATTTATTCCTATGAATTAAAATGAATTAGAAGTCTTTGCAGACAACCTGAAATCAATTAGACCCAGACACAGGAGCACGCAGCGAACAGCGGAAGCATCACCAGGCTAAAGAATTCACTCCCAATCCCAGGCAGCCAATTATAATAGGGTAATGAACTGTAGCACAAGTTTGAGAAGTGGAACTTTTTTATTGGAAAACAGCTTTTTATGTTGGAGCGGTGGTGACTAATTGGCATAGGGCAAACACTGAAGTTGAACTCATCTACAATCCTTGATATGTGTCGGATAAATGTCTTTTTGGTGGGAAAATGTGAGATAAATCAACCAGTCACCATGAGCAAACCAATATAAGATACAAATCTGCTGCTTAAATCTGGATAACATGAATGAAGGGAACGGACAAATGTATGCATGCTACACCTTACTTCAAAAAGAATGAGAAAAAACGTAACAAGAAAATAATAAGTATTTATTTGTACAGCTAATTTTTTACTTGTTACACTCAGACTGTAGTCAAATCAGAAAAGTCAAAGCTGATCTTTTAGACTGACTTGCAAGTCTTGCAAGTCACAGTTTTTCAACTTCAGAGAGAAATTAGCCTAGCCTGATCGATCTAATCTCTATAACGTAATAATACATTTCATTTGACACCTTACAGGGCATAGGGGCAATATAGGGAACAATTAAAACATTGGATTTAGTGAAATATCAGCAGGGGTAAAACATGTGTTCATCATCATCCTCATAAATGTTCTTCAAGCAAACTTGCCAAAGCATTAATTCTACTAACCGTTATCAGTATGTAATAATTCGGCATCATTGTGATATGTTTGCTACAATGAAATCTTGGCAAAATATGTTCATTTTGTTGTTGTTGGTATAAACATGGGGATAAGCCCCTCCTCCAGTCCCCAGTGGGTCTAGTTTGAGTGTTGCAAGTAAAGACAAATTATGCCTCAATAAAACTCATGTGAGTAAGGCGCTGCTAATCGTTGCTTTGCATCCTGTGTGAACACACCATTAGCGATCAAATCAGATTGTCCAGAAATCACCCACCTATCTGCTTGGTTGCTATGGTAACAATGTAGAAGTCATCAACTTTATAGCTACACTGATGAAAAAAGTATTCGAAATGGAGGTCTGTAATTTTGCCATCCTTTTTAAATGCGGTGCAGAACTCCTTCGGCACACCAGACAATCTCAACAAACACCTATAGTGTGTTCTCTAGTCACCCTGAGGTTCAGACCATCAGCTCCATGAATGCAGGGGAATCTGGCATGGCAGTGAAGGAGTGATATCATTGTAACAGCAGGTGTGAGATCACTGCTGCAGTCCCTCTGCCGCTGGCCGCCGTACAGCTCGCCTTGGACAGTTGAACGCTCGCTGTATTGGCACGACAAAGTGTGCCCACTCTCCAGTCCTTCATGCCTTTCCTGGTTTTTCCAACTTATTTATTTATCACTGCTCTAGAGCTCCAATATCAAATGGACCCTCTGTTCAGCGCAGCAAGACAGATGGCTCTGAGAGATAAAGCCAATTACTGTTGGCTGTCTGTTAAAGCTGTAGAGACTTAGCAGTGGAGAGAAACTCCAGGGAATGCAAATGGAGATCCTGGCTCTCCTATATGAATGAAAGATTGCACAGTGAATAGAGCTTGCATTACCTTCTGTAGCAGTTAGTTAAGTCGACATGTACTCAAATGACATGTGTAGCTCTTTCAAATGCTGAAGGCTCAATCCATTCTAGCATTTATTGTATCACTCCCAGCTTTTTACAACTGCCTCTGTGTCAATTAACGAGATACGGGGCAAGGTTATTATAAGAGAAAGAAGTCTTTATCTTAATCGGGTAATTAACCTGCAGGTCTTAATTGTTTTTCTCCTTTTTGTAGGATGATCCCAGCCTCCAGCACGGCTTTCTTGGTGACGAATCTGGTGTCGGGGACTCGCTACGACCTGTGTGTGCTGGCCGCCTGGGACGACACGGCCACCACGCTCACGGCCACCAATGTTGTGGGCTGCGCCGACTTCCTCACTCAGGACGACTACGCCCAGTGCCGGTCCCTGCCCAGCCAGCTGCTGGGGGGCACCATGATCCTGGTGGTAGGGGGCATCATCGTCGCCACCCTGCTCGTGTTCATCGTCATCCTCATGGTGCGCTACAAAGCCACAGATACTGACCCACCGCTAGGCAAGCTGGCAAGTTTCAGTGACACAAACTCTCAAACCAATGGGGGTCGAATCGGTCCAAACGGAGTTCTCATGCCACTGCCTCAGCCTCATCCGGAGCCCAAGGTCAAGGCCAAGGTGACTCTGCAGGACGAAGTGGTGGAGTTCAAGTGTGGCTCCCTTCAGAGCAGCCTCACCTCCTCTTCCTCGTCCTCGGGCTCCATGGCGGGGGGCTCATACAGCCCCAACAGCACACTCGCCAATATTTGGAGGTCAGCTAACCTCAAGCCCCGCACCAACCTGGACAACCTGCTCGGGGCGTTCAACTCACTGGAGCTGAGAGGGGGGCAGGGCCGGGACCCGGGGGCCTCCAGTAGCGCTGCCATGGCAACAAGGAAGCCCCACACAGACAGGGAGCCGCTGCTGGGCCGGACCCTGGACTCCAGCCTCAGCCGGCTCCTCATGCTCCCGCTGGACTCCAGGCCAAAGAGGAGCCAGTCCTTCGACATGGGCGACATGACGGGGGGGGCCGCGTCCGCTCAGCTGCGCAACAAACCCCGCAGGATCAGCAGCATCTGGACTAAGAGGAGCCTGTCTGTGAACGGCATGCTGCTGCAGTGCGATGAGGAGGGGGACACGGGGGGGAGCAAGGGGACAATAGACAGTGCTGACTGGGTGATGGAGAGTACTGTGTAGGAGGGATGGAGCGTCACACACTGCCCAATGCACTAGAAACACTGAACATTGACTTGAATTAAATGTATGATGTCAACAGATTTCACATTACAGAATTAGGTTAGTTAAAAGCAATACTATTACGTTTTAATACAAAATATTAGGTTCAATTGAATGGTATTGCTTTCAATGAACCTAATTCAGCTATGTGAAATGTGTCGACATATTACATTGAATTAAAGTCAACATTTCAGTGTTTTCAGTGTGGGCGGCCAAGCCCAGACAGAGCCTTTGTCCTGCATGAAGCATCCTTTTTATCCCTTCCACTCCTCAGAACAGACTCTGGTGGGAAAGGACGAGAGATTTTCACGGTCAAAGCCAAATGCAAACTTCAGGAATAAGACCTCTGAATCAATCTGCCTCACCCTTTGTACAGAGATGGATTCAAATGGCTGAAGGGAAGTGACAGAGCAGGGCCGTCTGGAATATGTGATCATGGACTGCTGTGACACTGTATACATTTAAAGTATGTAATGAAATTAAAGTTTTATATTTTTTATTTTGCTGGTCAAACACAAATGATAACTGGACTCTGCCTTGACTCCAGAGCAAGCCGTGACCAGTGGTTACACTATGAAAACCTCCTCTGTAAATTCATTTTGGTTACCTACTTGTGCAGTCTACCCTTGTCTGGGGAAATGGTAAAGTATATATATATACGTAGATGTAATGCTTTGATTCATGAAGATTTAAGAAAAAAGATTTATTCAAAAAAGCTGTATGTGAATATATTTACTTTCTATACAGAGTATATATATTTGAGGGGGCACTCAATAATTATGTATGCCAATCATATCAAGTTGTATGTGACTGCATAGATTATAAAACCCATCATCTCCTACACTATGGCTTTTCTCTATGTCAACACTAATTGTTTAAAAGATGCCAAATGATTGACGCGCATAATTTTCCCAGACAATTAGGCCTGCTTAGTTTTTGTACATTTGTTAGCTTCAGTAGCATAATACAAGTTTTTCTATGGGTTTTATCGTTTATAATGTAGTCCCTCCAGTTCATTGAAATTACAACAATTATCTGAAAATATGAAAATGCCTGAATGGCGATATATATATAAAGGGCTGTCAATTAATTGAAATATGTAATTGCAATGATGATGTCACAACACACACTGAAAAACTGAAACGTTGACTAAAACACACTTTTGTTTTTATATGATTTAAATGTACCTAAAATGGATATTTTCTAGTTTTTAATACTCTTATCAGCATGGGACTGGACGAATATTACTGTTCTTTATGTTTGTTATTATTGCAACAATCCGAAACAAAGAAATTATAAGTTAATTTAATTGAAGGCAACTTTACTGCGCCCATCGCTGCCTGATTTCCAAAACGACACGTTATATCGCATTAACTTTGACAGCCCTTATATATATATATATATGTTGGCTATCAGGCTGCAAGGAATTAGTATAATCAAGCCAAAAAAGCTGAGTTATGATCAAAACATTTCTAGCTAGCCTATCATAGGCTATTTTAATTAACTTGAACTTGGGTGAGTTGTCTTCACTTCTCTTCATCACTCACTGTCACGTTTACAAAGACAATCTACGGGTTCTACCAAAACAGGACATCTGCACTTGTAATAATGGTACATCACAACCTTTTCAGCAGGACATCTAATATGTGGACATCTGAAGTTATTTTAATATCGTAAGTATCCACAATAAAACAAACCCCACTGGACTTTTGTAAAAGTGCAAACCATAGAGTCCAAAAGTATCTTTAAATATTCAGGTACACTCACTGAATCTCTCATTGTGTCTACTCAACCTTACTTGCATATTTCAAAAAGTATTTCTGTACCGATTCTCTTTTTTCAGATGACTTAACGTTTGGCTAACTTTCCTTCGTGATCTCTTCATACACTGCTCAATGTTCATAGTATCCATACAGATGGTAATAAACCATCTGGAGGAGATATGGGTTTAATAACCAAGTTCATTATCCAGAACGTTTCTACTAAACAACAGGAAGTTGTTTGCTTCTATCGTCTGGTGTTGCATGTTTCTGCAGAAGTGACCCAGAGACAGTCCAGTGTAAACAGTCATTTCTCACTCAAGTGTTGTCTGAATGTGATATTTCTGATTGACTGTGTATGTACAGTGTCTCTATATATTGGATTTCTTTTGTACCATACTCCAGTTGGAATGTGTGTGGCAGTAGGAGAGGAGCAGCTGCTCCACTGTGTGTTTCTGTGCAACTGTGCACATTTCTTACCTGGAGCTGTAAAATATGTTTGTGTGGTCAAATTTGTTGTTTTTGCTACAAAGATAAAACAAAAAATCTCCTGAGACAACCAGATGGCGTCGGTGTTTCTTCTTCCAATGCAGCATACGGATTATATGAGGATACGGGAAGTTTATTGGAGACAGCAGACCCACCCAAGGACGTCTCCACGAGTAAACAATAATGATGTATATATTTACCCTGTGATTCACACCAGTATAGCTGTCAAATATACAAACAAACCAACCAGATTGAAACAGAGCCTCCTTTGGTTTAGGTGAAAATATATGATACAAAACAAATCAAAGCAGATTTTCAAAGTAAGATGGAAGTATGAAAAAAGTTAATGAGAGTAAAGTGGCATTACCAAATGCCATAGTAATTGCCTATTCATTTAAAGAATATGGTCAATTGCATCCATTCATTGCATACATTTAAACTTTTGGATTCAGTTATGTTTTAACTCAACAACAATACATAAATGCTTACCTTTATTTGTGGGCCAAATGTTACTTTTTTACTGTTAAATGATCAAATAAAGTCGACATTTCATAGTATTTACAGGGTTATGTGGGGTTTCCTAACTTTTTTTAAACATGTTTGAATGGTGATAAACACAGGGATAGATTTAAGGCCTAACAAGTTTTAAAAAAATAAAATTGTATTTATGAAAATATATTTTCATACAATCATACGTATTGGGATTCATGTGGATTCATATATTACGTGTTGTGAGTGAGAGTAGCCTTTTTTATTTTCAATTCCAACATTGGTAATGAAAGATATATTTTCACCGTTGTCCAAGTTCATAAAGCCTGAATAAAACAACACCATAATAGCACGGTGCAAAGTATCTAGGTGCGCTTACAGTATTCCGCTGTATAGAAAACTAGTTTCCCCACAGCAGAAGCGTATTCATGACGTCCGCTGGCGCATCATAAATACGTTGGATAGTGTAAGTGCAGTCAGATTCGCAAAGCACTGCAGTCTCTTCTCCTAAGTCCTTTGGAATTCTCCTATCCACTACTCCTTAACCCTGTGACGTTTCACACAGAGGTCAAGGAATAGTGGATAGGAGAAGACGATAGGAGCTGATTTTTTTTCGACCAATGACAAACTCTTCAAATTCTTCAAATCGGTAAACTACAAACCGATCGGTGATTTACAAGACACAATGAATTCTTGCAGAACAAATTATATCCATACATTTGTTTGTATTGAGTCGCTGATGTTATTAAAGCATTTTGTTCTAAGTTACACACATTTTGATCATCTCAGCTTTTATCATTACGTCATAGGATTTTGTTGTTGAATGATACAATCCTGTGGTTGATGAAGGAATAATTTAAATACTATATTTCATTTTGATCTAATTAACACTGTTTGATTCAAAATTCCAAACACTTTTCCAAACACTAACACCTCAAAGTTGCTCATCACAATCCGCTCTGGACCTGAGGCCATACTATATGTTCATCCCGTCTTCACTCCACCACTTGGTAGAGTTCCTGTCCTGACACCTGTCAGTCATCTTGGTGAGCTGTCACCCTGCCTGAGGCTGAGATACTCACCAAAAAAACCATCTGAAAGTTCAACGAAATTCTGCTGAGTTTAGTGATCATTTGTTTGTTCTCAAGCCAGAGGATTTTGTCTTATTATAATTTCTTAGTGTTTTAATGTTTCAAGTATGCGCTGTCTTTTAGGATATGTATTATTTCATCATAAACACACTCCAGTCAGTCCCAAGCTGAAGAGCAAATATTGCACTCACTTCATGACAAACTGAACACACCGGTTGATCCCTTACTACTCACTTGATGTTTTTCTGTGTGTTTGTGTGTCAGATTTCCACAATGCTAGTTTAGAGAAGCTTCATTTGCTTGTTTGGAAATGTGGATGCTATTCTGTAGACTCATAGAGGATATTGCTAATGAAACAAACATTGTGTTGATGTTGCCACCTTCCGGAGCATCAGTTCTGAGGAGTGCTGCGGATGGTACGTCTTATAAAGTCACCTAAGGTGCAGACACACAGGGGCCAGGATTAGGGGTCATCAAAACGGCGCGCACAGGTTCAGCAACTGTGATCCGAGCTTTGAAGTTCAGAGCAGGCCATTTCCAGGAAGACATCATGGAAAAGTTACTGTGGAATAATGCAGACGTAATGACAGTGACCTCAGATGGGAAAGAGCAGATCAGTTGTCTAGCTTTTAAACAAGGCTATTATGGGACAAGTGTGCAGATACAAAGGTGACATCACCTTGGGTGGAAGTCACTGCAGTTATTACAAATGCGTAAGCCTTAAATGCCACTTTACAACTTCACCCTTCAGGACCCTGGGTCAGCCAAAGGTCACACTAGCCAGCCAAACATTGATAAAACTGATAGAAATGTTTTATTCTAGTAGATAGCCAAACGTGAGGCCAAATACTGAATATCAGGCTACAGAAGAATTATAATTTCATAGATCGTTTGGAAAATTGAGTACATTTATGAGAAAAAACAGATTTATCAATTATGACTGAAAGAAAAATGAGGTTGAATTTTGGAAAAAGTGTGTCTTTCTGGAAAGATTACTTGTTTGAAAATGTACTTTTGGGATTGGGAGATTTTTCGGAATAAGTAATTATTTGGAAAAGAGCAGATTTTTCGAAAATGTTGCAATATTTCGAAAATTATGTTTATTTTGTATTTACTCTTTTATTTAACATCAGGTAGTAATATTTGTATTATTGCATTTCTATATGTTGGATCCATAAAAACAGTTTTGGGTTTAAACTTTAATTTTATGATATGGGTTAACATTGTGGCAATGATGGTGAAACAACCTCAAAACTACAATAAACATTTGAAAGAACATTGGTTTTAAAGGCACAATGAGTAGGATTTTTCCCCCCCAAAGAAATTGTGTGGACTTGAAAATAGTCTCACTCGATCATCACTTACTAGAAGTGTGGTGTCTGTATCTCCAGAGACCCTGCGGCCCCCTGATGGATTTCCTCTTTCGTTTCAGTTGGCTGAGTTCTTCATCATGTCTTCATCATGAGCCTGAGTCTTCATCATGAGCCTGAGTCTTCATCATGTCTTCACCATGAGTCTGAGTCTTCATCATGTATTCATCATGAGGCTGAGTCTTCATCATGTCTTCATCATGAGCCTGAGTCTTCATCATGTCTTCACCATGAGTCTGAGTCTTCATCATGTATTCATCATGAGCCTGAGTCTTCATCATGTCTTAGAATAATGCAGAGGTAATGACAGTGACCTCAGATGGGAAAGAGCAGATCAGTTGTCTAGCTTTTAAACAAGGCTATTATGGGACAAGTGTGCAGATACAAAGGTGACATCACCTTGGGTGGAAGTCACTGCAGTTATTACAAATGCGTAAGCCTTAACCTTAAATGCCACTTTACAACTTCACCCTTCAGGACCCTGGGTCAGCCAAAGGTCACACTAGCCAACCAAACATTGATAAAACTGATAGAAATGTTTTATTCTAGTAGATAGCCAAACTTCATCATGAGTCTGAGTCTTCATCATGTATTCATCATGAGTCTGAGTCTTCATCATGTCTTCAGCTGAGCTGTCACCCTGCCTGAGGCTGAGATACTCACCAAAAAAACCATCTGAAAGTTCAACGAAATTCTGCTGAGTTTAGTGATCATTTGTTTGTTCTCAAGCCAGAGGATTTTGTCTTATTATAATTTCTTAGTGTTTTAATGTTTCAAGTATGCGCTGTCTTTTAGGATATGTATTATTTCATCATAAACACACTCCAGTCAGTCCCAAGCTGAAGAGCAAATATTGCACTCACTTCATGACAAACTAAACACACCGGTTGATCCCTTACTACTCACTTGATGTTTTTCTGTGTGTTTGTGTGTCAGATTTCCACAATGCTAGTTTAGAGAAGCTTCATTTGCTTGTTTGGAAATGTGGATGCTATTCTGTAGACTCATAGAGGATATTGCTAATGAAACAAACATTGTGTTGATGTTGCCACCTTCCGGAGCATCAGTTCTGAGGAGTGCTGCGGATGGTGCGTCTTATAAAGTCACCTAAGGTGCAGACACACAGGGGCCAGGATTAGGGGTCATCAAAAGGGAGCGCACAGGTTCAGCAACTGTGATCCGAGCTTTGAAGTTCAGAGCAGGCCATTTCCAGGAAGACATCATGGAAAAGTTACTGTGGAATAATGCAGACGTAATGACAGTGACCTCAGATGGGAAAGGGCAGATCAGTTGTCTAGCTTTTAAACAAGGCTATTATGGGACAAGTGTGCAGATACAAAGGTGACATCACCTTGGGTGGAAGTCACTGCAGTTATTACAAATGCGTAAGCCTTAAATGCCACTTTACAACGTCACCCTTCAGGACCCTGGGTCAGCCAAAGGTCACACTAGCCAGCCAAACATTGATAAAACTGATAGAAATGTTTTATTCTAGTCAAACGTGAGACCAAATACTGAATATCACTGAGTCTTCACCATGAGTCTGAGTCTTCATCATGTCTTCATCATGAGCCTGAGTCTTCATCATGTCTTCACCATGAGCCTGAGTCTTCATCATGTATTCATCATGAGCCTGAGTCTTCATCATGAGTCTGAGTCTTCATCATGTCTTCATCATGAGCCTGAGTCTTCATCATGTCTTCACCATAAGTCTGAGTCTTCAGAGGGTCTCTCTGCTGTCTGCTTATCTTTATATAAATGATTATTTATTTTTATTCTAATATGGTGCAACTGTCACAAACATTATTTTCCTACAGGTTTCTTACTGTATTTTCATTGATTGATTGATTGTTTTATATATGTTCCTTCTGTGTAGTTCTGTGTACTTATAGGACAGACACTGTCCGTGAAGCACCAAGTTCCTGACCACAATATTCTAGGAGGAATAAACAACTTTGACCACAGAGGCCTGAACTCAGGACAGCTCGTCACACAGACTGTCCGCCCATCCACTGCCTCGCTGCCTCGCTCCGACTCCTCCAACAGCGCTGTCAGAAATCACAAGTCTCTCCCCTCTCAACCTGCTCACCACCTCTGTCAATCAAGTGTAGACCACTCCCCCACCAAAGTCTTTAAAGCTCCGCCCTTCAGGCCAGTCACTCACTTTCTTCCCACCAGAGACTGAAGAACAAAGGAACTGTGAGTTGGCACATGGAGCTGAATTGTTTGTACTTTAAATCAGTGGATGAAATGTTTAGCTTTAATTTAACAGACTGTTTTGTTTATGTTAGATCCGCCTTCTAGATTCCCTTTGACCCATACCTATGTTAAAGAAAAGAGTTTAATCCTGTGGATGCATGAAATGATTTAAGTGGAATACTGAACCTTATTTATCATTATGATTATTGTGGTTATTGTAAAACTGCTAATAGTTTGTAAATATTCCTTTTTATTTAGATAAAATCATCCACAGCAGTGAAACCTTTGTCAACTGTCATTTGAGAATAAAACGTTAAAACGGCCTGCTGGATCCAGTGTTTAAATGTGCACACCACATGGGATGTTCGATGAACCACCACTCCAACAAATTATAGTTTCTTCATGGTCCTTGAAGCCGGAGACAACATCTATGCTGGAGAATGGATCCACAGGCCTTTTAGCGTGAAGAAGAAGAAGAAGAAGAAGAAGGACAGCAGATAGAAGGCCCCAGAGGGAGAGGATGCCTCCCAGATACCTACAGGACTACCATATTGAACTATATGGCAGGCCCTCCATACCTTTAGCAGAGGCTGCACAACCTGCTCCAGAGGCTTTCTTATTAAGACAGGAAGTTGCAGAGTTAAAGGGTATAGTGAAAGATTTAATAGGGGAAATGGCACAGTATGACCATAGTTATTCAGAGGGAGATTCAGAGGGAGTCTAATGCCGTAATGCAGCCCCAGGAGGCCCAGCATGAGTGTAACCAGCCACTACTCACTGTCACAGAGGCTCAGAGCGAGAAGGCTAGATCCGAACCCAACCTATCGCAGCCAGTATCTGCTTTAAGCTCTTTGAAAACTTCCCAATCGACCCAAACACTTTTCCCTCATGCTCATAGGCCCCCTGACTTTGTGAAATGCAAGCATAGAGGATCTGCTCCTATACAGCTTACGGTCCAGAGCTCCCACACCAAGAACCCTCAAGCTCATTGTCTTTAGCAACATCAGCCTATGTGCCGCCTAACCCAGCATTTGCCCCTACATGCCTCAAGTTTCAGGCCATGGCTGCTACAGACCTTTAAGCTCAGCTCCATTAGCTAAAGTCCCTTCTACCCACCTGCAGCCTCCTCCACCGGCACCTGGAATTCATACTGGAATGCCACACATCCATGTGCCACCTGGAAGTATTCGCCCAACCTCCTCTTCGAATGTGCCTCCTGACCAACTATACCTCCCAGCACCATCCCAGGTCGGCGTAGCACCAGCTAGCTATGGCCTTTCCAGTCAGTTACCTACACCTATCCCTCTACCTCAAGCGCCTATACCCGGCTCACAGTCATCTGCTTACCAACCACGTCTTGAAGCCCAATATCAGTATCAGCATGTATCCCAACAGCCTATGCAGCAGCCTCAGCTCCAATACTTTACGTCCCAGCCTGCTCCACTGTCATATACCCCACAACTTACTGGAGCTCTCCCTTACGCCAGCTACTCCTTGCCTGTAGCCCCCCAACAGCCAACTATGAGTTTGAGGTACGCATCATGTGTGGAGGGCCCCTCATTCCCTTATTTCACCCATAACAACTCTCACGAATTTCTAATGTTGAAGATGGCTTTCACTAACCTGCTACCTAGGGAGGAACCCGAACTGTATAAATACCACATCCTGCTGGATCATCTGCGCCTGCCCAATGCCCGTCATACGGCACTTTCCTACAGTATGCCCACGACCCACAACCTTTCACCAAGGCCCTGGCAGCCTTGGAACGGCAGTATGGTCAACCACACCAACTCGCTCTTACGGCGATACAGACCTTATTAAGCCTACCTAAAGTATCTCGTGGGGATGCTGAGGGGTTTCAGAACTTTGCAGTGAGAGTAAGATCATTAGTTGGGATGTTACAATCCCTTAGGCTTCGCATGTACAACGCTTACTGAGTAAGCTTCCAGTAGAGCTAGTAGCCAATTTTGTAAGAGAAGCCCGGTCAGCCTCCCCTAATGCTCACTACAACCTTGTGGACTTCGCTGCATGGCTCGAAGGAGAGGCAGAATGCCAAACAGTAGTAGCTCAAACCAACAGCCTTCAGATAGCCTTTCCCCAGAGCCAGAGAAAGGAGATAAGCCAAAGACCCAAGTTTCATCAGCTACCATCCTCCATGGGGCCGATCAAAAGTCCCCACACGGATACACTGCATCAGGAAGCCGGCCGCAACCCCAAATGCGGTACCCCTGTGTATACTGTAAATCCACCTCCCACTTTTTTTCCAACTGCAGAAGCTTAAAGGACCTGAGCACCGATAAAGTGGTGAAATGGTTGAAAGAGGAAAGGAGATGCTGGAAATGTGGAAGGACCCATAGAGCAGCAGAATGCACTCTAAGAAAACCCTGCCCAAAATGTAATGACCTGCACCTAGGTATACTACATGAAGTAAATATAACTCAAACTACGTCCAGAGTGCTTTACATGAACCCCCAGAGTATGTCACCTAAAGTATTACTTAAGATAGTCAAAGTGAGGCTCCACAACAACGGTACAACCTTTGATACCTACGCCATCCTAGATGATGGATCTGATCTATGCTGCTTCCAGGGGCTGCGAAGTACCTTGGTTTGGAGGGAGAGTAAGAGAAGCTTGAGTTATGTACATTGAGACAGCAGATAGAAATGCTAGAAGGGAGAACTGTTAACCTCAAACTATCTGCTGCCTCATTCCCTGAAAGAAAATTCTCAATTGAGAATGTATTCACCTCTGACATGATCATGCTGGTAGAGCAGAGCTACCCTATTGATAAACTTAAGCAACGTTACCCACATTTACATGGTGTCCCAATTAGTTTGTTCTCTAAGATACAGCCACACATCCAACCCATTCCTCATCACACCGATTGAGAGAGTCCAACACGCTCCAAAGGGAGCACCTTCAGCAGTAAGAACAAGGCTTGGATGGGCCCTACAAGGACCCACGTCTCTTGGTGAGTCATCCAATCCTACCCAATGCCTATTCACATCGCACGTCAACCCCTATAATGAGCTTAAACGCCAGGTAGAGCTACTCTGGCAACTAGACACCCTTCCCTTTCGAAACGAGAAGTTGATAACAAGATCAAACCAGGATAAGGAGGCCATTGCCCTACTGAACGCAAAGACAATGCGAGTAAACATTGACGGAACTGAGCATTATGCAACACCTTTGTTGAGGACTAAAGGTGCACCTGTATTGAATGCCCCCATTGAATCTGTACTGCCCCTTCTCCGCCGATCAGAACGTAAGCTCGAGAAACATCTATAATACATCTATAATAAAGAGATAACCACAGAGTGGAGAAAACCCCTTTTCTGTGGCCTCACACAACCTAATGAGCCCTTTGACCTACCTGACCCAGAGCAGTATGACACCTGGACAAACCTCATAGATGCTGCATACCAAGTAATGCAAACCTCAACCAGTCATCCTAACCCAGAGCATATCAGCCCATCAAGAACCAAAGCCGAAAACTGCACTAATCTCCCATGCTCAATCCCAGAGCTTCCCAGAGGAGTATCAGCCACTAAAACTGGGTAAAGAAATGACCCCGAATAGTCGTTTGGCACCGCTCTCCCCTGAGTTTGATAAAGCCCTTGAAATCATATTAGTAGGTGGCAGACTTAGGGAGAGTAAAGACCTCGAGCCTGATACCATCCATCCCATAGTGCTTGACCCTAAGCATCCACGAACACAGCTTCTGATTAAGAACTATGACAAACGTCTCTTTCACCCAGGGCCTGACACGGTATTTGCAGAATTACGTCGGGCCTACTGGATCCTCTGGGGCAGACAAGCTGTCAAAAAACACCAGTGGGCATGCGTCAAATGCAGAAAATGGAGGGTGAAGCCCGTCTACTCCAAAATGGCCGACCTGCCTCCCTCCAGGCTGAGGCTCTGGAAACCCCCTTTTTGGTCTACAGGAGTAGACCGTTTCAGTCCCCTAAGCATCAAAGTTGGTCGCAGGGTAGATAAACGTTGAGGAATATTATTC
The DNA here is from genome assembly GCF_902827165.1 of Trematomus bernacchii. Lineage (NCBI taxonomy): Eukaryota > Metazoa > Chordata > Actinopteri > Perciformes > Nototheniidae > Trematomus > Trematomus bernacchii. Next base: position 4,922,808 of record NW_022987803.1, read on the forward strand.
AAATGTATGACAACCAGATGCACTCACATAGAGCTGTTGACCAGTCTTGATTCTGACAGTTTTCTTATGTCCCTCAGGCGCTTCATTGCATGTGGGTGTCAAACTCAAATACACAGTGGGCCAAAATAAAGAAATGGGTACTAGTCGAGGGCCGGACTGGTTCAATGTTTATTGCAAAACGTATTGAAATGAACTTATTGCACATATTAAACCTGGAACTAACAAAGCTTAAATTATTGCCTATAAAAACAGCATTAAACATTAAATAATCAGTTGCATTCATTTCTTATGGCTCTATCTGCAGCTTTTCCTGAGTCTTTTCTTATGATTACATTTTTCCACAGGCCAACAACAGCTTCAACAAAACTATTTCCCTCAAAGAAAAAACCAAACATTCCCTGATGAACTTGCACCCAAGATGAGATGCCAAGTATCTGGCTTAGTGTGCTGCTCTGTGATGCACACTAAGCCAGATACTTGGCATCTCATCTTGGGTGCAAGTTCATCAATGTTTGGGCTCAGGCTCTGAGCTGAGGAAACCCTCAGGATTGAGTGAAGGTGTGCGTGCAATATACCAGCGGGCCAGATCTAATAGTCATTAGAAATTATCCTGCGGGCCGAAATTAAATCCACCACGGGCCTGATTTGGCCCCCGGGCCTTGAGTTTGACACATGTGATGTAGAGGATGTCCTTATGAACTCCTTTCTGACTGTGGTACCAACTTCAAGGGTGGAGACAGAGAGCTCAGAGATGCATTTTCAGCTATGAACCCCCATCTGAGAGACGAGCTAAGTAAATCCCAGATCAAGTTTCACTTTAACCCCCCACATGCCCCTCACTTTGGGGGAATGTGGGAAAGAGAAATAGGGTCTATTAAAGCGGCCCTCAGGGTAAACCGTAGGAAGTCAGACTGTTTTTGAGGAGGTCCTACACACAGTGCTAGTGGAGATAGAGGGAATCCTGAACTCTAAACCAATTGGTTATGCATCCTCTGACATAGCGGATCCTGACCCCATAACTCCAAACATCCTTCTAATGGGGCGGCGAGATGCTTCCCTACCGCAGGCTGTCTATGCAGATGCCGACCTGCTTGGACGGAGACGATGGAGGCACAGTCAAATACTGAAGGGGCGGCTGTTAGAAATCACAAGTCTCTCCCCTCTCAACCTGCTCACCACCTCTGTCAATCAAGTGTAGACCACTCCCCCACCAAAGTCTTTAAAGCTCTGCCCTTCAGGCCAGTCACTCACTTTCTTCCCACCAGAGACTGAAGAACAAAGGAACTGTGAGTTGGCACATGGAGCTGAATTGTTTGTACTTTAAATCAGTGGATGAAATGTTTAGCTTTACTTTAACAGACTGTTTTGTTTATGTTAGATCCGCCTTCTAGATTCCCTTTGACCCATACCTATGTTAAAGAAAAGAGTTTAATCCTATGGATGCATGAAATGATGTAAGTGGAATACTGAACCTTATTTATCATTATGATTATTGTGGTTATTGTAAAACTGCTAATAGTTTGTAAATATTCCTTTTTATTTAGATAAAATCATCCACAGCAGTGAAACCTTTGTCAACTATCATTTGAGAATAAAACGTTAAAACGGCCTGCTGGATCCAGTGTTTAAATGTGCACACCACATGGGATGTTCGATGAACCACCACTCCAACAAATTATAGTTTCTTCAGCGCCTTCAAAATGTTCATTCATGGCAAAAAAAATCCCTCAACACACACGCTGTCTGCCTGTTGGCTTCAGAGGCTGGTGTTCTGTTTGATCCAGGGATGTAGCAGCAGTGTCCCCACTTCCTGCTATTTTTCTGTTTCGCTCGACTCACCTCAGCAGGATTTCCTTCTCGTTATAGTCTGGCTCAAACTGATCCACGACACCAGTCTCTCTGTGGAAAGTGTCCTCATCTCCTCATCTGAGGTCCTTGTCATGATGCTCACTGTCTAACATTTTCTCGGGAAATCCTACTTTGCTAACTGCACTGAAAAAACTGAAATGTTGGCTTTAATTAAATGTATTATGTCAACAGATTTCAAATAACTGTATTAGGTTAGTTGAAAGCAATAATATTACGTTTAAATAAAAAATATTAGGTTCAACTTAATATTATTGCGTTCAGCTAACCAAATACAGTTGTGTAAAATGTGTTGATTTAATACATTTAATTAAAGTCAACGTTTCAGTTGTTTTAGTGTACGTGTTAGCTAACTAGTATATTAAGGTCTTAAAACCGAATAAATGAAGCCAAAACTAAACTGCCAGGCTAAAGATGGGGTAGGTAATTCACTTCAGAAACAAGTTTTGGTAAATTCCATGGAATGCTTTTAACATCCCGATAGCAATGAATACATTAAAAGCTTTGACAATAAATACAAACATTTCATCTGTGGAAGCTGTGGCGCCTATGTTACGGGTCCCCGATATGAGGACCACGGTAACAGTTATGATACCTGTATGGTGCAGGTGAAACAGAAGTAATGAGTAATGTTTCCTTCCAGATTACTTCTCCTGAGGTTGTTTTATTACACAAAATCATATAAACATATCAATTATCTTATGCATTTCAGTTTCGACTTACATTCCTCAATAACCATTCACATACCTTCACTCTGTCTGTATGTTACTCTTTTATGTGATAAACACATATGTCGAATTGAATTTCACATTCAATAAAATCTGTTGTACCTTAAATACATTTGTATACAGTATTAACCTGTATTTAATACTACTCTTCTTTTTACTTTCACTTAAAAGTAATATTTCATGACCCCTCTAACCTGTCATGTTGACTATTTACCTTCTGCCATTAATGGCAGGTCACTAAAATGCATTACTGAAACATATTTAAGTGTAACAAACAACCTTACTGTTTTACCAACAGTAACTAACTTAAAACCCTTACAAAGTACATATTTATTACAAACTCACAATCACTATACATGCATGTAAATACTCAGTGTGCGGGAGCCTTCAGATATACTGACAAACTTGTATCCTTACTGCGTCAGATAACATTTGTCCCCAAAATGGCGCCGTACCAGGGAAGCTAGGCTAATACACACACACACTAGTTAACGGTTTTACACATGTAAACAGCGCTACAAAGTCTTTAACTGTTAGTGGGCCGTTACATATTATCTACGCAAACTTTATGGGGGATTCATTGTGGTTTATGCACAGTTTACCAACCTGTATGGTGCAGGTGAAACAGAAGTACTGAGGACACTGTGGGTGTTTCTCAATGTCGAGTAAAGCTGCTTCAGAGCCACTATTTCAAGCATACTACGTCATCGAGTGCCGCCGAAGTACTGTTCCAATGTCCAGCATACTTGGAAATCTACCGAGCCCAGCGTACTTCGTTAGGAGAAATTTCGAGGCTGCACATGTGTAGACTCTGCGGTCTTAAAATCCCCACAATGCTTTGCGCACGGACCAATTTCCCCAAATCTGTGGCGGAAGATGTAAGGCGGGGCCTATCATATGACGCACACCTGCCTGTTCCACTCTTCGTTTTCCCAATGCCAGGAAGTATTCTTGACTCGCTTCTGAAGCAAGATGCTCGGCAGACATGTGCTACCAAGCAAGCGTACTCGAGATTGAGAAACACCCCTTGTGTTCAGTTTCCTTCCAGATTACTTCTGAGGAAACCCCGGGAACGTCCGTCGCTTTAATCGGTACCCCGGAACCATTGAATCGAACACAAACGTTCCGCCTCACTACTCACTGCATCTATCGACCCCGTTAGTGAAATGAAAATAACAGATGTACAAAATAAATGCATGTTCTAACTCTAAATAATAATAATAATTATATTAATGTGGTCACACATCCCAGGGGTGCCACACCTACCTGCCTGTCAGCCTTCCATCTCGTGCACAAACTTATCTCGTGCCCTCATTGGTCATGTGCGCGTTCGTGTGTGTTGGAGGAGGGGCTCTGTAAGGAAGTCTGAAGGAAGGGGCAGATTTTTTTCTGCTGCGTACTTTCAAATTCTAGCACACTCTAGCTGGTTTCTCCATAGATATATATATATAAACACTATGGGTTTCTCCATTCTTACCTACCCTACCTTTAATGTTTGCTACATTATTCAATCATGGACGTACATTTAACTTAGTCAACATTTGCTTTCAAATTCATTTGGGACACGACCAGCAGTCTGCTGGATAACAAATCCTGGTTTACCCACACATCTACCCTGATGTGGTCCTTTAGACAGACCTCTGCTGACTAAAGGACATAATAGTGACACAAAGAAAATGTGGAAGAAAATGTTTACCTATAAAACTAATGACAATGCAGTTTTGTTTGGAAAGCACACACATGGCGCTTGTGTTATCAGACACTGCTCTGAGATCTGTATCTACAAACAGACCTCCACACATGATCTCTGGCGTCTGTGTGCAGCAGAGGCCACCAGACGCTACATGAATTGGAAGGAGAATTACACAAACGCTTTGCATAAAAATCAGGACCCCATACAGATCTGCAGCGCTCGCACAATATTTAAAAGCGTGCCAAAGTGCTTGTTGAGCCAGCGCATTCTGACATTTAATTTAATTGGTGGGAATAGAGAAGCGTAATTACTGAGGATAAAAAGGGACGGGGCAGCAGCTAAAACACACTCATGTTTCGCCACCAAATGCACATTCAATCAAAGACTTGGCCAGAGGAGAGGAGAGGCTGTGGATCTAATCAAAGCAATCTTTGATTAGAGCAAACCATTAGTCATGATAATTTGATCAGTCACGCTGAAATATGAAATATTCCAAGTGAGATCCAGGGGAGGAAATTCATTGAGCAAAGAGAGCCGTCGACAATAAGGCAGATGTCCTGTGACTCAGCACACCTTCACTGTAATGTGGTGAGATTATGAATTGTAAAGCAAAACGGTGAGTCATCAATGAGAGGCAATGAAGTGCCACAACGCTTAAATCTTCTCTGAACTGAAAAAACTGAAACGTTGATTTTAATTAAATGTATTATGTCAACAGATTTCACATAACTGTATTAGGTTAGTTGAAAGAAATTATATTAAGTTTAAATAAAATATATTAGGTTCAACTTAATATTATTGCTTTCAACTAACTTCAATACAGTTATGTGAAATCTGTTAAAAATAATATATTTATTTAAAGACAACGTTTTAGTTTTGTCAGTTTGGTAACTATGTAACTGTACTTTAATTTATAATTCGTCTCACAGCCATCGAAAATGTTATGTTCCCTATATGTTTGGTACATGAGCAGAGCCCATGATGCTGTGTTGGTCCAGCTGCATCTCTCTCTCTAGTGTTTCCTCTTCTGACTCTTGTTTCTTGTTTGGTTTGTTCTGTCGAATAAGTCTTTTTCTCTCAGCTAACAGAGTTAAATGACCTGGGAGTTCCTGAGTGGCAGCCATGATAAGAGCTGTTTGGATTCTCCAGACGATACGGAGCTTCAATGCTGCCCCTGTTATCTCCTTTAGGACAGGATACACCGGACCATCCTTTGCAAAAAGAACGGAGACAATGCTGTCCCACAAGTCCTTGCGGCGGCAACATTTAAAGTGACGCACCAACTACACTTTCTTTAATAATATCTCAATACCTTACATTACAAGACTGAGTTCTGAAGTTGCTGATCATCATTTTTAGCCATGGATGTGTACATACAGTACCATAGACTGTATATATAAAGGTACATCTACTTATGTTTCTTTATTTCTATTCTAGTATATCTAATGTTTGCTTTTCTTCTATATTAAAGTTAATTTATTCTACCGGCTTCGTAGTAGGCTACAGGGGCCTATACTACGAATCTAGTTCAACATATCCTGGATATGTTTTGAGTTATCCGGTTGACTAAATCCAAAAAAAAAACGCTCTCGCTTAACTGTCCTACGACGCTGGCTATCAACTCGATCGCTCAAGCCAGCCGTGTCCTATCTAGTTAGGTGCGCGTTCACATAAAATGGGTGGTATCTGGAGCAATCGACCAATCACAAACATGGACAAGCCACGTACTGACAGCGCAGCGCGTCATACTTCCTGAATGAAAAGTCAACTAATATTAGACATATGAAGAAGTTAAACTTTAAACATCCATGACTTAAACACTTTATCCAGGATAAAAGCCACATAGCTGCACCTGCAAGGTGAATACAGCTGGTAAAAAAAAAAAGCGTTTGAATGCGTACATTAACAGGTTTATGATATCACTGCCCCGTCTAACCCCTAGATTCCACCGGGTCCGTCTGCGCCGCGTTGCGGTTTTGGTCCGGCCTCCTCCGGCGTCATACCCTACCAGGCGCGTTTCAGAAGCATTTCAGAAGCGGAGCGTCTTGCCTGCCGGCTCGCAGTTTTTGTTGATTTGGGCATATTTCCTGGACAGGCTACTTTGTACAGACAAAGTTAATAATAACTGTAATATTCCAGTTATAAACGACATGAATCAAAGATGTGTTGCTGTATTTTAGTGGTAAAAAAATGCATTCATCATCATAATTATTCTATATATATAATTTACACAGTGCCTGTAAACCGGAGGAGAACGCTGGCATTTCTCCTCCTACTTGAAAGACTATACGGAGGGATAGGGTCTGCAAAATTAGTTTGTGGGTGTGTATATATCTATATATATATATGCTATATATGCTCTGAAAGTTCCACTTCCTGCCTGCCCGACCTTACGTTACGGCTGCGCCGCGACAAAAATAGGATTCGATCCTAATTTTAGAGGAGCCCTGCGCCGAGCCGCTTCTGGGACGCTTCTGAGCCGTAACGCGCCACGTGTGGTGGAATAGCACCCATTGACTAGAGTGGCCGCGATCGCCGTGAGCACCGCGGCGCAGCCGTAACGCGCCCGTAACGCGCCGCAGACGGACCCGGTGGAATCTAGACACGAGTGGATCTGACTTTAATTACATTTGACTCGAGTGTTTCGTCAACTTAATGTGTTGCTTAAAATAATACTTCTGCATACAGTATGTGACACTGAGTGTTGCACGGCCAGATACGGCTCAAGAAGCTGACTCAGATAAGGAAATATATGATACATTATGATGTGATATGATATGAATGATAATGGGACACATCGACGTCTGCACTCACAGTGCCGCGGACTGTAGGCTACGTAATGTTACTTTGATCCGGTTACTTAAGTTGTGGCAGATATTTAAGTAAGCTTTCTTAACGCTAATGTTATAATAGTCAGATTGCTCTGAAGATGGGAGGTGATATTCTATTAATTTTCACGTTCACACAGTCGGTGATTTTGGCCGGCCGTCTTTCCTGCAACGGCAGTTTAAACTGTATTTCCTTTCTCCTGTCATATGAATTGATCGCTTTAAACTCCGCACACTGAGCTCTGATTGGTCAGCAGGCCAGTGCTTTTCTCCTGGAACCTATCCTGCTCCGGAGGCTAGCCATTCAGGATAAGTTATCTAGCCCGCTAAGAAGTGAACCAGCGTCGTAGGACCGGAAATCCAGGAAGTTAGCTTGCTAAACTAAAATCCTGATTCGTAGTATAGGCCCCTGGGGGGTATACTACAAATCTAGTTCAACATATCCTGGATATGTTTTGAGTTATCCGGTTGACTAAATCCAAAAAAAAAAAGGTCTCGCTAAACGGTCCTACGACGCTGGCTATCAACTCGATCGCTCAAGCCAGCCGTGTCCTATCTAGTTAGGTGCGCGTTCACATGAAAGGGGTGGTATCTGGAGCAATCGACCAATCACAAACATGGACAAGCCGTGTACTGACAGCGCAGCGCGTCATATATTTCCTGAATGAAAAGTCAACTAATATTAGACAAATATGAAGACGTTAAACCTTAAACATCCATGACTTAAACACTTTATCCAGGATAAAAGCCACATAGTTGCAGCTGCAAGGTGAATACAGCTGGTAACAGAAAAAGTGTTTGAATACGTTCATTAACAGTTTTATGATATCACTGCCCCGTCCAAGACACGAGTGGATCTGACTTTAATTACATTTGACTCGAGTGTTTCGTCAACTTAATGTGTTGCTTAAAATAATACTTCTGCATACAGTATGTGACACTGTGAGTGTTGCACGCCAGATACGGCTCAAGAAGCTGACTCAGATAAGGAAATATATGATACATTATGATGTGATATGATATGAATGATAATGGGACACATCGCCGTCTGCACTCACAGTGCCGCGGACTGTAGGCTACGTAATGTTACTTTGATCCGGTTACTTATGTTGTGGCAGATATTTAAGTAAGCTTTCTTAACGCTAATGTTATAATAGTCAGATTGCTCTGAAGATGGGAGGTGATATTCTATTCATTTTCACGTTCACACAGTCGGTGATTTTGGCCGGCCGTCTTTCCTGCAACGGCAGTTTAAACTGTATTTCCTTTCTCCTGTCATATGAATTGATCGCTTTCAACTCCGCACACTGAGCTCTGATTGGTCAGCAGGCAGTGCTTTTCTCCTGGAACCTATCCTGCTCCGGAGGCTAGCCATTCAGAATAAGTTATCTAGCCTGCTAAGAAGTGAACCAGCTTCGTAGGACCGGAAACCCCTGAAGTTAGCTTGCTAAACGAAAATCTTGATTCGTAGTATAGGCCCCTGGCCTCTGATGACAGCTGAAACAGACCCTGAAGTGAAGGATAGTTTAATCTTTGCTACAGTTTAACATCGTTTGTTGTCTTTCTCTGCATTATCTTATCAATCCTGTGTCCCCCAAAGACCTGCAGACGTGTTGTGATGTGTGGAACTGCAGCAGACTGATGAAGAGGTTATATTGGTAGATTCTGTTTGGAGAACATTTGGACATCCACAATACACTGTCCACATTGTATAGATCACTGCTGCCCCAGTGTGGTCAAAGACGATTACTACACAACACTAATGCTGCATGTACACACAAATAATAATAAAAGACAACACTGTAAAATATCAATATTTACCTGTGAGATTGAGTTATTTAGAAAAAAGTATAAAAATCTATAAGATGGAAATACTTTTATTTTATACTGAATTATCACTCATTAAAAGGTGGAAATCGTCTGTACATTGCTGTTTTAGTCTGTGTTCTTCTAATTAGTGTGTCTACAGTCACAGTGTGTGCCTATTGAGCTGTTTAGAGCCATGTGGGACAAAACCTGATTATGCCCCTTCCTCTCGCTGTGAAGTCAACGGTGACTGTAAAAACTTCACTGCGCATGCTCAGAGTATTTTGTAATGAAATGTGTGTGGCAAAAAAATAATGACCAGAGGGGCATGGAGCTACCATCCCCACCATACGTCATCTCAAATCATTCAGAGCTGATTGGCTGTAAGTACGTGTGCCGCGAAAAGTGTGGTGTGTGAAGAGGAGACGAGAGAGCTGCAGTGACGCGTCCTAAAACCAGGAAGTAAGCTGCGCATGGCTTCCCTCGACAAAAAAGCAATGAGATTTCTCCAGAGGATTTTAGAAAATAGCTGGAAATAAGATCTGTGGGAAACGTACCTGTTAGATAAATGCACGTTTTGATCAGCCGGATAACATCCACATGTCTACCCTACTTTTATAATTTTTTTATCATAAATCTATGGATTAGACTGGATTTATGATAGACTTTTGAAACTACAAGAACATAAGGAGGACTTTTACAAAAAAGTAATAGAAATGTTTGTCCAGAAGGATAGGCAAATGGACTTCATCTTCAAGTCAAGGTAAGACCGCCATTTGATTGAAAATGGGATCTTACTAAGAGAGAACAATTCAATATTTAAATGATAAAATTACATTTTTTGGGTATCCTTTTGTTGAACTGTCTGTTTAAAATTAATCGAAGCATCAGACAAAAAAAGCTTTTGAAAATAATATTATATTTTGGTTTAGGTCAAAATATAATATTTGTAAACCTGAAGAGTCAGTGCCAGTGCCTCACCAGCCATGAACCTCACTGCACGTCACTGCAGAAGCTTATATATAGACATCTACGTTTTTTGTGCCCCACCACTTTTGTACATATAAAAACGCCACTGGTCACATCAGGTGCATTAACGACCTGAAATCAAAGTTTATCTATATACTTTATACCCCTTAATAAGATGATCAAAAGCATGCAAGCTCCTGGAAAATGGTAGTACTATAAGAACAAGGATGCTATATAAGAAATATAGCCATTGTAGTACTATGAAAATAGCAATTATACAAGATAATAATTGTAGTTCTATAGGGACAAGGATCAAATCACACATACCTGCGACTCACCATCCAGTACAACGTTTGGTATTCCTTGTAAAGATTGTGACTGCTGACCACCAATGATATCAAGCACCACATCTGTGTATTGTCCCCTTTTATATGCTTTGTTACCCGTCTGTGGGTTTTTAGCCTGGCTGTGGTCTTTGGTAGCTTGCTGCTTCAAATTCTTCCACCTCAACCTCACTTGGTCCATCGTCATCTTGTGTCCAGATCCTGTGGCATTCACATTGTCTGTCACCTCCATCCATATTCCGCTCTTTACTTTAGTCGCTCCACCCTCTCTGTTAAAGCGACCAACTATGGAGTCAGAATTGTTCCTTACACTCTGCAGCAGTGCATGGGTCTCAGCAGATGTAAAGTTAGGCCCCTTTTTGTCCATCTTTCCAACTCACTGGTTTGGATTCAGCAATTAGTTTTTATAGGTCTGGCCGTTCCTTGCTATTAATTACATAATTAACCACAGGCCCTAACAATCTGGACATGCATTGCAGGTGTTTATTTGCAATTACTAATTATTCAGAGACTGATGTAGGCCTACTGACTGAAAGAACAGTCAGAACACAGTCATGGCAGGGATTGTTCACATCTTCCATGCTGGAAGGAGAGGTTACCGCCAAAGGGTCCACACCGAGCGCCCCAAACCTCTCCAACAGTACACAACAGAAGAACTGTACAATCGTTTTCGATTTGGACTTGATGACATCAACTACATTGCTGATCTGGTCAGGCCACAACTGCAGTGCAGAACCTTGCGGAGTCATGCTCTGACTGTAGAGGAACAGGTCCTCATTGCCCTGCGCTTTTACGCATGTGGAACATTCTATCAGGTCAAAGCTGACAGCATGGGAGTCCACAAGACAACAGTGGGTGAAGTGGTGACAGCTGTGTCGGATGCACTGGCTCGCCTGCTGGATCACTTTGTGACTTTTCCCAATGATGGCCAGATTGCCAAAGTGAAGCAGAAGTTTTTTCTTTTGGGAGACATGCCCAACACCATTGGGGTGATCGACTGCACCCATGTGCATATTTAAGCACCTCGTCAGAGGGAGTGGGAATATGTCAACAGGAAAGGGAGGCACAGCATCAATGTGCAACTTGTGGGAGATGCTGACCTTGCCATCACCAACTATGTTGTGAGATGGCCTGGGTCAGTCCATGATGCACGAATCTTCAGAGAGCCGGTTGTTCACTGAATTCCAAACCAACAGGCCGGATGGAGTTATATTAGCCGACAGTGCCTACCCACTCCTACCATGGGTAATGACACCTTTTCCCACGGCCAACACTCCCTCACAGATGCGCTACAACAATGCCCCTGGAAGAACAAGGTGTGCCATTGAGCGCTTGAATGGAGTACTGAAGAGGCGTTTTGCATGCCTCAACTATCTGAGAGTGGAACCCCAACGAGCATGCTGCATAACACTGGCTTGTATTGTGCTACACAATATCGCTGTCCATCGCAGAGTCCCCCTCTCTGACATCGATGATCCCCCAGAGCCCCTCGCACCTGCTGATGATCTAGGCCCACCTATGGATTTCCCTCTAAATGAGAGACTGAGTGGTGGTGCAATGCGAGATGCTATTGTCCGCAATTACTTTTGAAAGGTGTAGACAGATGATGGACTTTTTTTTTGTTCAAGATATTTTTTTTTTAATCTAAATTACATTTGTGATTGACAATCTTTGTTGTGATACTTTTATGAGCATAAACATTTATGTCATCAGCATTTGGTTGAAAACAAAATAGGCCACCACAAACGTGACCAAAAAATGAAAAATAAAATTGATTTGCCATGAAGGCTAAAAATTGTGTATTATTTCAGTTAACAAACTTTGCCATCTTATTTAAATTGAAACATATTCTTAAATGAATTGTACAGTACATTTTGCTCTGGTAATCCACTGGAAATCCACCCCTCTGGTGGGATCAAGATAATCCAGTTTTTTGGGATCAAACTGATCCCAATCCTATGTTGTCAATTTGAACTACCGTTTTGAAGATTTGATTCAGATTAAAGCTTGGATTTGATTTCCTGATCTGATCGGATATCAAAGTGATCCTAATCCTGTTTTTTGGTTTTGAACTACCCAAAATCCAAATCTGATCCGATCAGATAGGGATTAAAAGTGTTGAACTACTGAGCCAATGAGCCTGCCAATCATGGGCTCTAGATTGGCAGGCTTGTATAATGCATTACATTATTGTATGCTGTAATGGCTGTGGATCACACATTAAGGCTTTAATGGGACATTCAGTCTCTGAGTGCCTATAGTATTATATTTGTAGATTTGTATTCTTTGGTATGGTGAGAAACAGCATTTCCATATCCCTGTCTGTATCACACACACAGATTAATTGACAATAAAGTTTACTTTGTCTTTGATTATGGCTACACAGGTTATATTTGCCAATTCTGACTATTGTTGATGTCCATAAACTCTTTAGGGGACATCCCACACATTACATAGCTTGGACTTCATCATGATTGACACTAAACGTAAAGACTTGGACAAAGACTTGACTGTTAGCAGATGAGATAATCCAAAAACCACCCATAGCGTTTCAATCAAATCATCACTGAGAGTGCTATTCTACTACAGTTTAACAATCTCAGAAACCAAGTTATGACAAACAAGTACATTCTACAACTATTAACAGAACACTTATATATTAATAGAAGACAGAATATTCAAAATAAAGGCTCACCCAAGATTAGAGTGTTGCCCAGTTACATTTTAGGAAAGCAACAGTAATTAAATATTTCATTGTCAACATTTTGTGTTAAATATCACTGCTCTGTAACCGTTGAGAACATTTTGGGCTGCTCCTGGTAAAAGCAGCTTATATATGTATATAAACATACCTATATGTATTTAAACTACAACAATGCAGTTCTATAAAACTTCAGAAACAATCAAATTCAACTTGTAATCGAAAATAATTTGAAATGTCAGCTCCATGTAGATTGAAATAAAGAGTTCAATACTAAATCAATAAAATGTACATTATGGAATTAATAATCACATTAACACATTTTGTAAAATATATAACTAAACCAATAGTTAAAGAAATTATTAACATTTTATTTTATCATTCATTTTCATAATACCTGGATGGCGCCAGTGTGTGCGGCCTGCCATCTGTCGCTGCCAACGCTGTGTGTTTTTGTACTGTTTGTGTCATTTTTAATGCAAAATGTCAACTCTCTACTGGTGTACGATCGCCAAACACTGCGGGACCTTCGGTTTTCTGCCATTTATCCAGCAAAGTCTATGGTGGAGATAAAACGCTGCCTCCGTTTTTATCAGGGGGACTAGTTTACCTGTGCCGCACCCCGGCTCCACCTACCCGCCGTAAACGCCCTTGCCGCCGAGGAAAACGCAGTGGTCGACTGGTGAGAATGAAGGCTTCTTCAGCTCATCTTTTCTCTCATACTGAGTATGAGCCTCCTCTCTCTTTTTCGAGGCGTTTTCTGGACCCTGTCGAAGCCTGGCTGGTACCTGTCGTCGGCCCGGATGAGACCTGCTCCCCTCGTCCCCGCTGCCGCAGGGTTAATCTGCATAACCTGAGGTCTCTGTGTCGGGCTCCCCGGACCTCTAACGCCGCCGATCTGCCGGCCCCTGTCAGTTTTGGCCTGATTAACGCAAGATCGCTAACAAACAAGACTTTTGTCCTAAAGGATTTCTTCACTTCTAAGGGCTTGGACTTCCTCTTCGTGACTGAGACATGGCTCAGTATTGGTGAGTCCAGCGCGTTTACCGAACTTGTACCGCAGCATTGCTGCTATTTTAACTCTCCGCGGACGTCAGGCCGAGGTGGAGGTATAGCAACTGTTTTTAAGAGTGACTATAAATGCCAGCAGCTGTCACTGTCATTCTCACCTGGCAGCTTTGAACTGAGCGTGTTCGAGCTTGGTCGCTCTCTGATACCCCTTTCACACCAACGCAACTCCGGTTCAAGCTCCGTGCTAGAGCTTTTCAGGTTCGGAACCGGTACTTCGGTTTAGCTCCGGCTCTTTTCACACCGCTCAGAGACCGACTGGTGCTGCCGCTGCTGCGTCATGACGTCACAGTTTACGTCGCTGATTTTCCCCAACGGAGCTCACCTCACAACAACAACGGGCCGGGGACTGCGTTGCTTTTAATCATACGAAGCCAGATTAAATTAAATAACGACTTCTCCAACCTTATACTTTTCTCCAGAGTGCCGTGGTTCATTGTTTATTAATGTGTTTCAGCGGCATTTACCGACCGCTGCAGTGCTGACTGCTCTTCAACGGGAGTGTATTCTCCCGTTAGCTCCGGGTTAGCTCACACGGCTCTAAAGTATTCACTGTCTGACTGTCACACAAGCAGCTGATACATATCCCCAGTTCCCCTTAAGTGAATGTGTGTCAGTCTGAATTGACGCTGTTTGGTGTCAGTCTGAATTGACGCTGTTTGGCATCACAACGCTGTTATGAAAGTTTCTCTGGTATAACATGGGTGATGTTAGCATAGCAACCGAAGCTAAACTGACTACTTGCTAAGCCGTTTTATACAGGCACTTTTTACCGGCGTATTTTTCATTATGATTCTACTTGTGATAGTCGGACATGACAACCTGTGCAGCCCATGTATTGATTCCATCCGATAGCTGCTATAATAACAAACAAAACGTCTGCCTGCTCTCCACAATGATCAATAACAGCGAACGGATGGTCAAAGTAAGGTACAAATAAACAGAATCACACGAAGCCTGGTTAGTGTTGCCTGACTTTATAAAGCGTGTTTTTTTTTTACAAGTGTGTGGTTGCGTTCTAGTCACTTTGCTCAGCACTACTGCTGGTTACAACTTTTATTTGCCGTACTCGCCTTAACTGTTAGCTCAGGTTAATCTCGCCCCCCTCCGACGTAAGCGGTTCTTGCTTCTACACGGACAACTTTTTGGTGCTCGAAACGAACCGGATTCGGGAGCTTAGAGGCTGCTCCGCTGCGGTGTGAACAGGAAAACCCGGTGCTTTTCAAGCACCAGCACCGAACCGGCCCCGAAACACCGTTGGTGTGAATGGGGTAATACAGTGCTGTGTGCTGTGGTCTATAGACCTCCCAAATACAATAAGAATGATTTCTCTGATTTCTTGGCTGAAATTATGCCAAAATATGATAGTGTTCTTATTGTTGGGGATTTTAATATTCATGTGTGTTGTCCCGATAAACTTATGGTAAAGGACTTTTTAAACAACATCGTTATGGGGAAATGCAAGTGTGCGTCAAATGGTTGGAAGATAAGGAGGAAGGACAATCAATACTGTATATAGTAAATGTGAGATAAAGTGTGTCGCCAATGTAACTGGTTAAAACTCGAAGTGGCGATGAGGTCTTTAAATGTATGGAAAGGGTCTTAAAAAAGGTCTTAAAAGGTAGTGTTGATTTGTGTTGGTTTTCTCGTGTCCAGGAGGAAGTTAAAATAAGAGACAATGTAGTCTCGGAAAAGGTTCAAATTGGTACTTTAATTAAGTAACGTGGTTCTGAAACAAACAGAGCGATATAGGGACAACAGCTGTGGTGGGGAGGCGGCGGCGGTGAAGAAGAGACTGAGATCACGTTGTCCTCAGTCTGTGGGTGTTTCTCAATCGCGAGTAAAGCTGCTGCAGAGCCACTATTTTAAGCATACTACGTCATCGAGTGCCGCCGAAGTACTGTTCCAATCTCCAGCATACTTGGAAATCTACCGAGCCCGGCGTACTTCGTTTGGAGACATTTCGAGGCTGCACATGAGTAGACTCCGCGGTCTTAAAATCCCCACAATGCTTTGCGCACGGACCAATTTCCCCAAATCTGTGGCGGAAAATGTAAGGCGGGGCCTCTCATATGACGCACACCTGCACACTTGCTCGCCTGTTCCACTCTTCGTTTTCCGAATGCCAGAAAGGATTCTTGCCTCGCTTCTGAAGCAAGATGCTCGGCAGACATGTGCTACCAAGCAAGCGTACTCGAGATTGAGAAACACCCCCTATCTCATGCATGGCTCCTCCTCTCAATGGCGGCTGCGACGACGGGGGTCTGCCCTCCGCATACTTCTGTGTCCAATATCGCGTAAAACAGAGGATTTAGATGTTGTGTGTTCATTGTATAACTCCACACGCCTTTTCTCCGCATACACTCATTCATGACTTTTTATTTAATGCATTTTAACGGCTGTAATCATTGTTAACGTAAAACCAGAAGTGACGTCACCGTTGACAAACGGAGACGCCTTTCAATGCAGCTTTTCAAAATAAACTGTACATTCCATTAGCAACAACGTTAGCAACAAGCCAATGCTAACCGGAAATGTTTTCAGAATAAAACAGTTTTAAGCTTACTGTATGTTTAAACTAAATTACGTCATTAAACATTGATTTAAATTTTTTACAGTAGTACATTTGACTTCAGGATTCCTCCATATACCCTGAATGCTCGCCACAGCCAGGCACGAGCTGTGGTAGAGCGCACTATAGGGCTGCTAAAGGGCAGATGGCGCCGCCTCGATGCCACAGGAGGCAAACTGTCCTACAAGCCTGACAAGGTGTGCCGAATTGTGAGGGCGTGTGCTGTACTTCACAATTTGGCACTGCTGAACAATGTGCCGTTACCCCCTGAGGCTGCTTGTGCCCAAGAAGAGCCCGACCCCCTTCCCCAGGCATTTGCGCAAAACCCTGGTGCACTGCAACAGCGTCTGGATGTGATGCGTCTCTTGTAAAACAGAAAAAACAAGGTATGGAAACAACTTATTTATTAGCCAATTATTTTAAAGAAGTGCTTATGTCAGCCAACACATTACGAAGTTGTCCCAGCTCTCTTGCAACCTCGTGTATAGCAGAAATGTTTTCCCTCTGCATCTGCAGGACTGCCTCCGTGAGGACACGGCCGCTGCTGGAGGGCTGCGCAGGAGGTGTAGTGGAGACGCCGGGGCTCGACGCAGGAGCTGCAGTGGAGACGCCGGGGCTCGACGCACAAGGTGCAGTGGAGACGCCGGGGCTCGACGCACAAGCTGCAGTGGAGACGCCGGCGCTCGACGCACAAGGTGCAGTGGAGACGCCGGGGCTCGACGCACGATTTGCAGTGGAGACGCCGGGGCTCGACGCACGAGGTGCAGTGGAGACACCGGGGCTCGACGCACGATTTGCAGTGGAGACGCCGGGGCTCGACGCACGAGGTTCCTCGGTAGATGGTTCCCCTACCCCGCTGGAACAAGCAGCATCTAAATGAAAAGGATTTTGTTAATAAAGTTAGGATTTGTTTTTCTAAATAGACTTATTGTTTTCTTTACATACCAGCAGATATAACACAACTTGAATGCATTTGGTTTATTCTCATTTCAAACACATATAAATGTGGTTACCTGGTTAATCCGGTGCACCCTGAACATCGGTGTCCCCCTCTGCCTCCGTCACCACTCCACTCAGGAGGGATTCACCGATTATACCGGCCAGCGTTTCATCCATGGGGGTGAGCTCCGGTGCCCCCTTTCCCCCTCCCGTGGCACACACACTCTGCCTGTGTGAGGCAAGGCGTTTCTTGGCCTCCACTTTTACATCTGACCACTTCTTTTTTATTTCAGCGACAGTGCGACCCTGTGCTGATGCAGAGTTGACAGCATCTGCCACATGCTGCCACTCTGTTGCCTTTTTGGCATTTGTTACGCCAATACTGTGCCCACCAAACAAAATGTTTTGCCTTGACTCTACTTCTCCGACAAGGATTTCAACTTCACCATTTGTGAAGTTTCTTTTCTTGCCATGCTCGTTTTACCTGAAATCGGTTTGATGAATATTCATTATGGGCGTCTCAATGACTATTTATAGGCAAATATGGGCGTTACGTGAAGCCCGCAAAAGCTGCGCCGCATTTCGAGTTGATTGTGATTTATAAAAGGGAAACCGGCGTAGGATGTGCCGTACGCAAGTCCTGCGCCGGTACGCAGTCTTTTATGAATCGGAAAATGTCTGTGCGTATTTATTTGCTTTGTCCTACGTAAGCAACCTTCCCACGTCAATCCTATGCAAGGCTTTATAAATGAGGCCCCTGGTCTGATTGAAACAAATTAGAAAGTGTGTTCATGGAAACTTAGAACTTTAAAAACTGGATTAAATATCCCAGAGGTCACTGTCAATAAAAGGGAATCCATGTTCTTAAGTGTTGGACTCACTCTTAGTTTTGATTTTCTACATTCAAATACCTTTTCAGCTAAACATTTTTGGCAAGAGCCATTCGATTTGATTGCATTACCTTAAATTCTCTACAAATATTAAAGGCGTTGGGTTCTTATTTACCTCAACTGCAGAGAGAACCAGCCCGTTATCTGAAGTAGCATGCACTAGAAAGGCCTTTTTTACACAGCACCTACATGTATGTTTTATTATATTTAATATAAAGCTTCACTGTTTCCTTTCCCCATTTCAATGGATATGAATTCAAACAAAACACTTGTTGTTTATTTTAGTTGACTGTTGTCAAAGTTTATTGGGTTTTGATCTAGACCTGGGTCAATGTGGTCTAGATGTGAACAAGCAGTACAATTAAAATAAATGTTTTGCATTTTCACAACGAGTTATCTAATGTTCTATGTACATCTGTGGAGTGATGAGGCCCGAGCCTAGACGCCAAATTCCAACTATATGCTGCTTCTAAAAAAACATATCAAGAAACACGTGAGTTGTCTGACTGGAATGGTTTCTAAAGTAAGTGAAGGCTTCTCCTTAAATGTCTAACATGCTTTCAAAACAGTTAGACATGTCACAAAATGTTGCCTCGTTCACCAATGCAAGGAAAGCTTGCCTTGAATCTCTCCTTAACTAGATTGAGAATATGAAGCAAAGACTAAAAATAGCTTCTACTGCAGGTTTTGTTATACCAGCCTCTAGAGATATGTATATTTCAGACAGCTGACAGAACAAGAACGTATTGTTGAAGTGTCTGTTTGCTGCATGACTGGTAAATAAACTATAATTGGTGTTATCCAAGGTACAGTGAGTGTGTGATAGGATGGACCCTTTATCCACACAATCAGAATGAAACAGTAGTGACAGGGGAAACAGCAGTGTTGGAAGAAGTACTAAGATCATTTACTTGAGTAAAAGTAATACATTATTGTTAAAATACATAATTACAAGAAAAAGTCCTGCATTTAAAATCTTACTAAATTAAAACTACAAAAGTATTATCAGCAAAGTGTTCCTAAAGTATAAAAAGTAAAAGTAATCATTGTAAAGAAAAATTACCTTTATAATAATAATTATTATTTATGTATTTTAGCACTTTTCAGAATGCTCAAAGCGCTTTACATTACATATAATACATCAGACATGTAACAGTGAATATAGTGGACAATACCCACAGGAGCAATTTACAGTGAATTTAGGCAATCTTTTTTGCAAAATTTAGACTGCGGGACAAAACCAGACCACCTGGAGGAAACCCATACGCGAAGACTATAATGAACTTGGGGGTAAAAGGGGTGGGTTGGGGAGTATGGAGGTCGAAGATTGTAATGGATGGGAGGACGGTACGCTGCAGATTTTACCCACTGTTCGTATTATACACAAGCTGTAGCTGCTCAAGTCGTTTGGTGGCCCTCATTTGGGTTGTGTGCAAATTGGGCAACCTTTTTTCTGTTCCTTTCCTACGATATTGAGAAGACTCAAACCCAGTTGGTGAAAGGGGTCGTCCTGCAGGTATTTCCGGGGATTTAATGGATGGGAGGACGGTACGCTGAAGATTTGACCCACTGTTCCTCTTGTAAGCGAGCTGTAGCTGCTCGAGTCTCAACTGGTCTTTAGCAGACTTCATTTTCGGTGTTTGGAAATTGGGCAACCTTTCTTCTGTTCCTTTCCTACGATATTGGGAAGACTCTACCCCAGTTGGGAGAAAGGATCGTCCTGCAGGTGTTTCCGGGGTTTTAATGGATGGGAGGACGGTACCCAGCAGATTTGACCCACTGTTCGTCTTGTAAGCAAACTGTAGCTGCTCGAGTCTCAACTGGTCTTTGGTGGCCCTCATTTGAGCCGTATAGAAATTGGGCAACCTTCTTTCTATTCCTTTCGTACAATATTGGGAAGACTCTACCCCAGTTGGTGAAAGGGATCGTCCTACAGGTATTTCCGCAGTTTTAATGGATGGGAGGAGGGTACGCTGCAGATTTGACCCACTGTTCGTCTTGTAAGCGAGCTGTAGCTGCTCAAGTCTCAACTGGTCTTTGGCGGCCTGCATTTTGGGTGTTTGGAAATTGGGCAACCTTTCTTCTGTTCCTTTCCTACAATATTGGGAATAATCTACCCCAGTTGGGGGAAGGGATCGTCCTGCAGGTATTTCCGGGGTTTTAATGGATGGGTGGACGGTACGCAGCAGATTTGATCCACTATTCGTCTTATAAGCGAGCTGTAGCTGCTCGAGTCTCAACTGCGCATTGTCGGCCTGTGTTTGTGATTTTTGTGATCTGAGGAACCTTTCTTCTGTTTCGTTCGTATTATATTCAGAAGACTCTACCCTACTTGGGGGAAGACATTGTCCTGCAGGTACTTCCGTTTTTTGGGTGGATGGGAGGACGGTACGCTGCATATTCACCCCACTGTTCATCTTGTATGCGTGCTGTAGCTCCTCGAGTCTCAACTTCCCTTTCAAGGCCCGGATTTGCTGTGTGTGGTATTTGGGAAATCTTTCTTCTGTTACTTTTGAATGATATGTGTCTCGTCCTGCAGATGTTGCTTTGGATACGAGGCTGATGTCCTGCAGACATACACTCATGATATCTTTGAACGGGATCTGCAACTTGATAAAAGCATTCAAATAATGCCCACTTGTTTGCATTCAACCCCACCAGTTGCTTAGTTACTGTTGCTAGACAACTAAAGCTATATCATTGATAACTGACTTTAACCTGTTAAGCCCGGGAGCCCCCGGGGGCATACCAAATCATGGCATCACATCACCCCAGTCCTCAAAGACTTTCACTGGCTTCCTGTCTCCCACCGCAACGCGAAGCAAAGCGAAGCAACGCTCCCACAATGCAGTTCGGCAAAGCGTGACGTCACCCCATTCAAAGTGAATGGGCAGAAGCGTTGAAGCTTCAACGCACGCCGCCGTGTGGACGGGCCGTAAGCCCCCTCTCCCCCTTTCTCAATCAACTTCCTCTTGACTGCCTTTTCTGTTTACTTTATTTGTTTTGCCTGTCATTGTTTGTCTACCCTCCCTCATACTGTAAAGCATCTTTGAGTTGTAGAAAAGCGCTATATAAATATAATGTATTATTATTATTAACATTATTATTATATAAGTATTTTTACAACTTATATTTAGAAATACTCCGTTTTAATTATTGATGCATAATGTGTGTTCATCCATTCAATGTGGCATCTGCTATAATGGGGTTAATGTATGATATTACTTAAAGGAAACCTATCATGCTATATTTAAATGATATATTGTAGGGCCATACCTATATAAGGTATATTTATACGTTTCTGTTTTCAAAATACCAAACAGATCATGCATTTTAGCCATACCTCATTTCGCTCTATGTGCTGTTTGCTGTCTACGGGTCTGATTCTGCTGACCACGCCCCCCTGCAGGAGAGGGGAGACGTGCTCTGATCAGCTGCTGGGCTGTCAGAAGAGGGGGAGAAAAAGAGATTTCTGTCCTCGTGTTTTATTATATAGAGTTGTTATTCATTTGTTTTAAAGCTCAATAAATAACAAAGAAGACCTTTGACCGGCACTTTTCTAATTTTGTCCGGAAGATTTAAACTTTAACGGACATCTTGACCGGCGAAACAAACTGAAACTGAAACTCTGCTCGCTTCAAAAGTTGCTCAACTTTTGAAGCTTCGACGGAAGCGTCAGCCAATCAAATAATATGCCAGTACAAGCTCCAACCAATCAAACCGCGTGCTTGTGTGTCCGGGGCGGGAGATTCATGTGATTGGTTGTTGGTCGAGTTTCAGACACGCCCGCCGGCAAGCTTCAACGCACGCTGCCGTGTGGACGCTGCGTTAGTAGCTACAGGTGCGAAAGCTCTCTCCAGAGCTGCTGGAAGCCGAATCTCGGGGACCGGAGAAAGTGGAGCAATATTCTCGCCACGCCAAGCAACAGCCTAGAACAACCTCAACCTATACAAGTAACCAGGTAAGCCATTCTACTGATGCTGGACAGTTTTTCAGTGGGTGCACAATAAACGGCAACATACAAATTTATGTAAATAAATAGCCAAATAATCGATCAACGCTCTCGGTCTACAAAACTTGCCTTACCTGGGTTAAAGCTCTGCCATGACAGATGTTTTAGAGGGACTAAACAGAGACATAACCTCACATTAGAAGGACCTTGAGGTGGCCACTTGTGATATTCTACAACATCCTGGATGTCTCTGCTTACAATGCCTTTGCACTTTGGATGGCAATAAACCCAGAATGGAACCAAAAGAAGCTCCAAAGAAGACGCATTTTTCTGGAGGAGCTTGGCAAGGCACTGGTGACACCTCACATGCAGCGAAGACAACACATGCCCAGGAACCCAGCCTCTGTTGCTATATTGAGGAAGATGGTGGCAACTCCTGCTGCTAAACCTGCACGGCCAACACAACCACAACCTGTGTGTGTGTGTGTGTGTGTGTGTGTGTGTGTGTGTGTGTGTGTGTGTGTGTGTGTGTGTGTGTGTGTGTGTGTGTGTGTGTGTGTGTGTGTGTGTGTGTGTTTTCCAGTGTTAGGAGATGTGGTGAAAACAATTTCTGAACTAATACATATTTTACTGTTCTAGATTGCACCCTGTGCCGGCAAAAGGAAGCGCTGTGAGGTCTGTGGACCCTCAAAGGACTCCAAGACACAGACTACATGCAGCAACTGCAACAAGTACATCTGTGCTATACACACAAAGAAGTTCTGTACATCATGTGTTTCCTAAACGGACTTGCCCATTGACTCACATGATGTTCTGCAGCGTCACTTCATCAATATATTTTTCGGATATACTGTATTTTATGAATAGTGACTGTTAATTGTTTTTATTTGCTTTG
Organism: Trematomus bernacchii; assembly: GCF_902827165.1. Taxonomy (NCBI): domain Eukaryota; kingdom Metazoa; phylum Chordata; class Actinopteri; order Perciformes; family Nototheniidae; genus Trematomus; species Trematomus bernacchii. Next base: position 4,946,059 of record NW_022987803.1, read on the forward strand.
TGTTTATATCTGTTCTATGTCATTTATATGGATGTTTCATCATCTCTATATATTTCACATCCAAATACTTTTGGATGTGTGGTTCTTGTGTTTCAATTGCTGTTAAATTGCTTTATTTCCTTCAGGGCTTTGATTATTATATGACAGATTAAAAATAATAAACATTAATGAAAACATTTTTCATTTACATTTGTCCTAGAAAAGCATGAGCAAAATGTAAACCTCGTTTTTATCACAGTGTATTTTTTTTTAACATAAATTACATTTTTATCACAAAAAACGATGGACACTTCCATTGTTAAATTTGATCTAGCAAAGAGTATTTTCAAAAACTAATCATATATTTCATTTATATTGTTGGGGAATGAGTTAAAGACAATATATATAAGGAATTGTGCATGTTGAATTTAGTTCTGTATTTTCATTAAACCCTGAAATATGTCCCGGGTCAATTTGACCCGAACATTACCAAAGGGTGCGAAATGTGAACATAACACCAGGGTTAAAAACGAAAGGTGACCGTGCCTTTCAGGTGATGCTCCAACACTGTGGAACTCTCTCCCTATAGTCATCCGCTCTGCAGTCTCTGTAGAAGCTTTTAAAAAACTACTGAAGACCTATCTTTTTACATTGGCTTTTATTTCTATTTGAAATGTGTGTGATGTGTTCTGTTATTATGTGTGTTCCTTTCAGGACTCCACGTGGTCTCTGTTTTGTTTTTATGTTGACCTTACATTTCTGCCTCATGTGGCTATTGTATTCATGTTTCTGTGGTCTTCATTTTAACTTTTGTTCTTACTTGTGAAGCACTTTGTGAATTATATTTCTGTGAAAGGTGCTATAATAAATAAACGTATTATTATTATTATTATAAAACATTTTTACAGACATTGTTAACAGTAAAAACACTCAATAATTACACAGGACTTCAAAGAGGGCTTTCCAAGTTAAAACATTTGTCCTCAAAACCGTTTATCAATAAAAATTGTTTCCAATGAAAAAGGGAAAAAAATCAATCACAACCTGTCTCTGCTAGTCTTCTGCTGGGCACTGTGCCAAAGTCTTACACAGCCAGCACACACACACTCAGTAATATACACATTTACTTTGAAGCACATAAACTTAACCAGGAAAGAAGACATTTGTACATTCTGTCTGCTATTACCACTTTTTTCCACTTTTCACAACGCTTCGCTGGCAGAAGTTCATTTATTTATGGCTCAAGTGCTTTGCAACTTCCGGTTAGTTTTGCTGATGTGTATTTTAGTGACTAAATGAAATTCCAATGTCTGAGTCATCCACTTGCAGATCGCCCCCAAAGCGCATCACAGCTCATGTCTAGTCATAAAATATATTCATACATACTGCCCAGAGTACTCATTTCAGAATGTGAACGCATACACTACACCCAGGACTACAATGTTCCCAATGGTGGCAGTGATGGCTATCCAGAGCCAAATGGCGTCCCTGGACATGGACTGGGGGGGTTCCTCAGGATGGCTTTCAGCTGCCATGGAGGCAGCGTGGACGCTGGAAGAAGAAGTGAACAGAGAGTGGTCCGTGCTGTAGTCATCATTAGGAGATGAGTCCATGAAGACCCCCGTCATCATTGGAATCTATGGGCCCAAAGAAAAAGAACAAGGCAGTTACAAACTCGACTGCGACTTTATAGAATATGATAAAGCTGCTTTTCAAATGTTCAGAAAGGTTTAAAAACGTTAACTCTGTCGAGCTCAGGCCCTAATAATAATAATAATCAGAGCAAAAACAATATGTCATAAGGTGTGCCTTGGAAATACTTGTTTACATAAATCGTGACCAAACCGTTTGAGAGCTACTGAGATCATTTAGACTAAGTTAACTATCTAAACACTCCTTTCCCTTACTGAGCCAGGAGCTTGTATTTTATATTTAACACAAACCGTTGACAATGACATTTTTATGTCTGGTGCTTTCCTAAGATTTAACTTGGCTACTGTAACAACTGCAAAAACTCTAATCCTGGCCAGCCTTTATCTTGAATATTCTGTCAAACCTGCTTGACATCTCCTCACAAGGAACAACGAAAGGTTGCCTATTTTACGGTAAAAGACACATTTAAAGTTCATTTATAGGGCCGTTAATCGTTTCTATTATTAATCTTAGTGTTCTATTAATATATAAGTGTTCTATTAATAGTTTTAGAATGTACCTTTTCCTTATAACTTGGTTTCTAAGATTGTTAAACACTATGTGTGTTTTGGATTATCTCACCTTGAAGGACTTCTAGTATTTGCAAAATAAATACAACAATAATCTCCTAACAGTCAAGTCTTTGCCCAAGTCTTTACGTTTGGTGTCTATTATGATGAAGTCCAAGCTCACGTGCATGTCCCTCAAAGAGTTTATGGTAATCAAAAATAGTCGGAATTTTCAATAATAAACTGTTTAGCCATAATCAAAGTCAAAGTTAACTTAATTGTCAATTCCTCCTGATACATACAGGGGATATCTAAATGCTGTTTCTCACCATCCCAAAGAATACAAATATACAAATTAGGGCTGGGCAACTTAACGTGTTATTATCGCGTTCATTAATAAACACCAACAGTTTTTTTAATTATTATTATTATTTTGAAAGTTCGTTGCTCACTGGCTCTGAATACACATGTGACAAACCATGGGTCCCAGGAGGGGCGCAATGAAAGCAGTATTGGCTTAGAATGGGCGTATCATGCGTTTTAACCAATGAGAGCATTTGGGGCGGGTCTAAGACTGCTGCAGCGCTCACATGAACCGAAACAGAAACGAAGTGGCGGGGACAGAAACGTGGAGAAAGGTACCGAACTCTGACATGGACATTTTACATCTCTTCAGATGTCGGAGTTGATAGAACCAGAGTTATTTGTAACCACTGCAAAGTTGAGTTTTCTTATCACTGGACTCCATGGCACAGTGTAGAGACTTGTGTTGTGTGTAGGTAAAGAGTGTCTTTGGAAGATGATTTCTGTCTGTGAAGTGCAGAGTGTGTCTGGACCGACTGAATACCTGAACCTCTCACCGCTCTGGACTGGACTGATTCACTTATGGGGCTTTCACACCAACGCGGTTCCCGTTCTAGCTCCGTGCTTGAGCTTTTCTGGTTCGGAACCGGTTTTTATTTTCAGCCCCCGTTTTGTTCATACCGCCCAGAGCCCGACTGGTGCTGCCGCTGCTGTGTCATGACGTCACCGTTTACGAAGCTGATTTTCTCCCCAACGGCGCTCACTACAACAACAATGGGGGACTGCGTCGGGTCGTCGATGATCGTGTTGCTTTTAATCATACGAAGCCAGATTAAATTAAATAACGACTTCTCCAACCTTATACTTTTCTCCAGAGTGCCGTGGTTCATTGTTTATTAATGTGTTTCAGCGGCATTTACCGACCGCTGCAGTGCTGGCTGCTCTTCAACGGGAGTTTATTCTCCCGTTAGCTCCGGGTTAGCTCACACGGCAGCGGCCGCTGTAAAGTATTCACTGACTGACTGCCACACAAGCAGCTGATACATATCCCCAATTCCCCATAAGTGAATGTGTGTCAGTCTGAATTGACGCTGTTTGGCATCACAACGCTGTTATGAAAGTTTCTCTGGTATAAAATGGGTGATGTTAGCATAGCAACCGAAGCTAAAGTGAATATCTTGACTACTTGTTGTTGCTATCCTATTGTGGCATAAGCCGTTTTCTACAGGCACATTTTACCGGCGTATTTTTCATTATGATTCTACTTGTGATAGTCGGACATGACAACCTGTGCAGCCCATGTATTGATTCCATCCGATAGCTGCTATAATAACAACCAAAACGTCTGCCTGCTCTCCACAATGATCAATAACAGCGAACGGATGGTCAAAGTAAGGTACAAATAAACAGAATCACACGAAGCCTGGTTAGTGTTGCCTGACTTTATAAAGTGTGTTTTTTTTTTACAAGTGTGTGGTTGCGTTCTAGTCACTTTGCTCAGCGCTACTGCTTGTTACAACTTTTATTTGCTGTACTCGCCTTTAACTGTTATCTCAGGTTAATCTCGCCCCCCTCCGACGTAAGCGTGGCGTATGCGGTTCTTGCTTCTAGACCGACAATTTCTTGGTGCTTGAAACGAACCGGATTCCGGAGCTTTTCAGGCTCTAGCTCCGAACCGGCCCTGGAACCGCGTTGGTGTGAAAGCCCCATTAGAGCCTGCTATGACCTCCAGAGTCTTCAAAGCCAAGCTGTGATGTCATTTGACAACTCGTAAGTGAGGATGTCATAAGTGATGTCAAATACACCCATCCACACACACATCCATCCACACACACATAAAAAACTCAGACACACACACAAACACACAGACACACACACTCACACACAGACACACACACGCACAGACACACACATCCACACACATCCACACACATGCACGCACACACAAATGCACATCCAAACACACACACACAAACACACATTCATGCACTCATACACACACACACAGACATAGACTCACAGAGACATACAGACACAAAACACTAGCACACTGTCACACACAAACAAAGACACACACAAACACACACGTACAGACAAACAGACACACACAAACACACAGACACACACACTCACACACAGACACACATGCACAGACACACACGTCCACACACATCCACACACATGCACGCACACACAAATGCACATCCAAACACACACACACAAACACACATTCATGCACTCATACACACACACACACAGACATAGACTCACAGAGACATACAGACACAAAAACACTAGCACACTGTCACACACAAACAAAGACACACACAAACACACACGTACAGACAAACAGACACACACATGCACGCACACACAAACACATCCAAACACACACTCACACAAACACTCACACACACATGCACACAGACATACAGATACACACACTCACTTCTGCACACTCTCACACATAAAAACATAGACACACACACACACACACACTCACACAAACTCACACACATGCACACACACACACACACACACACACACACACACACACACACACACACACACACACACACACACACACACACACACACACACACACACACACACACACACACACACAGTGGCGTTTTTATATGTACAAAAGTGGTGGGGCACAAAAAACTTAGATGTCTATATATAAGCTTCTGCAGTGACGTGCAGTGAGGTTCATGGCTGGTGAGGCCCTGGCACTGACTCTTCAGGTTTACAAATATTATATTTTGACCTAAACCAAAATATAATATTATTTTCAAAAGCTTTTTTTGTCTGATGCTTCGATTAATTTTAAACAGACAGTTCAACAAAAGGATACCCAAAAAATGTCATTTTATCATTTAAATATTGAATTGTTCTCTCTTAGTAAGATCCCATTTTCAATAAAATGGCGGTCTTACCTTGACTTGAAGATGAAGTCCATTTGCCTATCCTTCTGGACAAACATTTCTATTACTTTTTTGTAAAAGTCCTCCTTATGTTCTTGTAGTTTCAAAAGTCTATCATAAATCTAATCCATAGATTTATGATAAAAAAATTATATAAGTAGGGTAGACATGTGGATGTTATCCGGCTGATCAAAACGTGCATTTATCTAACAGGTACGTTTCCCACAGATCTTATTTCCAGCTATTTTCTAAAATCCTCTGGAGAAATCTCATTGCTTTTTTGTGCTTACTTCCTGGTTTTAGGACGCGCCCCTGCAGCTCTCTCGTCTCCTCTTCACACAGCACACTTTTCGCGGCACACGTACTTACAGCCAATCAGCTCTGAATGATTTGAGATGACGTATGGTGGGGATGGTAGCTCCATGCCCCTCTGGTCATTATTTTTTTGCCACACACATTTCATTACAAAATACTCTGAGCATGCGCAGTGTAGTTTTTACAGTCACCGTTCACTTCACAGCGAGAGGAAGGGGCATAATCAGGTTTTGTCCCACATGGCTCTAAACAGCTCAATAGGCACACACTGTGACTGTAGACACACTAATTAGAAGAACACAGACTAAAACAGCAATGTACAGACGAATCAGATGATTAAACATGATCTTAAAATATATTTTATATATTTTTTTATTTTATTTTTTGCATTTTTGTAATCATTATTTGTAATACTTTCTGCTGACACTAGGTGGGGCTGTGCCCCACCTGCCCCTAATGACCAGTCGCCACTGCACACACACACACACACACACACACACACTCTCGCTGCCGGGGGTCTGATGCATACGGACTCAGAGTGCTCTTTACAAGGCAGCTGTGGCCCAAGCTGAACACCTTGATGTTGCTTTGAACAACACACAATCAGTTTGAGGACAGTCAGGGGTTTTAAATGCTCCTCTGTGTGTCCCCTCCCCTGCAGGGCCACCCTATGAAGAAATGAAGCGCTGGTTTCTACAACAGAGTGAGAGCCTGCAGCTGTTTGTCCACTGAGGCTGAGTGCTCACTTCATGGTTTTATATTCTGAAAACAGAATGTTCTATGTCAGTCAGGGAGCACTTGGTTATCCAAAGGTTGTTCTATAAAACATAGTGTTATATTTCTACATGAATCAACTAATTGGTAAGTTTAAATACATGAGAGAAACACTTTTGTGGAACATAACATTTAGTGCCTCTTATCAGTGAGGATGTAGCTTTAACGAAAAGTAATACAAATAAAGGAAATACAATAAAATACATATCTTATGTAAGATTTTTAAACCGATCTGTGTTAAACATGCCATTTCTGTATTATTCCAATCCTTTTTAATAATTAAAAATGCCATATTTGTGAAGCTCTGCTGCAAACAGAGGTAGAGACGAGAGGCGAGGCAGCAGAGGTCAGCCCCCCCTCTGATTGAAACTTTACTGAGCGGGGGCCAAAAGCACGTGCCTGTTACTGTATGTTTATTTTAACCAAAAAAGCCAAGTGTTTGTAGACCCCTTCATTAAATGTCCCATCTTCAATATTCCAGGTAACTTATGTCATTCTGTATTAAGGCTGGATCACATCTGCCTTACTGAGAGGGGCTTTTCACTGACACTGTATCTTTCTCTAGAAAAATAGGTCACTGGTCTTTATTTACATATTAGGCTAAGACCATGCAATATACATTTTCATTTGTGTTTAATATGTATAAATAGTGTAACTGAAATCACCTATAAAAAGGGCATAACATACGTTACTTAGCTTTAGGCCTTACAAATAAATGCCTAACCAATAGGCTAGTCAATGTGCAACCTTCCAATTGAATGGTGAATTTAGTCTACCTCTATGGGGTTCACGCGACGTTATAGCCTGTTATAATATGTGATATGTATTAATATGTAATAATATTCAAATAATATTAAGCTAGCCTAGTTAGCTAGCTAAACGTTTTGTTAAACGGTTCTGCCGTTCGAAGAGTGAGCTGCTCTGAATCTCCAAACTGTATATTCCAACAACACTATGACTTGTGACTCTGGCTGATCTGCAGTATTACGACAAGTTTGACAAATGTTCCTGCTGGCTTATATCTGAGCCTGATCTGTATTTGAGGGCTTTTTTCAAATGACTAAAACGCTTTAATATCTGCATCTACTCGAAAGGCTGCTGCCTCCATTCTACTTATTGATACTCAAATACTTTGCTAGATGTTAAATCATTTTCTGCTTCCAACGGCAACTTTGAATAATAATGCAATAGATGGATTTCTAGGTTAAGAAAACCAACTAAAGTCAGTGGGACTCAGACTGAGAAAAGTTCAAGTCAAAACGTAAACGTTGAAAAGGTAAAATATTAGGTTTTCACTTGTTGGGAGTTGTATATAAAGATGAATGCAACAATCCATCAGCCATGTGTTCTGCTTCAGAGAGCCCCCTGGCTGAACACTTAATGTACAAAGATGTGTATAATGGCCGCCTGAAACATGAAAAAGCTTGTTCTCTGGTACAACTCAAAAAGACGGGCACAGTTCCAGCTCCAAGGCTTTTTGTGTCGTCTGTTCACTGAATGTGAGTAAGTCTGAGGTCAACCTATAGCGTCCTCCCAAAGTCCAACAACTAGGACAGATAATGTTCAGTAGAGATCAAATAAGCGTATCGTCACTCTCGGGTCTCCTCTGTCTCTGTGCTGCTTCATGTTTGTGTTGCTAGCTTGTAATAAATTACATTTATATAGTAATAATAATACATTTAATCAATATAGCGCTTTTCAGGACAGACAAAGACGCTTATATGAGCTTAAGTTAAGTATAGATTTGTTAAAACCCTTGATCACGGCAGTTACTTCACGTTGTAATCACATGATAGTACAGCTCAAGCACTCAAAACTCTCCTTCTCTTAGCGACTGTCGTAGTAGAGTTAAATACCTCACTATTTCAATTGGGACCAAATAGTACAATTGTAAAATTGTAATCACTTTAAGTATATTGACTGTGAAAAGTAAGTAAAAATGTACTGTGTTCTTGCAGAATCAGGAAATGATATCCCACAATCAGAGAGCGTCCTGGCGACTTCTGATCTGAAAAATGTGCCCGACTACAAAACGCTGCCTGGTAATTCCTGCAGAATGTTTTACTTAAAGGGGCCCTATTATTCTTGCAGCACATTCCTCTGGTAACAGTTAGGAATAATGAGAATTCACCTTATATAGACCCACCCCTTGTCTCACGTCCGGTTCAATAGCTTATGTCTTAGTTCTTCCTGTTTAGCACTAGCAGCATTGTGAACAATGAATCTTATTGCAGATCATTTACAGCTACACTGCAGTGATCGGATGGTTTTACAGCATTCGTTCTCTGTTAGTGACTGGCACAACGACATATGAAAACAGCCCAAAATATGATATATATGGAAATGTTTAAATAACTCTGAAGTGTCTTGTTGTGTATATGGCCCCTGCTATAGGAGCTACGTCCATTTCATAAGCAGTGACATACAAACAAACTGGAATAACGTGTAATGTAATCTGAAATGTTCAACACCATCTCAAAGTTCTTTTTTGTTTAAACTGTTACATTGTTTTATTGATACATGCAGATGTATTTTCCTATGTTTAGAATACACAGAAAAAGTTGTAATGGTAGATGTTACAGGGACTTTGCAATTTATTTTAACTACATGACATTGGAGTAAAACATATAAATATAATTCGCTTTGGTTTAACACGTAATAAAAACATACAAAAATACCATTATTCTAACATTTATTAATATTTGCCATCATCGCTACGTCACAGTTTTAAAATCACACCTAGGACATTAATAACATTTCAATAACGTGTCAAAAATAACTGTCAATTTTTCTGCCGAGTATCTTATAAAAATGTTATTTAATGCATATATTTTCAGCTCACTTTAATTAGACTGATAAAAATAAGTAGTAGAAGAGTGAGTGTTTTACCTGCGCTGCCATGAAGGACAGATCCATGGTGGCGGGGTCTTTGATGGCAGTTTCCGGCGTCTGGTCCTCCTGAAACGTTGTGGATAGTCGTCCTACGGCAGCTGGGAAGGACAGGATCCCCTGCTGAAGGAGACACAATGCATCATCTTCTACATGCCCAACATACAACATCAACGCTTCTCCAGGAAAACAGTCTGCCGAGAGATAGAGAGAAGGCAGGATGTAGCATTGTGATAGAGAGACAGAGACAGAGAGAGAGAGAGAGAGGAGAGAGAGAGAGAGAGAGAGAGAGAGAGAGAGAGAGAGAGAGAGAGAGAGAGAGAGAGAGAGAGAGAGAGAGAAGAGGGGGGGGATTATATTTTAATATTATTCTATATATATAATTATAGAGATCACACTCAGGTTAATTCAAATAGCTGTATTAGCTTAAAGGTCACCTATTATGCAAAATCCACTTTGTCATGTATTTTATACATTAATATGTTTCCCCTCTGTGTTATGAGATCCTGCAAATTTCAGGAAAAAAAGATTCTCTCAAAAAGTCCTGATCCATCTATATAGAAACCTGTCTGAAAATGAGCTGATCAGATTTTAGCCACTTTGTGATGTCACAATGTGTTTATGGGTTGTGCAACCATTAGCCAATACTCGCATGCATTTGAAGCTACAGATACAGAATCAGCACTTTTGGAAAAGGGCTGAAACAGAGGGGTTTATGGGATGCTAGAATGCCTTAATTATTGTGCAGGATAATGCCGATAGTCAATTCATACAATACATGAATAAGAAACTAATTATAGAAGACATGAGATGTGAGTCCTGGTGAAGCAGAATGGAATAGATTAATGCTAAAACCCGGGGAAAAAATGATAAATAACCTGGTGCATGTTGTAATGCACTGCAGCCCTCAATTGTTAATAACAAGTTTTTTTGACTATCTAAGAGAAAGGTTCACTTACAAATCTAAACAATCACTTCAAAATGTAACTTTATGAACACTTTATATCCCCACCTGTTGTCTTGTTGCCACTGGCTTTGCAAATACATACATACTGTTTATGTTTATTATGTATTTAATTTGCGATTCATTTGTAATGCCTTGTCTGCAAGCTGCTGACAAAAGAAGAATTTCTAAAAACAAAAGTCTTTGTTAAAATAGACCTTAATATAGGCATCTCTCCAATAACACGTACAACAAATGTTCTACTTCGAGGCGATGGAACTTTATGTTGTAAAATGCTGACTCATTCTGGGTTTTGGCAACACACTCTCACTCCATAAACATCCAGGAGCGATGCTTGGTCAGTGTCCCGAGGCGTGCTGTTGGGACGCTCCTAGGCTCCTTCAGCTTCATAAACAGACGCAAATAGCTTTCAACTGATTGCAATGTATTCCCATCTGCGGCGGGATTTGACGCTCATGGAAGCACGGCATTCGTTTGTGTCGGAGGCTGTTAAAGGCAATGTGAGCGTCCATTCCCATTGGATAACGGAGAATTGTACACCCGGAAGTAAGTATTCCCCTTACTGTCGATTGATTTGACAGTGATATCTCCACTACTCATCAACTCAAAAACACCAGATTATCCTTGTTAATTAAACGACATTGATAGGTTTTAGTGTGTATACAATGCTTTTGTCACGTTTTCCCCTTCTATTCTGAGAAACAAGTAGTTTTCTATGAGTTTTGGATGGCCGAAGACATTACATTACCCACAATCCTCTGTAGCAACCATAGACTGTATATTGCAACAGGCAACAGCTTCGGTTCATGTTAATTTACAAACTCTTCAACTACAACCGTAGTTATATTTAAAAAGATGTTAGAAGGCCTCACGAAATACTTTAATGTAAATTAAAATGTAAATGTGAAGGAATGTGTGTATATTAACTGTGGTCTGGAAGTTTTTCCTTGTACGATGTGAGGGTCAAAGGACAGATGATGCCGTTTTTCTCATACTGATATTCCGCTATGCACGCTGGGATTTGGTGTTTATGCGATGTGAAATCCAAAAACATTTAAAAAAAATTAAATAATACATTATTCCGAGTGTGCTTGCTTTTCTCTTTGAAAGTCATCACATAACGGCATTGTAATACACGTTTCGGCTGCATTAAATATTACATATCTGCCGTAGTTAACTCTATTTATAGAGCCCTGATGACAAGACTTCTAGACAAACAGGAACTGCCGCCAAAACTGAAAACTTGACGTGGATCTTAAATATATAAGCAATTAAACAACATCTTACATTTCTTTTCACACAATACGTCTCCTTGCAGTATCAACACTAACTCGGCTGACTTTTATATTTGATCCAATTGGTAGATAGGCTGTATTTACGCCATAACGGTGCACAGCTGATATAAAGGGACACCTACTGGTTAAAGCACGTTATTGCATTTTATAATTTTATTATTAGATATTAATAGGAGGATGTGCAAAACAGACAAACTAATAAGGCTTTATTTAAACATTAAAGAATACTTTAGGTTAAGGTCTTCTTTTGAATAAGAAAAAAGCTTTGGGGGTATAGAAGATGAATATGGAGGTATGAAACCCTCTTTGATGGTCACACATGCAGAGCACACAGCACACACAGTGAAATTTGTATCTACAGATAAATATTAAGCCTGACAAAGTACTTAACATCTAATATATTGCTTTCCTGCCATGTTAACTATGTTTAAGCACTTATTTTAACTGATATTATACATATGTATTATACTCTTATAAGATGTATGTAGATGTTTTTTTTTGTGTTGCCATAAGTTAGTCTCTCTCATTTGGTGCGCGGGACTAATGCTAATGCTAATAATGCTAATGCCAGCAAATACAATGGTGGCTTCAAAAAACTTTTCAGAGTTTTACGGGGCGTGGTTTGCAATTCGCCCAGCCAATCAGAAATTGTTACTTTTTTCTCCCCAGGATAGTCCCACCTCTCTAGCAGGCCCTAAAAATGGGGGTAAAAGTTCTCTGAACTAAGTTCTCTTTTTGGTGTGAACGCAAAATTCCAGGCACTAACGGAACTAAACGGGAAAAGTACGTGTTAAAGTACTCCGGTGTGAAAGCGCCTAATAGTTCTGCTTTGGGTTTACTGGCAGGCCGCAAACAACTTCACGGCGTATACTGCGTATACTGCCACCCGAAGTCCCCGGCCGGAAGTCCCCGGAGTTGGGGACTGGCTTCAGTAGAGACGGAGCTTTCCAACGATACCTCTGATTACATGGTGCAAACAGCGGTCGCGGTACTTTATGTTACGTTAGAATGCTAACCTTTGGTGAATTTAGGAGAAATCTACAGACGTAAATAGACAAACTATAGTAAAATAAACACCTAAATGTGTATTTTGTACTATTTCTTCCCAAAGCCTGAAAAAAAATATGTTATGGAATCAAAATAGCACAAAATCTCAAAATTGACAAGTGCATGAAAAATGATGTAACCTGCCGTGTCTCGCCTTAAATAGAGATTAGCAGGATTACAATTCATTTTGAAATGAAGATGGATATAATGGGTAGACATACTGAATTAATTTTGTTTATGGTTTATATTTAGGCTACTTTAAATCTTCTTTATTTTAAATACATTTCTTTTTTTTTGCAATGAATGTATTAAGCTTAAACAGCATTTGTAAACTATTACTCTAACTTCATTTTTTAAATTAAATATATTTTCTTTTCTAAGGTTACATTGTTACATACAACATTTTAATGCTATTTTCTCTTGTTTTTATTTGCATTGCATTTGATATTGAAGTAATCCCAAAGTAATGGAAAGAAATCAAAATCAATTATATTTTGATACTCAGATTAGGTTACTGATCGCATTTCTTGATATGTAACTAGTTATTGTAAGCAATTACATTTTTAAAGTAACCCTCCCAACCCTGCATGTGCAGTTCAATGTGATATCCACCAGGAGGCTGACAGGAGTGCTTTTCCACACGTGGCTTCCCCCCACAGCATCCCATTCCCTGTTACTCTGTTACCCCCCCTCTCCTCCAGACATGCAGGTCATCAAGAAACACAGAAGCTATTATAGTAACAGCGTTAAACTAAATGACGCTTCCTGCTTCTGGGCTGCTTGAACTTTAAATGAATTTTAAAAAATGAAAACAAAGTTATGGAAGTTCTCCAATTCCTGTCAGGAATGTGTGGGCGGGATACATTTGTGGTTTCCAGAAAGAGTGAACTTCTTGTTGAAACAAACAGCGATGCGTTGGCTGTTCTGTTCTCCTGCAGCTGTGATCAGAGGGGAGCTGACAGCAGGAAGTCCTCATACGGTCTGGAGAATGTGTCTGAGTAAACAGAAGAGATCAAGAAGTGGGAGGACAGCAGTTTGTAAGACAAACCCTCACACTGTGGCCCTAGCCACACGGAGACGGCAACAATCTATCAAAAAAGTCTTCCGTCCACACGCAATCCGCACCAGAAACGTGTCCGTCCACACGAGACTGCTCCACCCGCTGGAGACGCTGTAGTACATATGCCGGGCCTATAAGTGGCGCTGTACTTCCGCCACAAAATACACCAAAAGCAGCGAAGAAGACTTCACGAGCATGCATGGTTGCCATGGTTGCCCTTCTGTTTATTCTCCACGGTGGATTTAGCAGCAGAGGTGGGGAGAGGCAGGGGCCAGGGCTCTGGCTCTTTTTCTCCCTCCCCGAGGCAAGCGTGTGCTCCTGCTGTAAATCTCCCCGGTAGTCCACCAGCAGATGAAAAACACCCACCTCTCCGTCTCTTCCAAGGAACGAGGGGACCGTGCGGCAGAGTTTCCGTTACAATTTTTTTCCGCCGGTCAACATGTCCGTTAAAGTTTAAATCTTCCGGACAAATTTAGAAAAGTGCCGGTCAAAGGTCTTCTTTGTTATTTATTGAGCTTTAAAACAAATTAATAACGACTCTATATAATAATATAAGAATAATACACAGAGTCTCTCTTTTCCTCCCCCTCTCCTGACAGCCCGTCAGTATTTTCGTTATCAGGAAATGATCGTAGGCTATAGGGCGTAGACACGGAGCCGTTTGGCCCCCCAGAGCGTTGCGTCCGCAGATCTACCCACCTTGGGACCCGTTATCGTTATCGTTATCGTTTCTGCGTTTCCCTGTCGGCCTCGTGTGGCCGAACCGTCTGATAGAGAACTGTTGCGGATACGACCCGTATCGTCTCCGTGTGGCTGCAGCCTGTGTCTGCTGCTGTTAACATGATAATGCATCATAATAAAGGACATAATTATAATCAGTTTTATTACCAAGTGTTTACACATACAAGGAATTTGCTTTGATAAATGGTACATACACGATACACAATACGTAGCAAAAAATAGTACAATTATTAAAGCTATTTAAAAAAGCAACTATTTTAAGACTATTGTAACAAATAGAAAATAATGACAATAATTTACAAAACATATAATTATGTGAGGGACTGAGTACATTAAAAAAATATAAAATATCACAAATACAATATACTATATTCAAGTGGAGAGCTGTGCAGATTTAAAAAGAGGAATACAATCAGGGATATAAGAGGACAAAGCAATTATTTTTGAGACTCTGACAAGTAACTCTGGTCAGCTGATGATGACAGCTCCTGCTCCACATAATGCTGCTTTCTTATTTATTTCTGTGTTTTGAAAGTTATATCAAAAGCGGTTCCCAACCTTTTTCAACTCAGGGCCCACTTAAGAATCAAAAATGTTTTTGCGGCCCACATTCAACCATAAACAATACGGAGGCTAAATAAAGTTCTGATTGGTCGATTCATGTGACACGTTGTAAATCCAGTAGAACAGACTGCTGTCAAGGACTGTAATGACCGTTGCTAAGGAGGATCAAGAAAGAGAAAGGAAAAGAGGTTCAAATAAAAAAAAATCTTAATAATGAATATGTTTCCACACAAATCATAATGTTTTGCAAATTATTTGGTGGCAAATATTGAATTTACATTTACACCCTTTAATACTTATTTGGGCTTTTAGATGAAGATCGCTCACAGTTAATAAATAAAACTATTCTTCTGGCTAAAATACATATTTTTAAAAGTCAATCAAGGAGTAATCTTAATTTAAGGTGTTTGAAGAGTAGATTATAAATACAATTTCTTTTGGAAAAAATTATTGCCACAAAAAATCAAAGGCTCATCACACCATGAAATGGGAAATAATCAGCTCTAACAAAGAGTGGGATTAAAGGAACAATAAATATGCTTGCCATGTTGGAGAGTAACGGATTACATAAAATGGGATTACGTTATCAGAATGCAAAAACAGATAACTGTAATCCCTTACAGTTACATAAGAAATATCTATTTTACTTAATATTCCTTAAAATGTCTATATTACAATGTTAGTAAAAAACTAAAAAAAAGCATATAGTGTTTGTTGTAAAGCATCAGATGTTATCTCTTCTCTGTGCTGTACTGTTCTGTAGGCCAATACTTTAAGTGTGAATATGCCTACTGCCTGAATCTGCTTTATGGCTTTCTTTGCTTCATTTGTTCTGGTTTTAATGCAGTAGGTGAACATATATGTTCATAAAATAGTGTGTGTGAGCTTAACTGTATGAATTAAACTTAAACGGAGCATTTTCTGTCAGCACAGATTTGTATTTCTGCTTTTTTAAACTGTAGAATGTGCTCATGTGTTTCATTGTTGTTGTATAGGCTAAAGTAACCCTCCCAACCCTGACTGTACATTGTGTGCTACGTCTCCTCTCAGACATGTACCTGCTGTGCATCACCATACCTTGCAGCTCTTCCCCTTTGAAACAGAGGGGAGGTCTGGCCTGCTCGAATAGTCTAATGTGACTCAGTTACTGGAATAGTCAGGGGAGTAGAGAGAAAATTCCTCCGGTGATTATCAGAGAAGCCATTAGCCAGAGATGTGTGTTGCTGCAAGTCTGCTTCCCTGTCTTTCACGATCTGTCGTCATCGGTGAGTAAGGGAAAAAAGTCCAGATCAGAATGACTAACAGGGATTTTCTTTGTGTGTTCCATATTTCTGTTAGGGTTCACAGTTATGACATGAAGCAGAAACCCTTGATGTGTGCACAGAGGTTTATTTAAGACCTTTGGAAATAAGATTGTGACGAGAATAAACGCTCAAAGGTACACTTATTCAATATTAAGAGCTTTCCTCACACTTCTTTGATGCCTTTATACTTATATTTGGTCATATATTGGCAAGAATTCTCTCTGTTTTTAGTCCTAGTCATTTTGACCACTGATGCCAATGCAAACAAACGGTATACTGTATCTTCCTGCACAGGTGTATCACAATAAAAGCTTACTCTGAACTAAAAAAGGCCCAATATATCCCTTTCCAAGTTTTTACCGAGAAAACTCCAATAGGATCATTGAGTGCTGACACCACCAATTATTACATAGTCCCACCTCTTTTAGTCTCCACTAACTCCTAAAGCAAATATCTGGCTAACGTTGTCTTTCTGCTGGGCTGGTATTGTCGGTTGATTCCTCAGAGATTTTTTGCTAAAAGTAGCTGCCTGCTGTGGCTGGGAACAAGTTTGATAAAAACTGTAATGTTGGCTTTAAAGTCAAACAGAAGAGGCAAGGCCTCAAAATGAAAAAGCTTTATTTTGTCACAAAATTAAACTGAATAATGTATAAGTTAACTATTCACTCTGTTCTGTTAAATTAATAATAAAGGGAATCTAGTTGTAATACTTTATCAGACATAAAATAACTATTTATATTAACAATTTGCTTTTAATTTATCATAATAATGCATATGTGTTTATTTGCGCTGATGTTTGGAGCTGTTGGCTGTTTGAGAGCTGCTGGTCAGCGTGCATTTATCACATGTTGACAATGTTTTTATTATTACTCTCACTGCCAGAGTGGTTGATACAGGTTCACACATTACGTTTCACCATAGTGAGTTAAATAATATTGAATCGAATTGAAACTACCCTACTAGCTAGCTAGTTAGATGGATAACATAACTGGCGCGCTAGTTATCTAGCATTAGCTTGACAACTTATTTAATTGATCAGCTAATGCTAACTAGTCTTGATAGATAGATAGCCAACCCTAGCTAGGTTGTTTGACAGCTCACTCAAGCTAGCCAGCTTGTTATGCCGTAAATGTTATTACAAAAATACTGTCAACTTGCTTTACTACACAGGAAATATTGGTGAGTATTTTTTCCAGAGTAATTACTATTTTGCTCTGAAATAGTGATATTTAATCATTTTGGAGTGTATTTATTACTCATAGCTTCTAGAGTGCGATAAAAAATGCAGAGTCAATTCTCTTGGAGTTAAACCATGACCACGACGTAACGGAGGTGATCTCTGGGGCCATTGATCTCGGTCTCCGTTACGGATTATATAGCTTCATTATTGGCGAAGTATATTCATTTGTTCCACGCTAAAACATTGCACAGGAAGCATGTGAATATATGTCATTTATGCATATATTTGTCACAATCTGTCTATGTTTTAGTTTGTCTGTCTCTGTTTCCTGTTTTAGTTTGAAAAGTGTTCCCCCTCCCGTCTTGTCTGTTGCTGGTGATTGCGTTCACCTGGTGCCCTGTGTTTTCTCCTCCCTCCTCACCTGTGTCTTGTTGGTTTGATTAGTCCTGTGTGTATTTAGGTTCTGTTTTCCTGTTAGTGTGTGTGTGAGGTCCTGGTGGCTGGTGGCTGGTGGCTGGTGGCTGTGTATCCTGTACCACAAAGAGGAATAAATGCCCACACCGGGTTGTATTTGAACT
The DNA here is from genome assembly GCF_902827165.1 of Trematomus bernacchii. Taxonomy (NCBI): domain Eukaryota; kingdom Metazoa; phylum Chordata; class Actinopteri; order Perciformes; family Nototheniidae; genus Trematomus; species Trematomus bernacchii. The sequence goes on from NW_022987803.1 coordinate 4,964,180, forward strand.
CTCTGCCTCTGCCTCCTTGCTTGGTTGGGCCGCTCAATGGTCAGCTTCACACACGCCCACTCATGTTCCTTAAGCACTTTGGTTTATTGACCTTTTTTATTGTAAAGATCATTATGGTTCATTTATTCTATTCTGAGTAAAATGACCTTCTATTGGGAGTAAAATGACCTTCTATTGGGAGTAAAATGACCTTCTATTGGGAGTAAAATGACCTTCTAGTTGGAGTGAAATGACGTTCGATTGGGAGTAAAATTACATTTGATTGGGAGTAAAATTACCTTCTATTATGAGTAAAATGGCAGTAGAGTTGTTTTTAATATACACTACATAGAGTAAATAACCATTAAGCAGAGTCAAATCTAAGCACATAATAGAGTAAAATGAACTCTAAAAATACAACTCTGAACAAAGAGTACATTTGACTCTATATAGGTTGGGACCAAATGTTATATTTTTAGAGTAAAATTTTCTTCAATTTGAGTCAATTTTACTCAGAGAAATTTACTGTGTACGGATTCAATCTAGTTTGGAGTGCTTATATGCTTCAGTGCTTTTAATAGTTGCACCTGAAGGAGCTATCTACACCAAGAGACACTTCAGAATTCTTAAAAATATGTAGTTTTAGTCAGTTTTCACATGTTTATTCAACAATTTTGTGCATGCTAGAATTTGTTCTCGCCTATATTGCCATTGTGTGCAAAGGGTTTTCTTAATAGTCAATTAAAAAAACAGGCCCAGATTAAAGTTTTAGAGGGCCATTGACCTGGATGGATCTAAACCAGAACTAAAAATATAAGTATGTGAGGATTCACACTGACAAAGAGTAACTTTCTGTTAATTGGCACCAAGCATGAAGATGCAGGTGTTATGGTTTGGAGTCAGCCCATCTTGAGTTAGAGTGATATTTTTAAAACCATAGATTAATAGTCATCTAGTTATTGTTCTTGCTTTGGACGGCCTTTAACTGGGTTCCTTTTTTTTTCAATACCTAATTTTTCCAGGAATGCAGTGTGTGTTCTGACTCCTCTGGGAAGAGTTGTGTAATTTGGTTTTGCAGGAAATGAAGGAGATAGTGATCATTAACTGTTGCCGTGTCATCATGCTAATCACCTCTCCCTCCTCGTGTGATATGTATACAGACTGATCTGTTTATTTTCATGTTCATTTTTTTCTCTTAGTGCTGAAAAGCCTTTGTGTCAATAGATAGTCAAAGGAGACAACAGTCCAAGTTCCAAAGAGACACATTTCTGAATTATCCTTCAAGGCAACGTTTTCAAACAAAGAAAATGTTCGTAAATGTGGGTAGTCTAATGTAGAGCAGTAAATGAGAGGTGTGCAGTTAGAGCCGCAATTATTCAATATTCCCAAAAATGTATGATCCGTCTTTTTTAGCTTTATTTACCCAAAAAATAATATTGTATGTTATTTTATTTATTAATTATTATATGTTTTTTATTTATATTTTTGTTTAATTGATTCTCTTGCCCATAGCTCATTTCACTGCATGTGTGCAAAAAAGGTATCACTTTTAACCTGAATAAAATGTCTTGTTTTCTGATTGTCTTGTCCTCAGTGCCAGATTGTTTTACATCTTGATACAAGAGTATACATGAGTGTGACATTTTCTTTTCATTTAATTCAACAGTATCTAAAGTGTTATGACAACTGTGGCTGCCTGTCCTACTACCCTCCTGATTTGGAGGTGGATAGCAAATGACCTACGGTGTTGATAGATTTGAACGTGATACATTTGGCCATCTAAGTTATATAGGAATGTTTTATTTTTGTATTCAGACCATCAAACAGTAACATTAACAGTAATAGCTCCAAAAATAAACTTGGATAAATAGCCAAGTCTGAATATTGGTACACTGGCATAAACACTGAGAAGATTTAAATCTGACGCATGAAAACTTGGACTCCGGTCAAACATCAAGCCTTCTGTGTGAGGTCACTCTGCATGGTGTATTGGTCTTTTGGATCTCAGTTTCAATTAATGTTATTGTTATAAAGTTCCATTTGTATTTTACTCAAGAGTTTACTTAAAACTGTGGAACTGCTGTCAGATTCTGATCTGGAATATCTTGTATTAGCCATACTGAGCCCTTCTATGGTCTGTTACTGTTATCCTGTGCACTGCAGGCTGACATCACTAAGTGGGCTAGTGGCTTTTTGTGCTTATTTGCTCATTCTAGATGTGTCCAAAAGTGTTCTAAAACCTCTGAAAGCTCAAAAGATAATAAGGCCAGTGGACATATTATTGAGACGACTTTATATGTACACACCGGGCACTAATGACTATCTATAATAGCTTCAAATCCAATTAAAGATAATTAAATAAGATCAATAATCAGTGTAACCTAAAGTTTATATTCATAGTACAGTTTTAGAATAAAACATTACATGGCCAGTGGCCACCAGTAAGTTATCCAACATATAATGTACATTAGCAAACTCATACACTCATATTTAACAGTTGATCATCTCAAAACCAAAGGCCGCCACTCTTCTGTTTTTTATATATCTCACCAAATGTCAGAATCTGGCTGCAGGGATTTGCTCGGATTCGGAGACTGAGGTCCACAACTGAAAGATAAGATCAGACATTTAGAATTCCAGTTCACCCAAAAGGTTGTTGAGGTCAGGCATGGATGAATAAAGAGAACTGGAAACAGCATTGGAGTCGGGACCCCATTCATTTCTAAGTTGCTTGTTGGCGTATGAAGCCAAAATGACCAGTCTCTCGAGAGCAAAAGTACCTGTATCTAGCATGGATGTATTAAGAGAACTGTATACAGCGTTGGAGGCGGGGCCTTGTTCATTCCTATGAGAGTTGCTCAGTGGCGCATGAAGACAAAATGGCCTGACGCTCTCGAGAGCAAAACATCTCAAATTACCCATCATGCCTGCCTGCGAGAGCAAAAGTACCCGTAGTTGGCACATAGAGCATGCGCACTTGAGTGTGTGGGAGAGAAACTCCCTGTGGAGGGAACTTTGAGATTTTAGTCTTTGCAGACCATTTACATGCACAAAAACCTGACATTATACATACTTTTTACTATTCTGCCAAATAAGCCCTTTAAAACTCAATTAAATGAAAACATATCTTGAATTATGTATGATACTACAATTGGGGTGGTGACTCAAATGTCTAGAAAAAGGCTAGGACTTCAAAATAACAAATGCATAAATATAAAATAAAATAAAAATAGTCACTCTATTTTTATATAAGCACACGTGTGTTCTTATGCATTACTAAACCCAAACACTGAGTCAGGTTGAAGTGAAAGCAGAATGCTGCAAGACAGTAAATACCATTTAGGTGAGGCAGAACACACAGAGGAGCTGCGGGGGGAAACAGATGGGAGCTGATGACGCAGTGGTGATCTCTGGGCCTGCTTGTATAAAAGTGAGCGGTCTTCAAGTGCTCACTCCAGTGGAGGCTATATATCACCATGACGATTATCTGCTGGGAATGAACTGAGGCACATCTGGATGGAAGGGCAAAGCCACGGAGATAAGGTGAGCGCAACAAAAGCTTCCACAAAGTAGATAGAAAATAAATTATATTTCTCGGCTGTTTCTGGCCTTTTGTTTTTCAGTGCCTGGATAGGGACAAGGTGAGCCAGGGATTCTGTCAAGAAAAATGTTTTTAAAAATTGCAGTTTGATGCAAAAATACGTTTTTATTTTTTCCTTAATCTGCTTAAAAGTTATATAGGCCTATTTGGAGTTTTTAGAAAATTAAAACAGTAAGTGTTAAGAGCGTTTCCATTTAGATTTGACTTTAAGTTTAATATGTTATGTATAGAAAAGACAGTTTCATACACTTTTTGCTTGTATGTATTGATAACTTAAGAGAGCACACCTTTAGATTGGTATTGAGTGCTGAATGCTGGACTAGTTGTGGAGTCCGGTAAAACATTTTTTGACACTATTCACCAAAGTAAACCAGATTTTGGGGCATTGGAATAAAACCTGTTTGTGTTTTCTTTGGATAAAAGTGTCAGCTTAATGAAATGTAATGTACAATAGACGCGGAGTGATTTCTGGTAAAACTACAAACGTTTGACACAGCTAGGTTGCTTTTCCAGCAGTAAGAGGGGAAGTACTGTACACTGCTGTGCTGATCCTTTCTGCGATGGTATCTGTTTCTCGTAAGTGATGAAACATTGCTTATTTCCACATGAACTGTGAGGGAGGCAGAGGTATTCATCACAGTATTTAATCCTGAGCGGGGCTAGGCTACAATAACCAGTCTTTGAGATTCATGACTTGTTTAGTCCTTTTTTCCCCAATTATTAGATTATCTTTCAGTGGAAGAAACATCAATTGTTGCTACATTCCTAAAATGTTCATGAATACAAATAAGAATAACACATATGTACAGATAAAGACATCCATGTGGTTGATTATTACATAATGCATGTATAATATTTTGTTTTTTGTTTGCAACTCTTTTGCATTTTTACAATGTAAACACGATTTCCACCAGGTCTTTTGGTTAATGTAAGTCAAGAGTCAATTTGAATTTGAATTTGTCATATTTTATGTCAAAAGATGCATTCGTTTACAAGACTAAAGGTTCATTAAGGAGCTGCAGTTTGAGTAAATAATAACTTTAATAGTGAAAACTTTTGAATTTAATATTTTATTTTATGGCATTTATTTGTATGGACTTATTGATTTTTAAAACCTTGTCCTGAGTTGTGCATTTGAGTTCAAGTATTTAGGTAATAACATTTGGAAGCCCAGTCTCGACAATGCACTTCACCACCCGTTGCAGATTTGTCCACTCTTTACTTACTGTACTCAATATGACTACTTCTATCATTCCCAGTTTCCAATGGGTGTGAATGCCTCAGACTGGTTCTTCCCCACCCTGGCCCCAGAGCTGGACCCCTGCAGTAACTACACTGAAGCCTGGCTGTGGCTGTCCTCCCTGCAGCCGGCCTACCTGGGTCTTATCAGCATGGTGGGCTTGTTCGGGAACGGCCTGGTTCTCTGTGTGTTCTGCCTGCAGAGGAAGCCCTGCACCGTGGCAGATGTCTACCTGGGGAACCTGGCAGCTGCCGATCTCATCATGATGACCTGCCTTCCCTTCTGGGCCGTCACCATCGCCCGGGGCTACCAGTGGGACTTTGGAGAGGTCCTCTGTAAGCTGGTCAATGTGGCCATCTCTATGAACTACATCTGCAGTGTTCTGTTCCTCATGCTGGTCAGCGTGGACCGATATCTTGCCTTGGTGAAGCCCATGAGCACCAGTCGTCTAAGGAGAGCCTCCTGGGCCAAGCGTATCTGCCTTGGGGTCTGGACGATGGGCTTCCTCTTCACTCTCCCCACCCTGTTCTTCCGCACAATGATGTACGTAGAGGATCCCGGGGTGGATGCCTGCATTTTAGCCTACCCCCACCCAGCATGGAGGTTGCACCACAACATCACCAGGAACGTGTTGGGCTTCCTAATCCCTGTCCTGGTGGTGGGGTACTGCACTCGTCACATTGTTTCTGTGCTGAGCGACCGGGAAGTCCTCTGGCTCCCTGGGGTGAGGGCGGAGAGGAAGGCCACCTCATTGGTTCTGGCCGTGCTCGCTGTCTTCCTCTTCTGCTGGACACCTCACCAGGTGATGCGCTTCCTGGACACTCTGGATTACTTCCAGGTCACACCCGGATGCCTCTGGGGTCATGTCCTGGACATCGGCATACAGTTGTCCACATATTTGGCGTACAGCAACAGCGCTGTGAACCCTTTCCTGTTTGTCATTGTAGGGAAGCATTTCAGGAAACGTGCAAAAGAGGTGTTTGGAAAGACTTTAAACCCCTGGTCAAAAGACATGTCCTACCTGACTGTGAGCTTCACCTCAATAAATAGACTCAATGAAAAGCACAGAATAAGTATTGACCATTTGAAAATATCTGGGTTAAAACAAATGATAACATGACCGGTGGCTGAAGGGACGCCTGCAGTTATGAACTTTATGGCTGATCTCGTTGATTCTTTGGCCATTTGGGGACAGCACAACAAGCTGACTTTTGGAAAAAGCTGCTTGATACCACATCCAGCGGGAACACAGGAGCAGTTGAATTATTTCTTGTTTGTCTGAGTCTTTGATGTTTTTTTGATAGAAGTAAGATTATATAAAAAAATCTACAGGAAAAATTAACCTGTTCTCACTGGATTCATTACCTTAGTAATCATTTTACTAATGGATTTACGGTCTCAATTGCTAGTTTTAAAACGTCTTCACTACAGCATGATGTTTGGTTTGCTATCGTCCCATTTCGAGTGAAATAGAGCATAGAGCAGGATTGCATTAAGATTTCAGTTAAGAAGCATTAAGAAGTCTGCTGTTCATTTTTTTTATAATCTTATCACTCACAGGTCGTTTTTTTTCCAGCTAAATTAAGCATCCCAATTAACATTGAACAGTTGACGACCCATATGGATGAAGCTTGCTAACCAAGCTAGAGCTAGCTTTAGCAGCTAACTGTACGAATCTCTACCTTGCTCTTACCCAGCTCCACTCTGTGGTCACTTTCTGGCCCAAGTAACCAAATGGCGCTAACCAAAATGCTAAACTTGAGTCTCCACAAACCTATGGTGAACGTCACAGTGACGATGTCCAGTTCTTTTAAACAGCCCAGTATAATATGATCATCATTAGCACACATATTTTTTGCTGGGGAAATAAGGTTTTAGTGCATCGGCCACATTGTCCATGCTGTCTGTTTCTGTCCTTCATTTATTCTTCATTGTAAATCACAGGTTAGACACTAACTACGTCTGAATGCTGTTTGCTGAAAACAGCTTCCTGCTGGAAATGAAGTTGATGAGAGCTGAGTTTTTTTATTTTTCTGTCTTTTGAGTTGAATGAGGTTTGGGAAATGATTTGATGTTTTTTATATATAAAATGAGGATAAGTGCAGCTTAGTGTACTATTTGTGACCTAACAAAATATACATTGATCTAGTATGTTCCAGATGGTTCTTAACGAGTTATAATAACCGGAGGCAACTTGCACCACTAATGCCAAGGGACTTATTAGCCAACATAGTCCACTTGGATTAGTGTCTGTGCCCTCCTTCTGTTTCTCTGGTTTTATTGTCTTTGTTATTATATCTTTGACATGCTGAGAATTATTACCATATTTAACATACTCATATTAAAGGTGGGGTAGGTAAGTTTGAGAAACCGGCTCGAGATACACTTTTTGTTATATTCCATGGAATGCTCTTAACATCCCGATAGCAATGAATATCTTAAGTGCTTTGACAAAAAATCCATAAAAAAAATGCATCTGTGGAAGCCGTAGTACTGTAAAAAGCACGACCAATTATTTTAGCCGGCCTGGCTAAAATAACTGGATGGCCTACCTGCCTGTCAGCCTTCCATCTGTGCACAAACTTATCTCATGCCCTCATTGGTCATGTGCGCGTTCGTGTGTGTTGGAGGAGAGGCTCTGTAAGGAAGTGGCAGATTTTTTCCGGTTGTGTATTTTCAAATTCTAGCGCGCTCGAGCTGGTTTCTCCAAAATGACCTACCCCACCTTTAAGTATACCCCGTAAAAGATGTACAATGATATACATGAGATGCTAAATAACTAGTGTGGAGTGCTGATTATGGATCCCAATGTTATCTATAATCAGTAACATTGTCTCTGAGCTTCTTTATCAAATGTTTCTGCAGTTTCAGGTGCTTAAACTAACACATCATTTCACCACAGAAAGTAATCATCTTACTTTTCCTCAGAGATTGAACTCGTAAACCTGGTCAACAAAACGTGCAAACCAATGAATTGACCTTACTTACAAATGATCTGTGCGTATCCAATGGGGATTCCAATGTAGGCTACTATTTGAACATGGAAATGTTTATGCTGCAGAATGCAGAAACTCTGTTTTTTACAAACATCTTAACTTTTTCTGTACCTCCTAGTTTAAACTTAAGTGTTTTTTCTTACTTGAACATTTGAAAAGGTTGTACTTATGTTTCTGCAATCAACCATTTGTTTTCTTAATTGTTTGAATGTATAATATTTGTTTGTGAAATATCATTCCGTCTATGCTTGAATTTTATGTATATTTATTGGTTTTTATTGTACACAAGTCTGTCTTGAAAAAGAGATCTTTCTCAACTAGATTACCTGATTGAATAAAGGATTAAACAAAAATAACAGAACTGGGTATGGTTCGCTGAGAGTGTGTTGGATATAATGTAACCGGTTTCATTTTCTAAGTCAAACTTTTGTTTTTGCTGCCATTTATATTAATGTCCAACCGTCCAAGGTCCCACAAGTAAAACAGGTTTATACATGAATCATCCAGGCAAGCAAACAAAGGAATAAAGGCTGCAGATGGCGCCAAATCTCTATCAAATCTGACAAAAATCAAAACTGGGCTAAACATGTACTATTCCTCCTATTTTCCCCTTTTTGAGTCATTTTACACACAAATAAAAGGTAACTATAAATAAAACAGTTTAAGGGACACAAGGCATAGGACAGAATGAATAAATATAAAAGAATATTAAAACATTAAATAAACAAATAAATAAGAAAAATAATAAATCTTAAAATAACAGTTTATAAGGGGAAGCCACTAATAACACTATTAAATAAATATATATATATATATATATATATAAACACCTGCAAAATAAATACATAAAATAGTATAAAAATGAATAAGTAATGATGATTAAAAGACTAATTAAAATGGGGTGTTGCCACAGTAATAACACTATTAAATAAATAAATATAAATAAAAACCTGTAAAATAAATAAACAAAATAAATAATAATGATTAAAAGATCAATTTGAAGGGGATGTCGGTAATAAATAGCTGATATAAAAAAAATTGTCTTTAGCTGTAGTTTAAAAATGTCAAATGTATTAATTGACACTTTATTTATATTAACTTCATATATCGCCTAGTGTGAAAATAAATAGCTTAAACATGTATATTCTCCTGGGACCCAGCCCATTGAAAATGTCCACTGTAGTGGACATTTTGTTAACATGCATCTCCTTTTACTCTTTAGAGGTAATCTATCAATCCCTGATGTACTGTACAGAGGACATCCTGGTCTTTCCAGTGATATGTCATTGGTTAAAATTGCATGCTGGGAAGTTCCTCTTTCTTTTCATCCAAAATGGCTGGCATACCAAAAACAAAATGTTATAGAAGCAGGAGAAGTCAAATATTGTTGAATAATTGTAATTTTTACCATGACAATCTGTGGCAGCGGGGTGTGGTTAGGGCGCCGGCTGCTGGTGTGAAGGGAGTGGCTCGGCCGGAGGCCAGACAGCTGATCGGAATCAGGTAATCAATGACTGAATAAAAGCATGTGGTAACCTGGTTCTGGTCGGTCTTGCAGTAGGCAGGATCCTGGGAGGTCGCCGAAGGACCTGTGGAGGAGCCCACACGGGCAACGTTTTGCAACCCGTGTTGTACACTTTGTGTTGGTGCTAATAAACGCCTGTGTTAAACCCAAACCCTGCTCTTTCCGTCACTCTTTGAACCCTGTGTGAGCAGAGAGGCTCACAGTGGCGCCTGAACAGGGACTCATGTCGGAAGGAGAATCCCCGCTGGGTCAGGCCCTCCAACGTCTTGCCCACATGCAGGAGACCACCACAGCCTTGCAGCGACAGCAGAGCGAGGCTCTGCTCGGGATCGCCTCGAGCCAGCGCGAGGACCGGGCCCTCCTACGGGAGCTGCTGCAGCGTCCGGCCGCCCGGGAGGCCGATCCCGCGACCAACCCGGCCCGACCGCCTTCGATTGCCCTCCAGAAATTGACGGCAGACGACGATCCGGAGGCATACCTGGACATCTTTGAGGGCACAGCGGCGGCGTGTGGGTGGCCGGAGGAGGAGTGGGCAGCGCGGCTATTGCCCCTGCTATCTGGGGGTGCGCAGTTAGCCGCCCACAGCCTGCCCGCAGCCTCTCGGCATGTGTACCGATATCTGAGGAAGGCCATCCTGGACCGGCTTGGCAGCACGCCAGAGGGACATCGCCGCCGGTTCCGGGCACTCCCCTTCGAGGACGCTGACCGGCCCTTCTCATACGCGCAACAGCTTCTGGATGCAGCGAGCCGCTGGCTCCAGCCGGGGGTGCGCTCGGCGGAGGAAGTTGTCGGGCAGGTGGCGCTGGAGCAGTTAATCGCCGGCCTGCCATCTTCAACGGCGAATTGGGTCCAGTGCCATCGCCCCGCCAACCTGGAAGCAGCCGTCGTCCTCGCGGAGGACCACCTCTCGCTTCCCCGGCGGAGCGTGAAAGAGGAGCCCCGACCACCGGCTGTCTCAGCGGGCAGACCCATCCCAGCCCCGAGGAGGAGATTTCCTGGAGCAGCTGCCCTTCCTCCACCACCACCACACGGGCCCAACCCCGCAGCCCCGACACTTCACCCCCAAGCCCTACCTTACCCTCCTGTTTTTATCTCTCCCCAGGGTCCGGCCTACGCTTCTGGTCGTCCGGCACCACGGGGGGCTCCTCAGACGCCAGGGCTGGATTGCTGGCGGTGCGGGCAGCCCGGCCACTTCCGACGGGAGTGTCCTCTCATGGAGGTCGGACAGCTGGTCCGGGTTGCGGGACCGCCAGTTGCCTCCCCCGATTTGGAAGGGACGTACCGTATACCGGTATGTATACAGGGGGGTACACACCAGGCTCTGATGGACACGGGCTGTAATCAGACGATGATCCATCAGCGCTTGGTTCGGCCTGGGGCATTGATTGAAGCATCGTGGGTGAAGGTGAGGTGTGTGCATGGGGATATTCACCAGTACCCGGAGGTGACGCTGGAAATTTCTTATAAGGGAAAAAAGCATAGAGTCAGGGCTGGAGTTAGCACTCGCCTTACGCACCCTCTGATTTTGGGAACGAATTGGCCGGGGTTTGCTAAGCTAGCGGGGGCTATGGGGGTGCGTTCACGGACGGCAGGGAAATGTGAGTTGTGTGCTGTGTTTAGTGGAGAGTCGGAGGCGGCTGACGACGTCGAGGGGGAAACGGACACGGAGGGGGCCGCGGAGGTCCCTCTGGCCCCGCTGGTGTTTCCTTTGGAGGATTTCCCCCTCGAACAGTCGAGAGACGAGACCCTTCAGCACGCCTTCGACCAGGTGGTGAGTATTGATGGCTCCCAGCTACACCCAAACGCAGCACTCACTCACCCACACTTTACGGTGGTTAGGGACAGGCTGTATCGTGTGAGCCGTGACACACAGACAGGAGATATAAATACCCAGTTGTTGGTGCCAAAAAGCCGTCGGGAAATGGTTTTCCAGGCGGCTCATTATAACCCCATGTCAGGTCACCTAGGGTACGACAAATCACTACACCGGATAATGGCCCGATTTTATTGGCCGGGCATTCGCGCAGATGTGAAGCGGTGGTGTGCATCTTGCCGTGAATGTCAGCTGGTTAACCCGCCGGCCACCCCCAGGGCGCCTTTGCGCCCGTTACCATTGATTGAGGTGCCTTTTGAGAGAGTTGGTATGGACCTCATCGGGCCATTAGACCGGAGTGCACGGGGATATCGCTTTGTACTGGTCCTAGTGGATTATGCCACGCGATATCCCGAGGCAGTGCCGCTGCGTAATATCTCTGCAAAGAGCGTCGCACAGGCACTGTTTCACATTATCTCCCGAGTCGGGATCCCGAAAGAGATCCTGACTGACCAGGGCACACAGTTTATGTCACGCACACTACGCGAGCTGTATGAACTATTGGGCGTCCATTCAATACGGACTAGTGTTTACCATCCTCAGACCGACGGCCTGGTGGAACGGTTTAATAAAACACTAAAGAACATGGTTCGTAAGTTCGTTCACGAAGATAGTCGTAATTGGGATAAATGGCTAGATCCTCTGTTGTTTGCAGTGCGGGAGGTGCCCCAGTCCTCCACGGGATTTTCTCCCTTTGAGCTCTTATTTGGCAGGAAGCCCCGGGGTGTTTTGGACCTAGTTAAGGAAAACTGGGAGGAGGGTCCAAGCACCAGTAAAAACGAAATACAGTACGTTATGGACCTGCGAGCAAAACTCCACTCACTGGGGCAGATATCACGGGAGAATTTGCTCCAGGCTCAGGAACGTCAGCAGCGCCTGTACAACAGAGGGTCGAAACTGAGACAATTTTCACCGGGAGATAAAGTGCTTGTATTACTCCCATCCTCTAGCTCTAAACTACTCGCCAAGTGGCAAGGACCCTTCGTGGTCACACGACGAGTGGGGGACGTAGATTATGAGGTGGTGCGTTCTGACAGGGGGGGAGCAACACAGATTTACCACCTTAACCTCCTGAAAGCATGGAGGGAGGTGGCGTCTGTTTCTCTGGTCACCACGGTGATTGAGAGAGATGAGTTGGGACCGGAGGTCATTAAAAGCAACAAATTAGCCCCGGTCTGTTGTGGCGACAATCTCGCACCGGGCCAGAGAGCAGACGTTGCTTCGTTGCAAAGGCAGTTTGCCGATGTGTTCTCTCCGCTGCCAGGGCGCACCTCTCTCATACACCACCGCATAGAAACGCCCCCGGGCGTGGCCATTCGTTCACGGCCCTATCGGCTGCCTGAACACAAGAGGAAAATTGTTCAGGCGGAGCTTCAGGCTATGCTAGAGATGGGAGTGATAGAAGAGTCCACCAGTGACTGGTGTTGCCCCGTCGTGCTGGTACGTAAGTCCGACGGGTCAATCCGGTTCTGTGTGGACTACCGCAGGGTGAACGAGGTGTCCAAATTCGATGCTTATCCAATGCCCCGGGTCGACGAACTCCTGGATCGGCTAGGCACTGCTCGCTTTTACACGACGCTGGATTTAACCAAGGGCTATTGGCAGATTCCCCTTTCTCCAGAGTCTAAGGAAAAAACGGCCTTCTCCACTCCGTATGGCTTATACCAATTTGTCACACTTCCTTTCGGGTTGTTCGGAGCTCCAGCCACTTTCCAGCGGCTCATGGACCGGGTGCTGCGTCCCCACTCTGCATATGCTGCTGCTTACTTGGATGATGTCATCATTCACAGTGAGACATGGGAGCAGCATATGCAGCAGGTGGGGGCAGTGCTCAAGTCCCTGAGACAGGCGGGGCTCACGGCCAACCCGAAGAAGTGTGCGGTTGGACGGAGGGAGGTACGGTATCTGGGGTACCACTTGGGCGGCGGGCAGGTGCGGCCACAGATAGAGAAAACAACCGCCATTTCAGCCTGTCTGGCGCCCAAGACGAAAAAAGAGGTCAGGAGGTTCATGGGGCTGGCCGGCTACTACAGGCGGTTCATCCCGTCCTTTTCGGAGCTGACCAGTCCCCTGACCGACCTGACCCGAAAGGGTGCTTCAGATCCGGTCCAGTGGACGGAGCGGTGTCAGCTGGCGTTTGAGAGGGTTAAAAAAGCCCTCTGTGGTAAGCCGCTTCTGTATTCTCCTGACTTCTCTCTCCCTTTTGTGTTGCAGACCGACGCCTCGAACAGTGGGGTGGGGGCCGTTTTGTCCCAGCAGGTGGAGGGGGTCGACCGCCCCGTACTGTACATTAGCCGTAAGCTCGCCCAAAGGGAGGTGAACTACAGTACGGTGGAAAAGGAGTGCCTCGCCATACGGTGGGCGGTCGGCGCCCTGCGGTACTACCTCCTGGGGCGCCCTTTCACCCTCTGGTCGGACCATGCCCCGCTCCAGTGGCTCCACCGCATGAAGGATGCCAACGCCCGGATCACTCGGTGGTATCTGGCGCTACAGCCTTTCAACTTCAAGGTGATCCACAGGCCGGGTAACCAGATGGTCGTGGCTGATTTCCTCTCTCGCTCGGCGGAGGGGGGGGGGGGGGAGTCAGCTTGCGGCCGGCGGGGTCCCGGCCTGAGTCGGGGCGGTGGGGGTATGTGGCAGCGGGGTGTGGTTAGGGCGCCGGCTGCTGGTGTGAAGGGAGTGGCTCGGCCGGAGGCCAGACAGCTGATCGGAATCAGGTAATCAATGACTGAATAAAAGCATGTGGTAACCTGGTTCTGGTCGGTCTTGCAGTAGGCAGGATCCTGGGAGGTCGCCGAAGGACCTGTGGAGGAGCCCACACGGGCAACGTTTTGCAACCCGTGTTGTACACTTTGTGTTGGTGCTAATAAACGCCTGTGTTAAACCCAAACCCTGCTCTTTCCGTCACTCTTTGAACCCTGTGTGAGCAGAGAGGCTCACACAATCATATATGTTCTTGTTTATTAACATGTGAGGAACTATATAATTAGTTCTGAAAGCAATTAAATAATTCAAGTTTTCAAATAACAGCCCTTTTATAAATGTCCATTCTAGTGGACGTCAGGACCATCTTCATGGACTTAATGACTCAATATTGTTGCAGGAGACGGAACTGAAGCAGACATTTTCTGTACCAGATAGTTAAGGGAGATTCAGATGTTGAGCTCTCAGATGATGAGAGAGATGAGGATTTCACACCTGGGATAGAAGAGGGTCAAGAAGAAGGGGGGGAAAGATGCAGGAGGCTCCATGAGCGCACAGATACAGACAGAGAGACAGATAGGGACGAGCTGGAAAGACATGGCCCTCTGTGGGCCAAGAGTAGCACGTATGTCTTATTGTTGTTTTTATTTTAAGTGGAGCCATGAAAAATGAGAATTGCCTCAGGAATGCAAGCTTTGTTTCTATGAGCATGGTCAAATGGAGACCACATCCATAAAATTAGTCAAGATGACTATACAGCCCGTGCCGACTGGAGTCAATGAGGTACTTTTCCCAGTACATCGACTACAAAGTCTTTGAAGATCTGGAAAGATTCACCAAAAACCAAACTAGTTTTTTAGTGACCAAATAAACAGCAATGTTCAGATCAATTACTTATTTAAGTTTTAAATAAAAGGTGAATGTATTATTGTATTAATATCACTCTATAACCATAATACGTTACATAGTCTATCTGTTCATTTTGGCTGTCTTTTCAAACTAATATGGTCCCGACGTCCTCTACAGTGGACATACTGTAACATTTAAAAATAAAATAAAATAAAAAGTCTAAATTGCAAGATTTTTTTTAACCCTAAATAGGTAGGAAATCACAAAAAAAAGGAAATTGGAAGACACTTTTTTTCCTCTGGTCCCAGGAGGATATATGTTTAACAAGTGTTTGTTTAAGGGTTAAATGGGTGTTAAATAATGGTGTTTTAGCAGGATCTTCTTGTCATGATCTTGGCCGAATAGGAATACTTCTGTTCTGACGTCATTGATTGCGCAAAGCCTTTTAAGGAGGTACTATAAAGAATATATTGCCATTTATTCTATGAATGTATGTATTGTAAAATGTTTTGATATGAGGTACAAACATATTTTTGAAAACGGGAAAAAAAAGTAGGACTCCAGGATAGAGACATTAATATACTTCAAAGGTGATAAAAAGGCAATGAAAACTATTTAACTCATATTTAATCTGAATTATGAAACTCTATTTTTCTTTCTTTACTTTCTTTCTTTATTATATGTAATTTTTTATTAATTGATATGACTACCCCTGATGTGAACTTTTTTATATACAAAATATATGATGTTCATATGTTCTTGAATTAATAAAAATATTAATATAAAATATAATGATATTTCATCTGAAATATGAAACAGTATTTTTCTTGTTTCTTTTTTTTTTTTTATGTAATTTTGTATTACTTTATATGTCTACCCCTGATATGAACTTTTTTGTATACAAAATATATGATGATGATTTATTTTTTAGATATATGAACATCATGTTCATATATGTTCTTGAATAAAATAAATACATAACAATAATCATTTTAAAAAGCCTTTTAAGGTTACCGTAATTGCAAGAAAAGACGCCCTGTCAGAACATTAAGGTTCTGAGTGATTCTACAGTGAAAACACAGTCCCCATGCTCCAGCAGTGAACCTCTCCTCGGTCCGTTCCGTTCTCCTGATGCGGAGCTGCTCTGCGGGGAGAGAGGACGAGGAGTCTGCGGGGGTCACTTCCTCTCACAGGAAGCTCAGCTCCGGACATCATTTCTAGGTTATTAGGATGAATGTTTTTCAGACAGAACTCATTCCTCATAGATCTTTCGATATTTTCTTCCATAATGTAATTTAAAATATACACCCCGTCTTTTCAGACTTTGGCCTTTTTTCTTTTGTCTTGTGATCACTCCGCCGTGTTTCTGCCTCACAGTCATACGGGATGTGGTACAGAAGTGAATTAGAGGATGGATACGAAACTAATAAAACAGGTGAGACGCACATTCGATAAAAGTGTGAAGGTACAGGATGATTTCTGACTTTATATAGACAGTCTATGTTTCTGACACGCAAGCTAGCTACATCCACTTACTGAGATTTAAAGGCCCATAGCTGCAGTACAGCAGCTAGCACGATGCTATCTGCCTCTGTGATGCTGTGCTACAAGAACACATTGAATAGTTACATTAAGGTCATGAGGGAGAAGGGTGTCTCGGTTTATGACTACGTAACTAAGTAGATGTACTCAAGTACTGTACTCGAGTACAATTTTGAGATACTTGTACTTTACTTGAGTATTTCCATGCTACTTTGTACTTCTACTCCACTACAATTCAGAGGTAAATCATGTACTTTTACTCCACTACATGTATACCTTTAGTACCTTTAGTACCTTTAGTTACTTAACATATTTGGATTAATGATGTGAAATATAATCAAGTGTTAAATCAGACTTTAGTTCCACCTGGAGTAAATTCACAAGCTACCCTGCAGTATACAAAGTCATTCAAACTAGCTGCACCTTTACCAGCTTTGAGAACACTTTAATGATCAATCATTATAAAACATATCATATATATTATTCTGAAATGGACCAATTTGCACAATGAGTACTTTTACTTTTGGTACTTTAACTATATTTAGATGCTAATACTTTTCTACTTTTACTTGAGTAACATTTTGAATGCAGGACTTTTACTTGTAACAGAGGATTCCTACAGTCTGGTACTCAAGTACACGATCTGAGTACTTCTCCCACCTCTGACATTTACTAATTCAATAGATACATTAAGGACATGAGAAGGAAGGGTGTCTGGGTTTATGACTGTTTTCTATGCTCTGCTGATTTGTATACTGCAAGAATAATATTTCCATCTGAGAACAGAGAAGGAAGGACAGCAATGTTGAGATCTCTGAAGTGGAATAAACATTACTACTCAGATCTCTTATTTTGGTTTAAAGTAGCAGAGGTGGGAGGAGGACTCAGATCTTGTACTTCAGTAAAAGTATAGGTACCAGAGTGTAGGAATACTCTGTTACAAGTAAAAGTCCTGCAATCAAAACAATAAGGTAAATGTTGCAGAGAATGTTGTAAGTGACCAAATAAATGCAGGATACACATGTATATAAAATAAGATAGACAAGAACATTTTGTAAAATAAAAAATGGTACAGTAAAAGAAAATATAATACTGTTTATTGTAGTAATAAATAATAAAATAAATCAATTGTAAGATGCAAACAGATGAATGCTAAGGTTATGGAGGCACTGAACATAGCCTAGGTAGTCTGATGGCCTGTGGGATGAAACTCTGAGTCTCTTGAGTCTGGTGGTTTCAGGCCTTAGAATCCAGAAAAAAACATTGAAAGAAAAAAAAGTGACTTTGTGACTGTCAGGATATTGATTTACAGGTTTCTTGCAACCCTGATAACCACTTTTCTGTATAATCAATAAATACCTTGTGTGACAGATAGCCTTTTAAAATGTGTTCCAGGCTCCAGTGGGGGGGGCTCTCCAGGATGGGTCCCTGGGAGCGGTGTCTGTGGGGGCCGGCGGCACAGCACCGTGTCCGACAGCGGGGACACCGGGATCGGGACCTACTGCTCCAACAGCGTGGAAGGTCTGTTAACCTGTCTTTATATCTGTCTGTCTGTCTCTTACAAAACCAGCAGGTTATTAATCACTGAAATCTTTGCACAATTGTAATGTATACACAACACTGCTGATGTGACACAAATAATTTCCTAATTGGGATAAATAAAGTATCTATCTACCTCATTTGTAATATTTTTCTTTATAAGCAGAAAAAGCCTTGTTAGCTTAATGTTATGCAGACTGAATAAAGCATTCGTTATGATTCTGCTCTTGTGTCGATGAGGATGTCCGACATGGTTTTTCTTCTAATGCTCTGTATGTCTTCCAGATGACTCCAGTTCCAGTACCACACCGTTGTCTTTTCAGCCGCTCACGTTGCAGCATCTCGTGAGTCAGGATGAAGGGTCCGTCCCCCTGGTCCACGTCATGCTGTCCCCATCCTCCTCCCCGTACACCGGCTATAGTACGCCAGCCTCCACCAGCAGCAGCACCGGGCGCTGGAGCAGATCCTGCCAGCTACTGACCCCCGCCGTGACCCTGCCGGGGGTCTCTCTGGACATGAAGGACCACCAGCCCCTGCGGAGGTGCTCCTCTCTCACCAAGCTGCCCTCTGGGGCGGACAGAAGCTCCAGCAAGACATCAGGCCTTCAGTACAACCCCCAAGGCTCCCTGGACCGAGGACTGCCACATGGGTACAGGAAGGAGCCCCTCGGTTCTAACGTGGATCTTTACCTCCCCTTATCTTCCTCCTTGCTCTACCACAGCCTCCTGCAGCGCTCCCCGGGGGCCGGGCCCTGCTACCGCTACAACCACAGCAGTAGATCCAGTGGTTTGGAAAAGAACCGGTCCGTGCCCTCGAGTCCATCCTCATCGGTGAAACGCAACAGTTTGGACATGAACTACAGCGCCTTGCCGGAATCTAAAGTGGCTCGGGGGGGGGCACAGCTCTATGGCCTCAGCTTACCCAAACCAGCTGACCCAGCACTGAAGGATCATCAGACCGACAGAGGGTCCCCCATCCAGCCGGCGGTCCGCACCCAGATGTGGCTCGCTGAGCAGATGGAGTACAGGCCCAAAGTAGAGGGTGGAGGTCAACTGGGTCCGATTGGTGCTGCTGGAACAGAGGGCTGTGGAGATGGGCCATCGCCATGTCAACAGGAACCAGGGCTTCACCAGGTAAGCGGCTTTGCCTCAGGGGTAAATGTGTGTCTACTGACAGAGGGTCAGTGGTTTCATTCCTAGCCAAAGTGTCTTTAGGCAAGATACTAATTTCTCCTGTTAGCATATCTACTAGGGATGCTCCCATCAGGGTTTTTGGGACCGATCATAGGGTGGGTGGGGGCTATGGGGATCTTCCATTTAATGTGTTGTATTGTGAATTGTTTAGCAGAGTTTCCGTTAGCCGGTAATTACCGGCTATGACCGGTTATTACCGGTCATAGCCGGTCATAGCTGATGTTTAAAACTCAGTTAATGGGGCTCATTTTTATATTGCTTCAGTTAATAATTGTAACGGATCGAAAAGTTCAGATTAGGGCTGCACGATATTGGAAAAAACTGACATTGCTATTTTTTCCCCCCCTGCGATATATATTGCGATATGAAAACATACAGGAATTGAAGAAAAGACAATTTTTTTCTTCCGCAAACCATCCTTTCTTGAACTTTAATGCTATACAATTGGTATTTTTTTAACTATATTGAACCGGATGAAGGATTTTAGTCACGGACGTCTGGATCTTAAAGTGGACCTATCATGCTATATTTTAATAATATAGTGTAGGACCATACCTATATAAGGCATATTTATACTTTTTTTTTTCAAAATACCAAACAGATCATGCATTTTAGCCATGCCTCATTTTGCTCAATTTGACATTTTTTAGCTCTGTTTTAGCAAGGGCTGATTCAGTGAGAACAGCACCACCTACAGGCCTGGCATATGTACTACAGCGTCTCCAGCGCTTTCGAACGGCAATGGCCGTGGCTGTCTCCTCCTGATTGGTGGAGTTTGCCCAATAGCCGTAGCGCCACTGTCCTGACACACTGACGTCATTACTTTAGGCTACGAATGCTGTATGCTACGATGCTATGCACTATGCACTGATAATACGTGTGTGTGTGTGTGTGTGTGTGTGTGTGTGTGTGTGTGTGTGTCCAGGTGCTGATGGGGACCTCTCTTCCTGTACACACTTTGGTGAAGGTGAAAGAGGGGCTGCTGAGACAGAGAGAGCTGGAGATAGAGAGGTACTGCAGGACACACACGGACACACACACACACACACACACACACACACACATACACATACACATACACATACACATACACATACACATACACCCTCACACGAAGAGCTGAGTTCTCTATTTAGACCCAAGTGACTCATTTTATACACACCTTCCCATGTAGTTTACTGTGTGGATCTCTGTGTATTTAGCTGCTCTATATAATGGTGCAGGAATGAGTCCTTAAAGCTGGAAATGAGTCAGCAATTTACCACTTCTAGTTCCCTTATCTTTATGTCAAAGTTTTTTGAATGTGTTTTTTGTTAGATACCTGAAATAAGATTTACATCGTGTGACTACTGAACGTCATCACACCAAACATTAGCGCCTTAGCTTAGCGGTGGTGATGCAAATACGTGATGTAGTTCCTTTATAGCCTAGCGTTAGCTTTTTGCTTCTGCCAATTGCTTTTAAGCTTTAAATTCATATTGCGGTTTTAATATATTGAGATTATCCTGCTGAAGAAAACGCGTACATTTCATTAATGCCACTGATCTTATTTTCTGCAATATTTAGAAATCCAACAACAATATAAAAGTGCTTTTTGTTGAGGGAGCCCTTGGGATTTAGACTTACTGCCTGAAGTTGTATAAAAGATAAACCTTTTAGTCGTTTTTGTACTATTTTTACATGATCCTCGTTTTTTCTGTTGTGATCGGTTGTTTCCGTGGATGGCCGAATGGTGCGTAAAGTATTTTGCCATTTTCACCGTTCCTTTCATTAAGGATAGTCTGGTGTATACTAAGCCAAAGGAGATTATAAAGGAACACTCAAGCTCAGGGGCGTCGCCTGGACCTGAAAATATTCGGGGCTTAGCCCACAGTGGCAGCGGCACTACAGTGGCATTTTTTACTGCAACACTCCCCACACGCACACACACAGTACACCCGCGACTGTTACAATGAAGGCTCGATAATCAGCTCACGGCATATAGGCAGGGGTAAAGTTTTTAAATATTGAAGTTAAATTCATCAATCTGGTGCACTTTGAGAGCAAAATGAAGAGATCTATGGATACATCTCTCAACACCCATATGAAGCAGAACTGTAAACAGATGTACTTTTTCTTTATGGATATTTTACTAATCACTCCCCTTTTAAACTCTATTCTTGTTTTACTGCCATATAGTATTTCATAACTGTTTTTCCTTTATTCTCTTTTTTTTAATAACTATAATGATCATATGAAGGTGTGCCGCGGAAATAATCTTTTGAATAATTTGTGACCAAACCGTTTGAGACCCACTGAGATAACTTAGACTAAAGTTAACTATCTAAACACTCAGAGAGTCCTTTAGCTCACCTGAGTCTCTCAGTCTGAGAGGAGAGGACTCTCCTCCAGCTTCTTGTGGAACAAACAGCTCCATATGTCCGTTAGTGCAGCTAGCAAACCAGATGCTAACAACACGGTCCATGCTGACACCGGTCCCTCCCTCCCCCTCCCCCCTCCCCCCCCCCCCTCTCTCTCTCTCTCTCTCTCTCTCCCTCTCTCTCTATCACACTAAATGCGCTATTGCCACACACACACACAGAGCCGAGCTTGAATGACACAAGCACACGTTTATTTCCATGCAACTCTCTGATTGGTCTGGTGTCATGCCTCTGTTGCATTCACTGAACACGGGAAATTACAGTGCTGCCGTCCTCTCTTGTGTCATGATGAGGTTCACGTAAAGCACGGTTAATGTATTATATTATTGAGGGAGAATTGTCCGGGGCTACAGAAAAAACATTCGGGCTAAAGCCCCGGATGCCCAGGCCAGGCGACGCCACTGCTCAAGCTCCTTTCCTATCCTCTATGGAATCAGAACAGATCTTATCATGTACTTTCAAATCATTTCACTCCGTAGGGAACGTTCCTAAGCAAAATGGACAATTCGATCCCAACCCTTGTCTTTTTTATCTCATCTGTTTTTATGTATTTTGCCCTGCCTGTTCTTGCCTCATCCATCTCAGCTTAAATAGACATGTTATGACACTGTTTGTTTTATTCTGTGTTTCAGACAGAAGCAGCAGATCCTGCAGCTCCATGCCCGGATCAGAGAGAACGAGCTGAGAGCAGAGCAGGTGCTGCACAGCCAGAGGGTGTGGCTGGATGACCCCCCCTTCCAAAAGGTAACACCTCTCTGTGATCAATGAGCATTCATATTGGGATATTAAACATCCAAATATTCAGTCACACCACCAGTTTTGTTGTCCAATAGGAATCAGCGTTGAGAACATGCAAACAGCCCTCTGATAGGCTGTACTGCGATGAGGAGCTGGGGAGGAAGCTGGCGGTGGCTGAGCTGGAGGTTCTCCATCTGAGCGAGTTCTTCAAGCAGGTCAACCACAAATATACAGAGGACATCAGGAAACTGGAGGAGAAGGTATGTGAAGGATCATATTTAACCATTCCAGAACAAAAACAATATTTTGGGAAATATTTATAAATGAGGAACTGTGTAACAACTCAGTTCCATTGGTCTACAGAGTCACATATCTGGCAGTGGCTCAGTCAGTAGGGGCTTGGACTGTGAGCTGTAGGGTCGCCGGTTCAAGTCCCCGACCAAACCTAAATATGGAGTGTGGACTGCTACTTGGAGAGGTCCCAGTTCACCTCCTGGGCCCTGCCGTGGTGCCCTTGAGCAAGGCACCGGACAAACCTGTGTCATTTTACATGGAGTAAAGGGCGCTATCACAAAGCTATACTTTAACAATACCAACAACCGTATTGCTTCAGCATGAAAACTAAGAAACTGTATATACTGTATAAGGAAAACACCGACACTTTTCACCATGGTTACAATATCAATCGATCCAGCAGAGCAATAGCCTATAGTCAAAACATGGACAAATAACAACAAATATGACATCAAATATACTTTCACTCACCAAAGCTGAAGGCTCACTTGAAAAGAATAGCGGCACGGCAGATGGTGAGCGGTGCAGTGTGGTTTTCACGGTACACATTCATTCTTACAGTGTGCATATTATAGTGCCTATCTGTAGACACTAATCAGAAGAATGCAGTCTGAAGCAGCAATGTAGAGACCACTAAACATGGTCTTAAAATACATTTTAACATTTATTTCATACATATTTTTGGAACTATTATTTTAATTAATTTCTGCTGACAGTAGGTGGGGCTGTGCCACCTGCCCCTAATGACGAGTCGCCACTGATTAGGGGACAGATCTCAAATACCACATATTTCAAAAAGTGCATTTTCTATTATTATGGTTGGTTTGATAACAGCTTCAAGAATTATCTTGAGACATTGGAAAATAGACAACCCTCCGGATATGAAGGAATGGCTCAGTGCCATGGTTGAGAAAGCATCCTACGAGGCTATGATCACTAGGTTGAAAGGCAATGAAAATGACAAGGGATACTCCTTGGGAATGTTTCTGGACACACATAAAAGCCAATAGAGACCGTCATTTATTTCAAAGTTAACCAACAGTCGCACACTTTTCCTTTTCCATTGCTGATGTACTTCATTTCTATTTCATTACTCTTAATTTATGTATCTATTTATTTTATTTTCAGTGTACCGCCAGTATCTAAAAATGTGTTAAATGAATGTAGTTAAATTCAACATAATATGAAATCAGGGTATTGGTAATACTGGGTGTTGTTGTTCTCAGATAAAGACGAGGGATCGCTACATCAGCAGTCTGAAAAAGAAATGTCAGCGAGAGAGCGAACAGATCCGAGAGAAACAGCAACGCATCGAAACTCTGGAGAAATACCTCTCTGACCTGCCGACGCTGGACGAGGTGCAGACCCAGAGCCAGCAGGTAAACACACACACACACACACACACACACACACACCAGCAGTGTTAGGGTAGTTACTCAAAAAAAGTAATGCCTTACTTTACTAAATGACTCACTGCTGTACTGTAAGTAGTGACGAGTCACATTTATTTTGGACTACTCTGTAACATCACCTGAGATGCACCATAAATCAAATGACAAATAACAATATAAAGTTAAACCTCATTTATGCCAGATCAGCACAAACCTCTGTGGGCTGATTTTGATACATTTTTGGCCAATTTTGAAGATGTAGGGGACTCTGGATCATCTTGATTGAAGAGAATGCTAATCTATTTGAAAATAATTTGTCTACAGTGGAGATACTCATTTTATTTTTGTGCTCTCTATATCCAATGGTCGCAACACTACTCATGGTAGTCAAAATCAGCCCACAGAGAGTACATATATGTCCACTTTCTGGTTAGAACTGGCCATGTCTTATCTGAAAAAGTCTGAAATGGACTCGCCATCCTCAATAACCCCAAAAAACCAATCCGAAATTGTGCTTTTCAGGGTTCACTATAATAATAATAATAATAATAATATTAACTGTGTGTGTGTGTGTGTGTGTGTGTGTGTGTGTGTGTGTGTGTGTGTGTGTGGTGTGTGTGTGTGTGTGTGTGTGTGTGTGTGTGTGTGTGTGTGTGTGTGTGTGTGTGTGTGTGTGTGTGTGTGTGTGTGTGTGTGTGTGTGTGTGTGTGTGTGTGTGTGTGTGTGTGTGTGTGTGTGTGTGTGTGTGTGTGTTCAGCAGGAGGCGGTCCAGCAGAAGGCCAAACATCTGGAGAGAACGGCCTCCCGGTTACAGCAGAGCCTAGAGGAAGGGTACGCTCTGATGAAGGAGAAGGACTTCAGGATGGAGATGCAGGCCATGAGGGAGAAGGAGCTGATCGCATCGGTGCAAAGGTACACACTCTGACCGCACAGGTGGGAGGAGTGCTCACATGATGTACTAGAAAAGTACTAGTGCCAGAGTGTAGGAATACTCTGTTACAGTAAAAGTCCTGCATTCAAAATGTTACTCAAGTAAAAAAGTATCAGCATCTACAGTTGAGGCCTAAATTATTAGCCCCCCAGGAGTTATGGAACATTTTCCTAAAATTCTTCCCAATGTTTCCAGCATTGATCAAACCAGGAATATGTGGGCGGGACTAAGAACAATGACAGACTACAAAGGAGCAGCGGGGGGTGCTGCGGGAGTGTCTGCGTGCGCATCTCTCCCAGATGAGCTGAACAGTTTTTTTGCACGCTTTGAGAGCAGCCGGGCTGTGGAGGTACAGAGGGACCAGGAGCTACACTGCCCTTTTGTTTTAAATAGGGCAGATGTGTGTAAATCCTTTAAAAGGGTTAACCCACACAAGGCTCCTGGACCTGATGGCATCCCTGGCCGTGTTCTCAGGGTGTGTGCAGTTCAGCTGGCAGAGGTGTTCACAGACATCTTCAACAGGTCCCTGCTGCAGTCTGTAGTCCCCACATGTCTTAAACACTCCACTATCGTTCCTGTCCCCAAAAAGACAATAATCACCTGCCCCAACGACTACCGCCCAGTAGCACTCACCTCCACCATAATGAAGTGCTTTGAGCGGTTAGTCAAAACCTTCATCACCTCCTCCCTCCCTGACTCTCTGGACCCCCTGCAGTTTGCCTACAGAGCAAACAGGTCCACAGACGACGCCATAGCCCTCACCATCCACACTGCCCTCTCACACCTGGACCAGAGGAACACATATGTGAGAATGCTGTTCATTGATTACAGTTCAGCATTCAACACCATTGTGCCCTCCAAGCTGGCCATCAAGCTCAGAGACCTCGGGCTCAACAGCGCCCTCTGTGACTGGATCCTGAACTTCTTGACGGGCAGACCCCAGGCAGTGCGGGTGGGAAACATCACATCCTCCACCCTGATTCTCAACACCGGTGCCCCTCAAGGCTGCGTGCTCAGCCCTCTCCTCTACTCCCTGTTCACCCACGACTGCGTGGCCACACACAGCTCCAACACCATCGTGAAGTTTGCTGATGACACGACCGTCATCGGCCAGATCACAGACGATGACGAGACGGCGTACAGAGAGGAGGTCGAAAACCTGACATCTTGGTGCCAGGATAACAACCTCCATCTCAACATCAGCAAAACAAAGGAGCTGATTGTGGACTACAGGAAGCAGCAGGGAGAGGGACACGCCCCCATCGCCATCAATGGGACTACGGTGGAGAGAGTCAGCAGCTTCAGGTTCCTTGGGGTCCACATCACTGAGGACCTGACATGGTCTCTTCACACCACCACCATCACCAAGAAAGCTCGACAGCGGCTCTTCTTCCTCCGCAGGTTGAGGAGGTTCAAAATGGATTCCAGGATACTCTGCAACTTCTACAGGTGCACGATAGAGAGTATCCTCACTGGCAGCATGACGGCCTGGTACGGCAGCTGCACCGACCTCGATCGTAAGGCTTTACAGAGGGTGGTGAAAACTGCACAGCACATCACCAGGACGGAGCTGCCATCCATGGAGGACCTTTACTCCCAGCGGCTCAGGAAGAAATCACTACGGATTATCAAAGACCCCCATCACCCCTGCCACAAACTGTTCTTTCTGTTGCCGTCTGGCAGACGTTACCGCAGCATCCTGGCAAGGACAAGAAGATTTGGAGACAGTTTCTTCCCGCGGGCAGTGAGACTGTTAAACAATTGAACTGCTGAAACAACTTCAAAACATTCATCTGCTACTCAGTAATATGTATCTAATATCTAATATATATCATTCCAATAACTTGTATATAGACTCGTACTGCACTATTCCACATCATCACTTTATTTTATAACAATTTTTCTTTTTGTATTGCTCTTGCTATCTGTATTGTTATTATGTTATTATGTTGCATTGTTGGAGAAGCCTGTGACATAAGATTTTCAACAACATAATTACTCTGTAGCTATGTCAGTTTGACAATAAAGAACCTTGAACCTTGAACCTTGAACTTGATATAATCAAACATTCACCAGTGCTATTTAGTAGCTTTTGGTACATTTTGGAAAATAAAATAAGTTTTTAGGCTTGCTTTATATCAAATATAGTGAAAAATGGGTTGGTCAAAAATATTAGCCCCCATGTGAATTTTTGCTTTCAAAACACACCTAATCAACCAATCAGCTTTCAAGCCACACCTGAGCATTCAATCAGCATAAAAGGACTCCAAGAAACAGGCACTCTGATACCTTATTGAGAGGGACTATACTACTACTCCTACTCACCATGCCAAAGACAAAGGAAATCAGACTTGAGCTCAGAAAGAAGATAGTGGAGGCTCATGATAAGGGGGAAGGCTATACTGCTATTTCCAAGTGCTTCCCAATGTCTAGAACTGCTGTACGTTGCATCATTGCGAAGTACAAGGAGACACATTTTGTAAGAAACAAACCTAGGCGTGGTCGAAAGAGCAAGATTTCAAGAACTCTGGAGAGGAAAATAGTCAGATGTCAGCAAGCATCCCCGGACATCTGCCAAGATGATTGTTGCTGACCTGGCCTCTTCTGGAGTTGATGTTTCAAGGAACACAGTTGTGAGGGCTCTTCATCGTGGTGGGCTTCAGGGCCATCGTCCCAGAAGAACCCCTTTACTCAAAGAGTGGCACATCAGAGCCCGTGAACATTTGAAAGGTAAAGATGAGTTTTGGAAGTCTGTGCTTTGGTCTGATGAGACTAAACTGGAACTGTTTGGGCACATGGATGTTGCTTATGTTTGGCGAAGAAAGGGAGAGCCCTTCAACCCTAAGAACACATCATGCTGTGGGGCTGTTGTGCAGCCTCAGGCACAGGGAGCCTTGTTCGGGTGCAAGGCATCATGAACAATTCAAATGATGTTGACATTTTGAGGGATAATATGAACAAATCTGCTCTTAGTCTTCGCTTAGGTCGTCGCTGGGTCTTCCAACAAGACAATGACCCAAAGCACACATCAAACTTGGTCCAACAGTTCCTAAAGGACACCAGAACCAAGGTGCTGGAGTGGCCCGCACATAGCCCAGATCTGAATCCTATTGAGAATCTGGCGGGTGCTCAAAGTGAATGTCCATGCTCGGAAACCACGCAATTTGGACCAGCTGGAACAATTTGCAATGGAAGAATGGGCCAAAATCCCTCAAGAGACCTGTGTCAACCTAGTAAAGAACTACTCTAAGGGGTTCTTGTCAGTTGTGGCTCAGAAAGGGTACACTATTGACTATTAATGGCCTGGGGCTAATATTTTTGACCAACCCATTTTTCACTATATTTGATATAAAGCGAGCCTAAAAACTTATTTTATTTTCCAAAATGTACCAAAAGCTACTAAATAGCACTGGTGAATGTTTGATTATATCAAGTTGTATCAATGCTGGAAACATTGGGAAGAATTTTAGGAAAATGTTCCATAACTCCTGGGGGGCTAATCATTTAGGCC
Organism: Trematomus bernacchii; assembly: GCF_902827165.1. Taxonomy (NCBI): domain Eukaryota; kingdom Metazoa; phylum Chordata; class Actinopteri; order Perciformes; family Nototheniidae; genus Trematomus; species Trematomus bernacchii. The sequence goes on from NW_022987803.1 coordinate 4,992,505, forward strand.
TCAACTGCACATACACTTAAAGTAGCGACAGTAAATGTAGTCATTGTGCAGATTGGTCCATTTCAGAATAATATATATGATATGTTTTATAATGATTGATCATGAAAGTGTTCTCAAAGCTGGTAAAGGTGCAGGTAGTTTGAATGACTTTGTATACTGCAGGGTAGCTTGTGAATTTACTCCAGGTGGAACTAAAGTCTGATTTAACACTTGATTAGATTTCACATCATTCATCCACATCTGTAAAGTAACTAAAGGTATTAAATACATGTAGTGGAGTACAAGTACACAATTAACTCCGAATTGTAGTGAATTAGAAGTACAAAGTATTAAAATATTCTGAAAAAAAAAACTGTGAAATTCTATCAGATTATAAAGTCGTACACAAATTACAAAATAATTCTCACAAATGTCAGAATCAATTGTTTTCTTGCAATACTGTGCAAAAATCACCTTTATGTGAAAACATACATTGTGCCATGGATGTGTACATATTTGTCTTTATTTGTATTCTATTATCACTAAAGTGTGCTTTTCTTCTCTATATTTAATAAGGTAGCGTTTTTCTGTATCAGAGCTTGCCTTTTTTTGACCTCTTTTTGCTGTAACACAGTACATCTCTGCTGTGGGACTAATAAAGGAATTCTGATTCAGATTTCTGTCAGAGAACCACATCGCTTCAGTTTGCATGGTTGGATGAACATCATCACTCTGAATTAGGGCAGGCTTGTTCCCAAATACAAGCCTCTTGTCAGGAGACAGCCAGCCACCACCAGGACTGTACAGCAGTGGTCAGATGAAGTCGAGGGAGTGCTACAGGTCAACAGACTGGGACATGTTTCAGAGGGTTCACGGTGAGGACATAAATGGACTCTCCCATTGCATCACTGACTACATCAGTTTCTGTGAGGAGAGCATTGTATCTACCAAAAGGGTACGATGCTTCCCAAACAACAAGCCCTGGAACAATGGGCACATTAAAACCCTCTTGAACAGGAAGAAGAGGGCTTTCATGGCTCGAGACACTGTGGGGGCTGAAACTGTGCAGAAGGAGCTGAAAAAAGAGCTACGGGCAGCCAAGGAGAAATACAGAGACCAGTTGGAGGGTCGTCTGGAGGTCAATAACTCTCGAGAGGTGTGGGGAGGGGTGAGATCCTCAAACCTGTTCTTCAACAGGTTTGATCTTCCCATCTCCAGCTCAACAGGACAGCAGGGGTTCCCAAACCCTGGCACCACTACTCCCCCTCCCTTTCATACTTCCCCTTCTTCTTCTTCTTCTTCTCCAACAACACCCAACACCACTCCAGAGGGGACAGCAGCCCTTCCCCATTCATCCCCAACGTTGGACCACACTCCCAGCAGTTTCACATCTCTGATCATCACTACCGGACAAGTCAGGAATCAGCTATCGAAGATCAACGTGAGGAAGGCAAGGGGGCCAGACAACACCAACCCCCGGGTGCTCAAGGCGTGTGCCGGACAGTTAGCAGGAGCTTTACAGCACCTCTTCAGTCTCTCTTTGAAGCTGATGAAGGTGCCTGACATCTGGTCTGGGAGACGTCTTGCATTGTCCCGGTGCCCAAAAAGACACGCCCCAGCACCCCAGGAGACTACAGGCCTGTTGCTCTGACTTCACACGTCATGAAGACCTTTGAGAGACTGAGGCCCCGGCTCCACGGGAACGCATACGGCAAACCCGCATCGGAGTAACGCAAACGCAAAAAACCTTCCGTCCACACGCAATATACACCGGATTGTGTCAAGCTCCACGAGACGGCTCCGTTTACATCCAACCGCTGGAAAAGCTGCAGTACATATGCCGAGCCTGTACATGGCGCTGTAACTTCCTCCACAAAAGCAGCGAAGAAGAATGGTTGTCATGGCTGCACTTCTGTTTATTCTCCGCGGTGGGGGCCGAGGGATCCGGGCAGAGTTTTTCGCCGGTCAACGTGTGTTAAAGTTTAAATCTTCCGGACAAAATGATAAAAGTGCCGGTCAAAGGTCTTCTTTGTTATTTATTGAGCTTTAAAACAAATGAATAACGACGATATAATGATATATAATCATCAAATACACGGAGCCTGTCTCTTTTTCCTCTCTTCTGACAGCGTCAGTGTCTGTCTCATGCAGCAGCTGATCCTGTAATGAGTGACCCGACAGTAAAAATGAACATATTTATAACTAGTTTCGGTAGTTTGAGAGGTAATTAAAATAGCTAAGGGTGATGATCTGACTTGAAGTGTGTGTTTTGCTCCCGCTGCATCACAGCGGCAGGAGCTGCGTGTCTCCGTCCTGTCAGATTAGACTTCACTCGCGTTTATGTCCATATCGAGATAAAGATAAATAATCTGAATTCAGTGTGCAGTGTACTTTTGCGGGGGTGAGCAGCAGAGGTGGGGAGAGGCGGGGCTATTGCGTCATCATTATCAGAAATATCAGAAACGGATGACCGTATAGGCGACCACACGGCCCCGTTGGACCCCCCAGAGCGCTCCGTTCCCAGATCTATCCACCTTTGGACCCGTTGTCGTTTGCAGGGTCTGTTTCTACGGTTCCGTTACGGCGTTGTCGAGCTTAAAGGGCTATACGCATGAGAAATATGCGGATTCAACCCGTTTTCGTTCCCGTGGAGCCTAGGCCTGATCCTGCAGCACCTCAAACCCCTCGTGTGTGACTCCATGGACCCTCTACAGTTTGCCTACCAGGAAAACATTGGTGCTATCACCTACATGCTCCACAGAGCCTACACACAGCTGGAGGAGCCGCACAGCTCACTAAGAATCCTGTTCTTCGACTTCTCCAGCGCCTTCAACACGATCCAGCCACACCTGCTGGCTGAGAAGCTGTCAGTGATGCAGGTGGATCACAGCCTGGTGGCCTGGATCACAGACTACCTCACCAGCAGACCTCAGTATGTCAGACTGCAGGGCAGCGTGTCTGATGTGCTGCTGAGTGGCCAGTGTGCTCTTCTTTGCCGTGGTGTGCTGGGGTGGAAACACAAACACTAGGGACACTGGCAGGCTGAACAAGCTGCTGAGGAAGGCTAGCTCTGTAGCTGGAGTACAACTGGACAATCTGGAGGAGGTGGCAGAGGGGAGGACGAGGAGGAAGCTACACAGCATCCTAGAGAACACCTCCCACCCACTTCATGCAGAGCTAGTGAAGATGAGCCCACCCATGTTAATATATATAATATGTAATATGTATATATGATCCAATTTGTATATATGTCCGTTTTCATTTTCATTCATAGTTTATAAGACCCAATATGTATATATGCTCATTTTTTTTGTATTCATTTCTTATTTCATAGTTTCTCATTATTATTATTATTATTATTATTATTATTTGTATTTTGTATCTTTGATTTTATTAATCTGTGTGAATCTGTGCTATCCTGTTTGTTCACCCTGTTGCTGTTTGAACAACTGAATGTCCCCACGGGGATTACTAAAGGTCCATCTGATCTTAATTACACCTGTAATAAATTCTCTCTCTCTCTCTCTCTCTCTCTCTCTCTCTCTCTCTCTCTCTCTCTCTCTCTCTCTCTCTCTCTCTCTCTCTCTCTCTCTCTCTCTCTCTCTCTCTCTCTCCCCCTCAGCCTGCAGCAGAAGGTTCAGCTCTGCCTGGCTGACGGGGTGAGGCTGCCCATGCAGGACCTGAAGCGGCTGGATGTGGAGAACACTGACCTGCTGGAGCAGAAGGACCACAGCAGCAGGGTAGGGTCCCCCCCACACACACACACACACACACACACAGGCTGGTGCCCCACGGGAGCAAGCAGCGAAGAAGCATGGTTGTCATGGTTGCGCTTCTGTTTATTCTCCGCGGTGGGGGCCGAGGGAACCGGGCAGAGTTTTTCGCCAGTCAACGTGTGTTAAAGTTTAAATCTTCCGGACAAAATTATGTGAGGAGCTGCGTGTCTCCGTCCTGTCAGATTAGACTTCACTCGCGTTTATGTCCATATCGAGAGAAAGATAAATAATCTGAATTCAGTGTGCAGTGTACTTTTGCGGGGGTGAGCAGCAGAGGCGGGGAGAGGCGGGGCTATTGCGTCATCATTATCACAAAATGATCGTTTAGAGGCGATCACACGGAGCCGTATGACCCCCCAGAGCGCTCCGTTCCCAGATCTATCCACCTTTGGACCCGTTATCGTTTGCGGGGTCCGTTTTTATCGTTTAGTTACGGCCTCGTGTGGCAAAAAGGGCTATACGCAAGAGAAATATGCGGATACAACACGTTTTCGTCCTCGTGGGGCACCAGCACACACACACACACACACACACACACACACACACACACACACACACACACACACACACACACACACACACACACACACACACACACACCAGCAGTGTTGGGGTAGACTAGTTGCATTTCTTTTGGACTACTCTGTAACACACACACACACACACACACACACACATCCATTCACATGAACACAACTAAAGTCAAAATACTGACCTTGTGGTCTCTGCTCCCCACCAGCTGATCGAGCAACAGAAGGAACGGATTGAGAGACTGACCTCTCAGCTAACGGTAGGCTAACACAAATCCACACACCCAGTGTGCATGATACCAAATGTTTGTGAATGTTAGTTTATTTGCACCCTGTATGGCGGCCTCTGCCTCTATGAGTGTGTGTATGGCTGAATGCTGACTTATGTAAAATGCTTTACATAAGGGGGGGTCTCATACAAACAGTCTATTTAGCATGTTTCCAACTCTTTTTTAAGTTATAGAGATAACCTCCTGGAGTTAAAAGCATTTTATTTACTTTTTTTATTGGGTTTTGCATCAGTATACAGTTGTATACTGATCATGAAAATGAAGCTATAAAAGGTGGTGCAGTCATAGTAACAAAGCCAACATCACAATTGAACGTTTCAAACAGTAAATGATGAACTCAGTGTTACCTGTGTGCTGCTCTGTCAGGCCACTCATATGAGACTGCAGAAGAAAAGAAGCCTTCCTCATGAACAGGAAACAGAGGAAAGCCTGGCCCCCCCATCCAGAGCCCCCCCACAGGTATTTAAGGTATTTACTTTACTTGTAATGGAGTATCTTCAGGATGTGATATTAGTACTTTTTCTTAAATAGGGGATCTGAGTACTTTTTCCACCACTGCTTTTCTTTTGGTAACTTCCCCATCAGGTGGGGGATAGTGGGCTTCTGGTGGAGCTGCCTGAGGTGGAGCTGCCTGAGGTGGAGCTGCCTGAGGTGGGCCGGCTGCTGAAGGAGATGTCCCTGTGTCTGCTGGACCTGCAGGCCCTCTGCAGCATCCTGGCCCAGAGAGCACAGGGGAAGGAGCCCAACCTGTCCCTGCTGCTGGGCATGAAGTGTACGTACGCACACGCACACGCACACGCACACACACACACGCACACGCAAAACTGTGATTTTTGATCCTGGAATTGATTCAGCATCCTCAATAACCCCCAAACCACTCCAAAATCGGCCAAGCCATTTTGAAAGTATTGTCTACATCGGCTATAATGCTAATGAATTCAACTTATGCTAATTGTACAAATTGCCCCACGTTATGCAATTGAGCATCCAGCAGTTTGTAATGACTGGGGATCCATACTATACATTTCTAACATAACACTTTGGGGTACTCAACATTTCCGGGTTCACAGTTCTGGAAACTAGACTAAAGTGTCCTTAGTTACTTTCCACCGCTGAGCACTAGTGATGCCCCCGTCCGTCTGTGTCTGTTCAGCGCTGAGTGTCTCTGCGGAGGAGAGCGACAGCAGGGAGGAGGTGGAGGAGGAGCTGAGGGTGAAGCTGCTGGAGGTGGCTCGGCTGCGGGGGGACATCGACGACCTGAGGAGGAGCATCTCCGAGCGCTACGCCCAGGGTCAGGGGGACAGCTGCGTCTCCCAGTGACCCCCCCTGTGTCCCCCACTGTGTCCCCCCCTGTGTCCCTTCTATCTGTCAAATTCATCTTTTATTTTTTTTTGTATTGTGTCGTATTTGCAAATGTACGAAGGAGGAGTCTGTTCCTATTGCTGTACACAGCATGCGGAAAGAAAGAAACAGAAATGATATTAAAGGGATGCATTATCTTTACAATATATCATTATATGTGTAGTATTACCATATCAATATTACATTTTTTTTATATTAAGTTTATTGTTAATACTGGTATGTAAGAGGATATGAGCCAAATGAGGAATGTTGCTATGATTAAGAAGTGAGATCTAAATGAGTGAATATCAGTATTAAAGCTGCCGCTTGTTGCGCTGCCTACTAGTGGCCCAAACTATGTTATTTATCGATTTAGATCAGGGGTGTCCTAAAATGTTTCACTGAGGGCCACATACAGAAACGTATATGAAGGGCTGGACCCCTCACTAGAGGTGAGGTATATTGCCTCATAAGGTCAGTTATAAGATAGCAAAATCAATCAAATGTAGGGGCATTATTCTTGATAGAAAGCTTTAAGAAAAGAACAGTCTACATCACAGCTCTCCATAGGGTTTCATTTATTTTGTTACAAAAAGTATATTTCAAGTGTGTTACGAGAATAAGTTATTGGGCTTTTTCTATCAACTAAGATTTGTTAGAAAATGTTCTCAACTTTATTGGCTGAATTTATTTGAAAATTGGGCTTATTAACACATGAATACTGTGTATTTGAACATATATATTTAAGAAGTACAATATAGGACAAGCACAGGCATATTCAGAGTTATTGTGCCTGATCATTAAATAGGAAATTGTCTATGCACATGTTGAAAATACATATTGACATTTGTATTGAACACTCAGTGGATCATGCACCTCTCCTGCTGCTGGATACTGAAATGCAATTCTAGTTAGATAAATCTCATCCATGTGAATTTAAAGGTCTTAATAAGCAATAAATGGCGCGTTCTCACCATGATTTGGGTTTCAATCTGTGGTGACTCATCAGGTGAGAGTCAGTAGTCACATTTATTCGTCATGTTATAGATAATGTGTCATTAATTGTTTCCAATTAGCCGTCATGCTAATCTTGCAGCCAAAGAAGCTGAAAGAGCGAAAGTGAAGCAGCACATGCACTTTCTGGTACTTTTAGTCTCCTAGTGCTTCAGGCCAGTTGGAAAATTAAATAATTTCTCAATGAAGCTTTATATATCAAACAAACTGTATGATTTATAGCTTTTAATATGTGTCGGTAATATAACTAACCGAGCCACTGGATGGCCTGCTCCTCGACACAGGAAATGATTTCTGCTTGATGTTATTTTACTTTTACTGACAAAATGTATGAATGCCAACAATGTACGTTTATAAGCAGTGTTGTTCCTAAATCCTATCTTGTTGTTTTGCTATATGGAGGTTTGATCATATTTGTTAATGGTAAATAAAAGTATTTTTCTAAAGAATGTGTTTGATCCCTTACACACTGGATTCAGAATACTTGCAGGAATGATGGACATAACACAGAGCTGGCCGACAGAATGCACAGTCAGCATTACTTGTTGTTCGCTGAGGAACATCTGGGACGGGATTCCACTTCATTGGAAGATTTCCCCTGACTGTAGGACAGGAGCGAACAGAAACTGCTTTTTTAAAATATCTTTATTGAAGACACATGGCAAATAGAACAGAGCTTTCTGTACATCACTGAGAACTGCAGTTACTAAATAAAAACAACTAGTGATCGTCTTAGTCTCAACTTGTACGTCAATTGAAAAGCCATCCTGTTCCTTTTCTCTTAAAGGCATACAAACTCCAAACACGCATTCGTAACAGAAACAAAGAATATACAATTCAATTCATAGGTTTTATTGTTTTTTTTATTTATCCCGGACGAGCCCCCAGTTGTTCTGACCGGCCCGTAGGCCACAACAGGAAAAGAGAGAGACGTTTGAGGATTCCAAAAACCACGGCACTTTTATTGTGACAGTTCCAAACACAACACCGGAAACATGAGAGGATGGGCGAGGGGAAAGGATCCCGGCGAGAGTCTTCCTGCAGCGGGCTTGGAGAGAGTCATGAAGGCCATGTGACTCCGGGCAGCTGGGCTTAAGTAGCACCTCGGCTCCGGCCAGGTGTCCCCGGTCATGCTGATTGGCCTCTTCAGCTCCACCCCCATCGCAAGACCTGCAACACACCTGCACACTCACAGGCCCCAGGCTCTGGGGCCGTCACAGCCCCCCCATAAAGTCAGGGGCCCCAACGGAACCCTGGCACCTAAATTAACCACTTTACCAAGAACATAGTGCCCACAACAATGAGAAAAAAACCAATCAGTTTTTCAACTAACAGAGAGAAAACAACAGGACACTGGAAGGTTGCGACTACATAACCCACACTAACAGGGCATTACTCACCGGGGGCTCGAGACAATGCATCCGCCACCACATTGTCCCTCCCCTTGATATGGTGAATGTCCAAATGATAGGACTGGAGCATCAGGGCCCAGCGCATCAGCCTTTGGTTAGGGCACTGTAGAGAACTGAGAAAGGTTAACGGGTTGTGATCCGTAAAGACGACAACCGGTACCGAGCCAACATACACACTGAAGTGCTGTAACGCCAAAATCAAGGCTAGCGTTTCCTTTTCAATCACTGAATAGTTCAGCTGATGTTTGGTAAACTTTTTTGAAAAGAAACAAACTGGTTTATCCACACCCAAATCATCAGGCTGCAACAGCACCGCCCCTGTGCCGATGTAACTTGCATCCACTTCAAGTTTTACTGGTTTCTCCCACTGTGGAGCTGCCAAAACAGGAGCGTTGGATATAAGTGACTTAACGCTCTCAAAACTTTTTTAACACTCAGAGGACCACACATAATAGCGTTACCCTTTAGCAGATCGGTGAGTGGCGCAACGACAGCAGAGACATTTCTGCAAAAACAACGGTAAAACCCCACCAGCCCCAAAAACCGCATGAGCTCCTTCTTAGTTGTGGGTGGAGCATAGTTATCAACAGCTTGCACCTTTGCGTGCGCCGCACACACTGCCTTGCCCCACTATACGACCCAAGTAAGTAACTGTGGCCTTTGCGAACTCACACTTGGCGAGGTTAACTGTCAGATTAGCGTTAGCCAGGTGGTCAAACTATTTTTTCATGCGAACAAGATGGACTCCCCAGTCATCCGAGTAGACGACCAAATCGTCCAGATATAGCGAGCATCCTTCCAGATCTCCGACAACCTTGTTCATCAGGCGTTGAAACGTCGCCGGCGCATTTCGTAAACCAAAGGGCATCACACATTAAGAGTATAACCCTGTGGGTGTAATAAACGCGGCAATCTCCCGTGCTCTCTTAGACAAAGGAACCCGCCAGTAGCCTTTCAAGAGGTCAAATTTACTGACAAACTTAGCCGATCGAACCTGGTCAATACAATCCTCCATACGGGGAAGCGGGAAAGAATCTGATTTTGTAACCTTATTGACCTTACGAAAGTCTGAACAAAATCTTGGAGTGTTGTCTGCCTTCGGCACCAGCAGGCAGGGTGAGGCCCAGCTAGAACAGGACGGCTCAGCAATCCCATTGTCAAGCATGTGTTTGACCTCTGCATCAAGATACTTGCGTTTCTCTGGGTGCACACGATAAAACCTCTGCTTAATGGGTTCAGCACCTCCAACATCTATATCATGCTCTACCAAATGCGTGCGAGTCGGCGTATCACCAAACAAACACGGATAACGGCTAACCAAATCAGTTAGTTGCTTGCGCTTGGCAACGTCCAAATGCTTAAACAAACCATCCAAATTTTGCAGAGACTCTGAATTCTTGCCGGCCATAAAGGATAGCATCATCGGGGCCCGACAAAGTCTGTCCGTCCTGCTCTGCCACAGCCTGATGGGACGCAGAGACTGACAAACACGTCGCGTGGGCACCGGGCAACAGCCCTTCCCGGTTGGCTGACTGAGCTGCTCGAGTGAAGTATGGCTTCAACAAATTCACATGACAGAGCTGAGTAGGGGACCTACGATCAGGGGTCGCTATCACATAATTCAGTTCTGAAACGTTCTTCACCACCGAATATGGACCAGAACACTTTGCCTGAAATGGGGAGGACACAATTGGCAGTACAGCGAGCACCTGATATCCCGGAAGAAAAACACGCTTCTCAACTTGGCGGTCATATATTTTTTTCATCCTTTCCTGCACGGAGGTCAAATTGCTCTTAGCCACCTCCTGGGCTTTAAAAAGCCTATACCTAAAACCACTCACATACTCAGCCAGCTTTTGAGGTGGTTTGTCTTTGGTCCAACCGTCCCGCAACAATGCCAAAGGGCCCCGCACCGTATGACCAAACACTTGGTCATTGGGGCTAAACCCTGTGCTCTCCTGGACAACTTCCCTTGCCGCCAGCAACAGCCAGGCTAAACCTTCCTCCCAGTCTCCGTTCATTTGGACACAATACGCACGCAACATCGACTTCAACGTCTGGTGGAACCGTTCTAACGCCCCCTGGCTCTGCGCGTGATAAGCAGTTGCCTGGTTGTGCTTAATGCGTAGTTGCTTTAACACCTGTGCAAACAAATGGGACGTGAAGTTCGACCCCTGGTCAGACTGAATAATCCTAGGAACACCAAAGATGGAAAAAAACTGCGACAAAGCACGTACAACAGACCTGGCCGTAATCGTGCGTAGAGGATATGCCGCCGGATATCTTGTGCTCTGGCACATCACTGTCAGTAGGTAACTAGCACCTGATTTAGAAGGAGGTAACAGGCCCACACAATCAATAGTGAAATGCTCAAAAGGCTGACCTGTAACTGGTATCGGATACACCGGCGCAGGTTTCAGGATCTGGTTAGGCTTACTGGTTAGCTGACAAGTATGACATGACTTAATGTAAGTGGACACATCCCTTTTTAATAAGAGCCAAAATAAATACCTCAGGATCCGGTCGTACGTCTTCCTGACGCCCAAATGGCCGGCTTCATCGTGGGACATCCGCAACACCAAGGCACGGAACCCGGAAGGCACCACAACCTGGTAAACCGGCTCACCAACGAAGTGCTTCAACTGAGGAACCCACTTTCTCATTAGGACATTATTCTGAAAAAAATACCCCCGAGCACGATTTCTCACCTCCCCACCAGGCAGAACACTCTCCATCAGACCTTTTAGAGACGCATCCGCACACTGTTCCTCCACCAGCTCACCGTGAGAAACCGACCAGGGAATCTCGAGACACGTCACACCATGCTGCGGTGAGGCCTCATCGATTTCAGCTGAGCTCATGTCCTCCGCCTGACCACGCTTCATTGCCCGTGTCACAGCGCATGCTGTAAACACGTCAGGGTACTCCGTTTCGCTCTTGTCTGGCTTACTACTATCCAGGGGCACTGGAGCCACGATAGCAGGAGGTGCCCCATCAGCCCACACCCGACTACCCGCAATGTACCCCCAGGATCATCGTGACCCCAGAGCTGGCCGCACGCCAACCGCTACTTCACCCTGAAACAGATCCGAAAACAGCATAATTGTATGGAGAGGTACCTGAAGAACATTCAATCCCATTCCCAGCACTGGAACAAACAACCCCATGTACATGTCCTCTGAAAACGGTAAAGCAGACGCTAAAATAAATGAGTGAAATGCACCGGTGTCGCCTAATATTTTTATATGCACCTTCTCATCGCTCCCTACCAGAGAAACAAAACCCTCAGTCATGAAAGGCTGTTTATCGGAGCACTTAACAGAGCTCAGGTGTTTAATAGTCTTATTGCAAATTGTAAGAGAGTGATTAACAAACTGACAGACACAAACATGGAAGAGATTTGAAGATGGTTAAGAAGGGTTGCCACTTAGTGTAAACTTACAGGGATCGCCTCTCAGAGAATATTTCATATTTTCCAGTTTCAGGGAAGACTTCACATCGCTAAGCCACTGAGCGCTGGAAGGGGCTGTGCTGGATTCCCAGTGAAGAAGAAGTCTTCTTATAACCAAGTGAAAGCCAAAATATCTAACTGCTTCGAGTTGTATCTATTGTAGAGTTCACATTTTTAACCTGACATGAGTAAAAAGGATGAGAAGAAAGGTGAAGATTCAAATCAAAGTAAATGGTGATGTCTCTGTTGTGGTTTAGGAGGAAAGCACAGTTCCTTTCTATCCAATTATAGGGGAGGTTTAAGAAAGAAAGCCATGTTTGGAGGGCTGAGTGTGTAATATAAGTTTAATAGTGCATTATGTCTTATTTTATTTGTACGTTTATATCTATATCTAATTTATATTCCATGTAGATCTTGCTATATTTTAATGTTATAATAGTTTTCTTAAAATATTTTTTTGTATTCATTGTTTTATTTGATGGTCCTTTTCTTACAATGTTTGAATGTATGCACCAAACACACCAAGCACATTCCTCATGTGTAAACTTGGCAATAAATGGGGCGAAGCCTGCGAGCTAGTTCAGGCAGTCAACTGGAGCACTTACGCTTCATACATAACGCCCCTTGCCACTCTACAACCAACCAAACAGAGTCTCCTTAATATGCCGCTCTATTTAACCTGCCTGATCTCTCTCCATGCATTGCTTGCTGCTGCTATTGCTGCAGCTACTTCCACGTCGCTGCTGCTTGAAATGTGATTAAGTGGTGATGTATTAGGTATTGATCTAGTCAGTGTAATCCCTGCAGAATGTAACAGAAACTAGCCATGTACTGCTGTACTATAAACAGCATATGTCTGTGACCATATATTTGTGGTGAATAAGAATATTATGAGTCTCATTCTGCATACACTCCCCACCTCCAGAGAGTTTAAACAAATGTTAAGTTAAGAGAAAATCTTAAAACAAAAGTTATATATCAAAATGTCATACAAAATAACCAAATTGGAATCAACCTTTATTTAAATGCTCAATAGATTATGTGACATGAATACATTACTTAATAAGATGCACGAAATATGTGACTTTAAAGTCACAAAGCAATAACAAGGATAACAAAAATAACGAAACAGAGCTGGGCACAATAACGTGTTGCATGAAACGGAGAACTGTTAGGCCTGTGAGAGGGGGGGGGGATCGGACTCGCAGTTTAATGGAGCGCCCACATCACACTTGGAGGTGTGACCAAATGCGATATGCTACAATAAAAACAATAATAAAATACAGCAACACACAGTGAAGATAAACACATATTAATAATGATTGCCTGAAATTGACTTAATCTGTAAATACAATGTAGTGGAGAGAAAAGTAGAACATTTGCCTGCAAAATGTAGTGAAGTAAAAGTATGAAGTATATTCAATGAAAATACTCATTAAGTACCTCGATTTTTTTACTTAAGTGCAGTACTTGAGTAAATGTACTTGGTTACATGCCACCACTGCATACATGTGTTATTGTGCCCACCCCTGTATATTCAACATACGCCACAATATGTTAGTGATGGAACAATGTTAAAAAACGATAGCAGAATAACAGCTCATTGGAACATCTAGTCACCAGATAATAAATAAAACATGATTCCAGGACGCAGGTGAATAATGTCTTTCTGAGGGTCTTTGCTGCTTTAACTAAAAATATCTATTCTGAAAAAACTGAAACGTTGAATTTAATTAAATGTATTATATCAACAGATTTCACATAACTGTATAAGGTTAGTTGAAAGCAATAATAATAGCTTCAACTTAATATCATTGCTTTCAACTAACCCAATACAGTTATTGGAAATGTGTTTACATAATACATTTAATAAAAGTCAGTTACAGTTTTTTGAGTGCAGATGAAGTAGAAGGACGTGCTCTTTTAGCCTCAAATGGTCCTGGAGCACAGTTCTGATTGTTTTGCTAGAGGCTGGCAAGGGCTCCCTGAACAACAAACTATGAAGAACTGAGATTTGGGAATCAACGTGACGGTTAAAGGGACAGTCGTGCTGTTTTAAAGTGGCTGCATGAGGGGCATCCATAATCAGAACAGTGTGAAGCAGACGGGAGATACTGTAAGGAAGATACTGATGTACGGGGGCAGGGGCAGCAGATTCATATATTTATACCACCTAAATGAAATAAGAATAATAACAGTGTAGGGTTACTTTAAAAATGTATTCTGTTACAATCAATTACTAGTTACATGTAAAAAAATGTTGTTAAAGGTGGGGTATGTCATTTATTTTAGAAACACTTTTTGTTATATTCCATGGAATGCTCTTAACATCCCGATAGCAATGAATATATTAAATGCTTTGACAATAAATACATAAAAAATATCATCTGTGGAAGCCGTAGTACTGTAAAAAGCACAACCAATCATTTTAGCCGGCCCGGCTAAAATGACTGGATGGCCTACCTGCCTGTCAGCCTTCCATCTGTGCACAAACTTATCTCGTGCCCTCATTGGTCATGTGCGCGTTCGTGTGTGTTGGAGGAGGGGCTCTGTAAGGAAGCCTGAAGGAAGGGGCAGATCTTTTCCGGTAATGTACTTTCAAATTCTAGCGCGCTCAAGCTAGTTTCTCCAAAATGACATACCCCACCTTTAATCTTATCTTTTGGATAACCTCAATACTAAATGCAATGCAAATAAATAACAATACGATGTTAAGTGTTTTATGTAAGACAGAACAATGTGACCGTAGAAAATAAGACACTTACAAATGATTTAGGACTGAAAGTAGCCTGAATGTAATCCAAAAATGAAATTCAGTCAGTAAATATACCTTTTTATGTAACTGTTAGGGAATACAGTTACCTTTTTATCCTTAATACATTATCCTGTTACACGAAATCTGTCACCCCCCAAGCCTGGTGAGGTGCACACTATATTTAGAATATTCGATTTTGCTGTCATAACGCTCTTTCCAATGTTATGCGATTATATCTGTAGACCTGTTTCTGTTAGTGTGTCACTTTGAATCTGAACTAACTAAACACACAAACTAACCGATGGAGGCAGGGTAAACCAGCAACTCCCTAAAGTCAAATGAATCATTTGAAATATACGGTACATAATGAGACTGCACTGAAAAAACTGAAAAAACGTTGACTCTAATGAAATGTAATTAACATGTAATGTAAATGAAGTTGAACACAACTGTATTAGGTTAGTTGAAAGCAATAATATTACGTTTTAAAAAGGTTCAACATAATATTATTGCTTTAAATTAATCTAATACAGTTATGTGAAATCTGTTGACATTTAAAGGTAGGGTAGGTAAGTTTGAGAAACCGGCTCGAGATACACTTTTTATTATATTCCATGGAATGCTCTTAACATCCCGATAGCAATGAATATCTGAAGTGCTTTGACAAAAAATCCATAAAAAAATATCATCTGTGGAAGCCGTAGTACTGTAAAAAGTATGACCAGGCTAAAATAACTGGATGGCCTACCTGCCTGTCAGCCTTCCATCTGTGCACAAACTTATCTCGTGCCCTCATTGGTCATGTGCACGTTCGTGTGTGTTGGAGGAGGGGCTCTGTAAGGAAGTGGCAGATTTTCTCCGGCTGTGTATTTTCAAATTCTAGCGATCTCGAGCTGGTTTCTCCAAAATTACCTACCCCACCTTTAATTAAAGTCAACTTTGCATTTTTTTTAAGTGTACTCAGGATTAATCAGGATACAAAAAAAGTAACTGTATTCCCTTAGTTATTTTAAAGAAACGTGTAATCAGTTTAACATTTGTGAACTATATTATTCTATTGTTTAAAAAGACACATGTTTGATCCTAAAAATCTTGGTTTCATCTTTTCTAATACACTTAAATAAAAAAACACCTTATTGATATTTATTTTCTCTTTTATTTATTGGAATTGCATTTGATATTATTATTATATAACTTAATCCAAAAGCAACGGAAAGTAATCGGGTTACTTTTGCACTGTGATACTCAATAGATTTTGAAAGTAGCCCTCTAAACTGATGGTATCTACTGTAGGCAATAAACAAACCATGGATAAGACCCTTATAAAACCCCACTTTAAAACAACTAAACTATCCCTTTAAAGGAAACCTAAAAGGCGCGTTCACACCGGAGTACTTTTACCCGTACTTTTCCCGTTTAGTTCCGATAGTGCCTGGAATTGGAAAGTCCCAGCAGCTTCTACTGAAGCCAGTCCCCAACTCCGGGGACTTCCGGCCGGGGACTTCGGGTGGCAGTATACGCCGTGAAGTTGTTTGCGGCCTGCCAGTAAACCCAAAGCAGAAGAAGAAGTGACGTCAGCGGCTTCATTTGCGTAATCTTCCCTCAGGGAACTTATTCCGGTGTGAACGCGATCTGTACTTAGTTCCATGGGGGAACTAAGTGCTGGCACTAAGTACGGCAAAGTACTTGGTGTGAAAGCGGCTATAGAGTGTCTGTAAAATAAGACAAACACAGGCAGCAGTGGAGAGCCTTTTAAACGGACAAACGGTTAGTGTTATGACGTTCCTTCATGTGGTAGTTAGACCCCGATACATTATTCAACTGTCTCTACCTTCCTGACTTGAAATGTGTAAATAAAGCATATTGGCAACATTCTACAGCACTTCTCCATTTGGTATTTATTTCACAGGGTTGTTTTCAATCTGATTAAACATCTCATGTGAAAGAGCCTGGATAGCTTTAGCTAGAAGGTTGTCAACATACTTTTAAAAAACATTTATTTATTTCCTTTCCAAGATATGTTCCTGGTTTCTGTCTCTGTAGGACGACACAGTCTTCTCACACTTTTGCCGAGAACAGAATAGTAACTATACAAACACAAGAAAACACTCTAAAAGGTGTTTTTCAAAAACAGATTTTCAATTTCAGTAACTTCCTCTCTCATGTCACTGTGCCTCCAGCTCGGAAACATGTACTTCCTGTCAACATCCATCAGGATCTTAATAAAATATTCAGACAAAAGTCAAACATGATTCAGTATCCCTCCCTCCTCTACGCATTTAACTTCTTAAAATGTGTACGTCTGCCCCAATCATTGCCACATGCCCCCCCCGATCCCCCCTCCCCTGAACACCAAGAGGAAAGAGGGAAAACAGAACTCTGCCATTTCCCCTCGTCCCTAGGTGTGTAGCAGAATTCTATGTCTTTGATTCAGTTCTTTGAGAGACGTAATCCCCCCCACTCCTCTTTTTATCTCCGAATCCCGACGGCCCCCCCGAGCCTCTAGGAGGAGCCGTCGCTCTCCGGGGGCTTCGAGGGGGATTCCTCTGAAGTCGTCACGCTGGAGAGCCCGGTGTCTCCGTTCTCTGCTCCGTTACTGAGGGTCATCTTCTCCAGAGCTGCAGGGGGGGGGGGGATTCAGATGTACATTGAGTCAAATCAAGGGAACAAATCGACAGCATCTGAGACGAGACATGGATATATATGATCCTAAGGAATTCTTTTTAATTATAATATCAGGACCCTCCATACAAATGCAAAAATGGAGAGGATGAAGGGGCTGGATTGGAATTGGGCCGATGTGTGAGCACTGTGCAGATTGTATGCATCATTAATTAAAAGTAAATAAGTAAATAGTAACTACAGCTGTAGAGCAAATATTAAAATACTTCCCTCTGAAATGTTGTAAAGTGAGAGTATATTGTAGCATAAAAGTGTCTCTTTTTGGAAAGAGAATAACTGTTACTACATTCAGGGAGACTCACTGTGACTTGTTACTTGTTTCTATTGAAGAATAAAAGTTACGAGAAATTCGCATTGAAATTCACACCGATTTGCCCAAAGCAAAGACAGGAACTTAATACATGACCTGATGATTTCAACGATACTGATATAATAAGTCCATAATGTAGAATAAATGTTGTATTATTTGGAAACTGACCCTGCAGTGATGAGGCGTTGTTGCTAGGCGCCGCTGTGCTGCTCTCCTCCAGCTCGTCCAGGTAGAGGCGGTAACGATGTCCGCTGTCGTCTTCGTACTCCACGTTCTCATCGTCACTGTCCACCTCCGGGGCCACGTACACCACCTCGAACTCTATCTGTCCCCGCTGACACACACACAGGCAGTGAGCACAGAGGGGGGGTGTGTGTGTGTGTGTGTGTGTGTGTGTGTGTGTGTGTGTGTGTGTGTGTCTGTGTGTGTCTGTGTGTGTGTGTGTCTACAGATGTGTGTGTGCTGTGTTACCTGCTGGGACAGGATGGTGACGGCCTCCTTGTGTTTGGCGTCTCGCAGGTTGATGCTGTTGACGGCGAGGATGGCGTCCCCCACATGCAGACCCCCACATCTGTCTGCAGGCTGGGTGGGATGGATCTCAGAGATGAGAATAGGAACACCGTGCTCCTTCCCCCCCTGAGGAGAAGACAGAACCAGAGTTAAACTCATCTAAAAAGTACTCGTATTAGGCGATCTCTGCACTTTTCATGCCTAATTCAATTTCGCTTTTCTCTTTATTCACATGTTATTTACCCTGCTGGTTAAGAAGTGGATCATCCAGGACCTGCTATACCATTACAATTGGAACCATAATCAAGCCAGCGTGTAATGTGCACAGGACAAGATATGTCAGATGCTGTTTGAAAGCATCCTTATACAGCAGGAGTTATATTCTCTATATGTCAAGATCCTTAGCTAGCTGCTTTGAAGTCATACTTCCTGATTGTAAAGCACATAACGTTAGTAAACTCACATTTAGCAAGAACAGTGCACTACAAGCTGAACAAAGTAGTTGGTTAGTTGAAAGCAATAATATTAAGTTGAACCTAATGTTTTTTTATTTAAACTTAATATTATTGTTTCGACTAACCTAATACAGCTATGTGTTAGTCTTTTGACATAATACATTTAATTAAAGTCAACGTATCAGTATTTTCAGTGTGTTTGCATTCATTTGCAACATACATAATATAATAACAATAATATCTGTGGTTAACACAAGCTGAAGTGACTTTAACCTTTTGTTCTGACATGTCAGTAAATACCCCACTGGTGAGTGTCCGAATGTTAAATGTGTGATAAAAATAGCGTTTTGTCACAACATCATCACGCCAAACATTAGCTGCCTTTAGCTTAGCGTAGGTGATGCACAGCCATGTGACTGTGATGTGGTTTAAGCTCTTTTTTTTTTTTTTTCATTGCAGCAAAAATCCTTAACCTGTTTCAGGCTCGAAAATGACATGCCCAAAACAAATGACTACAACTTAACTTCTAAAAGGGTTATATGAATAATTTCTTTTATCAAAGCAAGGTTACATCTGTGAGTTGGATGTAGAAGTGTCAGAATCAATATAAATGTTTTTTATTTTAAAGAAAATTCAGATTTTACATAGTAAAAAACTGTAAATGATAGTGTCTGTCCAAAAATTCTTTTTTACTTATAGTGAAAACTACCCTTGGATGATGGGTTAGTAGACTAAAAGCTTTAGGAATCCAAAGTACAACATATAATAAGTACCCTGTATCAAGATTGATGCAAAACAAGTGACATTTGACCTTTTTAGAGAGGTTTAGCCAAAACCACTCCACCTCTGAGGTGATTTGGGTGAAAATAGTTTTTTTTCCATATCTCTGGCCCCCCTTGCTCGATTTGGATGGTTGACACCTCTTTCTGACTGTTAGAGCCAATAGAATCGAAGGGGGAGGCCCCCACACACACACATTGTGAAGAGAAGATGTGGGGGCTTCGCGCATGTAATTTTGCATCAGAGTGGACCGATCTCTCGCTCTGACATTTGGAAACGGAAAAGCAGTTTTAATGCTTATGGATTATCAGAAATCATTTCAAAGAGGACACAGACACATTGGATGAACCTATGGATTAACTGCAGCATCGTTTTTTTATCGTTTTAATGCCATTGAAGACCAGTTTTGACCAAGGTAAGCCATGTTAGCGTTTCTAGCTACCTAGCTCCACATGTTCTGATGTACGCTTTCGTTTATAGCGTCCCAAATGTTTATCACTGAGTGTTGAGGTGGGCACCCCCAGATTCTGTGTCTCCAGGAGATGCTAATCGATGGGTTGGCTGTGCATCTAGGATAAGTAATAAGGGAGTTATGAGTGAGTTTAGGTGCAGTTTTAGGTTACATTTTTTCGCTCGTGGATAATTCAGAGGCTGAGTGCTAGCATTGTGGGTTTTTTTGGAAAAAAAAATTAAAAAGATCAGTTAGCTGAGTTTCTTCCTGTTACATGGATATAAAACATTCATAGTTTATTAAATATTAAGATTCCTTAGACGTTGTTTCCTGCAAATGACGCGTTTATCCGCCCGGTACCGGGGGGGCGGTGCGTAACAGGTTAAAGTGGTGTTAATATGCTGAGATGATCCTGTTAAGAAATAAGTGCCTTTTGCCATTGAGCTTATTCTTTTCAATATTCCAAAATCCAAAGGACAATTCCCATTGCTTTTTGTCGAAGAGCCCTAGTGATGCTGACTTCCAGGTCGGCCTGCAAAAACACGTCATCACAGCACCGCTATATAAATTGACCACTTTAAAGATTGCCTCGGTCAGAGCCGTATTCAGGAAGAAGGATGACAGCGGTGAGTTCTTACTGTGATGGAGATCCCGAGCCCCTCATGGTCGTCTTTGGCCAGCACCACCTTCCTGATGGGGCCCACCCCCTGAGTCTTCTTCAACATGTTTGGATTCTGTAATCATATCAACACATTAAGCTCTGGAAGCACAGATGAAGGTATCCACGGTCCTGAGCGCTCAGTAGTTTCCACTCACATGCCCCACGGGAGAGTGCAGGGGTTTCTTGGGGTCGTTGCGCCCCCTGCAGGCTCGGATGACGGTCTTGTGACGGTGCAGGTGGATCTCCGCCTCCAGCTGGTTCCACAGCTTGTCGTGGGCCGGCCCCTTCATGTCCCGGCCCAGCAACTGGATCTGCTGCACCCTGGAACACAGAGCAAGAGAGGAGGCTGTCAGTCCTTTCACTCACCACACTAGGTGTGGTGTTTTGAGTCATGCTCCAGTTTCTTGAAGTTAATAAAAGATAATTGTTGGAATTCATGCCGATAATTCATTAATAATTTAATACAAATCCTAAACTAGCAGCTTAGAGGACGCCATACTTCCTGATTTTAAAGAACATAACGTAAGGAAACTCACATTTAGCAAGTACAGTGCACTACAGGATGAACAACATGATCTGTATTAAAGGACAGCTTACCTCCAATCTTCCAGAGGCTTTTTATCATTACTCCTTCAAAAACATTGACCCTAATTAAATGTATTATGTCAACAAATGTCACATAACTGTATAAGGTTAGTTGAAAGCAATAATATTAAGTTGAACCTAATGTTTTTTTATTTAAACTTAATATTATTGTTTCATAACGTAATACAGTTATGTGAAATCTGTTGACATAATACATTTCATTAAAGTCAACTTTTACGAGTTTGTCATGCATTTCTTTATTGCAACACCTCATGTGTATTGGTTTCATCTCCTCCCAAAATTCAAAGTACATACTAGTATTTTTAAGTGCTGTCCATCAATTATAAAATGAATCGTGTTGATTACAATATTAACGCGATTCATTTTCACTAATTGAATGTGTACTTGGATCAGTTGAACCTGATTAGCCACCTTGATATAAAGTCACAAATACCGGGTCACATGTCACGGCTGTGGGTCAGGAGATATAAGGTCCTCATCCAATAGGAAGGTTCGATTGCCAGCCTCTGCAGTCAACATGTCGGTGAATCTTTGCGCAAGATACTAAACCCCAAATGGCTCCAGATGGCCAAAGGTGTGTGAGTGTGTGTGAGTTTCTCTGAGCAGGTGCACCTTGTACTGCAGTCAGACTCAGCGATGGAGGTATGAAGGAGGCTTCGTCAAACACTACTTTTTAAAGGTAAGGTTGGCCCTGTATTTATCTATAGATCATTAAAGGGAAATATGCAACATCAACTTGAATTACAGTCAACGTAATGTTGAGTAAATTGGTTGTTCATGATGATTTGTTTGCACCATAAAAAGAGTGGAGGTCTTGCAGATTTGATTTTATAATAATATGTTTTTTTAAATGTCTTTGTCTGTATTTTCTCTTTGCACTAAATCAGTAACAAACAACACAATTGGATAATTCTCCTTATTTATTGTTAATGTACACAGAGTACATTAACAATAAATAAGGAGAATCCAGATGTAAGGCTCAGCTGGAAGCATATTGCAATGGCTGCAAATGGAAAAACAGTGAAGTCTGCTTCCGATGTTTAAGCTGGTTTAAGTCATACCAAAATGACATGGTATCTTATTAGCAAACCATGTTTGGGGCGGTGGTGGCGAAGTCGATAGGGAGTTGGCTTGGCAACTGGAAGGTCACCAGTTCAAGTCCCGGCAAGACCAAGTGCTACCGAGGTGTCCCCCGTTCCCTACAATGCTCCCCGGGCAGATGGGGAGCCATGGAAGGCAACCCATCTAGGAGAAGGACACTCTGAACTAAAACCAGTCCTGAGAGGAGTTGCGCCCCCCAGTCCTTAATCAGCATAGTAAAGTCAACCATGATGACCAAAGTCATCCCAAAAGTCCTATACGGAGAACCGGGATGACTGGAAGCGACGATGGAGGGCTCGTCTGAGGACGACCTAGAGAGATATGACATCTCCTCCTCACCTTCCAGCCAGCTCCTTGTCCAGGTACTTGGCTGCCAGCCTGGCTCCGTACACCTCGGCCTGCAGCACGGCCATGTGTCTGCGCAGAGCCTCGTTCTCTTTCTTGAACAGCCTCATCTCTACCTCCAGCCGCGCCTCCGCTATTTTATCCTTCCTGTTGACCACCAGCTCCTGTTCCTGAAACAAGAACATCCTCAGTGAACACCACGAGCAGCAGGAGCTAGATCATGCTGTTCATCTCACAGCGCCACCTAGCAGAGGCATTTGTTCTACCAGTTTATTTATATACATTACATGGGAAAAAATGTAGCGTTCAATCTAATCAATACCTTTGTGGGGAGTTCAAGACCCCACTCGGAATCAGATTGGGCTGAATGTTTTCTGTGATTAAAACATGAATCTTAATCCATGAGAAATGTAGTTGGATCCAGTAAAGTCACTGTAATAAGGACATTTTAAATTCAGTATTAAGCTATGACAATTAGATTTTGGCAAAATGTCCAAGTGGGATCTCTTTTTCTTTTTTGTACTAAGCCCTTGTTCAGATTCCATTTATCTGTGTTTACACTTTCAATTAAAGCTAACAGGTAATGTATTAAAAATGTGTTTAAATAAGATTATATTTGATCCAAAATGGAATGTAAAAGCAAAAAGCATATCTGAAAGTACGTAGTAAATAAATGAGTTTACTATGTTCACCAGCAGCTGGTGCAAAGCGGTTTTGAAAGATTTGTGCCTGCTTTATGAACACATGAGTAGTCAGAGGATGACAAATGTCTAATCAGAGTCCAGCCCAATACAACGCTGAACAGGATATTGAATGGTTCTCTCTAGAGATGATTTCCATCAGTCTTATGTTATTGATATTTCTTTAATTCGCAGAAAGTCTCCATTAGCAGATCAGGAAAAAAAGGAAACAGGAAACTCAACACCTCAGCACAGAAAACTGAGGGGGGGTCAAACTCAATTTCATCTCGGGCCACATCAGCATTATGGTTGCACTCAAAGGGCCGGTTGTAACTTTAAGACTATATAAAAATACATATATAAATATTTAATATATATAAAATAATGTATTATATTACATTATTGCCTCTACATTGGATTATTATGGGATAGGGTAATAACTTCATCATTAACTACGTCTGAAAGCAGAAGTTTAGGGCAAATAATTGCAAGTCTCTTCAGTGAGAATGTCACAAAATGATTTAAAAAGAAAAGCCAAATTCTGGTTAAAAAAGTTAAAATCAAAAAGAAAAAGTTACATTTTGAAAAAAAGGCAAATTCTGAGAAAAAGGCAAACTAAGAAAAAGGCATATTTAAAAAAAAAAAAAAGGCAAATTCTGAGGAAAAAGTCAAATGAGAGATGCATTGTGGGACATGTAGTTTATGGGCAACGTGCTTCTGTAAATCGGCATGTAATCGTATAATAAACATATAATATTCTTTCAGAGCTCTTGCGGGGCCACAGAAAATGAAGTCGCGGGCCGGATTTGGCCCCCCGGCCTTGAGTTTGACACCCCTGCTCTAGATATACTAGATAATCATATTGTTGTAGTGTGGTTTTACAGACAGTTAAATAGTCAATGTGAGAGAATTACAAAGGGCAGTAAGCAAGAATATTTGGAATCCATATAGTGCATGGTGAAGCCAGTAGAAGCGTCCTGATACCAGGGTGTAGGACAATGATGCAGGGTGGATGGTAGCAGCTTTGATTACATCGCAGAGCTACAAATAAAGCAGTGAAAGTGAAAGGCCTTGTCAAATGCGCGGTTCTCTTGTGAGGAGCATTTTCTTACTTTTAAAATGAAGGAAAAGGGGTTTGCTAACTTTAAGGGAACGTTCTGACTCCTGCTGACACAGAACTTATATTTATGAAAAAGATAGAGACCGTTATGTTGCAGCTACACTCTAGCCATCAACCAAACAACTGGTCTTATTTGAATAAATATTTTAGAAAATAATTCAAAACAGAGTCATTAACCCAATTTGTAATGACATTTGATTGACTTTCAGATCTCTTTGATTGTATGTGAATGACTGATGGTTGATTTGAATGGTTAATGGCCATGTTAGAGGCCATATGTTGAGATATTATCGCCATTGTTTCATAACCTTAATACCAGGCTCGCTGTAAGACCAAGTCAAAGTGGGGGGGGGAATAAAGTCTTGTTGCCGACTCTATTCCAGCGCCAAGGCAGTCGGGTTAATGGTGACTCGAAGATTCTAGTACTGCATGGCTGAATTCAGTAGAATGAATCCTGCCTTTATTGTTTCATTGAGAACTGAATGCCTGGCTGTGTACAGTCAGCTAGAATTCATGAAATCCTTTTTACTCCTGCCTTTAAGAATCAGAGTCCCTAGTTGCGTACAGTGTAGCTACAAAATCTATATGCAATTCAAATAACTTATTTTGAATCAATCTACTTTCTACAATGAAACCCATAGACAGACTTACCATCTCGTCCAAAGTAGCTGCAGGCTTTCAGAGGCAGAGGAAGAACAGGAAGAAGTCAAAGATTAGAAAAATGTACATTTCAAGCAGCAAAGATGGCAAGTGAATCATTAAAACAAGTGGCAGATCATTTCAAAGAATATGCATAGGTTGGAAAAAAGGAATTGAAGCAGTCCCAGTTATTGAAGCATAGGCAATTGCAGTGGAAGCAACAGGAAGTGAGTTTAAAGCACCACAGCAGCAGCAGCTCACACTGGCTCCCCTTCTGGTCATTTATGATACTGCAACTAACATTTAGTTCTAGGCATCAAGTCTATTTTCCCCTGACCAACATGTGTAACGTCATTGTTTCAATAAGGAAAACCTCTCTAATGCATAGCAGGACTGATGCTGACCACATCATCACTGTATTACCGTAGCTGTGACCTAGCTGTTAGCTTAGCATCAGGCTGGTCTAAATCTTTTCGGCTGTCACGAGGAATCCATGTTAGAACGATTGTTGAGTGACTTCAGTAATCTATTAAGGACCATCTCAATTAGTGAAGGAATTATATTAGTATGTGTTTCTTTGATGATAAATGATTTGCATTGGGGGGGGGGGGGGGTGCGTAGTAATCAGCAGTGAACCGCTTCAACACGTGTATTTCGGTTTATTCACGGCATTCATTTTGTTATTCTACAGTATTGTTGTTTCATAGTTATTTCTTAATGTATATAACCAAATTTGTGTTCTTTGAAATTGAAAAGGATATTGCATTGTGTTTGTTACTTTCGTTGCAGTTGTATATATCTTAAAGGACACCTATCATGCTATATTTGAACAATATATTGTAGGGCCATACCTATATAAAGTATATAAATATAGTTTTTTTTTCAAAATACCAAACAGATCCTGCATTTTAGCCATGCCTCATTTCGCTCCATTTGCTCTTTCCAGCACTGTTTTTGCAGGGGGCTGATTCTGTGAGCTGCAGCTGACCACGCCCCCCTGCAGGAGGGGAGCGTGCTCTGAACAGCTGCTGGGCTGTCAGAAGAGGGGGGAGATCTCCGTCCTCCGTGTTTTATTATATTATTATATAGAGTCGTTATTCATTTGTTTTAAAGCTCAATAAATAACAAAGAAGACCTTTGACCGGCACTTTTCTAATTTTGTCCGGAAGATTTAAACTTTAACGGACATCTTGACCGGCGAAAGAAAACCTAACTGAAACTCTGCCGCACGGTCCCCTCGTTCCTTGGAAGAGGCGGAGAGGTGGGTGTTTGTCATCTGCTGGTGGACTAACCGGAGAGAATTACAGTGCTTGCCTCGACGGGGAGGGATTGCATTGAATTACAGCAGCGGGAGCAAACGCTTGCCTCGGGGAGGGAGAAAAAAAGCCACAGCGGAGAATAAACAGAAGGGCAACCATGGCAACCATGTGCGGGAAGTCTTCTTCGCTGCTTTTGTGGCAGACTACAGCGCCACTTACAGGCCTGGCATATGTACTCCAGCGTCTCCAGCGCTTTCGAGCGGCAATGGCCGGCCGTGGCCCAACCCCACATTCCCCTGATAGGTGGAGAGTTGGCCCAATAGCCGTAGCGCCACCGTCCTGACGTCAGGACAGTGTTCAAATCTGGATCAGTTTTGATCAGATCCGTTGCAGCCCCTTTTTTAGAGATTTGGGTATGGAGGAAAAGAGAGAGGGTTGTGTTTTCTGACACTTGGTGAGTTCCCTGGAACACCGGGGACACATATTCATGTATAAAAGACGTACAAAAGTGCATTTTGCATGATAGGTCCCCTTTAAGTGTAATTTGGCTTGGCTTCCTATTTTGTATGGTCATGCTTTTATTTTGAAGGAGAGTTAGCGCTTTTGACAGGAAGTTGTTGTTGATATGGAAACAACGTGACGGAGATTAACGGAGAAAAAGTAATATCTACATTATAAAGACGGAGAAAGTAAACGATAACGTTTATGGTTAAGTGTTAGCACCCCCCGAAGAGGCACAAGCTCTTACGTTGATATTGGAGTTTTCAATCAATTCAATTTAAAAAACGAAAGAAATAAAAAAGAATATCCGAATAACTTAATTGAAACCTGAATAGTACTCCAACGAACGAATATTCGGGTACAGCCCTAATATCCACAGAACAGCCCACTGCGATGCAGAGGTTCTGTAGTGATCATGTTAACACAAAGAGAATAACATGAGCATCTGTGCGCTCAATATTTACATAAATATGGATTACGTTTTTTCAAATGTGTTATCGCATGTGTTGTACAAATGTCGTGAAACATAAGTCATGGTATTTTTCATCTAATACAGGTATTGTTGTTTGTATTAAATCTGAACTTTAATACAGACAAGATGTGATAAATATAATGTAAAATGTAGTAATTTATTATATATATATTTCACAACATACACCACTGTATATAATAATTGTAATAATGATGTTATATGTTGTAGTACAATGCCCGGATTTTAACAAATATTTATTTTCTTCTTTTTCTCTTTTATTTATTTCCTTTTAAAATAAAGTAACTGTAAACAAATATATATATATCCCCCACGTTAAATGAACCTTTTTTATTATTTTTGTATTATTATTTTTCATTAGCACAGTGTAATGGTTCATAAAAATCTATAAATCCAGATGTCTTTGAGTATATCTGGTGTTGTATATATATATATATACAAGATACCTAACTTACAACATGGGACATACAGTTAGAAACTAAATACAAATAGTTCAAATGTGCATTTAAATTAAGCCTTTTAATATTGTCCTGTATTAATATTAAATAGGTTATTGTCAGTGTGCAGGTGTTCTTCCTTCTCTAGATGAGATTACATTTCTTGCCTTTTAAGACAACCCTGTAAAACAATCCCGACAGATAAAGCAAGCTCACACCTCCTGCATGAAGTAAACAAAGTGTGACCTCAAACACTAACAACCAACCTGGATAAATCAACTGTGTATATATGTTGTTTTAACGTATTGATTCCAATAGTGGTTACACACACAATACGGCAGCAACATAATAATACATTTCATTAAAGTCAACATTTATTTTCCAGTGTGAACCTTTGTTTGATTTAATACTAGCCTCCCCCTCCCTGCGTGTCTGAATCAATAGTGCCTCTATCAGATGAGGGCACAGTGCCAGCAGCTCTCACCAGTCGCTCCTTGATGGAGTCCGAGTCCTCTGTCTGGCCCTGCTTGGCGTGGAGCTGCAGCTGCAGAGCGTGGAGCTGCAGCAGCTGGTCGTGGACCTCCCTCTCCACCACCTTCCTCTCCGCCTTCGCATCCGTCAGCTCAGAGCGCAGGTCCACCAACTGAGCCTGGAGGGGGGGGTCAGGATATCAGAGTCAGATATATGTCCGGTCTGACTAAACACTGGTGCAGGAACGAGTCCTACAACCTGGAAATGACTGAGCAGTTTAGCACTTCCTGTCCCCTGGTCTCAACCGTTTTTGAAGGTGTTGTTTGTTTGTTAGTCAGAGGTTAAAACAAGCTTAAGAGATTTTTACGTGTTGTTCTACAACATAAAATACGTCAGTAAATACCCCGCTGGTGAATGCCTAAAGCTTTTATGTGCAGTGTTGTAAAGTAACTAAGTACATTTACTCAAGTACTGTACATAAGTAACATTTTGAGGTACTTGTACTTTACTTGAGTATTTCAGTACTTCATTTTGCTACTTTGAACTTGTATTTCACTACAATTCAGAGGTAAATTGTATGCTTTTACTCTACTACATTTATTTAAAACCTTTAGTTTGCAGAAATAAATATTTTATGCAAATAAATTGTTTGTAGTTTCAGTAGCTTACTATTAACTTCCCTATTATACATATATATATATATATATATATATATATATATATATATATATATATAACATCAATAGGTCTGGATATATACAAAACATGTCTCTGATTGGCTGAAACACCAAACAGATCATTGCAGCATCCCATAATCCCCTCTGTTTCAGCCCTGTTTCAAAAGTGCTGATTCTCTGTCTGTTACTTTAGATGAAAATAAGGAGCCACTCTTCACGCCCCTCTGAGAGATATTTGGTTAAAAAGAACACAATGGTGCTCTAGGAGGAGATTCAGGTGATAAGATAGGGGGGTTACCTTAGTTGGTGATTGGCTAATGGTTACACAAGCCAAAACATCGTTATGACATCATAAAGTGGCCAAAATCTGATCAGCTCATTTTCAGACAGGTTTTTATATAAATGGATCAGGAGAAAAAGAGAGAGAATCTTTTTTCCTGAATCTTTTAGAATCTCTTTACACAGAGGGGACACATGTTGATGTATAAAAGACATGAACAAGTGGATTTTGCACAATAGGTGACCTTTAATGACTATACACATTAACTTCTAGTTTACACGTAGTTCTTTTATTTTAGTTATTGAATCATCTCTCAGAAACGTGCTGCAGTGCAATACATTTCATTGCTTGTTTTAACATCGCCTCAGGAACTCACATCCTTGAACACACAGCAGGGTGTAACGCACTCTTTATGGTTCCATAGAAAGCTCTTCCTACCAACGTGTCCATCATTCCATTGTTGAACAAATTCAGCTAGGAGATGTTGTGCGTCATCGTATACCGTGTATCACATAAATAAAAGCTGCCTAAGATGTGTTGTTCTATTTCCAGTTTAACAACGTATCTGCCAGGGAAAAACTGAAGTGGCATGGTGTGTTTAAGTGGCATACAGCAGGGACATATGCCTTTAAATAATTGTTAGGTGCCGTAGACCTTCGATTCTTTTCATTATCAAACATTATCTTGATAGTTTATTAGATTAATCAATACAAAATGTTAACATGTTTTTATAAAATGGCGGAAAATAGTGAAACATTTCCATCCCAGTTTCTCAAAGTGCAAGAAAATGTGTTAAAATATCTTTAAATATCAGTTCAAAACACAAAGATACTTATTTGACATGACATTTGATAGAGAAAAGCAAACACCTTCACATTTCAGAGAATATAAACTACATTTACATACATTTTTCGCACTTTGAAACACTTATTAAGTCAATATTATCTGTCTGTCAGCTTATCGATTATTCGACCAAACCGTTAGAGCTCTAAATGTGCCTGTGGACAGTGGCAGTAAAACACCTGTTATAAAAATTATATTTGTATTTGAGTTAGTCAAAGTGTATAGCACTGACTGAGGCTTTTCACATGACATGATGGCAGAACGTTACCACAACAAGAGTGATAGGTATGACGTAAACACCAATCAGTTTTCGGTCAGGCCAGTTGATTGAATGATGACTATATTAACGTTAAAATTCATTTTGAGGTTGAATTGTACACAAGAGGTACTAACCTCTAGTTTGTGGTTCAGTTGAAACACCGTCTGGGTTTTGTGACAGAGCTGAGCAAAGCAGGAGCTCAGGCTGGTCATCTTCTGCCGACCCTCGTACGTAATATCGACTTGATCTGGGTCTATTTCTCCGAGCAGCAGATCCACGTCCACGAAGGCCTTGTCAAACTCTTTCTCCAGCACTTCTAGCCAGCGAAACATGGTCATCCCGGAGCCGAGGCCCGAGCTCTGACCCACCGGGGAGCATCCAGCCGAGGCGGACATAGCGAGAGCAAAACAGAGCTAACGTTAGCTTAGGAGCTAACTCTGAGTGTTATTAACCTTAAATGACCCTCCTCTCTGTTGACCACTGCGAGATAACACAGTCGAAATAACGTTGGAACCCAATGGCTAGATTGTGTATTGAGTTAGCGAAGAGAAGTCTGACAAATAGCGTTTTCTGGTTCTCGGGAAAAGCTCTTCCTGACCAGGAAGTTCCACATCAGGCTGTGATGCAACTACTACTGTCTGCCTCTTTGCAAGGAAAAATAGTGGATATCAGATTGAGCTCCTGTCGGCACTAAACCAATCCATGGGAAACCACGGTTCCGTAGAGCCCCCTACTGGAGAATGACTGATATGAAAATTGCCTGCACTGGTAATTTCAACAGTATTTTCAAAACAAGAGAAAATACAGATAGATTCTCAAATTATTAAACTCAACTTCACACATTAATGGGCATCTTCAACACTTTGGGCTGCATCTTGCATGAAAGGTGCGTTTATTATCATTACAGGCTACAAATTGGGCTGCAGGTATCTCTGGTCCACTTTTTTCATCTAATGGTTACAGTCATTATTTTATCTTAGTGACTGGTATTGCCACCAATACTCTGTTCATATGTTTTTATGATTATCAATAAAATAATCTAAAAACACAAATGTGTTATTAAAGTGATTCAAAATCATTTCATGCTTAAATAATATCCAGATTATATTTTGTATTATTTTATGTTGTTTTAATATAATTGTTGATAAGTGTTAAATGGTGTTTTTATAGATAAAAAGTACAGGAAGTTTATTAGAAAATAAAAAGATACATTTTCAAGGCTGAGGTTATGGTTAAGTGACCAAGTAAATTCAGGAGTCTGTATCGGATAAGTAGAATAAGATAGACAAGGACATCATGTACAATTAAATATTGTACAGTGAAAAATAAAGACATACATTTCACGATTCAAGCAGATGAATGCTTTATGGAACTTGAATGAAATGAAATTAGATAGAATTAAATACAATAACATTTAATTAAAATAATATATATTTGTAATCATATATGAGAAAGTGGTCTTTCACATAATACATACTCCGGTCTGTCCACTGGGTGGTGTCATAGTTCGTTTGTAGTCTGCCTTTAAAACAAAAGAAGAAGAATGCAGCCAACCACAGCTGTGCGCGCGATACAAGACAAGTGGTTTGTTTACATCGGTGAAGGAATGAGGAGCTCTACGCAGACATGTCCCTGGCCCTGTAAAATACGGTTTGTGAATGTTTCTGTTTGTATTCAGTAATGTTGCCCATATTGAGGTCAAGTTTTTACCACAAAGAGTCTGCGTGGCTAACCTAAATACGTTTAACTGCTCCATTCCTAAACTTACGTTACGTGTTTTTATCACAGGTTGTCCTAATTAAAATTGTGCGCACTGCACTATTCTTTAATTAGACACTTCAGATAAGGTGCGCATAATTATTTACAATGTACCATTCATCAAAGACACCTTTAATATTATTACATGTTGGATATTTGAATCTGTATATTATCAGTTCATTTCACCCCTGGTCGATTCAAGTACTGTACTTAAGTAAACATTTTAGATAATGTACTTTACTTGAGTATTTTCATTTTTGCTACTTTGTACTTCTACTCCACTACAATTCAAAGGTAAATATTATACTTTTACTCCACTACATTTATTGAATACCTTTAGTTACTTTACAGATTATTGATGTGAAACATAATCAAGTGTTAAATCAGACTTTAGTTCCACCTGGAGTAAATTCACAAGCTACCCTGCAGTATACAAAGTCATTCAAACTAGCTGCACCTTTACCAGCTTTGATAACACTTTCATGATCAATCATTATAAAACATATCATATATATTATTCTGAAATGGACCAATCTGCACAATCACTACTTTTACTGTCGCTCCTTTAACTATATTTTGATGCTAATACTTTTCTACTTTTACTTGAGTAACATTTTGAATGCCGGACTTTTACCTGTAACAGAGTATTCCTACACTCCATCACTTTTACTTAAGTACAAGATCTGAGTACTTTTCCAACCTCTGTTAGAAACACACATTGCTGTGTGTTTAAAAAATATATTCACTGTGATTAACAACAGCTGTTAATACATCTAACATGTTATTGTTATGCAGTGAGCAATGTTATGTTCATTCTTGAAACTGTATGCTCGGTGTCATATGCCAGAGAGGGAATATCAAATCACTCATGCTTTATTGTTAGAGTACCAATAGTATAAATACTCCATAACAATCAAAGTTGTGTCTATTATAAGCATGCGTCATTCTAATATATTATTGAATAACACTGACATAGCGTTTTTATTGGGTAGTTTTTGATAATATTTTCTTTCAAACTGACATCTAAAGTCAGTAAATTGATGCAATTGCATTGGCAAAAAAACAATACTTTTTTATTTCTAGCAAAAATGCAGCAGATCACCACTTTCAGCAATGAGAGGATGTGTTGCTTTTTCTTTCTTACTTAACCAAATGTCTTTGGAAATTGGTATTTTGGTTTGATTTGAAAAAAAAAAATTAATCGAGATGTTAGGCCCCATTTACACGAGGACGAAACGGGTACGTTTGCGTTTACGCACCGAATTCGTTTTCAAAAAAGTCTTCCGTTCACACGCATTCGGCTCAATTAACGTGTCCGTTCACACGAGACCGCTCGACCCGCTGGAAACGCTGTAGTACATATGCCGGGCCTGTAAGTGGTGCTGCTGCCGCCACAAAATACACCAAAAGCAGCGAAGAAGACCCCGGAGCATGGTTGCCATGGTTGCCCTTCTGTTTATTCTCCGCGGTGGACGGCGTGTGCTCCTGCTGTAATTCTCTCCGGTAGTCCACCAGCAGATGAAAAACACCCACCTCTCCGCCTCTTCCAAGGGACGAGGGGACCGTGCAGCAGAGTTTCAGTTAACATTTTTTTTCGCCGGTCAACATGTCCATTAAAGTTTAAATCTTCCGGACAAAATTAGAAAAGTGCCGGTCAGAGGTCTTCTTTGTTATTTATTGAGCTTTAAAACAAATTGATAACGACTCTATATAATAATATAAGAATAATAAACGGAGCCTCTCTTTTCCTCCCCCTCTTCTGACAGCCCAGCAGCTGATCTCTGAGCAGGAGACGTGGGGAGAGGGAGACGTGGGGAGAGGGAGGCGGGGCTATTTCATCGTTATCAGAAAATGATCGTATAGAGGCGTACACACGGAGCCGTTTCCCCCCCCAGAGTGTTCCGTTTGCAGATCTATCCACCTTGGGACCCGTTATCGTTTTGCGGGGTCCGTTTCCGCGTTTCCGTGTCGGCCTCGTGTGAACGAACGGGCTATACGCGAGAGAAAAGTAGCAGATACAACCCGTTTTGTAGGTGCCGTTTACACGAGGACAAAACGGGTTGTATCTTAGGTACTTAGGTATCTAGAAATAAAACAGAAGATCTACACTCACTTTATTAGGTACACCTAACTGCTCGTTAACGCAAATATCTAATCTGCCAATCACATGGCAGCAACTCAATGCATTTAGGCAAATTTACCATGTCCAACCCGGTAGCAAGGTTTACCCAATAAAGTGGCCGGTGAGTGTATATTAATATAATAAAAGGAAATTCCTGCCAGATAATTGTTATATTGATTTCCAATGAAAGCCCTGCTGTAGAGTCCATGCACAGTTATCTTATTGTTGAATAGACATGTACATATTTATAACATTAATGAATTTGTTATGAACTTTGTTAAGCATTTTTAAGATTTGTATGTCCACGGGGAATATGAATGTCACACCTTGACCATTGCATTGCTCATGACTATTTTCCAGGTTTCACATCACGTTACGTCACTATGTTGATAAGCCCGGATCAGGAAGCCCTGATTGGCCGAGTGTTTGAAAGCTACCTGACAGAGCATCACCATGGCGACATCCTCCACCTACTCGCTGACTCTGATGAAGAGACCCATCGCGCTGTGGTTGTTAACGCCATGACTTTGTTTGAAGCCAATATGGAGGTAATGTCAACACAATTCAAATACAATCTACTATGTTCAAAATCGAGAAGTGTTTGCGTAACAAAATGTACAAATATATGTAAAATCTATGTTTTGTTGTTTGGTCATTTCTTTCTCACCCTCTATTAAACCTCAGGTTGGGGATTATTTCAACGCCTATCCCAATGATGTCCTGGCTATATTTGATAAAGTGCTGCAAAAAACAGCCGTGGAGTTATCAGAGAGAGCCTCTCCAAAGCAGCGAGCCAAAGAGGGAATGACACACACTCTTCACGCCCGCATCACAGGTCACACACTGCTCGGAATCATGTTCACGTGTTGCTCAGAGCTAGCAGAGTATCACATACTATGACTTTCTCCTCTCTTCTGACCTTCATTTTCAGTCTGTGGCGAAATAATGTATTCCTATGCAGTGTACTTTGTTGCAGACTAGAAATGACTAGCTGTTAGCTGTTGGTGTTACGGATATAGCATCATGCTTTGAAATGGAAACGTGCATTAAAGCCCAAAACTGCATTAACACAGATTATTCACGATTAGATGATTGCTGACAAAAAAGGTTTCATTAATAAAACATTACTTTTGTCATTATTTTTGCTATAATATTTGAGGCCTTTGACCAAAAACAATGAAATTGGATAACTCAAAGGAGGGGTTATTCATTATAAGCTGTATTTCTGCTTTTCAACCTCAAACTAACTTTGTATTCTTGTAACCTTTTTGTTAAATTGTCTGTATTAATATAACATTAGTTGAAAAAGAAATAAAATAAAACACAAGCATGAGCTCGCCAAAATAAGTCCTTCAAGAGCCTAAAAGAATTTAAAATGAGAATATGGAAATGATTTAATAACTAACTTGGCTAAGTATTTATCGCATTTTTTAAACATTGTCTCTGGGGCACGTTTTAATCTTTACATGGATAAGATAAGATAAACCTTTATTGATCCCGTAGCGAAATTCAGGTGTTTAAGCAGCAACACGAATAAGATTGAAACACAGGATAGAGAGTTCACATGAGGTGAAGGTATATATATACAACTATGAGTAATTGAATTGATGCCTGTTAGTGTTTTTAGAAATGTCATGGTGTTAAATTCAGATGTTCCTGTTGAATGAGTTAATGAAACCTTTCTGTTATTCTTTGACTCTGCTACGTGTTCCAGGTCTCCCGGTGTGTCCAGAGCTGACCAGAGACACTATTCCCAGGTCTAGAGACGTGGGACACTTTCTGTCTGTCACTGGGACTGTCATACGCACCAGTGTTGCCAAGGTAACAGCATGTCACATCTTCAGATTTCACCAAGTTGCTGTAATCGAGTGGTGCAGTGATGACGTCACGTTTCGTCCAGCAGGATAATCTCCACATATTAACACCACTTTGTGATCTTTGAAGCGGAAATGCAATCGACAGAAGTCAAAAGCTAACGGCGCATTGTCACGTTAGCATGGCTGCGCATCACCACCGCTAAGCTAAAGGTGGCTAATGTTCGGTGTGAGAGCAGTCTCATTTAGTCGCTTGTTAGCAACCACTGTTGTTATGACACATAGAAGCTTTGGACATTCACCAGTGGGGTATTTACTGACATAGTCTATGTATTTTTTGTGAATAAAGAAGTGGATGTGGTAAATTGCACTCTAAATTATAATTTAAAATAGCCGAAATGTGTGCTTTATTCATTTTTTTCATGTAAACTACTACAAAATAATATGTTTCAATTAATACGTTTATTTCTTTAAATGTTATAGCACCAATTGTCTTTGGGCAAAAATAACCTAACCTAACTGTTGTTGTTACTTGCACGCACGCACGCACGCGCACACACACACACACACTTGTTTGAGCTCACAAAAATCTGTCCCCCTTTTTTCAAAGGTTCTGGAGTACGAGCGTGATTACATGTGCTCCAAGTGTCGCCACGTCTTCACGGCGCAGGCAGATTTTGACCAGTTCTACACCTTTGTGCCGCCGTCGGCCTGTCCCAGTCCTGATGGATGTGAATCGTTCAAATTCATGTGTCTGTCCGGCGGGTCAGAGCCGGCCGTCTGCAGGGACTTCCAGGAGATCAAGATCCAAGAGCAGGTAGGACAGATTCACATGTTACTGCTTTTTCTTTCATCTCAATCATTTGCAGTGTCTTTGGATTTTAATCCCCCCCACAACATCGCTACAGGTGCAGAGGCTGTCGGTGGGCAGTATCCCTCGGTCCGTGGTGGTGGTTCTGGAGGATGACCTTGTAGACAGTTGTAAATCTGGTAAGGACCGTAAATAATGTGAACACTGTAAATAAAGTTTGACAGATGACACATAATACCAGCTCCTCCACACAGCCTTGGGGCTATGTGGAAATGAATATAAGATAAGATATACTTTATTAATCCCAAATTGGGAAATGTTCTTGTTACAGCAGCATGTTAAAACAAGGCATTGCACATCGTTTAAAAGATCTTGAAAGATGACCGTGAAAGATAGAAATCTATAGTCTGACAAATAAACACTAAGAAGGGCCAAATTACAGCTAACACGATATAAGTAGGATAGTATTTACATTTAAAGGGGACCTATCATGCAAAATGCACTTTTATACATGAATATGTGTCCCCGGTGTTCCAGGGAACTCACCAAGTGTCAGAAAACACAACCCTCTCTATTTTCCTCCATACCCAAATCTCTAAAAAAGGGGCTGCAACGGATCTGATAAAAACGGATCCAGATTTGAACATTTCTCTGATGTAAGGACGGAGGAGCTGACCTATCAGGGGAATGAAAGGTTGCCGTGGCATGGTAACAGCATGGTAACATGACGCTCATAACTCGGCCCCCTCCTTTGCAGGGGGGCGTGGTCAGCTGCAGTGCATGCAAAGACAGGGTGGAGGAGAGCAAAATAGAGCGAAATGAGGCATGGCTAAAATGCATGATCTGTTTGGTATTTTGAAAAAGAAAACGTATAAATATACCTTATATAGGTATGGCCTTACAATATATTATTCAAATATAGCATGATAGGTCCACTTTAAGTGAACAAGGAAAGGCATATTAAATTAAATATAAATGTAGAATGTACAGGGTGAAGAAAAGTCCAGTTATAAGTCCAGTTATCAAAAGTGAAACGATGGAGCTGTGAGTTCTCTGGCAGCCAAATTCACAATCACCTCGCCAAATACCTGACAGTGATCCCAAACAGAACATTCTCATACATAGGTTACACTCTTCTTCCTTAATATGACTACATTTTGAATATTAAAACATATAATATATATACTTTTGAAATGGGCCAATCTGCAAATTGAGTACTTTTACTTTTGGTGCTTTAAGTATATTTTGATGCCTATACTTTTACTTGAGTAACATTTTGAATGCTGAACTTTTAATTATAGAGTATTCAGAACACTCTAGTACTTCTTCTTTTACTTAAGTATAACATCTAGGTACTTCTCCCAGCTCTGGTCAGTAACTGTGTGCTGTGTGGCTCTCAGGAGACGATGTGACGGTTTACGGGGTGATGTGTCAGCGCTGGAAGCCCTTCTATGATGCGGCCCGCTGTGATGTGGAGCTGGTGCTCAAAGCTAACAACATCGAGGTGAACAACCAGCAGGCATCCAATGCTCTGCTCATGAAGGACGTTCAGAAAGAGTTTGAAGACTTCTGGAAAAACTACCAACATGATCCCATAGCCGGTAATAAAGAGCGTGCCTCATATCCCTCAAAAGTCTACACTCTACAGCTATTATTTTTATTTGTTCACTTATATGAAATGTTATTCTCTGTTTTCTCTCTGTAGGAAGGAATCAGGTCTTGTTGAGTCTGTGCCCGCAGGTGTTTGGCATGTACGTGATTAAGCTGGCGGTTGCCATGGTGTTGGCTGGCGGAGTGCAGAGGATAGATTCTTCTGGAACAAAGATCAGAGGTACCCCTATTCTTTCCTGTTGACATGAACCCTTGTGCACCCCTTAACAAAAAGGGTTATCTGATGGTAGAGGACAAATGTCTGTTTAAAAAACTGACTTCATTAATATTATCTTCACTAAGTTAATATTTTAACAAACTTCAGTCCTGATAACAACTATCACACTTTTATTCAATTTCACAATTTTAACACTTTTAAAGCCAGTTTGTTTTGATGATACAATAGTAAAACGAAAAAGCACAAATGTGATTCATTTCTGTATTCATTAATTATTATAGAATTATTATTGCATTCTGGAAACGACTGTACACTGTGCTTTAAACGCAGAGTCATACACGTTACACAATTACAAGCAAATATGTGCAAATATTACATGTTTTTTCTTCACAGGTTTTCAAATGAAGTAAGTAACCATTGGGCTATGTAACTGATACAGACTAACTAACATACATTGAATGTAAACCTTGAGATCAGCCTATGCTAGCATTCAGCTTAGTTGGTTAGCTCAGCAGCTAATTAGATCTACTCTAAGGATCAAACCCAATCACTGTGTGGGGTGTACACTGTGTGGACTAAAAACAACATGGAGTATACAGCTATTTGGGGAGAACCCTCTCTCTATGACTCGTATCAGATAAGATCCGCCCCCCGGAGACTGACAAACAATAAGAAACAACAAATGACAACCCCTGGACATGACAATATGGAAATTGTGTTCGAAAATGTATTTGCTGTATGTTGGTGTTAGTCATTGTAAAATAAGTTGATCTGGTCTCCAGGGGAGTGTCACTTGTTGCTGGTGGGCGACCCCGGTACAGGGAAGTCTCAGTTCCTGAAGTACGCCGCTAAGATCATGCCTCGCTCCGTGCTCACTGCTGGCATTGGATCAACAAGTGCAGGTTGGTTTTCAGTGTCTCATATTAGCTATTAATCAAGAATGTGTCATTGAGATCTGATATTATAACATAAAGAGTTTTACAAGTTAAAATACAAACCAATCATCATTTCATGAAAGACAAGTTTGTTTATAGACACTTTCAACACAAGGCAATTCAAAGAGCTTTACAAAAATGAAAGACATAAAGAGCATTAAGAAATAGTGCAGCGGAAACACATTATAAAAAGGCATTTAAAATCAGTCATTAAAAGGCAAAGAGAATACAATAAACATAAAACAAGCTAATACAGAAAATCAGAATCGTATTTTGGGCCTAAATCATTCAATGCTTTATAAACCAGCAGCAGTACTTTGAAATCAATTATTTGACAGACAGGAAGCCAGTGTAAAGACCTCAGAACTGGAGTGATGTGATCCACTTTCTTAGTGTCAGTGAGGACTCGAGCAGCGGCGTTCTAATACCATTTGTAGTGATACCTGTAAAGACACCATTACAGTAGTCGAGTCTACTGAAGAT
This sequence comes from Trematomus bernacchii, assembly GCF_902827165.1. Classification (NCBI taxonomy): domain Eukaryota; kingdom Metazoa; phylum Chordata; class Actinopteri; order Perciformes; family Nototheniidae; genus Trematomus; species Trematomus bernacchii. The sequence continues at coordinate 5,032,361 of NW_022987803.1, forward strand.
AAAAGCATGGAGTTTTTCCAGATCCAGCTGTGACATTATTCCTGACATGTATACCTGGATTGACTGAATGTGTTGACACTACCAGGACTGACTGTGGCAGCGGTGAAGGATGGAGGAGAATGGCACCTGGAAGCTGGAGCCCTGGTGCTGTCGGACGGAGGTTTGTGCTGCATCGATGAGTTCAACAGCATCAAGGAACATGACCGCATCAGCATCCACGAGGCTATGGAGCAGCAGTCTATCAGTGTGGCCAAAGCTGGGTAGGACAGCCATACATACACACACTCACAGAAAGAACCCCCGCAGGCATCTGGTTATTATGGGGTTTAGTGCTTCCAAGGTTTATAAGGTCTAGCAGTGTCATACTGCCCCCAACCAGAAGGCCCCAAATATCATGATGATTAATAACATGGTCACTCAAACCGATAGCAACTCCCTTAGTTTGTCACATGTTGTATGGCAAGGGAGGATTAGCACATTTTATGTAAGATTTGTATGAAGAGTGTTTCTTCTGGATAACTTTGCTGACAATTTAACTGAACATTTGTCATCTGCTTGTCAACACATTAAATTACATGTGATTTAGCTGACGCTTTTATTCGACTTAAACACACTATATACTGTATACCATTCTATACCGTAGAAATGCCTACGAGAACAACATGGAGTTTAAGTATCTTTCCCAAAGACTCTTTCACATGTTGACTGCACGGACTGAGGATCGAACCACTGAGCCTCCCATTGGTAGATGCCCACATCCCCCTGGGCCACAGCAACCCCTCTCTGCAACTAACTACACAGCTACACCTACACTATACTTATCTTTTCACATATTCCATTTATTAAAATGATTACATTACCAAACTGCGTCTACCCCTTACGACTACAAGATTTGATCATGTTTGAAACATTGATGGATAAAATCAAACATTTGACTGGCCTACAGAAAGAGAACACCCGGGTGTGTATTGAGGAAGTGGATCAGGTGATTGATTGTGGACACTAGTTACCAGCTGAAACACTGTCGCACCTAAATATTATGACAGAGCAACAGCTGATGGTGCAATGTTCTTACTCAATTCAACCAATCAAATCAAATCAAATCAAGTTTTATTTATAAAGCACATTTAAAAGCGATTTTTGGTCGAGCCAAAGTGCTGTACATGTAATAAAAACACATTACCAATGATGTAACTTAGTCACAGATAAAGACTACATTCCTCCAATGCCTCTACAACATTATCCCAGAAATACACTTGTCATATTAAAAATCTGAGGTGGGAGAAGTACTCAGATCTTGTACTTAAGTAAAAGTAGAAGTACCAGAGTGTAGGAATACTCTGTTACAAGTAAAAGTCCTGCATTCAAAATGTTACTCAAGTAAAAGTAGGAAAGTATTATCATCAAAATATAGTTAAAGTAGCGACAGTAAAAGTAGTCATTGTGCAGATTGGTCCATTTCAGAATAATATATATGATATGTTTTATAATGATTGATCATGAAAGTGTTCTCAAAGCTGGTAAAGGTGCAGCTAGTTTGAATGACTTTGTATACTGCAGGGTAGCTTGTGAATTTACTCCAGGTGGAACTAAAGTCTGATTTAACACTTGCTTATATTTCACATCATTCATCCAGATCTGTAAAGTAACTAAAGGTACTAAATACATGTAGTGGAGTCAAAGTACACCATTTACCTCTGAATTGTATTGGAGTAGAAGTACTAAGTAGCAAAACATTTGAAATACTGTTCAAGTCTATCAAAATTGTATTTAAGTAGTGTAATCGAGTAAATCTTAGTTATTTTATACCACTGTGAAAAACTGAAATCTGTCCGAATCAGTTTTTAATACAACTACCCTTTTTCGACAAAACTTAAATATGGTTGGTAAGCAAGGTTTGGACGGGCATCAACCCTAAGCCTGACCTTTCTGTTTGTTCTATATCTCCACTCTCTCCTCTGCAGCATAGTGTGTAAGCTGAACACTCGGACCAGCATCCTGGCAGCGACCAACCCTAAGGGGCGCTACGACCCCAACGAGCCGCTGTCAGTGAACGTGGCGCTGGCCAGCCCGCTGCTCAGCCGCTTCGACCTGGTGCTGGTTCTGCTGGACACCAGGAACCCAGAGTGGGACCGCGTCATCTCCTCTTTCATTCTGGAGGAGAAAGGTACAGGAACGGCTCTGCCATCTGACAACTAAATGATTAAAGCAATAACGAAGAGGAAAAGAGTTGATGAACAATGACTGACTGATATAGAAATTCAATAAAAATTGACCACAGAGGCTATGATTTGAATAAAACAACACTCACTCGAAGCAGTGATTATTCGTTTTTCTTGTGAAGAACGTAGTATGGAACCATCCATGTAATTTGTGGCAATTGGATAGAAAAAAACACATTTTGACTTAAAGGTGGGGTAGGTAAGTTTGAGAAACCGGCTCGAGATACACTTTTTGTTATATTCCATGGAATGCTCTTAACATCCCGATAGCAATGAATATCTTAAGTGCTTTGACAAAAAATCCATAAAGAAATGTCATCTGTGGAAGCCGTAGTACTGTAAAAAGCACGACCAATCATTTTAGCCGGCCCGGCTAAAATAACTGGATGGCCTATCTGCCTGTCAGCCTTCCATCTGTGCACAAACTTATCTCGTGCCCTCATTGGTCATGTGCGCGTTCGTGTGTGTTGGAGGAGGGGCTCTGTAAGGAAGTGGCAGATTTGTTCCTGCTGTGTATTTTCAAATTCTAGCGATCTCGAGCTGGTTTCTCCAAAATTACCTACCCCACCTTTAATAACAACATTTGGAAATGGGTCAACATTTGACCCCAGGACAACAGAAAGGTTAATAATTGAATTGTTGTTATTGTGCATTTAATCACAAGGTGTTCCTGCTGAGGGGGCCAGTCTGTGGTCCATGGAGAAGATCAAGGCTTATTTCTGTGTGATTAAGCGCTTACAGCCGCAGATGTCCGAGGACGCTAACATCATCCTGACGCGTTACTACCAGCTGCAGAGACAGAGCGACGGCCGCAACGCCGCTCGCACCACCATCCGCATGCTGGAGAGCCTCAGCAGGCTGGCAGAAGGTGAGGGGGGGGGGTCCTGACTCCACTGGGACCCAGATATTCTTAACCCTCCTGTCGTGTTCCTTTCTCCCCACTTACGGCCCGTCCACACGGCGGCGTGCGTTGAAGCTTCAACGCTTCTGCCCATTCACTTTGAATGGGGTGACGTCACGCTTCGCCGAACTGCATTGTGGGAAGCGAAGCGTAGCTTTGCTCGCGTAGCTCGCTGCAAAAGTTGAGCAATGTTCAACTTTTGAAGCTTCGGCGGAAGCGCCAGCCAATCGAATCATATGCCATTACAAGCTCTAGCCAATCAAACCGCGTGCTTGTGTGTCCGGGGCGGTAGATTCATGTGATTGGTTGTCGGTCGAGTTTCAGCCCCCCCCGCCGGCAAGCTTCAACGCACGCTGCTGTGTGGACGGGCCGTTACTTTGGTGTTCCCAGTGAAATTTGACCAGTCTGTTTTAACAGCTCTTACATGAACACACAAACCATTAATCATCACCAAATGTTATTTAACACCCTTTTAAGGTCACCTATTATGCAAAATCCACTTGTTCATGTCTTTTATACATCAACATGTGTCCCCTCTGTGCAAAGAGATTCTGAAAGATTCAGGAACAAAGACCCCCTCTCTTTTTCTCCTGATCCATTTATATAAAAACCTGTCTGAAAATGAGCTGATCAGATTTTATCCACTTTATGATGTCATAACGATGTTTTGGCTTGTGTAACCATTAGCCAATAACCAACCAAGGTAACCCCCCCCCACACCTTATCACCTGAATCTCCTCCTAGAGCACCATGGTGTTCTTTTTAACCAAATATCTCTCAGAGGGGCGTGGGGAGGGGCTCCTTATTTTCATCTAAAGGAACAGACAGAGAATCAGCACTTTGGAAACAGGGCTGAAACAGAGGGGATTATGGGATGCTGCAATGATCTGTTTGGTGTTTGGAGCCAAACACTTCAGAGACATGTTTGTATATATCTGAGACCTATAATATACATAAAAGCTTCAGACATGGACCAGTCGGGCGTTTACTGACATATGTTATGTCCTAGAACAAAGCATGAACACCTCTTCAACCACAGACCTTATTTCAGGCTTCTAACCAAAAACACTCATTCCTTCACCACTATGGTGAATGCTGAAACCTGTGCTACATTTATTTTCATTAAAGTGGACCTATCATGCTATATTTGAATAATATAGTGTAGGACCATACCTATATAAGGCATATTTATACTTTTTTTTTTTTCAAAATACCAAACAGATCATGCATTTTAGCCATGCCTCATTTCGCTCAATTTGACATTTTTTAGCTCTGCTCTGCAAGGGCAGATTCAGTGAGAACAGCACCACCTACAGGCCTGGCATATGTACTACAGCGGCTCCAGCGCTTTCGAACGGCAATGGCCGTGGCTGTCTCCTCCTGATTGGTGGAGTTGGCCCAATAGCCGTAGCGCCACCGTCCTGACGTCAGGACAGTGTTCAAATCTGGATCAGTTTTTATCAGATCCGTTGCAGCCCCTTTTTTAGAGATTTGGGTATGGAGGAAAATAGAGAGGGTTGTGTTTTCTGACACTTGGTGAGTTCCCTGGAACACCGGGGACACATATTCATGTAGAAAAGACGTACAAAAGTGCATTTTGTATGATACAGGGTTCGTACGGGTGCTGGAAATCCTTGAAAATGCTTGAAATTGTATGAGGTGTTTTCAAGGTTTGAAAAGTGCTTGAATTTTGGGAATGGTGCTTGAATTTGGGATAAAGTGCTTGAAATTGTAAATGCTTTACTTCGCTTTTTAGATTAAAAGAAAATAAAGAAGTCGGAGCGCGCTTAATTGCTTCGCTTTTACATAAAACAGCTCCGCTCCGGCCTGATGACAAGTACCTCCGGATTTGAGCTGTGAACGAGTACTTTTATCTGGTCAATTTTTGGCAGTAAGCTTCTAGCATTTACATGTAGAAAACCTAAAGCTTTACGAGAGCAGAAGTCAGGGAAACTCAGATCATTGTGACAAAGATTGACATCAGGGCACAGGTCAGAACTAGGGCTACATACAATAGAAGGTCCAGGATGAACATGCACATTGCCCGATATCATCAGTAGTAATGCAATCAGAGCACGGCCAAGAGCTGGCAGTGAGTCACAATGCCTAGTTTGTTTTGTGTGCACATTGACAGTGGAATGTAACGTAATCATCTTGTGTAGAGACCTCATAATCACACATGATAGTAGTGGCGGTTTGCATTTGTTATGCGCAAGAGGGGGTAGGGAGGCGGCGAATAACGCAAGGAAAAAGCAGTACAGTTTGGGATTAGCCATTGTTAGTAAGTCCAGTGAAGGTAGGAAGCAGCACTCACCCAGAGGTCAACAGTCCTTGGTTGTTTATAGCATAAGGAACATCTGATTTAATGTGAGGTAGGGAAATAATCATTTGAGTATAAGTATGTGTATATAAATATGTAATTTACAACAGCTGTAAGATGCTTGAAAAGCTTGAAAATGCACCTTGAAAATGCTTGAAGAGTGCTTGAATTTGACTTTGGAAAAGGTGTAAGAACCCTGATGATAGGTCCCCTTTAATGTAACTACTAAGAAAACAACGTGTATTAAAGAAAACAATTGTATCTGTTTAAATGTAATAGCACACAGTTTCTTAGGGCAAACCAAAATGCTTCTGAACAAAAATGTGTTAACATAAGTGAAGGCAGCTGAAGTGCAGCACTCTGACAGGACTGTTCTCTCACCTGCAGCCCACGCCAAGCTCATGTTCAGAGAGACGGTCACCATCGAGGACGCTGTCATGGCCGTCTCTGTCATGGAGTGCTCCATGCAGGTAACATCAACTACTCTGCTACACAAATAATCACAAATATCATCTCACCCATTTGCTTTATATATTTGAAGCTCTTGGTTTTACGCTTTACAATGGCAGCAATGTATTAGTCCCATATGAATAATATTCAGTTTTTTGCAATACAATTCAGTACAATTAGAGTGTCGAGCAGCAATTAAAGCACAAAGCCTTCAAATTCTAAACAATACAATCTGATTTCTTCAACGACAACAGAAAACGTATAGACTTTGTATTTGCTGTTTCATCCTTATGGTGCTGAGACGGGTCAGCTTCCAGGCTGTACACATTTTAAACTGTAGCATTTGTTATTTATCATTTTAATATATCTTCTTTAAAATATTTAAATAGATTTCTCTGTCAGCCCATGTTTGACATTTTAAATCTGCACTTCATGAAATTGGAGCCTTTATCTAAATCTTTGTACCACCCATATGTAACAAATATTGTTTCTTTATCTGGCCTCTATGATATGAAATACGGTGGGACAATTAACATGGATTGGACTGCCTTGTGACTTTAGTAACATTTCTTTATCTTTCTCTGGGCCCATGTCTCCACCACGATGCACTCCTCTGTCAGGGCGGTGCTCTGCTGGGAAACGTCAACGCGTTGCTCACCTCGTTCCCCGACTCCCCCACGCAGCAGTATCAGGTCCAGAGTCAGGTCCTGCTGGAGGGGCTGAACCTGCACCTGCTGTTCCAGAAGGAGAGCCACAGACTGGCCAGGTGAGTAACCGACCAACAACTCCTCCTGTTGAGTCAGATATAGTCATGTCGGGTTACCCCCCCCTCCAATCTTTTGATTGTCGTCAAGAAATTCCAAAGAGTAGAAATAAATGGCTTATTCCTCCATGTAGGCCTGCTAAATTAACATGATTGCAATATAAATGCAATATTCAAATAGCACGAAGCACAATATTTGTAGGGCTAAATATGTGTTTAAATACAGTTTTGTGGTGCTGCAGAGAAATCCCCAATATATTATGCATTGATCATGGCCAGTCTACTCTATTATTCTCATCTTGTAAATGTATCTTTTTGTTTTAAAAGAATAGCTCACTCATACAATTACCATTTGTATCAATTACTCATCCTGGGTTACGTTGAATTATTGAAGAAAACGTTGCTTTACTTAAAAATCTCCAAGGTAAATAAATAATACAAAAAACTGAATATGCTCTGGAAGTAGTTAGCATAGGACTGGATGAATGAGACCTGCACAAGTCAAGTGAGAGTTGAGCTTTAGCTGTGGGGTTTCAGTGTGTAGGCAGGGACATCGACATATTTGGCTTGTGATGTTATTATTTCTTTGTCAGGTGTCATTAAAGAGGCTACATGGGATGCAAAGGTGGTACACACAAACACATTTGGGAACATTGCACACTTTTTACATGTTTACACAATCATTTCTAGTAACTCTTCTATTTTTCACTGAGGAATAGAGCCTCTTGTGTGTGTTGTGTTTACAGAAAATATCTGTTGACCGGGCCATAGTTTAGCATTTAACAGTAAAATGGCTAATCCTGAGGTTAGTCTGTGCACACACGCACACACACACACACACACACACACACACACACACACACACACACACACACACACACACACACACTTACAGAACAGGAATCCCATTATGAATCTACTGGATAACATTAAATACATTAACAGTTTCTAACATTTATTTTATAAATCATATTTTTTTTTATCATAAACTCAAAAGTTACATTTTGATTTCAATTTCAAAAGTTCTAAGGGTTATATAAAAGTAACCTGGGTGAGATAAACAGTTTTCTTCAACGATTCAATGTATCCCATGATGGGTACATGATACTGTATGTTAATGGTTATTTGGAAGGTAAAGTATCCCTTTAATTCCACCATGGTCATTTGTGAAGTTTGAAGTGTACAGCCAACTTAGTGCAGTGGGGCATTGTCATGTTAAATGTGTATTCAGTTAGATTATTTGGGGTGAGTTTGCTGAAATAGATTTGTTTTATCACGCCAAAGTACTTTTCTCCCTTTTCTTTGTTCACCAGGCTGAATAGCAACACCTCCCAGGCCTCCCAGTTTGATCCTCCAACTGATAATGACCGACAACAACTCAAAGACACAAACTCCATGAACAAAACACACTGCCATGACACCACCAGTAACCAGGATGATGTCACGGGGGAAACTGGCTTGGACTGGTTCCACTCCATCGCGTCATCATCGTCGCCAGATGGCACGTCCTCGGCCATAATAACATCCACTCAAGGAATCCCAAACAGAAAACCCAACTCCAGCTGGTCAGACATGTCCACAGTCAGCAAAGAGACCAACTGTCAAACTGAGGAGGTCATTCAGAGTAACGCTGACTCATCATTACATCAGGATGCTGATTCAAATCCTTCAGAAACAAATACCTCTGCTTCAACAGAAAAACACGAGGAGTCGTTGGGGTGTGTGTTTCAGAAAGTGTCCAAGAATCTGAGAATCAAAAGAAGGGCGCTGGAGCTGAGTCATCGTCAGGGTGACGAAGAGGGAGGGGGGTGTGTAGGGAGGGTGGTGTCTGGAGATGTGACTGGACATGTGACTGATACCACTTCTGATTCCCACACAGCCGCAACACCGTCCTCACGTAAGAACTGCCCCTCAAAACACGTAGTTCAGGACAACCTGTCAAAGGACAAAAGTGACCGGACTGTGAGTCAAAACATCAGTACTGTACTGAAGGAAAAGATGGCGGCTGAAGCTGGAGCAGGTGAAGATCTGCATGCAAAGTTCTCAGGTTTTACATTCAAACCAAGAAAGATGGTTCCAAATCGTAACACAGTCTCCAACGTTGACATGGAGTTCCACAGCTCCTGTAACCCAGGCCTCAGAGATCTCCACACAAACACAGAGAGCAGCAAAAGCAAGCAGAAGCCAGAAACTACTGATGACCCAGAGAAGAAGAAAAGACAGAACCAAAGTCTTTCTGAAGATGGGAGCAGGAGACAACAGGAAAGAAGTAAGGCGAGGGAAAGAGTGTCTGCAGAGCAAAGGTCGAGAGTTGGCAGTAGTAATGAGACTAAAGTAGGTAGCTTCGCTTGCTCCACACCTTTAAAGCCAAGCTCTTGCATCGACGATCCGGAAACTTCCGAATCAGGACAAAACAAGTCCACTGTGGCCTCTTCCACCCTGGCTAAACTCTCACGATTCTCCTTCTCCTGCGCAACTGAACCCACAAACACAACCCAAACTGATCTGGGAAAAGGTTCTGCTACTAGAGAAGACACAAGTCCAGAAGCTGAGGAACATTCTAGAGGAAATGTCCCCGAACACAGTGCTTTACTAAGGAAGATAACAACTGTAGTAAACGCGAAAAACGTAAAGGGCATTTCCCCAACCCCATCAGGACAGGGACATGGACAGGGGACGGATCAAACCAAGCTCACTGAACAAAGCCGCGCTGCGAACCATGTGACCGGCAGCCCTGGTGACGGTCACAGCAGCGCTAATCTGAAGAAGAGGAAGTGTTTCCAGATGGGCGGCACCAAGAGTCCGTTCTCAGGGCCGTCTCTGTTCGACCTCAGTAACGATGTTCTCGACACTGACTGGGACCAAGAGGTGACAAAGAAAGCCAAAACATGAAATCATAGGCTACTGTCACAATGTGTCCGTTGGATTAAAGAGGCCCTATTATGTGTGTTATAGAGGTTTATGTAAATGTCTGCAAATTAAATAGAATTAAAGAAAAATAATCAGGTAACGTACAAGTACCTCAAGATTATACTTAAATTAAACATCCTTTCTTGATTTGCCAGATTTGAACTGTTATAGGAAAAGTGCCTTTTACTTAATCTGGATTTGATTAAGGTGTTTGGGTAGCTGCAGAATTAGCTATGGTAATTAGCCTTTAAGCGTTGCAGTAAGTAACATTCATGACCTAATAGACCACGATTACTCGAGTTCATTTACGAAAAACCAATAAAAAACAGTTTTCCAAGTTTTGAGTTATGGAGGTCGAGTTATTTTCTTTTTAATTGAGATTACAATTGATTCATTCTGTCACACTGCGATGAAGCGCACACACTCCCTCACTAACATTTTGGCTTAACAATTTGTTTGTTAAGAAAGGTAGTACATGTTTCTTCAGAGTTGTCTTTATTTCAGTTAAAGTTATAAAAACAGTTTACCTAGAAAAACTAGTAAAGGGCATCTAGATTAATTTGTCAGTCTGTAAAACACACAATCACAAAGTAATCACCATTTCCTTTGTTCAGATCTGGAAGCCATTTTGTGTCACTGCTCAAAGGGGGAGCACGCCTCCAAAGTACTCCTTATGTGTGCCGTATGAGTAGGCGGAGTCTTGGACGTGATTGGTCAGGAAGTGAGTGATTTTATGAGTGTCAATTAGGTTAAAAACTATCCGTTTTAAGCAGAACTTGTTGTTTCTGAAGGTACAATGTTTATGTTGATGCAATTATGAATTTACTTAAGCCTTTAGGATTGTATTAAATGTAGACCACAGTGTTTAATTTTGTATTTAACCCTTCAGTCCGCTTTCAGAACCATGACCTGATTGGCCAGGTTGGATTGGGAAGGCGGGCAGTCTCCTATAAATGTGGTTGGGAAGAGAGGGGAGGGGGCATTTGGTGTTTGTTCCTTGCTGGTGAACGCAGCACCAGGCATGCAGTTTTTGTTTCTGTGGAATAATGTGGAAGGCTGAGAATAAAATGCCTGTCTATTTTTGCAAGAAAACCCTCTTTCCACGTATCGTTCTTTCACCTGCACCTCACTTTGTAACAATTGGTGGCAGTGGTGGGATCTTTTAAACGCCTGTGAGGAGTCTTTGAGGACAGACTGACTAAATGAAAGGTGTACGTGGAAAAGGTCGTCAGACAAGGGCCACAGCCTTGCCAGACACGGAGGAAGAAAAAAGACACGGGACAATGGAAGAAGAGGCACCACTTGAGGGAGCCGGGGCAACTGAAAGTGAAGAAGATGAGGAAGAGCCGGTGGTTCGCCCCAAAGTGTTTACAGCCCATACTGGAGGTGGGGAACTCTCTACAGTAAGCTTCATGGAAGAAATTAGAGAGTTTGTGCACAGGTCTAAGCAGACTGAGACAATACTTTTTGAACAGATTAAACAATTAAGAGGTGACATGGTTTCAAAGTCAATGCGGGACTCAGAAGTACACTATGAGCACCCTGTTCAACAGTATCCCTATTCAATACGTCCTGATAATCCAAGGCTACAAGCTGAAACCTCAACACACCTGCTAAAACCTGGGCCACATGGAAAATTCAATCCACTGCAAACTAGCAGGCCTGTCTCCTTATCAGATTGGCCTATCCAGCCTCTGCAGGATAGTGATCCACCAATCCGGACAGCAAGGCCCTATGTAAGTGAGCCAAGAATACCTGAGTTCAAAGAAGGTGAAGACCCAGAAAGTTTTTTTGTTCGGTTTGAACGGATGGCCAGAACATGGGGGTGGCAGCCATTTGAGTGGGCACCCAGAGTAGTAACCTTGTTGACAGGAAGAGCTCTTGAGGCCTATGCTGGAATGGATGAGGAACAGTCCGAGTCTTATGACACCATTAAAGCAGCAGTGTTAATGAAGTTTAATGTTACTGAAGAGACTTACAGACAGCGATTCCGGAGCACCATTTTGCCGGTGGGAGAGACTGTAAGAGAAACCTACAACCGTATTAAGGGGCTTTACAAAAGATGGATGAGACCGAGCAGCCGTACTAAGGAGGAGATGGGAGAAACCATCGTTTTGGAGCAGTACCTCCGTGTGCTTCATCCAGACGTCCGCACCTGGGTCAAGGAGCACAATCCCCAGACAGGAGAAGAAGCAGCAGATCTGGCAGAACGGTATGCAGCGGCCCACAGGGAACCTTCAAAGAAAAGAGTGACTGTTGGGAAGCCAAGGTATGGGGAGGGCAAACCTCACAGTTGGCCAGCTGTTGAGAGCATGGACACTGGGGTTGGTAAGAAACCTGCATATGCAAACTTAAAAACAAACTTTATATGTTACTATTGTCAGCAACCTGGACACAAGGCTTCATTGTGTCCAGTAAGAAAGTCTAAGTCGGTTGAGCTGTGTTCAGTACCCCGTGCAGAAAGTGATGACCATGCTAATGTAACTGATAGTGGAATTGTTCCACATAGACATGTGGTAGTTGTCACCGTAAATGGTCAAGCAGTGAAAGCCCTAGCTGACACTGGTAGTTCACAAACCTTGGTGAAGTCCAGCTTACTTGGCAATGCAATAACTGATTGTGATGGCAGTGTAAATATCACCTGTGTTCATGGATGTAAAAAGGATTACCCAACTACGGATGTTACCATTGTGGTTGAAGGACAAGCCTTTGTGCTAACTGTTGGTGTGTTAGAGCACCTAGCTTATGACGTGATCCTTGGGGATGATTTGCCAATCTTAGACCACTTGGTACAGCAAAACTCACTCGCGTACTCCTATGTAGCTACGCGCTCTATGGCTAAGGGGTTAGAACCTTTACCAGATGCAGATGATGATTTATGTGAAGGGGGTGGTAAGCTTAAGAAAACAAGGCGGCAGCGCCGTCAAGAGAAAAACAGAAATCACGATAAGGCTAAATGCCCTGAGCATACTCTCCCTGTAACTCCCCTCATCGAGCCCCAATGGCAAATCCCAGATAACAGAGAGAGTCAGGAGAATGACCCATCTCTAAAAACTCTATTTGCAAAAGCATGCAAAGTAGATGGGGATGAAGATGCAACCACAGGGGGGCTGAAAAATCTAATTGGGGATCCCTTCATCATAAAAGACAATCTTTTGTATTTGGCAGACAGAGAGAAACCTAGGCTAGTCATTCCAAAAGAGTTTCGCCAAATAATCCTGCATGTGGGTCATACTGTGCCATGGGCTGGGCATCTGGGACAGGCAAAAACTTATGATCGCATTGCTCAGCGTTTCTATTGGCCAGGATTATACAGAGAGGTAATTGATTACTGTAAAACGTGCCATGAGTGTCAGGTTGTAGCTCCTAACAAACTTTCAAACAGAGCCCCTCTACAAGCATTACCAATAATGAGTGTACCTTATGAAAGAATAGCCATGGATATAATTGGTCCTCTGCCAAAGAGTAGCAAGGGTCACAGGTTTGCCCTGGTTATTTGTGACTACGCCACCAGATATCCAGATGTCTATCCACTGCGTTCCATGCAGGTCAAACATATAGTGCGGTGTTTGGTAGAGCTATTCTCTAGAGTTGGCATCCCTAAAGAGATCTTAACAGATCAAGGTACAAACTTTGTCCCATCTGATGAAGTCACTGTACTCACAACTTGGTGTTAAAGGGATCAGAACAACTCCATACCACCCTGAAACTGATGGTCTCGTAGAACGTTTTAATGGTACACTGAAACAAATGTTGAGAAAATGTATTGATGATACTGGCAAAGATTGGGATAAATGGTTGCCGTTCCTTTTGTTTGCATACAGAGAAGTGCCACAGGCTTCAACGGGTTTCTCCCCTTTTGAGTTATTATATGGCAGACAGGTCAGAGGCCCTTTGGATGTGCTGAAGGAGAACTGGGTGGCTGGTGAGGCAGTGGCAACAACAACCAACAGTATCATCTCCTACATTCTGCAGATGAGAGACAAACTGGACAGTTACAGAGAAACGGTCAAAGAACACATGCATGAAGCTCAACGTAAGCAGAAGGTGTGGTACGACAAACGTGCTCGTGAAAGAGAGCTGAAAGCTGGCCAGAAAGTCTTGATACTGCTCCCGACCGGCCCAAGTAAGTTACTAGCCAAGTGGCAAGGCCCTTATACAGTAACCCGAAAGGCAGGCCCTGTGACCTATGAAATTCTCTGTGCTGATGAAAGAAAGTGCAAACAGTTGTTGCATGTAAACCTTTTAAAAGAATATCATGACAGGAAAAACCAGAAGGCAGGTGGAGAACATGTTCTGATGATCCAAGATGTCCAGCTGGAAGAGGAGGATGTGTGGGAAGCAGAGGGGGCTGACATGGTGCCGCACAGAGAGAAGTGTAAACCCCAGGCCCCTCCGGAGCATCTGAGTTTGGATCAGTGGCATCAACTGGGTGAGCTTAAACAATCCTTCCCAGCATTGTTCTCAGAAAAACCTGGACGCACTGATGTGATAAAGCATAACATTGTACTGAAGGACACTAAACCTGTTCGCCTGAGGCCTTACAGAATTCCTGAAAGAATGATGGAACCACTGAGAAAGGAGGTACAGTTGATGTTGGACATGGGAGTCATTGAACCATCTAGAAGTGAGTGGTCAAATCCTATAGTGCTTGTTCCTAAGAAAAACACCACTGAACCTCGCTTCTGCTCGGACATGAGGAAGCTGAACAGCATTTCCTGTTTTGATTCGTACCCTATGCCACGGATTGACGAGCTACTGGAGAAGTTGGGGAAAGCTAAGTACATCACAGCTTTAGACCTCTGTAAAGGTTACTGGCAGGTGCCTCTTGAACCAGCCTGCAAAGAGTATACAGCTTTTCAGATTCCAGGAATGGGTTTGTTTCACTACACTGTACTACCCTTTGGTCTTCATGGAGCGCCTGCAACCTTTCAAAGGTTAATGGACCTTGTTCTTAATGATTGCACCAGGTTTGCAGCAGCCTACCTAGATGATGTGGTAATCTACAGTGAATCCTGGGAAGAACATCTGCAGCATCTTAAAGCTGTGTTGGGCAAGATACAGGAAGCCGGGCTAACCCTGAATGCCAACAAATGTTCCTGGGCTCAAGAGGAGGTAAAATACCTTGGATACCTGGTTGGACGTGGGCAAATACGACCACAAGTTGAGAAGATAAAAGCCATACAGGTAATACCCAGACCCCAGACAAAGAAGCAAGTGAGGTCCTTTTTAGGCCTGGTGGGGTGGTACAGAAGGTTTGTTCCCCACTTTGCTACATTAGCTGCCCCACTTACTGATCTAACAAAAAAATCTCCCACAAAAGTTGTGTGGAATGATGAGTGTGAAAATGCCTTCCAGGCATTAAAGAGGCAGATCTGTCAAGCTCCTGTGTTGCAGAGCCCGGACTTCACAAAACAATTTCTTGTGCAAGTTGATGCCTCTGGTGTTGGACTAGGAGCAGTGCTAGCCCAAGGAGAGCCTGGCAAAGAGAAGCCTATACTGTTCCTGAGTAAGAAGTTGTTTGACCGGGAAAAAAAATACTCTACCGTGGAGAAAGAGGGACTGGCTATAAAGTGGGCTATAGATTCATTGAAGTATTACCTTCTTGGAAGAGAGTTTGTGTTGCAGACAGACCACAAACCGTTGAAGTGGATGCAATCTAAGCAGCATCAGAATGCAAGGATTCTACGTTGGTGCCTAGCCCTCCAGCCATACCACTTCACCATACAGTATTGTCCCGGTAAGAATAACCTAATAGCTGACTATCTTTCTCACTTGCCTGACCTGTGCAAGCCAGAGGGGGAGGAGGTGTGAAATGTGATGAAGCGCACACACTCCCTCACTAACATTTTGGCTTAACAATTTGTTTGTTAAGAAAGGTAGTACATGTTTCTTCAGAGTTGTCTTTATTTCAGTTAAAGTTATAAAAACAGTTTACCTAGAAAAACTAGTAAAGGGCATCTAGATTAATTTGTCAGTCTGTAAAACACACAATCACAAAGTAATCACCATTTCCTTTGTTCAGACCTGGAAGCCATTTTGTGTCACTGCTCAAAGGGGGAGCACGCCTCCAAAGTACTCCTTATGTGTGCCGTATGAGTAGGCGGAGTCTTGGACGTGATTGGTCAGGAAATGAGTGATTTTATGAGTGTCAATTAGGTTAAAAACTATCCGTTTTAAGCAGAACTTGTTGTTTCTGAAGGTACAATGTTTATGTTGATGCAATTATGAATTTACTTAAGCCTTTAGGATTGTATTAAATGTAGACCACAGTGTTTAATTTTGTATTTAACCCTTCAGTCCGCTTTCAGAACCATGACCTGATTGGCCAGGTTGGATTGGGAAGGCGGGCAGTCTCCTATAAATGTGGTTGGGAAGAGAGGGGAGGGGGCATTTGGTGTTTGTTCCTTGCTGGTGAACGCAGCACCAGGCATGCAGTTTTTGTTTCTGTGGAATAATGTGGAAGGCTGAGAATAAAATGCCTGTCTATTTTTGCAAGAAAACCCTCTTTCCACGTATCGTTCTTTCACCTGCACCTCACTTTGTAACACACACCTTCAACCTTTTTCCAAATGAAGGATTTTGCAGTAGCTCAAAAGATGTCCTGTCATCCATGGTGAGTGAGGCTTATCCCCTCAAACTCTCAACATCCAAACACCTTATAGTGCTGAAAATGTTGAGTCCCCCAAAGTTGTATGTTAGAAATGCAAAGTACGGGTCCCCAGCACATAGAAACTGCAGGATGCTAGCTTGCATACAATTAGCATACATGGTGTTAATTAGCATGAATTACCATGAGGACAATGGTTAACAGAATAAACAATTTAAAAAAAAAAAAATCAATCCACAATCACAGAGTCTCGGATAATATTATTGTGATAGTATTGCAGCAAAAACTCTGCTGAGCCAAAGTTGTGGTAATGTGATACATTTGTAATTGTATTTTTTAAATATGTGTTTTAGTGATTATCAGAAAAAAAATACCAATCATGTGTTTTTGTTGCATGTTACCAAGCACTGGGATAAGACCAAAAGAAAAAACATTGTCTAGCACAAGATGTAGAAAACAACCATTAACTCTTAACTTAAGGGGAACTTGGCCTGTTGTCAAAATGCATACATGTTGTTCCTATGGTCTAAGACAGGCCACTAATACTAGTAAACATGTACATTGTGGATTTGTGATTTACAATTTGGCACCATTGACTATAAATCTGGACATATGTTACAGATGACACTGAGAAAACCAATGGAAATGTTCTGGGTATATTGATGAATTACATTTTTTCATAAAACTACAATATATTGGAGATATTTGGGGTCTAAAAAGCAAAACAAACATTCTGCGTGTCAACAAAGTTCTTATCCTATTTATTATTTAAGGTTCACTAAAGCACAACTCCACATTCCATGTTCTTGAATCGGATAATGTCATTTGATACATCTCTCCTGCTACTTCCAGCAGAACTGATTTATGAAGAGCTTGAAATAAAAACAAGATGGCAGTTGGTGCCGGAGATGCACAATGTCAAACTGGCTGTGATTCAAACCTCATGTCTAACACCATTGAAGCAAAGTTCCAAAAAGCTCTCCGCTCACAGTCCTTCAACACGCTGTGACTCCTTCAGTTGGATTAACACCTCTGAGCCACTGCTTCTTCTTTTCCTCCCCCTCACCTTTGAGATCATCAGGTGGAACATCTCGATGATGTTGAGGATCACCGAGAGGACGGCCATCGCCAACATGAAGACGATGAAGATGGTTTTCTCTGTGGGACGACTTATGAAGCAGTTCACCTGTGACCGGCAGGGGTATTCAGAGCATGTGATCTTAAGAGGCATTGGTATGAAGCCGTAGAGGTAGTACTGGCCTACGATGAAGGCCACTTCCAGCAGGATCTTGAACAGCACCTGCATCAAGTAGCTGGCCAGCAGGACGCCCTTCAGCTGCACCCGGCCAAATTCGTCTGAATACTTTGGGGCTTTATTCATCCTGATTTGACCTAGTTTCTGCTCTATGCGCCTCCTCAGCTTATTTTCTCTGCGAATCACCAGCAGGACATGGCCCAGGTACATGATGGTTGGAGTGGAGACCATGAGGATCTGGAGGACCCAGAAGCGCGTGTGAGACAGGGGGAAGTATTGATCGTAGCAGGCGTTCTTGCAGCCAACGCTCCCGGTGTTACACTCCATGTTGGATTGTTCGTCGCCCCATATTTTATCTACGCCAGCAGCCAGGATGAAGATCCTGAAGAGGAAGAGAACACTCATCCAGACCTTCCCCCCTACAGTGGAGTGGGACTGCACCTTGTCCAACAGATCTGACAGGAAGGACCACTCCCCCATGATGACGGCCTACGACAAAAGACAAAGACAGCAATGGTGATGAGAGACAGAAGGTTTCAAGTCGTACGTTGTGCAGAACATTTGACACATAGCACATTAAAGCTAAAAGTGAGACAAGTCATGGCAGAATACTTAGCACCACCTTTTAAACTGTGCTGAAAGGGGTGATCATTGTAGTTCAATGAGCACATTTTATTTTAAATAGTTTTATTTATATAAATCAGTGTTTCCCCTACCATTGTCTTGAAACGACTACCTGCACCCCCCCTGAAATTCAATTGTTTTTTTTTGTTATATATTATATATAAAGCGCCAAATCACAACAAAGTAATCTATCTACGGTCACTTTTCACATTGACCAGGTGCTATTTTATTAATTAAACCAAAAGTTTAAGTTATTTATCTAATTGATGTGCTCGTTCTACGGAACCCCTAAAGGGACATGAAAAAGAAAGTCGGGATAACGGGTTAGTATCTCGTGCGCACAGATACTAACCCCGACTTTTCTTTTTTCTCTCTCTTTTTTTTTTTTTTTTTTCATGTCCCTTTAGGGGCTCCACACGTTTCAGTATCCACTGCGTTGCTTTTTGCATTCTAATAATAAAATAAATATAGATAAAATAAATAATTAAAATATTGAAAGAATGAAGAAACGTCTTCACCAGCAAACCTGTGCAGAGTTCACTAAAAGCGCTGCATTAACGCCACGGCGCAAATACAAAATGCTGCAAGAAGCTCAAAACACAACGGAAACAGGGACACTAAAAAGTGATGCACTCAGCTGGGAGCAATGCACTTGTTGAAGTCACTCTCACTGGAAACGGACCCTAATGTATACGTTTTATTGGGGATTTATAACAATGTGTTCGCATGATTCCATATTTATTACATTACATTTAGCTGATGCTTGTATCCAAAGCGACTTACAATAAGTGCATTCGACCGAGAAGATACACACTTGAAGAAGACGGAATCATATAAGTACATCAGGTTTCATAGAGCCAAAACATTTTTTCTCTCTCCATTGACTTCAATACATTATTTTTCCGAAATAAGGTCCCATGGACCGGAAGTAGATGGGCGTGACTTCGCCACTCTATAGTAATTTATATACATATATATAGTATACATAGATATATATATATATACACTTATACACTTATATATATATATACGTTCCTCTTAATGAAATGTAGCTGTTTCTTTTCAGGATAGCAAAATACAAATATAATTAGGGAAGTCCAGCCTGTCAGATAGATAGGTTAGAGATCACAAAAAGACGGGAAAATAGCCAATCTGTGTGTTTCTATGGAGGCAGATTAACTCATATTATTAACCCAAAATCATCAGTGCATATGTTCACAAATGTATTTTTCATAATGCATAATGAAAGATGGCTATATATATATATTAAGAATAAAAGAATTTAATTATTGATTGACACCACAGTCAATATTAATGTAGCTGCAAGAATTTCCTGCCAGATTTCGAACACTTTCCTGTAGTTAATAACATATTTTCCTTTGTGTTGATAACATTTAAAGGCAACATTTTGCATTCCTAGACCGCTCATTAATCTAAATTAAATTCATGAAAGCAGTGAAATGTCAAATAATTCAATAATCCATTGTGGTTTTCCCATTTTAGCTGTTTTTAAAATGATATGTTTAAACAATACTAAAGCTTAAGACAAAAATAACTGTTCCTACCTCAGTAATGTTCAGCCAGTCGCTGACTAGCAATCTCTCACTTCCTTCTTATTGAGACTCACATTGCAAAATCATCAGATCTTCATGGGTCACAGTAACCCGCCCACACGCCAAGATAGAGAATACCGGTTCAAAGTAGTATTCTGGCAAAGCTTCGGGGGGGGGCGCTTGTGCTGGATGTGTTGGGGGGCATGTCTCTTCTGCCTGGGGCCCCCAGAGTGTCTTGCAGCACCACTGTTATCATACATCTGGCTACGTACACAGTTACAGTTAGGCCTTTGTTATCATGTGCTACTCTGATATTAGAAGAGTACATTCAGTATTTTCCCAACAGAAGCATTTTCTATTTGCAGCATTTTGGTTATTCAGTGCTTATAGTAAACACTGTGCATGTTTCGTCAAGTTGGTGAAGATCTTTCTTAACACATTTGTGATTTTATTTCTGCAGAGCATTTTTCCTAATGGAAGTGTTTTGCTTAGTAACGTGTTTGCACCTGTCGGCCACCGTACTTTTGGAATGAATGTTGTGATTCCTATCACCATTTCAATATACATAAATCTGAATCAATATGCATCCTATGTGATTCTTAAAACAGTAGGTCAGTCTTGAAAGAAGTTCTTAGTATCAGGCAGGTGATCTAAGTACATAGAGTACAGCCTTTTAAGTTCATATGTTATACTTATATCCTAACCGAGAGATGCTGTATTCACTCCACAAAAAGTGAAAAAGACAAACAAAACATTTAAAAAACAAAAGTAAAAATAAAAAAATAAGAAAGGGCTAAACAATTGAAACGATCAAACATGCTTCCTCTGAAATGGAATTCTAGTAATTCACCATAATATTTGACATTAGCAGTGTATGAAATGAGGACGTGCTTACAGTCTGGTTCACGGTGTGTGAGTCCTAATGGGAGTTTAGGTCAAATATGACTTGCATTGGGAGTTGATGACAGAAAAATGTTGTGTTAATCAATCAATCAATCAATCAACAACTTTATTAATCCCGCAAGGGGCAATTGGTTATGTTAGACATAATAAGGCTTGCTTTACAGGAACTGAGAGAGAAACATGATTTATCCGGTCATGACTAAGGACTTTTCCTGACACTTTCAAATAGTCAGAGCCACTAATATACTTTTGTTCTCATTTCTGCTTTTTCTGCTGAAGTATGTTTTCTTGTGTTTCAGTATTGGTGTATAGTCTACTGCCTATTATGCTTCATAAAAGGCAGCTTTTCCTATCATTAAAATCATTTTCTATATTAAATATCTTGGTTTCTCTTTTTTTTCTGAGGTCACATTGTTCTGTTGTCTGACACTTCAGTAAAAAACATCTTATTGATATTTCTGTTCTCTTTTATTTATTCGCATTGCATTTGATATTGAGGTAATCCAAAAGTAAAGTAATCAGGCTACAGTACTTATATATTTTCACACTCAGATTAGGTTACTGATTACATTGTTTTGAAGGTGACCAGTCATTGTAACGGAATACATTTTTAAAGTAACCCTCCCAACCCTGTTCATTCAGTAGTTCCCCGTTCTTAACTCAAATGAACATGTTAGACTTGATTCAAGTGGAAATTGGGATCCACACAGGGTGCTGAGTGAGAAACTTCACATTATAATCAGCTCAGCAAATGTCATTATTGCTGTGGTTTATTTCACCCCTCGAGCTGTGCGTGTGCTGCTGTTCCCTTTTCTCAGTTTAGTGCAATTTCACTGTGAGGTGGTGAGAAACTTAAACATTAGCCAGTGTTGGGAGAAGATCCTCTACTTAAGTCAAAGTACAAATACTATTGTCTTAATTACTCCATTACAAGTACAAGTTCTTATTTAAAAATGTAAAAGTACCAAATTATTAGCATCAAAATGTACTTAAAGTTTCAAAAGTACTAATTCTGCACAATGGCCCATTTCAGAATAATATAAAGTCCAGAAGTATTATCAACTAAATGTACTTCAATTATCAAAAGTAAAAGTACTTGTAATGCAGAATGGATCTTTTCACAGAATTGATTTATTATCGATTCTATATTATATTTTGAATACATATAAGAGCATTTGAGTATTGTAGTTTGTTTATGTGGACTACATTTAGATACTAGAAATACTGTGTAGATACGTAGTCCAATACTGCATTATTCCATATCCTCATATCAGTTCTTTTATAAAGTAACTGTGAGTGTTAAATTAAATGTAGCAGAGTAAAAAGTATAATATTTAATTTAGCATTAAATGGAAAATACAAATATGTCAAAAAATTACTTTAGTACAATACTTGAGTAAATATACTTATTACTTTCCACCACTCCAATTAGCAAATGGCATCAAGGCTTTGGGAACATGCAGAAAAGTATATCTGAATGATGAGTAGTTCAAAACACCTTATTACAGCTTGTTAGATACTGTATGTTAGAGGTTACAAACGATAGGAACATTCTGAGGAGTAAGAGAGTGTGAAGAAACCTTTTGGTTCAGAGTCAGCAAAATGACCACAAGGTTGAGTGAAACGAGAAGCGATGAGACTGAAGGGAGCGAATCTGAGTCAGTCTCTCCTAACTGTAGACCTCCCCAGTATTTAAGTCTCCTCTGCGTCTTTTGCTGTCCCGTGTGATGGACACATGGCAAAATATTTCTAATATCTGAAGCCGGACAGGTTAGTACATTATATGTTTCTCCAACCTCAAATTAAAACACTTTGATTAACATGTAAATGTGTCACTTAACCACTCTCTTCTGAGCTCTGGCGCTGCGTCGAGTGGCAGCCTGTTACAGCAGCTCCCTATCACTGAGTAGTTGGCTCTTTTCTGCTGTAACAATGTAAATGTCCCCTCTGTGGGACTAATAAAGGTATTCTGATTCTGATAAACATATTTTAGTTGACTCTACTGTTTGACAATGTCTGTAGATTATACTGTGTATACTGAATCAAATAATGTCTTACTTTCTAAGAATTGCAGGTAAATGAACCACATTCAGGGGGGGGGGGGGGGGGGGGGGGGGTGATAGCATGATATAGCCCAACATTCTCTACCAACTGGGCTAACAGGGCTATTTCTACAGTAAACAACGACAACATGGCCCAAGTAACTCTCAGGAAGGTTTCTTAAGACAGCAGGCAACATTACGGGCTGTACACATCAGGAAGAACATCTGAAATATATACTTTAACTTCATAATTCATCATCAAACCAACATTTTATTTCACATAACTGTTATGGTTAGTTGAAAGCTATAATATTTAGTTGATCCTTTTTAAACTTAAAGTGGACCTATCATGCTATATTTGAATAATATAGTGTAGGACCATACCTATATAAGGCATATTTATACTTTTTTTTTTTCAAAATACCAAACAGATCATGCATTTTAGCCATGCCTCATTTCGCTCAATTTGACATTTTTTAGCCCTGTTTTTGCAAGGGCAGATTCAGTGAGAACAGCACCACCTACAGGTCTGGCATATGTACTACAGCGTCTCCAGCGCTTTCGAACGGCAATGGCCGTGGCTGTCTCCTCCTGATTGGTGGAGTTGGCCCAATAGCCGTAGCGCCACTGTCCTGACGTCAGGACAGTGTTCAAATCTGGATCAGTTTTTATCAGATCCGTTGCAGCCCCTTTTTTAGAGATTTGGGTATGGAGGAAAATAGAGAGGGTTGTGTTTTCTGACACTTGGTGAGTTCCCTGGAACACCGAGGACACATATTCATGTATAAAAGACGTACAAAAGTGCATTTTGCATGATAGGTCCCCTTTAATATTATTGTTTTCAACTAACCTAATATAGTTATGTGAAATCTGTTGACATAATACATTAAAGTCAACGTTTCAGTTTATTTAGTGTACCATACTATTTTAAACACCGATGAATGGCGATGCAAAAGTTACTAATTCATTTGTGAACAAAAGATGGATATGGTAATGGGAGTTGAAGACTATTTTAAATATTTTTTGTGCGAACCCTGCCCACAATCTGTAGCTCTGTTAAGTTTCTGTGGACTGCTTTGAATACTTCATTTGGCACTGAGAACAGTTTCCTTGCTCTTGTATGAAGCTTCATAGTTCATTTGAATTATGTATTAGTTTATTCCACTCACTTTAACAAAACATGTACACTTCAAGCTGTTTTTGTAGCTCATGATGGAAAGGAGCAGGGGGAAGAAAAACTTATTTGATCTGCCCCTCATTAAAAAAAAAAAATCGATGGTCTCTCAGTCACACCTGCCTAACAATACTTACAGTAACATGAAACCAAAATTACAATCAATGGTCAACACAACAATTTACCATAAGCAAAACAGGTTACCTGACATCTTCATACTGTCTAATTATAATTTCTTTATTCAGTTTCTTTAACCTAAATATATTCATACAGCCCTTTAAATCATTTGGTAAATGATTCCACAGTTTAACGCCGACTACAGAGATACACACCTGCTTTAAAGTAGTCAGTGCAAACTGATGCTTAAAGTATCATTTTGTTCTATCTTGCTCATCCTCTAAAGATACAATTGTTTTGTTTACTTTCTGGTAGTATTCTGTGTGTTGCTTTATGCTTTTATTGAAATAGATCTTTACATTTGAACAGCCTTGTATTTGTGTGTTCTCTGGGATGTGATGTAATGTCTGTCTCCTCTCCTTCAGACATTAGCTTCCAGCCATGGGGGACTGGTCTTACATGTCCTCTCTGTTGGACAAGGTCCAGTCTCACTCCACGGTGGTTGGGAAGATCTGGATGAGCGTCCTCTTCCTGTTCCGGATCTTTGTCCTGGGAGCCGCCGTGGACAACGTCTGGGGGGACGAAGTGTCCGAGTTCTACTGCGACAGCCTAGAACCGGGGTGCAAACACTCCTGCTACGACTGGAGGTTCCCCATCTCCTACGTCCATTACTGGGTCCTGCAGATCACCTTCGTGTCCACGCCCACCCTGGCGTACCTGGGCCACGCCATCCACATCATCCACAGAGAGAAGAGGCAGATGGAGAAGCTGCGGGACGTCCCTGATGGAGCTGTCCGGAGGAGGCTGAGGTACACAGACGAGAGGGGGAAGGTGCAGATAACAGGCGTCCTCTTCTGCACCTACATGACCCAGCTGGTGTTCAAGATCCTCCTGGAGGTGGGGTTCTGTGTGGGACAGTTCTACATCTTTGGCCCCCCGTTCATGGAGCCTTACTTCCACTGCACCAGGTCTCCGTGTGCCTCTTTAACTGGGGCCGAGTGTTACGTTTCTCGTCCAAGAGAGAAGACCATTTTTGTGGTGTTCATGCTGGTGGTGTCAGGCGTCTCGGTGCTGCTCAACATCCTGGAGATGATTTACCTGCTGTGTGGCCGGAGGAGAAACAGACGGTACGAGCATCAAGCCCAGCAGGAGTCGCTCTTGTTACAGCAGCAGTCCTCCAACACGGCGCAGGAAGTTGCGAGGAACCAGTATGGAGGCCACCAACTGCTGCCCCCCCCCCCCAGGGCCCTACAGGCCCCGCCAGTGAGTACAAACACAAGGACTCAGATGTCAGCAAAGAGAAGGTCCCCTGATACATGAACACACACGTCAATCAAATGGAAACACATTTTTGCTCAATAATAAAGTTAAGGTGGTTTCTTTTCAAATTGTACTCACAATATAAACTGAAAAAAACTGAAATTAATTAAATTAGATTTAACATCACTGTATTAGGTTAGTTGAAAGCAATAATATGAAGTTTAAATAACATTTTATTAGGTTTAAATATTTGCTTTCAACTAACCTAATACAGTTATGTAAAAATTGTTGAGATGATACATTTAATTAAAGTCAACGTCTCAGTTTTTTCAGTGCACCAAAGACACTGCAAATATATGGATATATATATATATATATATATATTATATATTGATATTGATATTGAATATTCCTGTTTAGGAGTTGCCATTTATTCTATGAATGTATGTATCATAGAATGTTTTGGTATGAGGTAGAATATTTTTTTAAAGAAAAACGGGACAAAAACTACAACTCAAGGATAGAGACAATTTTACTTCAAAGGTGATAGTAAGGACGCAGATGTTTTCGGTACAATTCATTTTATTTTCAGGTAAATGTCATATTCCTTAAAAGGAATTTGGTTTGGCTGACTCCAAATCAAATTAGATTTTTTTTTACAAGCTAAACAATATAGTTGCATTATTAAAAACATTATGAATGAAAAGCAAATCAAAACTAATTGTGTATTTAACAAATATTTTATCTGAAATATTAAACTGAATTTTTCTATTTCTTATTTGTTTCTTTGATGTAATTGTTTTATAACTTTAATTATCTACCGCTGATGTGATCTTTTATGATTTTTGTGTACTGAGTAAATAAAGAGTAAATATATATCGTATAAACACACGTATTTATGTAAAACGTAACTACAAGTGTCAAATAAATGTAGTGCAGTAAAAGTATATACCTCTGAAATGTAGGGAAGTAGAAGTAAGTAGCAGAAACGGAAATACTCAAGTAAAGTACAAGTATCACAAAATTAAACTGAATTACAGTACTTGAGTAAATGTACTTAGTTACTTTACACCAGTGCTCTCTGGTTCTGTTTAGCTACAAAGGCGCTCTGGGATGTAGTTCCAGATAATCTCCAGAATTCATATCCTTTACTTAAGTAGAAGTACTTATACCCAGTTTTAGAAGAAGTGTGTGTGTGTGTGTGTGTGTGTGTGTGTGTGTGTGTGTGTGTGTGTGTGTGTGTGTGTGTGTGTGTGTGTGTGTGTGTGTGTGTGTGTGTGTGTGTGTGTGTGTGTGCACGTGTGTGTGTGCGCAGGTGTGTGCAGGAGTGTGTGTGTGTGTGTGTGTGCAGGAGTGTGTGCAGGAGTGTGTGTGTGTGTGTGCAGGAGTGTGTGGCACATTGGATGGCAGTACAAACACCAGGGGGCAGAGTCTTCTTCATGAATGAATGACTCTCTCTATCCAGTAGACGTTCCTGACAACTTGAATGTACTTTTCAATGAATACCAGCAGGTGTTGTCTACAATAAAACAAGGCAATAAACTAGATATAGTCAAACTTTGCTGAGCTCCCATGAAAAACAACCTTAAAGTATGGGTTTGAATTCTGTGTCTTAAAACAATATTTCACTGCATATTATGTGCATTTAAAAAAAAAAAAGTGTCTCCGAGATGATTCACTGCATTGAATTACACACATATTGCATGTCTTAACATCATTGGAGATGCTCTTCTCTTCTTTTGCTCTTTCTAGGGGGAGTGTATCCTTATCTGAATCGAGGTTTTAAGGGAATGTAAGCAATTCTCTTCACTCACATTTCCAAAGGAAGTGTTTTGAGGAAGTCAGAGTTGCTGAGTTGACAGCACTGGGACAGAGCTCTTGCTTAGCATGTGGAAAAAACATGACAACAGAGGGCAGTGTACGTGGAATCTGTGAAAGTTCAGTGGAGCCCAAAATGCTTCTGCCTGGACACTTCACATGACGGAAAATGGAAAGAAATATGCAGGTTCATGAGACTTCATGCCACAACCCCACAGTTTATTGACAAACTAATCAAGACTCAGATACACTGAAAACACTAAATCGTTGACAATAATATTAAAGGTCCCATGTCATGCTTTTCCGCTTATTACCCGTCCCCTTGTGTGTTATGAAGGTTTTTATGCATGTAAACGGTCTGCAAAGTCCAAAACCCTCAAAGTACACCCTGTAGCGAGTAAAACTCTAACACAGAAAAGACCTGTCTATGCTGCCCCAGAACGCCTCGTTGGAGATTTCTCTTTTTCTTCCTGGGTACAGTGACGTGCCCATACCCAAATGGACCCATGGGTCCAAATGGACCAATCCGTGGAGCCGTTACGTTACATCCGCGGAGCCGTTACGTTAAGTCCGCGGATTGGTCCAAATGGACCAATCCGCGGACTTCCTCACACACACGCACTCAGGCCCCGGCTCCAAATACAAATACGGCAAAACGCATCGGAGTAACGCAAATGCAACCGCAAAAAACCTTCCGTCCCCACGCAATATACACCGGATTGTGTCAAGCTCCACGAGACGGCTCCGTTGACATCCAAACGCTGGAAAAGCTGCAGTACATATGCCGAGCCTGTACATGGCGCTGTAACTTCCTCCACAAAAGCAGCAACTTCCTCCACAAAAGCAGCGAAGAAGAATGGTTGTCATGGCTGCACTTCTGTGTATTCTCCGCGGTGGGGGCCGACAGAACCGGGCAGAGTTTTTCGCCGGTCAGCGTGTGTTAAAGTTTAAATCTTCCGGACAAAATTATAAAAGTGCCGGTCAAAGGTCTTCTTTGTTATTTATTGAGCTTTAAAACAAATGAATAACGACGATATAATGATATATAATCATCAAATACACAGAGCCTGTCTCTTTTTCCTCTCTTCTGACAGCGTCAGTGTCTGTCTCATGCAGCAGCTGATCCTGTAATGAGTGACCCGACAGTAAAAATGAACATATTTATAACTAGTTTAGTTTGAGAGGTAATTAAAATAGCTAAGGGTGATGATCTGACTTGAAGTGTGTGTTTTGCTCCCGCTGCATCACAGCCGGAGGAGCTGCGTGTCTCCGTCCTGTCAGATTAGACTTCACTCGCGTTTATGTCCATATCGAGATAAAGATAAATAATCTGAATTCAAGGAGGAGCTCCTGTAGATGTTGCACAAAGAACTGTAGCATGGTCAGTAGCGACTGGAGCACGATAGCAACCCTGCGGGGGAGAGGCGGGGCTATGAAAACGAATGACCGTATAGGCGACTCCACGGCCCCGTTGGACCCCCCAGAGCGCTCCGTTCCCAGATCTATCCACCTTTGGACCCGTTGTCGTTTGCGGGGTCTGTTTCTACGTTTCCCTTACGGCCTCGTGGAGCTTAGAGGGCTATACGCATGAGAAATATGCGGATTCAACCCGTTTTCGTCCTCGTGGAGCCGGGGCCTCAATCTTTTCTCAGCTGCAGCTCCGCCGATTAGCTCCTCCCTGAGACAGCGGGACGCGGCGAGGCTGTGAGTCAGTGTGTGAGCACACACACAAACTCCCAGCCAGGCTGCGGGTGTGTGTGTGTGTGTGTTCGGGCTGGTTTCGGGCTGGGTTTCGCTGTGTCTCGCTGTCTCGCAGACGGCATGGGCTCATAGGGAGGGGGGGGGGGGGGGGGGGGGGGGGGGGGGGGGGGGGCAGGAGCTCCAACAAGCCGTTTAGGACAGAGAGTGAATACACATACTATACAGAGATGCTGTATGAGAAACCAATGTGAGTTTGGAACATTGAACAATGTAAATCTATTTTAGTATACCTCAACAATGGAATTATGATCAGTAGAAATGGCCATGACATGGGACCTTTAAGTTGAAATAGGTTCAACTTCACATTATTGATTTCAACTAACCTAAGTTATGTGAAATTTGTGGACATAATACATTTAATTAAAGTCAACGTTTCAATGTTTTCAGTGTAAAGTCTCCTTAAACCCGGACAATTCAATTTTCAGATGGAACTTTGATAACACACATATTAAGAATGTGATATATGTGGATTAAGAAAATGATATCAGAATTCAAATGTCCTATAAAAGATCAAATAAAATACACATTTTTACATAAACATAAGAAGTTATACTTAAAGTGTAAATTTTACTAAAACATAGAACATGTATATTACAAAATATGCAGTGGTGTATAAGTATGTTAAAGGCTATATTACACAGCTAGTTTATTCAGCTTTGTTTCATTTAAATGTTGCTTCATGATGCTATTTTTACCTAAATTAGTAAATTGATTATCTACTTTGCTCCATTAAGTAAGGCATGAAATCTAGGCTTGTATACAACATATTTTGGCATCGTTGAGGTAATGTGTTATTTCCCTAGAAGTCCTGTCCCCTTTGTATTTATACCATTAAAACCATTGCACAAGTCAAATCCTTGAAGGTTCAGGGCTTAAGGCCTTATGGGGGACTTTGAGATTGGGCCCTCACCTCACCCTCTATGGATGAGGTCACAAGGTCATATGAGAGAGTTAGACTGTGTGTATTTTACCCCTGAGTGGCTGTGTATTTTTCCCTGATAAGTCTGTAGCGCACGTGTTTACCTGTCTGTCTGGAAAACCTGGAAAACATGGGTAATTGTGGACTACTTTCGAAGCAATGGAAAACACCTGGACAATGAGAGGAGAAGTTAAATGTCCTGGAAATTGTTTATCTGGAACATGTTTTATTTGTAAGTGTAAGTCTGGTGATTTTATCCTAACAAATCCCCATCACCAGAGCAGCAGAGTGATACCGCTGAATGCTTTCTGACTCTCCTCTGTCTGTGGCACTTGTGTTCCTAATAAAGGCACAACTCTTTACAAATAACTCACAACTATAGATTTCGCAAAGGCTTAGAAAATAGAAAGGTGGAGGAATGGGTCCTATAAACGAGTCAGCATTTTACCACTTTGGTTCCCTTCCCTTGAGGGATTGTTGAACATGTTTTTGAATAGATGCCTGAAATGAGATCTGTGGTTAATACAAACTGAAAAGATGTTCTAGAACATAACAAATGTCAGTAAATACACCAAGCTGAAGCTTCAATGTCATATAAGCAGCTAACTAGTGACTAAATCATCATCACGCCGAACATTAGCCGCTGTTAGCTTAGCGGTGGTAATGTGCAGCCAGGTGACTGTGATTAGTTTCTTCATAGGCTAACACCCCTGCTGAAAAAAACAGCTTAGACCAACTTAGCTGACCAGCTAAGTTGACCAGCCTGGCTGGTTTAGAGGGGTTTTGGACACTTTAGCTGGCCAGGATGGCTGGTTTAGCTGGTTTAGCTGGTGCACCAGCTAAACCAGCTAAACCAGCCAAACCAGCCACCAGCTAAACCAGCCATCCTGGCCAGCTAAAAAAAACAGCATAGACCAGCATAGTATGCTGGTATGCTGGGATGGTCACCAGCATCCATCTATCACCAGTTTATGTTTAATAATAGTATTAAATATACCATGCTGGAAGCTTACCAGGATTCCAGGTGACCAGCATACATTAAATACTGGTATGATTATTTAAACTAGAGAACATAAATATATTACAAAGATTCATTGTGTCATGTATTCTGGTATCTACCAAAATAAAGTGCTATATAATATAGTGTTCATAACAGTATTTCAATTTAATAAATAGCAATAAATAGCTAGTTAATATAATAAAATACACAGTAACAATACAAATTAAAACTGCGGTCGCAGAAGTGCGCGCAGTGATGAGCGGGCCCTCGCGTCCGTGCGCCTGTCGGGGAGGGCAGCTAGTCGTCCCTGCGTCAAACAGACGTGCGCGAGTCCTCCGAAATGAGCTGTTTGTCATTTCTATAATTTTCGCGTCCCAGACTCCCAGGTCCTCTGGCAGCGACCCGGAAACGGATGTCGGCGCGCCGTCTCGAAGGAAAACAAATTTCTCTAAAGGCTCGTCGAGGATCGATCATCGAGGAGGCTGTCTGGAGGAGCCGTAACCGAGGATACACTGATTTAGAGGAGAGAGGAGTCTCTCTGGAGGAGCTATAACCGAGGGTACAAAGATGTAGAGGAGAGAGGAGAGAGGAGTCTCTCTGGAGGAGCTATAACCGAGGGTACACTGATGTATTCTCCGGAGTCGATTTCAGCCAACAGTGATGTTTAAAAGAGGCGTGACGCATGGCTGGACTTATGTCAACGAAGCACAGCTCTGCAAACTGTTCCCATTGTGATTATAAGTTATTTAAGATGATCAAATGTGCATCAGACTTTCTGCCCTTTACCGTTTGTTTACTCACTAATCACATCTCCCCTGGATGTTAGGCTATTTATTATACAACTGCTTTCATTGTGACGCGATGTTTACAGTGAGAACAGCTGCTGAGGTCAGTGCAGAAAGCAGAACAGTGTGTATTATATATATCGCTCAATAATATATGTAACAGGCCTACATTTCACACTTTATTTGTAGGCTTCAGGAGATATCTACAAAAAAACAGTAGGGTTAGGGTTAGGGAGTGTAGAGGTGTCTGTTGTAATGAATATGCCGCCAGCAAAGGGCGTTGTTGGACAAACAGTAGGTGAGTGTGTGTGTGTTTGTGTGTCTGTTTGTGTGTGTGTGTGAGAGTTGATGTGCCGGGCAGACAGGCGGGTCTCAGTAGCTTAAGGTAGTATCTGACATATAAATGGTCAAAAATTGTACATTCTCCGTTAGCTTACGAGCTCCATGTTCAAGCGATCGACTATTCCTTCGCAATGTAGCATCACTTTGGATATTCGCTTAAATTGTCCTGGATTGGAATTTTTCCGATCATTTCCCTATGATGAATTAGCAAAAATGTGCTTAAAATGCATGAAAAACGCACATTTTTCGAAATTGCCGACTTTCTGGGGGGCGGGGCTAATGAAAAGCAATTTGAAATATGTGTGCAATCATAATAGCAATGTGGATACAGTGTTTCGTGAATACCGGCAAAACTATATTGGAGTAATTTGCGACATGTAAATCGTCAAAAATGGTGTATTCGCTGTTAGCTTACGACCTCCACGAGTGATTTTTCAAAAATGTGCTCCGCAATTAAGTATCATATTGGATAGGGGCTGAACTTGTCCTGGATTGGAATTTTTCCGATCATTCCCCTAGGAGGAGTTTGCAAGAATGTGCTTAAAATGCATGAAAAACGCACATTTTTCAAAATGGCCGACTTCCTGGGGGGCCGGGCTAGTGGAAGGCAATTTGAAATATGTGTGCAATCATAATAGTAATGTGTATACAGCGTTTCGTGATTATCGGAAAAACTATATGCGAGCAGTTTGGAGCAATTTGCGACATGTAAATCGTCAAAAATGGTGTATTCGCTGTTAGCTTACGACCTCCACGAGTGATTTTTCTAAAATGTGGTCCGCAATTAAGTATCATATTGGATAGGGGCTGAACTTGTCCTGGATTTGAATTTTTCCGATCATTCCCCTAGGAGGAGTTTGCAAGAATGTGCTTAAAATGCATGAAAAACGCACATATTTCAAAATGGCCGACTTCCTGGGGGGCGGGGCTAATGGAAGCTATTTACAAATATGTCCCCAATTCCATGAGGAATGGCTGTGCCAAAAGTCGTGAAGTTCTGAGAAACTATATGTGACTACCACACAATAGGGGGCGCTAGTGAGAAGTCTTTATGAAAAATTCCTTTTTTTTCTACATTCTCGAAAAGGTCGTGGGCTCTGACGTGTGTCCCAAGTTTTGCGTCCGAAGCTCATTTTATGCTATCGCAATTTAAAAAAAAATTATAGGCCACGCCCACATTCTGAATTTGTTGCGACACTTTAAATCTCAGTTCGTAGTCACCCCGAGAGTATGTGTAAAGAAAAAGAAAAAGAAATCGTCCATCCGTTCTTGAGTTATAAATTGGTGGCGTTTTTGGCGCCCCCTATAGCCCAAACTGAAAATGCTTTGGTGTGCATATTCCCCAAGACAGACTGAACCTAGCCACCAAAATCTGTGATATATGGATATATTGTTGATGAGTTATGAGCATTTCTTTCTAAGCCCCGCCTTTTGCGAGTACGTTTTGATTCATGGCGGCAATATTTATCTTCTGAACATGCTAATTTTCTATGGTAAAGTGTGTTACCATTCACCGATGCTGTATACTAAGTTTTGTGTCGAAAAACAAAAAATTCAAATTTAAGTGAATATTTCACTGTTTTTAACATTATGCTAATTTAAAAAAAGTAGGCGGAGCTTAGGGCTCCAAGAGGATTATTTGTAGAGCAGGTCAAGATGGATAAGTGTGCAAAATGTCAGGTCATTCCGACTTACGGTGCGACTTTGTAAATGTTTCCAAAAATGGAAATGGCCATAGGTGGCGCTAGAGAGCATGTTGGACAATTTGAACACATTGACTCCAGAATATTGAATTTTTCACCGATCCTGGAATCCGTGCAAAATTATACAACTTTTGAAGCATCCTAAAGCCCTCAAAAACTAAGAATAATACGTAGGAAAACAATAGGTTCCTCGCACTTCGTGCTAGGACGCCGTTGGGTCCTAGCGCTCCGTGCTCGGGCCCTAATAACAACCAACCTGCAAATCAACCTACACATCAAAATAAATATATTATCTATAACCGGTGCATTTGATTTAAAATAAAAGTAATAAATATAATTCAATATTTAAATGGTAACAAAAACAGTAACACTATGAGGGATAAGAAAAAGGCAACAAAGAAAGTGTTTTTTGTTTTTCCTTGTTCATGTCCATAATGTTTCCCGTTGTGTAGCGTCTGTTAAGCCACTTCTTGAAGCAAACTGAAAAGAAATGTACAGATAATAGTACACTGTAAAAAGAAAACTTGACATTTACGTTAACATTTGGGCTGCTGTGGTTGCCAGAACTGTTAAAGTATGGTAAAATACATTACAAATGACAGTTGGTTGGCATAGAGATAGAACACGTTCCACACGGAGCAGCAACCATCCGGCTGGGCCTTTTGCTGCATATCATCTCCTCCCTCTCTCTCTCTGGTGTTAGGTTCCAGTAGATCTCTACTATCCAATACAACTGAAATTCCCCAAAAAATCATATTAAAAAAAGTTAAAAACATTAACTTGCTTTTGGCATTGAAATGGATTAGAATCTCACCTTTTTCCTGGATGTCAGGAAGGCCAGGAAGTCGTTCCCTTCAAGTCCGCAACCAGTCATAGGAGTTCAAATGCAAAGCCTGAACGATGACAAGAGCGGGAGACTTACATTTTACAATTATATTTTAAATTAATACCAGAGTAGTGTATACATAGGCCCTGTACGACATGCAAAGAACAGATCAAATCCCCTGACAGACTCACACACTTTGGTGATGTCCTCATCTGATAATGTTTCATTTTTTAGCAGCAAAGTAACATTACTCAAAGTATGTCGGACCCAACTCATTTACAGTATGTTTTGCATCTCCTCAACAATGGTCTATATCAGGGCTTCTCAAACTCCGGACCAAGATCCGGATCCGGACCGAACTGCAAATCAATCCGGACCGAACCCTGTGTCCCATTATAAAAAAATAAAAAAGAATAATAAAAAAAAATAAAGGGGGGGGGACCCTGTATAAAGTTCACAACTGGACCTTTAATAAAAAAGTTTGAGTACCCCTGGTCTATCATTGAGTAGAAAAAAACTGTCCCTACAATTTCAGGTAGATTAACACACATTTGTAAGAAAAGTTTACAATGAAGCATCCTCTTTGTATTAAGCGAGCTGCCACACAAAGTACAGCTTAACATGCTAACCTTTGGTGAGCTACAGTTAGCTAACTTCATGTTAAACACAAAACCTCTAATGGCATTACATTGACAATTTTAAACAAAACTTAACTCTCTCAACTTGTAAGATAACGTTAAGTTAAGTTACCCTTAAATAACTACATCACGTTTTTCAGGGAAAACACAAACTGCAGAAAACGTTAGCTGCTAACTGTTGTTAGCTAAGACAGCTAGCTCTTGTTAAGGGAAGTACCATTAGCCCCCTAGCAAACGTAAGGTTAAGTTAACATTGACGTAACGTTGTAAGAAAGCAAAACGAACCTTCGAGAAAGCTTTTATTCTCAGACTTGGTGAAATTGTGTGGGGTTGCTTACCTCCAGAAGGACTTTTAGTGCGTTTCCCAATAGACAGAGCTCTCAGAGCGGTTCCTCTCAGAAGAGAGCATTTTTAATATACAATATTTCTCTGTTAATCTCCAAAAACAGCCATAAACCTCAGGTTATTTTTAATGTCCTCAACTCTATTATTAATCCCTGTGATGTTTCTTCTATTGTGCCATCACCTACTCTCTGTGATAAGTTTCTTACATTTGTTATTGAAAAAGTATCTGCACTTAGGCTAGCCCACACTAGTGCTACCCCAGATCCTGCTCCTTTTCTGTGCCCTGCTGTCCTCGACCACTTTGAGCCTGTATCCCTCTCTTCTCTCTCGGATGTAGTCAAGCACCTGCGGCCGACAAACTGCACCTCAGACAGCATTCCCTCTCGCTTTCTCAGAGATGTTTTTGAATCAGTTGGAAGTATTTTATTACTAATAAACACCTCCCTTAGCTCAGGATGTGTTCCAGCTGCCTTCAAACATGCAGCAGTTGATGGACTGCTTGATGGAGATAGAATCCTGGCTGAGCAAAACGTCCTCAACCTCAACGAGAGCAAGACTGAGGTCATCTTTTTTGGACCCCAACCTCCAGCCTCTCCGGTTGATATTCTGGGCTCTCTCAATGAAAACATCCTCCCCTCTGTCATGAACCTTGGAGTGACCTTCACTAGCACTTTTAAATTCGACAAGCAGGTCAGCACCGTAGGCAAATCCTGCTTTTTTTAAATAAGACTATTGGCCAAGACCAAGTCGTTTTTATCTTTTAAAGACCTAGAAAGGGTTATTAATGCCTTTGTTACCTCAAGACTGGATTACTGCAATGCTCTGTATGTGGGTATGGACCAGGCCTCAATTAAACGCCTGCAGCTAGTCCATAACACAGCTGCACGTCTTCTGACTGGCCACAAAAAGCGTGACCACATCACCCCAATTCTGGCTTCCAATTCGGTTCCGAATTGATTTTAAAATCCTTTTATTTGTTTTCAAAGCCCTAAATGGGCTGGCTCCTGCCTATATAGCCGAACTCCTCCATCGCTACACCCCAGCCAGAGCTTTAAGGTCTGCTGACCAGCTGTTGCTGATAGTGCCCAAGACCAGGCTCAAAACCCGAGGGCACCGAGCCTTCGCAGCAGCTGGCCCCAGGCTCTGGAATAGTCTGCCCCTCCATGTGAGGTCGGCCCAGACACTAGGGGTTTTTAAATCCTCACTAAAGACTCACTTCTTCTCCCTGGCCTTCTAGTCAGAGCGGAGTATGACACCTGACTATTCCCTGTGTTTTTGTTTTTTATATTTTTGTTGTAAATTATTGTCTTTTATTGTGATTGTAGTAATGTGTTTTTTATTACATACAGCACTTTGGCTCGACCAAAAATCGCTTTTAAATGTGCTATATAAATAAAACTTGATTTGATTTGATTTGATTCAACCACTGCCGTCTCGGCGTTCCCCCGTGTCCCGCCCTCTCTGTCTGTCTGTGTCTGTTTCAGTTTCGCCAGCAAGACTGCTGGTAGACCAGCATAAAGACCAGCTTCACCAGCATAGACCAGCTTAACTACCAGCATAGACCAGCATGACATCCATGCTGGGCTATGCTGGTTTAGCTGACCAGGCTGGCCAGCTTGTCCAGTCTGGTAAACCAACTAAACCAGCCTAACACCAGCTAAAACCAGCTAAAACCAGCTAAAACCAGCAACCATCTTAAGCTGGTCTATGCTGGTTTTTTCAGCACGTACCTAACATTAGCTTTTTACTTTAGGTGATTGCATTTACACTTTAAAAATCATAAAGTGCAGTTAATATATGCATATTATCCTGTTAAACAAGTATAATAGATTTAAGTTTGCCACAGATCTACATTTCAATATTTCAAATCCAATGGAAAATAGCTTTTTGTTGAGAGAGCCCTTGCGATGCTAATCTTCCCAGTCGCCTTTCAAAAAATGTAATCTCTGCACCACAATGTAAGAGTCAACTGTTCGCCAATTAAAAAAAACACATAGACCAAACACCAACACACCAATCTGACATACATGAAATAAAGAAAAACGACAATCACAAAAAATACAACAACTGTTGATCAAACATTTTTCTTACAACATGCTGAATGCATGGTTCTTATAGTGTCTGTACAGCTCACATTAGTGTTTTACTATAATAAAATCATTAGTTTTATAGTGTCCGCTATCCTAGAAGGAGTGTTCAACAAGACTTCCCCCTGTAGCCATAAGGTGCATGTGGAGACTATGTGAAATGGTATCAATTAACCTTAAAGATGTTACACTGAAAAATGGGTTTGGCTTGAACTTAAATTCAGAAGAAGGTTTTTTCTCACAGAATATTATTCAACTTCAGTCTAAAAGTTTTGATACTGGCCTAACGTTTATCCGCTAAGACAGAAATACACAGACCTGGACAAAAAATGATATCCAAAGAAACCCTGAAATAGATTTGTCATGATTTTCCTTCTTTCTAAATCAGTTTTCCATTTACACACAGCCTCCTCTCCCTCCTCAAAAGGGCAAACATTTGATACGAAGGCCTATTGTGTGACGTCAACAGGAAGGCCACCAATAACAGCGAGACAGCTCACAGGATGTTTTCATGGATTGTTTGAAGCTAGCGGACAATATGAGAGGTAAACATGACACTGTGAGGAATACAAAGAGGTCACAGGCTCTGGCACGGCCTTACTGTGACAGTGCAGCTCAAAGCACCAGATATATTATATTATCACGGCCATTTGCAGTGTGTGTGTTCATAGCAAGACAACATTTGTGTCAGTTAACAAGATAGTTGTACGGGTGAATGCAGGTGGTCCAGTAATCATCCAGTGATCCCCTGTGGCATGTCAAGGTTGATAGTACAATCACATTCTATTTATATGGCCCAATATCACAAACTACACATTTGTCTCGGGGGCCCTTACAGTGTGTACAACATACAACACCCTCTGTCCTTAAACCCTCGTACTACATAAGGAAAAACTCCCATGAAAACCCACAATCAATGGGGGGGAAATGTTAGAAACCTCAGGGAGAGCAACAGAGGAGGAATCCCTCTCCCAGGACGGACAGACATGCAATAGGAGTTGTGTGTAAAGATTGAAGAAAGTAATAGAATTCCAACATAGACAGTGCTAAAGACAAATATTTGAAAGTGAATGTACCTATGGAAAAAGTCTATGTGCGTAGGAGTGAGTGAGGACCACAGACACAGGCCCAGCTGTCACTCATGATCCGGACGTAATCTTAATACTGGAAACCTGCAAGGTGAGAGACACACACACTCCGGGGATGATGCCACTGATGCTGAGTTAGTCAACTGCTTTCATGGGAAGAGAGAAAGAAAGGTAGGAGAAGAGAGGTAAAAGTTGAAAGGAGATATCTCCCTGAATAAGCCTGAGCACGAGCAAGTCCTAACTATAAGCTTTAACAAAAAGGAAATTCTTAAGCCTACTCTTAAATGTGGTGAAGGCTTCCCAAACACACCTGGAGGGAGAAGAGGCGCTTTTCAACTTGAAATGTTGTAATTAGTAGATAATGAAATGTATTGATTTCACGCCACTGAGGAGATATCTCACAGTTAGTCATCATTACCCAATGATTAATTAATCTAGAATCTTCCAGGCTGTTCTCTAGAAACTATTATCCACTATAGTATAGTCCTGAGTTATTTAACAAATACTAATCAACAAGTCTGTTGTTGACCTTAGTGTGTAATTTTGAAGGTGTTTCCTCTCATTTAAAAGTTGTGGATACAACCAGGTCATACCTTACAGAAGCTAAATCATGTTTTCTTTTGATTTGTTTAAACAACTCAGCGTAGCAGTGTACTATTTGTCACAACATTTAGAATATTCGACCCCAGCTTTCATGATTTTACTGTCATTCAAAGTTGTACCAGCATGCAGAGCTAACTTAACCTCAAAGGAAAAGAAGTGGAGCACACTGACTGATTTCTGCCAGACCAGCATTTAAACACTGAGTCTTCCTCCTGCCGTAATTACATGAAACATTTCGGACCAAGCTGCAACTCTAATGTAAGAGAAACCAAGATGAAATGAAAACAATAAATTGTGCCCATGCAGTTTATGGCAATAAAACTCTTGTGAGCTCACGACGGGGGGGAATATTTGTGAACGCTGCACATTCCCCCTCTGTTGTCTCAGACTCTACAGTAACATGGGGGTCAAAGGTTTGTGGGACAAATATTTCTCCAAAGTATGCTTGTGTAAGCAAAAATATGAGCTATTTATAGAGCAAAGCTAACTAAACATCAAGACCTCACAGAGATAAATTCCATCACAGATTTCTAACAACACTGAGATTAAAGACACCCAGCCTTTCTGATCTTATCAGGGGGGGTGAGCCATAGATATATATAAGGCTAGATGGCTCAAGGGGGAGTCGCCAGCGTAGATCACTGGTGGCCATCTTGCCACAGTCAACAACTACTGCTACAGCTGTTGTAAGGTGAGTGATCTGCACAAAAATACTCTTAACTCGCTGAAATCTTGACTGATTTACAAACGGTTTGGTTTATTATAAACATTATTAGCATGGCTGATACAGGAGATCAAGACATGTTGAAAA
Organism: Trematomus bernacchii; assembly: GCF_902827165.1. NCBI lineage: Eukaryota > Metazoa > Chordata > Actinopteri > Perciformes > Nototheniidae > Trematomus > Trematomus bernacchii. The sequence goes on from NW_022987803.1 coordinate 5,072,191, forward strand.
AAAAAGTCCATGATTATAATTATAAGTATGCAGTATCATAACTACATATTTGATGTTTATAACAAACCAAACCGTTTGCAAATTGGTTGAAAATTGAGCAAGCTATGGTTATTTCAATAGTGCACCATAGACCTAATGTTATGACTGAGCGAGCTGCCTGTGGCAAGATGGCTGCCATGTGGCAACGTCGGTCTCCATTGGCCAGCAGCGTGGGTGAGTCATCTAGTGTTTATATATATCTATGGGGTGAGCAGCTTTGAGTCATGTGGTCAGCAGTGATGTCACTCTTTGCCCACTTCCAAGGCTGTTTCCTGACATGAATGACATCATGTTCATCTGTTGGCTGTTGTAAGATATGCCTGTTTTTTCTCTGGCAGGCCTTGGAATGTAACGTTTCCTTTGTTTGTTTAAGATATGACACCATTGGTTCATATTTTCTCCGTCATTAGCATCCTGTAGCACGAGTTGCTCCACTGACCTCGACTGTCCTCCGACTTGCCTGGGTTTACTTGCTACATACTATCACTGTTATTTTCTTTGAGAGTTGTGTACCAGATTTCTTAATCTAAAAAATGAACTGAAAACTGAACACAATGAAAAGCAGCAGCACTGAGTCCTTAAACCCGTGAGTCAGCATTTTACCATTTCCGGTTCCCCCATCGCAAAATCAATGTTTTTTTTGTTTAACGTGTTTTTTAAATAAGTAGGCAGACGCAGACGCAGTTAGCATCGCAAGGACTCCCTCAACAAAAAGCAAAAAGCATTTTTCATTGGGTTTCTGCAGATAAAATAAGATAATAAGTACTTTATTGATCCCAATTTGGGAAATGTTTGTGTTGCAGCAGCATAAAGAGACATGGCATTGTATAATAACAATTTAAAGAAATAAACAAGAAAGTAGAAAATATACATGTTGAATTACAACATTTACAGTAACAAATATAAAGCAAGTTAAGTTAGAGAAACACAGGGATTTTAGCCTTTGCAGACCATTTACATGCACACAAACCTATAGTACACACTCCAGGAAAGGGAAAAGCATAATAGGGAATCTTTAACTGAAAACGTTTTATTTCAATTTCTTGCTTTATTTTTCTGTTAAAATATGATTTTCCAACTTGTAGTAGGAAATAGTAGTTTTACAAATTGCCACCATTACACACATTAGAAGTGAAGTTAGCTATTTGCACCATTATGTCTTAAAAGGAAAAGATAATTTTTTCTTCAAATTTGTTATATAAGAGGTCAATTTTTCCTTCTTAATATATGACTTTTTTCACGCCTTTCATAAGTCCTTGTTAAATAGTGTGGAAGCCTCGTTCCTGCATTCCAATCTCCTAATTTAGGGGGAAAGAAAACATGCTTCATGCAACAGAGACCAAGATAAGGAAGCACATCTGACACATAAACATAGCCGGACCCAGATTGGAGTGCAGCGCTCTTATCTCACTGTGGGCCTCTGGTGTAACAACATACCACACAAGCCAAATAAATCACATTTGTGCTCTTCAAACACGCGCTCCCTCCCTGCCCGGCTTTCTCTTTCTCCATCAAAGCACACAGACCTCAGGCCCCAATAAAAAAAACAACACCAGAAAATTGTGCTGTGATAGCAAGGCTTTTCAAAAATACCCCACAGTGTATTTGTGTTGAAAAATACCACCATGTCAACAGTTAGGGGCCCAGCATTGGATGCCAAAGTCTCTGGATCTCATGGAGCCATGCGTGTGGGTGGAAGAGAGTCATGGCAGATTTCAGGCTGTATATGGAGAAGTGGAGCAGCAGTCTATTGGTTCCACTGAGTGTTGTTCAGTAAAATGTAATTATTGATCCATTACATGTAGTCATGAGATCTTTATTTTGCCTCACTGATGAGCAGTTTTCGCACTTTTCCATGACTATTTATTTCGGACGCTGTTATCTTCTTGATAAGAACCATGGATGATCTTTTTGACCAGCGGTGTATTTCCTGTTTCCATGGACTCAGAGGTGGAACTCCTGCTATTATAATATAATCACATTTCATTTGTGACATTAATCCTGAAAAAGGTGCATCAGCTCTTTTAAGCTGAGGCCAACTCCACCAAATGTAGACTACACAGGAGAGGAGAGTGAAACCTAAATGACCATTGTATATAGTATTTCTATTTTTTTTACATTATTTTGTACATAATGTTGAAAAATGATTCAAGATATAAAGGCTTCATTGTTTTATGCACTATAGCTGCAGGTAGTTTCGTCCATGAAATTCCAGCTCCTTTAACAATGCAACATGCAATATACATAAAACATAAAAACAAATTCAAATAGAGCACGAAGAAATACGTAAACTATATATATATATATATATGTCAAATTAAATAATATAACATATAAACAGAATTTAAAAGGACATACTGTATTGTGGTTTAAAAAAGTGCGTTTTGTAACAATGTATAAATAAATGTGTAGACTGTGAACAGATGTGTAAAAAGGTAAAGAAAGTTCATTTCAAAAGGTACATGAAAACCAGCCTTTCCTCTGATGTGATTCACAACTTGGGTCTTATGTGGCCATTGCCTAAAATTCAAAACATTATAGTGGTTTTGCAATTAATGTGTAATGTGAAAGGGACAAAAAGAGAAGTCTGTGATTCCACTGAGCTATAAATCCCCTTTTATCTTATTTTTTTCCAACAGAGCTTAAAGACTGTTCGGACCTCATGTGTCAAGTGGTCGAACAAGAATCTAATAACAACTTTATAAGGGGATAATCTGCAAGTCGTAGCCTCCAAGTTAAAACCATAGACTGTATAAAGGTTCAAACGAAATAGACAAGTGTTAAGCGTTAAGTGGGATAATACTGTAGAACAAACGGCTTCTGTTTGAGGTTGGTAAAATAAGGTCATCCTTGTAACTTAGAGAGATATTTTATTATGTAGGTAGTAACTGTATGCATCGCTAAGGTTAATTTAAATTCGCTATGCTCAAGTATGTAGACAAGCTAACGTCGAAGTAGTGTATGTGAAATCAACCTCACAATAAGATGTGTGTATATTACAATTATTAATGTCATATTTCAAGATGATTACTTAGATATTACAATATGGTTGGTTGAGCTGGAGTTCATTATTGAGCTTACACGTTAACGTCAGTCATATCTGAAGAACGAACCCAAACCTTGTTGTTTTTATTAATTGCATTTCCAAATTGGTATCAAATAAACAGTAAGCATTGGTAACACAACTTCCAAAGTTACAGTAAAATAAAAAGGACCCTGACTCGGACAATACACAATCCAACATGTTCAACAGAAGAGAATAAGTTATATTGTTTGTACACATGGTACTTTACATATATATCTGTTTATTTAAAGTGTCCAGGTGATGCAGACAGGCTGGACCAGAGAGTGAGAGACAGAACTGGACTCCTCACAGCAGTGAACTTCAGCACAGGTACAAATACTCTTTTTTCATACTGTACAAAGAATCAAGAAAGATATTGGTTTAAATAAATGAAGTATTGACTTTAATACACTGATATACATTCCATTAAACAATACTAAATACTAGATCACCTACACATCAGTGAAGTTGAGGGTTTTTTCCATGCAAAAGGTTACATTTAGATGTTAACAAGCAATATGACTTTGTCAGCTTTGTAATTTAATGTATTGAAGGCAAAGATATTTAACGCATAGTGACAACTGCTATTTATCTCTCAATATTGTCTGTAAAAAACGTGTTAAAAGTTATTCTTTCAGTGAGACAACAGAGCAAGCTTCTACAGTTGCACTAAGTTTTGATAACAGTTAAATATTATTTTGATAATAAAATATATTTCAATGTTGATGAATTACATACTGTTCATTCATAATCTGATTGTCTTTGTAGCTCACTGTTGAAATAAAAAAAACATTACATATATATAATACAAATAATTATATCTACAGCCCCTAAACACACAAACACACCTATGTTTTATGTTTCCTGTAATTTTTGTTAGGAAAGGACATGCCTGTAAGACACGATTCAACATGTTTTCCTTCTCTGAGGGTCAAGAAGAACATCCAAGAGGAAAATTAAAAGCTGATGTTGAGATTTTAAGACCAGTACAGGACATTCACTAAGAAACTACACTTTTATTGTGAAAACAAAGATCTGCACACACCGAATATTTTGGTAGTCTATCAGGACCATCATTTGTTTGTGACGCTGCACCTCAGAGAAGGTGTGGTTATTGTCAGGCTTATAACGTGTGGCGAAAAACATAGTCAGCTGATCGAATGCACCTATTTCCACATCTACACTCCATCAGCTGATTATTTCTATTTGCCCTACGTCCAGTCCAGAGCCCTTCTATCTATACGGCGCTGGTCCAGGCTATGGTGAAAACACAGCAGATATGAAATATCTTCTGCCTTCACAGAGACAGAGACACGTGTGTCCTGCAGGGGCGCTGTTGCTCTGAGCGCGTGCTGCTGCGCGCCGGAAGCCCCGCCCACCCCTCACCCATGGCCGCTGCCTGCTGAAAAATAAGTGCGCAGCTCCGCAGCACGGCAGAGGGGGCTCTCCACTGAAAACCGCAAAACCTGGACTAATTTATACAACCACCGGCTCTTATTGTCATTCTTTAACAACAAACATGACAGCCACTATTCTTTCTCCTTTCTTCGAGTACAGGGAAGAGTCGAACAAGGTAAATGACGAGAGGAAATGGGCGACTGAATGTAATCTTTTCTCGAGAAACCATGCTAACGTTAGCCCAGCCACTTTTTAGCGCAACTTTAATGTTAGGTTTGAGGAGTACTCACACGTTTGCTGACTAGATACTGTTACTGAGTAACAGTATAAGTATTCGGCTCCTATAACTTAGTTTACTTATCATTTACGTCTATTAAAAGTATGTTTTTGCTGTGCTTGCCAACTTGTTGATCTTGTTGCAAAGTGGCATATCGTTCACAGCAGTTTTAGAGTGACGCACACAGACAACGCGAGTAATCCGTTTTTAATGTTAATGTTGAGTGAAACAAAAAGCTGTGTTTGTTTGTGTGTATGAGTGTGTGCGCGCGTGCGTTCGTGTTTTAATGCTTATTTAGCATTATTTATTACCAGCACGTACCGATAGCCTGCCATTTAATGTTAACCGAAGTTAACAGCAGAGATGGGAAAAGTACTCAGATCTTGTACTGAAGTATAGCATAAGTACCAGAGTGTAGGAATACTACTTAAAAGTAAAAGTCCTGCATTCAAAATGTTACTCTAGTAAAGGTTCAAACGTCTTTGCACCAACATATACTTAAAGTGCAAACAGGTAAAGTACTCGTGATACACGTTAGCCCATATCAGAATAATATATGATATGTTTTATAATGATTGATCATTAAAGTGTTATCAAAGCTGGTAAAGGTGCAGCTAGTTTGAATGACTTTGTATACTGCAGGGTAGCTTGTGAATTTACTCCAGGTGGAACTAAAGTCTGATTTAAGACTTGATTATGTTTGACATCATTATTGCAAATCTGAAAAGTAACCAAAGGTATTAAATAAATGTAGTGGAGTAAAAGTACACCATTCACCTCTGAATTGTAGTGAGGAAGAAGTAGAAATTGCAAACAAATGAAATTGTACTTAAGTATAGCACTTCAGTAAATGACGTACTTGGTTACTTTACACCACTGGCCACGATTGCTGTCTGTAATGATATGGACTTTGTTTCACGTTAACTAGTTCATTATGTTATAAATATGAAGCAGTAACTTGGGTTATTAAATACATCATGGCATTGCTACACAGCTTTATTATAGCCAACGATGCCTTTGTACTTTAATTACCTGCATGTCCTTTGGAGTCTGAAAACTGAGCTGTTACTCTTTAGTTTTTTTTATCAGTAAGTGTCAAACCCGGATGTATTTACTAAAGCACTTACTTACTGTTGAGCCCTTAAGAGCTGCTTGCTTTTGCCAAATAGCCTGCAGTATCACAACAGAGGAAACTTCAGCTACGGGCCAGTCCCATATGGAGCCATGAAAAGGATCCATATGGAAGAAGGCCAATTATTCCCAGAACAGACTGTATTGTTGAAGCAATCTGTGCTCATTGACATGCTCTACAGATTTTACATTTCAATGTTGAACTCACGATAAGGAGAGCCAGTGTTAAAGTCATCAATATTGTTTTACAGCGTAACTTTATTCAACACATAATTATAGAATGACACATGCACCATAAGCCGCGTTCACACCGCAGTACTTTTCCCACTTTAGTTCCGAAATGTCGCGTTCACACCAAAAAGAGCCGGAACTCAAATGAGTTAATCAGAACCTTTTTTACCCCCTTTTTTGCCCTAGAGAGCAGGTACTTTCGTGGGAGAAAAAGGTTCCTATGTCTGATTGGCTGGGCGGAATGCAAACCACGCCCCGTAAAACTCCCAAAAAGTTTTGTGAAGCCGCCATTTAGTTATCCTCGCATTAGCATTATTAGCATTAGCCCAGCGCACAAACGCAGAGAGACTAACTTATGGCAACACAAAGTAAAACATGGGAGCGGAGGAGATGAGGAGGTGTCAGCGTTCTGGCGATTTACTCGGAAGGCTTCAGTAGAAGCTGCTGGGAGTCCCAGCAGCTTCTACTGAAGCCAGTCCCCAACTCCGGGGACTTCCGGCCGGGGACTTCGGGTGGCAGTATACGCCGTGAAGTTGTTTGCGGCCTGCCAGTAAACCCAAAGCAGAAGAAGAAGAAGTAACGTCAGCGGCTTCATTTGCCTAATCCTCCCCCAGGGACTTATTCCGGTGTGAACGCCATCTGTACTTAGTTCATGAGAACTAAAGAGTTCTCATGAACTAAGTACTGATGAACCTTTGTGGGAAAAGTACTGCGGTGTGAATGCGCCTATAGTGACTTCAGGACTATTCTGTGTTCAATGAGTGGTGAAGATTCTTCTATGGTACATTTGACATTTGAAGCGATCTGTACAGTCTTAAAATGAAGACTTGAAGACACAATCCACTCCTCATATGATCTGAACAACAGAATAGAAAAGTGAGATGCACACAGATGCTAAACAGGTTTTGTCATTAAGAGTTTCTTTCTTTCTTATGGAATTATTGTTTAGATTTTAGGGAAATATTCATAACAAAATACACTTAATCTGTCAGCGTATCCAAAGGGAATTAATAGTAGTTTGTCATATGACTTGGGCTCAAACATGAAATGAAGAAAGATAAAATCATTTCATGCCCCTTTGAAGTTTCCAACGCTTCAACTTTACTTTGTGTTGTAGCTGATTTTTGTGCAACATTACTCGCATGGCTATGTTAAAAACAATTTCTATACTGCATGAAAAGCTTTTTCACGTTAGACATTTTTGCAGTTTCACTGCTGATGTAAACAGAAGCACATGAGGTTGAAGTTAGATTTAAGGAAGTAAGATTCAATTAAGTTCTTCAATAAATCACCAGTTTTTTTTCATCTTGAAACTGTTACGGTTCAGATCCTGTATTCAGCTCCTTAAATTCTAACCTCGAGCTGAATCGATTAGCTGACTTATTGACAAGTTGATCGACAGAAGAAATATCACAAACAACATAATGGATATACTTCCAAATGATAATTCATTACAATTCCTTTTAAAATATGGAGATTTCTTCCTCTCTTCTTTTTTATATAATACTAAAATGTTTGGATTTTTGACAAAACGAGGCAACAGCTTTTTTGAATATTGTTTCATAGACCAAATGATTAATCCAAAAACAAATACGCAGATCAATAGACAAAAATAGTCGTTAGTTGCAGCCCTAATCTTCTCACTAAGTAGGGAAGTGTGTGAACTGCTAGTTTTTAATGAAATGTGTTTCTCTTTACAGAACAGTAAGATGCATGAAAACTACAGTAACAACAACAACAACAGTTTTGATGGACTTCAGCTGGCGTCTGTCCCATGCTCCAGTGCCAACCCCCCCTCCTGCACCCCTACTGGGTCCCTGCTGGACAGGAAGGTGGTGGGGGCCCCCTCTGCAGAAGGCCTGTTCCAACGCCGTCACTCAGTCAGCCTCCCTAGTCCAAAGTTCAGCCATAACCAGTTTGTCAACATTCAAAGGGATCCTTCGCTGATTCTGGACAGCAGCATCAACAACAACAAGGAGAACCATTTCCGTGAGCGCTCCTACTCAGAGCTGGGGGAGCGGCTGTGGCCCGGCTCTCCGGGAAGCAGCCAAGTGAACTCGAGTCGCTACAAGACGGAGCTGTGCCGGCCCTTCGAGGAGAACGGCACCTGTAAATACGGAGATAAGTGCCAGTTTGCCCACGGCATGCACGAGCTGCGCAACCTGAGCCGCCACCCCAAGTACAAAACGGAGCTGTGCCGCACCTTCCACACCATCGGGTTCTGCCCCTACGGCCCCCGCTGCCACTTCATCCACAATGCAGAGGAGCGCCGGGGGCCCCCTCCCCTATCTGCCTTATACAAGATGGAGCGCCCTCGGCTGCAGCACAGCTTCAGCTTCGCCGGCTTCCCGAGCTCCAGCGGCCGGCGGGACAGCCCCACCTCGGTCACACCTCCACCCTTGTTCGCCTCCGAAGACCTGGGTGAGTGGCAGAGCAACCCCTTTGCTTACTCAAGCCAGGAGCTTGCAGGCCTATTCGGCCCCAGCTTGGGGCCACCACCCATATCTGAGCCTCAGGTTCTGGCCCCGCCTTCTCCGAGCTCCACCTGCTTTTTCCAGCCGCCATCAGAGAGCTCCTCCAGCCCAGCAAGCTCTCTGTCGGATCAGGAGGGCTACCAGAGCAGCCAGGGCAGTCAGAGCGGGTCCGAGTCCCCGCTGCTGGATGCCTCCCGCCGCCTCCCCATCTTCAGCCGGCTCTCCGTCTCCGATGATTAGGAGTCAAGAAAGGGACAGGAAGACGGAGACCATTCACCTCCCTTTCCCACGTCTCCTCCTCTTTAGCTCTGTTTACAGGAGAAGCAGCTAATCTCATCACAAATCCAGATCAAGTCTCTTCCAAAATCATGAACAGTTGGTAAAGCAGAATCTGATTAAGGCCCTGCACTGGTGCATTGGTGGAATGAATGTGAACGATTGTGTACGTAGCTCAGAGATCACATTATAGAATACTTTAATATAACTTATGGGCAGTAGGAGAGGCAGGAGGGTCTGTGTGTGTATTCAGTACAGTCTCTATGCTGTGTGTTGCAGCCATTATTATTATTCTGATCTCCTGTGCCTTGACACCTCCTCGAGGCTTGTGACAACTCAGTGTTTAACTTTTAAAGGATCGTCACCATAAAATGGAACAAGAGCCAGTCAGTAGACAGTGATAGTGCCTTAGGTCTTTTTCGTGTGAAGCAAACAGTAAGACTTTCTCTTCACCTCTAATCATGCCCAGTTTCCTGTTCCCCTGCGTGTCACGCTGACTGTGTTTTAGAGTCCGTCTCACAGAATGCTTTTCCTCAGACAGGCTGGAATGCTGGTGCAATGTGCCTCTTAATATCCAGCCCGTGGGTCAGTTATTATTCTCCGTTTGCTCACCAGAGACTCTTTTTCCAACATATCCCTGAAGTTGGAGTTAAAGAGTCAGTTTACCCAGATTTAAGAAAACTATATTCCCTCACTTACCTGTAGTGTCATATTCATATAACAATGCAGATTCTCCTGCTTATCATTTTTTTTATTCAGAGATATCCGTTCCTTCAATCCTATTTAAATACATTTAGTCGCCACATGTCGTCCAGATGGGTTTCTGTGTCACTCGGAACACACTGGAGACATTTTTACAAATGTTCCAATATAGCTGTTCCCTCGGAGGTCCATAGAGGTACACGAGAACAGAGACACTCAGTGTGTCATTTTGAAACTGGGTAGTGGGTTATTTGTCTCTTGGTAAACTGACTCTTCAACAGACTGTAACAGCAGATGGCAGGTTCTGAGTGTTGATTGGCCACGTTGGTCTTTTGATTTCAACCTCGTTTGAACAATTAGATTCTTTGTTAACAGTGGAGTTGATCCAATCCCCCATTGATCAGTTCTGTCTGAAATCAATGCGCTCCTGTTGATTCCACCGTAATTATTATTATTATTATTATTATTATTATTATTATTATTATTGTCTAGTTTATTTCCCAAGGCCTTCTGAGTAAGCGCTTTGGGGGTCACTGCTTATTTATCAAAATGTATTTATTGCTGATCTTAAGCATTTTTATTTTGTATTTATCTGGTTAATGAAACAATAGAATATATATTTTCTTTTATGTGAAATTAGGATCCTCTGCGTTAATCGCAAGATTGCGAAGATCCGTTTGTGTTTGTCTTTTTTCACAGTTAATATATTATACTGCTATGACATATTTTGTAACATTTGATTTATTTACAAAGTGAACCTTAATTTAAACACATTTGTATTTATTGTTTGTTCCTCCCACATGTTTGACTGCAGGTGGAGGTGGCAGTCAGTGCCTCAGTGTATGTTAGAGTGGGGGGGGGGTGAGATGTGCAGCTGCCATAATGAAGTTCAAATTAATTCAGTCAGTGCAAACTAATCAGGTAACTAAGCTAGTAGCATACAGGGTGTGTGTAGAGTCTGAATGCAGGTAATGCAGGTGTAGCAGGGTTCTGATGTGTGCCTTATTGTCTCCGCCCCCCCCATCTTTTTTTGCCAGAGCATTTTGTGTCTCTAAACGTGGAATCAATGATGAATGTATTTGAGTGAACATATTTATTGGCATAGAGTGGTGCAGGAATGAGTCCTAAAGCTTTTGGTTCCCTCGTCTCAAATCAACTGCATTTAAAAAAATTTAAAAAATGTCTAAGGTGCCTGAAAGAATGTGTGTGGGTTACACAAGCTAAAGACATTATCACGCCGAACATTAGCCAGCTTTAGCTTAGCAGTGTAGTTCCGTTAAAGCCTAACTAAGTTTTATTACCTTTGGCAATTGCATTTACGTTTCAGAAATCATAAAATGAAGTTAATAAGTAGAGATTATTTTGCTGAACAAAGTATATTATTTTCTGCATTATTCCAAAATCCTATTTTTTTTAAATTGAGAGAACCATGTGATGCTAAATTCTAGGTGGCCTTACGAGAATACGTCATGACTGCACCACTCTAGTGATATTCCTTTTTAAGGCCTTATCTCGTGGATTTTGAGATGGCACTAGTCAGGAGAAAATATGTGTGTACTCTTCTGATCATTGCAACAGTCACCGTGGTTTTAGATCTCCATTCTTCAGGTATACTGATTTGACTGTAAAACCATCCACTGCAGTGCATCTCCATGAATAATATTGAACAGCAGAATATTTCAAAGTGACTTGCATTTGTGTTGGAACCCTCTTTTCATCTCCCACCTGCATCTTACAAAATGCCAAAGGATAACGTAGCTTCCTTTTAGTCCAGCCTCTCCTCCCTGCTGCAGGTCATGGCAGCAGCTTTTGTCATTTGGAAGAATGTAAACTGGCTCTGGAACAGCTGTCTGTCCATATTGGTCTTTTACTGGGATTATTTCTCATTTGATTATTAAAGTCACTGAATCAGTTTTACTTTGTGACTAAAGCATCGTCAGCTCTTATTTTGAAAAGATGATTGAGCAGAATGCTTGTTCCATGGACAGGCTAAGTAGCACCTTGAGTCATCACAATGATGTCAAGGTTATTATTGACCACTTTTTCCCATGAAAGTGCCTATAAATACATTCCAGGTTTCCCAAATGTTGTGCCTTGATATTTTTCTATAACAGAGCAAATGAAAGCCTAAAATGTATTCCTGTAGGTTAGAGGTTAACATCATTGACACATGAAAAGTGTTGAATGTATTCTCCAGCAGCCATTGCTGTTACTACAGTAATTACGTTGTTTATTTTGTAATGACAGTTAAAACCAATAAAACATGTATTTATATTAATTGTGTGAGTCCCAAAGTTGTTGTTTTATTGTCGCCTCATCACAGCTTTAAAACAAAACAAATATATATATTCGAATGTGTTATTTGATAGAAGTGTTAAAACATAACTTTGGTTAAACAGGCTTATGAGAGTATGTTTTGGTGTACATCATAAGATACGTCCGTAAACACCACACTGGTGAATGTGAAGCTTTGTGTCTGGAAAATAGCGGGTGCTAACTAGTGGCTAATCTAGGCAAGCTTTAGCTTAGCGGTGGTGATGCCCAGCCATGATGTGCTTCATTTATAGCCACATGTAAGCTTTTACTAGCTGACACTCTGAACATGAACTTGTGCATGATAGTTGCCATGGTGATCTAGTCAGGTTTAAAGAGTGCCACCTTCGTCATATGGAGAACTTGAGGCTCAACATGACTTGCTTACACTCATCTCAAAGTACAGCCCTCTGGTTCCATCAGTGTGTAGACGTGTGTTAAAGATAGCTTATGTGCTGAGGTGGAAGAAGTACTCCGATGATTGAATTAAGAAGTTAAAGTAGCAATACTACAGTGTCAACATAATTGGTAACAAGTAAAAGTCTTGTATTAAAAATGTAACTTAAGTAAAAAGGTATTAGCTTTAAATACTTTAAGTACCAAAAGAAAAAGTACTTATGCACATGCAATGACCTTTTCTAATCACCAGATATGTTTTAATTATTTTTAATAAATGTATTCAAGTTATTAATTTGACATCAATTTGATGTTGTAATTTGTTAAAGTGGGTTTTATGTGAATTGCTTTATACACTACTGGGTAGCTTACCTATACTAACATATTACAATGTTGATTCATATTTTGTATTATTACCCTAAATCTAACTATGTAAAAGTACACTACTTGAGTACATGTACTTATTAACATCACACCAAGGCTTATTTGTATGTAATGCTCTTTGAGTGGTTAAAGCGCTGTTTAGATGCAGAATAACACATGCATTTATGATATCAAAAGAACTTGGGAGGCCAATGTTTCAATAAGCAACCAACACAGCTCCAGCCTCCATGAACAAACAGAGGTGACAGCTGAGTACATAACAGAACAAGTTATTTTAACTTCTTATCATTGTTCAACTATAATTGTTCGAAAATACTTAAAGGCAGCGTATCAATATTTGTGTTAAAACCTGTCAGAGGGGATATTTAATGCAGCGATCCTCGGGCTCTGATCCCAGCCGTGTTTCCTCAGAGTGAAGCTCGGCTCCTGAGTAAACAGCGGCTCAGAGGAGAGGTTATGCTTCCCTTGTAGTGCTCTGCCGCCCCGAACCCAACGACATCTCTTGTGTTGCTAACCTTCAGCCTGTGCACTCATTCCTCTCCCTGCTGTTTCTCTAACCCTGGCAGCTGTTAGTAGAGCTGGGGGATAAAATAAACAGGCATTGAATAGCTGCTGAGAGAACAGCATCTGAGCTCGGGACAAATCCAACTCTGGCTCTATTTGTCAAGAGCCCGAGACCCAACGTGTCTAATGTCTTCTGACAATGAGAAAAGCATTGAGGGTGTTTAAGACCAAATTGATTGTTGAGTCAGAGCAATCAGATCGATGTAAAACCCAGAGCTGCGCAGAGGTGGGAACAATTATTTAGATCTTATACTTAAGTAAAAGTAGAAGTGCCAGAGTGTAGGAATACTGTTACAAGTAAAAGTCCTGCATTCAAAATGTTATTCAAGTAATAGTATACATGTATTATCATGAAAATATACTTAAAGTACCAAAAGTAGTGTTTGTGCAGATTGGTCCATTTCAGAATAATATATATGATATGTTTTATAATGATTGATCATTAAAGTGTTATCAAAGCTGGTAAAGGTGCAGCTAGTTTGAATGACTTTGTATACTGCAGGGTAGCTTGTGAATTTACTCCAGGTGGAACTAAAGTCTGATTTAACACTTGATTATATTTCACATCATTCATCCACATCTGTGAAGTAACTAAAGGTATTAAATACATGTAGTGGAGGAAAAGTACACCATGTACCTCTGAATTGTAGAGGGGTAAAAGTACACAGTAGCAACAAGTTAATATACTCAAGTACAAGTACCTCAAAATTATACCTACTGTAAGTACAGTACTTGAGTAAATGTACTTAGTTACTTTACACCACGAAGCTAAGGGGTGGGGATATACACTTTTAATAATAAGATCAAAGTGTGATTTACTGCAGCAGTATATGGTTGACTTATATTACCTGATCTGGCAATCTTACATTTTACAGGACTTCTTTCTATTGACCTCCTCCTAACAATGGTCTGTCATACATAGCAGCGGTCTGCTATAAAGTAATAACAGACCGTAGAATGTCAACATTGGCCAATCAGAATCGAGTAATCAATAAAGATATGTAACAAGCTGGGGTAACACGCAGTTTCTGAAGTGACTGCAGAAGTAAACATCATTTCCTCCATGACCTTTCAGGGGCTCTGCACTTTTTTTGACATTTATATACATTTAAAAAAAATATATATATAATTCATACCTTAATTCATTTTGAGCTTTTGCCTCAAGGTATCTCTGTGGTTACTTATGTTGTAACAGTTGGAACACAGATGTTAACAGATTGAGGAGGCAGTGTCGAGGTTCTATTAGGAATGTATTTTAGAAACTAAGCATATTTCCCTGATGGAAAGGTAAATAATACAGATATTTGGAAGCTATATTAGATGTATGTGTATTTGAGATAATGCCACATGGACGTTGGCAGTAACTACACTCTGTTGTCTCTGAATGCCTCTTTGTTTGCCCAGCAGGACAGTCGACTGCACAGAGGCCAAGGCGTGTGTGTGTGTGTGTGTGTGTGTGTGTGTGTGTGTGTGTGTGTGTGTGTGTGTGTGTGTGTGTGTGTGTGTGTGTGTGTGTGTGTGTGTGTGTGTGTGTGTGTGTGTGTGTGTGTGTGTGTGTGTGTGTGTGTGTGTGTGTGTGTGTGTGTGTGTGTGTGTGTGTGTGTGTGTGGGTGGGTGTGGGTGTGGGTGTGTGTGTGTGTGTGTGTGTGTGGGTGTGTGTGTGTGTGAGGACTTTGCTCTCTGCTGAACAGGACTCGTGACTCTGCTCCAGTTCCCGCTCATTATTCTGACAGAGATTTTCCAGACTGCTAATCTAACCTCCAGGAGCCTGGCTGCTCTGTAGGGCCACTCAGTGTAATCATTGATTACACCAAAGCACATTTCCATATACAGTAGTCCTTTATACAATCACATATATCACAGAACAATAGTTATTCTACTTTTATATTGTATTGTTTTTTACTGTATGTTTCACTTATTTTTAAAGTAGGATTAACAGTTCTTTAGTTTAGATGGATTTGCATCTCTATACTAATAGGCACTTTTCTCTCAATGGTTTCACAGTACTATGGGTGATTTACACAGTGATGTTAAGTAACTAAGTACATTACTCAAGTTCTGTACTTAGGTGTAATTTTGAAGGACTTGTACTTTACTTGAGTATTTCAATGTTATGCTACTGTGTACTTCTTCTCCACTAAAATTCGGAGGTGAATAGTGTACTTTTACTCCACTACGTTTATTTAAAGGTCCCATGTCATGCTTTTCTGGTTATTACCCGTCCCCTTGTGTGTTATGTAGCTTTTTCTGCATGTAAACGGTCTGCAGAGTCACAAACCCTCAAAGTACACCCTGTAGTGAGTAAAACTCTAACACAATCCAAATGGACCAATCCGCGGAGCTCCGAACACACACACACTCACTCAGCCTGTGCTCCGCGGGCGGAGCTCAGACCCCACGTAACAACCAGGAAACGACACCAGTAATCCTGCTCACACTGTCCGCTCCTCGAGCCTCAAAGGGCGCAGCAGTGAGCCCCGCAACTTCCCGCCAACACGGCACCCAGACCCCATGCAGCATTCTCATCTGTTTGTCATTACTGGTGTCATTTTCTGGTTGCTAACGCCATTGTAAAACATAAACACTGATGTTCCGCTGTAACGGTGGGGTCGACTCATCAGAACAGAGTGGGCTCATAGGGAGGGGGTCAGGAGCTCCAACAAGCCGTGTAGGACAGAGAGTGAATACACATAGGCTACTATACAGAGATGCTGTATGAGAAACCAATGTGATTTTGGAACATTGAACAATGTAAATCTATTCTAGTAGACCTCAACAATGGAATTATGATCAGTAGAAATGGCCAAGACATGGGACCTTTAATACCTTTAGTTACTTTACAGATGTGGATGAATGATGTGAAATATAACCAAGTCTTAAATCAGACTTTAGTCACACCTGGAGTAAATTCACAAGCTACCCTGCAGTATACAAAGTAACTAAATGAAATGTAATTTAATGGAAGTTAGCGATGCTAGCCGATTCTAACTTCACTCTATAGAAATCAACTGACGACTAAGTTAGACTGACTAATAATATCATTTAGTATAGGTTTCTAATAGCTGTGTATGGGTTTACTTCTGAGTAAATATGGGTTGGCTCGTTACAAATGGGCTTTGTCTACTCAATGACAAATATTTGTAGAATTTAAACTCCAACCAGAAACAGGTAGGCTGAGCTACAGTTGAAGCTGATCTGTCAACACTTTGAATAACATCATACAGACATATTTAAAGCAGGGAATTCATTCACCTATATATTATATATATATATATATATATATATATATATATATATATATATATATATATATATTGATATTTGTGTAGTTTCTGAACTAATATGAGGAACTGTGAGCTAAGCTGATGGTTTTTTTTTGTTAGTTTTCTGATTAGTCCCCTGTGCCTCGGGAAAAGGAGCAGTCCAGAGGTAGTTGAAGGGTCTGAAATGAGTTATTTGCTTCAGGTTGGACTTCATGCCCCCACAGCTGAGAGGTCATCAGGTGACGTGTGAGAACATGTCCTTTAACCACAGCTGGAGTGGGGCTCACTGCGTGTTTATGTGTGACAGAAGAACAGAAGAAAAAGAAGGAGGACGGCACCGAGAGGAGACGTGATGTTCTGACACAGCTTGAATTACAGTTTATCATACAGGTACACAAACAATCACTTAACTGTCAGCAGACTTTTCATGTTTGATGAGGCCAAAACAAAATCTCAAAGGTCAGAGGATTAAAGAGGTCTAACATTTAAAATAAAAAATAGGACACAACAGGAAGTGAAAACAAAGTCTCCGGAATGAACAGCATATGACCTGGAAAACGCATGAATACCTCTTTCCTCTCCTCTTATTAGCACATAGCTGTTAAGCCCTTTATACACACACACACACACACACACACACACACACACACACACACACACACACACACACACACACACACACACACACACACACACACACACACACACACACACACACACACACACACACACACACACACACACACACACACACACACACAGTTGTGCATGTCCTTTGGTCAGAGAAACCAGGACGAGCCGGCAGAAAAAACACCATTGTTCAGATAATTGGCCAAACTTCCCCTGAAGGCTCTTGGCCATGGGAAGTTGGGAACACAAGTCATGGGAACGGTCGCCATGGTTACTGCCCGTCAGAGCCTGTTTATGACCAGCAGGACTGATAGGTCATGTTCAGTCCTGAGCGTTAGCAGCTGAGTCAGGCTGATGTGTGCTGAAGCAGCTGATCTGTGGGGGGGTTCCTCTCAGCTGCTGACTGCTAGCTGCATTGCAGTGTTAACTCCACCACACAGTGAACACACCATGAAGCAATCTCCAGGTCTAAATAGACCTACGCAAAAGTGCATTGAGCTTACGTTTTCAATTGGCCGGCAAAGCAACTCGCATTGCAGGAAAAGGTCCCATTGAATAAAGGGCAGACAATCTTTGTCTATGAGGAAATCACCCTAGTTCTCACTATTACAGCATGACATTCATTTTGTAAATGATAGTACCATTTAGCAGGCCCGGACTGGCCATCGGGAGGACGGGGAGGTTTCCCGATGGCCAGGCCTGTTAAGTGACCTGGCCGTTTTTTTTGTATGTATTGTGAATGCAACGCATGCGCAAATGTGGGTCTGCCTCACAGAGGGGGACTGTCTGTCTACATGATGTGGCCTGCCCACATGGCCACTTTCATACCGATCATAAATCAAAGCCCTCGATTGGTCTCTGTGTGTCATTCAAGCTCAGGAGGGTGTGTGTATGTGTGGCGCGAGCGAGCGAGAGAGAGAGAGTGATTAGTAAAATATGCATGAATAAAAAGAAAAACAGGTAAGATAAACTTTTAAAACTTGTTGAGAGCTAAAACTAGTCTTTGCTGCTGCCTCAAAGAGGAGCAGGAGGGAGAGGAGGGAGAGGAGGGAGAGGAGCAGGGGCGAGAGGAGGGGGAGGAGGGAGAGGAGGGAGACAGGTGAGGCTGATTCAGGAGCCCAGACACACACAACTATAAATGAACCAAAAATAAATAAATAAACAACTTTCCATCTTTTTTTCATATTGGATATGGTATGTTATTGGTTATGGCCATGTTCTTATGATTTTATGATTATTGAAATGTATACAGTTCTGTTTCATATAGGTGTTTCCATAGATCTAGTCTCTTTATTTCCCCCTCAAAGTGCACCAGATTGATGCATTTAACTCCAACATTTAAAAACAAATCTTACAGGGGGGGGGGGGGAATGCCCCCGGACCCCCCTAGAGGATTTGAGGTCCACCCCCACTTAAAATATGTTCACATGGATAGGTTCCTAAATACATTTGCAAATGTTTTTAAATAGTAACCCCTGTCCATATGTTTATTATTGGGTAGTAGATTTAAACTAGGGCTATCACTATGGGCAGCAACGCTGTAAATATTCACAAATAAATCCAGCAAAATGGCACAAAAAAAACAACTGGTAGTGGCCTGGCTGGGTGTATAATTCCCGGCCTGACTTATTGTCCCAGTCCGGCCCTGCCATTTAGCATGAAATAGACGCTAAGGCTAGGTATGATTTACTGTGTGGCTACCTTGTGTTTTTGAAGCCTTGTTACCACATCAATTATGTTGTTCTAAAGGCACTCAAGGATTGTTTTTCCAGTCAGTACTGTTCTTGTTTAAGCATGCTTTACGCTAGACAATATCAGCATCCCCTTAATATCAGTCAACAGTCAACATTTTGGAATTTACTTCACCTCCCCAGATGTGCAGTTTAGCATGAAGCGGTGACCAGCAGATGTTACTGTTGCATGCCAAAGCACCATATCTATGTCCATCTGATTTTAAAAGCAGCCCCAACTGATTGAGACAAAATGACACAGCAGTGATTCATGGATGCTTTATTTCCTCTCTCCCCTCCAAACACTGCCTAAATATGGAGATGATTAAACCCTGGCTTGTGTAATTCCCTGCTTATATAACTGGAGCATTGGAGACATCGCCAATATGCTTTTGTTTGACAGTTTGGTGATGAGTGTGTTTGTGTGAAGGCCAGTTCTAAGCTGACACACTGTTTCCAGAGACAGGAGGGACCCCGAGTGACCTTGATGTACAGAAAACACATAAAATATATCCTGAGGAAATAATGTGCTACCAGATGGTGTGTCATTTTTTTCTCCTATGTTCACCCCTCAACCGCCAGTCCCCATATTGGTTTGTGGCATCACATCTTCATGATTTCTTATTGTATTAAACCAACATAATCATAATACCAGCTATAATCTAATTTATCTTTTATTTTCAAAGGTTAGAGCTTGTTATATTGATCAAATAAATAACTTAGCTCGAGAAACATAGGGACACAATAAAGTCCAGGGTAAAGGCATATGAGCAGTCAGAAACAGGTTAAAAACAACCAATGTGTCAGGATTTTTTAAATAGGGCAATTTAGTTAAACATTTAATTACACTTAGGGTGTTTCTTGCTAAAAAAAAAAGAGTTGAGGGGTTGCCATTGGCAAACAATAAGTACAGTTCTAATGTGAGATGCAAACCAGAGTTTCTACAGTTTGCTACAGTACATTTGTTACAAAGGGCACACATCTACCTGCATTGACACTGGATGTTGGCAAGTTCCTCTGACTGACAAGAGCAGAAGACAAACAAACAAAAGTATTTTAGGGCATCATCATAAAGTCACTTTACACACACTGTATGGTACATGGATGTTTATTTCCTTTTTTTATAGTGCCAAACTGATAGTAGATGTATATAGTCCATTTATATATTGTTTTTCCAGTCTTTAAGACTGCTCAAAGCACCTTCACATACATTAATACAGAGACAGAGGCTGCCATAAAAGCTGCCACCTGCTCAGGAGACTAACATTCAAATACACTCACACACTGCTCGCTATCAGAAGCAATTTGGGATTAAGTATCTTGCCCAAGGACGAAATGTGCACATAAAAAAAAGTACTTGAAATGAGCACTTTTTTGCCGAATTTGAGAGCTATGAGTGTTAACTATGATGCTGATCTCTCTTCCCCTTTTTCATCACAGACACAAAGGTGAGTATATGTGTGACAGGAATACTGAGCAGCAGCTGGGCCGGGGAAGAGGAGCAGCTCTCTGCTCTCTGGACAAACATTCCTTTACTCCAGTAACTCTCACACCTTTGTAACACTACATTTACAGCATGTGAGAGGTCAAACTGCCTGACCATAAAACGATCCCACTGTAGACAGGCAGATGAATTGACACACACACACACACACACACACACACACACACACACACACACACACACACACACACACACACACACACACACACACACACACACACACACACACACACACACACACACACACACACACACACACACAGACAGTCCTGTAAATGTACCAAGGTGAGGCCCAGACATGTTAACAAGGGGAGTGAGGGCCACCCTTTCTGCTGTACTGAGAGACAAAAGAAATGCTGCAGTTAAGTTCAGGTTCTTTAAAAAAACAAAGGAATTTTTAATAATCATTTTAGTACTGACCTTTTTTATAGGGGCGTTATTGTGTCTGTTTTATAATAGTAGTTTTGATTTTTTTCACTTATTTTTTTCACTTATTTTGCAGTAAATCTTAGCTGCAATTCTTTGTCAAAATAAAGACGGTTAAAGTCCCAATACATCTGTCTTTAACGGTACGTCCACACGGTTCCGTTGCGTGCTTCAACGGAGGCGCTTCCCATTCACTTTGAATGGGGTGACGTCACGCTTTGCCGAACTGCATTGTGGTTCCGTCGCGTCGCTTTGCCTCCGTTGCTCGCTTCGAAAGTTGAGAAAAGTTCAACTTTTCAAGCGTCGACGGAAGCGCCAGCCAATCAAATCATATGCCAGTACAAGCGCTAGCCAATCAAACCACGTGCTTGTGTGTCCGGGGCGGGAGATTAATGCGATTGGTTGTTGGTCGCGCGCCAGACACGCCCACCGGCAAGCTTCAACGCGACGGAACCGTGTGGACGATACGTAAGTGTTTGAAAGGAGCTTCAAAATGTTAGATCTATATATTAGCAGAATACCTACAATAAATGTGTGACAATCACTTATACATCTGCAACAATATAGTAGATGAAAATAACATGGCTGAAATCATTATTAATCAACTACACATAACTATACTTTATAAATCATAATTAAGGAACAACCTATGCTAAAAAAAAACATTTCCATAAAGGTTTGATCTGATGCTAGTTTATGACTTTTTTAGAATGGCAGTTTGTCTCACGATGTATTTAGCCAGCACTTCTCTGTCCTATTTTATCTTTCCTATGAGATTCATTAACCATCTTCATACTGACATAAGGCGCTTTCACACCGGAGTTCCCCGTACTTCTCTGTACTTTTTTTCCCCGTACTTTTCCCTTTTAGTTCCGATAGTTCCTGGGATTTTGCGTTCACACCAAAAAGAGAACTTAGTTCATGAGAACTTTTCCCCCCTTTTCAGTCCCTGCTAGAGAGCAGGTACTTTCCTGAGGAGAAAAAAGTTCAAATTTCTGATTGGCTGGGCGAATTGCAAACCACGCCCGTAAAACTCTGAAAAGTTTTTGTGAAGCCGCCATTGTATTTGCTGGCATTAACATTATTAGCATTAGCCCGCGCACCAACGCAGAGAGAATAACTTATGGCAACACAAAAGAAAAGATGGGAGCGGTGGAGTGATGAGGAGGTGTCGGCGTTCTGGCGATTTACTCGGGGACTTCGGGTGGCAGTATACGCCAGTATACGCCAGTATACGCCGTGAAGTTGTTTGCGGCCTGCCAAGTAAACCCAAAGCAGAAGAAGAAGAAGAAGTGACGTCAGCGGCTTCATTCGCGTAATCTTCCCTCAGGGACTTATTCCGGTGTGAACGCGATCTGCTCTTTAGTTCCATGGGGGAACTAAGTGCTGGGAACTAAGTGCTGGGAACTAAGTACGGCAAAGTACTTGGTGTGAAAGCGGCTATATGTTACTCTCCAGGTCAAGACCTTTCCAACAATGTATTTGGTGTACCTCTACCGCAAAGTTTTAATTTTCTCATTTCATGTTCACAAGCCATCCCAGGCGTATAGTTTCAGAGAGCACTTTCAATTTATAGAAGCTTTTCTTTTGTTTATTTGTTTATTTGTTTTATGGAAATAGTGACCAAAATGAGTCACCTTCAGAGATTACAATACGACAGAATCTGTTTCATTAGCGAATGCAAGCATACAAAGAATGTGTCTTGGCATTTCGCCTTAAAAACGCAACAGAGTAATAAAAATAGACAAAAGTAAGGTAATAATCGTCATTTTTATTATTATTGTGGCGGCTCAATTCCCAGTCCAGTTTGAGTCGCCGAGAGGCTAAGCTTGGCTATAGGCTGTGACGCGTTTTCAAAGAGAAAGTCCACACCGAAGTAATATGGTCTGACAATATTTAATAAACAAAAACGAACGACAAACTATAGGGACAAAAACGGTCAACAGAAAAAATAGGCTTGTTAGAGATGAGCTGCGGCTCGCCTCGAAAGTAGACGAGAATAGCCGATTGCAGCCGGGGGAGGTCTCAAAAAGCTCGCCTGAAGTCGGACAGCTCGGAGTCGGCTTGACTCGGTTTGCAATGGCGGAATTTACGTTGGCGTTCTTCGTTGCAGATGAAGTGGATGCAATAGAAATCCCACAATTATTATATCACTACAAATGAATGACTCAAGTGTCTGTTCATTTCGCTTCTGCAGCTCGTGGAGAGAAACTGGGGGTCTTTCTCAATGTCGAGGACACTTCCTTGGTAAGACATGTCTTCTGAGTCAGGTCCACCAGAGGCTAGGCAAGAATCCTTCCTGGCATTCGGAAAACAAAGAATGGAACAGGCTAGCAAGTGTGCAGGTGTGCGTCATATGAGGCCCCGCCTTACATTTTCCGCCAAAGATTTGGGAAATTGGTCCGTGCGCAAAGCATTGTGGGGATTTTAAGACCGCGGAGGATACACATGTACAGCCTCGAAATTTCCCGCAACGAAGGACGCCGGCCTCGGTAGGATTCCAAGCATCCTGGACATTGGAACAGTCCTTCGGCGGGACTTGATGACGTAGCATCCTTGAAATAGTGGCTCTGGAGCAACCTTCCTCGACATTGAGAAACTCAATGTCGAGGAATGCTGCTGACCAATTGTTAGGGACCAAGCAGTAAGGCAACAGGACACAGGAGTGGTTAAAATAGACTGGGTTTTTTATTTACCCAAAAGTCCACAGAAAACATCATAAATCAATAAGTTCTAATAACTAGGCCTATAAAAGAGGTCAACAGAAAACACCTCAAAGAAACATGGCATTAATTTAACAGGTGTTAACTCAACAAACTGACCTGCTACAATGAAAAACCAAGAAACCTATATAGTGGCTTGGCCAAACCAAGTTGAAACCAAGGGATAATTAATAGTAACAGAATACACAAAGGACACTGACAAAACCCAAATCCCCCCTTTAACATGGAAGCAGGTGGTTTGTCCCAATCTGTCCCAATTGGCTCCTTGCAGTATTTAAAAGTCCTCAGCGCTCGGCCACGCCCTTTGCTGAACCAGGAAGTAACCTCCCCCAATGGACATAGTAACTCAAGAGACAAAGAAAGTAATTAATACAAACAATTTTGTCAGTTAATTTATGTAACCGTAGCCAAAGTTTGACAGTCCGACGTCAGGCCGTTTAGTGAAAAAGCAAGTTAAGCTAACTGTACTCGGCTAGCTTATCAAAATGTCTTACACGTGTAAGGTTTGTAAGTTCAGTACAGGGTCCATTCCTGCATTCATTTTGCATGTTAAAATTCACAGAAATCTTGCAAACATTAGATTTCAGTGTGGACATGCAGAATGCCCTACTGTATTCAAAGTGTTTTAAAATATTGTGTATTATCTAAGAATAGTGATAATGTATTTGCCAAACAGTGCCTTTTGTTGTGTCTCGTCAAATTTGTTAGTTATGTTTACGTATTATGTCTGTCATTTCATGTTTAGTCAGGTCTGTCTATTTATGTCATTCATCACTATAAGTTCCCATGTTTCATGTCGTGTCTCGTTTTCCATTTCCTGTTTTATTTTGTACTTACCTCTTGTCTCATTTCAGGCCCTATTACTTCCTCCCTTTGTGTGTTTTCCCGCCATCGTCAGCGTCTGCCCCGCCCCTGATTGTTTCCACCTGTTCCCACTCACCTCATGTTTAAATAGTCCTGTCTCCCCCTGTCCTGTGTCAGTTTGTCTCGTTTGTTCCCACGTGTGGTCGTGCCAGGCCCAGCAAAGAGAGGATCGTTTCCAGTCTTGTCAGGTTTTGTTATTTTATTATTTTTGTAGACTTAAGTTTATCTTAAAGTGGACCTATCATGCTATATTCGAATAATATAGTGTAGGACCATACCTATATAAGGCATATTTATACTTTTTTCTTTTCAAAATACCAAACAGATCATGCATTTTAGCCATGCCTCATTTCGCTCAATTTGCACTTTTTTTTTAGCTCTGCTCTGCAAGGGCAGATTCTGTGAGAACAGCACCATCTACTGGCCTGGCATATGTACTACAGCGTCTCCAGCGCTTTCGAACGGCAATGGCCGTGGCTGTCTCCTCCTGATTGGTGGAGTTGGACCAATAGCCGTAGCGCCACCGTCCTGACGTCAGGACAGTGTTCAAATCTGGATCAGTTTTTATCAGATCCGTTGCAGCCCCTCTTTTAGAGATTTGGGTATGGAGGAAAATAGAGGGTTGTGTTTTCTGACACTTGGTGAGTTCCCTGGAACACCGGGGACACATATTCATGTATAAAAGACGTACAAAAGTGCATTTTGCATGATAGGTCCCCTTTAAGTTCTCTTTTTGTTACGCTTAGTTTTTTCCTCCTTGTGAGCGTTTTCTTTGTTATTCCAGTACTTACTCTGTTAAGAGGGATTTTCTGTTCATTGACATTAAAAAGAAAATGTTTGTTACATTCAAGACTGTGTCTCTGGGTCGCGCATTTGGGTTCTCCAGTTTGTGTCGAGGTCGTGACACCTTTTCAACTACAGCACGTCTCTAAAATGGCTTGGCAGAAGAAATGGCTTCATATTTTTTGTGTTGATTTGTTATCGCCATTGTTTTAAAAATGCAATCTCCATGTTTTTGGATATTAATATCCATTGTTTTATGGATGAAAATATTTAATAAGTGTAGGAATTGCAGATGTTGGTCAGTTAAGCACAGTTTATAAGACATGGAAGATAATTGTACATGGGATATGCAATGGAAGACTACATTTGTGGTAGCCATGGTATGCTCACCCATTTAGCACAAGAAAATACATGTTCTTGATACCGTTCAACAATTAAGAATAAATTGTTAAAATGTATTGTTTGCTGTCTCCCTGCAGTTATTGGTGAGCTTTAAAATTGTGTCAAGAATTTCTGGTAATCTGTAAATTATCAGCATGACATGAAGTATACTATAATAAACAAATTGTTTTACAGTTACAATACTGATACTGTAACTTAAAACTATAGTATTAAAGTTTCTATTTTACAGTTGAAACACTATTACCGTAAACAAAAATTCAGTACTTTTTAAATGGCAGTGTTTTATTTTATAATTAAAATACTATTACCGTAAACAAAAATACAATGCTTGGAAATTACTGTGTTTTATTTTACAGCTATAACACTACTGCTGTAACAAAAATACGTACTTGGAAGTTACTGTGTTTCATTTTACAGTTAAAACACTATTACCGTAAACACAAATACAGTACTTGGAAGTTACTGTGTTTCATTTTACAGTTTAAACACTATTACCGTAAACACAAATACCGTACTTGGAAGTTACTGTGTTTCATTTTACAGTTAAAACACTTTTACCGAAACATATGGAAGTTAAACAACAAGGGATTGAGGAAGAGGGGAGTGTAGAAAAAGAAAAAGAGAGAAGAGAATGAATCGGGGAGGGAAGAGAGAAAGAGTGAAGGAGGGGGGGTATTTCTTTACCAGAGCAGCATAACAAAGAGGGCTTTGTGAGTGCAGCGCTGAGAGAGTGAAGTAGAGCCAGGGCTTAGGGTGTTCAGCAGTGTACACTGACTGCATTCCTGCTGAGTGATTAGAGCAACTCTTAATTTATTCTCCTCCAGAATTAACACACTGCTGTCTCTGGGACTCACTCTCTCTTCTTCTCTTCCTCAGGAACTCCTTCCCTCATGCTACAATTTCCTGTCTCATGCTTACTTTTCCACTCAGACACTGTACATTTCACTTCCTCTCTTTAATATGCTGTCCTCTTCAATAAGTCTTCTGTATCAAGGGTCATTCCAGTCTGTGACTTACATTACTTTGTACTTTCAGGATTGACCATTAACCCAGGTTGTCACTTTCTAAAGGTAAACTACCATCTGAAAGTGGGAAATATTAATAAAATATCCAATCTGTGAACATAAGTATTTAACATGCCCAGCCTCTAAAACAGCTAAGCTAAATCAATTCCCTTCAATGGAATCACAATGGTTAGTGGATTCCTTTGCATGGTTTAAGTATTTCCACAATATCACGTCTAGTTGAACTTTGGTGCAATGTTACACATAGATTCACACAATTGATCAAACTGTCCTGACAATGATAACCTTTGGGGGAACAGAGAACCGTACCATGTCAATGAGAGAATCTATGATAATAGATATGAGGGGTGAATGAGTATCTTCCAATCAGAGGGTCAGTGGTTCGGTCACTTGCCTCTGCACTCAACATGTTGAAGTGTCCAGGTTTAATAATCACAAAATGCTCCCGAAGCCATGTCAATGGTATCTATCACAGAAAATTGAATGGTTTGCAGACAGGAGATATTGGTCACTATGTGACTGAGCTTCTCCCATCATATACTTTTCAGATTGCATGGATTCATTTTGAGAGAGCCTTTACATAACCATAGCAACACATCTTTAGCCGCTAGTTTGCCCCCTCAAATAACATAACCATGTCCTTAAACAAAATAGTTTAGTATTAGGATTAATTCAATTTATTATAAATTTGTATATACATTTTCAATTCTATTTACATTTTAGAATTTCTAAAGACCATAACAACAGTCATGAAAATGAAAAAAAAGAAAGAAATTAATATAGGAAAGGCAGGTTTTTGGTTTAAATAGTATGGTGGGAATTAGTACATGTCCACTAGAGCAATTTTTTTAGGTATATACGTTTTTTCTGTTCAATATTCCAAGCATCTTTCCACATGAAAAATGTTCGTTTGTTTCCTCCACATTGTCACTGTAAGAGTTTTGAGGCAGATGGGGGTGCTGCAGCCCCCCACAGCATTTTCTGGTTGCTAACGCCATTGTAAAACATAATCACTGATGTTTCGCTGTAACGGTGGTGGACTCATCAGAACTGAGTGGGTGAGCTGACCAATCAGAGCACACTGGGCTCACAGGGAGGGGGGGGCAGGAGCTCCAACAAGCCGTTTAGGACAGAGTGAATACACATACTATACAGAGATGCTGTATGAGAAACCAATGTGAGTTTGGAAAATTGCACAATGTAAATCTATTCTAGTATACCTCAACAATGGAATTATGATCAGTAGAAATGGCCATGACATGGGACCTTTAATTAATATTTGATGGTCTTTCCTGGGGCGACTAACGCCCCCTTGTGGCAAGCCTCTGCTTACGCGGCCCTAACTTAATTTCATATTTATTCTTCCCCAGATAAGGCACATATATATATTTAACCATAATAAAATGACTAGTTGTTTGTGTCAGACAATCAAAATGTACATTTGAGTATAAATTATCTTGTATTTAAAAATGCTATTTGCAGATCTTTTGTTACATTTGAACCCATCAACATTTAGTGATTTTACTTTTTTGATTAAAAGAAATAGCAGAATAGCAAATACATCAATGTGCCAACCCATCCTCTAGTGTTTCTACTATGCCAATATGATATAAAA
Source organism: Trematomus bernacchii (assembly GCF_902827165.1). Lineage (NCBI taxonomy): Eukaryota > Metazoa > Chordata > Actinopteri > Perciformes > Nototheniidae > Trematomus > Trematomus bernacchii. The sequence goes on from NW_022987803.1 coordinate 5,100,405, forward strand.
GGGACATAATGTACACACACACACACACAGAGTTCAACAAGCAATACACACACACACACACACACACACACACACACTTACACACTGTACAAGATAGGTTAAGTAGTGTTTTTTAAATATAAGTATTTAACAACTGGAAAACTATCATATCATCTTCTCTCACAAAAGGGACTCCCATGATGCAACAGGGCCATTCTCCATATGGAACTAAACAGGAACTGAGATATATGGCCTGTTAAAGTTGGACAGTTGTGCAGTAAGATCACTTTTTCCATCGACATGCTCTGCCAGTTCAGCCACTCCAGGTCCATAAACTATCCTCCAGGCAGAAACAGAAGATTAATTCCCAGCATGCATCATCTTGCTCCTTTAGTGATGCTGGCGTTTAGTGATGGTTGCTTTAACCATTTTCGTATAAATGATTATCCACAGATGTGTGTCACTGCTGTGGAAGCACTTTGGAAATGATGCACGCGCAGCGGAGCAGGTCACGGTGTCGGAATGTCTCGCGATGTTGGTAAATTCTTAAAAAACAAAACACCATTTAATTTCGGGTTAAAATGTGTTACTTACTGAGCATTGTAACGGGTAGTATATTACCCACATTTCATTAGTAATGCGTTACATTACTTCGTTACAGCAAAAAGTAATACATTACTGTTACTTTTGTAACGCGTTACACCCAACACTGATTGTCATACTCTCTTTGCTCTAGTCCACTTTTTCTGCTGCCCATCTCCTCTCTGTGCTCTCTAATTTCTATTTTCTCATAAAAATTTCAGATTTTATTAATCAGTTACAGGCACACATGTTTACGTCATCTTGGCATTCTGTCTATCATGTTGCAACATTGTGTCTGGGGAATTTCAGTAATTTGTTGACAGGAAGTGAAAAAGAATTTGCACAATGGCTTCTCGTTCTAAAAATGTTCCAGTTCCTTAAAAGCAAACTTTTAACACTGTTATACAATGTTTATTTAGCTCAATTTGGCCCAGAACAATGGCAGTGCTGGATTATGGGAAACTGGATTAACCACTGAGTATTGTAAACAAAGAGGTCTGATGTAAATCAGATCAGGTGAAGTAATCTCCACTTGAGATTCAAGAGATGTACATTTAAGCTTTTTAAATGTTCTGAAATCTTTAAGATAAACTGCTTTAAAACTAAAGTAATTGAAGAAGTCACCACTGAACTACAACAATCATTTGTTTAGTTCAGAGTTAGTTATGTTGGACCATGAGACTACATGTTTACCTTAAACCACTTATAAATCTTTTCTCTCATTACACAACTTTACTTAGATGTCCCTGTTGAACTGGAGGTTAACCATGAAGTGCAGTCAAAAATACTAAAAGTTCATTACTTGGCAAGAAAACATTGTAAAGATTCAAACGGTCAACAAAAGGGAATCATTAAAAAAGGCTTCCTATTAGTCTGTTTTCTCCCACCGATGTGAATTATACAAGCCCACGTTGAACAATCCATCAAATTGGCGAGGTCTGCCAAGGGACAACATTTGGTTACAGACTTTGTTTGATTCTCTCTCCGCGTTAGAGCCAGGATTGTTTAGGGAGGGCATTAGTAATTCTCTAAACGGTACTACTCTATCCAATAAACAGAATAAACTGTAGGGCTGCACGATTTATGTTTATAAGATAATCCAGTTTCTGAAAGGCAGTGATTCTGCCAAATTTGCTTTGGAGAATTGCATATTCAGAATGAAACCTCATAGTTTGACCCTGCAGTAAAAAGCACATCAGGGATCACAGACTCTTCCTGAAGAGTTAAAGCTAATATTCAATCAATCAAATTATCCTCAGAGTTTTATCTGAGGTTGTGCTTCGTCACCGCAAAGAGTGTCTTTGGTTGCAGCTTTGTGTGAAGTGGGTTAGGGTTAGCTTCCAGCTAACGTGCTCCAAGGACTAAAGAGCTCTGCAGCAGGTGATTCAATCTGAGCAGAACATCATTGATACCAATTGACCGTGTGTCAGAGATATTGATGAAAACATTTACCTGTGAATGACCAAAGGAATATTTAAAATAAATAGGAATAAGTACCAACACTCTACAGAGCAGCGTCTTTACTTATCGTCCACAATCCACCATAACAAGTTGTTTTATTTTGGTTGTTTTTATTACTTAGAATAAAGGAACAATTTAACGCCTCCATCTACGGAGGATAGGAGCCCAACATAAAAGTCAGAAAGGCTGTTTTTGCCCCGGGACCCAAACCAAGATCCTACAAGACAGAGCATTAACTCACAAAACACGGTACACGGTCTACTGGGTACAGCATCAGGGCAAGGTTGGAAGAAGAAGGTAGAAGAGGTGCTGGGAAAGTGAAGTGACTGCAACAAATTGGAAAGTCTGAGGCCATCTGGTGGAGTGGTAGAGAAAACCCCATTTCCCAATGTGATATGTGTCTGGAGGAAGGGTCAGTGAGACAGAATGTGACTAGTTGTGATCTCAATCTCATCCTCAGAGAGCTGGACCCACTGAGATCATTGGATCATGGGATGGTCAGGCCCAAGGTCAGCCCTCTGATCACCAACTATGTTGCCCTCTGGGTCAGCAGGGCTGCGAGAGCTGCTTGCTACAACCATTACATGTAAAACATACTGTAAAAGCTCTATCACATTACTGAGCACTCAACCTAACAAGCTGCCATGTGTTTGAGTTGACACAAACAGCACCGTGGAGCCTAATGCACTCAGCCTCCATGACCAGGCCGAAGGTCAGGCCCTGTCCTGAAGACTGCTGTGTGTGTGTGTGTGTGTGTGTGTGTGTGTGTGTGTGTGTGTGTGTGTGTGTGTGTGTGTGTGTGTGTGTGTGTGTGTTGTGTGTGTGTTGTGTGTGTGTGTGTGTGTGTGTGTGTGTGTGTGTGTGTGTGTGTGTGTGTGTGTGTGTGTGTGTGTGTGTGTGTGTGTGTGTGTGTGTGTGTGTGTGTGTGTGTGTGTGTGTGTGTAATGCTTGTTGAACTCTCTGATCCGGGTCAGAGTGGAGTCGACACCATATGACGGAGCTGAGACCAGAAGACGCTGCCATGAATCATCAGATCGGAGGATAGGGCTTAAATGTCTCCTATTATACTATTTTTAGGCATATATTATAGGTCTTAGATATATAAAAAAACATGTCTATGAAGTGTTTTACTCAAAATACCAAACATATCACCCATTCTAGCCATGCCTCATACCCCTCTATTTCAGCCCTGTTAGAGAAGTGCTGATTCTGGGTCCGTAGCTTTAAAAAAAAAAAGAGAGGAGAGCTCATTCAGGAGAATTCTACCCAGATTCTTAGCAAAATGCTGCCGTGATTAAACGCCATATTATGATTAAACCACATCAAGGATTATTTCTGAAACAGTATGGAGCTCAAATGCTTTTTCTCTTGCGGGTTTATTACAAGGACAGTACCTTTATATACGGCTTCTTTACACATACTCTCTCCAGTACAGGTTAGCTCTGAGTGTTAGCGATGCTTGCTAATGTAAACAAATACCATATTACTTCCAAAACACGTTGTGCATTGTTTCTGATACAGCGACGTTATATCGTCACATTTCTGATATTACGTCATATTGGCAGCAAATCTGGATCAGCTCCGTTGCACCCCCGTTTTTAGAGATTTGGGTAAGGAGGAGAAGAGAGAAGGTTTTATTTTCTGACACTTTGTGAGTCTCCTGACACAACAGGGACACATATTCATGTATAAAAGACTTCACAAAGTGAATTTTGCATGATAGGGGACCTTTAAGGGGAACTCAAGTATGGATGCTCTATTAGCCTAATGGATCGTAAGATATCTGGGAGATACAGGTGATTTTTGTACTGGAGAGACAGCCCATTTTGGCTTCATGCGCCACAAAAAACTCAGTTTCCAACACTGTATCCTGTTCTCTTCATACATCGAGGGTCACACCTCCACCAGAGCAGAGCCATCCAGAAGAATGGGTTCTGGGACACAGAGACTGGGAGGTCTGGCTCTTGCAGCAGGCGGCTGGACCTCTCTGTGTCTTGGCAGCCAGCACATCTTGAGAAATGCACAAATTGTTTGTTTTAGGATAACAACCCACTCATTCAGGATGCACATCCAGCCTGGAAGCTGATGCTCCTTCAGAAATGTTTTAATTCCTGCAGTATACAAAACCACTGCAGCAAATATACTGTGTCTGAAATAACAGAGGACAACATTAGCGTGCACACATGCATGTTTGTGTGTATTTAACTAGACAAACTGAACCGAACAAAATGAGCAACAGCTGATTGGTCTCTAGTGTAAACAACTGAAAGCTGGTGTTCATCATTGCATAACCATTAGATTTCATGTGTTAGGGGGAGAGATGGAAAATGGGATTTTATGCTAAAAAGACTGACTTTGAAACATATTTAATTGATTTTATGAAACTCATTCCGATTACTTTTGAAGCTCTTCGTGAAGGAATCTCTCATTGGCCAGTGATAACAGGAGGAATACAGCAAGCAAAACCTGTTTCAATGTTCATATGGACCCCTAAATATTAAGTCTAGCTTTTAAAAATGTTACCATTGTATAATATCTAACAAATCTTCCACCACAGTAAATAACAAAACCATATAACAATAATAATTACTGATTTTCCCAATGGGTTTCAACATGAATGACAAATGAAAAGAAACAAAGCATCAAGAAATGAAGATACTACGAAACAATATTTTTACACCCACTCCTTTTCAAGCTGAAATGTCAGTTTTGTTGTCACTTATTTCAGAAGGCATCAGAACATGAAAGATAATTAACCCGTCAGATTATGTTGCATTTATAAATGTTGTGTAAAGCAACTCCATTACATTTATTTCTTTAGACTCTCTGTATCTTGTAAAGAAAATGTCCTTCAAAATCCAAAGCTGGAAGGCAGGCTTTCTGATATAAATGTGTAGTCATAAAGCCCAAGAGATCAAATTTCACATTACTCTGGCATCATTAGTTATTTTTCATGAATTGACAAAGCTTAAGACTATATTCAACTGTTGAGTGATACCAACAATGAGTAGTAAACTGAGCTTCATCTATTTAATCTGCTGATAATTAGATACAGTCACATCAAATCATTCAGGCACAATGATCAATACACTCTCACTCCCTAAGCGTCCAGGAGTGACGCTTGGTCAGGGTCCCGTGGCGTCCAGTTGTGACGCGCCGAGGCTCCTTCAGCTTCATAAACGGACGCAAAGAGCTTTCAACTGATTGCAATGTATTCCCATCGGCGGCGGTATTTGACGCTTAGGGAAGCACCGCATCCATTTATGTCGGCAGCTGTTAAAGGCAATGTGAGCGTCCATTCCCATTGGATAACGGAGAATTGTACACCCGGAAGTAAGTATTCTCCTTACTGTCGATTGATTTGACAGTGATATCTCCACTACTCATCAACTCAAAAACACCAGATTACCTTTGTTAATTAAACGACATTGATAGGTTTAAATTGTGTACAATGCTTTTGTGTTTTTCCCCTTCAATTCTGAGAAACAACTTGTTTTCTCTGAAATGTGGAGCGCCAAAGAGACTACACTACCCACAATCCCCAGCTATTGTTGTGACGACGCCTGTCCGCTTTGCGACAAACTCCGTGATTCATCTTCAAGCTCTGGGATTGGATGTTAGAGTGGCAGTGCGCCAAGGTTACGCCGAGCGTCAAGCTCTTTGAAATGGAACGAAACCACGGCAGACTATTCAAAACTGGACTCGAACGCCCCCCCAGAACTACACATGCTGGCTATTGTGTTTCGCACATAGACTGTATATATAAATGGACGTAGGGTCCGTGACGTCACCCATAGGATTCTGCAGAGTTGCCGAGAAGCCCTTAGTAGGCGGAGTCGGCCACTAACGGCTCGACAGTGGCGTCAGAGTTCCACTCCCGCCTGCTCCAGCCTGCTCCAAATAAGGACAAAGAGGCGGAGCCGAGGCGGGACCTCCTGCCTCCGAGCTGGAAGTAACTGAGCTAGCTCAAGCTACCAAGCTAAGCTAACATGCTCCCCATCTGCACACTGTCGTCGCATTGTACGTTTCTAAGGTAAGCGGACATGAGACTATTCAGCAAAACTATAAATAATAATCTAAGTTGAGTTTTTAGCATAATACTTCAGAATCTTAAAATCCCTTAACGTTTGTATGCAATGTGCTAAATGCAACACTGGAATCAAGCAAATATTAATATGTTTGCATGACATTAGTTATTTATATTTTGCCATCACTTAATTATACGTTTAATACATTTAAGTTAAGCTAAGGTGCATGTGATGACAGCTAGTTAGTGCTCTTACCTGTGAGGCCTCCTCCAAACAGCATTATAACCAGACTGTATCATTAAAACTATAAGTACCAGTTCTAGATCCTTGACTTTAGACAAACAATTCAAAAGACAAAATGTATTTAAAGACCAATCTTTATTTGAAGGTGCCTCTTAACCTGAGATATTAGTTATACAGTAATAGTATTGACAATCTAAAAAAACTGAGCAACTCAACGGTTCACTTTTATATTTCTTATTGTCTAAAGCATTTATTATTTTCATTTTTCCCCTCTCATATTCAGTGTGGATGGATTGAGACAGCGTGGTGTCCAGAGAGCTGCAGAGACTTCAGGGAGAAACCTCCGTGTGATGGACGTCCTGTCTGTTGGTTTGGAGAGGACTGAGGGTCTTTCCTCTGTGAGGAGGATCAGGCCTGATGGAGGAGCCCATGCTGGGCATAGCTGATACCAACTGCACAGGCCTTGTCTGTCACTTTATTTGACTAAATGTGTTTACTTATACATTTAATAGGTTTACACCTTCTGTCCATATGTGTTTTTTATTTAAAACATGTTTGATTAACTTTTGGTTCACATTTCAATAAATTGAATTTGTATTTGCACTCCTTTTGTCCATTGTTCTTACTGAAAATGTTAGATTACACATTCACATCCGACTGAAGATTGGCCCCATTTATTTGCGTTGCAAACTCTGCGGTACAAGGTACATGTTGTGAAGCTCATAAAGTGAGGCAAATAGAATTAATCAGCTGATGGAGTGTAGATGTGGAAATAGGTGCATTCGATCAGCTGACTGTGTTTTCACAATAAAAGTAGTTTCTTAGTGAATGTCCTGTACTGGTCTTAAAATATCATAACATCAGCTTTTAATTTTCCTATTGGATGTTTTTCTTGACCCTCGGAGAAAGAGGAGATGCTGAGTCGTGTCTTTCAGGCATGTCCTTTCCTAACAAAAATTACAGGAAACATAAAACATATTATTGCAGAACAAGTGTGTTATTTATGAAAGAGGTGTGTTTGTGTTTAGGGGCTGTAGATATAATTATTTTGTAATTGTAATGTTTTTTTTTATTTCAACAGTGAGCTACAAAGACAATCAGATTATGAATGAACAGTATGACATTCATCAACATTGAAATGTATTTTATTATCAAAATAATATTTAACTGTTATCAAAACTTAGTGCAACTGTAGAAGCTTGCTCTGTTGTCTCACTGAAAGAATAACTTTTACCACGTTTTTACAGACAATATTGAGAGATAAATAGCAGTTGTCACTATGCGTTAAATATCTTTGCCTTCAATACCTTAAATTAGAAAGCTGACAGTCATATTGCTTGTTAACATCTAAATGTAACCCTTTGCATGGAAAAAAACCCTCAACTTCACTGATGTGTAGGTGATCTAGTATTTAGTATTGTTTAATGGAATGTATATCAGTGTATTAAAGTCAATACTTCATTTATTTAAACCAATATCTTTCTTGATTCTTTGTACAGTATGAAAAAAAGAGTCTTTGTACCTGTGCTGAAGTTCACTGCTGTGAGGAGTCCAGTTCTGTCTCTCACTCTCTGGTCCAGCCTGTCTGCATCACCTGCACACTTTAAACAAACAGATATATATGTAAAGAACCATGTGTACAAACAATATAACTGATTATCTTCTGTTGAACATGTTGGATTGTGTATTGGCCGAGTCAGGGTCCTTTTTATTTTACTGTAACTTTGGAAGTTGTGTTACCAATGCTTACTGTTTATTTGATACCAATTTGGTAATGCAATTAATAAAAACAACAAGGTTTGGGTTCGTTCTTCAGATGACTGTGATGTTAATGTGTAAGCTCAATAATGAACTCCAGCTCAACCAACCATATTGTAATATCTAAGTAATCATCTTGAAATATGACATTAATAATTGTAATATACACACATCTTATTGTGAGGTTGATTTCACATACACTACTTCGACGTTAGCTTGTCTACATACTCGAGCATAGCCAATTTAAATTAACCTTAGCGATGCATACAGTTCCTACCTACATAATAAAATATCTCTCTCAGTTACAAGGATGACCTTATTTTATCAACCTCAAACAGAAGCCTTTTGTTCTCCAGTATTATCCCACTTAACGCTTAACACTTGTCTATTTCGTTTTAACCTTTATATATACGGTCTATGGTTTTAAGTTAACTTGGAGGCTACGATTAGCATCGTTAGCACCGATGTAGCTACCACTCGCTTACACGCTAACCCAAGCCTTAACATACATTACGTAGCTGATTAAAATCATAAACACATAAGTACTCGAATTTCACTTACCGCAAAACGGCATTCATGCACCGTCTGTTTTAACCGCAGAGCGAGTCACAATAGTCCGATATATAAGCATGAAGAACAAACAAACACGGCCGGGGTCAAGTTGTGTTCCCTGGATGAACTGAGCAGGCAGAGTCCCTGTAGCTTCACGGAGACGGAGCAGCTAGCAGAGAGACAAGAAGCTAACAGCAGCAGTCACTTGACAGAGCTGTCACTCAATGTGACCACGCCCTAATTTATGCAAAAACTTTAAGACCTAATATAAATAAAAGGGTCATGTTAGAAAACAATTCACTCACAGATTCATAATCATGAAGGTGGAATCTAACTATATACATAATAAAATGTATTGCAGCCAGGGCTAGAAACGTTTTTTTTAGGCTGTGAAATTGGGCATTTTAACATGGGGGTCTATGGAAATTGCTCCTTTCTGCAGTCATCGCCTATCGGCCAATATATGAACTGCAGTTTGTGGCACTTCCGTATTGGCGTCCCGGCTCTTCCCCAGAGTTTGCCGCTTGGTTTCGCAACATGTTCTCTATGGCACGTCTCTACTGGGAATTGTAGTTTTAAAAGACGTTTTAGTTTTTCCCAAAATTAGAAGTTGACAGTATCAAACTGTCTACAGCCCTGGAGGTTTAGGCGATAGGAAACAAATTGTTGTGTACAAATTTAAAACATGTAATTACTAAATGGGTGAAAATCGCTTGTATCCATAATGGGCAGCATTAATATATACCCACATGACAGCTCATTGTTACTTTGTAATTCTACTCCACTACAATTCAGAGGTTAACCTGGTATTTTTACTCCACTACATTTATTTTAGTTACTTTGCAGATTCTGATTAATGATGTGAAATATAAACAACCCTTAAAGCAGACTTTAGTTACACCTGAGTAAAATTCAGGGAAAGGTGATTGTCAAGTGCCAACAATCAGGCGAGATATTTGATAGTTGGTGCTTGAGAAGACTAAACATTTATCTGCAGATCTCTATAAAGTATATTCATTAATCGTTATTCTCTACTAATAGTTAATTAAAGACTGTATATAATGGCTATTTTGCACATCACTTTCAAGATTTCAAGATTTTCTAAGGTTTATTGACATATCATATTATACACAACTACGGTGTAGTTATGCAATGAATGAAGAACTTGGGTCACAGGTTCCTCAACAGTGCATTACAAGACATCTATCAATATGTGTGTACCTCCACCATTAAACTGTCAAATTCTGCACATTTCTTATACTATCTACATACATAAGAGTATAATTAATGTGTATAATATCAGTTAAAACAAGTGCTTCAACATAGTTAACATTGCAGGAAAGCAATATATTAGACGTTAAGTACTTTGTCAGGCTTAATATTTATCTGTAAATACCCCCAAAGCTTTTTTCTTATTTGAAAGAAGACCTTAACCTAAAGTATTCTTTAATGTGTTAATAAAGGTTAATTAGTTTTTCTGTTTTGCATATCCTCATATTAATATCTTTGTACATCCGGCACTAAACTGTTTTATTGTAGAGATCACTTACAGTATCTTCTTGATTTTGTATATTCTATATTTCTATCATTGACCTTCTACTTTCCCCCTATGAAAGTATGTACTCTTAATATTTTTTTCATCAAATAACATTATTCAACAAAAATAACATTATTCAACACAAATAATTCAATAACGTGCTTTAACCACTAGGCGGTGCACACAAGGTACACACAGCATACTAATAATAACTTTGTATTAGTGTAGGACACTTATGTATGTATAACATCTGAAGATGTGTAGTTTTATTCATGTTTTCACATAATTTTACAGGATATTGCAATACTATTTCTCATGTTTTACTTCTACACATTAATATCTGATTTGTAAAACATCACAGACTGAAAGGTATCCGTCATTTAATTGTAAGCTATTGAAATTGTGACTGCAGCCACACCCCCAGGACCCAGATGGAAGCCTGAGCCTGCTAACTCCAGCCCATATCTCCAACACACCTTCTCCAACGCAAAATTCACACCCAGCAAACAAAAAGGCCATAAAGACATTAACTGGGAGGAGATTCGTTGTCATAACTGTTCAGGATTAGGTCACATGAAGAGAAATTGCCCCTCACCAAAGAAAACAACAAGAGCCAAAGTTTATTCAGCATTTCCTGAAATCACTGACCCCACTGTGCTTCACCTTAAAACACAAAATCAAGAAATTAGTATTCTCATGCTTATAAACGAACTGGAAGTATGTGCTGTTTTGGACAGTGGTGCACGGAAAAGTGTGTTGGCTCTGCATCAGTACGAAGCTATTCACACAGAGGTCCGGCCTCCTCTCCAGCAATCAGTTGTTACGTCCGTTGTTGGTATCGGTCCGGGTGACATACCTGTGCTCGGTGAGGCTAACTTCCCTGTCCAGATAAACCGACGCCAAGTTAGCATACACTTCCTGGTTGCTGACATAGCTTCAGATGAAGCCCTGCTAGGCCATCCATTCCTGGTCCAATCCAAAGCACGTCTTGATTATGGTACCAATCGTATGGTTCTGTTTGGTGAAGAGGTCCCATTCTTCAAGCCACCAAGCAAGCCACCATCACGTGCAGTGAGAGTATCCCGGACTGTTGTAGTGGAGCCTGGGCGGGAGTACATGGTGCCAGGCTACACACGTTTTAAAGGACAAGCTAAAGGGGAAGTAATGCTTAGCCCCACCAAGGGTTTCGTTGAAAAACACAGACTGCTGGTAGCCCGAGCCCTTGTAGAAACTCAGCACTCTGGAACTGTGCCAAAAAGGACGGCACCTACCGCCTTTGCATAGACTATAGAGCCCTAAATTACAGCACTATTAAAGATGCGTATCCACTACCCCGCATCCAAGACACACTAGACACCCTCTCCAATGCCAAATGGTTCAACAAGCTGGACCTCGCCTCCGGCTATTGGCAGGTCGAGCTGACCCCTAGAGCACGCAAAGCATCTGCCTTCTGCACAAGAAATGGACTGTTTGAGTGGAATGTCATGCCCTTCGGATTAGCCCCTGCAACCTTTCAGCGCCTGATGGACCGTGCGTTGACCGGCATGCAGTGGGAGACCTGCCTCGTCTACCTGGACGACATCATCGTGCTGGGCAGAGATGTGCCAGAGATGCTGCAACGACTGAGCCAGGTTTTCGACTGCCTCCAACAGGCTAACCTGAAACTCAAGCCTGCAAAATGCTGTCTCTTTCGCCGCCAGGTGGCCTACCTGGGCCACATTGTCTCTGAGGATGGTGTGGCTACTGACCCCAGCAAAGTTCAGAAGGTGCAGGAGTGGCCGGCGCCTACATCAGTCCAAGAAGTCCGCCAGTTCATCGGCCTTGCATCATACTACAGGCGGTTCATTAAAGACTTTGCCTCCGTGGCTGAGCCTCTCCACGCCCTGACAAAGAAGTATGCCCGTTTTCACTGGAGTGAAGGATGCCAGGAATCATTCAACGAGCTCAAGCGCCTGCTAACCACAGCACCAGTTTTGGGTTATCCACTCGACCAAGGCAGCATGATACTGGACACAGACGCCAGCGATGTGGGCATTGGCGCTGTCCTCTCTCAGGTTCAGCAGGGTAGAGAGCGCGTGCTGGCCTATGGGAGTCGCAAATGATCCAAAACTGAACAGAATTACTGCACTACACGACGTGAACTGCTGGCTGTGGTGGAGTTTACATCACACTTCAGGCAGTACCTCCTGGGCTGGCCCTTCACAGTGCGCACTGACCACAGCCGCCTTCGCTGGCTAACACGGATGAAAGAGCCTGAGGGACAGCTTGCCACGTGGTTGGAGAGACTGGGTGAATACAACTTTGAGATTGTTCATCGGCCTGGCCGGCTGCACAGCAACGCAGACAGCCTCTCAAGGAGACCCTGCCGTGAGTCTTGTCCATGTAAGCTGCCATGCCCCTCCCCTCAGCCGGTGAGCTTTAGTGATCAGGCGGTGCAGTGCCAGTTGGACTCTGACATCAACCAGGCGATGGTGAGTCCAGAGGGGGTAGAGAGACCCTCAGCTTCCCCAGCAGTGAGTCCAGTGGGGGTAGGAGAAGCTTCACCTGCTGAGATCGACAATGTAAATTCTGGAATAATCTACCGGACTACGACCAACAATACTACTGGGCTGTTCTGCGGCTGGAGCCCAGAGGAACTGCGGCAGGCTCAGGAGGCTGATCCAGACATAGGCCCCATCAAAGCCTGGATGGAGGCCAGCGACGAACGGCCACAATGGGTAACAGTCTCCCCGTGCAGCCCAGCTACAAATACATATTGGAGCCAGTGGAAGCGGCTCTACTTCAAAGACGGAATTCTGGTTAGTCGGTTCTACTGCCTAGATGACACACAGTTTTATCCACAAGTGGTGCTGCCTCGAGTCTTCCGCCCTGATCTCATGAAACAAATGCATGACGGCCAAATAGGTGGACATTTTGGTGTAATGCGCACAGTGGCCCGGCTGCAGACCCTTCTGGTACATAATGAGAGAAGACGTTGCCCTCTGGTGTAGCACCTGTACCAGCTGCGCATCCAAAACCAGGCCCCGTAAGACACCACAAGCTCCACTGTCAGGGTAGGAGCCCCCATGGAGCGCATCGCCTTGGACATCATGGGGCCCCTGAACGAGACAGATTGCAAAAACTGTTATGTGCTTGTGATACAGGACTATTTTACAAAGTGGGTGGAAGCTTACCCCCTTCCCAACCAGCAGGCTGTAACTGTGGCTGAAGTGCTGGCTTCAGAGTGGGTGTGTCGTTATGGAGCACCACAGATGCTGCACAGTGATCAAGGCCGAAACTTTGAATCCGAAGTGTTTCAGGAAACGTGTAAGCTGTTTGGCATTGAGAAAACACGCACAACACCTTTCAGACCTCAATCTGATGGCCAAGTCGAAAGATTTAATGCCACACTACAAAAGATACTGGCCACAACAGCTGAGCGCTGCCACTGGGACTTGGACCTCATGATCCCCTATGCTGTTATGGCTTACAGAGCAACCAAGCACAGTGCAACTGGTTTCACCCCCAACTTCAAATCAAATCAAATCAAGTTTTATTTATATAGCACATTTTTAAACGATTTTTGGTCGAGCCAAAGTGCTGTACATATAATAAAAATACCCTACAGTAAAGACACTTTACAGCAAATACAACAGCACAGTTTGTTCAGAATATCAGTATGAGAAAAACGACACCCTCTGTCCTTAGACCCTCACATCGTACAAGGAAAAACTTCCAGAGAAAAACCCACATTTCAAAGGGAAAAATGGGAGAAACCTCGGGGAGAGCAACAGAGGAGGGATCCCTCTCCCAGGACGGACAGACGTGCAATAGATGCCGTGTGTAAATCGAAGAGATAATACATTTTACAGCGTAGGTAGACCAAATGTTTGGAAATGCATGTATCTATAATAAGAAGAAGAATCCACGAAGATGTCAACAACAATCCTGTGGGAGCCATCAGAGAAGCAGCATGACGCGAGCCAGGCAGGACCGCAGAGACAGGCCCAGCCACGACCCGAAGTCCACGACTTAATCTAGAACTCAGGATAGAGGACAGGACCACAGCAAGAGGATCAGCCTCGACTCCGGATCCCGGCGTAGATATAGACACATAAAAGAAAAATGTGGCTGGGTTAATCGGAACACAGACACAGACAGACAGAAGGAAGAACAAGCACTCCCTTAGGATAGGTTAAGGGAAAAGGGTAGCAAGTAAGAGAGTAAGAAACAGAGGTGGAGAGGCACACGCAGGGAACAAAGGCCCCACTGGAGCCTTAGTTGGAATTTAGCAGAGGTAGGGAGGAAGCTGTGAATACGGTCATAACACTCCCCGGCCTGCCTAAGCCACTCTGCAAACCTGTTTCCCTCTAATAAAACCTCGAAAGGTCAAAGAGGGAAAAGGTTTTTGGATAAAGAGAGGATAGAAAGAATCGATTATCGATTATTATTATTAGAATATGAGAAGTAGAGAGAGAAAAGATTTAGAAGAATGAGAAGTACCTTATTTTTCAATATAAGATCCACATTTTTAGGATTTAAGTGAAGGCCAGAGAGAAGAAGTGAGTTTTAAGTATTGATTTAAAAACCCCTAGGGTCTGGGCCGACCTCACATGGAGGGGCAAAGTGTTCCAGAGCCTGGGGCCCGCTGCTGCGAATGCTCGGTGCCCTCGGGTTTTAAGCCTAGTCTTGGGCACTACCAGCAGCAGCTGGTCAGCAGACCTTAAAGCTCTGGCTGGGGTGTAGCGATGGAGGAGTTCGGCTATATAGGCCGGAGCCAGCCCATTTAGGGCTTTGAAAACAAATAAAAGGATTTTAAAATCTATTCTGAACCGAACTGGAAGCCAGTGTAGTGAGGCCAGAATTGGGGTGATGTGGTCACGCTTTTTATGGCCAGTGAGAAGACGTGCAGCTGCGTTCTGAACTAGCTGCAGGCGTCTAATTGAGGCCTGGTCCATACCCACATACAGAGTGTTGCAGTAATCCAGTCTCGAGGTAACAAAGGCGTTAATAACCCTTTCTAGGTCTTTAAAAGATAAATACGACTTGGTTTTAGCCAATAGTCGTGTTTAAAAAAAGCAGGATTTGACAACGGTGCTGACCTGCTTATCAAATGTAAAAGCGCTATTAAAGGTCACTCCAAGGTTCATGACAGAGGGGAGGATGTTTTTATTGAGGGAGCCCAGAATGTCAACCGGAGAGGCTGAAGGTTGGGGTCCAAAAAAGATGACCTCGGTCTTGCTCTCATTGAGGGTGAGGAAGTTTTGGCTCAGCCAGGATTTAATCTCTGTTAAGCAGTCCATCAACTGCTGTAGTGAGTTGGCATTTTGATTGAGAGGCAGATAAATCTGTACATCATCAGCGTAACAATGGAAGGGGATATTGTGTTTAGTGAGAATTGAGCCTAGGGGCAGTATGTACAGTAGAAAAAGGATGGGGCCCAGAATCGAGCCTTGGGGAACCCCACAGGTAAGAGGGGCAGAGGAGAAGGCACCTAGCTGTACTAAGAAGCTACGGTCTGTCAGGTAGGACCTGAACCATGCAAGGGCAGAGCCTGTAATGCCTGCGGACTGTTCAAGCCGTAACAACAGGATACTGTGGTCCACAGTGTCGAAGGCAGCTGTCAGGTCTAACAGCACCAAGACAGCTGGGCTACCTGAGTCGGCGGCTAGGAGCAGATCATTCAAAACTCTTAAAAGGGCTGTTTCAGTACTGTGCATAGGTTTAAAGCCAGACTGAAACTTTTCGTGGATGCCATGCGTGGTTAAAAACGACTGCAGCTGGACGTAGACTACTCGCTCCAGGGCTTTAGATAAAAAAGGTAGCTGGGAGATGGGCCTAAAATTTGCGAGAATGGAGGGATCGAGATTTTTTCTTTTTAAGTAGTGGCTGCACCACGGCATGTTTGAAGGCAGCTAGGACACATCCTGAGCTAAGAGAGGTGTTTACAAGCAATAAAACACTTGCTCCAACTGAATCAAAAACATCTCTGAGAAAGCGAGAGGGAATGCTGTCTGAGGTGCAGTTTGTCGGCCGCAGGTGCTTGACTACATTCGAGAGAGAAGAGAGGGATATACGCTCAAAATGGTCGAGGACAGCAGGGGAAAAAAAAGGAGCAGGATCTGGGGTAGCACTAGTGTGGGCTAGCCTAAGCGCAGATACTTTTTCAATAAAAAATGTAAGAAACTTATCACAGAGAGTAGTCGATGGCACAATTGGAGAAGCATCGCAGGGATTAATGATCGAGTTGAGGACATTAAAAAGAACTTGAGGTTTATGGCTGTTTTTGGAGATTAACAGAGAAATATACTCTGTTTTGGCTGCTTTGACTGCCTTCTGTTAGTCGGAAAGGCAAGCACGAAGGATTTCTAAGGAGACATGGAGTTGATCCTTTTTCCATTTTCTCTCTGCACACCTGCAAGCGCGTCTAAGAGCGCGAGTACAGTCATTAAGCCACGGCTCTGAGAGAACTTTGGTGCGTCTAAGCGTAAAAGGGTCAACAGAATCCAGTATTAGTGTACATGTCGAGTCAAACATGGAGATAAGCTCATCCCAGTGACGTGCGGTGAGGTTCATGGCTGGTGAGGCACTGACTCTTTCAGAGTCAGATTTACAAATATTATATTTTGACCTTAAAGGTAGGGTAGGTAAGTTTGAGAAACCAGCTCGAGTGCGCTAGAATTTGAAAATACACAACCGGAAAAAATCTGCCACTTCCTTATAGAGCCCCTCCTCCAACACACACGAACGCGCACATGACCAATGAGGGCACGAGATAAGTTTGTGCACAGATGGAAGGCTGACAGGCAGGTAGGCCATCCAGTTATTTAGCCGGGCCGGCTAAAATGATTGGTCGTACTTTTTACAGTACTACGGCTTCCACAGATGACATTTTTTTATGGATTTTTTATCAAAGCACTTAAGATATTCATTGCTATCGGGATGTTAAGAGCATTCCATGGAATATAACAAAAAGTGTATCTCGAGCCGTTTCTCAAACTTACCTACCCTACCTTTAATCGAAATATTCGGTTATTTTCAAAAGCTTTTTTAGTCTGATGCTTCGATTCATTTTAAACAGACCGTTCAACAAAAGGATACCCAAAATCTAAATATTGGATTGTTCTTTCTTAGTAAGATCCCATGTTCATTACAATTGTGGTCTTACCTTGACTTGAAGATTAAGTCCATGCTATCCTTCTGGACAACAATCTCCATTACTTTTTTGTAAAAGTCCTCCTTATCTTCCTGTAGTTTCAAAAGTCTAGTTTGTTGTTTGCGTCTCTGCGTAGAATAGTAGCAACAAGAACCTGTGGGCTCACGTGCGCCCCCTTCAGTGCGGCAGAGGTTATGGCTGCCTCTCCTGGTGCTTTTTTCATTGCCGTTGTATGATGAGACCAGCGGGCCTAAATATCATATATACGTGAAATAAGTTATTTAGAGACTATGGATGGCGAGGATAAATGTAATAAAGGGATCTACAAACATTACATTGGTGACCTACAGTGAGATGGTAACAGGCATGCGCTTAGGGCCCGCTTTCCAGCCAGTTTCTGTGGGGTGACGCATTCTGAGGTGAGGCAGAGTTCATCTGTGCCTCACCTCACCCCACAGTAAGCAAATGAGCCTGGCTTGAGCGCGCTCACAAAATAAGTGCCCGCGCTACATTAGTGCCCGCGCTCCAGTCAGTTACTGTGGGCTTACGTGAGGCAGAGCTCGTCCCTGCCTCACTCCTCATCGCTCCCATGTAGTTGTAGCGGAGCTCGGCCAATTTGCTGATTTTGACTATAAAAAGCGATTGGAATCATACAGAAATCACACTTACAACACAGATCAGTGGAGACATTTTATTATTATTACTATTTAGTTTTTCTTTAGTGGTTTTTCTGTTACATTGGAGTATGACAGGTGAGGCTCTGCCTCCCCTGCCTCCCCTGACTGCACGTCGCTGGCTCATCCGCACTAAGAGCACAGTTCACCTCTAATTTACAGATCGGAGAAGTATTAAAAACATCAGAAAACTGTGAGGCAGTCAAGGGGTTAATCGAACGCAGACGACGCGCAGGGGCACGTGATTCGACTCCTGCGGAAGGGATCGAGGTTGTAAACAGAACCGGTAAATGGTCTGAGATACGCGTTGCTGCACAGATTTCATCCACAGAGACAGACAGTCCAAACGATAATACTAAATCTAAAGTGTGTCCTTTTTCGTGTGTTGGGCCAGCCACGGACTGAACGAGACCGAAAGAATCAAGGAGATTTAAAAAGTCCCTAACCAGAGGTTTAGACTCGCAGCACACATGGACATTAAAATCTCCGCAAATCAAAACACGATCATATTTCACCATGATAGTCAGAAAAGTCAGTAATGAAATCCTTATTGCACTTAGGCGGACGATACACGACTGCACAAAGCACAGGCGAGGCCGGGTTCAGTTCAAAAAGCTGCAACTCAAAGCTAGCGTAGCTAGTTACAGGTTGAAGCAATCGGCATTGGAGACTAGCTCTAAACACTGATGCTATGCCCCCACCACGGCCGGTGGCACGGGGGGAGCTGAAGAAAGTACAGTCGGGAGGAAGAAGTTCAGAAAACGGTACATACGTGGACCCAGGTCTCCGTCAGGAACATCAAATCCAGATCACGAGAGGTGAAGAAGTCATTTAGCAGGAACGTCTTGTTTGCTATTGACCTAGCGTTTAGCAAAGCCATGCAAAGTTTTCTCTCCGGGCTGGCCGAAGGTGTAGTGCGTCTCAGCTGACGAAGATGTGCGTGTTGAACGCTGCGCGGACCGGGAGCAGTCAGTCGGGCAGGAGGAGCTGCCAGCGGGCCCAGCAGAGGCCGCAGCTCCGGAAAGACAGGGCGAATCCATCGATCCCTCACATGGCATGCAGCGGGAGGGCCATGACATCTGATACGTGGATAAGTCCCAGAAGAAGCCGTCAGGTATGCTTTTTGATGGACCAGCGCACCACCACGCTTTCCTCGTCGTCTAAAGCGACCGGCGCAGGTAGGTGGGAATATCCGACAGTAGAGGGGGGGGGAGTCGATTTACGGTTGCCAGATGTAGGTTTGGGCAGCAGTATAAACTCCAGTGAGGGTCTGAGGTGGAGGAGAGCTTGGCAATCGTAGACGAGCAGAGCAGAGACATTCTGACAAACATAAAACAAAAACAGGATGGCTAAAGGCAGAGAGCTGAGGGAGCGGCATGCCGACACAGGCGCCATCTTGAAATCCTTTAATGACGGAGGTTTGTCCCGCGGCTAATGATGAGAGCCTGCTGTCAGGAGTTCAACATGACAGTTTTGAGGTCACAGGATATGTCCGAGACAGCCGGGTCTATCTTCAAAGCCCTCGTTCATGATGTTTGGCCGGGAAGTGAGCGAGCTGGTAGCTGGTCTACCCCCAGACTCTGACACACTCCCTTCAGCCCCTGAATATGTCCAGCAGACCCGGCAACGCCTGGAGCTGGCTCATCAAATAACCAGAGAGGCCCTTGGTGAGTCTGTAAAACGTGCTAAGAGACAATATGACAAAAACTGCTGTCGCACACAGTACCATATTGGTGATGCT
Source organism: Trematomus bernacchii (assembly GCF_902827165.1). Taxonomy (NCBI): domain Eukaryota; kingdom Metazoa; phylum Chordata; class Actinopteri; order Perciformes; family Nototheniidae; genus Trematomus; species Trematomus bernacchii. The sequence continues at coordinate 5,120,095 of NW_022987803.1, forward strand.
GTGTGGTACCTGATTAAAGGAACACGGAGAGTCCAAAACAAAATCAGGAAGTTTCTCCCGTCGTACGAAGGACCATACTTCGTTCTGGGACACTTGGATGATCTGGTGTATCGCATCCAGAAAGGCGTGAAGACTAAAGTGAAAGTGGTTCACCATGATCAGCTGAAACCCTACCGCTGCCGTGATCCACTGGACAATGCCTGGGCTGTGGAGCACGCCCGGAGATGGACACCTACAGAGGTGTCGGCCCCTGCCTTGGACATGGGTCCTGCAGATCCTACCCTGGGTCTATCTCAACTGTTCACCGACACTGATGCCGCAGCTGGAAAGGACTGTTCATGGACACCGTTATGTTGTTTACTAATGTCCAAGCTAAATGTTATTGTTTCATATGTTTATACATTAAAAGAAAAAAAAGACTTGAGGAGAGCAGGTTGATAACCATATAGTTATATTTATGTCTTTGATATTTTAGTGGGAATGCTGTTAACAGCATTCCAACTATCTGTTATTTAGTGGGAATGCTGATAACAGCATTCCAACTATATGTCATGCTGCGGACAAAAAGTTTATTATTCCGCCGGCTTATTTTGGCCCTCTTCTCCTCCCACATTCAACATCGCAGAAACTCTGTTCAAACATCAAAACGTTCAGCTCGGTCGGGAATCGATGGCTATTACTTTTATCATTCATAACTTTCATAATTCCAGAGATACATCCCATAATACATCCCATTTTTAACCATTGAAGTCAATGGAAAAATTCTTCAGACTTCAACAAATCTTCATGCGACTTCAACTGCTAACTGTTCATTCATACTTTCACTCAGAAACCTCATTCCAACTTTAAAATGTTACAAATCTTTCTGACATTATTCGTGTAACACAACTTTTAAATCTGATTCTTACTTTTAGAGATATTAAACATTGTTCAGACCTTGGTAAAGAGGCTTTCTTCAGATTTTAACATTAACTAGAGTGTGTGATGTCACAGCTAGAGTGGAGGAAATCTTGAAATTTGCCTTCATATTTTTTTTTTAAACTGCCATAATTCCCAAACCCTACATTCCTGAGACATCATTTTTCATGACAAACGTAGGAAAACATCTCGTAGCTTGAAAAATGACAAATAATTAGGCAAAAATAATTAAACAAAATGCCTCTTGAGGGCATGAAGTGACAAAAACTTTCAACATGCCTCCATTAAAGCCCATTGTAATTTCAGGCTGATATTTCCTCACGGTAGCAGCCGCACACCTTTAGTTAAACTGCCAAAAAGGCCACATTATTAACCCGAAAGTACACACAAATTACACTTCAGATACTCAACTTCCTTGACATGCTTCACGTTTTGAAATTTCACAGATATCTGTTACGGTTCTTCGACAAAACGTTCACATGTAAGAGGTTTATCTCTCATTCAGAACAATGGAAACCTTTGATCTCTGCACACCTCGTTAGCTCAAATATAAACACCTGTGTCATGGAACACGATGATGTCATAACACACAGGTGTTCGTGTTTGAGCTAACGACGTGGTCACTGGAGTTTAACAGACTGTCTGAGCCTATTCTTTTCTGTCTGATGGAGACTTCATACTGACTTCAACATGTTCCACCTATTTTATACATTATTGGTGACACACAGCTGTCGTCGTTAGCTCAAATATAAACAGCTGTGTCATGGAACACGATGATGTCACATTGACAGGTTTGGTAACGATGCAGCCATCAACGCATCTAAGCGTATTATGGGGTGTCATCAAATGCCGTTGCCATGGCGACAGACCACTCGCCATGAAGCACGATGTCGCTGTAAGTCCAATGGACGCGGTCCGATCGTCCCCCAAACTTCGCTTGTATATCACCGGTCCAGCCCTCAACAGCTCTACGTCAATTATGGGGTTTCTTCAAATGCCGTTGCCATGGCAACACAATGCTCGCCATGAAACACGGTTTTCTCATAACTTCAGTGAAAATGCTCCAAACAGCCCAAAACTTCACAGGTTTGGTAACGATGCAGCCATCAACGCATCTAAGCGTATTATGGGATGTCATCAAATGCCGTTGGCATGGCGACAGGTCATTCGCCATCAAGTTAGTTCAAAAGTTTGCAGTTCAAATATTCTGCTGCTTTTCCAAGCCTTTTTACTTTCTTTTCTTCTCTCATCACACATTCAAGCCCCCAGTGTTCATGTATCATTTCAATCTAAATTCTTCACTTTCTTCTTACACATTACATTTCAGCATAGCAATTCAGCGTCAGCTTTTCAGCATAAAGCATTCCCACTAGCAATTTCCTCAGGAATTGCATTCTCTAGTTCCATTTAAAGTTGTCATTTTAATGGAGAATTTATGTTTTGAATGCCTTCTGACTGCTATTTTAGAGCTCAGCTATTAATGCCTTTTTCAGGGTTTCCTTATGCTCCACAGTGATATGTGCACACAAAGACTGCTATATCTCTGCATATCTGCACTGAAATGTTGTACCCTTTTTCTATCGCCCACTTGTAAATGGATTGAATGCAAATGTGGATGTTTATCGGTATGCATTTTAGGCAAGGGTCATGTCATTTACTGTGCTGGATTAGAATTGTGTGCAATTGCCATCCAGAGTGGGGGTAGTGTTATGACATTAGGGTCATGCAGAGTGAGATCGCTATCCCTTTAAGAGAGGGGTGTGGGCGTGCATGTGTGGGTGGGGATGGTAGAGCGAGAGTGAGCGAGCGGGGTATATGTTTTCTAGAAGTGAAACGAGGTAGCAGGAAAAGGATAGGTCTGTGATGTATCTTGTGAAACAGAAGAACTAAATAAATGCAACGACCTCCCAAGAAGAGCTCGCCTCTCTCCAGTCATTTCGATAAAGTGGGTTATTGAACCCGAAGCGTGTTGCTTCTGCCCTGGGAGACGACAGAGAGTCATCCCCCCATGTTTCCTTGACTACGGTCTGGGAGCCGACAGGAAAGTTCAACAACATTAATGTTTAATTAAATATTAATTTTAATGAGACTTCAAAGTATTGCAAGTTTGCAAAAGTATAGCTGCTTTTCTGGTAATGTATTTCATGGAAATATTTTCATTTATTAAAATTGTAGTTTTCATTTATTTAAGTTATCTAAAACCAAAAAGTATATTACACCAGCAACATTCGGAGCAGCTCAGTTTAATGTGTCTTCCGACATCCTTCCATAAAGTAGCCTACTCGAAATGAGACATCCAAACTTTCCACAACTTTACTTTAATCTAATACGATTAGTTTCTATGGGTTTCAAACTACTGATATGAGTCTGACCTGAGGAAAAATGTACAAAAAGATCCAAGTTTTGTTAGATTTTGTCTGATTCACGATGAAACTCTGATTAAAATGCATGCTATAAACGTTAGCTGACGGTCCTAAATCATAAACCGTTTTGGGGAAGGAGTCTGCTGTGGTTTATTTTAGCTTTCTACTTATGTTCATTCGTATATTATGTTCTGGATGGCTGAGCTGCCCTACAAGCAAATAAAATGGTGAACATGCTCAGCGCTTTCATTAAGCTATTTCGGGAGATTTTGGAATGTCCTTCTGTTTTCACTGAGTTACGTCCCATGACACACAGCATTAGGTCATCTCCTCGCGACATTGACATATTATTGAGTCAATCATATAATACATTAACCGTGCTTTACCTGAACCTCATCATGAGAGGACGGCAGGATTGTAATTTCCCGTGTTCAGTGAATGCAACAGAGGCAAGGCACCAGACCAACCAGAGAGTTGAATGGAAATAAATATTGGTCTTATTGGCTGACAGGTACCTATCCTGTGAGCTGTGACAATGTTTCAAATAAACTGTCAGTCGGACTCAGAGTTTATGAAGATGGACATAAGAACATTTGTTCTTAAAAAAGTCGACAATTCTCAAGTGGTGTCTCACACAACAACCCCAGAGCCACCACTTGAGCCAGGTAAACAAGGTATGTAAATGTCAGTAAACTTCCAAGTTATGCGAACATGTAAGCAAAGCATAAATTACAGCTACGTTGGCGTTACTTTGAATCGCGGGGGTAAGCTAAACCGTTAGCAAGTAGCTATAGCTAGCCAGATATATTAAATAAACACTTTGTCATACAATCTAAATGTTATGTTTTTTAGCGTTACCTGGTGATTTCAAAGAAAGCTCTCTGGGAAATGTTGACTTACTGTTCGACATGAAGCTAGAAGCTACCTTACAGTACACAGTTGATCCTGAGTCCTGTCAGTTAAAGTGTTTCATAGTTAGCTTAGCTAAGCATCAACCTAGCAGTGAAATATATCGATGTTATGTGACAGTATTTCTGAGAAAAAGTCAGCTGAAATGGTGGCATAGTTGCCACTGCTTTACGTGTCGACAGCATGTTTGAACGTATTTGCAGCAGTAAATGTGGCTGTTTGGCCACTGACGTTGCCATAACAACACCTGAATTTAAATGTGCAACCTCTTTTTGTGACAGATTTTTGCATGAAATTATAATTCTTCTGAATGATATTCCTATTGACAGCTAGTTTCTATGTGAACATTATGAGATGGACAGCCAGAGAGAATAAATGAAAAACAGTTATGAAATACTATATGACAGTAAAACAAGAATCCAGTTTAAAAGGGGAGTGATTTGTAAAATATCCATAAAGAAAAATCTGTTTACAGTTCTGTTTCATATGGGTGTTGAGAGATGTATCCATAGATCTCTTAATTTTGCTCTCAAAGTGCACCAGATTGATGCTTTTAACTTCAATATTTAAAAAAAAATCTTCCCAGGGGAGCATGCCCCCGGACCCCCCTAGAAGGAGGTTAGGTCCACGGTGTTTACATGCTTATTTATACAATATGTGGGCTTATACTAACATCATAAGACAAAAGTTGGTTCCGTGTTGTGTGTACTGAGAACGCGCTAGAGCAGGGGTGGGCATTTTACGGCCCGCGGGCCACATCCGGCCCGTTGGCCGGCCTTGGCCGGCCCGTGTGAGGTTGATCATAAATTATAACATAATGAAAAAAAACAGCAACCTTTTCAAAATAAAAGCAACACAGCTGTATTGCTTGCATGGCGTAAATACTTTTCTAACTGTGTTGCTTTTATTTTGAAAAGGGAGCTGCTGTTTTTTTAATTTATTTACGTAAACGCGCATGCCGTAACAGCTACGAGTGATGCTGGCCGGCTAGTCCTCAAAATGTCCGCTAAGGGCAAAAAAAGAAAGATCGATACTGAATGCCGCATTTTCAACAAGACATGGACCGCTTAGTATTTATTTACAGAAGTGAAAGGTAAAGCTGTGTGTTTAGTTTGTGGTGCGCAGGTCGCTGTCTCCTGTTCAAGGAGTACAATTTGAGTCGCCACTATGCTACCAAACACGCAGATAAATACAAGAACCTGTCTGAGGAAGAGCGGGCAAAGGGGTCGGATGCTTTGCTAGCTAAGCTGCAAAGCCAACAACACATTTCCACAAAACATTCCACATCCAGAGATGCAGCTGTCAAGACGAGTTATGTCTTAAAAGTTAACCGTTTTCGGAGGGAGAGTTCATTAAGGAGTGTTTGTTGGACACTAATGGCGCATTTCCACTACACGGTCGGCCTCGGCCACACTCGGTACGGCTCGGTACGGCTTGGCCGCGTTGGGCCTTAACAGGGCCGACTCACTTCATGCTGCGCTTCCATTACAGTTTAGGAACTGGGGTAGTTACTATAGTAACGCAGTGTAGGCGGAGCCGTGACGTCATCTTCAATGAGAAATCCAGAAACACAACACAGCCGTTAGCTGTGAGCACTCAGAGCTCACAGCTCCTTATATATGATCAGAAACTCGACAAAAGTTAAACAAGTACACACCACAGACTGCCTGTGTCATGGTGAATACAGTCGCTGCTTTATTTATGTCTGTATAGGCCGTTGTTGTGAGTGTGGACGGTCGGGGCATATACTGCGTTAGCTTAGCCAATCTCCATCTAGAAAAACACGAATTTTAAAAGGTTTTTCGCCTGCCGTCTGTCTGCAGACTTGACAAAGCATTAATTCATGGTTTTTACTAACCGGTATCAGTATGTTGTTACTTCGGCATCATTTTGAAACGTGTATTACAATTAAATCACGGTCAAATATGTCCATCTTGTTGTAGTTCTAGCCCTCTTGCCAGCGCTCCTCTCTCTAGTTTAGCATACTCAGCCCGACTCAGCCCTGTTTGTTGGCCCCGATAGAACCACAATTTTCTAGGGCCAGAAAAGAGGGGAAAAAGTGGCCCCGCGCCGTGCCGCGCCGGAACGAGGCCTAGTGGAAGCACAACCAAAAAAGGGGACGGCACGACACGGCACGCTTAAAGCGAGCTACGCGCTGCAATGGAAATGCGCCATAATATGCCCGGAGAAAAAGGAGGCATTTGAGAAAGTGCCGCTCTCCCGACGCACTGTTACGAGGAGAATTGAGGACATCACGGGAAATCTGGAGCTTCAGCTGCAGAACAGAGCGGTCAACTTTGACTTTTTTTCCTTGGCTTTGGATGAGAGCTGCGATGTACGTGACACTGCCCAGCTACTCATCTTCCTACGTGGGATAACTACAGACTTCAAAATCACGGAGGAGCTGGCAGCCATGCAGTCAATGAAAGGGACAACAACAGCGAGTGATTTGTTCACGGAGGTAAATGCATGTGTGTAAAAAAGTTGGGACTGAAATGGGACAAGCTGGCAGGCGTGACAACGGATGATTGTCCAAATCTGACAGGGAAAAATGTTGGACTATTGAAGAGAATGCAGGATAAAGTGACAGAAATTAACCCTGAGCAGAAATAGGTATGTTTGCATTGTATTATACATCAGGAAGTGTTGTGTAAGTCAGTGTTAAAAATTAACCATGTTGTTGATGTTGTAACTAAAATAGTTAACTTCATCAGGGTAAGAGCATTGAATCACAGACAGTTTGTTGCACTTTTGGAGGAAAGTGAGACTGAACATCGTGACATACCCTACCATGCAGCTGTCAGGTGGCTCAGCCTGGGCAAAGTGCTGAAAAGAGTATGGGACCTGAGAGAAGAGATTCAAGACTTCTGTGTGAAGAAAGGAAACGACATCCCACAGCTTTCAGATGCAGACTGGATGGCAGACCTTGGTTTTGCTGTAGATGTGACTGCACTAATGAGTGAACTAAATGTCAAACTGCAAGGCAAGGGCCTTTTTGTGCATGACATGTACAGTGCAGTGAAGGCTTTCATGAGAAAGCTGCAGCTTCTCTCAAGCCAAATGGAGGACAACATTCTCACGCACTTGCCAACACTGAAGGAAGCCACACCATCAGCTGATCACCTCCAGAGGTACTCATCCATGTTAGAAGCACTGCATGGTGAGTTTTCAAGGCGATTTAAAGACTTCAAAACAGTTGAGAATGAAATGAACATGATCTTTTCCCCATTTACATGCCATGTGGATGATGCATCCAGTGATGTTCAGCTTGAACTCATTGACCTGCAGTCTGACACACTTCTGTCAGAGCACTTTAGGTCAGTCTCACTGCCTGAGTTTTACTCTTCCCTGAAAGGAGAACTTTCCACACATCAGGAGACGTGCTCAGAAGATGATGGTCCTCTTTGGATCTACCTACATATGTGAACAGACATTCTCAGTGATGAAGTTCAACAAATCCAGATACAGATCCTCTATCACTGATGATCACCTCTCAGCTGTCCTTCGCATATCCACCTCAGACATTGAACCAGATTTCCGTGCACTTGTTCAAGCCCAAGACAGACTGGATTTTTCTCACTGAACAAGTAAAATTAACTGAAAAACAAAAATCAAAAGCACTCATTTCTTTTTGTATAAAGCTGATTCATTTCTTATCTTTAACATACTGTAAAACACCTTTTCAGTATTGGTATATTGAGCAGAATTAAGTTCAACTTATTTTTGATTCGGCCCCCCAACACAGCTCGAGTTTCTGAAGTGGCCCCTTGTAAAAAATAATTGCCCACCCCTGCGCTAGAGTGAGGGGGGCCCCCAAGCCAAAGCTCGCTTAGGGCCCCCAAAGGTCTAGGGCCGGCCCTGGCAGTGGGACATGGAAACATGACTGTGTCCCCCCCTGGTGTCTTAGTTAAAACACTTCCACAGTTCAGAGCTTACACATGCATGTTTCTGAAGTAATAATTATACAGTAACATTTGATAAAACAGATTTGAATTGAAACGGCATGTGTCACAGTTGTTTTATATGGTTTTGCTGTTGTTAAAGCAATTATTTCGTTCAGACTTTTTCTCTTTTTCTCTTTTATTCCTTCGTTCACAGTTTTTACAGGAATTCAAGGTAATACAGGGTGTGTTATTCACATTTAAATAATCATTTTTGGGGGAAATTACCCCTTTAACATAAGGAGCCTCTTCATTTGTTGAAATTGTGGTAACAGACATACAGGTAAGATGGAGATTTATGAAGTGCCTCTTGTAGACTGACATACATAGATTTATTTTTATCATAGGACAGGTGGGAAGTAGAGGTGCTGAGGGTGCTGCAGCATCCCCTGGTGGAGGACAGGGGATCTGCACTTCCACAAGATTAAATATAAATATAATACAAATATAATACAAAAAAAAAGAATTTTCAGCCTTGATGTAACAACATTCATAACTAGAGAATGCAATTCCTGAATAAATTGCTAGTGGGAATGCTTTATGCTGAAAATCTGACGCTAAACTGCTATGCTGAAATGTAATGTCTAAGAAGAAAGTGAAGAATTTAGATTGAAATGATACATGAACACTGGGGGCTTGAATGTGTGATGAGAGAAGAAAATAAAGTAAAAAGGCTTGGAAAAGCAGCAGAATATTTGAACTGCAAACTTTTGAACTAACTTGATGGTGAATTATTTGTCGCCATGCCAACGGCATTTGATGACATCCCATAATACGCTTAGATGTGTGGATGGCTGCATCGTTACCAAACCTGTGAAGTTTTGGGCTGTTTGGAGCATTTTCACTGAAGTTATGAGAAAACCGTGTTTCAAGGCGAGCCTTGTGTTACCATGGCAACGGCATTTGAAGAAACCCCATAATTGACGTAGAGCTGTTGAGGGCTGTACCGGTGATATACAAGCGAAGTTTGGAGGACGATCGGACCGTGTCCATTGGACTTGGGAGAGAGAGAGAGAGAGAGAGAGGGAGAGGATGAGACAGAAAGAGAAAGAGACGTGAGGAGAAATAGAAAGAGATAAGAGAGAGAGATAGAGAGAGAGAGAGCATAAGAGGAAAGGAAAGAGAGGAGAGAGAGAGAGAACGATGAGAGAGAAGAGGGAGAGAGAGAGAGAGAAAGAGAGAGATGAGAGAGAGAGAGAGAGAGAGGAGAGAGAGGAGAGAGAGAGAGAGAGAGAGAGAGAGAGAGAGAGAAAGAGGAAGATATTGAGGAAGAGGAAGATGGAGAGAAGAAGATATTGAGCAAGAGGAAGATGGAGAGAGGAAGATAATGAGGAAGAGGAAGATGGAGAGAGGAAGATATTGAGGAAGAGGAAGATGGAGAGAGGAAGATATTGAGGAAGAGGAAGATGGAGAGAGGAAGATATTGAGGAAGAGGAAGATATTGAGGAAGAGGAAGATAGAGAGAGGAAGATATTGAGGAAGAGGAAGATAGAGAGAGGAAGATATTGAGGAAGAGGAAGATAGAGAGAGAGAGGAAGATATTGAGGAAGATAGAGGAAGATATTTAGGAAGAGGAAGATAGAGAGAGAGAGAGAGAGAGAGAATGAAATGAACAGTTAGAACTGACTCTTGATCGCCCTCTCTCTCTTCTCTTGAACGGCATATGATGACACCCCATAATTGACGTAGAGCTGTTGAGGGCACGACCATTAACCATTATCTGAAGTCTGCTGCTCTGAGCATGTCAGTTGGAGTGATGACATCATCGTGTTTCATTACACAGGTGTTTATAGTTGAGCTAACGAGCTCTGTCGAGATCAAAGGTTTGCATTGTTCTGAATGAGAGATAAACCTCTTACATGTGAACGTTTTGTGGAAGAACAATAACAGATATCTGTGAAATTTCAAAACGTGAAGCATGTCAAGGAAGTTGAGTATCTGAAGTGTAATTTGTGTGTACTTTCGGGTTAATAATGTGGCCTTTTTGGCAGTTTAACTAAAGGTGTGCGGCTACTACCGTGAGGAAATATCAGCCTGAAATTACAATGGGCTTTAATGGAGGCATGTTGAAAGTTTTTGTCACTTCATGCCCTCAAGAGGCATTTTGTTTAATTATTTTGCTTAATTATTTGTCATTTTTCAAGCTACGAGATGTTTTCCTACGTTTGTCATGAAAAATGATGTCTCAGGAATGTAGGGTTTGGGAATTATGACAGTTTAAAAAATATATATGAAGGCAAATTTCAAGATTTCCTCCACTCTAGCTGTGACATCACGCGCTCTGCCTTAACGAGCTGCGCAATGTTAAAGTTAAAATGTTAAAAATGTGATGTATTATGGGATGTATCTCTGGAATTATGAAAGTTATGAATGATAAAAGTAATAGCCTGCGATTCCCGACCGAGCTGAACGTTTTGATGTTTGAACGGAGTTTCTGCGATGTTGAATGTGGGAGGAGAAGAATAATAAAAGTCGGTGGAATAATAAACTTTTTGTCCGTAGCATAACATATAGTTGGAATGCTGTATCAGCATTCCCACTAAATTAAGTAAAAATAACACCCTTTTCACCCCGGTTACATTTTCCATTTGCCCTGTGGCGCTGTAATGCCCCTTTCACACCAACGCGTTTTCAGCTCCGGCTCAGAGCTGGAGCCTGAAAAGTACCGTTTTTTCCTGTTCACACCGCAGCGGCGCCGCCTCTTAGCTCCGGAATGCGGTTCACTTTCAGCTCCAAAAAATTGTCGGTCTAGAGGCAAGAGCTTCGGAGCTAAGAGGCGGCGTCGCTTACGTCTCTCTTACGTCAAGGCGTGCAGGAAACTAAACCCACCTCCCCTGAACATTGGTCGACTGAAGAGTCTTGTCATGCCTGCCTACAAGCAGTAGCGCTGAGCAAAGTGACTAGAAGGCAACCACACACTTATAAAAAAAAACACACTTTATAAAGTCAGGCAACACTAACCAGGCTTCGTGTGATTCTGTTTATTTGTACCTTACTTTGACCATCCGTTCGCTGTTATTGATCATTGTGGAGAGCAGGCAGACGTTTTGTTTGTTATTATAGCAGCTATCGGATGGAATCAATACATGGGCTGCACAGGTTGTCATGTTCGACTATCACAAGTAGAATCATAATGAAAAATACGCCGGTAAAATGTGCCTGTAGAAAACGGCTTAGCAAGTAGTCAGTTTAGCTTCGGTTGCTATGCTAACATCACCCATGTTATACCAGAGAAACTTTCATAACAGCGTTGTGATGCCAAACAGCGTCAATTCAGACTGACACACTTAAGGGGAACTGGGGATATGTGTCAGCTGCTTGTGTGACAGTCAGACAGTGAATACTTTAGAGCCGTGTGAGCTAACCCGGAGCTAACGGGAGAATAAACTCCCGTGGAAGAGCAGCCAGCACTGCAGCGGTCGGTAAATGCCGCTGAAACACATTAATAAACAATGAACCACAGCACTCAGGAGAAAAGTATAAGGTTGGAGAAGTCGTTATTTAATTTAATCTGGCTTCGTATGATTAAAAGCAACACGATCTTCGACCCGACGCAGTCCCCCGTTGTTGTTGTTGTTGTTGTGAGCTCCGTTGGGGAGAAAATCAGCGATGTAAAGCGGTGTGAACAGAGCGGGAGCAGAAAAGGGAAACCGGAGCTGAACCAGAAAAGCTCTAGCTAGGAGCTAGAAAGGGAAAAGCGCCGGTGTGAAAGCCGCATCAGCAGTGGCGACTGGTCATTAGGGGCAGGTGGGGCACAGCCCCACCTAGTGTCAGCAGAAAGTATTACAAATAATGATTACAAAAATGCAAAAAAATAAATAAAAAAATATATAAAATATATTTTAAGATCATGTTTAATCATCTGATTCGTCTGTACATTGCTGTTTTAGTCTGTGTTCTTCTAATTAGTGTGTCTACAGTCACAGTGTGTGCCTATTGAGCTGTTTAGAGCCATGTGGGACAAAACCTGATTATGCCCCTCCCTCTCGCTGTGAAGTCAACGGTGACTGTAAAAACTACACTGCGCATGCTCAGAGTATTTTGTAATGAAATGTGTGTGGCAAAAAAATAATGACCAGAGGGGCATGGAGCTACCATCCCCACCATACGTCATCTCAAATCATTCAGAGCTGATTGGCTGTAAGTACGTGTGCCGCGAAAATTGTGGTGTGTGAAGAGGAGACGAGAGAGCTGCAGTGACGCGTCCTAAAACCAGGAAGTAAGCTGCGCATGGCTTCCCTCGACAAAAAAGCAATGAGATTTCTCCAGAGGATTTTAGAAAATAGCTGGAAATAAGATCTGTGGGAAACGTACCTGTTAGATAAATGCACGTTTTGATCAGCCGGATAACATCCACATGTCTACCCTACTTTTATAATTTTTTTATCATAAATCTATGGATTAGATTTATGATAGACTTTTGAAACTACAAGAACATAAGGAGGACTTTTACAAAAAAGTTATAGACATTTTTGTCCAGAAGGATAGGCAAATGGACTTCATCTTCAAGTCAAGGTAAGACCGCAATTTGATTGAAAATGGGATCTTACTAAGAGAGAACAATTCAATATTTAAATGATAAAATGACATTTTTTGGGTATCCTTTTGTTGAACTGTCTGTTTAAAATTAATCGAAGCATCAGACAAAAAAAGCTTTTGAAAATAATATTATATTTTGGTTTAGGTCAAAATATAATATTTGTAAACCTGAAGAGTCAGTGCCAGTGCCTCACCAGCCATGAACCTCACTGCACGTCACTGCAGAAGCTTATATATAGACATCTACGTTTTTTGTGCCCCACCACTTTTGTACATATAAAAACGCCACTGCGCATCAGTGATGAAAGTGGGGGATGTTGGCTTATCAGGCGCCCGCAGCTCACAGCCGAAGTGAGAGAGAGATAGATAGAGAGAGGGGGCGCACCGGTACCGGCTAACGGATATAAGAAGCTGTTTCTACAATAATGTGGAGGGAGAGTTCTGTCCTGTCAGACTGAGAGGCTCAGTGAGGTAAAGGACTCTGAGGGTTTAGATAGTTCACTTTAGTCTAAGTTATCTCAGTGGGTCTCAAACGTTTTGGTCACAATTTATGTAAACAAATATTTCCAAGGCACACCTTTATAATTATTAGGATAAATAACAACAGGTTTGAAATCATTCCAATGTATACTATAGGACAGTAAACCAAAAATATAATTTAAAACTGGAGAGATTAAAAAATATGCATAAATAAATAAATGTTAACTAAGTAAAATAAGATATGAATGAACAACAAAAATAAAATAAGTTAGCCTACATTTATTTGTTATTGGCTATGGTAGGTTATTGGAAATGTTCACATACTTATTTGATTAATAAAATGCAAACCGATCTTTTTCAGATGGGTGTTTAAAGTTGTACCCCCTAGATCAGGTCTCTAGTAATTGGGCGCTCAAAGTGCACCGGATTGAAGCATTTTACTTTAAAATGTTAAAACAAATGTTCACACAATACTAAATACATTTGAAGCCTTTTTATATAAGCTGTCCACCATGTCAATGCGTTTCTCTGTTTGTAGTAGGGCTGTGCGATTATGGCAAAAATCATAATCACGATTATTTTGGTCAATAATTGATATCACGATTATTAAATACGATTATTCATTGACTTTGAAAACATCCATTTATTGAACTTTAAAACAAATACAAATAATAATTTGAACAGTATCTTTTTAACTGTTGATTACCCTGAACGTATAATTCAACTGAAAAACCAATACAAAAATAAATTAAATAAATGATACATTTATATCTACATTTAAATAAATAATATCAAAATAATAAATACCAATAAACAAGATCAACAAATATTTTGGAGCGCACTTCAACAAGCTACTAAACATATGTAAATATGATAAATATAAATAAATTAGACTAAAATAAATTAGATCAAATATGTTGCAGTGCACTGTCACAACCAAGCAAAGCAAAATAATCGTTTTTTTCGATTATGTTGTTTTCGTAATTGTGGCAGGCCAAAATCGTAATTGCGATTCAAATACGATTAATTGCACAGCCCTAGTTTGTAGTGTATTGGTCTTTTGTAGAGGTTTTTCATTGCCAGCTAAAATCTTGCCTAGGGCAGCAAACTGGTCAGAACCGGCCCTGGTGTCATCCCCACAGCACCCCCCATTTGAAACATGTTCCTGGCTATGTCATAGGGGCATCAAACTTGCTCTGTTCACTCAAATAATGTCCATTTTAAGACAGACTGTCCCTGATCATCACTGCACATTTCTACTAAAACCCATAAAAGGAGCAACGAAGGGAACATGGAGAAAATGTGTCCTAATCTATCTGATTTTTGGCTTTGGCTGAATGTGTTACTTTGTATTGATAAATGTATTATTTAAAGATTGAACCTTGTTTTGTTTGGTTGTTCCAAAGCTTCTCTTATACTGCCACATATTTTATGTTTGGTTTGTTATTAGTAACAAAGACAAACATTCTCATGGACTGGACGGCTACCAGCACCGGTTTCTCCTGATGGTTTGGGGAACTATACAGAGTGAGAGGCTTTAAACTAAATAGTTTTCTTTTACCATGGCTCAATTAGATTACAGTTAGCTCTCCCATTGGTTAGTTTAGGTCCCTGCTGTGTGATAAAGTTGATCTATTCTTAGTGATGTGCTCTTTGTTTAAAGACACAAACACTCATTGTATTCCTGAATAGTCCAGTACTTTTGTGGATGTTATATTTTCCTTTTATTTAAAGGGGTTGTGCCTAGGTTTGTTTGTTGATGTTACTTTTGTAAATAAAATAATATACAATATTAAATTATAAAGAATAAGACGATATAGGGTTGTACTTTATTTTCCAACAATCATAACAGTTGTATGCTGCAAATACAAAAAGCTGCAAATAAAAAAGACACTGCAAATGCATGCATAATGTACATATCAAAATACATAATGCTACAAATACAAAGTGCAGTAAATACAAAACACAGTAAATACGTTGCAGCGCGTTGGCACCTGTCAGCCACTGTACTAGACCAGACACAAAACTCCCAAGACACCCCAAGAATAATGGGCACATTTTTGTGTGTATATAAAAAGATAATAAAACAACAACATTTAAAATCCAAATGATAATGTAAACATCTTTTTTAAAGACACACATTTACATTAGTCTCTCTTTCAGGCCATGGCTCTGAAAGAGAGTTAAGAAGAGGGGTGAGACTGGGTGAATCATGAGCTCTTACCATACGGAAGTGTGTGTGACACAGTGTGTATTTCCATAGAAGCAGCACAGATCAGAAGAGGGCGGTGCGCAAAGCGGAGCTCTGTGGCTGTGCGCTCTTCAGTTCACTGACACTGATGTGTGGTTCTTTGCAAATCTATGGCAAATTTTTCAAATCATTCCAAATGCCACGTCATGGTGGACGTGGAGTTCGGGAATCCCATCACCTCTGCGCTGATGTTCGCTGCCGGTGTCGTGGGTAACATCGTGGCGCTGGTGCTGCTGGAGGTCCGGCGCAGGAGGACCAGCCCGTCCCTGTACCACATCCTGGTGACGGCGCTCCTCATGACCGACCTGCTGGGCTCCTTCTCTGTCAGCCCTGTTGTTCTCACAGCCTATGCCCGGAGGAAGACTCTGGTGGGGATGAGTGCCGACAGAGAGCTGTGCGCCTACTTTGGCTTCAGCATGACTTTCCTGAGCCTCTCCACGCTCTCCATTGTGAGCGTAATAGCACTGGAGCGCTGCCTCTCCATTGGTCACCCTTATTTTTACGAGAGGCACCTGAGCAAACTCCGCGGTTACATCACTGTGGCTCTCATCTACCTGGGAAGCATCCTGTTCTGCGTCGCTCCTTTTCTGGGTTTTGGAGATTACGTACAGTACTGCCCGGGGACATGGTGCTTCCTGGAGATGAGCCACAAGAAGAAAGGAAACGATCAAGTTTACATCGGGTTGTATGCGTCTTTCATCCTCATCGTGATCACCAGCACGGTGGTGTGCAACATATGTGTCATATTCCACTTGGTGATGATGCAAAGGAGGCGCAAAGCGCGCCGGAGTGGAGAGTACGCGCGCTCCCGGTACGGCAGGTCTCTCTCCATGTCAGAGGAAGTGGAGCATCTATTGCCGCTGGCTATTATCACTGTGGTCTTCATCTGCTGCACCTTCCCTTTGGTGGTAAGAGCTATCTATACACTGTTAAAGGGGCCCTATTCTACTCATCTTCAGGTGTATATCAGTATGTAGTGTCTCCACTGTGACATGTCTCCATGCTTTAATGTTCAAAAAGCTCTTTATTTTTCTCATACAGCCTGTGCTGCAGCACCTCTTTTCACCCTCTGTCTGAAACCAGAGCCCAGTCTGCTCTGATTGGTTAGCTGGTCGGCTCTGTTGTGACTGGTCAACTGCATAGAGATGTCCCACCCCTTAGCGTACAATGTGTTGGAATGCTACCCAGTGTTACATAGTGATGTCATTATGTTATAGAAGTAAATAAGGGAGTCCAATGGAGGTGTTTCAGGCAGGGGGGAGTGTGTGGGAGAGAAACTCCCTCTGGAGGCCTTTGCAGACCATTAACATGCACACAAACCTATAGAACACAGTCAACTCACTACAGGAGAGGGACAACCACAAAAAGCAGAATAGGGGCTCTTAAGTTGTCGCAAAACTCTCAATCGAACGAAGATTTATTTGAGTAAAAATACCAATACATAAACAACCCCTAAATGTCTTTTGAACAACGATTCCCACACAACATAAAACAGATTCACTCTTCTAACATTATAAGGTCTTTTTTTAACCGTCAACATCAGATGAAAAAACATTAACATTGAGAAAAAAAATGTCCTCCTCTAATTATTTGTTTTAATATATATATTGTATACGCTAGATAAACTTGAGAATAAGACTTAATCCCTACCACCATTTCTCTAGTTTTCTCCATTAGTGGTAGGAGAAACTTCTCCCAATAATGACCTTAGTATGTAATGATATGCTAATGCAATAAAGGTGTTATAAACCATACCATACGTGGGCACTGTTAATCTGTACAGTATCTGAGCTGATTATTTTCATGATGATTGTTTTCATGATAACATTTATTCCTTTTATTTCTATTTCCCAGCTTAGAGTGTACATAAACTTCACAGGCAGCCACACTGACACTGACACTGGCACACGCAATGCTGAACTCCGTGCCCTCCGTCTCCTGTCCTTCCACTCCATCATCAATCCCTGGGTCTTCATCATCCCCTCCATTGTGAGGATCATCTGGAGGAAGTCGCGCTAAAGTCCTCGATGATCTGGGGGAAGACCCATACCACAGTGACCGGGGGGGGGGCTTGCTGTGCAGAACCACCTAAATGAGGAGGACATGGACGTGGAAAAGATACACAAAGCTTCTGAGGCCTGTGGTTTATTTCCGTCCGAGTATGCCTGAAGGCAACCAACGGAACAGAGCAGATCTTGTCACAGCTCAGACAAAGATTGATTGATAGGATGTGCACTTGGGTTAATTTGAGTTTGAGATAACCCCAGCTGCTTTCCCGAGAATAGACTTGTGGTGAAACACGTGACTGAAGTCATCAGAGCGTTCTGTCAATAATTACACAGAAGTGTCCTTATGTATAAGAAATAAAGTTGTTTATCTTACAGTAAAATCATCAGCTTCAGGAAATGAACGTGCATAAGATACAGTACAGAGTCAGGAAATGAATGTAGATGATGTCAGAAGGGTGAAGAACATGAGCAAATAAACCTGTTCCATAGAGCCAATTTTGGTCGAGGTGTAATGATGTAACACAAACATCAGATGATCACTTTAAAGATAAACCAAGTGTGAAGACTAAAGGTGGGTTTCCACACAGTGGTGAAGTGTCGACCAACCTCTGGCTGCTTTAAGCTGCGTACACATTATAAACGGCTCTGCAGTGACTTTGCTGTTGTGTTTCTATTTAAGTCACCTTAGTGTGCTTGTAGAGAAAGAAAGATATTGTGATGAACCTTGAGATATAAGTTGATCTAATATATAAAATGATATTGTTTCGGTCATATTGACCTGCTGTATACTTAAAATGCTTGTATGTAATTTCTGTGTAGTGCTTTTGAGGACTGCTGCAGTCTAGCAGATTGAATGCAGTTCCATTTATACTACAAATGAAGTACCCTTTTACGTAGATGTACCCATCGGTCTGCCATTTCAAGCATGCACATTTAGGTATCACACTCTGTTACATTGTTTGCCAGGAGTTAAACATCTTTAGGCGCGTTCACACCGCAGTACTTTTCCCACTTTAGTTCCGATATAGTTCCGAAATGTCGCGTTCACACCAAAAAAATCCGGAACTAAAATTAGCTTATCAGAACCTTTAACTTATGAACTAAGTTCTGATGAACCTTTGTGGGAAAAGTACTGCGGTGTGAAAGCGCCTTTTAATTCTTGTTGTCTTTATATTCCTTTAAAGACAAACTATACTCACGCTGTTGGTAACAGTGAATGTTCACAAAGAACCTCTCTTCAAAACAATCCGTTAGTATGTTATCTTTCTCCCCTTCTTTGCAAACAAGCTAGCGGTGCATATGCCACCAACTGATCTTAACTGTGGACTGAAACAGGAGCATGTGATTGCCTGTTTGATTATCAGATTCTATCCTTTCACATGCTGCCCCGGGGGCAAGGTGGACCTAAATGCAGGACACATAATCGTTTAGCAGAAAATACTTTTATTAGCAGATAATCCATGCACAGCAGGCCAGGGCCGAACAGAACAGAGCTCTGGATAAACAAGGATCCGACAAACACTGAAAAAAAAACACAACTACACAAAATACATGAAGAACTAATCACAAGACACAGCTGGGGAGGGCAAAGCAGTAGGTGTAAAGGTTCTGATCATCAAACAGGCGGGAAACACAGAGACAGAAACTACAAAGAGACATAACACAAGGGGTGACCACATTTCAAAATATGTGACATCAAATCATGAATCGGCCTTAAGGGTAAGCGACTGCCCAACTGTGTTTTACTGCAGTGGATAAAAGGAAAGAGACTTGATCAATGTTATTGGGCAGTTTTTGTTTTTTAACCAGATCACCTTAAATAAAAATGATACTGTATCTGTGTGAAAAACCGATAAAATGGAGTAAAACAATGAACCTCTGAAAGAAAAACATATTAAGTTAAGTAAATTCGTTTTTACTGATTAATAGTAAAGGAAAATAACAAGCTTTCTTTTATATTGATTTAAATTAAACAATTTGTATTTATTAATATACAGCTCTGGAAGAAATGAAGAGACCACTCCAAATGTTTCTTAAATCTCAATCTCCACATGTATGGCAGCCATTCCATTCCAGTGTCTGTTGGATTCCAGCACAGAGCAATGTTGTCAGTAGTTTATAGAAACAAATTACAACAAATTCATTTTACTCAAACACAATAGTAAAGCCAGAGAAACTGATAATGTAGTGGTCTCTTCCTTTTTTCCAGAGCTCTATAAATATATACTGTATTTTATTTACATGTATATATATATATTTGAAATGTCTGATAGACCTTTGTAACATGCTGTGTCAGGATTTCATAATGGTAAAGGTACACTGGTTACTTGATTTGTGATTTGTCACAAAGTTTGCTCTTAATTCATGTATACCAGCTTGTGAGCATTGACTCACACATTACATTTGTTATGATGGTGAATTACTGATATTGTACAATATCACATTTGAATGTGAGTCATGTATGTGAGTCACAGTAAATCAATGTTCAAACACAAACTGATTAAAAGAAGAAAATGTCAGTATTCAAGTTTTATTTTCTTGAAGCAGTTTTCAAGTAATAGCTGATGTGGAGTTCACAAACAGATAGGTACAGTAATACAGAATGTGAAAACATCCTTAATAATGATATGACCTTTAGTTGTAATCTTCAGATATATTTGTCTCACCCTTGTTCTCACTGACAGAAAGACACAATGCTGTGTCGCAACATCCTGTGTAGCGCTCCACAACAATCCACTGTCTTCATTCCTGACTTTACTCCCTCATGAGCTCTGTCCTAATATGTGTAGTCTCTTTGTACTACTTAGTAGTTCTGACCTTGATAAATATGAAATGATGTGAACATGGGCTAATGTAAATCTGTAAGTGGCCTTTCCAGATATATGCGTTTCAATAATTGCCAGAAGTCTCTAGTTCACAATGATTGCAACACATACAGCTCTGGACAAAATTAAGAGACCACCAAAATGATCAGTTTCTCTGGTTTTACTAGGTGTTAGAATTCACCAGACACTGTAATGGAATAGCTGCCATACATGTAGATATTGAGATTCAAGAAAAATGTGGAGTTGTCTCTTAATTTTTTTCAGAGCTGTATATGGGGACATATTTATATTTTTGCAGTTCTTGTGTGTCTTATAACCCCATTCCTGCATAAAAGCCTACATCATCACTGAAAAATAATGCACCTATCTGTTGGACTTCTGTTGTTTATTATATAAAATAATAACACGTTCAAAAGCTTTGTTTATCGTGTGACTCTTTTCTCATTGTATATTGAATATCAATAACATAATGGGTTTTTCATGTTATAAGATATGTGCTTCTAACAGTAAAGGGACAATTCTCAGCTGGTCCGCCAACCTTTTAGCCCATTAATGTCAACAATGGTGCAAAAATAAGAGCAGCTGTCAGAGGAATGGACTTCCTGAGTGCCCATTTCGTTTGGGTAAATACAGACAATGACTTGAGAGGCAGAACACTCAGTTGGTTCAGTCCCTGAGAAGACATGAAGCATGCACATAGGGGATCTGCCTGTATCCTATTTCTAAAGTGTAGGCCAACATTTATATCAGTTAAAATACTCTACTCATCAGATTTATTGACATTCATTGGCATTTTAAGACATATTTATTCAATGTGCAGCAACTACACACTCGATTCAAGCCCTTCTTAGACTTGACACAATAAAGAAATGTTTGCTTTATTAAATATTTTTATTTAAGAAATAAACCTAAGTATAGTTCATTAGTGTTACACAAATTACATTAATCAATTCACTTATTAAATGTATTTAGGACAGATCAACTCAAAATGAATTGTTTTCATCTGGGGACCGCCCCTTTGCATATCCCCTTTGCACATGCGCAACATCCGTTCTATCATTTACCGCCTTTTGTCTGACACTGACTGTGGAAACTGACTGTGGAAAGTCTATTCTTTGGTAAGTATTTCTTTTTTCTAGTAGTTTAGAACGTACCCAGTTTCCAAGTAATACCTTTTCATAATATCGACAAGAATATTTGAAACCACCGTGTTATATTTTGCTCCGTTTTTAGTTGGGTCTAAACGGCAAGCAAGCTATACCTAGCCAAATAACTGGTAGCTAGAAACTAGCTTACATGTGGGTAGAATTGAATACCTGCTGGATAATGGAGATCAGTAGATTGTATTATATTAGATTTAATGTTATTGTCATTGAACACAGTACACCGAAATTCAGTTTATATCCAACCAAGAAAAAAATGCAAAGAGTAATTAAAGTGCATGAGGTAACAGTATAGGGGGCAGAGCCTGCATGCCCCTGCAAGCACCGCCATGGTCTGTCTACCTCTCCTGGCCTTAGTGCAGGCAGGCAGAGGAGGACAGGTGAAGCCACTCATTTCTGTAGGAGTTCAGTTGAGTTTAGGCACTGGTCTTTTTTTTACTGCCAAATATTTAATATAAATAATGAGACAGAGACGAGGGGATACGTGTGTGGCGTGTGCATGTGTAGAGCGAGTGAGAGGGAAGTTGAGCGAGCCGTAGTACGTTTCTGGAAGTGAACGGGAGTAGTTAAGGGCAGTTGCAGCAGTATAACAAAGTCATAAATATAAACGACGGCCTCTGAAGAACATTGAATGATGTATTCCATGTACTGATCAAGCAGACACCCACTACACGGGGCGGAAGTCCTCACATGCCCCTTTCACACCAACGCAACTCCGGTTCAAGCTCCGTGCTAGAGCTTTTCTGGTTCAGAACCGGTTCTTCGGTTTAGCTCCGGCTCTTTTCACACCGCTCAGAGCCCGACTGGTGCTGCCGCTGCTGCGTCATGACGTCACCGTTTACGTCGCTGAGTTTCTCCCCAACGCCGGAGCTCACTTCACAACAACAACGGGCCGGGGACTGCGTTGCTTTTAATCATACGAAGCCAGATTAAATTAAATAACGACTTCTCCAACCTTATACTTTTCTCCAGAGTGCCGTGGTTCATTGTTTATTAATGTGTTTCAGCGGCATTTACCGACCGCTGCAGTGCTGGCCGGCTGCTCTTCAACGGGAGTGTATTCTCCCGTTAGCTCCGGGTTAGCTCACACGGCTCTAAAGTATTCACTGTCTGACTGTCACACAAGCAGCTGATACATATCCCCAAGTTCCCCTTAAGTGAATGTGTGTCAGTCTGAATTGACGCTGTTTGGTGTCAGTCTGAATTGACGCTGTTTGGCATCACAACGCTGTTATGAAAGTTTCTCTGGTATAACATGGGTGATGTTAGCATAGCAACCGAAGCTAAACTGACTACTTGCTAAGCAGTTTTCTACAGGCACTTTTTACCGACGTATTTTTCATTATGATTCTACTTGTGATAGTCGGACATGACAACCTGTGCAGCCCATGTATTGATTCCATCCGATAGCTGCTATAATAACAAACGTCTGCCTGCTCTCCACAATGATCAATAACAGCGAACGGATGGTCAAAGTAAGGTACAAATAAACAGAATCACACGAAGCCTGGTTAGTGTTGCCTGACTTTATAAAGTGTGTTTTTTTTAACAAGTGTGTGGTTGCGTTCTAGTCACTTTGCTCAGCACTACTGCTTGTTACAACTTTTATTTGCCGTACTCGCCTTAACTGTTAGCTCAGGTTAATCTCGCCCCCCTCCGACGTAAGCGTGACGTATGCGGTTCTTGCTTCTAGACGGACAACTTTTTGGTGCTCGAAACGAACCGGATTCCGGAGCTATGACGCTGCTCCGCTGCGGTGTGAACAGGAAAACCCGGTGCTTTTCAAGCACCAGCACCGAACCGGCCCTGAAACACCGTTGGTGTGAAAGGGGTAAGAGAGGAGAGCAGAGCCCCCTCCCATCCGAATGACTTTAAAGTTACGGCAGACCCACAGTTACTCTACCCGCAGATGGCCTACCCTGTTCCAGCAGAGTGAAGTAAGTAAATGTGTATGTTTGTATGTGTTGACCGTTTTTATTATTGTCCATAATGATTAATGGCTCCACAATCGCAATTGAATTTGCCAATAATCCTACATCCCAATTTGGTAGTAATTCTGATAAACAAGTAACACATTGTTGTATTTTGTTTGTCAATAATATTTTTAAAGTGAATGCAGAGTTCTTGCGCATCACCACCAAGCCACTGCAATCGAAGTTCATGTATCAGCTGGACCACTTTTCCGACAAGCTGCTAAAAATCTTCTCCAGCAAAGGAGGAGTGAAGGGGAAAAAGATAAAAGAAGCCCATGCAATCACAGATTTGGTTAGTACAAATGCATACCATGTCCTGCTTAGGGAACATTTCGACTGATACAACCTTTCTGGTCTTCAGACAACCGCTCTGTCGCACCCACATTAACTAAATTCTGTCTTGATTTGTCGACCCTGCTTTAGTGTGACAACATCAACACCAGGAGGGAGTGCATTCTGAGAAGCCTTGTAATATACCTAAATGAAGATCCAGACTCGTTCTTCAAGGAGTATCTGGTAAGTTTATACAATATTTTTTCCCATGTAGTGTTGAACAGTGTTACCCTAACTTATTAATACCATGGCATGTATTTATAATGAGAAAATCCTATGGCACACCACCATCCACACCCAAGGCTAGATGTCTATAATGTCAACTTCTCGCTTGTGTGTATTACTTAAGTATCAATAAATAAATAAAGGTAAAAATAAATACAGAAATAAATATGGATATTAATGAATAAATACATGTATACATTAATTCAGGGATAAATAATTATATACAGAAATAAATAATAAATAAATAAATGCTGAAATAAATACATTTAAGAATAAATAAATGTAGAAATAAATACATTTAAGAATAAATAAATGTAGAAATAAGTAGGTAAATGCATAAATAAATAAATGTGGCAATAAATAAACGTATAAAT
The DNA here is from genome assembly GCF_902827165.1 of Trematomus bernacchii. Classification (NCBI taxonomy): domain Eukaryota; kingdom Metazoa; phylum Chordata; class Actinopteri; order Perciformes; family Nototheniidae; genus Trematomus; species Trematomus bernacchii. The sequence goes on from NW_022987803.1 coordinate 5,144,398, forward strand.
TAATACAGAAATAAATTAATACAGAAATAAATAAATAAATGCTGAAATAAATAAATTCACGAATAAACACATGTTGAAATACATATAGGAATAAGTAGGTAAATGCATGAATAAATACATAAATAAATGTAAAAATTATTACAGGAATAAATGAATACGGAAATAAATATTTCTACATTTTTGTACAACTATTTATTTCTGTATTTCAGGCTCTGTATGTTGATAAGGTTGGAGGTCCTTATCTCAGTTTAAAGCAGTATTGGTCAATTAGGCGAGCCAGACAGAAGCAAATCTGCTTCTCTAAACTGCAGTTGATGGTTTAAGAATGCTTATTTATATTTTCATACACAGTTTTCTGTTTGTGGGGTTCAGCTTTTTACTTAAAGGGGACCTATCATGCAAAATGCACTTTTGTACGTCTTTTATACATGAATATGTGTCCCCGGTGTCCCCGGGATCTCACCAAGTGTCAGAAAACACAACCCTCTCTCTTTTCCTCCATACCCAAATCTCTAAAAACGGGGCTGCAACGGAGCTGATACAGATTTGAATTTTTCTGACGTCAGAAAAGGGGTGCTCCGCCTATATGGGCAACTCTCTATCAGGGGAATGGGGCGTTGGGCCACGGCCATTGCCGCTCGAAAGCGCTGGAGACGCTGTAGTACATATGCCAGGCCTGTAAGTGGCGCTGTAGTCTGCCACAAAAGCAGCGAAGAAGACTGTGGCAGCGGGGTGTGGTTAGGGCGCCGGCTGCTGGTGTGAAGGGAGTGGCTCGGCCGGAGGCCAGACAGCTGATCGGAATCAGGTAATCAATCACTGAATAAAAGCATGTGGTAACCTGGTTCTGGTCTGTCTTGCAGTAGGCAGGATCCTGGGAGGTCGCCGAAGGACCTGTGGAGGAGCCCACACGGGCAACGTTTTGCAACCCGTGTTGTACACTTTGTGTTGGTGCTAATAAACGCCTGTGTTAAACCCAAACCCTGCTCTTTCCGTCACTCTTTGAACCCTGTGTGAGCAGAGAGGCTCACAGTGGCACCTGAACAGGGACTCATGTCGGAAGGAGAAACCCCGCTGGGTCAGGCCCTCCAACGTCTTGCCCACATGCAGGAGACCACCACAGCCTTGCAGCGACAGCAGAGCGAGGCTCTGCTCGGGATCGCCTCGAGCCAGCGCGAGGACCGGGCCCTCCTACGGAAGCTGCTGCAGCGTCCGGCCGCCCGGGAGGCCGATCCCGCGACCAACCCGGCCCGACCGCCTTCGATTGCCCTCCAGAAATTGACGGCAGACGACGATCCGGAGGCATACCTGGACATCTTTGAGGGCACAGCGGCGGCGTGCGGGTGGCCGGAGGAGGAGTGGGCAGCGCGGCTATTGCCCCTGCTATCTGGGGGTGCGCAGTTAGCCGCCCACAGCCTGCCCGCAGCCTCTCGGCATGTGTACCGATATCTGAGGAAGGCCATCCTGGACCGGCTTGGCAGCACGCCAGAGGGACATCGCCGCCGGTTCCGGGCACTCCCCTTCGAGGACGCTGACCGGCCCTTCTCATACGCGCAACAGCTTCTGGATGCAGCGAGCCGCTGGCTCCAGCCGGGGGTGCGCTCGGCGGAGGAAGTCGTCGGGCAGGTGGCGCTGGAGCAGTTAATCGCCGGCCTGCCATCTTCAACGGCGAATTGGGTCCAGTGCCATCGCCCCGCCAACCTGGAAGCAGCCGTCGTCCTCGCGGAGGACCACCTCTCGCTTCCCCGGCGGAGCGTGAAAGAGGAGCCCCGACCACCGGCTGTCTCAGCGGGCAGACCCATCCCAGCCCCGAGGAGGAGATTTCCTGGAGCAGCTGCCCTTCCTCCACCACCACCACACGGGCCCAACCCCGCAGCCCCGACACTTCACCCCCAAGCCCTACCTTACCCTCCTGTTTTTATCTCTCCCCAGGGTCTGGCCTACGCTTCTGGTCGTCCGGCACCACGGGGAGCTCCTCAGACGCCAGGGCTGGATTGCTGGCGGTGCGGGCAGCCCGGCCACTTCCGACGGGAGTGTCCTCTCATGGAGGTCGGACAGCTGGTCCGGGTTGCGGGACCGCCAGTTGCCTCCCCCGATTTGGAAGGGACGTACCGTATACCGGTATGTATACAGGGGGGTACACACCAGGCTCTGATGGACACGGGCTGTAATCAGACGATGATCCATCAGCGCTTGGTTCGGCCTGGGGCATTGATTGAAGCATCGTGGGTGAAGGTGAGGTGTGTGCATGGGGATATTCACCAGTACCCGGAGGTGACGCTGGAAATTTCTTATAAGGGAAAAAAGCATAGAGTCAGGGCTGGAGTTAGCACTCGCCTTACGCACCCTCTGATTTTGGGAACGAATTGGCCGGGGTTTGCTAAGCTAGCGGGGGCTATGGGGGTGCGTTCACGGACGGCAGGGAAATGTGAGTTGTGTGCTGTGTTTAGTGGAGAGTCGGAGGCGGCTGACGACGTCGAGGGGGAAACTGACACGGAGGGGGCCGCGGAGGTCCCTCTGGCCCCGCTGGTGTTTCCTTTGGAGGATTTCCCCCTCGAACAGTCGAGGGACGAGACCCTTCAGCACGCCTTCGACCAGGTGGTGAGTATTGATGGCTCCCAGCTACACCCAAACGCAGCACTCACTCACCCACACTTTACGGTGGTTAGGGACAGGCTGTATCGTGTGAGCCGTGACACACAGACAGGAGATATAAATACCCAGTTGTTGGTGCCAAAAAGCCGTCGGGAAATGGTTTTCCAGGCGGCTCATTATAACCCCATGTCAGGTCACCTAGGGTACGACAAATCACTACACCGGATAATGGCCCGATTTTATTGGCCGGGCATTCGCGCAGATGTGAAGCGGTGGTGTGCATCTTGCCGTGAATGTCAGCTGGTTAACCCGCCGGCCACCCCCAGGGCGCCTTTGCGCCCGTTACCATTGATTGAGGTGCCTTTTGAGAGAGTTGGTATGGACCTCATCGGGCCATTAGACCGGAGTGCACGGGGATATCGCTTTGTACTGGTCCTAGTGGATTATGCCACGCGATATCCCGAGGCAGTGCCGCTGCGTAATATCTCTGCAAAGAGCGTCGCACAGGCACTGTTTCACATTATCTCCCGAGTCGGGATCCCGAAAGAGATCCTGACTGACCAGGGCACACAGTTTATGTCACGCACACTACGCGAGCTGTATGAACTATTGGGCGTCCATTCAATACGGACTAGTGTTTACCATCCTCAGACCGACGGCCTGGTGGAACGGTTTAATAAAACACTAAAGAACATGGTTCGTAAGTTCGTGCACGAAGATAGTCGTAATTGGGATAAATGGCTAGATCCTCTGTTGTTTGCAGTGCGGGAGGTGCCCCAGTCCTCCACGGGATTTTCTCCCTTTGAGCTCTTATTTGGCAGGAAGCCCCGGGGTGTTTTGGACCTAGTTAAGGAAAACTGGGAGGAGGGTCCAAGCACCAGTAAAAACGAAATACAGTACGTTATGGACCTGCGAGCAAAACTCCACTCACTGGGGCAGATATCACGGGAGAATTTGCTCCAGGCTCAGGAACGTCAGCAGCGCCTGTACAACAGAGGGTCGAAACTGAGACAATTTTCACCGGGAGATAAAGTGCTTGTATTACTCCCATCCTCTAGCTCTAAACTACTCGCCAAGTGGCAAGGACCCTTCGTGGTCACACGACGAGTGGGGGACGTAGATTATGAGGTGGTGCGTTCTGACAGGGGGGGAGCAACACAGATTTACCACCTTAACCTCCTGAAAGCATGGAGGGAGGTGGCGTCTGTTTCTCTGGTCACCACGGTGATTGAGAGAGATGAGTTGGGACCGGAGGTCATTAAAAGCAACAAATTAGCCCCGGTCTGTTGTGGCGACAATCTCGCACCGGGCCAGAGAGCAGACGTTGCTTCGTTGCAAAGGCAGTTTGCCGATGTGTTCTCCCCGCTGCCAGGGCGCACCTCTCTCATACACCACCGCATAGAAACGCCCCCGGGCGTGGCCATTCGTTCACGGCCCTATCGGCTGCCTGAACACAAGAGGAAAATTGTTCAGGCGGAGCTTCAGGCTATGCTAGAGATGGGAGTGATAGAAGAGTCCACCAGTGACTGGTGTTGCCCCGTCGTGCTGGTACGTAAGTCCGACGGGTCAATCCGGTTCTGTGTGGACTACCGCAGGGTGAACGAGGTGTCCAAATTCGATGCTTATCCAATGCCCCGGGTCGACGAACTCCTGGATCGGCTAGGCACTGCTCGCTTTTACACGACGCTGGATTTAACCAAGGGCTATTGGCAGATTCCCCTTTCTCCAGAGTCTAAGGAAAAAACGGCCTTCTCCACTCCGTATGGCTTATACCAATTTGTCACACTTCCTTTCGGGTTGTTCGGAGCTCCAGCCACTTTCCAGCGGCTCATGGACCGGGTGCTGCGTCCCCACTCTGCATATGCTGCTGCTTACTTGGATGATGTCATCATTCACAGTGAGACATGGGAGCAGCATATGCAGCAGGTGGGGGCAGTGCTCGAGTCCCTGAGGCAGGCGGGGCTCACGGCCAACCCGAAGAAGTGTGCGGTTGGACGGAGGGAGGTACGGTATCTGGGGTACCACTTGGGCGGCGGGCAGGTGCGGCCACAGATAGAGAAAACAACCGCCATTTCAGCCTGTCTGGCGCCCAAGACGAAAAAAGAGGTCAGGAGGTTCATGGGGCTGGCCGGCTACTACAGGCGGTTCATCCCGTCCTTTTCGGAGCTGACCAGTCCCCTGACCGACCTGACCCGAAAGGGTGCTTCAGATCCGGTCCAGTGGACGGAGCGGTGTCAGCTGGCGTTTGAGAGGGTTAAAAAAGCCCTCTGTGGTAAGCCGCTTCTGTATTCTCCTGACTTCTCTCTCCCTTTTGTGTTGCAGACCGACGCCTCGAACAGTGGGGTGGGGGCCGTTTTGTCCCAGCAGGTGGAGGGGGTCGACCGCCCCGTACTGTACATTAGCCGTAAGCTCGCCCAAAGGGAGGTGAACTACAGTACGGTGGAAAAGGAGTGCCTCGCCATACGGTGGGCGGTCGGCGCCCTGCGGTACTACCTCCTGGGGCGCCCTTTCACCCTCTGGTCGGACCATGCCCCGCTCCAGTGGCTCCACCGCATGAAGGATGCCAACGCCCGGATCACTCGGTGGTATCTGGCGCTACAGCCTTTCAACTTCAAGGTGATCCACAGGCCGGGTAACCAGATGGTCGGGGCTGATTTCCTCTCTCGCTCGGCGGAGGGGGGGGGGAGTCAGCTTGCGGCCGGCGGGGTCCCGGCCTGAGTCGGGCGGTGGGGGTATGTGGCAGCGGGGTGTGGTTAGGGCGCCGGCTGCTGGTGTGAAGGGAGTGGCTCGGCCGGAGGCCAGACAGCTGATCGGAATCAGGTAATCAATCACTGAATAAAAGCATGTGGTAACCTGGTTCTGGTCTGTCTTGCAGTAGGCAGGATCCTGGGAGGTCGCCGAAGGACCTGTGGAGGAGCCCACACGGGCAACGTTTTGCAACCCGTGTTGTACACTTTGTGTTGGTGCTAATAAACGCCTGTGTTAAACCCAAACCCTGCTCTTTCCGTCACTCTTTGAACCCTGTGTGAGCAGAGAGGCTCACAAAGACTTCTCACAGAATCAGCCCTTGCAAAAACAGGGCTGGAAAAGAGCAAATAGAGCGAAATGAGGCATGGCTAAAATGCATGATCTGTTTGGTATTTTGAAAAAGAAACTTCACAGACATGTTTTATATAGGTATGGCCCTACAATATATTATTCAAATATAGCATGATAGGTCCACTTTAACATAAGTGTTGTGTGTTTGTGTTGTTTTTCAGGCCTCCGCCGCTGAGGATGCAGAGAGGGACATTTCCAACACAGTCATCGGCATTTACACGATCCGAAGAAACGGGGATGGGGGGCCAGAAGACGTGGGAATTGTTATCGAAGGCATTAAAGTCATGGAAAACATAGGCAGCGTCATTGTGGGACTCATCATGTTCTTGGGGCTCATTTATGCCCTTGATCTCAGCTTCCCAAGTCAGTGCCCAAGACCAGGCTCAAAACCCGAGGGCACCGAGCCTTCGCAGCAGCTGGCCCGATGGCTCTGGAACACTCTGCCCCTCCATGTGAGGTCGGCCCAGACCCTAGGGGTTTTTAAATCTACTCTTAAAACACACTTCTTCTCCCTGGCCTTTTAGTCAGAGCGGAGCACGACTCCTGACTTTTCCCTGTGTTTTTTTTTTTAAATATCTTGTAATTTATTGTCTTTTATTGTGATTGTAGAAATGTGTTTTTATGTGATTGTAGTTATTACATGTTCAGCACTTTGGCCCGACCAAAATTCGCTTTTAAATGTGCTTTATAAATAAACTTTGATTTGATTTGATTCACGGACAACCTGAAGTACAACTTCGAGTTTCTACAGAAGGTCGTAATGAACTTGGATGGGCACAAACTGAATGCAAAAATACAGCAGCTGAAAATCAAGCTGTTTGCATAAGAGGTGAACAACATGTGAACAAGTGTATTGTCAAGTTTACTTAACAAATATTTTTTTTGTAATTATAGGTTCAAAGCAAATGGCTACACTACACTTATTCAATTACCAAATATACTGTAGGGTTTGTGCAGTGCACTCTTTTATATATCAAAACCACCCAATGATATTCCCTGTTTCGAGAGCAGTGCAAAGCCTCCACCTTTTATAGTGTCTTTGTTGTGTGTGGCACTGGGAGATTTAGAATAGCTGGGTGTTCATTTTTCACCAGTTTCGGCACTGTTACGAGAGTGCTATTTGCACCACTTTAAATTTGTTCTTTTAAAAAAATATTTGTACATCTTGCGCTGTGTATTCAAGTCAAGTTAATATTGAGATGTGTATATAAATATTGATGTTGAGTTGAGGATTACTGTCACCTTCCTCATCCATGATTGGCATTATTATTATTTTTCTGAGTTGCTTTTATCTCCTGCTCAGTCTGTTTATTGATATGTTTTATAAAAAAAGAAATATAGACAGACAAATAACTCTGATTGACAGAGAGCTGTGACACTGTTTACACAAGTAAAGGTGAGGATTGGCTATCCACCTCAAGTTGTAATTGTTATCTGAGAATTTTCAATAAAAATATCTCAACCATGTTTGTCTCATGAGTGTCTTAATGGGAGATAAAGTGAAAAATAATTTTATTTTACGTTATTTCTTTACCAATTTTTATATTAGTTTGAGTTGGACAAATGTAAATTCATTTAATTTACTTAACGTAATAATTGTATTTCAGCTGTATTTGATAAAAATGAGTTGGACTATCTCAATTCAATTTTATTGCATGGATGTTCCTAGTTTCAGTTGGGGCTACGAATATTTATTGGATGGAAATCCTGCCCACAATTGAATTGAGTTCATCCAATGAGTTTTTTTTTTTTAGTGCAATGGCTGAATATTGCAATCAAGGTGGCAAGAGGTAGTCCAAGTGGTTGGAGCCCTGCCAGATAATATACTACTCCTGAATGTAAATGACAAATCCTTTGTGCTTGAAATAAGAGTTGTTATTTACATTTTTGGCATTCAGGCTCATTTAACTCAAGCTGTCTGCAGTCCATGTGTCTGTGATGTCACGGAGAATGGAGAAGGCATACTTTATTAATCCCTAGGGTAACAAAACGTGTTAGTTTCAAGCCTAAAATCACGAATGCACAAACAGGATCAATTTGGGTGGATTAATGTATATATATCAGGAAGTGGCTGTCTTTAAAAAGGGAAGTTTTATTGAATTATCGTGACACGGCACTATCTTGTCCATTTTCTCAGGCTCAATAACAGGATGTGATGAGAACTAGGTCTGATCCCAGATCCCAGACCACTGTTTACATGTGACTCAGAGCTGTAGGCCGGCTACACGCTTCTTGAAGGGAAAATATCAGAGGCAGTCATCCAAGCTGTTGTTACAGGTCATCAACATGACATTTGAGTGTAGGCGTTGTGAGTTGAAATATAAATACACTAAGTTTATTTAAGGACATGAGCTTACTTTCACTTTACTAGTATTTATAGTCCAAATGAAACTCTACAGATGCTTAATGGTTATTGAAGTGATGATCTACGCAATGTTTACACATTTTTCTGGGGTAAAAGCTAGTGTTCGCACAAAGAAAATGTGTTTGACAGCGTCAAAATTAACATCATAATAAATTACATAATTGATCTCTACTGTATGTATATACACCAATAACATGTGATCAACCGTGACTAATAACCACTTGCCGCTATGTTCATGTTGAGAAAGTCTCCGATACGTGGGAAAAGCAAACCACGTTGTGACATTTTCCATACAGTAAATATAGTTTAGTAATTTTCACGCTTAGTGTGAACACACATGAAGCTCAGCACAAGCTAGTGGAGCCTCGCAGATGGGGGTGCTGCAGCCCCCTCAACCCCATGCAGCATTCTCATCTGTTTGTCATTACTGGTGTCACTTTCTGGTTGCAAACGCCATTGTAACACATAATCACTGATGTTCCGCTGTAACGGTGGTGGACTCATCAGAACAGAGTGGGCGAGCTGACCAATCAGAGCACACTGGGCTCACAGGGAGGGGGGGGGCAGGAGCTCCAACAAGCCGTTTAGGACAGAGAGTGAATACACATGCTATACAGAGATGCTGTATGAGAAACCAATGTGAGTTTGGAAAATTGCACAATGTAAATCGATAGTTACGTATGTAACTACGGTTCTATGAATACTGGATGACCGCCAGAGGCGGTGCTTTAGCACTGGATATCTTCTGTCTCGCGCATGCGTAGGTCGAATATTTATATCAACAAAGTCACGTGTGACCTCGTATGACCCCGGAAGGCATAAGTTCCGGTGTTGTCAACGAGTTCAGTTCTATGGAATCTTCTCGCGGAAACACGAGATTCCGAGTGACCAAGAAACTCTGGCGGTCATCCAGTATTCATAGAACCGTAGTTACATACGTAACTATCGTTCTATTTCATCCTTACTGACCGCCAGAGGCGGTGCTATAGCACTGGATGACCTATACCAACAAAGTCACGAGGAAGTCTGAATACTCACCTATAAGGATGGCCTAGGCGGACTCTGCAGGAGGACCACACCCAATTGTGAGCTGTGAGAGGGGAGCGAAGACACTCTCTTCACTAGCGCCGTAACGGTTAGCTTGAACGAAAACACTCAGCTAACTGGACGATAGAACAGGTAAGGAAACAAATGTATGCAGTGAAAGGGGGGCGGAGATGCTCCCTTCACTAGCGCAGTAACAAATTAGCGAGAGCCCTCGGCTAACTTGTACACAATTATCTCATTAGCTTGAGAATAGATAGCACAATCAGCGATAAATGGTAGCGATCTCACCGGCTGACGTGCAGGAGCGTCCGCTCTTTACCAGAGCTCCTGGGGTCCGAGCGGTGAACACCGCGGTCCCCTCCTTTGGGATGGCGGACAGCTCGTCGCAGCCTTTGGAGGGCGAGCGTTTTTCTAGCCCGCAGCTCCGATCGAGACGATCGCAAGGCTACAGGTAGCGATGAGCTAGAATCGAATTTTCAATAAGCTAGCTTGGCTTCTACTCAAAAAGTAGTAACCTGCGCAGCGAGAAGATGAAAAAGAACTGAACTCGTTGACAACACCGGAACTTATGCCTTCCGGGGTCATACGAGGTCACACGTGACTTTGTTGATATAAATATTCGACCTACGCATGCGCGAGACAGAAGATATCCAGTGCTAAAGCACCGCCTCTGGCGGTCGGTCAGTAAGGATGAAATAGAACTCTTCTAGTAGACCTCAACAATGGAATTATGATCAGTAGAAATGGCCATGACATGGGACCTTTAAATCTGCTCTCCCCCCTCTGACAGCTGTCATTTCAGGTGACTCGACGCAACCCTCCTCCACCCCTTTTCAACTCCCGTCCCTCTGAATCCAGGGTCGTGATTATAAAGTGGGAATACAGTGAGTGCAGTATCATGTGTTTTACGGAGACGTGGCTGCACTAGCACATCTCAGACAATAACACAGCTCTGCCAGACGTTATGTCTTGTAGATCATGATCGTTGTTCTCGAGTCCAGGAGGAAGTTAAAAAGAGACAATAGGCGCTTTCACACCGGAGTACTTTTCCCAGTATAGTTCCGATATAGTTCCGAAAATGTGCATTCACACCAAAGAAATCCGGAACTAGAACTTAGTTCATGAGAACCTTTTCACCCCCTTTTCAGTCCCTGCTAGAGATGGGTGAGTTCTGATTCATCCGGATCACCGGATCCTAGTAATGAGCTGGTCGTGACGAGTCTCCCCTCTCCATTAACCCGAGTCCGGTAACACTTTATGGTAAGGGTACATGAATCATCATGAATTCATGCATGACTTAATGCATGAAAAAGCATGAATTCATTCATGTAGTACTTCATGAACTATCAGTAATGTACAAGGATTAATAGTATCTCATGCATGACTTAATGCAGGAACAATACCTTAATTAATGCATCAACTACTAAGGTATCTCAATCATCATGACTTCTGAGTTATTAATGATGTTCATGTCTTCTTCATATAGATCTGCAGTTAAAGTGACAGGCCAAAAAGCTGACAATTCCAAGTGTTGTAATCATGATTAACTAAGCATTATTTTGTCATTACTTCATCATGTTTGTGCCCCTTCAAATAAAGTGGTGACCCGGTCTGTCGTTTACACTGATAAATAACCAGCGACGTGCAGTCAGTGGAGGCAGGGGAGGCAGAGCCTCACCTGTCATACTCCAATGTAACGGAAAAACAACTAAAGAAAAACGAAATAGTAATAATAATAAAATGTCTCCACTGATCTGTGTTGTAAGTGTGATTTATGTATGATTCTAATCGCTTTTTATAGTCAAAATCAGCAAATTTGCCGAGCTCCGCTACGGGAGCGATGACAAGTGAGGCAGGGACGTGCTCTGCCTATGGGCATAGATATGTCTCATAATTATTTGTGTGAACAGAAAAATAATTTGTGTGTAAATATGTGATTTGTAAATGTAAAACACCATCCACAAATGCATTTAAAAGATTTGCAAACTCACAAATAAATTTGCAAATGTAAAACGGATCTGCAAATACGCTAAATATTTTCACAAATAAAAAAAAGATCTGTGAATATCTCTTTAACATTGACAACTTTCGATCAGGCATTTGTGAATCCATTTTGTATTTGTCAACCAAAAATGCGCTTGCGGATCTCAAATCTCTGCTTGTGGATCTCAAATCTCTGCTTGTGGATCGTCTTTTTACACACACGGAATTTTGAGACATACTTTCCGCCGGTCTCGGCAAAAAATCTACTCGTGTCACTCGGTTGTTTTCGGAAACCACGTGATGGCCTGCTGATGACAACATTTCCGCATGATTTCAAAGTAAGAGCATGATGGTTTGTTTAATACTCTGTTTTTGTATTATAATGAACAGCGGAACGTTAGATGCATTCTTCATCACCATCATCATCATGTTATAGTGATACAGTTAGTTTGTGTTAGTTTATTGGTTCAATACAGCATATATCGAGCACATTCGTATGCATTGATGTTGAAGTACAGGCTCTGCCACTTTCGGGTCCCGGAGCAGCTGGCACCGAAGCAGCCCACAGGAAACTCTTTCTTCATTGTTTTTTGTGTATTCAGTCAAGCGGGTCAAAGTTACAAAGCACTTCACATCTTATTAATCGGCCTAGTTTTACCTTACCAGTACAGATAAGGTCATCTGTAAAAAAGCACCGTATTTAGGTTAGCCTTCATAGTAAGGCTACATCAAATGTTATAATATTCATTGTGTCCTTTCTACTGTATATGCATATATTCCTGTCTATTGCTTTCATTTGTATTTCATGTTATTATGTTTATACTTGTTTCCACACATTTCACAATTTGGGATGAATGAAGTATCTATCTATATGTCCGTCTGTCCGTCTGTCCGTCCGTATAATATAATATATGTGAACTTCGTAATTTGAAAAATGATTGATTCGAAAATGATATGCTGCTACAGTACAGTACAAGTAGCCTACTTCTGGGTGTTTCATTCAAGCTCGGCTCCGTGTGTGTCTGTGTGGCACGAGTGAGCGAGCGAGAGAGAGAGAGAGCAAGATTGTTGTTGCTGCGCTAACCGATATTAGAAGCTGTTTCTAAGTGAAAGGAAAGTCCTCTCCTGTCAGATAACGTCAGCTCAGTGAGGTAAAGGACTCTCAGTGTTTAGATAGTTAACTTTAGTCTAAGTTATCTCAGTGGGTCTCAAAACAGTTTGATCACCATTTATGTAAACAAGTATTTCCGAGGCACACTTCATATGATCATTATAGTTAGGCTATAAAACAATAAGAGAATAAATGAAAAACAGGTATGAAATACTATATGACAGTAAAACAAGAATACAGTTTAAAAAGGGGAGTGATTTGTAAAATATCCATAAAGAAAAAGTACATCTGTTTACAGTTCTGTTTCATGGGTGTCTATCTATCTATCTATCTATCTATCTATCTATCTATCTATCTATCTATCTATCTATCTATCTATCTATCTATCTATCTATCTGTAGACAGACAGACAGACAGACAGACAGACAGACAGACAGACAGACAGACAGATAGACAGACAGACAGACAGATGGATGGATGGATATATGGATATATAGATGGATGGATAGATGGATATATAGATAGATAGATAGATAGATAGATACCTCATTCATCCCAAATTGTGAAATGTGTGGAAACAATAACATTAAATACAAATGAAAGCAATAGACAGGAATATATGCATTTAATGTAGCCTTACTAAGGCTGACCTAAATACGTTATTAACCGGCCTAGTTTTACCTTACCAGTGCAGTGGTAAGGTAATCTGTAGAAAAGCAAGATGTGAAGTGCTTTGTAACTTTGACCCGCTTGACTGAATACAAAAAAAACAATGAAGAAAGTTGAACCAATAAACTAACACAAACTAACTGTATCACTGTAACATGATGATGATGGTGATTGTTACGACCCTGGGTCGTTATGTCATTTGTGTGTAGATATTGTTCCCTCCTCCTGTATCTGTCCTGTTGTGTCCTACTTATACCGTATACTGGTCCTCTTGCTTGTCTTGAAAACCTCAGAAAAGAAACTACTTTAACCTGTCCTTGTTGGACACGCTTTAATTTATGCAAAAGTGTGAAACCCTTTTCTTTTGGTTGATTCTCGTTTTCTCCTGTTTATACGTCAGAGTAGGTAAGAAGCCTGTACGTTTATTTTTCTTATTTGTTAGGCAATATTTATGTGTTCAGAGATTTGTTTGTTTTGTGGGTTGTTGCGTTTCTTTGTTAAAAACTTTGGTAATTAAAATGACCAAACGGCATTCTCTGTCTCGGTGTCCATGTTCTTGGGAGTGGGAAGAGTTGGGAGAGGGCAATTTTATGCTGCGCCTAGTTTCCCCTAGATCTGGGCGTAACAGTGATAAAGAATGCATCTAACATAGCCGTGGGAACATGTTTCAAATGGGGGGTGCTGTGGGGATGACACCAGGGCCGGTTCTGACCAATTTGCTGCCCTAGGCAAGATTTTAGCTGGCATCCCCCCCCCCCCGTCGAGGCGTGCAGGAAACTAAACCCACCTCCCCTGAACATGGGTCGACTGAAGAGTCTCGTCATGCCTGCCTACAAGAAGTAGCGCTGAGCAAAGTGACTAGAAGGCAACAACACACTTATAAAAAAAAAAACACTTTATAAAGTCAGGCAACACTAACCAGGCTTCGTGTGATTCTGTTTATTTGTACCTTACTTTGACCATCCGTTCGCTGTTATTGATCATTGTGGAGAGACGTTTTGTTTTGTATTATAGCAGCTATCGGATGGAATCAATACATGGGCTGCAACTTAAAGGGGACCTATCATGCAAAATGCACTTTTGTACGTCTTTTATACATGAATATGTGTCCCCGGTGATCCAGGGAACTCACCAAGTGTCAGAAAACACAACCCTCTCTATTTTCCTCCATACCCAAATCTCTAAAAAAGAGGCTGCAACGGATCTGATAAAAACTGATCCAGATTTGAACACTGTCCTGACGTCAGGACGGTGGCGCTACGGCTATTGGGCCAACTCCACCAATCAGGAGGAGACAGCCATGACCATTGCCGTTCGAAAGCGCTGGAGACGCTGTAGTACATATGCCAGGCCAGTAGATGGTGCTGTTCTCACTGAATCTGCCCTTGCAGAGCAGAGCTAAAAAAAAGTGCAAATTGAGCAAAATGAGGCATGGCTAAAATGCATGATCTGTTTGGTATTTTGAAAACAGAAACGTATAAATATACCTTATATAGGTATGGCCCTACAATATATCATTTAAATATACCATGATAGGTCCACTTTAAGGGGAACTGGGGATATGTATCAGCTGCTTGTGTGACAGTCAGACAGTGAATACTTTAGAGCCGTGTGAGCTAACCCGGAGCTAACGAGAGAATAAACTCCCGTGGAAGAGCAGCCAGCACTGCAGCGGTCGGTAAATGCCGCTGAAACACATTAATAAACAATGAACCACGGCACTCTGGAGAAAAGTATAAGGTTGGAGAAGTCGTTATTTAATTTAATCTGGCTTCGTATGATTAAAAGCAACACGATCATCGACCCGACGCAGTCCCCCGTTGTTGTTGTTGTTGTTGTTGTTGTTGTTGTTGTTGTTGTGAGCGCCGTTGGGGAGCAAATCAGCGATGTAAACGGTGACGTCATGACGCAGCAGCGGCAGCACCAGTCGGGCTCTGGGCGGTGTGAACAGAGCGGGAGCAGAAAAGGGAAACCGGAGCTGAACCAGAAAAGCTCTAGCTCGGAGCTAGAATGGGAAAAGCACTGGTGTGAAAGCCGCATTATTGACATGTTGGACAGCTTATATAAAAAGGCTTAAAATGTATTTAGTATTGTATTAACATGTTTTAACACGTCACATCCTCTAAGGGGGTCCGGGGGTATGCCCCCCCGGGAAGATTGTTTTTAACATTTTAAAGTAAAATGCTTCAATCTGGAGCACTTTGAGCATAATTACAAGAGACTGGATCTAGGGGGTACAACTCTAAAACACCCATATGAAGAAGATCGGTTTACATTTTAATAATCAAATAAGTATGTGAACATAACCAATAACCTACCATAGCCAATAACAAATAAATGTAACGTACTTTATTTTTGTTGTTCATTTATATCTTATTTTACGTAGTTAACAGTTATTTATTTATGCATATTTTTTAATCTCTCCAGTTTTAAAGGATATTTTTGGTTTACTGTCCTATAGTATACATTGGAATGATTTCAAACCTGAACTATTTAAACAGTCCTTTACCTCACTGAGCCTCTCAGGGGAAATGGAAAATGTAACCGGGGTGAAAAGGGTGTTATCTTTACTTAATTATGAATGTTGTTACATCAATGCCGAAAATTAGTTTTTTTTGTATTATATTTGTATTATATTTCCATTAATCTTGTGGACGTGCAGATTCCCTGTCCTCCGTCAGGGGGTGCTGCAGCACCCTCAGCACCCCTACTTCCCATGGCCATGGCATCTAACGTTCCGCTGTTCATTAAAAAAACAGCGCTTTAAACAAACCATCATGCTCTTACTTTGAAAACCATGCGGAAATGTCGTCATCAGCAGGCCATCACGTGGCTTCCGAAAATAACCGAGTGACACGAGTAGATTTTAGCCGAGACCGGCGGAAAGGTTGTCTCAAAACTCCGTGTGTGTAAAAAGACGATCCACAAGCAGAGATTTGAGATCCAGAAGCAGAGATTTGAGATCCACAAGCAGAAACGTGAGATCCACAAGCGCATTTTTGGTTGACAAATACAAAATGGATTCACAAATGCCTGATCTAAAGTTGTAAATGTTAAAGAGATATTCAAAGATCTTTTTTTTATTTGTAAAAATATTTTGCGCATTTGCAGATCCGTTTTACATTTGCACATTTATTTGTGAGTTTGCAAATCTTTTAAATGCATTTGTGGATGGTGTTTTACATTTACAAATCACATATTTACACACAAATTATTTTTCTGTTCACACAAATAATTATGAGACATATCTATGCCCATATCTGCCTCTCGTAAGCCCACAGTAACTTGCTGGAGCACGGGCACTAATTTAGCGCGGGCACTTATTTTGTGAGCGCGCTCAAGCCAGTTACGGCCATGGTTACGGCCCCTACACACGGCGGCGTGCGGTGACTCTTCAACGCTTCTGCCCATTCACTTTGAATGGGGTGACGTCACGATTCGCCGAACTGCATTCTGGGAGCAAAGCGTAGCTTTTCTCGCGGTGCTCGCTGCAAAAGGAGAGCAATGTTCTACTTTTGAAGCTGAGGCGGAGGCGGCAGCCAATCAAATCCCGCGTATGCAAATCTGACAGTTCACGCGCTAGCCAATCAAACCGCGTGTATGCTGGGAGAGCCAGACCGCAGTTCATTTCCTCATATGCCAAAAAATTGAGGAGAAAATAATCGGAGCGGTAGGGAATCACCCGGTGCTTTCAGTCCCTGTTCACCTACCGGGATACAAACCGGAGGAGCCAGGCATGGAGGGAGGTGGCAGAGACAGTGGGTGAAACTGGTAGGTTTTCGCCTGTTTGGGGAGTTTATATCCAGTGTACGTCGTTTGAATGGACAGCAGGCATAGACAGTATATTTAGCCACCATGCAATGTTGCATAAAATAGCACCATAGACATTAATTAAAAATCGCTTTTTAGACATTAATGTCTATGGTGAGATTCATACACGGGAGCCTTTTTAAAGCCTTTTTACCCCGCTGCAAACAGAACCCCCCCCCCCATCACAAACTTTACACAGATCCCCCCTTCCCATTATCAACTCATGTCTTGTTTCCGCAAACTCTTGTGTCCTGCAGCAGCTAAACGTTTTGCAAGCCCCCGTTCGTTTAGTACCTAAAATAATAGACATCGCTTTTTCCAGCTGACAAACCCGACTTTCTGGTCACTTCTTCAATTTTCCAGCCCTTGGGGAGACACACGGGAGATTCATGTGATTGGTTGTTGGTCGCGTTGCTCGCGTAAACTCCCCAAGCTCAAGACACGCCCACCGCCAAGCGGCAACGCACGCCGCCGTGTGTAGGCTGCGTTACTGTGGGATAAGGTGAGGCACAGATGAGATCTGCCTCACCTCAGAATGCGTCACCCCACAGAAACTGGCTGGAAAGCGGGCCCTAAGCGCATGCCTGTTACCATCTCACTGTAGGTCACCAATGTAATGTATGTAGATCCCTTTATTACATTTATCCTCGCCATCCATAGTCTCTAAATAACTTATTTCACGTCAGTGGCGTAGCCAGGAATTATTGTGTGGGTGGGCCTGGAGAAATGTAGGTGGGCCAGGGGGAGACTTATTAAGCGTGGGGTCTGAGCTGAAACTTCATTAATGATTTTAATGATTTGTTAATGCACTAATTGAACATAAGCATAAACTAGCAGTGAAAACAAAAACATAGGCACGGCTTTAACGGTACTTTTATCGTTTTTTTTGGAGAAAAAAATAAGGTAAACTAACTAACACAAATTGTGAACAAAACTATCATTGCTTTTTATTTGAATTAAATACATAATATTTCACATCAAAAGAAACAACAGTGTTTTAACAAATCGTATTAAATAATGTGATGACAGAACTGTAAACAGAATAGCTGAAACTTTAACAAAATAAATAACTCTAAATTACCTCTAATCATTAGCCCATGTTTGTATAATTGAGTTAACTCCGTGTGTTGCTGCTAGCATACATAACACCTGACGTGGAAAAGTTACTCGTGGACGGGGCTACAGAGCTACTAGAAAGACAGTCGAACCCGGTGCATTTCTCCGTTTGAATGTGGTGCACTTTTACAAGATGTTTAGACAAATTGCTCGTGTTACCGCCCTTCCATGCTAAACTCTTATTGCACTTTTGGTAACGAGCATTGTCCACATCGAACAGGTAAAGTTTAACCACACCTCGGAGCGTGTTCTCTCCGCCATCCCCTCCGTGTGTGTGTGTTGCTGCATGTAGCAGCTGCGTGTGTGTAAACTGCCCCGCCCCCTCGCACACAGGCGGGGGAGAGAGATCTCTCGTCTGGATTGGAAAGATCGAAAATACTAAAAATAATCATAGACGCATTTTGCTGTCTTTTTGCATATTAGAAACAGAGTTGGCGACACTAAAACTGCAATATAATGTTTGTGTAGCAATAATACATATGAGATATATTTTTTACATGTCTCCAGTACCGACCGATAACGTCGGAGCTTAATGGTACCACGGTCTTTAATAATTCAGCCCTGGGGCTCGGTACCCATCCCTACACATGACTGGCTCGGCGGCCACAGGTTGTTTATCCTTGACAGTCGCACAGTGGGCACACACTGAGAGTTTTCATATTCAGCAAATGTGTACACGCTTCACTGCAGACCTCAAGAAGAAATAAGACTTTCGTTAACTCACGGCAAAACCTACTTTACTTACTAATTTACTCACGGTAAAAAAATGCACTCCCTATTCCATTGTCATGAAGGTGGAATCTAACTATATCCAGAATAAGTTTGATTGGATCCAGGGCTAGAAACATGTTTATTTCTGCTGTAAAGTTGGGCATTTTAACATGGGGGTCTATGGGAATTGCTCCTTTCTGCATCCATCCCCTGTTGGCCACTAGAGGAACTGCAGTTTGTGGCACTTCCTTCTGGGCTTCCCGGCTCTGCGCTATAACGCGCTGATTGGCTGTGGGTGGGCCAGACGTGCATGTGGGTGGGCCCAGGCCCACCCGGGCCCACCCACAGCTACGCCACTGTTTCACGTATATATGATATTTAGGCTCGCTGGTCTCAACCATAGACTGTATATATAAATGGACGTAGGGTCCGTGACGTCACCCATAGGATTCTGCAGAGTTGCCGAGAAGCCCTTAGTAGGC
Organism: Trematomus bernacchii; assembly: GCF_902827165.1. Taxonomy (NCBI): domain Eukaryota; kingdom Metazoa; phylum Chordata; class Actinopteri; order Perciformes; family Nototheniidae; genus Trematomus; species Trematomus bernacchii. Next base: position 5,163,383 of record NW_022987803.1, read on the forward strand.
GGAGTCGGCCACTAACGGCTCGACAGTGGCGTCAGAGTCTAACTCCCGCCTGCTACATCCTGATCCAAATAAGGGCAAAGAGGCGGAGCCGTGGCGGAGACGAAGCGGGACAGGGCGGGACCTTCTGCCAACGGCCGTCAAGTTCCAGACCTAGCTCAGGCTAAGAAGCTAAGCTAACATGCTCACAGTATTAGCTAACAACCCAGCTTGCGGTCACTGCTCCTCGTTCCCGGCGTTCTGAAGGTAAGATCCCCTGTAACTTTACAAAACTTGTCCTTTTGATTTAAATGTTCTTGAACCTACACTATACAATTGTTTTTTAAGTGCTTCACCGTTTTTTCAAATATAAATGTCATTTGTAACAACTTTGTAAACTAGCAGAGATATGGCCAGTGTTGCGTGAATTAGCCTATGGAATTAGCCATAAACTGTGGCCTATACAGTATGTAAAGGAATTAGCGTATTGTGAATTAAACAAAGCTTTTCCCTATGATTTAACTGTTCTTGATATTACACTATACAAGTTTAAAAACGCTTCTCCATGATTCAAATATAAACAGTGTAATATGCATGGGCTAACAAATGCAAAATTTGCATATTTATACTTTTTGACCATCAATTGTATATACATTTAATCCAACGTTACTGTTTCAACAGCGCTGTGAGAGTATAAATTAAATATGACTGTAGAAAAAGAAAGGCGCTTTTATATTGATTAAACCATTTTTATTTCTTTCAGCATTAAGAAAAAAAGATGGCAACCTCCTCCACAACCTGTAAGTTGATGGTCCTGGCTTACTTTACATGACTTCAGATGGTTGACATTACACACAAACATACTATATCTATATACATATATATACATATATATATATATATATATATATATATATATATATATATATATATATATATATATATATATATATATATACGTCAGGTGTGATTTCATATGTTATGTTGTATGTTATTGTCAAAGGAACAAAATGAGCAACCCTTTATAGAGTGGCGAAGTCCCTCCCCTTCCGGTTGAGCCCCATGGGACCTTATTTCAGAAAAGTTATGCATTGAAGTCAATGGAGAGAGAAAGATTATCTTTCGATCCCGTTTGAATTGTGCCACGAATTACACATATGATGTTTGTCAATTTAAAAGATAATTTTGCAAGTAAAAAAAAAAAAATGTGTCGTAAAACTGTGAAGTAACACATTTGTTTGTGTGAAACGCTCAAAGAACTACATCTGATCTCTGGTCAACAACACACGTCACCAAGATGGCCGTCACTACTGTCTTGTCAACACAAGAGACTACCCTCACTATCACTACAATGAAACACGTCCTGAAGAATGTCATGCAAAGCTGCCTGCCTGCCTTCCTTTGATTCTCTCTGAACTGCCTGGTCGTTTTAATGTTTAATGTCAACCATTTGTGCAGATAGCATGAAGTAGAGAAGATCGCTAGCGTTAGCGTTAGCATTTCTCCCCCGGGCTTAAATTGTGTATTATAGAATGATCACACCGGTGACAGTACTATTCAAAGGGTTCACAAAATATGACTACTACTCTTACTGTTTAACATTTTGGGTTACTTAACGTTACTTCATGTTAAGGCTAATACAAATGACAAGGCTGTAATGCTAACTAACGTGCTAGCTACTAGCTAGGTAGCTAACTTGATCCACACACTCCTCTTTCATCAGACGGGAAGCGAAAGAACGAGCAAGACCCATTGCTGGTATAATAACAACCTGGTACTAAGCACACAGGCATCTTGTGAAAGTTATCTTATCTTAGCCAGCGCCATATAGATAGATTCTATCTATATGGCGCTGATCGTATATATACGGTATTATACGTGTATCGTAGTGTCTCAATTGTGACATCACTTACGCGACTCTGGGATTTGTAGTCTTTCTAGTTTCGTATTTTTCAAAGTCTTATATTTCAACAGTTTTAAGACAAACTGTGACTTTTTTGACATGGAAATGATTTTTTAAGATTGACAAACATCATATGTGTAATTCATGGCACAATTCAAACGGGATCGAAAGATAAGTTTTCTCTCCCCATTGACTTCAATGCATAATTTTTCCGAAATAAGGTCCCATACCCCGGAAGTAAGTGGGAGGGACTTCGCCACTCTATACTTAATTTGATATTCCTCATTATCTGAAGCATTTGTTACTCTCATTTATTTTCCTCCCATAGTGACTGTATGGATAATCGGAGACAGCTATGTCCGGCGTGGAGCCCAGAGAGCTACAGAGACCATCGGCAGCAACCTTGGCCTCGACCTTCGCGCCTGCTGGTTCGGTTGGGGTGGACTGCGCTGGAGAGGTCTCCTCCCCTTCTTTTCCAACTCCCTGCGAGGAAGAGCAGCCCCGGATGTCCTCCTCATCCACTGTGGCGGCAACGACTTGGGGGATGTGCCCAGTGTTCACTTGTGGCGCATTTCCACTACACGGTCGGCCTCGGCCACACTCTGTACGGCTCGGTACGGCTTGGCCGCGTTGGGCCTTAACAGGGCCGACTCACTTCATGCTGCGCTTCCATTACAGTTTAGGAACTGGGGTAGTTACTATAGTAACGCAGTGTAGGCGGAGCCGTGACGTCATCTTCAATGAGAAATCCAGAAACACAACACAGCCGTTAGCTGTGAGCACTCAGAGCTCACAGCTCCTTATATATGTTCAGAAACTCGACAAAAGTTAAACAAGTACACACCACAGACTGCCTGTGTCATGGTGAATACAGTCGCTACTTTATTTATGTCTGTATAGGCCGTTGTTGTGAGTGTGGACGGTCGGGGCATATACTGCGTTAGCTTAGCCAATCTCCATCTAGAAAAACACGAATTTTAAAAGGTTTTTCGCTTGCCGTCTGTCTGCAGACTTGACAAAGCATTAATTCATGGTTTTTACTAACCGGTATCAGTATGTTGTTACTTCGGCATCATTTTGAAACGTGTATTACAATTAAATCACGGTCAAATATGTCCATCTTGTTGTAGTTCTAGCCCTCTTGCCAGCGCTCCTCTCTCTAGTTTAGCATACTCAGCCCGACTCAGCCCTGTTTGTTGGCCCCGATAGAACCACAATTTTCTAGGGCCAGAAAAGAGGGGAAAAAGTGGCCCCGCGCCGTGCCGCGCCGGAACGAGGCCTAGTGGAAGCACAACCAAAAAAGGGGACGGCACGACACGGCACGCTTAAAGCGAGCTACGCGCTGCAATGGAAATGCGCCATTGGTGAATCAGATGAAGGAGGACCTGCACCAGCTTCACCATCGGCACCCTGGCATGAAGATCATGCTCTCCCAGATCAACCAGAGGTGCCGATGGAGGGCTGGTGCAAATCCTGTCAAAATTGACAAGGCCCGGAAGTTTGTTAACAGTGTTATGGCTACTTTTGTTCATAGCCTAAATGGTGCCATTGTTGACCACTCCAACATTAGACATGACAGTCCTGGGCTTTTTTTGCGAGATAGAGTTCATTTCACCCCTAGGGGAAATGATATTTTTTTAAAGTCACTAGCCAATTGCCTGAAAGACCATCTCCAAAGACTGTGAACTGCTAAAATGTCAGTATCACTGTTTTTGGATTTGGCCTTTAGAGTATGTTTTCTAAGGCCCTTGCTAAGCCCAGACTGTCATGGCTAATGTTGAGTTAGATATTACATCTGTAGCCATAACACTGTTAACATGGCTGCTCTTCCTCTTCCCCACATCCCACCCCCCCCTCTTCCCCCCAATGGACTCTGTAGCTCTCCAGGCCCATGCTGGGCATGGCTGTCTGTCAAACTTTTTTTTTTAATTTGTTATTATGTTTTTTGTTATTTTATTTGTTAAAATAATTCTGTAAATATTTAAAATAAATCACATTCATATTTTCACTTCTTTTGTCTACTGCTTACTGAAAATGTTAGCTATCACATCCAAATCTGACTATCAAATGAAAGGATAAGCTAACCATACAATACAGAAAACATTACACATTAAGGCTCAAATCTTTTCCCAAGCCGTAAGCAGTCTGAAAAGAGTCCCAAGTTTAAAAACACAAAATCTTGACAATGAATACTACCTTGTCATTTATCAGTGACAATGCAAACACCAAGAAGGTCTCCCCTAATCCCATGTATTTTGGCATCAAATATGTCATAAGCATACCATAGAATGTAATTATGAAATGCAATATCCACAATCCCTACAGGGTCGTAACATCACAGAAAATAATACCTTTTAGAGAGTTTCTAAATTGTTCAGTATGCAGATAATTATTTGTTTTACAATAGAAACATTTTTCTCAATAAATGTTCCCACATGTTGTGAGCATCAACTTTAAATCTTTTGTCAACAAATAAAAAACATCTTAATTTCCTTTACGACAACATTTTGTTTATAACAGCACTACATTAACAATAAGCATAGGAAAATTATAAATGTATAATTTAAGATTGTGCTTTTACTCTATATTTAATCCGATCTATTTCACATTGAAAATGTACAACTTAAGTACACTAGAAAATAAATTAAAGATGTGCAACAACTGTATCAGTAATTAAAATGATATAACTTATGTACAGGGTTGGGAGGGCTACTTGCCAAAAACGCAACCAGTAACTTAATGTGAGTATCAAGATATAAAAGTAATGTACTGTAACCTGATAACTTTATTTTTCTTTTGGATTACCTCAATATCAAATGCAATTCAAATAAACACAGGAGAGAAGAAATATTAATATGATTTTTTTACTTAAATGTATAATATACATAAAGCTGACTCAGGCAGTAGGTGTATAGATTCACAATTAAAGTATTAGCCTACAGAACAGTACCGCTTCCAGAGAAGAGAGAACATCTGATCATTTTACAACAAACACTATATGCTCTTTTCAGGTTTTGAATAAGATTGTAATCCTGAGTTTCCCTATTATTAAAAAAAGTCAAACTAATCCGATTACATCTTTTCCTATGTAACTAAGGATTACACTTTCCTTTTTTTCTATACGATCTTGATTCGTGTTGGATGTAATCCATTACTACCTAAGCCAATAAAAGTCATAATTTTTGGAAAATTGTCTCAAGTTATAAATTATGCCTTCAATCTCTTTCACGTGGGGAAGACATCACATTGGCCGAGGCGTTGCAACTTCCCTCAAGCGTCCTACATGAAAGAAAGATCACATGTTAAAAATGTGTGCACAGACTATTCAGTATGACCCGTCTTAGTTTAAAGCCCACTCACCACGACAAGGTGTAGGTCAGGGGGGGATGGGCACATAATGGGGGGGAACACATCTTGTGTGTGTGTGTGTGTGTGTGTGTGTGTGTGTGTGTGTGTGTGTGTGTGTGTGTGTGTGTGTGTGTGTGTGTGTGTGTGTGTGTGTGTGTGTGTGTGTGTGTGTGTGTGTGTGTGTGTGTGTGTGTGTGTGTGTGTGTGTGTGTTGTGTGTGTGGTGTGTGTGTGTGTGTCTGTGTGTGTGTGAGAGACAGACAGCTAAACTAAGATGGAGGAAATTGCAGAGGGACAGGGAGGGAGGTGTTACAAAGTTGACTAAATCATCCAAAATTCAATGAAAGTGGTGATCAGCAATTTTATATGTTCAAATGTCTACTGTGAAGGATATCATAAATCCTTAATGCAATCGAATGTAAAACAAAAAAGTTATGATTGATGAAAGTAGTCAATCGGTCAGATTTGACCCGAAGACAACAGGAGGGTTAATGCCATATTCACTTAATAACACATGAACAACTTTTACAAATATTTCTATATAGTCTGTGTTGGTAAATGTCATCTAGGTTGCACATTTCCTGCTGAAATACATGCATACCAAGTTACTGCGTGGCACTTTGGTTTTGATAAAACAGTGTAGTTCCACTATATAAACGTTACATTCATAATCAAACGAGACAATCTGCAAGATAATGAGCTATTTGTTGTTATTTTTAATGCTTGTCATTCACACGTTAATAAAATAAAATAAGTACCGATACATAGCAGAACAATTGTGGCGATGTTCAGCTTAATAAGCCTTGTTCAACATAATTTATTTAGCTAATACTACAGCGGGCTGCAGGCGAACCAAGTCTGCGTTTCGCTGCATTCCTTGATCTCCAGTTATAATGCCGGACTCCGCCGCCGGCCGAAGCTAACGGAGCAGCCGGGACGCGCTAGCGAGCTAGCCCCCTGCGGCTCCGTTAGCTTCGGCCGGCGTGGACTCCGGCGGCCACCACTGGGATAATTGGGTCCCCTTTTAACATTTGCTCCCGTTTAGCATTATGGGCGTCACAGCCATATACTATAAAAGGCTGAATCATAAACTAAACTGTATATATATATACACATGTATAAAGGGTTACGTCCTTAGCTGGCTAATAAGCTACATAATAAGCTACATAACAAGCTAAGCTAACAAGCACACAAACACCTGCTAACGGGATTAACATGTATAATATTATCATTTTACTCACCGAAAAAAGCTGAGAGTAGACTTCTTGGAAGGTCTGTTAGTACATTCAAGCGCACAGCACGACATTTTAATTGTCTGGTATTTGTAACAATATTCCCTAAAAGGCACAATCACCACGAACACGGCTAAAGGGTCAAGTACAGCAACTACAACTAACTAACGTTGTAGCCTAGCAGAGTGGACAAATTGCTGTTAGCTGACAGTGAGGCACGTACCTGTCCATCAAAGTGACCACGCCCTAATTTATGCAAAAACTTTAAGACCTAATATAAATAAAAGGGTCGCGTTAGAAAACAATTCACTCACAGATTCATAATCACGAAGGTGGAATCTAACTATATACATAATAAAATGTATTGGAGCCAGGGCTAGAAACGTTTTTTTTCTGCTGTGAAATTGGGCATTTTAACATTGGGGTCTATGGAAATTGCTCCTTTCTGCAGTCATCGCCTATCGGCCAATATATGAACTGCAGTTTGTGGCACTTCCGTATTGGCGTCCCGGCTCTTCCCCAGAGTTTGCCGCTTGGTCTCAACGGCAATGAAAATGCACCAGGGGAGGCAGCCATAACCTCTGCCGCACTGAAGGGGGCGCACGTGAGCCCACAGGTTCTTGTTGCTACTGTAATTCTACACAGAGACGGTAGACGTAACAACAAACTAGACTTTTGAAACTACAGGAAGATAAGGAGGACTTTTACAAAAAAGTAATAGAGATTGTTGTCCAGAAGGATAGCATGGACTTCATCTTCAAGTCAAGGTAAGACCACATTTGTAATGAAAATGGGATCTTACTAAGAAAGAACAATCCAATATTTAGATTTTGGGTATCCTTTTGTTGAACGGTCTGTTTAAAATGAATCGAAGCATCAGACTAAAAAAGCTTTTGAAAATAACCGAATATTTCGATTAAGGTCAAAATATAATATTTGTAAATCTGACTCAGTGAGTCAGTGCCTCACCAGCCATGAACCTCACCGCACGTCACTGTAAATAACATATGATTAACAATAATAACAATCAAATGGTTATTAACCATTTGGTGCTCATCAATCATCTTTGTGATCCCTCAAATAAAGTCAGCAATTTCTTTCTTTTTTCGGCAAAAGACACAAGATACATGGCAATAGTAAGTTAATAGTAAATCATACCATGTTTATATTGTTGAATTACTTGTGATTTTAACTTGACCACAACAGATCAAATGTACTGAAATTACTTGCATATAGATCATCAGGGATTTATCTTTCAGAAAAAAACACCTGACTCATACGTAATGAACAGGGGCTATCTTGAAATGTCCATCTTCTTCATATCTGAAGTCAGTGAGCTCTTGGTGGTTCAATCAGGGAAACATGACCCGAATGTCCTTCAGTCAACGACCGAGAGGTCCTTTCTTATGCCTGTTTCCAAGCCAGTAAGTCCATTCTATAACTGCAAGATGTTCTTTCAAAAGTTTCTCAGTTCGGTTTCCCCTAAGCCGCCAAATTATTGATAGTTAATCATGATTACAACACTTTGAATTCAACAGAATACATGCACTGCTGTGACCGACAGACCGGGTCACCACTTTATTTGAAGGGGCACAAACATGATGAAGTAATGACAAAATAATGCTTAGTTAATCATGATTACAACACTTGGAATTGTCAGCTTTTTGGCCTGTCACTTTAACTGCAGATCTATATGAAGAAGACATGAACATCATTAATAACTCAGAAGTCATGATGATTGAGATACCTTAGTAGTTGATGCATTAATTAAGGTATTGTTCCTGCATTAAGTCATGCATGAGATACTATTAATCCTTGTACATTACTGATTGTACAACTTCCCGACGCGCGGGGGAAACATACTGGACCATGTTTATTCCCCTTTCCGGAATGGATATAAGGCTCTCCCTCGCCCTCCCTTCGGCAAATCAGACCATATCTCACTACTGTTGTTGCCTGCTTACAAGCAGAAACTTAAAAGGGACAGACCGATAACAAGGACAGTACAACGATGGAGCGAGGAGTCAGATTCAGCACTGCAGGATTGCTTTGCATCTACGGATTGGAGTGTGTTTGAGGACAATAACATCAACACACACACGGACACTGTCATCTGCTACATTGGGAAATGCATCGATGACGTGGTACCGAAGGTTTCTGTACGGACATTCCCAAATCAAAAGCCCTGGGTAAACGGTGAGGTGCGCGGCAAACTGAAAGCGCGCACTCTCGCGCACACAGCGGGAGATTTGGAGGAGTACAGGAAGTCTAGGTATGATCTCCGGAGAGCAATAAAAATGCAAAGAGACAGTACAAAGACAAGGTGGAATCTGACTTCAAAGGCTGTAACACTAGGAATATGTGGGCGGGACTAAGGACAATGACTGACTACAAAGGAGCAGCGGGGGGTGCTGCGGGAGTGTCTGCTGTGCGCATCTCTCCCAGATGAGCTAAACAGTTTTTTTTGCACGCTTTGAGAGCAGCCAGGCTGTGGAGGTACAGAGGGACCAGGAGCTACACTGCCCTTTTGTTTTAAATAGGGCAGATGTGTGTAAATCCTTTAAAAGGGTTAACCCCACACAAGGCTCCTGGACCTGATGGCATCCCTGGCCGTGTTCTCAGGGTGTGTGCAGTTCAGCTGGCAGAGGTGTTCACAGACATCTTCAACAGGTCCCTGCTGCAGTCTGTAGTCCCCACATGTCTTAAACACTCCACCATCATTCCTGTCCCCAAAAAGACAATCATCACCTGCCCCAACGACTACCGCCCAGTAGCACTCACCTCCATCATAATGAAGTGCTTTGAGCGGTTAGTCAAATTATTCATCACCTCCTCCCTCCCTGAATCTCTGGACCCCCTGCAGTTTGCCTACAGAGCAAACAGGTCCACAGACGACGCCATAGCCCTCACCCTCCACACTGCCCTCTCACACCTGGACCCGAAGAACAGGAACACATATGTGAGAATGCTGTTCATTGACTACAGTTCAGCATTCAACACCATTGTGCCCTCCAAGCTGGCCATCAAGCTCAGAGACCTCGGGCCTCAACAGCGCCCTCTGCGACTGGATCCTGAACTTCCTGACGGGCAGACCCCAGGCAGTGCGGGTGGGAAACATCACATCCTCCACCCTGATTCTTAACACCGGTGCCCCTCAAGGCTGCGTGCTCAGCCCTCTCCTCTACTCCCTGTTCACCCACGACTGCGTGGCCACACACAGCTCCAACACCATCGTGAAGTTTGCTGATGACACGACCGTCATCGGCCAGATCACAGACGATGACGAGACGGCATACAGAGAGGAGGTCGAAAACCTGACATCTTGGTGCCAGGAGAACAACCTCCATCTCAACATCAGCAAAACAAAGGAGCTGATTGTGGATTACAGGAAGCAGCAGGGAGAGGGACACGCCCCCATCGCCATCAATGGGACTACGGTGGAGAGAGTCAAAAGCTTCAGGTTCCTTGGGGTCCACATCACTGAGGACCTGACATGGTCTCTTCACACCACCACCATCACCAAGAAAGCTCGACAGCGGCTCTTCTTCCTCCGCAGGTTGAGGAGGTTCAAAATGGATTCCAGGATACTCTGCAACTTCTACAGGTGCACGATAGAGAGTATCCTCACTGGCAGCATGACGGCCTGGTACGGCAGCTGCACCGACCTCGATCGTAAGGCTTTACAGAGGGTGGTGAAAACTGCACAGCACATCACCAGGACGGAGCTGCCATCCATGGAGGACCTTTACTCCCAGCGGCTCAGGAAGAAAATCACTACGGATTATCAAAGACCCCCCATCACCCCAGCCACAAACTGTTCTTTCTGTTGCCGTCTGGCAGACGTTACCGCAGCATCCGGGCAAGGACAAGAAGATTCGGAGACAGTTTCTTCCCGCGGGCAGTGAGACTGTTAAACAATTGAACTGTTGAAACAACATCAAACATTCAACTGCTACTCAGTAGTATGTATCTAATACCTAATATATATATATCATTCCAATAACTTGTATATAGACTCATACTGCACTATTCCACATCATAACTTTATTTCATTTTTATAACTATTATTATTTTTGTATTGCTCTTGCTCTTATTGTTATTATGTTATGTTATTATGTTGCATTGTTGGAGAAGCCTGTGACATAAGATTTTCAACTGCATAATTACTCTGTAGCTATGTCAGATTGACAATAAAGAACCTTGAACCTTGAACCTTGAATAGTTCATGAAGTACATGAATGAATTCATGCTTTTTCATGCATTAAGTCATGCATGAATTCATGATGATTCATGTACCCTTACCATAAAGTGTTACCCCGAGTCCTTTGAGTCCTACACCTGGTGACGTACAAATTAAAACTATAAATTGCGTCACTCGCTACTCTCCTTATAACATGTAAAATCACATTACAACGTACCCCAGTCCATCTGCCTAGCCTTTAGCAAGTAGGATAGCTGCCAGAAGTTATCGTTTGGCTCAGGGGACGCGGATCAGTGAAACTTCCTGCAGACTCGTGCGGACTCAGAGCCGTAAACGTAGCAGATCCAGAGATCCAGGCAGACTCATCATGCACGAGTCAACAGCAGACTCAGATTCGCAAATCCTGACTCACTGAATCAAGGGAACTCCCCTCACTTCCTGCAGACTCGTGAGTCATGGGGACTCAGAGCCGTAACCGATCCAGCAGATCCAGAGACCCATACCATACATCCATGATCCAGACTCGTCATGCACGAGCATAGCCGCGGGAACTGGGAAGTCATTTTACTTAGGGGGTGCGGACAAAAGTGGGGAGAGATTTCAACAACACTAACATGAAGTTTTTCAAATGTACACCATTCGCAGCCCCGCCTCCAGCACCCCTACTTCCCGCGGCTATTATGCACGAGTCAACAGCAGACTCAGAGATTCGCAAATCCTGACTCACTATGCAAAACATAGCAGACTCGTGCGGACTCAGAGCCGTAACCGTATAGCAGCAGATCCAGAGATCCAGCAGACTCGTCGTCATGCATGAGTCAACAGCAGACTCAGATTTGCCAAATCACAAATAACCCTTTTTCTTTGTGATCAAACATTTTTTATTAAAGCAAAAGACACTGTGTAGCGGAGGTTAATGTAACGTTAGTTTAATATGCTCGTGAAATGCAACAACTTTTCGGTTTTATAAAAAAAGAAATGACAGACAAATAACTCTGATTGACAGAGAGCTGTGACACTGTTTACATAAGTACAGGTGAGGATTGGCTATCCACCTCAAGTTGTAATTGTTATCTGAGAATTTTCAATAAAAATATCTCAACCAGGTTTTGTCTCATGAGTGTCTTAATGGGGGATAAAGTGAAAAATAATTTTATTTTACGTTATTTCTTTACCAATTTTTATATTAGTTTGAGTTGGAAAAATGTAAATTCATTTAATTTACTTAACGTAATAATTGTATTTCAGCTGTATTTGATAAAAATGAGTTGGACTATCTCAATTCAATTTTATTGCATGGATGTTCCTAGTTTCAGTTGGGGCTACGAATATTTATTGGATGGAAATCCTGCCCACAATTGAATTGAGTTCATCCAATGAGTTATTTTTTTGAGTGCAATGGCTGAATATTGCAATCAATGTGGCAAGAGGTTATGCAGTGCAAGTGGTTGGAGCCCTGTAAAATCACATTACAACGTACCCCAGTCCATCTGCCTAGCCTTTAGCAAGTAGGATAGCTGCCAGAAGTTATCGTTTGGCTCAGGGGACGCGGATCAGTGAAACTTCCTGCAGATCCAGAGATCCAGAGATCCAGGCAGACTCATCATGCACAAGTCAACAGCAGACTCAGATTCGCAAATCCTGACTCAAGGGAACTTCCTTCACTTCCTGCAGACTTGTGAGTCATGGGGACTCAGAGCCGTAACCGATCCAGCAAATCCAGAGACCCATACCATACATCCATGATCCAGACTCGTCATGCACGAGCATAGCCGCGGGAATTGGGAAGTCATTTTACTTAGGGGGTGCGGACAAAAGTGGGGAGAGATTTCAACAACACTAACATGACGTTTTTCAAATGTACACCATTCACCATTTCATCGGTAGGATTTCTACGCTCTTGGTGATGCTGACTCATATGACTCAAAGGACTCGTATGATCCGGATCTCTTCAATGACTGACTCAGAAGACTCCGAGTCCGTAAAAGGATCCGGATTTGCCATCTCTACTAGAGAGCAGGTACTTTCATGGGAGAAAAAGGTTCCCATTTCTGATTGGCTGGGCGGATTGCAAACCACGCCCCGCAAAACTCCCAAAAAGTTTTGTGAAGCCGCCATTTTATTTTCCTTGCATTAGCACTATTAGCATTAGCATTAGCCCAGCGCACAAACACAGAGAGACTAACTTATGGCAACACAAAAGAAAACATGGGAGCGGTGGAGATGAGGAGGTGTCTGCGCTTCTGGCGATTTACTCGGAAGGCTTCAGTAGAAGCTGCTGGGAGTCCCAGCAGCTTCTACTGAAGCCAGTCCCCAACTCCGGGGACTTCCGGCCGGGGACTTCGGGTGGCAGTATACGCCGTGAAGTTGTTTGCGGCATGCCAGTAAACCCAAAGCAGAAGAAGAAGAAGTGACGTCAGCGGCTTCATTTGACTAATCCTCCCTCAGGGACTTATTCCGGTGTGAACGCGATCTGCTCTTTTGTTCATCAGAACTAAAGAGTTCTCATGAACTAAGTTCTGATTAACTAAGTGCGGCAAAGTACTTGGTGTGAAAGCACCTATTGTAGTCCCGAAAATCTATCTATCCTTGGTTCTTTGATTAGTGAGGTGTTTCACCAGCACTTCACCTCCTTATAGACACGGAAAGAAACCGGTCTTGAATGTTTTGTGAAGAGGTTTTCAACTGTATTAATATGAGGGGCGTTCCCAAAGTACAGTTCGACCTGTCTGTTACTGACAGAGGTTGTGTCATTGGAGCTTCCTTAGTTGGTCACGCTGGAGCGATTCCCACAAAACTCCCTACTCTGTTATCAAAGAACCAAGGTTACGTTAAGTAACCCAAAGTTTTTGCTCAATGCTCTTTACCAGTGTTGCCCAACCTGGTGTTCGCTGAAGCTTCGAATAACTAATTGAATATTGGCCAAATGTAGAAAATAATGCATTTGTTGAAAGAAAGCATAGTAGTACGTCTGATTGTAAAAACAAATACAATACAGACATAAAATACACTGGGCTCAGTGCAATGATGGCTTTTGAAACCGGGGCATCATTTATAAAAGTGTAAGCATATGATTAACAGCAAAAACTTGTGTACGGATTGAACTGATTGAAGACAATGCTTACAAACTAAAATAATAATAAAGGCACACCTTTGCAAGCTTCACAATACGCCCATGGTAGCCTGTTAATTGTCAGTGAAGCACCCCTTATTATAATTAATTCAAACCAACTGCATAAAAAAGAGCATGGCAATCAGTTACGTTCCCCAATACTCAAGGGGATAAGGCAAGTGACAAAAAGGTTGATTGTTACCAAAGAAGGGAAAAAAGTAAATTGTTAAAGCCAAAGTTGTGTTTAGGAGCTCTCAAAGAGCTCCACCAGCCAATTCAAAAACACAAAATAAGGACCACTTGCTTCAGGCAAAAAGTGGCACTGGTACAACCAGATATATAAGGCATTGTTTACACGGGAACGAAATGGGTTGTATCCAGTGGCGACTGGTCATTAGGGGCACAGCCCCACCTAGTGTCAGCAGAAAGTATTACAAATAATGATTACAAAAATGCAAAAAAATAAATAAAAAAATATATAAAATATATTTTAAGATCATGTTTAATCATCTGATTCGTCTGTACATTGCTGTTTTAGTCTGTGTTCTTCTAATTAGTGTGTCTACAGTCACAGTGTGTGCCTATTGAGCTGTTTAGAGCCATGTGGGACAAAACCTGATTATGCCCCTTCCTCTCGCTGTGAAGTGAACGTGACTGTAAAAACTACACTGCGCATGCTCAGAGTATTTTGTAATGTAATGTGTGTGGCAAAAAAATAATGACCAGAGGGGCACGGAGCTACCATCCCCACCATACGTCATCTCAAATCATTCAGAGCTGATTGGCTGTAAGTACGTGTGCCGCGAAAAGTGTGGTGTGTGAAGAGGAGACGAGAGAGCTGCAGTGGCGCGTCCTAAACCAGGAAGTAAGCACAAAAAGCAATGAGATTTCTCCAGAGGATTTTAGAAAATAGCTCGAAATAAGATCTGTGGGAAACGTACCTGTTAGATAAATGCACGTTTTGTTCAGCCGGATAACATCCACATGTCTACCCTACTTATATAATTTTTTTTATCATAAATCTATGGATTAGATTATGATAGACTTTTGAAACTACAAGAAGATAAGGAGGACTTTTACAAAAAAGTAATAGAAATGTTTGTCCAGAAGGATAGGCAAATGGACTTCATCTTCAAGTCAAGGTAAGACCGCCATTTTATTGAAAATGGGATCTTACTAAGAGAGAACAATTCAATATTTAAATGATAAAATTACATTTTTTGGGTATCCTTTTGTTGAACTGTCTGTTTAAAATTAATCGAAGCATCAGACAAAAAAAGCTTTTGAAAATAATATTATATTTTGGTTTAGGTCAAAATATAATATTTGTAAACCTGAAGAGTCAGTGCCAGTGCCTCACCAGCCATGAACCTCACTGCACGTCACTGCAGAAGCTTATATATAGACATCTAAGTTTTTTGTGCCCCACCACTTTTGTACATATAAAAACGCCACTGGTTGTATCTGCTACTTTTCTCTTTCGTATAGCCCGTTCGTTCACACGAGGCCGTAACGCAGGGGTGGGGAACCTTTTTCCTCTTAAGGGCCATTTACATTTTTTCAACATCCTCCGAGGGCCGTACAAATTATTTACCTCTGCTTAAAAATACTAAAATCACAGCCCATTCATTTCGCCTTTCTTTCATGCTGTGCAAAGAAAAAGCAACCTCTTAATCCAGATATCTTACCATGACTCGCGCATGCATTCACGTGCACGGTTGTGGCATGACCACCAAAACATAAAGATATGGACACAAGATGTGTGCAATTTAGTTTCCTATCCTAACCATGCTCCCCCGGGAAGATTTTTTTTTTTAAATGTTGAAGTTAAAAGCATCAATCTGGTGCACTTTGAGAGCAAAAATTAGGAGCTCTATGGATACATCTCTCAACACCCATATGATATTTTTATTTAGTAGCCACTCATTCTCTCCAACACTTCTTGCCATATATTCAACGATGATGAAAACTGAAACATTTCTAAGGAACTTGACCATCTTCACTTGACACACAAAGTTGTAGACTTATGTGAATCCTTATGATGCAATTTACAAGCATGTCATTTGAGTATTAACAAAAAGGTGTTAAAGAAAACACAACAATGGATACATTTCAAGGGGAAGGTGGAAGAAGTACTCGGATTGTTTACTTATGTAATGAAGCAATACTACAGTGTAACAATACTCAGTTACAACTAAAAGTCCTGCTTTAAAAAACAAACAAGTACAATAGTATTAGCATTCAAATATATATAGGTACCAAAAGTAAAAGTACTTGTCATGCAGAATGGCCAATTTAAGCACTACATGTTTTAAATTAATTTTATCAGAATTATTGATAAATGAACATGAATAATGTGTTCATCACACTTGTTAAAAGTGGGGTTTATTTTGACTACGTAATATACTACTTGGTTGCTTAACCTATAATAATATATAATGCACTAGTAGATTTATATTTTGTATTAAACTTCTAAATCTGCAAATCAGCTAGTAACTAAATAAATGTATTGGAGTAAAAGTAGCATAATGTGGACATACTCAACTAAAGTATGAGTAGCCTATACCTAAACAATTTCAATCTTTGATATTTTTTGGTTTGTCTCTTAAACACAGTAGGCCTACTTGAGTAAATGCACTGGATATTACTGTTATTGTATGTAGATGTAACGCCCCTTAATTGGTAGGAAATTGGTAGGAAAACTCATTTTAAAGTGCAATATATTTTAACATCAGCAGGAATAGTTGAAAAATAAATTCTTACTTTAAAAAATACAGCATAGCAAAGTGGGGGCGGCCGCTAATAGCAAAACACTTTTTGTGACGCTACAGTTTCCCAGCATTCAGTGGGGCATCATGGCGGACACCAGGGAGAAAGGGCTGCAAGACTACAGAAAAAAATTACTGGAACACAAAGAAATTGACGGGCGGTTTAAAAGAATGTAAGAGGCTGTTTAATGTGGTTGATTCTAGTGTGGCAACAATATCGTGTTTATTTTGATTAGATAAATAGTATAGGTTGATGCTTGCTAGCATCAGCTAGCTGGCCAGCTAGCTACTGCTTTGTCATGCAGTTAGCATCCCTCATAGAAATGAATGGAAGTGACGCTAAACCAACTAGCTGTGCTAACTTAGCTTATTGGTATTAGACAAACAACTGTAACATTAGTGCTATGCCGAACATTAAAATACGTTAATAGCTGATAAAGTTCAGTTAACCTCAGTCCGTGTGTCTACTACCGTGATACAAATTGAATTCGCATTGTAGCTGTCGACTTTATCAACAGTTTTACGTTAAGCTAACTTGACTAGCTAACGTTAGCATGTTTGTTTGACAGTGAGCTGCCATTCTTAACTGTAACAAACAATGTCATCATCGGATGTATGTTTGTCTTTGATAACGAAAACTACAGACAATAACTTCTGGCTATTCCCCTTGTTGTTTTCCAGTGAGAGAACAGCTGAGAGAACAAACAAAACAGTATGAGAAATCAGAAAATGACCTAAAGGCTCTGCAAAGTGTTGGTCAGGTAAGAATATGTTCTGGACTTGTTTACATTTAAGAGTTTAGATCCCACTGGATAATAAAAGTGGCTGCAACAGTAGATCGAAGTATTCTTGTATATATTGAATCTCCACAAAATGAGTCACTTTCTATTATTGTAGTTGTATTATTACAATATTTTACAAAGGACTGCATTATCCTTTGATACAACCAAGGACATTTGAGACTGAGGAAATATATTTTCACCAGCAAGGAACCATAGATTTGTTAAAGCAGGTATAGATATCAAACTGGAAGATTATTATTTAATTCCTGGACTCCCAAAATAAAAGAGAACATCACAGTAGAGTGATGCAGCGTTTTTGACGAGGCCAAGACCTGAAGTTAGCAACACAGTGCTTCCCTCAACAAAAAGGCAGTGGGATTATAATGTATGTCATCATTTACTAAAACAATGATAGATGACAGTGAAGTAATGAAAAGTGAAACACAGTCATCTTGACTGAAAGTAGTCAGATGTGTTAGCAATGATCAAACTTAGCGCTCTGTCTAAACCCTAAAGTTGTTTATTTAGTTTTTTGTAAAGAGCATCACACAATACAAGTGTATTCACTGATATTGAAAGGAATATATGGGTGTTTCAGTTGGTGAAGACAGTGGAAGGGACTTTCATAGACAAACACGAGATCAGAGTCCGCTTTGTATTCAGACTATGCTAACCCCATATTTTCCCTTTTTATTTGCAGATTGTTGGAGAAGTTCTCAAACAGCTGACAGAGGAGAAATGTAAGTTAATTGGATGAAATATCACATTAACAAGTAGCGGCAGAATCATTTAATGGCTAGAGGATTTAGGGGGGGGATTTAGAGTGTTCATTTTAGGTTAACAAATCATTTCTTTATCAATCGGTCTCAAATAAATGATGCTGAATCCGGCTTAAGATTTACCCTCTTGAAGTTTAGTGACTTATTAACGATTTCTAATGACAACATGTGACTGAAACATGTCAAACTGTGATCAACTCCGGCATGTGATGCTAACTTGTTGTTTTTGTTTATTTCCAGTCATTGTCAAGGCCACCAACGGCCCCAGATATGTGGTTGGATGTCGCAGACAGGTATGTGCTCAACAGATACAAATATGTAAAGCATCTTGTTTTGTTTCTCATATTTTCAGGAGACTGACAAAAAAGTAATATATTGCAAAAATACCTGCATATATGTGCTGTGCAGAACATAAAAGTTACCTGAAATATCCATCTACGGTGAAAGTTATTCATTTGACCTGTTTTAAAGGTGTATGTAGAGGCATATAATGGTATGGTTGGATTTTTTAGATTAATGTGACCTCTTTGGAATCAATGTACCAGTTATTATTATTATTATTATATCTGTTATTGACCAATCCAACAAATCAAATATTTGGCACATCAGTCTATATCTAAATACATAATGTGTTGCCCACATATTTATTTTTTACAATACAAGCTTGTTTTTATTTTTGGATAGAGCAAACAATTCCAAGTATACCAGCACAATGCACATTGCAGTCTCATTCATTTTTTTAAAACCTTTTTTTCAGAAACAAAAAACACTAATCTTTAAATCTTTCTATCCAGTTGGACAAGTCTCAGCTGAAACCAGGAACCAGAGTGGCTTTGGACATGACCACACTCACTATAATGAGGTAAGCTTGAAGCACAGAATAACAAGTATCTAACTGTAACATGTTAATGCTGAATACTGACATAGAATGATGTGTTCTTCTCCATGTAGCATTCAAATATAGGACATATTCATTATTCACTCCAAATCATTGTTTATCACTGCAGATTAGTGGTGCAATTGTACTAACTCATTGTTTGTATCTTATAATCATTTTAATTAGAAGGTAATGCCCTCAATACATTAATAAAATCTAATAATGATACATATTTATAGAGCCCTTTTCAAGAAACTCAAAGACACTTTACAGAGTAAAAATTAATTACAACATAGTTAAAACAACACACTTAAAATATATTAAATATATTTTAAGTGTGTATAAGTCCCATTTGTCTTTTTCCTGAATGTTAATCTTTGATTTTATAAAAAGTATTCCACCCAAAACACTACAGAAAAATGTAAGGGTCCAAATTAATCCGATCTTTGTTCAACTGATCTATTGTGTAATTGCAAATATGTGTGTGCTATTCAGAAAAAAGTGAAGCCTGAGAACTTCTTAGTGATAACATTTGCCACACCAAAAACGTATAATGCTAAGAATGCAGTATGTAGTAAACCATGGATTTATTCCTGTACAAAAGATCAAGTTGCACAGTGGTATGATGAAAATGAAATGGTACACACAGATGGTTATGGGTGTGTGCTCAGCATGTGTTTCCTGTTCTTCCAAAGGTACCTGCCCAGAGAGGTGGACCCTCTGGTGTACAACATGTCACACGAGGACCCCGGGAGCGTGTCCTACTCTGAGATCGGAGGCCTGTCCGAACAGATCCGAGAGCTGAGAGAGGTACAGCTGATCAGAAACAAATCCTACAAGACAACTATTGGAATTACATTTGTAAATTCGTGTGCAATTATTTATTTTGAGACTTATCTAACCCAATAGACTACCCTTTCCTTATTGGAGGAAATAAATAGGAAAGGCATAAAGAACAAATCAGCATCTTCATTTGATTTGTTCTCCATGGCTCTAAAATAATGCTGCTGTTGTTATTTGGTGGCAGGTGATTGAGCTTCCCCTGACCAACCCTGAGCTCTTCCTGAGAGTGGGCATCATCCCCCCTAAAGGCTGCCTGCTCTACGGGCCTCCAGGTCAGTAACTCAGTGAACATATACCCTTCTTTATTAGCCTGCCAATCAATGGCATCCATGCAAACACTGCACATCCCAGGACAAGAAATATCACTCTTTAATCCTTCTGTCACAGGCACAGGAAAGACTCTTCTTGCCCGAGCAGTGGCCAGTCAGCTGGACTGTAACTTCCTCAAGGTGAGTGTCAGCACCAACATCAGGCTTTACTGCCACACTGCAGCCAGTCAGCTGATTCTATGTGTGTCTGTGTGCTGCAGGTGGTGTCCAGCTCCATCGTGGACAAGTACATTGGTGAGAGTGCCAGGCTGATCAGAGAGATGTTCAACTACGCCCGGGACCACCAGCCCTGCATCATCTTCATGGACGAGATCGACGCCATCGGTGAGTGACACTGGCGATCTGATTTGGTTGTTGTAGGGCTGTTGTCCAGGGGGTTAAACCCACCTACAGTACCTAGCTATTAGAGGGTCAGTGGTTTGATACCCGCCATTCAACATGTTGAATGATATGATAAATGGACTGCATTAATATATCGCATTTACTATACAAGTCATCATTTTGGGTTTCATGAAAGGCACTATTTAAATCCAAGGTATTATTATCATTATCATTCAACCATATTCATACAGAGGCAGAGGCTGCCATACAAGGAGACTAACATTCACACACACTTACACACCGTTGAAAATAAGGAGAAATTTGAGGTCAAGTATCTTGCCCAAGGACATGGCCTTTTGACACCGAACCACCGACCTTCTGATTTGAGGACGTGATCTACCTCCTGAGCCACAGCCACCCCCATAAAGTGTCCTAGGGCGAGATACTAAACCTCAGATAGCTCCTGTAGGCATGTCTACAGCTTTGAAGTGTATGTAAGTCACTTTGGATCAAAGTGTCAGCTAACTGTAATGTAAAGCATCCTCGGGGTTGTAGTATTTTGGTTATGTTTATTATTTTTTTAAAGGCTTTGTATATTCTCATCTACCCTGCTTGAAGCTCCAATCAAAGCATTTCAAATCAATGTTGTGAAGCAGCTAAAGCTTAGTCTTTTTCACTGACGTAAGCTTCTGCTAACACTTCAGAGGGTAATAGAGCTTTATAAAGAAACATGTTCACTACATTTGATTCTCTCAGAACCCCCCCATGTGTTCTGAATCCTCACCGTCTGTGTGTCCTGTAGGCGGCCGTCGTTTCTCTGAGGGAACTTCTGCTGACAGAGAGATCCAGAGGACACTGATGGAGGTAAATCGCTCACTAAAATGTCCCAGAATTCACTTGTGTTGTAATGGGACTTACTATATTCATATAATATTAGCAGTGGATAGAGGGTTCAAAGCACTGAGACACTTAACTTGTGTGTGTCCTGTCAGCTGCTGAACCAGATGGATGGCTTCGACACGCTGCACAGAGTGAAGATGATCATGGCCACCAACAGACCGGACACTCTGGACCCCGCCCTGCTGCGGCCTGGCAGACTGGACCGTAAAATCCGTAAGTCCCCCCCCCCCCCTTCCTCATCTGTGTGTCAGATCTCTGTGAACACGCAGCAACACTAACGTCCTCCTCTGCTCCTCAGACATCGAGCTGCCCAATGAGCAGGCTCGCCTGGACATCCTCAAGATCCACGCCAGCCCCATCACCAAGCACGGAGAAATAGGTCAGTCACGCACCACATGCAGGGGTGTAAAGTAATGAGAATCAGAAACGGGTTTATTACCAGGTAGGTTCACACGTACGAGGAATTTGACTAGGTGTCGTGGTGCATACATAAAAAAAAATAAGATCTGAGTACTTCTCCCATTTCTGACCACAAGCTGATTCTAGTCCCACATGACTCAGCAGCCCCCCATGTTGCCTCAGTTTAGCTTTTAGTCTCTTCCATGTTTTCCCAAGACCCAGTGACAATGTTGGCAGGTTGCTGATGTAGGCTTCATTTTTATTCAAACAAAATGACCATCAGCCAAATTGTGTAACATCCAGAGGTGGAAGAAGTACTCAGATTATTTAGTAAAAGTAGAAATACTATGGTCTTAAATTACAGCGGTACGCAAGTATTCTAAGCAAACAGTATCAACATTAAAAGTACTTGTTATGCATAACTACTCTTTCCACAGTATTTCAGAACAGTATTTATTTTATCACACAAATATACGACGTGTCATATTATAAAATACTGGGTATTAGTAAAACAGTACTGCAACATTTGTCATACCTTCAAAGAAATGAGGTTCCTACACTGGACTGTACCAGTAAAATAAGCCCTGGTCTCTAGATAATGGACATTACTAGCAACTAACAGTGAGAAGGACGAAAGAGTATAAAATATTCCTGTACACAGAGGGAGAGAAGTAAGCAGTGTATTGACTGTGAATGCCTCTGCCTGTTTTCAGATTACGAAGCCATCGTGAAGCTGTCAGACGGTTTCAACGGAGCCGACCTGCGGAACGTGTGCACAGAAGCAGGTTAGACATTTTCTATTCAGTATCATTTAAAAAAAAAAATTCCTCCAATCCATGTTGTTTACAAAGATTCCCTTTTTTTCTGTTGTTTGCAGGTTTGTTTGCCATCCGCGCTGACCGCGAGTACGTCACTCAGGAAGACTTCATGAAAGCCGTGAGGAAGGTGGCCGATTCGAAGAAGCTGGAGTCCAAGCTGGACTACAAGCCTTTATAAACTGTGTGTCATAGTCCTTTCTCATATTTTTCATTGCATTTTGCTGTGTTCCATGCTTTAACGCCTGGAGAAAATGTTTGTAAATGTTTGTGGGATGCAAAAAGTTTAGAAAAAGTACACGGTCCTCACCTACGAAGTGACACGGTAACCCCTGTATCCAGTTATTAGTCTGACCCGCCTTTTGTTTCATCTGGATCCAAAAGGCTGATCATTCTGGCATCCCACAAAACTCTTAACACTTACAGATAAATACCTTTTATGTTCTGAAAATATACAATTATATTGAAAGTTCTGTGTTTTTCAATTTATGACTTCTCATTTCTCTTATTACCTTCAAGTGAACGTACTGAGCTCAAACTGATTAAACACGTGTACAAGTGTGTTCCTGAGTCTTGCCTTATAGTAGTCTCCTTCAGTATCAATAATATCCAGGAATATTGGTCAGTACATCTATGGGTACACCGCAAACAGGAACTCAATATAGATATCAAGCAAATGTTCACAGCTGTGCTCGGTGTATACTGCTGCAGCTCAGCCTTTTAGAACCATGAGAAAGAAAGGCCTCATGAAGTGTCAGATCCTCTCCATTCTGTGTATCTGCAGTGTTTCCCTAAACTGCTGCATTTAGTAACCGTAGTAGACCAACAACAGCTGTTAGTTTGAATGGGTCACGGAATGCTACAGTCATTCAGAGAAATTAATATCCTGACCCAACGGAAACTGAAACGGACACAATTATTAGGAGACCAACCTCCCATAATCGTCTACTTGCCAGCAGTGTGAAACGGGAAATGTTGAGGACCCCAACGTTTTATTAGTTTGAAATGTATAGTACGGGTCCCCATAGAAACAGCCGGATGCTAACGTGCATATGTTGGGCAATTTGCTAAATTAGCACAAATTGGATTAATTAGCATACAGACTAGAGCAAAAAAAAATGCTTTGCCCTTTTGGACAATCTGGTGAGGTTGAGGATGTTGAATCCATTTCTGACATTGTTAGGATAGAAAATGGCAATTTGAGTTCTAAAATCTGCCCGAAATTCATCTAAATCCGGCCCACAGGGAGTTCTTTTCTAGATAGACAGTTCTATATAAATCCAGAATAACATTTGTGAATCCTTATCCCTATTATTTATTCTGACACTTATCTGACCCCATACAGATTTTTATTCAGAGTGACAAACACACTTGTGATATCTGCACTCAAAAGAAGCGGAACAGGAGTAATGTTTCCAGGACCTTTAAGATGCTTTTCCAGGATGATATTTTATTGAGTGTCAATGTCTATAGTCAGCATGTGGTGTCTCCACCTGCTCTTACATCAGCCAATAGGCTTACACACTGTCTTATCTTAAGTAAAGGTCATGAAGTCACTATGATGATTTTCCATTCAATTTGGTCAATCTGGCCGGGGTTTGATGCAATATTCCAATAACCGGCTGTCCAGTTTCACACTTTCAATGTAGGTTTTCAGACAAAAGTCAGATATATCTGGGCCAATAAGCCCCATGGATGATCACATCCTGATCTTGAATCCTGAACACATTTCCAATAAATCATCAGTCATTTTAATTATTGCTGACACATTTATTTACAGTCAGATTAAAGCTCAGGAAGTAATAAGCTTTGGTCAATAAATACTGCACTGGTCCTGTAAAAGAGGTCAAACCATCTTATTCTAAAACAAACAACATAGAGTCAACATAAATTATTTGTACATGAAAATATCACTCTGTTATATACATCCTTAGCAACTGCTTTTCTTGCTCTACAATCTTAAAGTGATCAGCGGAGATTTCATTTGAGTGGTAATACAGATATCGACAGGATACAATAAATAATGTGTGTTTCTGAGAATAAAGGAGTGGAGGCGTCTGTTTTTGGGGTTACTCTGAGACAAACAGGGACACAGATATGGCGGGGGGGGGGTTGCTAATGCGTGTTTGGAGGACGTGTCTCTGCAATTGGTCTATCCCATCCTGAGGTTCATTATGTCTGAATAAAGCTGTATATACATTTACAAATGGTACATGGTCAGAGCTTAGCCCTTATATAAGTGGTTCAGTGTGAATCAGAGTTCCCCCCCCCCCCCTCCCTCTGTCAGAGTGAAGGCCTCCAGCACGAAGGCCCTGCAGATGGGGCAGTGCTGGAAGCGCGACACACAGCTGTCACACACACAGGCGTGTCTGCAGGGCAGCAGCACCTTGTTCACCGCCGCGTTCTGACACACCACACAGCCTCTGCCCCCCCCCTCAGACCAGTCCTCCTCCTCCTCCTCTTCGTCCTCCTCCTCTTCCACCTCCTCCACCTCCTCCTCCTCTGGACTCTGCTCCCCCCTGCTGGCTCCGTCGTAGGCCTCCCTGGGTTGGGTGCTCTGCTCTGAGTCAGGAGGCTCTGACAACACGCTGTCAGCTGACATGAACAGAGGCTGCAGGAAACAGAGCTCATTGTTTTCTCACAGTAACATCAACCACATGAATAATAATACTATAGTAATACTTTGTGTGTGCATTGAGAAATATGTTTGTAGATCGAGACATTTATACATAAATCCAGAATTACATTAGTCATTCCTTCTGTGTGCAATTATTTTATTTTGACACTAATTTGACCCCATAGCATGTGACTTACCTTTAACTCGTACATGTTGCCCTGTGCGGTGAGCAGGTACTGGAAGAGAACCCGAGCAGAGAGGCTGTATCTGTCATCAGGAACATGAAGAACTGTCACAGAGGCCACCTGGAAGAACAAGGACACCATCATGAATCAACAATGGTCGTTTTAACCACAAAGTGGCCATATTTGTACTCTTGGTGGGCTGATTTTGATTACCATGAGTAGTGTTGCGACCACTGGATATAGGGAACACAAGATGAAAATATGACCTCTACTATGGACAATTCTTTTTCAAATAAATAAGCATTCTGTCCAGTCCAAGTGATCCAGAGTCCCCTAAAACTTCAAGATCGGCCAATAATTTATCAAAATCAACCCATCGGAATTACAAATATGGACACTTTCTTGTTAAAACAGCATTTTTTTTATCCTGAAAATGTCAAAAATGCATTCACCATCCTCAATAACCCCCAAAATTGATTTAAATTTTTTTTATATTGTCAACTAAAGCTATAATTGTAATTAATGCAACTTATGCCAATTGTGCAAATTGCCCAACATAGTGAGTTAGCATCCGGCAGGTGCTTTCTATATATTTAAATGTCTAACATAAAACTTTGGAGTACTCATCGTTTCCAGGTTCACAACAGGACTCTATGAGCTGGCAAATAGATTATGAAGATGTAAATCCAGTCCCAAAAGGGCTTTGTATGTAAGTGTTTCCAAAAAGAAGAAGCCTGGACCGCTGTATGGCGCGCACAGGTTTGAATCCGGCCTGCAGCCCCTTAATGTGTCATGGTTTGATCAGATGTTCCCAGGAACTCCAAAATAAGATAAGTTCATCAGACATATCACTGATGGGTTCCTACATTGGATCAGATGGGATTCTGAGTGGTTTATTAAGGTGCTTTTCCAGGATGATATTTTATTGAGTGTCAATCAGTGGTGGAAAGAAACCAAGTACATCTACTCATGTGTTGTACTTATGTACGGTGTGCATTGACTTAACACCATGTGTCTTTGGGGGAGGGGTTAAGACAGGTATTAACATGTTAACACTGACGGAAATGTCTGATCGTGAGTACTTACGATGTTGTACGAGTCTCTGGCTTCAGACTCTGCCAGCGTCAGCACAGCCACGAGAGGGTAGTGTTGCCTTGGCAACGGCCCAAAATCCGTGATCCTGTGGTCAGCAGGAATGTGTGTGTGGTGCTCCGCTCTGTCTCCACTGCCGATACTGGAGGGCGGGTCAAAGAGGCTAACATCAGGAACAACGTGTATGAGCCAATCACGCAGGGGAGTATGGGGTCAGATTAGTGTCAAAATCAATAACTGCACACAGAACGATTCACAAATGTACTTCTGGATTTATATATAAATGTCTCTATCTTCAAAAATATTTCTCAATGTACACACAAATACTTAGTTTTATATAAATTGAATACAAAATCCAAATATATATAAATATGTTTCGAAAATATATTTCTGATCCAAACTGAAATATTTCTTCTTTCAAAGAAATATAATATAAATCCACAAATATATCTATTAAAAGTGTGATGCTCCCTGGTGGCGCACAAATCCACGCACAAACGTAGAGAGATTCTGTATATATATATATATATATATATATATATATATATATATATATATATATATATATATATATATATATATATATAGCATAGAATAGTATTTGTGTGTACATTGAAAAATACGTTTGTAGATAAAGACATTTACATATAAATCCAGAATAACATTTGTAAAATCTTCTGTGTGCAATTATTTATTTTGACACTAATCTGACCCCATACTTTCCTGGTAACTGGAAGACACTTTACACGACACGGTTGATTTGAATCAGAACATCAGAATAACAATATTAACTTGGGGGTGTGTGTAAGCGCTGTGAAGGATACTGGAAGCTCTGGCAGTGGTGGTAGTGGGGGTGCAGGGCCTGCTGGAAGTGTTGGGGGGTGCTGAGTCTGGGGCCGTGCTGGTGGGCCTGCAGCGCCCCCTGCAGGGCTTGGACCTCACAGCCCCAAAAACAGCTGAGGACACAGGGCTCCAGACAGCAGGGCCTCAGAGACACCCCGTCTGCAAGAGAGCAACTGTTATTATGGGCAGTTCCCTATAAAATATTTTTGTAGATAGAGACATTTAAATATAAATCCAGAATAACATTTGTGTGAAAATATTAATTTTGACTCTATTTTGACCCCATACATTATCACAAACCACATTTGTCTCAATGGGCATTACAGATTAACAAATATAGACGGCAGTGTTAGAAGATAAAGAAAATTACAAGAGAATTATAAAAAGACAAGATATAATGCGAAAAACAAATAAAAAAGATACAAATATATTGAGATACAATACACAGTCAAAACACAACAATAACATAAAATACCATAACATTTAAGACTCAGGAGGAAAAACATAGGCTAATCTTAAACAAGCTTTAACTATAGGCTTTATTAAAAAGGAAGGTTGAAGTGTAGTTTAAATGCAGTGAGGTAGTGTGAGAACAATATGTAAACATGTATGTGTGTACATATTGTATGTAGACAAAAAGAGTCCATTTAAAAAGACATTTAAAAAAACTAAAGTTAGCCAGAGGTGAGGCATTGTACAGGGTTACTGCTGTCATTTGTATGGTAATTGCTCCATAATGGATAACAGAATAATCAGAGTCCACCTCTCCACCAAAAGTGTCCGGTTTGAAGCCGATGACAGAGCCAGCCATCTTTAGGAAGTCTGCTGGTGTCACTGGCTCAGGTTCAGTATATTGGATAAAGGAAGCTTCTAAGGGTTGAGAAGGACACTTTCACTCAAGGTTGGACAATCTCGACCCCCCCCAGTTTCTGTGTTGTGAGTTAGTGATGATGAGTGATGTTCTCACCAGTGACGGATGCCGACCCAGGGCACATCTCCAGGGCGAAGGGATTGGTCATCTGAACCATTTGCTTCTCAGGGGTGGGGAGGACAGACTCCGTCTCATCGGAGCTGCGGAGGATCACTGGGACGTCAAAGCCAAACCTGTGGGGGGGAGACAAAGCACCAAAGTTAGAAGGAGCACAATGTAAGCATGTTCTGCATGGCTCTCGAACAACAAAGCTGAGAGGGGTACACACAAGAAAGAATCAGTGGAAATAATTATCTATTGCATGACAGACCAACAGAATTTACCAATATGCTTTGATTGGCTGATGAGAAGAAATATTTGTACTATTGGTTAATGGTGGAATTTGATGTGGATGATCCGATTTCCTTGTCCGTCTGACCTCTCATCTATTACCTTGACTTGTACACCACCAGTGTTGGTAAGGTACTAATTTAGTTTACTGTACTTAAGTAAAATTGTTAAGTACTTGTATTTTAAGTATTTAAATGTTATGCTAATTCATACTTCTACCCCACTACAATTTGGAGTTAAATATTGAACTTTTTACTGCTCTACATTTATCTGACATCATTTGTCACTGGTTATTTTGCAGATTCAGATTATTAATACAAATTAAAAACCAATTAATGAATAATTATGTATATTTAAAGATTAAAATACATGGCAGTATAATTATTATAATTATCTTTTGGCTATCCACCTAGTTAGCACCACATTTACCAGCTGCAAAATGTAAAAGATGTACACATAATTACATCACTAGTTATAATCCATTGATATTATATATATAATTCAGAATGTACTGCATAATGAGCACTTTTAGTTTTGGTACTTGTACTTTATCCTAATTACAAAAATGAATGCAGGTGCTTTGCTTTTAATGTGTATTTCTACACAGTGGTATTACTACTTTTACTTTGGTAAAATATCTGTGTACTTCCTCCACCACTGTGTACACAATGAATATGTAAATAGAATGTGCAGACTGCCATGTTGTGAAGCATATTCATAAACTACCTTTTAGTCAAAACTCAGGTGACCTCAATCTGACAGTAAGGGGTTTAAAGACATTTATTCTTTGCTGTAAATGTAAAGTTTTCATTTGTTTTTATCTTAATTGATGCTTTTAACTGTCTAGAACACACATGTATTAGCCACAATATGTTAAAATATGGCTACTTTTGAGGTAATAATATAGGCGACTTGCCAGGTCGTTAAACGTTGGTAAAATCGACCAAATCCGAGGGAGACGTATGATGTTAACGCGAGGAAATAATGTGATGCTATCAAACAGCTGTAGTCAGGGCAGTGGCTAAGCTAGCTAAGCTAGCTAAGCTACTAGCTACATATCACTTACCAGCCTAGCACCATGGCGGCGGTGACAACGAAACACAAAGACACCACACTAATGTAAAACAACGGGGAGTATTCATACAAGGTGACCAGGAACACCGCTGCCATTTCCTATGATTTATAAACCAAGTTATTAAATGCTCCTCTGGTAAACAGTTTCCATGACGGCCATGACAGTCAGGAACTCCTCAAATAGATCTACGGTGGCCTACAAGGTATATGAAGTAAACAACGCGTATCAGATTAATGCCAAATATTTAACGTTACGTTATTTTTACCATAACCACTAATTAAGTTGATATTTGCGTTATAATCACATGTTTATATTAGACATATGTTGAGCTTTTTCTCAAATCATATTTAAAATAAAATATATTTTTTCTGCCGACTCATGCAGGACCTTTAATTTGAAATATGGTTGATTTCGCCTTTAAATTACACAGTAAACAATAGTAAAAGCCAGTGGTTGAAATAACTACGTATATTTATTCAAGTACTGTTCTAAAGTACACATTTGAGCTAGTTGGAATACATTATTTTTCTTTTAAATGTAAATGTATTTTCTTTTTCTGAAATTAGTAGTGGAGTTTATTTTGAAGGTTTGAAAAGGAAGCTTGGTGTGTTGTCATTCATTTGGAGTTTATTTTGAAGGTTTGAAAAGGAAGCTTGGTGTGTCGTCATTCATTTGACGTCATGGAGCGACTGAGATTCCCATCCTAGCTAGTACCGTTATTATTCCAGCAGTTTTCACCCAAAGCAGTGTAGACAGGCAGGAAAGAAGGTGATAGATGTTCAAATCGTCTGGGTAAATATGTTAAACCTGAAGCGATAATAGTAAAGATGTAGTCGGGATCAGAACGGTTCATCATACAGATGTTACCAGATGGGGAGAAGGGAATCGTTCATCTGGTGTAATAGTCTGACGGTAGGGACATTTTTATGACGCTATTTCAATGTATTCTAGCCAAAGTATGAGCAATATGAAGGATACACCGACTATCCGTCAACAGAGCTCGGAGAATAACTCCGTCAGCAGTAGTGAATGGGATATGGCAAATGATGTGTTTGTGACCGGCTACGACGACACTCCGATGGGAGAAGGTGTTGCTGCCGGGGAAGGGGATCCGGAGCAGCCCGGTCTGGACCGACACCTGCCGCTGCTGTCCCCGGATGGCCTGATGCTGGGCCTGGCCGGGGAACAGTACTCGGGCTCATCGTATCTGGACCCAAACTACACGGAAAGTGACGGGAATGTGACAACCAAAAAGCGCATACGGTCCAACAGCTCCCGGCACCGCGGCGAGGTGGTAACGGAGCTGGGACCGGAGGAGATCCGCTGGTTCTACAAAGAGGACAAGCGGACGTGGAAGCCATTCGTCGGACACGACTCTTTAAAAATTGAGATTGTCTATCGGAGGTTCAGTGAACAGAACCCAGACAAGGTCAAACGCCCCGCGGAACCACCCGAGGCCGAGGGGAAGGAGGCAACCCAGGCAGAGAGCGGGGCGGTGGACGGGGTCCGGGCGGAGCCGCCGGTGCTGGGCGGCGGAGGGCAGCGGCTCTCCGGGTCAGAGGAGATGGGGGACCCGGACGACATCCTCATTGGCGTGGAGGCAGTGTGTGTCAGAGGGGGGCTCTATGAAGTGGATATCAAGGAGAAGGAATGTTACCCTGTTTACTGGAACCGTAAGTTGTTCAAATACACTAATACCATTGAATTACTGCTACCAGTCTGTAGGGTACTGTACTGTCTGTACTGTCTGTACTGTCTGTACTGTACAGTCTGTACTGGAGGCTGCTGTCAGAGGTGGAGGAATACTCAGGTCTTGTACTTCAGTAAAAGTAGAAGTACCAGAGGGAATACTCTTTTACTAGGAAAATCATGTTTTGTAATTGTTATTCAAGTAAAGTATAAAAGTATTGCCATTCTTAATACTATAAAGAACAAAAAGTAAAAGGAGCCTACTCATTATGCAGATTGGCCCATTTATGTTTTGATTATAATTCATGCATTTGTTTATAAAGCTGGGTGAATGAAGGTGGAACTAATTTTAATTACTTTATTTACTGCAGGGTAGCATGTGCTTAGTACAACTGGTAAATACTGTAACTGTTAAATACAATCTATAAAAACGATTTCATCCACTATTTCTGCCATGACTAAAACCTCTATTCATAATTGTTAAAATCAGACAATGAGTCAATTCATCAGTTACTTGTTAGTATCAGTTAAATGTGCTAATAGGCCATTTTCTTTACAATGATAAAAAAACACAGAACATTCTTACATTAGACAATCTGCAACCATTTATTTTTTGAAAGGTTTCTGCTTCATAATGACTTAAAATTGATTAGGTATTGCGATTACTTTTTTTGCTGAATTTACAAAAATGTCAGTTCTAAACTTAAAATACAAATATGATTGCAACTCTGTTCACTATTTATCTATCAGAAATAAGAACATTATGTGTTTTCTGGCACACAGCCAAACTGTCTTGCAAAATAGTTTCAATATCATCATTTTTATTTCTGCTGCTACTGTTATTGCCACTATTTAAACAGTCAAACTACTGATACCATTGAAAGTAACAGTTGTCATGACAGTGGAACAGTCTAAACATATTATACACATCCTCCCAGTGCACTTACAAAACTGAAACGTTGACTTTAATTAAATGTCTTAACGTTTCAGTTTTTCCATACCGTTCTCCTTGATTTCTTGTCTTTTACATTTTTTCATTGCCAAAGATAGTAATTCACTGATTTTCCCTTTCACTAACCCTATACCCCATGTCATATCTGTGTTTCATTCATTTAACATCTCTTTAATCCCATAAAGTATCTGTTTTCTGTACTTTGATAAAGATATGGAATTAGAGCAAGCCTATAGGCTAAAACAACCTTTTAAACAGTGAAGTCAACATGATGTGGTGTCCCTCAGAGCAAGACCGTATCCCTGTGATGAGGGGGCAGTGGTTCATCGACGGGACGTGGCTTCCCCTGGAGGAGGACGAGAGTGACCCCATCGAGATCGAGTACCTGGCCCGTTTCCGAGGGCAACAGATGAGGGACACCTACGAGATGGAGGTGGTGGACACCACAGTGGACAGCAAGGATGGTGAGGAAGACATAGAAATATATTTGTGTGTGACAGGTAGATAGGTATGTGTGTGTGGAGATAAATGTGCACAGAAGCTGCAGGTGTTGGGAAAATGGTCGGGATTCAGAACTAGGACACAAAACAAGTCAGGTGATGTTATTCCAGCTTTACCAATAAGAGAAGAGAAGACGAGGGTGTGTGAGGTCTGTTTGTAAATTGATGGGTTGGGAGGGTTACTTTAAAAATGTAATCCGTTACAGTAACTAGTTACTTGTCCATAAATGTAATCAGTAATCTGAGTATTTTATATAGAAAAGAAAGATATTTGATATGAAAACATTTGGAGTACTAGTTTCCTGATACTAATCTCTATTTTTTTTAAATATATAATAGTAATCTGATTACTTGTTTTTTTTATGTTAATGTAATCGAATACTTATTTTTGTATCCTGATTATGAATCCTCGTTACATGTAATCCGTTATTCCTCCAGCCTGATTGTCACACATACCCACACACACACTCTACACACCCTCATGGGGAACGGTAAATTAATTATGCTGGATAAAGTGTGTCACTTGCTGTTAATTACTGTGACTGTCACCCAGCCATCCACAGCCGGAAACTGAGCCGGAGTCACGTGGACTGGCACAGCGTGGAGGAGGTGTATCTGTACAGCGACGCCACCACCTCCAAGATCGCTCGCAGTGTCACACAGAAACTGGGCTTCTCTAAAGGTAAGTGTGTGAGCGGTGTGTCCTATATGGGGTCAGATTAGTGTCAAAATAAATAATTGCACACAGAAGGATTTACAAATATAATTCTGGATTTATAAATAAATGTCTATCTACAAAAGTAATTTTCAATCCACACACAAATACTGTTTCGTTTTATATAAATGTAATTCAAAATCCATATACAAAAAATTAGGCAAGTTTACGCATTAATTAATTAACGGCAACAATTATTTTATCGCGCATTAACATCATCAAGAGAGACAATGTTTGTAACTTAGGCGAACTGACCCTTAAAAACCAATGAACACATGAATTAAAGCGTGACTACAATTTGTAGGTTACAGAACTGATTTAGGCTGATAGGCTGTAGCTCAGACCCTGGGGACCTGGCTTCGGACCCCTGCAGGGGTATGGACTGTGGACTGGGTTATGGTCCCTAAAGAGGTGCTAGACATCAACCTAAATTAAACGCAGGCACATTGCTGTGGAGAAACATCACTTCAGTTAATAATGTGCCCTCTTATGTCTTCAGCCTCCAGCAGCGGGACACGTCTCCATCGGGGATACGTGGAAGAGGCGGCACCTGAGGACACCCCACCCGAAACCACCCACATCGTCTTTGTGGTGCATGGCATTGGCCAGAAAATGGACCAGGGTCGCATCATCAGGAACACCAGCATGTGAGAGATCAAACAAATTCACATTGGAAGCACAGATAATTGAAAAGGGATTCAGAATGAATCTTGAAGTGACTGTTTTGTCTTGGCGTGCAGGATGAGAGACGCTGCCAGGAAGATGGAGGAGAAGCACTTCTCAAATCGCACCACAGAGCATGTAGAGTTCCTTCCTGTGGAGTGGAGGTCAAAGCTGGCTCTGGATGGAGGTACCCTGCACCTCGACTCACCACCATCCAAAACAAAAACAGTCTGGTTCAGTGTTTGTTCTGCCTTACATGTTTAAAATGACAGGAAAAAGCCTAGTTACACTATTGAATACAGAACTGAGATTTATTCACTATTCAATTATTACAACCAATGCCAATAGACCATGTGGCATAGTAAAAATGTCAATATGGCATATAAAAGCATTTTTTTTACACACTCTATTTGATGTCAGGAAACACACAAAGAATGGTTATTGCTGATGGCTGGGCATAAACAGGGAGAAGCCATGACAGCTGAGAGGAAACAATCTGACTAAAGTGAACTCAAGGGAATTTATAAATATTTAATTATGCAGTGTGAAAGGGAACGCACAAGAAATTCCCCCAACAGTGGAGATACAAAGTCGTATTGACCTAATTGGAACTTGAAACAGGTAATTTGGATTATTAAATATCAAAGGGGTTTATCCTTTTAGGGGCATGATCAAACAAATGTATGGTTAGATTATTATATATTTAGGTTGTTTTGTTGCCTTTGGATATCCCTAACTGGGTTAGAACATCACCAAAAAACATACAAATATGTATCCTCTAGGGATCACAAATATCCAATTTCAAAGAAATGTTGTTTCTTTGTGATATCTTTTCTAAAACAAAAATGTTGAAAAAGCCAACATTCTGACTGTTATACGGATTCAAATATGTCACTATTAAATGTCAATTCCAGATGTCATAGTCAGTAGTTATCATGATTTAGACTAAAAGGTTGGACAGAACAACATGTATTTCTCAATTGGTAAAACATTCAAATGTATGTTTTTAAACACTAAGAATAACATTGTTTTCAATAGAATATGAAACAGTATTACACATATGGTCTTTGTGATTGTCCTCCAGTTGGGTTTGATGTATTTGTGTTCTCCCTGCAGACAGGGTGGACTCCATCACCCCAGACAAAGTGCGGGGCCTCAGAGACATGCTGAACAGCAGCGCCATGGACATCATGTACTACACCAGCCCGCTGTACAGAGACGAGGTGAGACGGACACTACAGCTCTCCTGTTCCCTGTAGTGAACACTGACTGAAGTTTAGCCTCATTCTGTCCCCCCTCAGCGCTGGTGCTGCACTTTGTTACTATGCTGGCAGTTCAGGAACTAAGTCCACTGAGCCCGCATTAACTAAATCCTGGTTAAACTGATTTAATCCAGCTCTAAATTATGGTCTACTTCCTGACTGTGAAAGAATACATGAATCACCAAGACCCTTAAGTCTCAACCAAATATATTCGTATGTTATTGACACATAGCAAGGAATGCAGGAATGAGTCCTAAACCTCTGTTGTTAAAACAAGCTTCAAGGGGCTCCATTATTCTCATTTTCAGATTCATATTAGTATTTTGTGCATCCATGTCTCCATGCTTTAATGTTCAAAAAGCTCTTTATTGTTCTCATACTGCCTGTGCTGCAGCACCTCTTTTCACCCTCTGTCTGAAACCAGAGCCCAGTCTGCTCTGATTGGTTAGCTGGCTAGCTCTGTTGGTATTGGTCAACAGCTAAGAGATGTCCCGCCCCTTAGCCTACAGTATCTTACAATAGGCGCTTTCACACCGCAGTACTTTTCCCACAAAGGTTCATGAGAACTCTTTAGTTCTCATGAACTAAGTACAGATGGCGTTCACACCGGAATAAGTTCCTGGGGAAGGATTACGCAAATCAAGCCGCTGACGTCACTTCTTCTTCTTCTGCTTTGGGTTTACTGGCAGGCTGCAAACAACTTCACGGCGTATACTGCCACCCGAAGTCCTCGGCCAGAAGTCCCCGGAGTTGGGGACTGGCTTCAGTAGAAGCTGCTGGGACTCCCAGCAGCTTCTACTGAAGCCTTCCGAGTAAATCGCCAGAACCCCGACACCTCCTCATCTCCACCACTCCCATGTTTTCTTTTGTGTTGCCATAAGATAGTCTCTCTGCGTTTCTGCGCTGAGCTAATGCTAATGCTAATAATGCTAATGCGAGGATAATAAAATGGCGGCTTCACAAAAGTTTTTGGGAGTTTTACGGGGCGTGGTTTGCCCAGCCAATCAGACATAGGAACCTTTTTCTCCCACGAAAGAACATGCTCTCTAGCAGGGACGGAAAACTGATGGAAAAGAGGGTAAAAAAGGTTCTGATTAACTAATTTTAGTTCCGGCTCTTTTTGGTGTGAGCGCGACATTTCGGAACTATATCGGAACTAAAGTGGGAAAAGTACTGCAGTGTGAACGCGCCTAATGTGTTCAAGCAGAAAACAAAGGAGTCCAATGGAGGGGTTTCAGGTGGGGGCTTGAACCCCCTCTGGAACCAACAAAGGGATTTTAGCCTTTGCAGACCATTTACATGCACAAAAAATTATATAACACACTACAGGAGAGGGAAACCCCCCAAAAGCAGAATAGGCCCCCCGTGAGATTTTTCCGTTTTGTTCTATGACATAGAATACATCAATAATTACCCAACTCATGAATATCAAGCTTCTTTGTGTCATAAAAATGGAGGTTGCCAACAAGTGACCAAATAGAATAATAAACGTCATCACGCCGAACATTAGCCGCCTTTAGCTTAGTGGTAGTGAAGCAATACGTTAGCTTTTTACTTCAGGCAACTGCATTTGCTCTTCAAAAATCATAAAAGGGGTGTTAATATGTGGAGATTATCCTGCTGGAAAAAAAAAGTGTAAGTACGATAAACATGTGTTTTCTACAGGTCTTAGATTCTGCAGTTTTCAAAAATCCAATGGAAAAATCCCATAGATTTTTGTCAGGGGATCCCTTGAGCCTTAACTTTGGGAAGCCTACAAAAATACGTCATCACTGCACCACTCTATGTCTTTGAATGCCTCTCAAACGTGTGTGTTGTTGTGTGTCTGTGTGTGTAGATCACCAGAGGTTTGACTCTGGAGCTGAATCGTCTGTACTCGCTCTTCTGCACGCGAAATCCGGACTTTGAGAAAAACGGGAAGGTGTCGATAGTGTCTCACTCGCTGGGCTGCGTCATCACCTTCGACATCATGACAGGCTGGGACCCCGTGCGCTTTCATCATCAAGAAGTGCCAGACCCGGAGGAGGCCAAGGCCCGCTGGCCTAATGGTGAGGAGCGCCACCTTCAGGAGCAGTTGAGACTCACGCGCCTCAGGTACTGCACCGCTCATTCATCTCCAACAACGAGGAAGTTGATTCCACATTTACACTGACAAAACGGAATCGTTGACTTTAATTAAGTGTATTATGTCAACAGATTTCACATAACTGTATAAGGTTAGTTCTAAGCAATACTATTAAGTTTAAATACAAATATTATGTTCAACTTAATATTATTGCCTTAAACTAAACTAATACAGTTACGGGAAATCTCTTGACATAATACACTTAATTAAAGTCAACATTTCAGTTTCTTCAGTGTACAAAAATACACTGCCACACCCTAAATGGGAAGACACTGAATGCTAAATGTTTACTTCAGTAAGAAGGTACAGGAAACTTTAGAATGTTTATTCCATATATATAATAGGTAAACATGTAGATCAATCCTTTGATAATCCCATTTCTAGTGTTGGGAAGTTGTTTTTCCTACTTCGGTGTGTTCATTAGCTTTAAGACATTATGTGGATCAATAAAGACACTGCAAAGAAGACACTGCAAAGAAGATGCCCTAGCATAACGATTTAGGAAGATTAGCCTCTTTACATTCATTAATCTCTGCATACTAATCTCTGCGTCTATTATCCCAGGTTGAGAGACTTAGAGGATCAGTTCCAGGGTCTGCGGACTTCCTCTTCTGCTGTGCCAGAGTTGAAATTCAAGGTAAATACTTTAAGTACATTGATTCGTGGACTCCTGTTACATTTTGTATGGATTTCTGCGTGCATCAAAAACACATTCAGGTATATTACTTTTTTATGCATTTTTATTTCCACTATAAACAATTGCTGCTATTATACAACTACTTTGTGTGAAATGAAAAACGGTTTATGGAGAGATAACAAAATAAATGTTTTGAATCCTTCTATATGCATTATTGACGCTTATCGGACTCCATACAACCTCTGATTCATTCTGCACTGAAAAAACTGAAATGCTGACTATAATTAAATGTATTAAGTTAACATATTTCACTTAATTGTATTAGGTTAGTTGAAAGAAATATAATAATTTAAATAAAAAATATTAAGTTCAATTTCATATTATTGCTTTCAACTAATCTAATACAGTTATTTGACATGTGTTGACATAATACATTTAATTTAAGAGTTTTAGCGTGCAACCCCTCAAATTCAAACTAATAACGTACTAGTTATTAAAATACGGTTTGGTAAGTGAGCATTACATTGTTTATAGTGGCCCAGTACAGCCACAGTGTTATGTAACTGGTCAATGAGCTGAGAGCCTTACATGAGTCTCTTGATCTCTTGTTGAATTCTGCTGTTCTGTGTTCTCTGTGTTGCAGGTAGAAAACTTCTTCTGCATGGGCTCTCCTCTGGCTGTTTTCTTGGCTCTGCGAGGGATCCGGCCTGGAAACAGCTGTGTGCAGGACCACATTCTCCCCACATCCATCTGCAAACGCCTCTTCAACATATTCCATCCCACAGACCCCGTGGTGAGCACAATTGGGTCGCTATTCTGACTTTTATGATCAGCAGACATTTATTGATGAGTACTGGCTAACTATTGCTGGTGTTGCTATAAGATTACATAAATCCATGTAAACTAAATAAAAAACAGGCAGTTATATTCAGATACAATGTAGAAACCCTGCTCTAACATTTGTATGTGTTTGTTTGTTTGTTTGTTTGTTTGTTTGTTTGTTTGTTTGTTTGTTTGTTTGTTTCAGGCATATAGATTGGAGCCTCTCATCTTAAAGCACTACAGTAACATTGCACCTGTTCAAATCCACTGGTAAGACAAGTTGTTATTTATAACAGATGCTGGTTATTAATTAATCCCCCTTTACATTTAAAAAAAAAATCTACTAAAATGTAGCCTATTGTCTTCAGTGCTTGTTTCCTTCTCTTGATGTGGTCACAACACAGGTACAACACCACCAGCCCGACCCGGTACGATCAGGTCCGGCCCACGCTGCTGAACCCCCCCAAGGAGACGGCCTCAGTGTCCGACTCAGAGAGCATCCCCAGCCCCTGCACCTCCCCCCCGCAGGTCCGACGGCACTACGGAGAGTCCATCACCAGCCTCGGCAAGGCCAGCATCATGGGTAAGCACCAGTGTTGGGGGTAAGGCGCTACAAAGTAACACGTTACAGTAATCAGATTACATTTGTCTGTAACACAGTCATTTAACGTGTTACTGTTGATAACAGCAGTAACTACATGACAGTTATTAAGCACAAAACTATCTAATTACTTGCGTTACTTTAAGGTCTTAAACTATCTGCATAACGGGATGACAGAAAAATGTCCCTTTTCTCTTGCGCTACACTCGCAAAAATATCAGAGTCTCAAGCAGAGATAAACAGGGTTGTTGCAGCGTGGAGGAAATGTAGCCCGTCTCCACGGTGGAAACTAGCCAACAAATAATATTAAATAAGCACTAATTAAGATCAATGTAAATTATGAAAAAGCCATATTACATTGTGCCGAAGTCCACCAAATTTGGGCTTTTACTGACAATTTCTTTCTCAAGCTTTTCTCTTATTCCCTTTGCAATTCCATATCCTTGTGGAAGGCCCTGAATGCCTGGGAAGCACTCACTGTCTGCCTGATCTGTGCTGAGAGGAACAGGAGCTGCTTGCACTGCTGATATTGTAGCAAGGCAAGCAGTTGACAGTAGGCAGGGGCTCAACAGATCAATAGAAGCAATTAACTCTGGTCTCTGTTACTTTCCTTTATGCATCAGAGGAAAGCGGGACTAAAGGCACATAAACAGCTAACATTTTATATTATTCAGTAAATATGTGTTTTTTCATTAATAGTAGGTATGTCCACTTTATTGAGCTCCTTTTTCACATAATAGACATATACAGTATGTAAGAGCATTTCGAAGTCAATTTCCTAACCTTATATTCGTTTTGTTTACTAAAATCAAACAATATTATTTCGTTTTTATTACCAAAAATATAATTTTGACGGTGTCATTTGTCAAACCTGAGGCAACCTAAATGACCTGCCACAGAAATCTAGTGGCGTAAAAGTATGCCAAAATAGTACATAAGTACAATACTTGAATAAATATACTTTTTTTTTATTCTACCAATGCAAAAAGAGTACAGGTTATGACACACATGATGCAGTTTAGCTTCCCAACAGGACATAATTATTTAATCAGATACAATGTAGCTATAAGTCCAGTACAAGCCTTAAAAATCTGCTATTTTTTTGACCCACTGGAGTATTAGGTCAAATACTGACTGGGTTTCTATAGGAATAATCCCCCCACCAATAAATATGTCACTTGTAAACTTCCAAAGCTTTTTTGTGTTTTGAAAATAGCAGTTGCTTACAAATAGCTAAATGAGACTACTCAACGTCATCAAGCATTAGCCACTGTTAGCTTAGCTGTGGTGATGAGTAGCCATGTGACAATGATTTAGCTCCTTTATAGCCTAACAATAGCATTTTACTACTAGTGGATGCATATTTTGTTAAAAAAACATAAAGTGGTGTTAATATGTGAAGATTATCTTGCTGAACAAAACGTGTAAGTATCAAAAACGTTTTTTTACCACAGATTTATTTTTGAATAATCACACCATAATAATACGTTCCCGGATCAAATCACAGAAATATGTCTTCACTGCGCCACTTTATTTATAACTCAATTAGTGAATTATATGCCCCTCAGGTGCTGCCAGTATTGGAAAGGGAATCGGAGGAATCCTGTTTTCCCACTTTTCCCGTTCCAGTGGCCAGGTGGGCGGAGTGGAGGAGGAGCCATTAGATCCTGAGGGCGGAGCCTCTGAGGTTGAAACAGTGGCATCAGGAGAGGAAGGAGTAACTGTAGCAGAAACCGAGGAGAAGGACAAAGAAATCGAGGAGGAGAGGACAGAGGTGGAGCCCGTCATGTCCCAGTCCATCTCAGCGGTCATGGACAGCACCTCGTGTGAGTACAAACCTACCTGCAACTAAGTACATTTACTCAAGTATTGTACTAAAGTAAAACATTGAGGTACTTGTACTTTTACTCCACTACATTTTGTAGGCAAATGTTGTACTTTTTACTCCACAAAATGTTGTACATCTTTAGATACTAGTTACTTTAAAGATGTAGGTTCTTGATATAACATTTAAATCAATACATTATTATAGGTTATTATACTTTTAGCTACATAGTTATAGATAAAGTTATTAAAATACTCCATGTTTACCAAGTGCAACATCGCCGTGATGAACACATTTACTACAATTATTTAAAATATTTGGTGCTCAAAAGATCAATTTTGCATAACAAGTACTTTCACTTTTAGTACTTACTTACTTAATACTAATGTACTTTTACTTAAGTATGATTTTGAATACAGGAAGTTTACTTGTTACTGAGTATTTTTCCACTTTTCGTAAGTAAATAATGTAGTACTTCTTCCAGCTTTTGCCTGCAGCTGTGTATGACAGTCCAAGTAAATTAACCATAAAATGTATTCGGTTTCCTGTTGTCATTTTTCAAGAATCAAGATTAAGCTCGTTGCCATTCATTTTTTTGTATTTGCATACATAAGAAATAAAATGATATCCTCCTTGCTGACAAAAGTGCAAAAAGAAGATTAAGATAAGTGATTAGATAAGATGTACTTTACAAACCACACACAAAGTGACCAGAATACTGCAAGTGCATCTTTCAGTACATGTTGACAAGTGGTGTATGTCAAAGGGGGAAAATAGCACTAATGAGGGGTTCAGTAGGGGGGTCGGATGTCAGTGGGGGTGCACAGTGTGTTGGTGACCCTGACTGCCTGTGGTTGAGAGCTAATTAGCGCTCTGATGTGTTTGCCACATATGCTGCCCAGACTGCAGGAGGGAGCAGACTGTGGTAACAGTGGTGGGGGTCCATGATGATGATGGAGGCTCTGTGAACATAGTGTTGATGATAAATCTCCAGCAGGAACAAGAGGGGGGCACCATCGATCTTGTGAGGTGTCTTTACTCTCCTGTTTAGCTGGTGCCTTCAGTAACCAACCCATGGAGCGTAGCTATAGGTCAGAATTCCTTCAATGGTGCCCCTGTGGGAGTTGGCGAGGACTGGCGTGGGGAGACTTG
Organism: Trematomus bernacchii; assembly: GCF_902827165.1. NCBI lineage: Eukaryota > Metazoa > Chordata > Actinopteri > Perciformes > Nototheniidae > Trematomus > Trematomus bernacchii. The sequence goes on from NW_022987803.1 coordinate 5,205,983, forward strand.
CCCTTTAAAGTCTCCTGAGGAGTTGTTGGGCCTTTTTATCAATGGCTGAACAGTTGGTGGTGGAGTTCAAGTTATCAGTATGGTGTGCTGCCAGGAACTCGATATAACTGACTCTCTTCACAGCAACACAATCAATATTCACTATTCAAATGAAGCGTCAATATTATCAAAGTTTATGCTCCTGTAGAGGCAACTTTACTGAATATCATCTGTTATTTGTCTAACCCTGAACATATCAGTCATACTGTAAATTATTAGGGCTGTCAAGTTAACGCGTTAATAACGCGTTAACGCAAAAAAAAATTAACGCCACTAATTATTTTAACGCGATTAACGCATGTGTATTTTTTGTCCTCGGCCGCCGTAGTTTCAGAGCGCATCGAGTTTAAAATACCATCTACAAGCTGATGCTGACAGCCCCGCTCCTGCTGCCCGCGTGGCAGACCACACTTCCACGCTCACCGGCAGGCCCGGACTGGCCATCGGGAGGACCGGGAGGGTGTGTGTATGTGTGGCGCGAGCGAAGCACACCTTACGTGTTGTTGTTAGCATCTGGTGCTAGCTAGCTGAGCTAACGGATATAAGGAGCTGTTTCAATGAAAACAGAGGAGCGACATTTCGCCGACAACTGCGCCGAGCACTTGACTTTATGCAGGTAGCCAGACAGCACACTCAGCACGGATAGTGCGCGCAACACAGCTCATACACACAGGCATATATGCCTTGAGCTGCACATAGCTCCAACGATCCTCCACACACACACACACACACACACACACACACACACACACACACACACACACACACACACACACACACACACACACACACACACACACACACACACACACACACACACACACACACACACACACACACACTCACACACACACACACACACACACACACACACACACACACACACACACACACACACACACAGTATTGTATGAGAGAGGTTCCAGGTTGAATTGAAGCGAATATTTGTAATGTTCAGAGGTTGTTGTGTTTAATATTCATGAGAATATTTGTCATTGTTCAAATGATAATAAACAAACATATAAAGCATAGTTGTCCACTCATATGTTGATAAGAGTATTAAAAACTTGAAAAATATCCCTCTAAGGTACATTTAGAACAGATAAAAAATGTGCGATTAATTTGCGATTAATCGCGATTAACTATGGACAATCATGCGATTAATCGCGATTAAATATTTTAATCGACTGACAGCCCTATAAATTATATATGTCAGTATTATTAAGAGTTGAGAAAAATACAGACTTACTATGGTGACAATGAGACAATGAGACAATACTGCTGAAGTCCCCCAGGTTCCAGATAACCACTAAGGAACATTTCTTTGTGCAGCTGGATACTAATCTGTCTTCTCCTCTGTTTTAGTGGAACTGGAGAGACGCATCGACTTCGAGCTGAGGGAGGGCTTGGTGGAGAGCCGCTATTGGTCGGCAGTGACCTCACACACAGCCTATTGGTGCTCTTATGACGTGGCACTGTTCCTCCTCACCTTCATGTACAGACCACAGGAGCCTGTGGAGCCTGCAGAGGACAGCCCAGAGACCTCGTAGCATGCAAACTGACACATGGAGCCATAACGGGTGGGGTCACTTCCCTTTCTATTCACCCCTTTGAATATAGACTGAAAGCCCAGTTTATGGAACATTAACAAAAAAATTACGTTTCTACATCTTAAGTTTCCAAATTCTAAATCAGAATTCTCAGCTTGATTTTTGTGAAATAATACCGTATAAATAACAAATTATTTCATATATTCTAGGATTTGGAAATGTGGGAATTTGGAGGACTTATTATGTTTACATGTAATGTCATCGAACAATAATCAATTATCAAGTAGTTGATTTGACTGGAAAGGGGTTTGTAAAACAAGACTTAGTCTAAAGCCCTGCTTGCGGTTCAACACTACAGCTTTGCCATTTTTTTTTTTACAGCTCTAGATTTAATTTAATATTGGCTGTAATAAGTTGAAAACTTTATAAAATTGTATTTTTATTTAAATTTGCCATACATCATCCAACAGCAATTTAATTCGCTTTTTTTTTAGTGCCATTACTTGACTTCCATATAGGCTAGCAATGCCATCTAAACTGACAGAACCTCAATGTGACCTTTGCTACGGACTGAGCTACTCTCCTGTTTCCTGCTCAACAACAACTGTTTCCTGGGCAGAGCACCCTGCAGTGCCAGTGACCAATCATATTTACTCGTCCAATCACAAAGCTCTGTCGCTCCTTCACTGTGAATGTCATGCTGAACCTGCCATAGAAAGCCCCAGTGCTTGATCCAGGTCAACCCTGTGCTCCTGTGAAAAGTGTTTTTTATAATCTCATCCTTCAGATGAGAACAAAACACACACAATGCACTACATGGACAAGGCTTTCTAAAACCTGAATACTTTGCAGACAATCAAAAAAGGTCAGCATTTAATGATTTTGACCACTAGAGGGCAGAGACTTCAAAACAGACTCCTTCACAGAGCCAGTGTGAGAGCAGCACGTTAGCATCGCATCAGTAGCTTCAGAGCTTCTCTGTGTCTAAACAGGATGCATTCAGGCACAGTGTTGATTGTAGTTCCTCTGCATTTTGGCAGTGCTCAACACACAATCACTGTAGCTACACACATTAAATAGAAAACACATAGGCTCTGTTTTTCAACGTGCAATGCTAAGCTAAAAAGTTGCTACCTTCAGGATGACTCATGTAACCAGGTTGTATTCGTTTTTTGTTTTTTTTACAATTTAGATTTCTTACATGCTAGATTTCAGACAAAAAGGTGTCAATGTGAAAGGAGAAAACATTAGTAGTTACAATGCATCCTTGTATTTCAATTCAATCTAAAGTCTGATGGTAATGGGAATGAACACCAAGGGTTCTATTTTTTGTTATTGAGTGTCATTCAAACACACTATCGGTAATTTGCTCTGGCTTACTGAAACGTTGTCTTTAATTAAAAATTGTTATGTTAACAATTTTCATATAACTATATTAGGTTAGTTGAAAGCAATAATATTAAGTTGAACCTAATATTTTCATTAGGTTTCAACGAACGCAATACAGTTAGTGAAATCTGTCGACATGATACATTGAATTAAAGTCAACATTTCAGTTTTTCAGTGTTGGCATAACTAGATATGCCAACACTGCACAATCAGCCCAAAAAGATTGTCACACCTCACATCTGTCACTACTGTATGTGAGTATCAGTTTCAATAGGAATTATCCTACACACCCAAATTGTTTGTTTGTGTAAGCCAGTTTCTTGAGTGCATGTAAACATACTACATGACACTCTAGGTTGTTGTTCTATGAGCAGAGCAACACTACATGGAAGAAATGTAAATGGACATGATGGTTATAAGATAATTGTAGCATTGCTGCTGCATGAAGAGTCGCTTCAGGAAGGATCCCTTCACGGCATGTATGCACAGGAGGAATTACTACAGCGAAAATATCAAAACCTATCCTTATCAACTTTACTCCACTCTCGTATCATCATGTTTACATAGAACTGTTGTTTGTCAGGAATTAAGGACACACACTGATGATTAACTGATAAAAAAAAGCCTAATATTCTTGAGTTGCCAACAGAATACTTCTTTACCAGATTATGCCATAACTGTAATCTCAGTCTGTTAAACACATACCAGAGACTAAAACACTGCACATGATTTCCTGTATTTTATTAAGAGGTATCGTACCAAAGGATCACTCATTTGTCAAACAGTTCAAATAAATAGTCAAATATTGCTTGTTAATATGAATACTGTGTGACCCAGGATGGATTTCTTCTCGTTTATGTATTTGTCTTTAAACATTTGAATGTTTTTTAAGGAAGTTAATACACACTTACAAACGAAGCATAGTTTGGATATGTGCCATGTACATAGATTCTCTCTCTTTTTTAGTCATGACCAGCATGCGAACCAACATTAAGATCCTGCTGATTTATGAAATGCTACAAATTGAACACTCATACCTGCCATGAATGAAGCCTACAATTGTATATTTGTACCCTTTTGTTTATTGCTTTGTTGTTATTTCATGTTTACAGTGCTGTTTTTCTTTTGGATGTTCTCATATTTTATGTTTGTATGTGTATTGTTTACATTACCAACAATGCCCTCTGGCCTCCAACTGCACCCACAGTGAAGTCAACTCATCCAAAGTCTGTTCTAATGGTCACCTACACGAACAGAAATGCATCTCAAAAGCTTGATTTGTTATTTAACTCTCAACTATCATTCCTTTGAATTATGATCATATGCAACAATTATGCATTAGCACTTCAGTTGTGGGGAATGTATTGCTAACTGGGTAGTTAGCACCCACTCGTGAGAGGCAGGTAACACTTGAAAAAAGGTTTATTAAACTTATATTAAAGCGTTACAGGAGGTTATTTCCATCCAAATGCATCTCAACCAGTCTACTACAGACTACAGAGCTATTGATCCCTTTAAAATCTCTGTTTACTACATTCACATCAGCATCACCTAGCCTCCTTCGCCAAAAACGCAGATTTAACTTATGTACCGATGTGCATCAGGTAAAACTTTGTAAAACTCAACGTATTATTGTCAAAACTGGTTAAAAGAAATTGCATCAGTGAGCAAGCATAAAGATTCTCCCTGAATCCAAATAAATGCATAGTGTTGCTAAAATCCTAGGGATTAGGTTGAATTATGACTATGAGTTATTATCTAACAGTCTGGATGTTGAGTCTCTGCTGGAGTTTGGTTGGTGGCTGATGGTGTTTTTTCCATCTGCTCCATTGTCACCCAAATGCTAAACAGGACTTTATTTCTCCTTGTTTAAATAGCCGCGTTCACACCGCAGTACTTTTCCCACTTTAGTTCCGATATAGTTCCGAAATGCCGCGTTCACACCAAAAAGAGCCGGAACTCAAATTAGTTAATCAGAACCTTTTTTACCCCCTTTTCCGTCCCTGCTAGAGAGCAGGTACTTTCCTGGGAGAAAAAGGTTCCTATGTCTGATTGGCTGGGCGGATTGCAAACCACGCCCCGTAAAACTCCCAAAAAGTTTTGTGAAGCCGCCATTTTATTATCCTCGCATTAGCATTATTAGCATTAGCATTAGCCCAGCGCACAAACGCAGAGAGACTAATTTATGGCAACACAAAAGAAAACATGGGAGCGATGGAGATGAGGAGGTGTCGGCGTTCTGGCGATTTACTCGGAAGGCTTCAGTAGAAGCTGTTGGGAGTCCCAGCAGCTTCTACTGAAGCCAGTCCCCAACTCCGGGGACTTCCGGCCGGGGACTTCGGGTGGCAGTATACGCCGTGAAGTTGTTTGCGGCCTGCCAGTAAACCCAAAGCAGAAGAAGAAGAAGTGACGTAAGCGGCTTCATTTGCCTAATCCTTCCCCAGGAACTTATTCCGGTGTGAACGCCATCTGTACTTAGTTCATGAGAACTAAAGAGTTCTCATGAACCTTTGTGGGAAAAGTACTGCGGTGTGAATGCGCCTAATGTCTATTGTAAATGTCATAGGATTTAGTGGATATCCATGTGGAGCAACTCAATCCACCATCACCTGTGCCATATGTAAGCAACCCGAACACATGCTAGAGATTCCTTGTTATGAAGTGACAGGAGTGTGTCCTCCTGAGCATCGATGTGGTGTTGCGATGCGTTCAAGCGTATGGCTGGAGGTCATTCCACTTCACCAAGTTGAAAATAAATAAACATTCTCTAGATAAATGGTTGGGCAGAGAAAACTGTTGTCAAATCACATTCAGTGATGTAGAACATATCATCTCACGGGCAAGTTTATTCACCAATCAGTGACTGTGATTGGACAATGGACTGTTCACATTTCATGTTAAACCATTTTTGTAGTGCCATTTTCCAGTATCCAATTGTAACAGCTGAACCGTGCAATCAGGGAAGTATTGGAACATCTTCAGAGGAAGGTCAAATTCCTTTATTGACTGAAAGGTAATGAGATGTCCTACTTTGCATTTAGGGTTACTGTCATTCTGTTGCCATGGTCACCGCGTCTCCCCTCGCTGTACTGTTCCTTCTCAGATGATATGGTGCTTTACCTTGATAGACCTTTGATTTTTCTTTAAATAAAGGAGAAGTACACCTCCCCCGTGCTCTCTGTTCATTCAGTTATTATCAACACACTGAAAAAACGAATACATTTACTTTAATTAAATGTATTATACATAATCTATTCTACATAGCTGTAGGGGAGAGTGGGGTAAGTTGAGCCATTTTTTAGTTATGCTGTCCTCTAAGCAAGGAGAAATGACACATAGTAAAATGAAAGCACACACCTAAAATTCAGGATGTCTCCTATCAATGGCAATGATAAGAATTAATATTTGATCAAGGGCAGTGAAAATATTACTTCTAAAAAAAAAGTGGTCTTGTGGCTCAACTTTCCTGGGTTAGGGGTAATGGCGCGTTTCCACTACAGCGCGGAGCACGGTTTAAGAGGGCTGTGACGTCAGCGGCCCGTCTTTGGTTGCGTTTCCACTTGGCCTAGTACCGGCCGGCGGGTCCTAATTCACAGTTTTTCTGGCCTCATAAAATCGTGGGTCTAGGGCCAGAGACAACGAGGCTGTGTCGGGCTGAGTATGCTAAACTAGAGAGAGAATTGCTGGCAAGAGGGCTACAACTACAACAAGATGGACATATTTGACCGTGATTTAATTGTAATACACGTTTCAAAATGATGCCGAAGTAACAACATACTGATACCGGTTAGTAAAAACCTTGAATTAATGCTTTGACAAGTCTGCAGACAGACGGCAGGCGAAAAACCTTTTAAAATGCGTGTTTTCTAAATGGAGATTGGCTAAGCTAACGCAGTATATGCTCCGACCGTCCACACTCACAACAACGGCCTATACAGACATAAATAAAGCAGCGACTGTATTCACCATGACACAGGCAGTCTGTGGTTTGTACTTGTTTAACTTTTGTCTAGTTTCTGAACATATATGAGGAGCTGTGAGCTCTGAGTGCTAACAGCTAACGGCTGTGTTGTTTTTCTGGGGTTCTCATTGAAGATGACGTCACGGCTCCGCCTACACTGCGTTACTATAGATACTACCCCAGTTCCTAAACTGTAATGGAAATGCGCCATAAAGTGAGCCAGTCCTAACGAGGCCTAGCCATACCGAGTGAGGCCGAGCGAGGCCGTGTAGTGGAAACGCGCCATAAGTTGATCCAGGTCAGGGGGTAAATTGAACCACTGTTCAAACCTGGGCATACCTGTTCAAACCTAGGCATACCTACAACAAATCTTAAAGGTAACTTTAAACAATAAATAACAAACCAAATACAAGTTTAGTTTTTCAAATATTTTTAATATAAATTTCGATTGAATTGATTGATTTTCTTTTTAACATGTTCAAAGGAAAAGTAATCATACAAATGGTGATACAATTTCATACATCTTACCAATCAAACACAGGGTAAATTCAACTTTAAATGTAGCCTACAATGAGCTCTTATTATCAACTTGGCCTACTTTCATTCATTTCTCCATTGAACCACACTGGCTCAACTTACCCCAAGGCCCATGGTTCACTTTACCCCATAGCCACCATTTTAGAATAAATAGCCTAGCATTACAATTCAGAGTCATATTTAGCTTAATGATTCACATGGTTTAATAGCCGTACGCTGCCAATACATCAACATATACAATATATGTGTTTAAACCTGGATATTATTTTTTGACATGACAGCCGATATAGCTGACATCTAGAACATTTACTTTGACTTGCAAAAAAGCAAGAAAATCTTTTCTTAAAAAATTAGACAATTCTCAAGTGGTGGCTCACACAACAACCCCAGAGCCACCACTTGAGCCAGGTAAACAAGGTATGTAAATGTCAGTAAACTTCCAAGTTATGCGAACATAAAGCATAAATTACAGCTACGGGGGTAAGCTAAACCGTTAGCAAGTAGCTATAGCTAGCCAGATATATTAAATAAACACTTTGTCATACAATCTAAATGTTATGTTTTTTAGCGTTACCTGGTGATTTCAAAGAAAGCTCTCTGGGAAATGTTGACTTACTGTTCGACATGAAGCTAGAAGCTACCTTACAGTACACAGTTGATCCTGAGTCCTATCAGTTAAAGTGTGTCATAGTTAGCTTAGCTAAGCATCAACCTAGCACTGAAATATATGGATGTTATGTGACAGTATTTCTGAGAAAAAGTTCCGTGTTGTGTGTAGTGAGAACGCGCTAGAGTGAGGGGGGCCCCCAAGCCAAAGCTCGCTTAGGGCCCCCAAAAGTCTAGGGCCGGCCCTGTCTGTGGCTATCTACCAGCGATCATGTTTAATATTAAAGACTACACACATGTATCCCTTATCAAAACGGTATTCTGCACTTTGCACCACTTATCCAGATAAGATGTGACTGTTTACTCGTTTTGCAAAGATAGCAGCAGAAATGTCATTAGGCGCGTTCACACCAAGTACTTTTCCCACAATAGTTCATGAGAACTTTAGTTCATGAGAGCTCTTTTAGTTCTGATGAACTAAAGTAGATCGCGTTCACACCAAAATGAGTTCCTGGGGGTGGATTAGGCAAATCAACCGCTGACGTCACTTCTTCTTCTTCTGCTTTGGGTTTACTGGCAGGCCGCAAACAACTTCACGGCGAGTACAGTAGGTGGCGGTATGCACCTTAAAGTTGCAATCCGCCAAAAAACCGAGAGAAAAAGAAGAAGAAAAACCTCCCGCGCCCACTTGCTGTAAATGAGGCGTCTGTTTACCTTCCGACCTCAGACATGAGCTTCGTCTGAGTTATTTAAGCAAACACAAATACAGATCGTCGACCAGTCAAATGCAATAGCAATGCTGATTCGGAAGCGAAGGCGGTTAACAAGGATTGACAAAAGGATTGGACGACGACATGCACGCGCTACGCTACGTGTGAAATGAATAAACTGTCCCAGGTGTCGTATGCACACTAAATAGGCTCAGCAGCTAACACACCTTTATTATATATCCTCCTGAGAACAACTGCATCCGTCTGCCATGAACCCTACAGAAACCTACGTGTTAGTTGTGGCCCATAGTGGCCTCCATTTGTGTCGTGTAAAATGGGGGAAATCAAAAGTTAGCAAATCAATGTCATGTTCATAAAAACATTTAGTTTTAGGTCAAATAATTATTACACTGCTCTGAAACTCACTACACTAACTCCTAAGATGTTCCCTTACTATAATTAATTAAAAATATTGAACTCACAACACTGGTAATAACAAACTTAACCATTTCTCTTTCTATAAATAAATAGTGCTTGTGTTGGACGCCATTTTGAAATACAATGAAATTATCTTTTTGAAAGCCACAATAAATAAAGCTTCGCAAGTTTATAACCGATGAAACATGATGGTATCAGAATAATCACTTACATGTGATGTATAGGATGCTACACAGGTCACTGTAAAGATAAAGTGTCAGGAGAAATAAGCAAGCTTAGTTACATGAAATGTAATGAAAAATGTAAGATACAGGCTCCGTTTAATCGCCATGTAGGTTCTCTTTTATTGCACACTCAAGACAATATCAATAACAGCATCACGCTGTCCCAGGTGTGTCCTATGCATGTAAATAGAAGTTAACATTTTCAATATCAAATAAAGTGTCAGTAGTATCAAAACATATATATATATATATATATAATAACAATAGATAGGCTCAGCAGCAGACACACCTTAGTGCAAAGTGAAGTGTCAGTATTAATAACAGTGGCATATATATAATCACAATAATACAAAATTAACTGTCCCAGGTGTAGGCAATTTGGGGTGAAGTGTCTTGCCCAGGGACACAACGATATGCTGACTGCAGTGGGGTTTGAACCTGTGCTCCCCTGATCCGAACACCAACGCACCAGACCACTGCACCACACGCCTCCCAACAAGTCATTGTACAGTTTATCAACGACGACAAGTTTTTCTTTATTTTTTTATTGAAGGCCTGTTGGATTTAATCAGCTCGCTTTGCACTGCCAGAAGCACAGCCTGAAAGGTATTTTGTTGCTCCACCTGGCGCGCCGACACCTCCACCTGGCGCGCCGCCGAGTCAGCATGGCGCTGCATCACCATGAGCAGCTGGTCGTTCGATTCCTGGGCCTTGTGTGAATGCAGCAGCCGTTCGTCGTGCATCTCCTTGGCACGCAGGTCCTCATTCTCCTTGCTGACCATGGCACGGCAGTCCATCGCCATGATGGTGTCAAGGAAGCTGTCATCCCGTGCCCTCTTTCCTAAGGAGAAATAAGCACAGAGACAACATTGGACATGGTGCAGGCAGGGACAGTGTACAAAATGCAGGTGTAAAGTAGAAGATAAGATAGGATCAAATAATATCAAATCAAAAATAAATATCAAAGTGCCCTTATTTATTGTTTTGTGCTTAATGTATGCTTGAACTTTGTTTTATAGGGATTAGTGGACATCAGTTAGATGTGTAACCTTCTTTCAAGGCCAGAGTAGTTACAGTGTAAGTGGATTGACATCTAACATAACATGGCTGAGTACAATTATAACAATCAATAAAAAAAAGGAAAAATAAATAGAATTTCAATTACATTTCTACTTAAATGTGCAAAAATATTAGAACATCAGTCTTTGTGGCATGCAGGTAATCAACAGTTTAAGCTTTTACCATTAACATGTAGAATGAATGTTGCAAATGACTTGAAATTATAGCAACTACAATGTATTGTTAGAGGTAGCATTATGTCCAGCTAGCATGCTAATTGCTAACGTTATATTATCGTTTTATCCCGGAGGGGAAAACTAGTTTCTAATCCAGAGAGAAACACCTCGCCTGAAACACACGATTAGTGCCATGAGTTAGTGAAGCAAATTACAGAACATTGCACACTTATTCACAAGTCAAAACGTGTTCATAGCGGGCACGGCTGAGAATAGCTAGCTAGCTAGATGTTGTGAGCCAGCTTGGACCTATGATAGCAAGTTCTAGCATGGCTAGCTCGATCTACTGGGCAAATAAAAGTACATCTAAGACCAGTATTGTGCAGATTAAAACAGTGCAGTGCATGTATTTTATTTTACCTTCGTAGTCGTCCCGACATGACTTTGCCAGGTCTGCTAACTTTGCTGAGCCACGGAAACTGCATTCAGTAGCTTCTGAATGCGGCGCATCGCGTCCTCCGAGTAAATCGCCAGAAGCGCCGACACATCCTCATCACTCCACCGCTCTGATGATTTATTTAGTGTTGCTATAATAACTGCTTTCACAAAAGTAATCTCTTCGGGTGCGCTGCCCGAAGCGAGCAAATACAATGGTCGCTTACAAAAAAAAATTCAGAGTCAAACGGGCGTGGTTTGCATTCCGCACAGTCAATCAGACGTATGAACTATTTTCACCCACGACAGTCCCTGCTCTCTAGCAGGGACTGAAAAGCGGGTCAGATGAACTAATTTGAACTACTTTAGTTCCTGGGGCTTTTTGGTGTGAACGCAAATATATCGTAGTTCTGATATTACTATTGTGGGAAAAGTACTCCGGTGTGAACGTGCCTATTGCTGCATGTGTAGGGATATTTAGACTTTAAAATGCTGCTTGGTCATTCATTTTGGTCTCCGCAAACAATATTATGAATCCTCTATTCAAAAATATAATTCAGTGTCCATCGACATGAAAATAACTAAAAAGTTCATGCTGGACTCAAACCCGAGTCCCAACAGCAAAAATCACTCAAGTCCTGCGCGTTGTGAGTAGGCCTATGCCACGAATCATTGCGATATCTTTGTTTATCACAGCTGAATTTCACACATTAACAGTGGCGTTTTTATATGTACAAAAGTGGTGGGGCACAAAAAACGTAGATGTCTATATATAAGCTTCTGCAGTGACGTGCAGTGAGGTTCATGGCTGGTGAGGCACTGGCACTGACTCTTCAGGTTTACAAATATTATATTTTGACCTAAACCAAAATATAATATTATTTTCAAAAGCTTTTTTTGTCTGATGCTTCGATTAATTTTAAACAGACAGTTCAACAAAAGGATACCCAAAAAATGTAATTTTATCATTTAAATATTGAATTGTTCTCTCTTAGTAAGATCCCATTTTCAATAAAATGGCGGTCTTACCTTGACTTGAAGATGAAGTCCATTTGCCTATCCTTCTGGACAAACATTTCTATTACTTTTTTGTAAAAGTCCTCCTTATGTTCTTGTAGTTTCAAAAGTCTATCATAAATCTAATCCATAGATTTATGATAAAAAAATTATAAAAGTAGGGTAGACATGTGGATGTTATCCGGCTAATCAAAACGTGCATTTATCTAACAGGTACGTTTCCCACAGATCTTATTTCGAGCTATTTTCTAAAATCCTCTGGAGAAATCTCATTGCTTTTTTGTGCTTACTTCCTGGTTTTAGGACGCTCTCTCGTCTCCTCTTCACACACCACACTTTTCGCGGCACACGTACTTACAGCCAATCAGCTCTGAATGATTTGAGATGACGTATGGTGGGGATGGTAGCTCCGTGCCCCTCTGGTCATTATTTTTTTGCCACACACATTTCATTACAAAATACTCTGAGCATGCGCAGTGAAGTTTTTACAGTCACCGTTGACTTCACAGCGAGAGGAAGGGGCATAATCAGGTTTTGTCCCACATGGCTCTAAACAGCTCAATAGGCACACACTGTGACTGTAGACACACTAATTAGAAGAACACAGACTAAAACAGCAATGTACAGACGAATCAGATGATTAAACATGATCTTAAAATATATTTTATATATTTTTTTATTTTTTTTTTTTGCATTTTTGTAATCATTATTTGTAATACTTTCTGCTGACACTAGGTGGGGCTGCCCCTAATGACCAGTCGCCACTGCACATTAACATTGTTAAAAGTTTCAGAAAAATGCAACCCAACCATCATTTATAATGTGAGCGAATTTATGTACACTTTAAGCCATATAATATACATATTATAGTAGGCATTTGCTTTTAAATAGTATACTGACTTAGGTCTGTATCAAGCCTCATTAAGACCCACCAAGATCAGATATCCTAGTTTATCAGCCTGCGAGCCCACATTATTTTGTGATAAGTGGTAATTTTACATATAAATGTATTCCAGTGCACACATTAAGCTATAGAATATAAATATAAAATATGCAAATCAGGCCATGTGTTTCGTTATGTACTGTAGTATGATCATCACCGACAGATGGAAAGACAACAATAACAAGGAATTTATATTAATATTACCAAGTTACACAGAAATAGATACAAAATATAAGAAAAAAGACCACAAAGATAAAAGCATAAACGTTAAGAAAGAAACGAAAACATGTTCACAGCAGAGTAAAAATTATGAATATATGTGTTTGTAGTTCTCAATGTGAGTATCCTCGTCATTCGGTTTGTGTCGCTGTATCGATGCATAACGAAAGTTAACCAAGTAAACTGTCACATCTTATCTGGATAAGTGTTGCAAAGTGCAGAATACCGTTTTGATAAGGGATACATGTGTGTAGTCTTTAATATTAAACATGATCGCTGGTAGATAGCCACAGAACAGAAGTCGTATCACAATTTAACCTGGGCGGATCACAGCTCCACAGCTGAAGACTTCTCAAGGTTCAAGGTTCAAGGTTCTTTATTGTCAAACTGACATAGCTACAGAGTAATTATGTCGTTGAAAATCTTATGTCACAGGCTTCTCCAACAATGCAACATAATATTAATACAGATAGTAAAAGGTAATACAAAAAGAAAAATAGTTCTAAAATAAAGTGAGTATGTGGAATAGTGCAGTACGAGTCAGGCACGCTGCTTTCAAACTGTGAGTAAACTACGTGTGCTTCACTTGTAGGCTGTCTGAAGGTGTACACAGGTCTCAGATGGACTAACGATATTCAGTAATAAGTCTGGCAAAAATAACTGGTTTAAATGATTTATTCAAGCATGCAATGTTTTGAACAGACATCCCCAGTCACCTCATTGTCATTTTGTAGTCCTCGCTGTAGCCTATTAGGTCAATTGAAAGCAACAATATTTGGTTGGACCTAATACTCCTTATTTAAATGTAATAGTATTGCTTTCAACTAACCTAATACAGTAATGTGAACTCTGTTTCAAAAATATATTTAATTAAAACCAATGTTTCAGTATTTTGAGGGCAAGATCATGAAAAACGTTAATTCAGTCTGTTACACAGGCTGTTCTCATTGAGTTGTGTCTATGAAACACCTTCAATCTTCCTGATGTCTTATGTTTGCCTTGCTCTTAGTGTGAACATTAATTAAACAACTTTTTTGAAGAACTGAAACCAAGTGGTAATTATTAACTTAAAGGTGGGTATGTAATTTTGGAGAAACAAGCTCGAGTGCGTTAGAATTTGAAAGTACCTCCTCCAGCACACACGAACGCGCACATGACCAATGAGGGCACGAGATAAGTTTGTGCACAGATGGAAGGCTGACAGGCAGGTAGGCGATCCAGTTATTTTAGCCGGGCCGGCTCAGATGATTGGTCGTGCTTTTTACAGCGCCACGGCTTCCACAGATGAATTTTTTTAATGTATTTATTGTCAAAGCATTTAAAGGTCCCATGTCGTGGCCATTTCTACTGATCATAATTCCATTGTTGAGGTATACTAAAATAGATTTATATTGTGCAATTTTCCAAACTCTATGGTTTCTCATACAGCATCTCTGTATAGTATGTGTATTCACTCTCTGTCCTAAACGGCTTGTTGGAGCTCCTGCCCCCCCCTCCCTGTGAGCCCAGTGTGCTCCGATTGGTCAGCTCGGCCACTCTGTTCTGATTAGTCAACCACCAGAGAGGCTCCGCCCATGTCTAACAGTGCTTTTTTCGGCTCTGAGCGGAACATCAGTTTCACAATGGCGTTAGTACAGCCGTATATGTTATACGCTAACTAACCGAATTGTACCTACAACTGTTGTTATTTAGGTGCACTTGTGGAAACTGCGCCATGATGCCTACCGAAGTGGAAAACGTCTGTTGCAAAGAAATTAGAAAGGTAGCCTAGCTGACAGTTACAACATTATGTAGCCAGCTACTGTAGCTGAAAACACCAACAGTAGCACACAACATTATATGCCAAGATATACACCATACATACCCCACACCCTGCAAAACCTCCATAACATGTACAGATTCGATTATAGACCTTTGAGGCGTAGAACGGAAGAAGAGTAAGTTATTTTTACCTGTAATAAACTACTACTATGTTTGATGAAAAATCAAATCATGGTTTGCTATATATGAATGATATGTTATAGGAGCAAATAATTCAGGGAAGAAAGGCTACTAAGTATTTCCATCAAACTTTATTTTTAGAAATGTACAAAATGAACATGTGTAAATATACATATATACACTGTATATCATCCATTCCTCCCCTTATAGGCGTTTTCGGCATCTTGCCTATCGCAGCTTTGTAAGCTGGTACTGGGGCTTTTTAGGACGAGGCATCAGAGTGGTCATCCCGTCATGTGTTGTCCGCCGAATACGCCAGGAGTTTCCTGATCTGGCTGGACGAAATCAAATGCAAATCACAAAATATTAGAGAAACTTAGTTGTTTTAGGTTCGTTAGCTTGCCAGCTAGATTAATATGCTAACCTACGTTTGCTAGTTGTTCAGTGTAATATGCCAACCTACTATGAACAACAGCTAGTGGTTCATATTAGGCTAGCAAGAACATGTTTACAATTGCAATCTTATACGGGTAGTCTGCTACGTTCGGTCATTCATTGTAGCTGGCATAAAACCAATGTTTTCGCCTAGCATGTCTAGCTCTTGGTAGCCTTCTTGTTTAGCTCGGTAGCATAGGCCTACACGCTAGGAACGCCAACTATAATGTAATTAAGTTTTGCGACTGACCGTACGGTAAATCACCCGGAGTATACTGTCTATGAGTATTTTGTGTGTGAATGCAGACATTCTCCTGCTATGAGATACATGTATGTAAGGCCATCTGCTGACATTGGAGTTGATATATGGAAACGCTAGCAACTTAGTTAGCCCAGTTAGCACTGTGTCAATGGCTTAGCAGGCCGAAAAACGTTTACCCATTTAAACAGTCGTGGTAGATACCTTGTTTGTTTTAAACATCATAAATACACAAACAACAATGAATACTTACAGGTTGTGTACCTGAATCTCCCGCTGGTCCAAACAAAGTAGGAACAGCATCGTCCTTCAGTGTCCTACGCTGTGCATATCCAGCATGAATCGCTGCAATGTTTGCGAAGCTTTGGTCCGTGAAATGCCGCGCACACAGTAAAATACCGGCTCGAACATCTGAAGGAACAAGAAATGTCAACCACTGACTTCGTCGTGGTTCTGCCCTCGGTAAGGCATACATTGAAGATTTCCCCTCACAAGACAGGAAACAGACCCTCGTCGGCATGACTGGATAGAGTTTTGAACTGAACCTGAGCTTCCAACAGTATATGTTCGGCTGGCAGAGGGTGCGACCATAGCTCTGGGCGTGGCTACTGGGTATCCCTACGTCACGATACCCAGGAAGAAAACAATGGAAAATGAGAAATCTCCAACGAGGCGTTTTGGGGAGGTATTTTCTGTGTTAGAGTTTTACTCCCTACAGGGTGTACTTTGAGGGTTTTTGACTCTGCAGACCGTTTACATGCATAAAAAAGCTTCATAACACACAAGGGGACGGGTAATAACCGGAAAAGCATGACATGGGACCTTTAATGTATTCATTGCTATCGGGATGTTAAGAGCATTCCATGGAATATAACAAAAAGTGTTTCTGAAATAAATTACATACCCCACCTTTAATCAGACATTAAATAATAAAATGCAATTAATAAAACAAATAAATAATAATAATACGCAATTTACCTTATTTAATCAAATGTTATAGCTGAGCCTGATACTGACATGTTACTTCTTCCTGTGTCTTTCTGAGAGGAAAGAGGTTATTGCAGGTCATATCTCGAGCAGGGGAAATTGTGATTTATTTATGTGATAATTTAAAGATAAAGTCTGAAACAATGAACAATTTGGATCACGAATTGGACTCCCCCCCCCCCTCAGTTTTAGAGACAGCCGCCTTCTGTTCTCTGTCTTCCAGCCTTTAACCACGTGCACGTCAACCTCTTGAAATGGGATGAACTGAGGATGATTTGCGCCCTTACAGCAAGGCACGCCGCTTGGTGTGCCGTGATACGTTCGTGACAAAATCCTGGGAAATATTTCACTAATTTAACAGGCTACTAACTCTTATCTAAACTAACAGGACAGTCTGTTCCAGAGATCCTACAGGAGTCAGAAGAGCCGGACAGCAACAGGTAGGACAAACCTCTCTCCACCTGTAGAATCAAGAATACATAGTATACTGTATATATATGGATGAATTCAAAAGAAGTGGTAAACTAAGAATTGTTTTGGATTTATCGGTTGATTATTTACCCAACTAATCAATACAATACCCTGAAATGTTGACTTGAATTAAATGTATTATGTCAACAGATTTCACAACTGTATTAGGTTAGTTAAAGGCAATAATATTACATTTAAATAAAACATATTAGGTTCAACTTAATATTATTGCTTTCAACTAACCTTATACAGTTATGCGAAATATGTTGACATAATACATTTAATTCAAGTCAATGTCAGTTTTTTCAGTGAGTAGATTGCCACAGATGTTTTTGTGATATGATGAGTAACCATTTATACAGAGAGCTCCTCTGGCTCTTAGGATCCATCATGTGTGGACTGATGCAGCAAGCTACTTAAACAGGAATAAAATGACATCAACACTCAACTAATTATTTGTTAGACTTATTTTAAACTTTAAAATCCACTATTTGGATCTTTATCTCTCCTCTGCACAGTGGTTGGAGGTCAATGCACACTGCCCCAGATGATTTATTTTCCTGTTTTCTCTGATCAAAATCACAAAGTCATTCAGCTTACTGTTACAGAAACAGAGTAAGGCTGTTGCGAAATAATTGTTGTTCTTTTTGCTTGAGAATAAACTCATTATCTTTCCGTCACTTTACAAAAAAAAACAATAAACAAATAATTTCAGCACTGGACGAAATGCATTTATTTAATCTATTGTATTGTATGTGATGTTGTCTAACACACTGAAACATACTTTTTTTCAAACACTATTTTATTATTCTTATTTGTACGTACATGCAAGAGACATGAGTTAGGTTGATTAGATGACAGAACCATTTCACCCAAAAAATCACAATATTAATAATAATCATAATAGAACAAAGGCACAAACAGTGTCAATAGTATCCCTTCAACATTTCAGATTATACATTGAAGAACCAAAAACACACCCATGACATATTTATTGACAAATGTATTATTCCATATCATCTCACTCCTTGTTAAAGCTTATTGTCTTCCAGTTCATGTTGTGTTGGGCCACGTAAAGATACTAATAGAAAAATAGCTTTTGAAGAATCAAAGTAAACCTTTGTAAAAATAATCCACAAACATTTGTTGTGCTGTATGCTGTTGTATTATAGTCAATATTAGCTTGACATAATGTCCTGTCCTTAAAGAACGATTCATTACCTTTTTCTTTATTGTAAAGGCTCTGATCAGGAGGTCAGGTTCCTCTGATCGGTTGATTTATTCTCAGAGTCTTTTCAAAAGAAAACAGCTCTTATTTTGGAGCGTCTTTCAGTGTTTTGCTCGTACACACACTCCATACTGTATTAAGCACAGTCACACCCATCCCTGTGCAGGTCTCAGGACTACAATGAACGTTCAGTCTGCCATCAACAAAGAGCTATTCATCCCTCGGGATGAACGGATGTTGGTTGCGGTGGAGGTGTCGAGGAGGAAGAGGAAGAGGATGTCCTTCCTGCCCACTGGAGCCGGAGGAGACTACAACACGTTCATCTGTGTTTCAGGTTCAATCTGACTCAAGACATTCTTCATTTAATGGAAATTATCTTAACATTCATAGTCTGTGCATTAGTGTGTTTATTTATTAGGGACAGTGCACATTATTGGAGTCATCCAAGAGGCTAAATTTCATTTCCTATGTGCAATACATACTATTTTACAATTTCATATTTGTAATACTACCTGCTTCTTTTTTTGCAATACTTAATACTATCACCAGTCTGTTGTTGTTTTGGAGGTCCTATTGCTGCCCAAGGCCTTCTAGATCACAACAAAACTCATATTGATAACTTATATACTACTACTTTTGGATAAAGACAAAGGATCAAGGGACAGGAAGTCATATAACATGCCACAAAGGGACCCCACTGTTGACCACTTTGAGCCACTCTCATGTTCAAAACTCATGGATAGTTTGTTAGCAGTAGGTGATAAAAACAGACCACAAACCATCCTTCATTCGTGTTACCACCTTAGCAACTTTAGCAAGTTTGTGGATTCAACCTGCATCCACATTTACACTGTAGTTGTTTCTTATAGCCTTACTTTTGCAAACCTAGCCTGTTTTTGTGAAAGTTAAACACTGTTGTTTTTGGCTCCGAGCAGATTAATTGTTGAGCGGTGCGTCACATGTCACAGCAGAGCCATTGTTTAGGAGGGTAAAGAGCTGGAAGAGAGCAGGGGTAAAACTGTCAGTGGAAATGGAAGATAAAGAGGTTTTAAGCAACAACAGTAACACACAGGATAGGACAGATAAGAGTTCACACAAGGGTAATAATTATAATACAAATAACACTAAAAATGTAAGTAACAATATCAACGATGGGAATAGGTCAAACAAGAGTTAGTTGAGTAATTGATCTCAAGAACGATTATCAAACGGTACAACGGTAGAAATCTAAACCTTTAGGAGAAGTAGAGAAATGATAGATGACAGAATATTTTGTAATAATACATATGATTTTTCAATAGTTCCCTGACAGCACCAACTGCTGCCTGCATTTTGTGATTTTTATATCAGTGGTAAGAACCCTGAACGAGTTGAAGGTCCTAAAAGATTCCAATGTGTTGACATTTTGCATTACTGAATTTCTGCAGGTTTATGTGAGGCTTTTAGTATTCTAGGGTTGCTACATTTCTTATGTTCATGTATGTTCTAATGCTTGGATTCAGCATTTATTCCCAACCCAAGAATTATAAATTAGTCAAGGTTAAGACGTTATGTAAGGTTATTTTCAGTGTCTTCTGTGCAGCTATAATTCAATGGTTGTTTATTTAAAACCATTATTGAACTCTTTTAATAGTGATATTAAAGCATATTTTGCATATGATCTGTTTACCTAGTGACCAACACAAGGCCACATCAGCTCCTCATTACAAAGGTGAAGCAGTTTGGTGGCTCCTCCAGCTTCACAAAGAGGACCCAGTGGACGGTGGAGAAGCTCCGCCAGGTCAACGGCATCAACCCCAACAAGGTCAGCCCTATCCAACATTCTGCTATTAACAGCAGTAGGATATATATGATTAATGTCTCCTAACTGCGTTCTCCGGCCTGTCTCCTGCTCCCCAGGACTGCCCGGAGTTTGACCTGGTGTTTGACGGGGCTGTGGACCAATGGGTGGCCAGCTCCTCAGCAGAGAAGTGTCTCTTCGTCCAGATCCTGTACCATGCCTGCAAGACCTACTGGGAAGGAAAAGTAGGAAGTCTGGGAAAAGTGGTCCGCCAGAGGAGTCAGAGCGCCCCCCTCGAGGTGGGAGCCGGGCCCAGCGTCCCCTCACCGGTCCCTGCACCCAGAACCCTGCAGTCCAGGAGGAAGAGCTACGTTCCTCCCAGACAGACAGAGTTCATCAACTGCCAACCCAAACTCACAGCAGGTAGACTGAAAAATATATAACTGTACACTGATCAAACCTCTGAAAACCTGTATTAGGTTCATTGAAATCAATAATATCAAGTTGAACCAACCTAATACAGTTGTCTGGTGACATAATACATTAAATTAAAGTCAACGTTTCATTTTTTCAGTGTAGAGGTTAGCACTGAAAAAACTGAAACGTTGATTTTAATTAAATGTATTATGTCAACAGTTTCACATAACTGTATTAGGTTGGTTCAACTTGATATTATTGCTTTCAACTAACCTAATACAGTTATGTGAAATCTGTTGACATAAAACATTACATTAAAGTCAACATTTCAGTTTTTTCAGTGTATAAATGGACAAATACAAAATAAGTTCTAAATTAACAATTGTTTTTAATTCATCTGTTGGTTATTTACCCAATAAAAAAAGTACATTGCCAACGTTTGAGTTTGTCAGTGTAAAGGTTTGCGATACTTACGATGAAGTTCATATGTGACCAGTTGTAATATGTTCACCTTGATCTTGCAGAAGCTTGCACCATGAATCTGGTGATCTTCCGCTGCAAAGTCTTCATGAATCGACTGAAGAACAGGATGGTTGCCAACAGAAGCCAATCACCTGCTCGGGGTAAGGATGTAATTAAATGGGCACTTAATTCACGCATTAACTGATTATACAGCAGAAGTTAAATGTTTATCTCATAGTTGTTTATATATATCAGAAAACCTGTGTTATAAACTGGGGGTTGGAGATTGTAATATGTTCCCTGTGTCAGCTTAGCCAGATTTAGTGGTTGTACGCAACCAATCAGATCGCGCTGTCTTGTATTATTTGTGCGACATACAATGCAATTTAACTCAATCTAAGATAAATCAAGTGATCCCTTTGTTTGTTTATTTACCCTCAAGTAATGGATGTATTTGCATATTGCTTTAAAAATAACTTAAATACAATCTAAATAATGCGTCCCAGGGGCGAATAATAATAATTATCTCTCGGACCACCAAACTGTTAACTATAACTTTAATATAACTGCTGATTAATTAGGTATTTGGTGATAGATTTCTTGTTGTTGTCATTACCGGATTTACGTAATTTATCTTGTTTACTGTAACGTGGTCCGTGCCTACGCCTTCAGCATTCTATGTTTGAACTAGCTGGAGATTTCACCTTGGGGACAACAAAGCCAACG
Source organism: Trematomus bernacchii (assembly GCF_902827165.1). NCBI lineage: Eukaryota > Metazoa > Chordata > Actinopteri > Perciformes > Nototheniidae > Trematomus > Trematomus bernacchii. The sequence goes on from NW_022987803.1 coordinate 5,227,992, forward strand.
TTTAAGTTGAATAGTCAAACAGTTAACAGTGCTCAATTCAGATCCAGTAAAAACTTCATGAACAAAGAATGAAGAAGACATTTTAATCTGGATATGCTGACTGTAATATCAAAATTCCACGAACTGCTGTGTCACTAACCCCTGTCTGTTTTGAGCCCCCTAGTGGCAGCCTGCATTCTGGCAGTGCTCACACTTGTGTGTAACACACACTCATGGTAGAGTCACACACAAACATGAGCGATCTGTGAGCCATTACTCAGGTTGTGTAGATCAGTTATATGCATTCAAATAGAAGCAATCTTTTCGGTGACGTGCGTGAGGATAACTGAAAGATGCAGCTGTAATTCATTAATGTGCAACAATCACAAACACTTGCTACAGTTCCAAAGGGATTTAGAGAAAGTGGATCTGAGCACATAAGCATCTCCAAATTATTTAAAAGGCTGCACAGAAGATGAATACTCGAGTAAAGGAACATTGCCAACTATTTTTCTGGACTGAACCGGAATACTGCTTATATACCTTTGCTCAGTAACTTTTGAATTTTAGGGAACGTTGTCACTTTTCCTGAGTATTCTGGGATTAAAAACGTCCTGTCACAGATCCTGTTTCACCCCCCTACCTTCACTGTATACCAGTATCTGAGCTTGTGTCTCATTGGATCGTTTTCCCTTCTGTCTTTTTGTCCATTGTCCTCACTGTGCTGCACCTCTCTTGTGCAGCAGAAAGCCTCTCTGTGGTGTGGCGGTCAGATGAGAGGAGACTTTGTTTATTTCGGGGGGGTCGATACAATAGCCGGTCTTTAGGAAGCCCGGAGCTTTGAGACTGACAGGGAGCCGGCGCACCATTGAACCCTCTGACAGGGCCAGTGTGATGGGGGGGACGGGGACGTGCCAGGCTGAAGCAAGGCTCCGAGTCACAGTCCAACAGCACCGAGTGCTTAACCTCAGTCGACCTGTGGCTGTGCTGCTGTTGATAATGATGGTGTGGTGCTCTATTGAGTCTTTAGACATCCGTTAGGGTTCTCCAACAGGTTGAATGGAGTTTAGTTAAACATATTTTTGTTGCAACATGACTGCAGTGGCCATTTTTGGGTCTAAGTTCTAACTATATTCATGGTCCCCAGGGGATGCATGCAGATGAATGTTCTGACCTTTCCTTCTGACAGCACTTTCAGGACAGAGCTTCTTCTGGAACTAGGAGGGAAATGAATACATGGCGAGGGCTTTTTTCTATAGATTTCTCACTTGATTGCTAAAAGACATCTTTTCAATACTCCTGAACACATTTTCAGTGATGAAACCTGGGGTCATTGGGTGTTTGGAGTCTGTCAACATCTGACAAAACTTGCCTAGGCGACCCAGCCGTGGAGGATCAGAGCATACCTTTTCTCCAGGTGGCCTTCCAATGAACCTCCTGATCCTCTGTTATGTTCTTAGAGGCTCTTTGCCTCTTCTTTCCAGTAATGCCTATAGAATACAAGTCTTTGTAGGTTGCCCCAAAAAAAACCTTTGCAGCTAACCTCGATTGGCACACACTTTGACCTCTAGCCCTGCTTGAGACAGTTATGGCGCATTTCCACTACAGCGTGGAGCGCGGTTTAAGCGTGCCGTGCCGTGCACGGCCCATTTTTGGTTGCGTTTCCACTAGGCGTAGTACCGGCTAGCGGGTACTATTTCACAGTTTTTCTGGCCCCATAAAATCGTGGTTCTATCGGGGCCAACAAACAGGGCTGAGTCGGGCTGAGTATGCTAAACTAGAGAGAGAGAATCGCTGGCAAGGAGGCTACAACTACAACTAAATGAACATATTTGACCGTGATTTAATTGTAATACACGTTTCAAAATGATGCCGAAGTAACAACATACTGATACCGGTTAGTCAAAACCATGAATTAATGCTTTGACAAGTCTGCAGACAGACGGCAGGTGAAAAACCTTTTAAAATGCGTGTGTTCTAAATGGAGATTGGCTAAGCTAACGCAGTATATGCTCCGACCGTCCACACTCACAACAACGGCCTATACAGACATAAATAAACCAGCGACTGTATTCGCCATGACACAGGCAGTCTGTGGTTTGTACTTGTTTAAAGGGGACCTATCATGCAAAATGCACTTTTGTACGTCTTGTATACATGAATATGTGTCCCCGGTGTTCCAGGGAACTCACCAAGTGTCAGAAAACACAACCCTCTCTATTTTCCTCCATACCCAAATCTCTAAAAAAGGGGCTGCAACGGATCTGATAAAAACTGATCCAGATTTGAACACTTTCCTGACGTCAGGACAGTGGCGCTACGGCTATTGGGCCAACTCCACCAATCAGGAGGAGACAACCACGGCATTGCCGTTCGAAAGCGCTGGAGACGTTGTAGTACATATGCCAGGCCTCTAGGTGGTGCTGTTGCTCACAGAATCAACCCTTGCTAAAACAGATCTAAAAAATGTCAAATTGAGCAAAATGAGGCATGGCTAAAATGCATGATCTGTTTGGTATTTTGAAAAAAAAAAGTATAAATATGCCTTATATAGGTATGGTCCTACACTATATTATTCAAATATAGCATGATAGGTCCACTTTAACTTTTGTCTAGTTTCTGAACCAACCTGGTCTCACCAGAATGCGTGACTCCACCACGACTCCTTAACACCGCATTGCGTGGTGGAGTCACGAACTTTGCTACATTTACGTGTCTGCACCACGCAAACAACCCCAATGTAAAGTGAATGAGGCTCCTTTGTCGTGGTGCACACACGCATTTCTACAACGTCCAGCAGTGAGCTTTTATTCTATAAAACGTTTTTAAAATCTACTTTATAGCTTGTAGTAACTCACAGGAGGCTTCTTTTATTTTATTTGTATTCATAATCATTTTTATTTTTCGTCAGAATGTATTATGGTGCATTATTCACCAATGTTTGTTCTCAAAAAACAATGCATTGTGTGTAATACAACTGTGATTTTTATTAAATTAGTTCGTTTTTAAGGAAGGCCAGAGCTTCAGCTGTGTCAAAGAGATTGTTCCCTTTAGTTAACGTTATTTAAAAGATAATTATATTCCTATTTGATTAAGTACCCTTTATTGTATTACGGACCCAAAGAGCTGAGCGTCCATTCCCATTGGATAACAGAGCATTTTACACCCGGAAGTAAGTATTCTCCTTACTGTCCATTGATTTTATTTACAGTGATATCTGCACTACTCATCAACTCAAAAACACCAGATTATCCTTGTTAATTACACAACATTGATTGGTTTAAATTGTGTACAATGCTTTTGTATTTTCCCCTTTCGATTCGGAGAAACAAATATTTGTTCGTAGTGTGTGGATGGCAGAAGGCACTACACTACCCAGAATCCTCAGCTATAGGACTACACCATGTGCTTAGAACGTGTCCTACCCCCCCCTTAGGTCACAGGCTCCTCCAACAGTGCAACACAATAAAACAGATAGGCTACACAGAACAAATAGTGCAAGTAAATACAAAAAGAAAAATAGTAAAATAGTAAAAAGTGAAATAGTGCAATAAGAGTCTATATACAAGTGATTGGAATATGATATATTAGATAAATAATTTCTAAGTAGCAGCCAGATGAATGTTATGGATGTTGTTTCTAAGTTCAGGTGTTTAATAGTCTTATGGCCTGTGGGATGAAACTGTCCCTGAGTCTGGTGGTTTTAGTCCGGATGCTGCGGTACCGCCTGCCAGACGGCAGCAGACAGAACAGTTTGTGGCTGGGTGATGGGGGTCTTTTATAATCCTGAGGGCTTTCTTTAAGGTTAACCTGGTATTTTTACTCCACTACATTTATTTTAGTTACTTTACAGATTTGGATTAATGATGTGAAATATAAACAACCCTTAAATCAGACTTTAGTTACACCGGAGTAAAATTCAGTGAATTCAGCCAACAATCAGGCGAGATATTTGGTAGTGGGTGCTTGAGAAGACTAAATATGTATCTGCAGATCCCTAAAGCATATTCATTACTCGTTATTCTCTACTAATAGTTCATTAAAAACTGTATATAATGGCTATTTTGCACATCCCTTTCAAGATTTCAAGATTTTCTAAGGTTTATTGACATATCATATACACAACTACGGTGTAGTTATGCAATGAATGAAACACTTGGGTCACAGGTTCATCAACAGTGCATCACAAGACATCTATCGATATCTGTGTACCTCCACCATTAAACATATTCTGCACATTTCTTATACTATCTACATACATCTTATAAGAGTATAATTAATATGTATAATATCAGTTAAAATAAGTGCTTCAACATAGTTAACATTGAAGGAAAGTTGATTGTCAAGTTCCAAAACAAACCATGCAATATATTAGACGTTAAGTACTTTGTCAGGCTTAATATCTGTAGATACCCCCAAAGCTTTTTTCTTATTTAAAAGACGACCTTAACCTAAAGTATTCTTTAATGTTTAAATAAAGCCTTATAAGTTTGTCTGTTTTGCACATCCTCCTATCAGGCACTAAACTGTTTTATTGTAGAGATCACTTACAGTATCTTCTTGATATTTTCTATTCTATATTATTTATATCATTGACCTTCCACTTTCCCACTATATTAAGAGTATGTACTCTTAATATTGAAATGTTTTCATCAAATATAACACATTCAAAAGTGCTTTACAAAAAGGAAAGACATTAAGAAAAAGGCATTTTAAAACAGTCAATAAAAAGCAACCCAATCTACCTGCATTGCATTACTCTAAACGTGTAATAACGTGCTTTAACCAGTAGGAGGTGCGGGTTAAAAAGCTGTCAAGTTTACAGTGTTAACAAAATAAAATATACTGCTGTTTCTGGTTTAGTTTACGACGGATATATTCTGTTATTGTTTTGATATTTGTAACACAAAAGCGATGTAAAAAACCCACAGCAACACAGAAAAGATGGTCTTAACATGACCCAGCGGTCTAGTAGTTAATAAAAAACAATAATATCAAAACAAATTATTACTACTAACTTTATTGTGAAATTAAAATAGAACGGTAAAAGAATAGTTTCCGGTCCATTCTGAGGCCCGATCTCTGTAGATAAATAAAGAACTACGACAGATGTGTAATGTTTAATGCAGCCAAACCATTCATTACAATGCATTCATGTGATGACTTTCAAAGAGTAAAGCAAGCACTGCTGAATAAAGTATGATTTGATCTTTGACGAAACGTTTTTTTCATTGGAATGCAGTTGGAGGTCAACCAATCACAGAGCTTGAGGCAAAGCGGAACAATAGCTGAGGATTCTGGGTAGTGTAGTGTCTTCTACCATCCACACACTCCGAAAACATATTTGTTTCTCCGAATCGAAAGGGGAAAATACAAAAGCATTGTACACAATTTAAACCAATCAATGTTGTGTAATTAACAAGGATAATCTGGTGTTTTTGAGTTGATGAGTAGTGCAGATATCACTGTAAATAAAATCAATGGACAGTAAGGAGAATACTTACTTCCGGGTGTAAAATGCTCTGTTATCCAATGGGAATGGACGCTCAGCTCTTTGGGTCCGTAATACAATAAAGGGTACTTAATCAAATAGGAATATAATTATCTTTTAAATAACGTTAACTAAAGGGAACAATCTCTTTGACACAGCTGAAGCTCTGGCCTTCCTTAAAAACGAACTAATTTAATAAAAATCACAGTTGTATTACTTACAATACATTGTTTTTTGAGAACAAACATTGGTGAATAATGCACCATAATACATTCTGACGAAAAATAAAAATTATTATGAATACAAATAAAATAAAAGAAGCCTCCTGTGAGTTACTACAAGCTATACAGTAGATTTTAAAAACGTTTTATAGAATAAAAGCTCACTGCTGGACGTTGTAGAAATGCGTGTGTGCACCACGACAAAGGAGCCTCATTCACTTTACATTGGGGTTCTTTGCGTGGTGCAGACACGTAAATGTAACAAAGTTCGTGACTCCACCACGCAATGCAGTGTTAAGGAGTCGTGGTGGAGTCACGCATTCTGGTGAGATCAGGTTGTTCTGAACAGATATGAGGAGCTGTGAGCTTGAGAGCTGAGAGCTAACAGCTAACGGTTGTTTTTCTGTGGTTCGCATTGAAGATGACGTCACGGCTCCACCTACACTGCGTTACTATAGTTACTGCCCCAGTTCCTAAACTGTAATGGAAACGCAGCATAGTGAGCAAGGCCTAACTATACTGTACTAAGCCGAGCGAGGCCCTGCTATGGAAATGCGCCATTAGTGACCTGCTCTCATGGGCCATGTCAGTCCCTATATCAAATCAAATCAAATCAAATCAAACTTTATTTATAAAGCATTTTCAAACACAAAGGTAAGTCAAAGTGCTTCAAAACCCAAACACATAGATCATTTAAAAATAAAAACAATAATTTCTCGTCCTTCCCGGGTAACCCGAGTAACACATAGTTGTGTGATTAAAACACTTAATACCAACTCATATACAGTATACAGTATATACACATGTAAACAAATTACAATTACAATAAAATAAGAGTAGATTTACAATAAAATAAGAATAGATTTACAATAAAATAAGAATCAATTACAAATCAGTTGAAAGCTAAATTTTAAAAGTCTGCCCTCGACTGTTATAATAAAAAGACGCCTCACCGTGGGTCTTTGTTTTCACTTTGGTTATGATTAAAAGGCTAGTACCAGAAGACCTGAGGGTTCTAGAGGGCTCATAGGTTAAAAGCAAAGCCGATAAATTGCTAGGCCCAAGACCATTAGAGGCTTTAAAATTAGAGCTGTCAAGTTAACGTGTTAATGCAAAAAATGTTTGCGTTAACGCCCAAAGGCTTGACGTTGTTGTTGTTGTTAGTTGGATGGTGGGAGATTCTAGCGAGAGATATGGATACAAAAAAAGGTGTTTTAAACAGCAAGCCAAGCACACAGCTGATGCTGACAGCCCCGCTCCTGCCGCTCGTTTGCGGCAGACCACGCTTGAAAGTTTGCCGGGGAGACGCCTGGACACGGCGTCTACGAGCAGCAAGCTTTTAACAGCGATAGCTAAATAGGTGGCAGTGGCTACAGCTTGCAGGACAATTAACATTGTGGAGGACGAGGGACTGTGTGAGATAATTCGGATCACAGCGCATTATTTTGACCCTAGGTGGGAACTTCAGTCTCATGCTTTGACTGTTATGAAGACAGAGGAGCGGCATTTCGCCAACAACTGTAAACAGGCTTGTCTGTTTGAGCAACTGGCTCAGTGCAAAGAAGTAGACAGGGTTGGGAGAGAGTGTAAGAGAGAGAGAGAGGTTCCAGGTTGTTGTGTTGAGAATATTCAGGAGAATATTTGTCATTGTTCCAATGATAATAAACAAACATTTGCATAAAGCATATTTGTCCACTCATATGTTGATAAGAGTATTCAAAACTTGAAAAATATTCCTCTAAGGTACATTTAGAACAGATACAAAATTTGCAATTAATTTGCGATTAATCGCGATTAACTATGGACATCATGCGATTAATCACGATTAAATATTTTAATCGACAGACAGCCCTATAAAATCGAATTATTTTAAAACTGTAGCTCACAGATGACGATCATGAAGACGTTTGTGTTGCTTCTAAGGACAGAAGGTTATCTGGCCTCAGAGTGGATGTGTAATACTTTGACTTCTTCATTGAGTACCTTTACATACTTTTTTCTTCTTCTGTGTGTATGAACAGGTCAGCCAGGGCAGCGTGTCACAGGGAGCACTCTGGGTAATGTAGTCCACAGGATGAATGTGGCTCTGGGGGAGCGTGGAGACAAACTGAGTCACGCCGAGGACAAGACTGTGGAGCTGATGCACAAAGCCCAGCAGTTTGCAGACACTGCGCACAAGGTGACGTACAAATACAGCTGTTTCTACAACATACATATTTCCAACAAGAGAAATCATTGATCAGCTATGGTATAAAGATGAAAATGTTCAGACTTTAAAATGCTTTTCTGTTTGTTTGTTTAGCTGGCCCTGAAGTATTCAAAGTGAAGACTGCTGGATGAAGAATGAAATCCTCCAGGACGTTAAAGATGAATCCTGTAACAGCAACACTAACACTGTCTTAAATAACGAAATACTTGGTGCTTATGGTTTTTTGCCTCAAATGAATATTCTGTTCTTCAAGAGAAAAAAAGCTGGACTTTTGGATTTAATCTACAATTATTGGAAATGTATTGAAAAGCCACTGCACAGCTTCCTTGACTCTAATTAAAGATTCATTACCTATTCATTCATATTTTGGATTAAAAAGATGTGCCTAACCTAAGATCTGTGTCACAGGGTCGTACGGCTCTTATAGTATAATATTTTTCTTCTTTGGATTTTATTGCACTAAATGTTTGATTTAAAGTAACACCCCACTTGTTGCCATCAATCTGTGTTGCTAACATGTGTGTAAAGTATGGAGTGCAGTGACATATTGATGTGTCCTGAGCACTCAAACTGTTACTCTATACTGTGTCTGCTGTTTTGTGTCTTCCGTCTGTGTGTGTCCTGTTTTTACTAACCGCAACAACAAAGCTGGTACTGTTTTCACCACTGTGTGTATCACAGGGGCGTAATGAGCCCCCAGAGAGACCTACTGTGGCGGGAACTAAAAGTACTCTCCAGGTGTTTATACTTCTGTCTGTGTCTATTTATCTGTCTGTTGTCTATCTGTCTGTCTCTATTTGTAACAATGATTCTGTCACTGCGATGGCGGGTGACAAAACCTTGCAAGATGCAGTCACACAACTTTATAGGTGTGTAGTTGACACACACAAAACAAGGTTGAGATACGCACCAGGCCTGATTTGGCATCATAACACCAGTATGAAGGCTGAGCTTAAAGATGGGAGTCTATAATCAAAAAGTAGAACATGTTGACTTAATGTTTGCATCTCTTCTTTCAGTTATTTGTAATGCAGATGCAAACACTGTGGAGTCTGTGTTATTTTAAACTAAATTAGTATTGACTTACAGTACTTTGATTCATTGACTAAATAAATTAATTCGTTTTCTTTATTACTTTTGGCTACAGTTTAATGTGTGTGATGTGAATATGTCTCTGTTGTGTATCCACTCTTCTCTGTGAACCATTAAAGCCTTTACCTGAATGCTGAGCTCTGCTTGTGTTTTTCACATCAGCTGTGAACAGCAGATGGCGCTCACAGAGCAAAGATGACCCAGCACCACAGCTGTGGAAATGAAAATCATGATTTCAATTAGATTTGTAAGTGTGAATATCACACCCTAATTGGCCATCAAATAGATTTACAATGTAGTAATGTATACAGTAAGTACATTTTTATATAGAATTGAATCTATAGAGGCAAAATAAATAAACCAGAGTAAAGAGAGGAAAAGTGGTTCAGCTGAATATTGTGGTGATAATATACATGTATATAGAAATAAAAAATATTTTAAGTTAAATGTCAGAATTATTATTCTCTGAGATTTATAATGTGCTTTTAAAAATATCCTTCTCAATCTAAACTTATGTACACTAAAAGTAATTAGAATTTCTCTTTTTTCTGTGTCTTTTTTCTGTGTTTATTACGTTTCTGGGTTTTTCTCTGCGCCTCGCTCTGCCTCAGGCTCCAGCTGTCACCCCTCAGCTTCTTTTTCCTTGGTTCTGCTTTGACACTGTCATCTGTGTCGTCTAAATTGGAAGCTTTTGAAATTCCACTTAAGTCTCTGGTCTGGAAACATATACTAATCCCACTTTAATAGTTAGATAGACTGAAGGACCTGCTGGTTACTGACGTTAAGCCGGGGAGGAATGTCTGCAAAAGTTGTATTGATAAAATGCAAAAGACAAATCCAACTTTTTCCCTTTCCCCAAATAGTTGAAAAGGACACTTAGAAGACTGTATTAGTAATACAAGTGATGTTAATTTGAGTGTCAGTGTAAATGATGTTAATGGTAAACAAAGGGCAGGAAAACGTTATAACTCAGTGTGCTATAAGATTTAACAAAGAAAATGAAGTCACGCATTTAGCGAGTGGAGATAAAGATGGAACACAGATTATGGAATATGTTAATTGGAAGAAGAAGAAAAAAGGCATTAGCAGATTAATAATGTTTCTTCTGCCTTTTGCTTGCACTTTTAGATGATCATTCTCCTTTCAACCATTAGACCAGCAGAGGGACAGGTTCAATAACGACCTCGAGCAACCTGGTGACCTGGGAGTTTAGAAATAAAGAATCACCAAGTGGGATCAGGTCTTTAAAAAACAGGAGGAGATAAGCTAAGGCCTCTGTAACAGAAAGTATGAAGCTCCAGAGTTAGAACCAAACAACACTTTAATATACACATTGAAGCCAAGTATCACATAGAGTTTGCTTCAAGGAACATTACAATATGGACGGAATACAACACAATCTTACATTACATTACTACTGTTTAAAATCAGCAACACCAAGTAGCTAAAGGTTAATTTTAGGAGAAGGTGGAAAGCAGCTCTTTAGAGCCTTAACATGACATACAGTATGAACAAAGGAAACACTGCATTTCTTCAGATGAGTTGGTCAACAGACACAACTTGTCACAAACAGTAAACACCCAACAAATGTCAATCCAATCATAAATGATCTTGTTTCCATACAGCTCCGAAGAACAGAATGCCCAGAAGGACAGTGTTGATGCTGCTGTCACACTGCTTTAATACATACTTTTATATCAACCATCACAGACATTCTTTGTCAATCTGTTTCTAAATTCAGCTCCAGGTGTTTTGCACCGGGACGGTCGAGATGTAACACAGTGTGCTCAGCAGCTTTACAGAGAACATCCCTAATGTAACAGAAGCTGATTTGAAACGGGTGAGTGTGTGTGTGTGTGTGTGTGTGTGTGTGTGTGTGTGTGTGTGTGTGTGTGTGTGTGTGTGTGTGTGTGTGTGTGTGTGTGTGTGTGTGTGTGTGTGTGTGTGTGTGTGTGTGTGTGTGTGTGTGTGTGTGTGTGTGTGTGTGTGTGTGTATGTGTGTGTGTGTGTGTGTGTGTGTTTGATGGGGGTTATCTGAAGTTTCATGGTCAGGACCAGGTGCAGAGAGGAAGCGGCTGCTGAGAGATGGACGGTTCAGGCAGGGCCATCTGGGCTGGAGGTCAGGATCTCTGCTTCATTACCTGTCAGTCCATGCATCTGCTCCTCAATGTGTTACCTGCAGGGTATTTGGCAGATTTACTGCTGAGAGAACTAGGGCATGGATGTTTGAGTTAGAATCCTTCGTGAAAGAGCAGACAAACAGTGACCACATTGCACTGGATGTGCAAACTTATTGGAGGGTTTTATTTCCTTTCATTGCCTCTACTAAGGAGATGTATAAATAAATACATGGGACCCAAAACGGGGACACCTGGGAGAACTTTTACTGGCAGATATTGTTCAAATACCGTGGTTCAAATACTGGTATAGCTGGTATAGCTACACTTGTAGATGCATTTAACTTTTATAACTGCATCTGTGTTTTTTGTTACATTTCCACTTTTTCATTTTTCCTGTGTAACTCACCTTGATCTCTTGAAAGGCAAAGTTCTTTTTGTCAGACGTTGAGCAGTCGGATGCAATGAAAAATTGGGTTCAGATGTATTTGGATTTTTTAAAACTTGAGCAGAGGTTTTGTGTTAGCAAACCAAAACAAACAGAGCACAAACAGTATTGTGGAGTTAAATTTGGTTGTTTATTCATTTATTTTCTATTTATTTATTTCAATCATTAAGCATTAAAGGTGGGGTAGGTAAGTTTGAGAAACCGACTCGAGATACACTTTTTGTTATATTCCATGGAATGCTCTTAACATCCCGATAGCAATGAATATCTTAAGTGCTTTGACAATAAATCCATAAAAAAATATCATCTGTGGAAGCCGTAGTACTGTAAAAAGCACGACCAATCATTTTAGCCGGCCCGGCTAAAATAACTGGATGGCCTACCTGCCTGTCAGCCTTCCATCTGTGCACAAACTTATCTCGTGCCCTCATTGGTCATGTGCGCGTTCGTGTGTGTTGGAGGAGGGGCTCTGTAAGGAAGTGGCAGATTTGTTCCGGCTGTGTATTTTCAAATTCTAGCACACTCGAGGTGGTTTCTCCAAAATTACCTACCCCACCTTTAAACTACTTGTTTAGTTGTGCAGGTTGTCATGACAAATTGGGTTGCAGTTGAATAGTCCATTTAGCTTAGGAACCTTCCTAACGGAGTGAAATGACCCGGAAGTCCCTCAGTGGCAGCCATGATAAGTGCCGTTCGAATTCTCTAGATGATAGGAAAGGAGGTTTCACACTTCCTTTATAATCTCCTTTAGCTTAGGAACCACTGGACCTCCCTTTACGAAAGGAGAGGAGAAAATGCTGCCCCACAATGCCTTGCAGCCGCAGCATTTGCTGTCACACAACATTCGGCCGTTCACGGAAACAACCGATTATGACCGAGAAATGATATCATGAAAGTTACGGTACTTATTAAGCTTTTTAAAACGTATGTGGTAAGTTGCCAAAGTGCTTTGTTTTGAACGTTCATCAGTATTATAATCAAAAAGAGAAATATGAACGTTAGTTTTTACTGAAATGATCAAATACAGTCAACATTTTACAGTCTTTACTGAGCTGTGTGGGGTTTGTTCAACTTTTAAAAGATGTTTGAATGGTGATATACACAGTGATAGATGTTAAGGACTAACGTTTATAATAAATACATTTGTATTGATTTTAAGATCTTTTCATACAATCATACGTATTGGGATCATTTGTATTAATGAGGACCGGAGGGAGAGGGTGACGAGCATAAGTTTCACTTTCCTTTTTTATTTCAATTCCAACTTTGGTCATGAAGAATATGTTTCTCTGTTGTCCCCGTTCATAAAGCATAAAACAACAGCATCAGAGCACGGTGCAGAGTCTCTAGATGAGTTTACAGTAGTCCCTCGTTCTTATTATACATCCATGTTGTAGTCCGCTGTATAGAAAACTGTAGTTTCCATGGTTTCCCCACAGCAGCAAACGCACATTTATGACCTCCGCTGGCGCATCATAAACACTTTGGATAGTGGGAGGCGTGTGGCGCAGTGGATAGAGCGTTGGTGTTCGGATCAAGGGAGCACAGGTTCAAACCCCACTGCAGTCAGCATGTTGTTGTGTCCCTGAGACACTTCACCCCAAATTGCTCCTGTGGGGATTGCACAGTATTGAGTATGTAAGTCGCTTTGGATAAAAGCGTCTAACAAGTAACATGTAATGTAATGGTGAAAGTGCAGTCGGATTCTCTAAAGTACCGCAGTCTCTTCTCCTAAGTCCTTTCAAATTCTCCTATCCACTATCCCTTAACCCCGTGACGTTTCACTCAGAGGTCAAGGAATAGATGATAGGGTTAGACGTCAGGAGCTGATTTTTCGACTATTCGACTGCAACCTTGGTCTCAGTTGGGAGGGAACCTTGGTTCCAGTATTTTGTACTCATTTGATGAGGGACCGTCAGCCATCTTGAAAAGGCCAGTGAAATGTTTGTCACTGGCAGCCGGTGAGTGTTTGGATTAAATATGTGTTTATGGTGACAGACTTTTGTTGTGTATGCTTTATGTAATTTGTGTATTATGTGTTTTCTCTTAGGCTAACTTTCTAACTTTGTATGGAGGAAGCTAACTTTGAACGGATTTGTATGAAGAAAAGCTAACTTTCTGATGCCATGTGCCATGAGCACTTTAAATAAACATCAATCCTACACTAAAGCTGAGTGGTCACGCCCCGTGTTGTCCAACCCTTTCGGTGGGAGTAAAACCGAACAAGTATAATGCATATGAGTCTTTGATATTTGGAATGATTTTAAAGTCGGATACTATACACTTTTATGTTATCAACTGAACAACAGAGACTTAGAAACAGCTGCAGCTGATGGGCTGATACTGTATGACATTTACCTCCATCACATTGGTCACACACATGCACAGATACCTCTATTCTGCATGGCATCATATGTCACACTTACTGTATTGAGCTTCCTCTTGGTCTATTTATAGCTGTTATATAACCCAGCGGCATTACTCTGAACCTCCTGCTGCTATCAGAGATGTGAGCACTAGTGGCAGAGGAGCAACTAGCAGCCTGTTGTGTGTGTGTGTGTGTGTGTGTGTGTGTGTGTGTGTGTGTGTGTGTGTGTGTGTGTGTGTGTGTGTGTGTGTGTGTGTGTGTGTGAACCTTATGTGACCTTTATAAACAAACATCAAAAGAGTGTAATTGTTCTTTAATTCATATGTGGCAGCTTTATACATTGCTTTATCTTAAATTTGAATAGCAGAATTCATATTTGTACACAATACTTTAAACCTCTTGTTAAACCAATGTTTGCTTGGATGTATTTATATGAAATAAAATAAACCAGAAGCCTTATGGTGTGAAACATAATTCAAAGTGGTGTAGCAGGCTTACTTCATATCTTATAATCACCCACAGCATACATTCAAGTACCAAGAGCAATGTAACGTCTTAACAGATTTAATGTGGAGTTTAGAAAGGTAGAACTGAACTGGAAGTTTCCTAGTGTACTCTATATAACAATACATAACAATTTATCAGAGGGAATTGTGCTTCAAATCCCTTCTAATGACTCAGACCACCTCACATGCCAGGAGGATGCATTTTTTTAAATGGCTTTGGTACCGTCTGAAACTATTATGTAAGGTGTCTAAAAGAACAAGTGCAAGCAAGCTTTTTGAATGGTTTCACATCTGTGTGTTGGAGAAATAAAAACACATGGTTTGACTGTTTTCATTTTAACAGATGATTGCTTTCTATCCTCACTTGGCCCAGCAGCTGGCAACTTAACTGTTAGTAAATATTCATACTTTGTACTTGACATGACTGCAGACTACTTACTAAAGCTTATGTAGAATACATATTTTTCTTGAAACACACTTCTCTTAGATTCAAAATCAGCGGAAACAATATTTCTATAGAATATAATATATTAAACTTCAGAAAACAAACATTTCTTTGATGAGATTTACACTGAAAAATATGTAATGTTGGCTTTAATTAAATGTATTATGTCAACAAATGTATCATAACTGTATTAGGTTAGTTGAAAGTAATAATATTAAGTTAAAATAAAAAGTATTAGGTTCAACTTAATATTATTGTGTTTCAACTAAACGTTAACTAACACAGTTATGTGAAATTTGTTGACATAGTACATTTAATGAAAGTCAACGTCTCCGTTTTTTCCATGTATTTAACTGTATAACGCTCATGGAATCTCTTCTTTTCATATCTTTACAACAGTCAAAACAATGTGTTGTGTCATGGGCTAAAAGTAATCGTGAAATATAACACAATGTATCTCTGCCTTTGGGGGTGTCTGTTAAGTTACATTTACGTTTCATTAAGTTCATGGAAGCTTCTCAAAGGCTATCTTTCTGGAAAATAATTTCAGTTGTTTTCAGCTATCGTCAAGGAAAAGGAAATACCCATGTGTTTTAATAACATTTTGATAAACAATTAAATACAATGTTTTTCATCAGCAACCAAACAGAGGAACTTCTGCCATCTGGGTTAAGTGAAGAATAAAATGCAAAAGCTCTCGATAGCAGTTTGCTACTTAAAGCATGTAGTTCTCAATGTGTACTGAAGGAGTATGACCCCTGTACCTGCTTGTTTGTTGTGGCTGTGGATGAGGACAGCAGGCTGCAGACAAACATCATTAAAAAGAGCCGGACGGAGAGGTATAAGCTCTGACCTGAGCTGCTCACTGATCATTAGGCTGGTAGAGGTTCTGACTGTCCAGCCTGCTGCCTTGCTCAGCAGTCACACAACATCAGCTTCAGCTTTACTGCAGATCTGCTCAGCTGGGAGGAAGGACTCCAGGTGTGATGAAACTCAGGGTGTTTCTCAATGTCGAGTAAAGCTGCTCCAGAGCCACTATTTCAAGCATACTACGTCATCGAGGGCCGCCGAAGGACTGTTCCAATGTCCAGCATACTTGGAATTCTACCGAGCCCAGCGTACTTCGTAGCGAGAAATTTCGAGGCTGCACATGTGTAGACTCCGCGGTCTTAAAATCCCCACAATGCTTTGCGCACGGACCAATTTCCCCAAATCTGTGGCGGAAAATGTAAGGCGGGGCCTCTCATATGACGCACAACTGCACACTTGCTCGCCTGTTCCACTCTTCGTTTTCCCAATGTCAGGAAGTATTCTTTCCTCGCTTCTGAAGCAAGTGACTCGGAAGACGTTGAGATTGAACACCCTCTGTGTTCAATCTGGAAGAATAGCCTTTTTGATTATTCATTCCCATATTATGTTGCAAACCACATCAAGGATTATTTCTGAAACATGGAGCTCAAATGCTTTTTTATACATAGGTACTCTCTCCAGTACAGCGTTAGCTCTGAGTGTTAGCAATGCTTGCTAATGTAAACAAAGACCATATTGCTTCCAAAACACGTTGCGCATTGTTTCTGATAGCAACGTTTCTGATAGGGCCGTGGGTGTAAAGCCAACCTACATTTCCGATATTATGTCATATCGGCAGCAAATCTGGATCAGCTCCGTTCCAGGAGGAAAAGAGAGAGGGTTGTATTTTCGAACACTTTGTGAGTCTCCTTACACACCGGGGACACATATTTACATGTCATAAGACATACAAAAAAGTGCATTTTGCATGATAGGGGACCTTTAAGTAAGTAAACAACTATACATATTGACACAATCTCCAACAGCCAATCATTGTGCTGCTGACGAACTTTTAATATGTTGTCCTCTTTTAAATATGAAAAGGCAGAGAAAAAGAGAACTAAATTAAGAATAAAATGGATAGTTTTGATGACTTAAAGTGGTTAATGGACTACAGTTAATGCTTATCCAGTCTTTACCATTTCTGGTTCCATCGTCTCAAAGTCAAAATAAGGTATGTGGTTAACACAAACAAAAATTCTTTACGTTAGTAAATACCTTATTGCTGAAAGTCCGAAGCTTCTTTGTGTCGTACAAACAGTGGTTGCTAAGAAGAGACCAGAGATGGAGTACTCGAGTCCTGGACTCGGACTCGAGTGCTGATTTTCGGGACTCGTGACTCGACTTGGACTCGCGCCCTGATTGACGCGACTCGGACTTGGACTCGTGAATTCTCGCCCACGATGACTCGGACTCGACTTGTACATTGACGCTCCGACTTGGACTCGGACTCGAGCAAGTTTTCTCTGGAGTCTGATGTCCTCTATCCTGGCGTGTGCACCTGCGCAACACACTCTCACTCCCAACGCGTCCAGGAGCGACGCTTGGTCAGAATTCCGTGGCGTCCAGTTGTGACGCGCTGAGTCTCCATCAGCGTCATAAACGGATGCAAAGAGCTTTCAACTGATTGCAATGTATTCCCATCGGCGGCGGTATTTGACGCTTAGGGAAGCACGGCATTCGTTTGTGTCGGCAGCTGTTAAAGGCAATGTGAGCGTCCATTCCCATTGGATAACGGAGAATTGTACACCCGGAAGTAAGTATTCTCCTTACTGTCGATTGATTTGACAGTGATATCTCCATTACTCATCCACTCAAAAACACCAGATTACCTTTGTTAATTAAACGACATTGATAGGTTTAAATTGTGTACAATGCTTTTGTGTTTTTCCCCTTCAATTCTGAGACAACTTGTTTTCTCTGAAATGTGGAGCGCCAAAGAGACTACACTACCCACAATCCCCAGCTATTGTTGTGACGACTTCTGTCCGCTTTGGACAAAACCTTGTGATAAGTCAACAAGCTCTGTGATTGGATGAAACATAAATAGGTGATATCTGCACTACTCATTAACTAAAAACCACCAGATTATCCTTGTTAATTAAACGACATTGATAGGTTTTAGTGTACAATGCTTTTGTCACGTTTTCCCCTTCAATTCTGAGAAACAAGTAGTTTTGAGTTTTGGATGGCCGAAGACACTACACTACCCACAATCCCCAGCTATTGTTGTGACGACTTCTGTCCGCTTTGCGATTACATTACCCACAATCCTCAGGTACCGTCGTAAAGACGGCATACCTTTGCACTTTACGTGACCAAATCTGGATGAGAGAGTCGCAGTTCTTCAGAATCAAGGTAAGAGCATGGGTAACACATAGTTATAGGAAATAAACTTAGCCACGAATAATAATAATAATAATAATCTAATCGGCGCCAATGTTGCTTCTGGCACCTTTCTGAGGGGTATAGTAACTAAATAATATAGGGTATTACCTAAATATAACAAATGAACTCGCCTGAGCTAGCTTGCTAGCTAGCTAGCTAGAACACGCACTGCAATTTCTCCATAGGATTTTGGAAAATAGCTCGAAATAAGGTCTGTGGTTGACACACATTTAAGAGACGGATCACGTTTTGTTCAGCCGGATAATCTCCACATGTCTACTCTGCTTTTATAATTTTCGAATCGTAAATCTATTAATAATACTTTGTATACATGTGTTTTTAGTATTAATACAGGGTTCCCGCGGGGTCTTAAAAAGTCTTAAAAAGTCTTAAATTTGATAATATGAATTTAAGGCCTTAAAAAGGTCTTAAATATGGCCAAAAAAATAAGAAAGGTCTTAAATATGATTTAGAAGGTCTTAAAAATGATGGGATTTGAAAGGTACTTCTGTGTTGCGATAGCGTCTAAATGTGTTTTGGGGGAAATGTCCGGGCTGCAAAGTAACCAGTATGGTAATAGCCTTTCAGTTCCCCCCAACAATTTGTATTGAAATAAGTCAACATGGAACCAGTAATCACTAACTTTGTTTCCGCCGGCCCCTTATTGGAGAACACCCAGCTAGTAACCTAGCAACCAAGCTTCAGCTAGCGGCAGACAGAAACTCATGTATCTTCGAATAAATATGGCGAAGTGTAAGTTCAACCGTTATTGGTTGGAAAACATCGAATTTAGTGCTTGGTTGAAACCAGGGGAGGGGAACGTGTTTAAAGCCCGCTGCACCTTTTGCAAAATAAATTAGCGTTTGTTTGGCTAATGTAGCGTTAGCTAGTGCAGCGTTAGCTAGTGCAGCAGCTCCCGCAACAACACATTGGGACCTCCGGGCAACGTTTGGGTCTACGTCAACCCTAAAAGCGGAGGTGCTGTAGACGCTAAATACCGTAGTTAAACACCAATCATACAACAGCAACGATGAAAGATTGTAGCCAAGGCAGCAGAGCTCTGAATATAGCTCTTGTCACTCTCTCTCTCACACACACACACACACACACACACACACACACACACACACACACACACACACACACACACACACACACTAGGGCTGCTCGATTATGGCAAACATCATAATCACGATTATTTTGGTCAATAATTGATATCACAATTATTAAATACAATTATTAATTGACTTTGAAAACATCCATTTATTGAACTTTAAAACAAATAATAATTTGGACAGTATCTTTTTAACTGTTGATTACCCTGAACGTATAATTCAACGGAAAAAATAAATTAAATAAATGATACATTTAAATAAATAATATCAAAAATAATAAATACCAATAAACAAGATCAACAAATATTTTGGAGCGCACTTCCACACATATGATAAATAAAAATAAATTAGACTAAAATTAATTAATCAAATATGTTGTAGTGCACTGTCACAACCTAGCAAAGCAAAATAATCGATTATGTTGTTTCGTAATTGTGATTAAAATATGATTAATTGCACAGCCCACACACACACACACACACACACACACAAGCACACAGAGACACACACACATACACACTTTTTGTCTAACACGCTAACACAGTTCTGTACTGTTATGCTGTTATGTTCAGTCATTGTTCTTATGTTGAACATGAATACATTTATGGGACGTATTTCTTCTTTCATAGCAATTTTCCTTCATACTTTCTTGCCGTGAAATAGGTCTTAAATTCTATTCAAAGTGGTCTTAAAAAGGTCTTAAAAAGTCTTAAATTTGAGTTGGCGAAACCTGCAGGAACCCTGTAATAGTAATAATACTTTTATAATTTTTGTACAAATTACTTATTTAAATGACTGGTGGCAGTGATTTTGCTGTGCGATGGTGTGAAAATACCTTTAATGACAACAGTAGTAAGCATTAATTGGTTATTAGCCAAGTAGAAAATTGTAAACAACAACAATTACACTGGCATTGTTTGTTTATTTTTGAGTTTCTAAATTATGTTGTTTTCTCTCAACAGATCCTGCAATTTGTTCTCCAAAAAACAACCCTTTGTTTTTCCAAACTCCAAACAACCCAAAGGCACTTTTAAGAGCCAAGTCTGTCTTGTTAAACTGTCCTTGCTGTGTTGTACTTGATAGTCTCTTCCTATCTCTCTATTTATTTCTCTGTCTAACTCTGTTGTCAGTCTTTCTTCTGTGTGATCTAATGAGTGATTCTGATCTTGAGGATCTCCTGAGAAGCGCAGATGAGCTGGTTGAGCAGAAAGAGTTAAGGGATGACCTACGGAGTGCTGATGATTTGCTTTGTAAAGTGGAAGCAGCAACAGCAGCAGCAGCAGCAGCAGCAGCAGCAGCAACAGCAGCAGCAACAGCAGTGCCAGCAGTGTCAATGATGTGCTGGAAGAAGAGAGACAGTGAGGGAAACTTGATCTTTGCAAGACCACGTTCAACCCGGAATGTCTCAAATCAGGGTCAGTATAAGATATATATTTCTAGGCACTTGAGTATATGAAATGAATGAAAACATAACTCTTGGTAAGGGAAAAGTAGTACAATTTAATGGTATAAAATAAATGTTTTTTCTGATACAGCTGGCTGCAGTCGTAACACTGATCCCCCCGTTGATGCTCCTGACCCTGACTGTGATCTGGTCTTTGCTCCAGCTATCGCTCCAGAGACTGTTGGTATGTACTTCATTTGGTCTGGTTAGCCCGAAACACATATTCATACTTGTATCTTTATGTGATACGTACTTCATTTCTAAACTTCATAATTTGCTAGAATTAAGAACACAGTAGTTACAGCTTTCAAAACCACTCCATCCAGTATGTTTTAAAGAAAACTAATCATTGTGCTTTGGACTTTATTGTACCATTTTAACAGAGGGGTTTCTACGAGATCTCCAGCAGTCTCTGAGCGATACTACAGGAGATGAGGTGGTAGCACAAACCCCAAGTGCTTCTCTGCTGGCCTCGACCAACTGGAGCACTCGAACAAGTTTTTTTTCAGAGAGCTGGAGGGCAGCGAGACCACATCTGGTTAACACCGTAGTGGCCCAAGCAAATGTGGGAACACACATTTGCCAACAGTGTTGGAGCAAAACGTCTGTTGTCTGGTGCCGGGATTGCCGACCACATCCCTTCTTCTGTGCTGACTGTGATGTCAGCATGCACACCAGACACCCCCTCCACAACAGAGATGCTACTACTGCAGGTTACTTCCAGCCATTGGCCCCAACAACACATGTACTAAATATGGCCCTTTGCTCCTGTGGTAAGTTCTGGTTTGTGAATGTACATTTTCTTGCTGGACTTGTTGAGAATTTCATTTTGAAAATGTGAGCTTCCTCAACATCTCTGTGTTAATTCCCAGCAGTGTGCTTAAGTCTCTTTTAATGTTCTGATGTAAAGTTAAATCCTAAATATGTCACATAACAATGTAGTATTTTTCAAAAGAGACAAATTATTTTTAATTCCCATTTGAATTTTTTTCCAGTGCGGTTTGTACCTGTGGAGATCCCGGACAAAATCTGTGGTTGTGCATCAGAGTCATTGAGCCTCAAGCCAGGAAAGACTGTGACTGTGATCACAATGAATGGGAAGAATGTTTGTCTTGTTTCTTAAGATAGATGTTATTGAAGTTTCTTCTTGATAATATCCAACCCTTCTCAAAGACCTGCACATGTGGGATAGCTTGTCTATTAAACCTTAACATGGGTATTGAGTAAAGAATACCAAATGTATTAAAAACACCTTGTCTGTTTTTCAAGGACGACATGAGCTAAGCATGCCAGAGTTGGCTTGTGAAGCATGCGCTGCGACATGGACGACTGGGGTTGACGACCTTCTTCGGAGTGACTACTGGCCAGCTACCCTTCACTTCGCCACCATTTATGCCACAGATGTTTTCTTCTCATTTGAAGAAATGAAAATGGCTGCACCTGGACTATCCTTTCAGGCATATTTAAGGATGCTCGATCAGCGAACGTTGCGCTTCGGCCGTGTGAGTATTGAAGTTACTTGTCCTTTTTGATCTATTTGTATTGTACAAATTGTAAGCTGTGTCCTTATAATTTATAATTTATTTTTGACATTATCTGTTGATGTCCTTATTTTGTTATAGACTGGGAAGATCTCACTTCATCAAAAGTTTCTTTGAGTGGGAGGCTGTGCGTTATGAGGTGGACATCATGTGCAAGGAGGAGCCCTTCACCTGTCCTGCGTGTAGCCCTGATATGCTTGCAGTTTCCGTGGATGGAAACCGCAAGCATTACCGTTTCAAGAATGCAGCTAGGTACTATAGAAAATATATAATGTCACAGTATTTGAACAAATAACGAAACAAAAGTATCTTGATGTGAACCAATCAATCAATCAATAATCTGAGATGTCATACATTGCTCCTTTGATTTATTTAGATCTGAGGAACAGGCCATCTTTGACGGTGTCTTTATAGCCAGGGATGAAGACGTCTCAAGATTTGTGGACTATATACACACCACAACCAAACATGTAATATTGCAGACTCTAATTATGTATAATATAATATCCTAATGAAGGGTTTGGTTAGGTTAGTCTTTGCACCATTTTCATCAATACATTTTTATATATTAGGTCTCCGGAAGAGGTGTTTGTGGAGGACAGTGGTCGGCAGCCAGAGAGACCTCCCAAAAATCAGCCGGCAAGCTGGATGAGGAGGGACTAGAGCTTGCCGTCTGTCGACATGGAGTGCTCCTCTGTGCTCTCAATATGTACAGGGGAGAAATCTTTGCTTATCCCCTGTACCTACAGAAAAAGCTGGCCAGTAGTATGTTCTTTTGCATGGATGTGACCTGCAAATATTGGCCCTACCTCCAGAGAATCACAAAAAGCTGTCCAGAGCTCCAGCATCTTCTCGACATGAAGCCCTTTCTCTCAGTGTTTCATGCGAAAGCGCATGACTTCAAATGTGAAGTAAGGAATTGTTACCATGTGACACAATCACTTTATGTAAAAACCTCCTTGTGAATAGTGACAAGTTGTAACGAGTCGTACTTTTGAATATATTTTAAACAGGTGAAATGGAGTGGGGCATATCAAGAGGGGGCTGGACTAACCCTAGGGGAGGAGGTGGAACAGGTCAATGCCTTCCTCTCTCGGATAGCAGTGACCACAAAACACATGTCAAAAGCAGGTGAGTTACGATAGAACCTTTACTGTCAGTTTTCAAAAAATGTTCAGAAAGGCACAGATTACACTAACAAATTACACCAACAACAGAAACTCATAAAAGCTCATTGACGGTTATGACCATAGAACACCATTTAGGATGGCAATATATTATAAACCCCAGTTACAGTATAAGAAGTAAGAGGAATAGTAATAATGTGATATTCTCTTTTGCAGGACGTACAGACATGCTGACGCTGATGGCCATGCGCTGGAATCAGCAACAAGTCAGCAACTTGGCCACCTCACTGTCCCGCAGATATCTGAAGGTAATAACATAGTTTTAGAAGAATTATTTGTGGCCTAAATGTAGATTTCTGTATTTACTTGTCTTTAATTGTTTGACGTTTGTAGACCACAAAAGCTCTGGAAAAGCAATTGCAGAACCTGGAGTCCATGAAGGCTGAGTTGGCAGTGACTGAAAAGCAGCTGGAAGACTGGGTCAGAGATGTGAATGAGTGGGCAGAAAGTGAGGACAATCTTAATGACGTTTTTCAACTTTTTTGTAGTCATGATTTATCAATTTATTTTAAATTTTCAGAATTAGTGATAACCCTCTATTGACATTTGCATTACTTATTTTTCATGAAGCATATGTAATAAAATAATATTAAAACATTTGATCAAATGTCACTGTTATTGTGAATTACTGTGCTTAATACACCTATTTCCTCTAAAAAGCAACAACAAACAACCCAAGGGATGCTGCTGCTTTGGCCAGCAAGATCGAAATGCTGACAGTAAGTATCAAGAGACGTTCGCAGCGTCTCTACAAAGACACAGACAGCAACAAAGGTCGTTCCCGGATCCGCCGCAAGATCAGGGATGAGAAAGGGGTCCTGACAGCCACAGTTGAGAAATACAACTCAATGGTTCCAAGCACAGAAGCGCTGTGCCTCGAAGCCATTCTGTCTGTGGAGAAAGCTTGGCCATGGCAGCTACCAAACAGTGGTAAGTACACCAGTCTGCTGAATGCTCACAGCAAATGTGGAAAACCTTCATGTCTGATATATAAATCTATTTAAGACTTCATAGATTCTTTGAATGTTGATCTTTCATACACATTAATTCATGTTTTCTCATAAATGCTTTCCAGACTCTTTCGACCTCAGGACAAAGAGAAGAGCATTCGACCTTGTCATGGCAGTGAAGAGACTACAGGAGGAGAAGAAGATTCTCGTCACAGAAATGAACCACCACTGGAAGGTCCTTTCAACCCGCAGTGATTCCCTGAAAGAGATGTCCTGCCTGCAAAGTACAGTATATATTACATTTTTACTTTGCATGACTTTACTCATCAGTGATAGGTGATGAAGTAACTAATATTGTCTTTATCTTATACATTTAAGATTCACCATTGGGCCTGAGCGAAGACGGGATGAAAGGTCTCCAGAGCATGTTTAGGAAAAAGCAGCACGACATCGGAGAAATGAAGACTCATACTAGACGATGCTATCTGCAGCTTTTGACTGGAGCAGAGACCATCAGCTTCTTGCAAAGTCTTTCAGATGAGTCTTCTGACTGTGACTCTGACAGCTCTGATGACACACGGTGAAGCCCCCTCCAGACTACCTTCTATTTAACATCTACATGCTCCCCCTCTGTGAAATACTCCGCCAACATGGTCTCAACTTCCACTCCTATGCCGACGACACCCAACTCTACATCAGTACCAATCCATCATCCCAGCTGTCACTAGTCAACTGCCTCCGCAACATCCAAACCTGGATGTCAACAAACCTACTGAAACTCAACAAAAACAAAACAGAGCTCATGGTTGTGGCCCCAAAAACACTGCTCCGGAAGGTTGGAGATCTGCTCCTCACCGTCGATGGCTGCTCCATCCAGCCTGGGCGTCACTCTGGACTCTAGCCTCACCTTCAACTCCCACATCAGGTCTACTGTCAAAACTGCTTTTTTTTCACCTTCGAAACATCTCCAGACTCCGGCCCTCTCTCCCCGACCCCGTTGCAGAAACATTAATTCATACCTTCATCTCCTCACGCCTGGACTACTGCAATGGAGTTCTGTTCGGGGTCACCTGCAAAGCCCTGGACAGGCTCCAGTACGTCCTGAACTCTGCAGCCAGGCTCCTCACCCGCACTAAGCCCTGGCAACACATCACCCCCATCCTCCTCCACCTTCACTGGCTCCCGGTCAAGTCACGCATCCAGTACAAACTCCTCCTGCTAACCTACACATCTCTCCACTCCCTAGCCCCTGCATACATCTCTGACCTCCTTCAGCCCTACACCCCCTCTCGTCAGCTGCGGTCCTCCGACAAAAAAAAATGACACATTTCTTAATGTCTTAATATGTATGTCCAGTAAGTTATTCTTCAGGTTGTTGATATGCTGTTGAAGGCATTTTCTATCATTTCATTTTATTCAGATGTTATTACATGTCTACTCTGAAACACTATGTAAACAAGGTCCCATAACAATAAAGTTGATAAAAATTGTTTTGACTGTTCACTCATGTTCTGTTTGTATCTCTGTTTAGCAAACACACATACTGATTAGCACCATGAGGGGGCGGATAAACCTTTTTGTCTGATGTTTTAAAATATGTGCAATAATATAGCTATATCCTGTATATATCACATTTAAAACAACCTTCAGTTGACCAAAGTGCTGTACAGGCAATAACTACAATATTAAATAACACAATGGGAGTACAATAATAAAACATGATAAAAAGCACAATAACTAGAAACATATATTTTTTTAAACATACAAATGTAAAAATGTAATGTTCAACTAGTATTAAAAGTAATGACTAACATGAATAAAACATCTTCAGGTGTTATATATACATATCTGTCCTACACTAATAATGAAACAGATAAAATGGCATTGTATTCTGTGTACCTCATTTGTTTGATCCTCATAAATTACCTTTCAAACACCTCATCAGTTTCCTGTTTTTGACTTAGCCTACATAATTAGCCTACACCTGGTACAATGCCTTAGCCTCATATAGTCCATATTTAGCTTGATAATGGTAGTTAGATATGTAAATTAACATAATGTGTTTTTGATAGCATTGTATACCATGTGTACTTTATACGTCTGTATTATTCACCTAGTGGTTAAAGCACGTTATTACACGTTTACAGTCATTGCAATGCCGGTAAGGTTGTGTTGCTAATCTCTGCTGCATGTTTTGTTGCAACCCTGTCTCCTAGAAATTACGTTCCCACAAAACTAAACTGCATTCTCAAATACGTTTCGCAAGAAACGTATTTCCTTCCACGTTACGTTTGTTATGAACATATCTTAAATACGTTTATTTTCTACATATCTTCTAGAAACCTATTTTCTCTCACATCACGTTTGTTATGAACGTATCTTAAATACGTTTGCTTTCTACCTATATTTGCCATTTCTTTTCTAGCTTATAATGATAATAGTCATTTATTAATATCATTTTAGAGCACACATTTGAAATCGACGATCGGGTTTGATATCCTATGGTTAAATTAAAATCAGTAGGCGAGGCTGTAATTTCGCCAGCTGCGAGGCAGAAAATAATAGTTTTAACATGCCAAAAAGCTGCTGTGTCGTTTATTGCACCTCAAACACCTCAAACTTCCTCTAAGGACAGCAGAAGAGCTCTGTGGCTTCAGGCTTGATCGCCGTTCAAATGACAGCGTTGGTTTCCCCAAAAGTGGGTGGGGCTGTGACGTAGATTTTTACTCTCATCTATTATTCAAAACCATTCTATTTAATCCAAACGTAAATTACATGCCAGTGTTTTATCTTTTTATTAAGCGATTTGTTTATGTTGTTTAACTCATAGATATATATAAACATATGTTTTTATATATATCTATGGTTTAACTGGGAATGTTTTCACATTGAACCGGAAGTACGTCACTTCACTTTGTCTTCTTCGTCCCTTTTACGTTCCAGACAATGCATGGCTCAGCGTAACAGACTGAACAGCGACCCCAGGTGTGTCTACATTGGAATTACATCTTCATTACTGAAGGAAAAATACTTTA
The DNA here is from genome assembly GCF_902827165.1 of Trematomus bernacchii. Classification (NCBI taxonomy): domain Eukaryota; kingdom Metazoa; phylum Chordata; class Actinopteri; order Perciformes; family Nototheniidae; genus Trematomus; species Trematomus bernacchii. The sequence continues at coordinate 5,255,377 of NW_022987803.1, forward strand.
CCTTGTATTTGTTAACTGGGTTTTTAATGCAGTTGGCTTTTCTTAATGGTTACAATATTGCTATGAGTTACAGTATATATCTGAAGCAAATTATGTTTCTGAAGATGTGTAGTCAATTCCACCCTTCAATGTAGCATAAATGTGAACTCTCATTACAGGAACAATACTGGAAACAGACGTAGGAAAGATCCTCAGCTCGCTGATTGGATGTTTTAGCCGCAATGCACGTTGGGATATGGTGTTTATGCGATGTGAAATCCGAAAACATTAAAAAAAAAAATAATAATACTTTATTCCGAGTGTTCTTGCTTTTCTCTTTGAAAGTCATCACATAACGGCATTGTAATACACGGTTCGGCTGCATTAAATATTACACATCTGCCATAGTTCTTTATTTATAGAGCCCTGATGAGAAGACTTCTGGACAAACAGGAAGAACTGCCGCCGAAACTGAATATGTGACGTGGATCATAAATATATCAACAATTAAACAACATCTTACATTTCTTTTCACAAAATACGTCTCCTTGCAGTATCAATACTAATACGGCTGACTTTTATATTTGATCCAATTGGTAGATAGGTTATATTTACACCATAACGGTGCACAGCTGATAGAAAAGGACTTGTAGTTTTTAAAGATATTACTGATTTTCTTTGAATATAAGAATGTAAATACTGAGTTGAGAGAATAGTCAGGGGATTTGGGTGATGGGAGACACATCTCTGGAATCACAATTTCAATAGCTTACCATTAAATGACGGATATACCTTTCTGTCTTTGATGTTTTACAAATCAGATATTAATGTGTAGAAGTAAACATGAGAAATAATATAGCAATATCCTGTACAATTATGTAAAAACATGAATACAACTACACATCTTCAGATGTTTTACATACATAAGTGTCCTACACTAATAATACAAAGTTATTATTAGTATACTGTGTGTACCTTGTGTGCACCGCCTAGTGGTTAAAGCACGTTATTTAATTATTTTTGTTGAATAATGTTATTTTTGTTGAATAATGTTATTTGATGAATAAAATATTAAGAGTACATACTTTCATAGGGGGAAAGTAGAAGGTCAATGATAGAAATATAGAATATAAAAAATCAAGAAGATACTGTAAGTGATCTCTACAATAAAACAGTTTAGTGCCTGATATTAATATGAGGATGTGCAAAACAGACAAACTAATTAACCTTTATTAACACATTAAAGAACACTTTAGGTTTTCTTTCAAATAAGAAAAAAGCTTTGGGGGTATCTATCTACAGATAAATATTAAGCCTGACAAAGTACTTAACGTCTAATATATTGCTTTCCTGCAATGTTAACTGTGTTGAAGCACTTATTTTAACTGATATTATATATATATTAATTATACTCTTATGTATGTAGATAGTATAAGACATGTGCAGAATTTGAGTTTAATGGTGGAGGAATACACACATATTGATAGATGTCTTGTAATGCACTGTTGAGGAACCTGTGACCCAAGTTTTTCATTAATTGCATAACTTCAACATCGTGGTGTATATGATAAGTCAATAAACCTTAGAAAATCTTGAAAGGGATGTGCAAAAAAGCCATTATATACAGTCTTTAATTAACTATTAGTAGAGAATAACGAGTAATGAATATACTTTATAGGGATCTGCAGATAAATGTTTAGTCTTCTCAAGCACCAACTATCAAATATCTCTCCTGATTGTTGGCACTTGACAATCACCTTTCCCTGAATTTTACTCAGGTGTAACTAAAGTCTGCTTTAAGGGTTGTTTATATTTCACATCATTAATCAGAATCTGCAAAGTAACTAAAATAAATGTAGTGGAGTAAAAATACCAGGTTAACCTCTGAATTGTAGTGGAGTAGAATTACAAAGTAACAATGAGCTGGCATGTGGGTATATATTAATGCTTCCCATTATGGACACAAGCGATTTTCACCCATTTATTAATTACATGTTTTACATTTGTACACACCAATTTGTTTCCTATCCCCTAAACCTCCAGGGCTGTACACAGTTTAATACAATCAACTTCTAATTTTGGGAAAAACGAAAACGTCTTTTAAAACTACAATTCCCAGTAGAGACGTGCCATAGAGAACATGTTGCAAAACACAATAGCCAGCATGTGTAGTTCTGGGGGGGCGTTCGAGTCCAGTTTTGGAAAGTCTGCCGTGGTTTCGTTCCATTTCAAAGAGCTGTTTGGCGCTCGGCGTAACCTTGGCGCACTGCCACTCCAACATCCAATCCCAGAGCTTGAAGATTAATCACGGGGTTTGTCAACGGGACTGTAGTCCCAAACGATAGCTGGGGATTATGGGTAGTGTAGTGTCTTCGGCCATCCTAAATTCTGATTTTTTTTCGGATTTCATATCGCATTAACACCATATCCCGACGTGCATTGCGGCTAAAACATCCAATCAGCGAGCTGAGGATCTTTCCTACGTCACTTTACAGCCCTGCCCACTTTTGGGGAAACCAGCTGTCATTTGAACGGCGATCAGCCTGAAGCCACAGAGCTCTTCTGTTGTATACTGTCCTTGCTTCTTAGAGGAAGTACAGAAACACGTAACTCTGGATTTGTTTTAATGGTTGAGGTGCAATAAACGACACAGCAGCTTTTTGGCATGTTAAAACTATTATTTTCTGCCTCGCAGCTGGCGAAATTACAGCCTCGCCTACTGATTTTAATTTAACCATAGGATATCATGCCCGATCGTCGATTTCAAATGTGTGCTCTAAAATGATATTTATAAATGACTATTATCATTATTATAAGCTAGAAAAGAAATGTCAAAGATAGGTAGAAAGCAAACGTATTTAAGATATGTTCAGAACAAACGTAACGTGGGACAAAAGACGTTTCTTGTTAAACGTAATTGAGAATGCTGTATGAAACGACTACAAACAATATTGTGATTATTAACCATTAACCAGCATAATAACGGATTTGGTCAACTGAAAAGTCAGCCGCCAGCCAGCGCGAAAATAAGTTTGCTCTAAAATGATATTAATAAATGACTATTATCAATATTATAAGCTAGAAAAGAAATGGCAAATATAGGTAGAAAGCAAACGTATTTAAGATACGTTCATAACAAACGTCATGTGAGAGAAAATAGGTTTCTAGAAGATATGTAGAAAATAAACGTATTTAAGATATGTTCATAACAAACGTAACGTGGAAGGAAATACGTTTCTTGCGAAACGTATTTGAGAATGCAGTTTAGTTTTGTGGGAACGTAATTTCTAGGAGACAGGGTTGTTTGTTGAATGGGTTACATTTGATGAAAACATTTAAATATTAAGAGTACATACAAATAGGGGGAAAGTAGAAGGTCAATGATAGAAATATAGAATAGAAATATAGAATAGAAAATATCAACAAGATAGGCTACTGTAAGTGATCTCTACAATAAAAGTTTAGTGCCGGATGTACACAGATATTAATAGGAGGATGTGCAAATCAGGCAAACTAATCAGGCTTTATTAAAACATTAAATAATACTTTAAGTTAAGGTCTTCTTTTAAATACATGTAAGCAAAAAGCTTTGGTAAATCTACAGATAAATATTAAGCCTGACAAAGTACTTAAAGTCTAATATTCAGGGTTGCCAACTTTGGGTACCTGGCTGGAGTGAGATTTTGATATCATGGGTTTAATTACACATATGCGCACTAAATGACTGCTATCATGTCAGTAGCGGGACCTTAGCATATATATTGGATATATATACAATATATGCAAATACACAATATTGGACACAGACTATAAAGGCACAAAGTTTCATTCACTAATGAAAGTCAAACACATGTTTGTTTCCACTGTTTTATTGTGCCTGTCGCGATAAGCAAATAATTGACTTATCGTACGATAAATAAAAATGAACTCGATAAATTGCCATTTACATGAGGATGTGACAAGCAGTTTGAAAGGATGTACTTGAATTATTATTATATATTATCATTATGTCAGTGGTCTAAAATGGTCATACAACGGTGCCGACAATATTATCGTTTATCGCAATAATTTCCGGGAAAATGTATCCAACAAAATTAATTATCGTGAGAGGCCTATACATGAAACACACACACACAAACAAATCTACAGATTTACTCCAAACTGCCAAATATATTAATTAACACACTCTCACTCTCATATACTCTTTGACTCTATTTTGGCCTAGTAGAACAATAAGCAGCAGACTTTTACTTTTTATCATTTCTACTGGATCTTAGATCTGCGCATGCGCAATACGGGTCGGGATTGACCAACCGGCTCCCACTGCTCTGCTGTCTGTTAACGTTGTTAAGAGTGGTGGGGGAGGGAGCGGATTGACAGCTTGAGCAGCTGTCAACTCAACATTGTAAATAACCAACCAAAAATGATCGCCGGTTCATCTTGTTTTTGGCGTGAGAATAGGTTGGGCAGCGTGAGAGCGTGAGATTGAGAGTGAAAGCGTGTGTCACACGCCAGATGCGTGAGAGTTGGCAACCCTGATATATTGCATAATTTGTTTTGGGACTTGACAATCAACTTTCCTGCAATGTTAACTACGTTTAAGCACTTATTTTAACTGACATTACATATTAATTATACTCTTATAAGATGTATGTAGATAGTATAAGAAATGTGCAGAATATGACTGTTTAATGGTGGAGGTATAAACATATTGATAGATCTCTTGTAATGCACTGTTGACGAACCTGCGAAGTTTGTCATTCATTGCATAACTACACCGTAGTTGTGTATATGATATGTCAATAAACCTGAGAACATCTTGAAAGGGATGTGCCAAATAGGTTAAGGTTACCCTCTGAATTGTGGTGGAGTAGAATTACAAAGTAACAATAAATACTGCTGACAGTTAATGTATCAACGTCTCCATTACAAGTTTCAAAAACTAAACCTTTCTTATTTACACTATTGTCTTTGATTTATTTCCCAAATTATGTTTGTGAATTTAATGATTGTCAAATACAGTTCAACTGGGGAGTACAACTGTTATAGCAAACCAGATAAGTCACATGTTGACCTGACAAATCTACATTTTCAAATAGTGCTTTTAACAGGAGCCAAATTGTGCTACATTTCAGGTGAATACTTTGATAGTAGGTTTAGAATAAGTTTCTAGGTTTTAACATAATGTTTCTCATATGGTCCGTTGCTGCAGGACTGTCACATATCGTCTTTTAGAGATGCTCCTGATGTTCCGGTCCCTGGCATTTAGAAGATCTGGTCTGCATTTCCACGTTTTGGGGCAAATTCAAATTGTACCAGTATTATTCATGACATATACAGAAGACCATAACACAAATTGATATCTATCTTGTGTTTTAAGACTGAGGCAGCCCGAAAATAATGATTGTCACATTTGCATTAACATACCAAAAACTAAAACATTTTAAATGGCTTTACCCTATTGAGAAATAATTGTACAAAAAATACACAACAGAAACAACAATTTATTGAAAAAACGTATTGTGTGTGTGTGTGTGTGTGCGTGTGTGTGTGTGTGTGTGTCTGTGTGTGTGTCTGTGTGTGTGTGTGTGTGTGTGTATGTGTGTGTGTCTGTCTGTGTGTGTGTCTGTCTGTGTGTGTGTATGTGTGTGTGTGTTTGTGTCTGTGTGTCTGTGTGTCTGTGTATGTGTGTGTGTCTGTGTGTATGTGTGTGTGTGTGTGTGTGTGTGTGTGTGTGTGTGTATGTGTATGTGTGTGTCTGTGTCTGTGTGTGTGTGTGTTATTATGTTGAGCTGCTATAGTTTTGGGCAGGCTCCCATGTGTCCTCCCAGTCCTTGCCACTGCAAAACACACATAAAGAACAGTTGAATAATTAATAATATGTCATGCTATATATATTTCTGATGCTTAATCAGGCAAGTAAGTCAATTTAAAATAGGATTTGAAACATTAGGTTCAGCTCAATGTCCCTCTTCGACTCCTCTCTCCCCCTCCTCCGGGACTTGACCCGGAAATCAATCAAGACACGCCATGTTGAAGGACGTCACAATCGCTTCAACGCAAACGGAGGAGTCGAGGAGGGGTGAGGGAGGAGGCTTCCAGAGGAGACGAAAGGTAGGATACACGAGAGCACACTACTCGCGCATCAGACCTCCGCCCCCAGCTGCACAGCCTCTGCTTACTGCAGCTGATTTTACCGTTAAAGGAGGATCAGAGTCATTAAATGTTTAAAGTGCTTCATTAAGAGTAAAATATATTAAATCTCTTAAACGAATCAGGAGATCGAACTCTATAAAAACATTAAAGTGTGTGAAATATACTTACAAATTCTATAATAATTTTTTGATTATAAAATAATAACGTACAGTTCTTACTTGTGGTTTGTGATGCATGTGTGGTAGACCCACAGCACGTCAAACATTTAGGATATATACAAATACGGGTAGCATAACTAATACATATGTTAGTGATTTGTGTCTCTCTTCTGTAGGACAAATTACATAACAACATACAATACAAAAGTATTCAATTGAGATGAGCCTACTGTATCAGTGTATAAACCCTTTGCTTCCAGTACAACACATACATGTATGGTTATTAAGGAAAAACTTACCACTCGGAGCATGGTGTCCAGCGAATTTTTACTTCTTCTCTTTGCTGAAAGGCATGACATGAAATGGACAGAAATATAAATGAGAGATACTTTACAAAGTTAGGTGATACAACTTTACAGAACATTATTTGTACCATTTATAGACCATCAATAAGGTTAGATTTCTACACATAAACAATACTAACAGACAACAGCATCTGAAACCAGAGATACAGAAGAATCCACTATCGTACCAGTATGGAGCAGCTTCTTTAAGACTGGGAGTTTCCTACAACACAAGGTTATAAGGTGATGCAAAACGTAGTCCTGTAATGCTTACAATGACAACAAAAGGTGCAGTGTCGAGGATGGATTGAGGAACCTCACCGCTCCATACTTGTACGATAGTGGATACTTGTGTATCTCTGGATTCAGAGGCGGTTATATGTTAGTATCGTTTGGGCTCTGTGCAGATATCTCACTGATGGTCTGTAGACGGTACCAATAATGTTCTGTACGTTTTTATGTTATTTAACAAGAAAAACAAAAAGGAAGAAATTATAACACACTTACATTAAAACCTCTTCTTTCCACAATGCTCTCATAGAGGAACACCTTCTGGGTCCTGTGTTTCCTGCATTCTAAAAATAAATAACACAATTTTAATAATTAGGTAATAAGTCTTCCAAACAATCATTTAAAGAAATGTATTGTATAGTATATAGTATAGTGCAAATCGAACCTTTTCGACTTTTCTTTGACGGTGGAGGCGGTGGAGGAGAAGACAAGGAGGAGAGAGAAGGCTGGGAGCATGGAGGAGGTGGAGGAGAAGACAAGGAGGAGAGAGAAGGCTGGGAGCATGGAGGAGGTGGAGGAGAAGACAAGGAGGAGAGAGAAGGCTGGGAGCATGGAGGAGGTGGAGGAGAAGACAAGGAGGAGAGAGAAGGCTGGGAGCATGGAGGAGGTGGAGGAGAAGACAAGGAGGAGAGAGAAGGCTGGGAGCATGGAGGAGGTGGAGGAGAAGACAAGGAGGAGAGAGAAGGCTGGGAGCATGGAGGAGGTGGAGGAGAAGACAAGGAGGAGAGAGAAGGCTGGGAGCATGGAGGAGGTGGAGGAGAAGACAAGGGGGGGAGAGAAGGCTGGGAGCATGGAGGAGGTGGAGGAGAAGACAAGGAGGAGAAAGAAGGCTGGGAGCATGGAGGAGATGACAAGGAGGAGAGAGAAGGCTGGGAGCATGGAGGAGGTGGAGGAGAAGACAATGGGGAGAGAGAAGGCTGGGAGCATGGAGGAGGTGGAGGAGAAGACAAGGGGGGGAGAGAAGGCTGGGAGCATGGAGGAGGTGGAGGAGAAGACAAGGGGGGGAGAGAAGGCTGGGAGCATGGAGGAGGTGGAGGAGAAGACAAGGGGGGGAGAGAAGGCTGGGAGCATGGAGGGGGTGGAGGAGAAGACAAGGAGGAGAGAGAAGGCTGGGAGCATGGAGGAGGTGGAGGAGAAGACAAGGGGGGGAGAGAAGGCTGGGAGCATGGAGGAGGTGGAGGAGAAGACAAGGAGGAGAGAGAAGGCTGGGAGCATGGAGGAGGTGGAGGAGAAGACAAGGGGGGGAGAGAAGGCTGGGAGCATGGAGGAGGTGGAGGAGAAGACAAGGAGGAGAAAGAAGGCTGGGAGCATGGAGGAGATGACAAGGAGGAGAGAGAAGGCTGGGAGCATGGAGGAGGTGGAGGAGAAGACAATGGGGAGAGAGAAGGCTGGGAGCATGGAGGAGGTGGAGGAGAAGACAAGGGGGGGAGAGAAGGTTGGGAGCATGGAGGAGGTGGAGGAGAAGACAAGGGGGGGAGAGAAGGCTGGGAGCATGGAGGAGGTGGAGGAGAAGACAAGGGGGGAGAGAAGGCTGGGAGCATGGAGGGGGTGGAGGAGAAGACAAGGAGGAGAGAGAAGGCTGGGAGCATGGAGGAGGTGGAGGAGAAGACAAGGGGGGGAGAGAAGGCTGGGAGCATGGAGGAGGTGGAGGAGAAGACAAGGAGGAGAGAGAAGGCTGGGAGCATGGAGGAGGTGGAGGAGAAGACAAGGAGGAGAGAGAAGGCTGGGAGCATGGAGGAGGTGGAGGAGAAGACAAGGGGGGGAGAGAAGGCTGGGAGCATGGAGGAGGTGGAGGAGAAGACAAGGGGGGGAGAGAAGGCTGGGAGAATGGAGGAGGTGGAGGAAGAGAAAAAAGATGGAGAGTAAATGTCTCCGGAAGGAGGCCGGAGGGCTCCGTCTCTGGCTCTGGCTCTCGCTCTGGCTCTGGCTCTGGCTCTCGCTCCGTCTCTGTCTCTGGCTCTCGCTCTGGCTCTGGCTCTGGCTCTCGCTCCGTCTCTGTCTCTGTCTCTCGCTCCGTCTCTCGCTCTGGCTCTCGCTCCGTCTCTCGCTCTGGCTCTTGCTCTGGTCCAGGGGGGGTTGGTGGACCAGCAGATGTCGATGCAGCTTGTTGTGCAGCACACACTGCAAATGTTGAAAATAATACAAGGGAAAATTAACAGAACACATTTTAAGGAAGACTTATTTTTGGCCTTACTTGCAAGAAATTAATTAAATGCATTGAATTTCCCTCTTATTATAAATCAACCAGGTAGTTCTTAAGTGAATGAAATTCAGGTAGTGTGAAAATAATGTTTTTAAGCTACCACAGCTGACTGTAGACATATTGCTATGTTTCTCATATCAGTGTTTAACACAACAACTTATCGTATTTAGTTAAGACCATGATCATAATGAAAATGTAGTTGCAGTCTGGAGCAGCTTCTCTCATTAAACTAGAAATCATTTAAAACTTGCAGATAAATACATTAAATCTGTAATGAAACATGGTGATAAGACTTTTGACAGGTTGTTGCCGGGTATGTTTTTGCAAAGAACCACGTCCGTCTCACAGAAGAAAATAGGCATGACTTTTCTTCTGTGTCATTTCGAAACTGTGGGTGCTCTGACATGTTTCTACGGATGCTCAGATAAAAAGCATAAGCCGTAATGATAAGCACACGTGCAGCGTACGGCACCATGTGTGTCCTGGACATTAGGGTGCGAGGTAGGAGTGTCATGATGTCTAATTTCATTGAATGTCTTTTGCCTCAACTCGTCTCTCGAGGTGTCTCCTCTTCTCCCATCTCATGTGAGAGGGATTAAGACATGAAGAGAGGAGGCAAGAGTTACAAACTGGGAAATCAGAGCAGCCTCATATCTTTATGATGCCTGCAGAGATGTGTTTGTATTACAGACACATGCATAACGTGCATGCTTGCTAACTACAGGTGAGTAATGTCGACATTTGCATTCAATTCAACCCTTTAAATATTTGTGTATAGCACATTTCAATGTTGTCCAAAGTGCTGTACAGGCTTAAAACACAACACAAAATAAAGAAATATGCATACAAATAATTAATTATAAATAAAAACTAAAAAGTAGGTAACTGCAATACCATTAGTGTGGTACCCTCATATTAGTATCTTAGTGTTCACATTGATAACATGCTGGCCCTGACAAGCCCATGTTGACAGCCTTTGTTCTATAATACAGCAAAGGTTGTATTATATAAAAAAGGCTCAGGGGGGGATGACATTTTAATGATATAACGGGATAGATGTAACAGAAGTGTGAATTTGATGAATGCATTGACACAAAGCCCATGGATGACTACACAATGAGATAATAAAGTACAAGGATGATCTTACTTTTCAGGAGGTACTCATAGAGTTTCCTCATTTTGAGTAGGATCTCCCTAACGACCCCATCAGTGTTACCAAAATGGTGGACCAGATCCCCACGGATCTCCCCACTGCGGCCCTTATTGCAAAGGAAAAGGACCGGGCTGGAGCCAAGGGTGTGTAGTTTAAGAACCTGCAAGAATTGGAGCGAAAAAGATTGCATACAGGCACATTGATCAATGATACAAATCTTTTGGTTTGTTAAAACCCGAAAAATGGTTTCACATTCACTGAGGGCAAGGCTGTTTGACAAATAAGATATGTAATCGTCTGAGAGGCCAAACATCTTAAATAATAAGTCATTTAAACTCACAGATAGCTCGGCTGACTTAACGGTCCTGCTGGCGTTCCTGTTGCTCTTCACAGAAGCCCCCCAGCTAGAGTCCTTTTGAAGGGGGCAGACACACGCCACACATGTTTTACGCCCAAGGGAATTTGGGGCCTGGCAGGAGGGGCACAGTTGGGTTTTGGGCTTTGTCATTCTGCAAATGAAAGTTAAACATAGAGGGATTATCTCAAAAATGTTTGCTGTCAGTTGATCAATTTGTTCTCAAATACACAAATATGTTATTAAGTTCATGCACTATATTAAATGCAATTGGAGAGATAGAAGATACAGTCTAATATGCTGTGAATACTTGAGATAGTGCGCAAACTTCCAATGGTTTGAATCAAATTAATATATTCATATGTGAATATTCAATATATTCAAACACAAATGACAAGTGGGGTTTTTGTATAATAGAATGTAACATTTAAACGCCAATGCTAAGTGACTCCATTTTGAACAAAATTGAACAACATTCTGTTAATAATTAGGCTAATGTGTACTGACTTCTAATGTACTGTGTAATTTGTTCACATATAAACATCATGACATTAAATGATGGCATTCCTTCTTGATGACAGCTTATGGTAAAAAAAACAAATGACCAGCAACCGCAGTGACGCGTCCTAAAAATTTTACGTCATTACACCGAACACGTAAAACACTCCCGCTAAGTAATAAATAATAAATAAATAATAATAATTACAAATACTTTTGCTCCAGAGAGTCCTCTTTGTTTTGATGAGCGATACAACTAACAGTGCTAGCTCCTTTGATGACTACGACATTGTACTAACACAGCTAGCTAGCCAAACGGTGGCTAATGCTAGCTTCTAAATGATCCGTTATTACAAAAAAGAAAATAACTGTTACAGACTACATTTTCTTTAAGTTTCTCGTACTGTCTTACGAATCCTGCTGCCTGGGTGGGACTTGAATACATAACCCAAATATTTTATTTGTGTTATATTTGAATATTGTCGAAAATTAAGTGAGCAGTCGAGTTTATTACAGCTTACCTTGCTGGTGTCTCAAGGTTCCGAGCGATGTATCACGTGAACTACGTGACCTCGAGACCTGGCCTTGCGAAGATAGCTGAGGATTGTGGGTAGTGTAGTGTCTTCGGCCATCCAAAACTCAAAACTACTTGTTTCTCAGAATTGAAGGGGAAAACGTGACAAAAGCATTGTACACTAAAACCTATCAATGTCGTTTCATTAACAAGGATAATCTGGTGTTTTTTAGTTCATGAGTAGTGCAGATATCACCTATTTATGTTTCATCCAATCACAGAGCTTGTTGACTTATCACGAGGTTTTGTCGCAAAGCGGACAGAAGTCGTCACAACAATAGCTGGGGATTGTGGGTAGTGTAGTCTCTTTGGCGCTCCACATTTCAGAGAAAACAAGTTGTCTAAGAATTGAAGGGGAAAAACACAAAAGCATTGTACACAATTTAAACCTATCAATGTCGTTTAATTAACAAAGGTAATCTGGTGTTTTTGAGTGGATGAGTAATGGAGATATCACTGTCAAATCAATCGACAGTAAGGAGAATACTTACTTCCGGGTGTACAATTCTCCGTTATCCAATGGGAATGGACGCTCACATTATCTTTAACAGCTGCCGACACAAACGAATGCCGTGCTTCCCTAAGCATCAAATACCGCCGCCGATGGGAATACATTAGGCTTGTTTGAGACGAGCTGCGGCTCGCCTCGAAAGTAGACGAGAATAGCCGATCGCAGCCGGGGGAGGTCTCAAAAAGCTCGCCTGAAGTCGGACAGCTCGGAGTCGGCTTCTTCTTCTTCTTCTTCTCTCGGTTTTTTGGCGGATTTCAAACAACTTTAAGGTGCATACTGCCACCTCCGGAGTCGGCTTGACTCGGTTTGCATTAGTGATGGGAATTCCGGCTCTTCTTGGTGAGCCGGATCATTTGGCTCGGCTCACCAAGAAGAGCCGGCTCTTTCGGCTCCCAAACGGCTCTTCAGTTTACCACATATTATACCTTTTATAATTCAATCAAATGTAGCCCTGTTTTGACTAATGATTTATATGTGTACACATATCACTTAAATTATTCAATACATCCTTTGTACTGAAGTATTCAAAAGTAAAAATTACATGTTTAATATCAATTATTTGCTGTGGCCAATTGTTTTCATTGCATTTACAGACCCTTGTATCTCTCTGATACCACCCAATGAATGCACAGACTTGCTTGTTGAACCACGCTACACAAAGCAGATAGCAACACCTATAACAAAACCCGAGGTGACAGGGCTTTCAGTGTTGCAGCTCCTAGACTGTGGAACAGCCTCCCAGTACATATCCGGACTGCTGAGTCTATTGAACTTTTTAAATCTCAGCTAAAAACTCACCTCTTTGCACTGGCTTTTAATACTAGTTGAACATTACATTTTTACATTTGTATGTGTTTTTAAAAAAATATTTTTCTAGTTATTGTGCTTTTTATCATGTTTTTAATTATTGTTTTATTATTGTACTCCCATTGTGTTATTTAATATTTATTGCCTGTACAGCACTTTGGTCAACTGAAGGTTGTTTTAAATGTGCTATATAAATAAATAAAGATTGAGATTGAGATAAAAACTTAAGCATAGACATTTTAAAAAAGGGGCTACTGTATCGACATTTTAAAATTATATTTAAAGAAAAGGCCCTGACAAAACAGCAGGGCTCTATTTCAGTATTAACTATAGAAAAAAAGACAGCAACAGCTGACATCAAATCTTTGCTGAGCCCAAGGATAATCATAAATAAATAACATAGTGAAAATAAATATATTGCAATGCTCAAAACAGCAGCATCCAACCGTCTCTAATCATAAAAAAACATAATAAAAATAAATGTATTGCAATGCTCAAAACAGCAGCATCCAACAGTCTCTAATCCTTGGATATTACATGTCACTGCATGCATGCACGGAGCAGCTGTAGCGCGGAGATCATCATATCATTCTGTCTTGTATTACTTAACAACAACAAAATAACAAAAAAAAAAACGGCTCGTTCGCGGGCGCGAGCCGGCTCCCGTCGTTCACTTAAAAGAGCCGGCTCTTTGAGCCGGCTCGTTCGCGACCGACACATCACTAGTTTGCATTTATAAATGCACACGGCATCTATTGCACGTCTGTCCGTCCTGGGAGAGGGATCCCTCCTCTGTTGCTCTCCCTGAGGTTTCTCCCATTTCCCCTTTAAACTGTGGGTTTTTCTCTGGAAGTGTTTCCTTGTATGATGTGAAACGTAAGGACAGAGGGTGTCGTATTGTCATACTGATATTCTGTACAAACTGTGAAGTCCACTGAGACAAATGTAACATTTGTGATATTGGGCTATATAAATAAACATTGATTGATTGATTGATAAAGAATGGACAAATGTGTTTAATCGTTAATGTCAGATATGTACTAAGTAAATACATTTGTTCCTGCTCAAGATTAGATTCAACTTTATTGTTATTGCACAGATTACAGGTACTGAGACAACGAAATGCAGTTTAGCTTCTAACCAGGAGTGCATAAAGCAGTAAAGTGAAAAGTAATGTACACAATCTACAGAATAAAATATAGAATTAATTGAATGATGAAAAAACAGTGAGGGGTATGAATACACTATATACACAGTAGCCTAGCCTAGTATGAACAGTGTGTTGTATGAATATGCTAAGATATATAAAGTATGACAACGGTAAGCAGTGCAAGTATAGTATAAAATATATAGATATTAATGTCATGATGATAAACATTGTGGAACAATGATGAAAAATGTGAATGGAAGTGGCGACGTAAAACTGACACAAAACAACAACACACTTTTGCCGAGCCAATGGAGAGTTTCATCTCCAGCACGGGGTAAAACCCACCAATGAGCGCTCAGCTCGAGATACCAGCGAGTCGTTTCCCATCAAGCATTTCGCTTCCGCAGCCCGGGGAGAGAAACTGCGCCGCCTCGCTGCGCCTCGCTCTCAAGTCTGCGGGCGTCTTTGTCCCGCGAGATTTCAACGTCTCATGTAGGCGAGCCTCCTGAGCAAGTCGGACAAAATGACTAACCATCATGCAACGCACGAGCAAGACGTTGATCGCAATTGCGCAGGTCTGCGCAGGTCTCGCTTGTCTCAAACAAGCCTAACGCAATCAGTTGAAAGCTCTTTGCATCCGTTTATGACGCTGATGGAGACTCGGCGCGTCACAACTGGACGCCACGGAATTCTGACCAAGCGTCGCTCCTGGACGCGTTGGGAGTGAGAGTGTGTAGACCTGCGAGGCGAGTTCATGTACTGGGCCCTGCTATTCCAGTCTAAAGATGTCTAGAGACACACCCCGCATCGTGCTGTATGCTTTCACACATTCTGCTTCCACATTGGGAAAGAGCAGCGCAAAATGCTCGTTATGTGGAAAAAAGATTGAAGAGAAGGCTCCGTAACACATTACTCTAATGGCGCATTTCCACCACACGGTCGGCCTCGGCCACGCTCGGTACGGCACGGTACGGCTTGGCCGCGTTGGGCCTTAACAGGGCCGACTCACTTCATGCTGCGCTTCCATTACAGTTTAGGAACTGGGGTAGTTACTATAGTAACGCAGTGTAGGCGGAGCCGTGACGTCATCTTCAACGAGAACCCCAGAAAAACAACACAGCCGTTAGCTGTTAGCACTCAGAGCTCACAGCTCCTTATATATGTTCAGAAACTCGACAAAAGTTAAACAAGTACACACCACAGACTGCCTGTGTCATGGTGAATACAGTCGCTGCTTTATTTATGTCTGTATAGGCCGTTGTTGTGAGTGTGAACGGTCGGAGCATATACTGCGTTAGCTTAGCCAATCTCCATCTAGAAAACACGCATTTTAAAAGGTTTTTCGCCTGTCGTCTGTCTGCAAACTTGCTGTCTGCAAACATTAATTCATGGTTTTTACTAACCGGTATCAGTATGTTGTTACTTCGGCATCATTTTGAAACGTGTATTACAATTAAATCACGGTCAAATATGTCCATCTTGTTGTAGTTGTAGCCCCCTTGCCAGCGATCCTCTCTCTAGTTTAGCATACTCAGCCCGACTCAGCCCTGTTTGTTGGCCCCGATAGAACCACAATTTTGTCGGGCCAGAAAAGAGGTGAAAAAGTGGCCCCGGGCCGGGCCGTAACTAGGCCTAGTGGAAGCGCAACCAAAAACGGGCACAGCACGACACGGCACGCTTAAAGCGCGCTCCGCGCCATGGTGGAAATGCGCCATAAGGATCGAGTTCAGACATATAGGCTGTCTTGAACACTATCATCCGAGTAATGTGATCTAATCAATAAATAAAGATTCAGCCATAACACGAAAGCACATGGCTACTTAACATGCAGAATGACGTCATTTTGCATGCTAAGTAGCCATGTGCTTTCTGGGGCTTAATCTTTATTGATAGAATTTAAACATTCACTATAATAATTGTAGCGTCCCCGGCTGAATGATGGTCAGACTCTCTAACTGATGGTATCTGTTTATTGCACACCCTTGCTTTTATACAATCATTACCAACGTAAGAGCTTGTGCCCTTATCAGCCAGGTGCTAAAAACTCAATGTAACTATTTAGTAAGTATATGTTAATTTATTCGTCATCTATCCGTCATTATACATGTGTGTTTACCATACAGTAGACTGTATTTACACTGCTCCGTTGTCCATTGACTTCCGGTAAAAGTTCCTTCAAAATAAGAGTCCCGATCTTATTACTATCAAAATAAAAGTGCAAAACGAAAACTTTACCATAAGAAAATATTAGCACACAAATATAATCACTTCTCTAAAAGGTAACTCATTTTAAATATAGTTAGAAGGTCATTTACAATAATATAAATAATAATAATAATAATAATAATAATATTAATATTAATAATAAGCTTTATATTTGTATAGCACCCTGTATACAAGAATTGTAGCCAAACTCGCTTCACAGCAGTTCAATAGACACATTAGTACAACATGACAGGATAAAAGCAATGTAGAGGAGCAGCTACATTTCAACACATATATCCAGGAAGATTAATACATGAAGACTTGTGACTCTGACTTGACTTGGACTCTTCTTGGTTGACTTGGACTTGGACTCGGACTCGAACACAGGTAATGAATGACTCGGACTCGACTCGGACACTCCTTGGGTGACTCGGACTTGGACTCGGACTCGAACACAGGTAAAGATGACTCGGACTCGACTAGGACACTCCTTGGGTGACTCGGACTTGGACTCGGACTCGAACACAGGTAATGATGACTCGGACTCGACTCCGACTCTCCCTAGGTGACTCGGACTTGGACTCGGACTCGAAAAGTGGGGACTCAAGAGTGACTTGGACTCGTGAATTGGTGACTTGACTACAACACTGGAAGAGACTAAATCAGAATATTAGCCGCCTTAAATGACGGAAATGAGAACTTGATGAAGTTATTTTTATTATATTTTTTTAACCTATAGAATGTAGGTATATAACTTTCCCCCTCTGCACCCTGTCCTGACCATCAAATAACCCCGTCAAAACACACACACACACACACACACACACACACACACACACACACACACACACACACACACACACACACACACACACACACACACACACACACACACACACACACACACACACACACACACACACACACACAATCACCAGCTTCTGTTCCGTTAGGGATGTTCTCTCTAAAGCTGCTTAGCACATTGTTTTTCACCTCGACTGTCCCAGTGTCAAACACCTGGACCTGAATTTAGAAACAGATCGACACTAGCCTAGTTCTGTGCTGGATTCAATTTTGCCAAACTGTCACTATTACTAAAAATAGATCAATCACAGAAAAGAGAGCACTGACAAACACACACAAAATGAAAACACACCGTGTGTATGTTTTCCTGAGCAGACAGCAGGGGGCAGTGCTTAGCTCTGTGCTTTTGGGTCAAGACCTCATGGGGGGATAAACCTGAGTGCTTGTCTCTTCCCGCAGAGCAAGAGCCTGGGGCCACCAGACTGCTAACATTCATCACATCATCCCACTTACAGGAGGATAGGAACCGGACATTGTTTATGTTTTTTGCAGGGTCCCCACTAGCAGATGTACAGCAATGTCACTACATTTACACTGTCCCTGTAAAACAACCAAATCAGTGAAACGAGCACCAGACGCATTGATTTGACTTTCTAACCTATCGTCAATGGTAAAATGGCCAATAGGAATGAATGGATGGGTTGATGGGCCTATCAGAATCCATGCATCAGGCAATATTACATTTTTCCATTGATTTTTAATTTTTCTTAACAGGATTCCAAGGAAATGGAAATAGGACACATTCAGTTTGGATATTTTAAAAGGTGTGTTTAGCCTATATTGTAATATTATAAGATATAAGATTACTACCAGTTGGTCGTTCCCAAATGTTGTATTATGTAATCTGAATGACTTTTGTCCGAGATAACCTAGGTAGTGGCAACATGTATGACTACACTGGTACTTATTACAAAATGGGTTAGCCTACAAGATTAGCAGTCTGGTGGTGTGCTGTGGCGATGGTTGGCCTGAGTCAAACTCCCGGCCTGAACTAGTGTTATATCATATACAGCTGATTATCATCAGCTGAGCAAAATAAATGAATTCCATGATTGCATATAACTGCCAAGAGGTGTACGGAGAAGTACAGAGTATCTAGAACAGAGTCCTGAGGTACTCCGTATTTCACATCAGAAAGCAGTGATGCCTTATTATTAAAGGAAACACATGGACAGGTAACATCTCAGCTAAGCAAGAGCCAGGCTCCAAATTTGTTAAGGGGTATACAATTATCAATAAGCCTCACTGAGACCGAGATAAAGAAGCAGAGTTGACATCTGAATCTATAATAATGTATAACTTAAAACAAAGCAGACAGAAGAGGTTAACGAAAAAATAACAATTTATTATATGGTCTGAAAGGTGTTCAATGGCCTCTTTTTTCAGCTCATTTGGAAATAATCTAAGGATTGTTGATAATCATTTAGAGATCCTGAATTGAGGTATGTTTTATGAAGACGTTTAACTACATTAGTCGTATAGCTAGTGGGGACAACAACATGTCGAGTTGGCAGCCTGAAAAGTGCTGACCGTGTGAGAAACACGACTTGACTGACGGCCGATGAGAAACTTGGTTTGTCAGGGCTTTAAAAGTCATACTGCAGGGACTCGTGAGGGCAAGAGGGGATGGCAGAAGGGACATTTGTGTCCCAATCTTTGGTGCCTATTGGTCACCAGGGTGATGTTATCTGTCAAATATTATGTAGGTTGCTAGCATCTTTATGATTTTTTCCCCAAGTTTAGCATTTCTGTTTTACAGAAAAACGACCACGCTGACTGTTAGGTTCTGTCAGAGTAAGGAGGGGTAATATGATTTTGTTGTCATTCTGGACTGTGGCAGCCAGGCCGGATTTAGTCCTAGTGTCCCTCACCGCTGGCCTACTTCACCTGAAAAACAATGAGACAGAGTAGCAAATCCCATAATCCACGCATGCTGCTGGCTGCTGGATGATTAAAGAGGCTCGAAACAATCATACTCTCTGATTTGAATAACACCAATCCAAAATATACCTAAAGGTCAGAGCAGATGAAACGAGGACAAAGCCTGTTAAAGAGGAATCACAGCGTAACCAACTTTAAGGCAATAATGATCCAAGGCAGACATTTGACAGTTAATAGAACATGCCGTTTTATTGCATCTTTCATACTATAATTAAAGAAAAGCTTAAAGGATTTCCATTTTCTATTTTCATTTTAGAACATGTTCTTGGACACCTCATTGTTGTTTGGTTTATGAACTCAGTAACGCTTTTTGAATGGAAGGAGAGTGTTAATGAAACAAACGTTATATAATTTGGCCATAACCATTAATGACCAGTTCACCCACAAACAATCCTACCCTTATTCCATGCAGATGGTTTTGGTTGTCAGGGATTTAAGATATCTTTTTTTGAATATCAATGCCCCCAGTATACTTTTGATTGCAGAGGTTCATTATGAAACAAAAGTGAGGTGTTTATTGTCAAGTTTTGTGTAATATTTGGCTCGTGTTTGGAGTTTTGACAATATGCCACATTTTCCAAATGTATTAGTAGTGGAAAAAACTGTATTTGTATTTATTATTTATAGAAGGACCATGCATACAAAAACATTAATCTCAGCAAAGAGAAGAGATGCAATATGCCAGATTATAGCTAATAGCTCATTTCCATCTGTGGTCCTCAGGCAGGTTATATATACCAATAATGCAATGTTACTTAACTACCCCAGAAACCTTTAACTAGCCAATCATCTTTGGACACAGGCCTACAGGAGAAGGAGAACCTGCAAACTCCCACCACAGACATGCTCTGTGAAAATTGTCAATATATTTCTATTATATCAACCATGGTTCTTAAGGAGCCGCAACAGCTGTTAATCTTGCATGATCCTTGCTTTAAAAACCCATCCTCATATCCATCATATCACCAGGAACATAATCCTTGTGTCCAAAGAGGGGACGTAACATAATAAGACCCTATTTTTGTTGCATTTGCAGTATTAAAGTCCCTTCTACTCTCCTATGAATCACAACTAGACACAAAAGCTTGATTCAGCCCTTTCCTGTTGGAACCCACAACTCTATGATTTACTATGATGACAATGGTTCAATTCACTGTAAAACTACAAACTGAAAAAGTGGGATTCACTAAATTAAAACCATCAAACTCACCGACAAATAACATCATGTGTCTGATGGTGCCAGGCCATTGTTCTGAACCCTTTAGTATTCCGAAAATAAGTCGCATTACCCCAAAAATACACACTCTTCCTGCAACAATCTGAACTTCATTTCTTTATGTAGCACCCTTTTTGCAAAGTTGCAATCCAAGGTGATTTAAGATATAATAGCTAAAATGTACCATAACCTGACCCTGCGGGTAAAGCCATATCTTTTGTTTACGCTCCCAATTGCAACTAACTAGTCTCTGATCTTTAAAGACCTATAGAAGGCACTTTATATATCGAGTTCCAACCCAATACAGTAGTATTTTTACAGCAGAAAATCCATATTAGGAAATGACATAAAAAACACAATTGCTTTTTCAACACTGCTTGCACACATATACAAACAACTACACCTAGTGTTGGGAAACCTTGGGTTGTCACAGCTGATATTTCATGTTGCGACAGTCCATCTCATCAACCAGTGACCTCCACATGTCAGCAGGAGGGCTGGTGATGTGACACAGCGTGACGAAGACGAAGCAACTCAGACAGAACACAGCAACAAATGCAAACACCGCTCAGTCTGTGTTTGTTTTGCTGTGTGAGTGTTGTCTCACCAAACTGTGGAGCTGACAGGACTCCAGCTAAAGTGCCTCACTGCTACAATTCACATGATTGATACACTGTAAAAAAAGTCCGTGAAATTAACAGGGAAAAGCTGTAAAATCACAACATCAAAAAACTGTAAATAGAGAAACAATGAAGCAGTGTTTAATTTACAGTAATATTTCGTAAAGTACTGAACCAAACAAAACTGTTAAATTCACATTAAGAATATGTTAAAATAATTATATTTCATTGTATAATTTACAGATTACTGTGGTTTGAACACAGAAAAACTGTAATACATAAAACAATACAATACAGTTAAAATTACAACATGACAGTGTTAAAATCATGTTTTTTTATATTTTTTCATTCTTGAATATACTATAATATATTTACTTCTTATTTCTATTTGTTTAATACATATATTTATTTTTGAAATTGGAAATAACCCAGTACTGAGATATTCTTGGAAATTAAATGAGAATCCATAAAACAGCTGGCGTTTGGATTCTGCGGCCGACCGGCTATTTGGAGTGGAATGCAGCCCACGGCAGACAGCCCAAACAGTAATCGAACGCCTCCGAAGGAAACGGCCGCTGAACTGAGACACGCCTACTGAGCAGTATAGTTTGTTTCTGTTATTTCATTGGACTATTTAATTATCGCGGGAGCTGCCACTTTTTGCAGGTTAACGGTTGCGGCTCAGTGCGCGCCAAGTCTGTCTCTCAAGTCTGCCTTCCACGGAGCTGTATGTACATGAGCGGAGGATCACATCTGTAGCACTGGTAAGCTAACCTTTTATTTTCTTCAAACTTCAATTATAACACTGTGTGTTGTCAGGACAAAACTAACTTCTGTTTGTGATTGAGTGCATTTTGCAGCAAAACGTTGAGGGTTTATGTTCTGCATTGCATAAGTGTTTTTTCAAATGTGTTGGCGCTAACTGCAAGCAAACAGGTGTGTTGTCAGGACAATGCTAGCTTCTGTTTGTGATTGAGTGCATTTTGCAGTCATAGTTATAACTTCTACTGACCGGGAGTTAATTTAAATAGTCTGGTAACGTTATTGAAGTATCATGCTAAAAGCTGAACTCTTTATTTTCGTTTAATTCATGCTG
Source organism: Trematomus bernacchii (assembly GCF_902827165.1). Taxonomy (NCBI): domain Eukaryota; kingdom Metazoa; phylum Chordata; class Actinopteri; order Perciformes; family Nototheniidae; genus Trematomus; species Trematomus bernacchii. Next base: position 5,277,498 of record NW_022987803.1, read on the forward strand.
TTGTGAAGCGGGGGGTTTGAAGCTACATCTGAGGGGGTTCAAATTTAACGGGCAGTCATGTTAGCGCTAAAAATGATTACCTGCCGTTTTTGCAGGTTAACGGTTACGGCTCAGGGCGCGGCCAAGTCTGTCTCAAGTCTGCCTGCCACGGAGCTGTGTGCACATGAGCGCAGGATCACATCTGTAGCACTGGTAAGCTAACCGTTTATTTTCTTCAAACTTCAATTATAACACGGTGTGTTGTCAGGACAATACTAACTTCTGTTTGTGATTGAGTGCATTTTGCAGCAAAACGTTTATGTTCTGCATTGCATAAGTGTTTTTTCAAATGTGTTGGCGCGAACTGCAAGCAAACAACGGTGTGTTGTCAGGACAATACTAGCTTCTGTTTGTGATTGAGTGCATTTTGCAGTCATAGTTATAACGTCTACTGACCGGGAGTTAATTTAAATAGTCTGGTAACGTTATTGAAGTATCATGCTAAAAGCTGAACTCTTTATTTTCGTTTAATTCATGCTGTTGTGAAGTGGGGGGTTTGAAGCTACATCTGAGGAGGTTCAAAGTTAACTGGCAGTCTACTTTTTTCTGTTCTTTCTGCCACTTCTTTCTCTCTTTTCTGTCTAATTTGAGACGTTTATGTTGCACAATCTTTTTTGTTACTGTAAGCTCGTAAAGGGCTAGTTTGGATGCTTATGGATACTTATCCATAGTCAGTGTATTACTTGCATGTCTTTGGAGGAACAGGCAGGAGTACGGGTACGTATGTAAAGCTGTGGATGGGTGCAGCAGCGAAACGTATTTTAGCCACCTAAAAATTCAGTTTACGTGTACGCTATATTTATAATATTGTCACAAATGTACCCTGCTGCTTCAGTCCCTATCAGAAACAGACTGTATAGCTGTCTGACAGAAAGGTAGAGCTTTGAAAATATTCTTTAATATAGCATACACTAAGAGTAATATTGTTTTAGTTTTTTTGGTGGCTTAACTATGTCCACAGCAGTGCATTGCTTAGCTGTCTGCTGGTTCTCCTCTCTGTTTCTCCAAACTGTAGCTCCTACAACCCCCCTTCAAACAATATGAACTATCCCCTAAAAGCAAGTCAAATTGACATTACATTTATCTCCCCTTAACCTGCAAATACACATACATACATTTTTGTATTGATGGTGAGCAATTTAACAGACCTTAAAATGTGTGCTAAAATTGTTTTGTGAAATATTTCAGGAAGACAAGTCTTGTTTTAATTTAGTTTGAATTGTGTTTTTCTTCTTTTTTAGGACGATCATGCTATTCTTCAAGGCGATTCATGCTGAGTGTGGATCGAAACATAGTACAGGACAACATCCCCTCCTTGGTTTCTGCCCTGTCCATGATGTTTGGGAGCTATTATTGCTTCAACATCGCCTACCTGTCAGAGCTGGCATCCACCCTGGAGTTTGTCCAGAGGTATGTGTTTTTTGGGATTGGCTTTATCCAACAATTTATTTTATTAAACTGCAACAAATCTAAAGCAGCTGCTTCAGTGAATTGGGGGCTAAGATAATTGTCATTTTGGCTTCAAAATAATAAGATTGATGTGAAGTTTCTTTGTTGTTAGGCAAGCTATTTTATTATTAATTCTGTTGTTTGTTTGTATTTTTATTTTAAGGTGTTTTTTCTCCATCAACCCAGAGAAGGGCACCAAAGTGGAGAAGACACGTGCATCCCGTCTTCAGGTGAACCCGAGAGTCCTCACCTTGATACAGGAACTTTCGGACCATGAGTGGCGTGATGTCTGAATATGGACAGTAAGATCAATGGCATGTGGCGATGTGCCCAAGTTACAGTTTGTTTGATTGTTTAAATCGTAGTTAAAATTTGAAGTGCCTTTTTTTTCCATGTTCTTTTAACTAATTTAAAAAAATGCAATATGTAACTCAAAATGTCAAACTATTCTTTTAAGGTCATTGTAAAAGCTCAGGACATCACTGTTGAGTGTAAAAATGTTGATGTGTTACACTCCACTGGGTGGTTTTGTTTTGTTTTCCACTTGGGTTTTTGCTTCTGAAGTGAAGGGTCTCTGCTGACCCTACCTCTTCACCTATCTCACTTAGACACACACACATGTGTTTTGCAACTGTAGCTTCATCACGTACACACTTCCTTTAGCAATGAACATGTATTCAACTAAGACAATCCCTTATTTTGGCTAAGTTACAGCTCAGTCTGTGGCTGTGACAGTCGAGTATTATATTATACAGGTGCCCACTATAAGAGATGAGACATATAAAGTACTAAAATATTTAAAAACATTATTTCCCATAAATCATTTGATGTGATGCAAGTAACCTCTCAACTTTGTTCAGCTTGAATTTCCTGGACAATGTGAGCTGTTTGTTTATTGTGCAGCCTTAGTTTGTATGTTTTACCAATATGTATGTTGAGAAATGACAGATGTTTTTGATCACTGCTATTATATATATATATATATAATAAATTCTTGGAAAGGCAAGTTCTTGTTGGAATTTTTTCAACTTTTAATACAGTGGCTCTTGAGGTTTATCTAGCTTTGCATTTTAAATTTTAAGTGCTTAATCTGTGTACCCTGGATTACATTCTTCACATTTCTGGTAATAGTCAAACATATATATACGAAGGCAGTGTAGTTTAAATGAAATCTTTCAATCTGACTAATGTATAGGAAAAACATTTTTATATATCAATAATCCTTACAGGCGGTTTTATACTATATATATATATATATATATATATATATATATATATATATATTTGAGATTGCTATTCATAGAACAGTTTTTTCTGCATTTTAATTGTAATAAATACATTTTACAGAAAATTTAAATTGCAGTATTTAGATGTTGCTTTCACTGTAAAACTCGTCATTACTACGGCAAAATACACTAAATTATACACAACTTTTGATTACAATTTGCAGGAAAATTCAGTTAAATTACAGCATTACACTGATGCTTTTACAGTTAAACAGTGTTATTTGTTTGGTATTTTTCTGTAAAATTGAATGGGATTCAATGTACAATAGACAGCAACTGCATGTAAATCTTACTGAAATAATCAGTTTAATAGCAACGTGATCATGCTAATTCAGCAGAAAAGGGCTGTTGAAATGACAGATTTAAAATGTAAATTACAACAGTTTTAAACTGTAAAATATACACGTTGTTCTGTAAAGTTGTTTACAGTTTACCGTATTTTTTACATCATTATTCTGGCAACAAAGCTGCCAGGTTTTTACCGTAAAAACAATGTTTTTTTTTTTACAGTGTAGGGTTTAAACCGAGTCCACCTTCAACATGAACTAGTCCTAATAGCAGTGATATATACCTTACAGCTTTGACAACTAAAGGTAAAATGACTACTGTACGACCCTGCCTGTTTTAAATGTAAATTCAATCATTGAAGTCATTCATCTTAATTTACAGTGATAAAGCTAGCTAATGTGATTTACTGATGCTATCTGATCTGAGCAGCCCCTGCAATAACATTTCAATAATGGTGATTTATATTAATTATATCTTTAGATCACATATTATGCTAAATGCACTTGTTCATGGCCTTTGTACATAAATAAGTGTCTCCTATGTGGCTTTATGACCCAAAAGTAGGAGAAAAAGACCATCCTCTTCCTTTCCTGTTTTCTCCATCCATTAGAAAATGTTTGTAGCAACAGTCTACACAAACCTGCTGCTCCATAAGACATCCTTTGGCGTTTGTGCTATTATTGAACAGTGTAACGTCCTAGCTATAATCAAACTTATTTTTGTAAAGCGTAAATGCAATCACCAGAAGGAAAAAGCTACCGTTACGCTATAAACTAACTACATCACAGTTGCAAGGCTGCGCATCACCACCGCTAAGCTAAATGCGGCTAACGTTCCAGGAGATGGCGTTTAGTCACTTGTTAGCAACCCCTGTTTTCTTGCCACATAGCTTCAAGCATTAACGAGCGGTGTGTCAAAATAATATAATATATATTTTATGTACAAATTTGAAAATCTCTCAAGTTTGTATTAAAGTTCAAGGGCAAAAATGCCAAACTCAAGGCTTCGAAACGGTAGTCCACAATCAAATTGGTGACGTCACGGTGAATATGTCCACTTCTTTTATACATATGCTCAGGCTGTCAAGCATTCTTGGTACCTGGTGGATAATGTGTGTACATTGATGTCAAGGCCAGCAGATAATTATTACTTTTGCTTTTTAACTAACTCTACATTTTTCATGCTACCTTTATTTATTTACTACTTTATGCGTTTGAACCCTAAAGTAACCAAATGTGCAGGTCTCCACATACACATTTTTCCAAATGAGTTAATTGATTTTTTTCTTTTATCTTGGGAAACATCAGTGTAAGCATTTTGGTTCTTATATCAGGTGAAACATGTAAACAGAAAAATAGTATGTGTTTGTTAAACAGTGTCCGTGGTTAAACAATGTTTTTTGTCAAGGGTTCCATAGCCAATAAACTTGGGACGCTCACAGCACGGCATTATGGTACAGGTGGGTCAGAGATATCTTCACTGATGCCTGTTACAGCTGCCATGTGGCACCTCAGTGAACACAGCAACATCTGCACTGAGGTCAGTCTCAGATGGGGCCCTGTCATAAATGACCCTGAAGCCTCTGGGCCATCCATTAGGGGCGGACCTGAAGAATTACCGGAAGGCCCAGACATTAATCTCCCCTTGATCTGTCTTTCAACATGTCCACTGACCGGCACATCCTGCATAACACTACAACGACAGCAGCGCTTCTAAGAAGGCTCAAGTCCCGCCTCCCCTTCAACAAAGCAGCACAAGAGATACTCAATTCCACCTCTGAGGACCTCTCCAGAGATGCATGGTTGGCGGCTGCTTGGAAGCAGGAGTGGGAGATAGACGGGCCCTCCCGCATCCATCGCTACATCTGGGACCCAGGAGATGGCGCCATAGGAGGAGACGACCTACCACGCCGGCAATGGACCACACTAAACCGTCTACGAACTGGGGTCGGTCGCTTCAAAACATCGATGAAGAAGTGGGGCCTGGCAGACAGTGCTGCATGCGAGTGCGGTGACCCTGAACAGACTGCCGAACACGTAATCACCACCTGCCCTTTATATAGACCACCCTCAGAAGCCAGCCTCTTCGACTTAGGACCAGAGATGCGGGCATGGCTACACGACACCGAGTTGGACCTCTGACGTTACACGAAAGAAGAAGATGTCCACTGAAACAGGTCAGGTCATTGAGTGTTTGACATTTAAATTAACCACTTTATTGTTTTTTGGTTAAATATGTGACACAAGAGATAGCTTGAAAAGATGAACTAAAAAACCATAACATTTGACATGTTGACTGCAGGATCTGGGGATTGAACCAGCTAATTTTGATTAGAAGACCACCGTCTATCTCCTGATACCTCCGCCGCATTTAAACAGAGGAAAGCCGCTTGATCGGCTTATTCCTCTCTATCTCCATATATGAGAAAGATAATAGCATGTAATCTCAATGCAAGCTATGGCCACAGTCAGGGCGGACCTGAAGAATTACCGGAAGGCCCAGACATTAATCTCCCCTTGATCTGTCTTTCAACATGTCCACTGACTGGCACATCCTGCATCACACTACAACGACAGCAGCGCCTCCAAGAGTTGTTCCGGTCAAACAAATGGTCCCACATTACCCCGATACTCCGATCACTTCACTGGCTCCCTGTAGTTTATAGGATTAAGTTCAAAATCCTCACTCTCACCTTCAGAGCTTTGCACGGTCAGACTCCTGCTTATGTGGCCGACTTAATTCACCCTTATACATCAGCCCGCCCACTCAGATCTCACAGGCAAAATGTACTGTCTGTCCCACGTACCCACCTTAAGACCCGCGGTGATCGAGCATTCGCAGCAGTGGCTCCTAAATTATGGAATGCTCTGCCTGCTCATCTACGGTCTGCGGAGTCTGTTGACTCTTTTAAAACTATTTAAAAGACATTCCTGTTTGGTCAGGCGTTTGGGTAACCCGTGTGCTTGATCTTATTCCATTTAATACTATGTTTTTATTTTGTTTGTTTTAAATTTAATTTGCTTTATAAATAAACTTTACTTACTTACTTACTTGTTTATAAACCTGGGGGGGGGCGCCTCATGACAAAATCTTGCGTGGGGCCTCACGTCGGTCAGGGGCAGCCCTGGCCACAGTTTCCAAATGCTCCCTCCCTCCAACATCATCTGGCAAAAAAACATGCTATTACAACATTTTCGGTTTGCTCATTATTACCAACGTACAGCCTATGTGGTCAACTGATCATGGTTCCTGCCGTTTTATTCTCTTTTGAGTCCGGCTTCATTATGTCTCCTGTGATCTCCTCTTCGATTTCTCTTTGTGTCTGTGTTGTTGGCATGGCAACTCCTTAAATCTCGCAGCTCCTGATTGCCAAACTGGTTAATCTGCTGCAGCCACACTCATGCAATCATTCAGCTAATCACTTGTCCAGTGTTTGTACTGAAGCTCTGGCAACCTATGAACTCCTCTTCTGGCAACCTCCCTGCTTACACAACCTCCTCGCCTCCATGCAGGCTCCATTGTCCTGCCGTTTCCGGCCAGCTCCAGTCACCTCATCTCCACTTAAGGAAATGTTAATCTATTAAAAGTCATCTGACTCTGAGTCTATGTTCTACTATTGGGTCCAATACAAAACTAAACCATACCACAACTTCAGCACTGTCATTGTGAGCTGACACATGATTATGTATATTGCCATCCAAGTTCATCAGCACTTTCTGTAAGAACTCAAATGTGGATATTTAGTGTGTAAAGCTGGCCCAAAAGCATGGCACATCCAAAGGAATGGCTTCCAGACCCCCTAGCAGATCCACATCCTGCAGCAGGGTTATTCTTATTATTTGGGGGGCATTCCCAAAAAGTCAAGATTTAAGGTTCTAAATTAAGTTAAAAATTGTTAAAATACTGTTCTTTAAAAAAAGTAACATGTTTGTTGTCCAATTATCAATCTTGTTGAATGAGACATACAGTATGTCTTCCCATTCCATTTTTCTGTTTGCAGGATCTTTGAAGATTCATGTACAGATGTGTTAAAATCTTTGTGGAACTTCAAAAAAACATTTTCAGGAGTGTTGGTACCCTATTAAAACAAATGTAACATAAAAGCTGTCATGGTAAATAGGTTTTCTAAGATGAAAAAAGAGACAGGCACTTTGGACTATTGGGCAGTTGTATTGCATTGTATCTAACCTGAGGGCAGTATAGGGACATGGCTTGGGACCTGTAGGGTCACCAGTTTAGCTTGACAAGATGAATGTTCTCAACCTTAGGTCCACCCTGCATGGGAAAGCCAGACATGTTTTACAGTGTGACACATTGGCCAGTGTCGAAGCGATACTGTTATCTTGAGCTAAACCTTGCAGCAGGTGCTAGCTAGACATAATGCAGCCAGAGCTAGCCGATTTTCAATTCAACAATGCAGGCCATTCGGTATTCTGATTCATAAAATATATCTAAGCTGTTCCTGTCCCTATCAGGACAGATTTATCAGATACCGTTTCTGGGATTTACTGGAGCCACTGTCCCAGTTTGGGTGTTACTGCCCTGAGTAATACTATCACCAGGGCCGCCCCTCCCTACAGGCAGATCACGCAGACTGTGTGGGGCCTCACCTCGCGGAGGGGGCCTCATCTCGCGGAAATGCGGCGCAACTATGCGCTTATGCGGCGCAATTAGTGTAGGCGCGGCACAGTTTCGCCGACACAGAGGGCCTCTGTTACGGTTTCTATTTATGTTTTCATTTTCCACCTTTGTTTTGAAATGTTTTCCTCCTTGTGTCTTGTCTGATCCTTCTTCCTGTGTTTGCCTTCCTGTCGTTAGTTTCCCTGGTGTGTCTGATTGTCTGATTGTGTTCACCTGTTGCCCTTGTGTTTCTGCCTCCCTTACCCCAGCTGTGTCTTGTCTTGTGATTACCCCTCTCTGTATTTAGTCTTGTCTTCCCCTGTGTGCCTGGTCGGTTCATTGTTGGTTTTTCCTGTCTCCCTCCATGTTAGTCACGGTCAGTTTTGTTTGTATTCGCTACCTTGTGCTATCTATGTTTTTTCATGCCTTGTTTTTGTGCTCATCGGCTTTGGAATAAAGCTCGCCTTTTGTTTATAGACCTTTTTCCTTTTTGAAGTCTGCATTTGGGTCCTAACCCTTTCCACGCTACCTAACAGCCTCATCATATAACTTAGCGTGGGGCCACAAGATGGCCAGGGGTGGCCCTGACTATCACCATCAATGTATATATATGTTAAAATATTGCAACAGCATGACACAACAGATGACAAAAGAGTGTTACTATTAGTCTTGTTTTCTGTTTTTTGTTTTTATTGCCTTACCCTGCTTTGCCTGTTCATCTGAAATTAAAGATATTGTTGTTCAAACCTTGTACGTCGCTCTGCCTCCGAAATTGTGCCAGTTCAGGGTTCACTTCTGTGACAACCTTACACAAGCACATGCCTATAGCTCGATTTGTTTACACTCTGTTCATGCTACGCATATTGAGGTAGTTTAATTTGTTTCAAGAAATACCATTTTTATTTCATATATTGCAGTTCTGTTTCAACAGAAAACATTGCTTCCTGTTTATGAGAGGCCAAGAATAATTGTATTGAGTGGTTTTAGCCTGCACTCCACCAGCAAACTGGGGGAGGGGAGGTGGATCCTATGGTTGTAACATTGTACTTGCTGTCAGCTTAGTGTGTTTAACACTAATTCCTCAATGGGAAGACACTCCCGGCCCTACATCAGATTAGAAGGAAATAAAAGGATTAGTGGAGCTGGCTGATGCATGTAGCAGCAATGTAAGGTTACAAATTGTATAGTACAGTTTTGTTGTTTTGGCTCATGTACACAGAACTCGTAAACTGCAGACGTACCAGTGTTGTCAAAGTCAATCATGTCCAATGTTCCTCTGCTCTTGTGTATGCTGTGTTTTGCAGGTAACTCTGATCTGCTCCATCCATCAGCCCCTGATCTCCCTGCACCAAACCCCTTCTCTGTCAACCCCTGCAGCCTTGTTACCAGCAACACTGTTCTGTTATGGAGCCTTGCAGCGGCGATACCACACTAATAGCGTTGCATAAGCGCATAGGTGCGCTGCATTTGCGGCTCAGTTGAGGCTCCCCCCGTAAGATGAGGCCCCCTCCGCGAGGTGAGGCCCCCTCCGCAAGGTGAGGCCCCACGCAGTCTGCATGATCGGCCTGTAGGGAGGGACGGCCCTGAAGTCTCATCAAGCCCTCCTGCAAGGACCCTGGAAATCAGCTATAAATCTCTGCAAAAGTGCCCTCTGGGTAATAAATCAGATGAGGCCGGACTCTTCATATGGCCTCTCCCGGCGTGTGGCCTTGGCAGCAACCTCGGGACACACACCTCACATTTATATCCAGAGCTCTCGAAGTAAGAAATCAGTTCTTTGCAGTGAAATTGCGTAAAAACATTAAAAAAACTACAAAGAAAAAACTGCTTTACATCAAACAATTATACAAGAACACCACACAGTCTTTACGTTCAAGAAACTTCAAGATGCATTGATGGAGCTTGATTTCCATTTCTCGTTTATTAAATACATCCACAGAAATGACAAGGAATGGATTTTAGAGCAGCTTTAGACAAAGGTAGCACATGGAGATCTTTGAAGGACCCCAGTTATTGATATCACATGCTCTTCATTAATATCACATACAATGCTCTTTGTAGTTCAAAGTGAATTTGAGAGTTGTATTTAAAGTTAATGCACTTTCAAATGCTGGTCCTTTAGGACAAGAAAACAGATTTATAAAACGACCCTGGGAACCCTCATCATAACTTTGGAATATATTTTGTATTTTTATGTATTTGTTATGGGTTTCAATTTGAGGATGATGATCGGACCTTTTAGTGGCTATATCAACAAGTATTACATTTTAATTTTAAATAAAAAAGCTTCTAAATGAGCTAGGGTTGGGGGGACAACAATAAATATATGGTTAAGGTAACCTAACAATGGTGTTCAGGATTTTTAAAGAACAACATTGGAAACCATGGTCTCTGGTGTTTGGTTGACACCATCATAGCTCTTTTTCATGGTCTTTGTTGCTCTATGATAACATCACCTGCTTTGCTCCCGTCAAAATAACTTGTGTCCCAGGAGGGCTTTATCCCTTGACCATCAATATTGGTTGTATAAGGCACATTTGAATTGGTTCCTATACCAAAGACTTTGTTGTTATATTGTTTTGTCAGGAGCCCTTCATACAGCAGAATGAAAGAGCAGTGTCCTCATATTGTCATCGCTCATATCCGTCTTCCCTGCAAGCGCACAACATCTCAGTTTGAGAGCTGTCAACACCTCAGACTCTCCAGGTTGAGTCATCAGAACAAACAATGAGACATTCATGATTCAAATTCTGCTGCATTAAAAGACTCGACCTCCACCTGGTTCAATGGTGATGATCTCTCTCCTGCTATCTGATCTGGATCCTGTAACTGCATTTGTAAACTCAAACAAAATACGCTGCATTTATAATGTTGGCCTAGAGAGCATGGTAGTGTCTGGGGAACTCCACTGCTGTGAGCTGATGGACATGTGGTGTTGAGGCCACTGGAGAAATCGAAAAATGAAAAGTTCTCCCAGCCTCATCCGGAGGAGAGAGGGATCTGTGTGGGAGGTAGATTACAGTGTCATCCACCCCGATGCCAGGTGGCCAGACAAACTGTTCTACCCCCCTAATCCTTCTCCTGTTCAGCTCCTCTTTGGTTCCTGACCTAAACAGCCTCTTCCTGTCCTTCAGGAGAACCTTTCTGCATGCAGTAATCCAGGGTTACCTGTTGGATTCACACCGTACAGTCCTGCTGATGACTGTAGCTCAGGAGGTACATGGTCATCCTCCAAGCATAACATTAGTGCTTCCATCCCCAGCCCCTGCAGTGAACATGTTGGTGTGCCCTGGGCAAGATAGTTAACCCTAAATTGCTCCCGATGGCCATTCATGTGTGAATGTTAGTTTCATTGAGCAGGTGGCAGCTTGTATGGCAGCCTCTGCTTTGAGGACAAGCACTATATAAATACTGCCAATATGAAACGGAAAGGGAGGATAGGAGTTATTTGTCACACACATGTAAATGTACACAGCACACACAGTGAAATTAGACCTCTGCATCTACTAGGAGCAGCTATTGTACAGCGGGGAGCATTGGGGGGGAGGCCTTGCTCAAGGGGCACCACATCAGCACCCAGGAGGTGAACTTGGACCTCCCCAAGTATCAGTCCACACTCACTTTGGTCTGTTCAGGGACTTGAACAGACTACCCTCCAGTTCACAAGCCAACTCCCCTACAGCCATTAAATCACACAATGTTAAATATATTAGTAATATAAAATATATTTAAAAAACTGAAAAAAAGATGTGCGTAGCTTGATTGGGCTAGGTGTTGAATTGATTGTTTTTCCTTGGGTTCCCAGATGTTTAATCTGAATAGTATAACTTGTATTTTTGCAGCTGAATTTGACCAATCCAATTTGAGCAACTTGGACATATATATTGCATTTTTGAAATGTGAACATTTGCTTGGGAATTTGGGAATATGGAAAAAATAAATAAAGATAAATTGTTGAAAATTTGAACAATTCAATTTACAGGCAAAACATTCAGTATAAATATAGATTTAAAAAGAAAAAGTAAAACATAGCGACTTTTAGGCCTTGGAATGACATTTGGAGCAGAACACAGATTTGTCCGTGTTAGCTTATGAGCTTCAGAGGCGGTGAAATGCTAACACTATGCATACAGTGTAAACGGATGAGAGGACCATTTGTCAGAATGTGATTCAACACAGTGCACTCTTGCCCTTTGCACTGGAGATCTCTAATAAAACCTTACCTTGGAAAGACTTCTCTGACTCCTCTTACCGATTCTAATCTCAATTATTTTCCTACTTATTGAGGAGGCGGGCTGGTTACCTGCTGTAGAGGCTTATACCGATCCTATACCAATCCACTTAGACTGTACAACCGAATAAGGATTAGGTTCCATAAATAATCTGGCCTGAACCTTCCTCCTTGTTTTCACCTAGCTTCTGGCTGCGTGGTTCAGTGAGGAGGATGCATGTCCATTAAATCTCCAAGTAAAAATACTCTGATATGATTAAACATTTTAGCATGGGTTTCCCTTAACAAAGTGAAAAGAAAACCTGGAAAGGTGCTGGAAATGGAGAGATTCTGGATCTGGCCTCTTCACACCATGCAAATCGCGCCAGGTTTACTATACATGTTTGACTTTAAAGAGTAATCTGTCAGAAATGTTTGGATATGCAAAAACCAGGCATTAACAGGCTGTTCAAGAGACACAACCCCCCCTCAAAGCAGACTCTCTCCTTCAGCGTTAAGCACTGCAGTGTTCAGCTTACTGTGTTCACAGAGATTTTAATCCATCTCCCCTCCCCCTTCAAAGACTGATTTTTAATCCCAATAGGACCTATCGTGGTCAAATACAAGTGAAATAAAATTAAAAGTAGGGAGTTCAACAGAGGGTCCCTTAACATGAGGTTTCCATGGAGCACATGTCTGTGAATGTGTGGTTTTAAACAGAAGGTTCACCTACTAAACTGGAGTCTTCCATGTCACACAGCCTTGTTCTTAGAGCCGAGTGTTCTCAGCTGTGATCAGGTTACCTCCCAGGACTTTGGTCTAGGGCTGTAGCTAACGGTTATTTTCATTTATCTGACACCTACTTTTCTTGATAGTGGTTGTTTAGTCAATGTCAGAATGTAAAACATATTTAAAAAAATGGCCATCCATATATATATGTCATTTTGTCTGACAAACAATTCATAATCCCACTTTAAAATGGTGGGGGTCTCTGGTATGTTAATGTGCTCCATGATCATGTCTTTGGCAGTCCGCTGACTCCTTGTTCATGACCTCTCGCCAATTTATATTTCGTATGAGTTTATAATCAGAATTTGTAAAGTTACTAATAATCAAAGCTGTCAGATAAATGTAGGGGAGTAAAAAGTACAATTGTTGCTTGTGTTAGAGTAGAAGTATAAAGTAGCATAAAAGGAAAAAGCACAGGTTAAGTACAAGTACCTCAAAATGATACTTAAGTAAATGTACTTCGCTAAATTCCATCACTGGTGGTGTTGACAGACAGCTGATGTATGTTTCTGGTGTTAATTCAGCCTTCTGTATATAGCTTAACATTTATGAAATATCTAAATCAACTTTCAGTTTAGAATTATTATTTTTTAACCAGTGATAGGGATTCATACTCTGGGGTTCATCAATATATCCAGAGCAATACCATAGAGATGTGATTGTCCTGATTGGAGATTTGTTACACAATGTAATTACTATGATAGTTCCTGAGCCTTAATCAGGAATCATCTTGGTCACGAATCCCTTTGACTTTCAGCCTGATGTATATCATGTTGAAATGGCTGACCCTTAAACACATGCCTTTCACTGAGTTTGAGGCAGTGCACTCATATTACTCTCCCAGTTTACAATGTCAAAGATTACCTGCCCTTGTTTACATGTTTCATTCATGTGTGACTCACTGTGTGCACCAGTGGGAGAGATATTTAGTTAGGCATATAAATATGTTATGTTTGCAAGGAGAACAATCTAATCAATTGTTGGAAATACTAAGTAATAAAATGTATCTAAACGGTTGGTTCTGAAGTGAGATTTTATTGAGTGTCCTCCTCCGTTGGAGAAGGGGTTACAGGAACACCTCTTTAGAAATCTATTTCTGGAAACTGCTCTGATGTTGGCTGACAGTTAAGCTCTGTTTGAGATACAAGTTTTGCATTTTCACAGCGCTCCTTATAAATCTCTCCACAGCTTAGGAGCCAAAAATATTTCTTACTGCTTGCTGGTCTTCATACTTTTAAGTCTGACAGAAACCTAATATAACCTTCAGCTTGACTAATGTATGTAAATCCAAGTTTTTATAAAGCTGTATGGGGCTCTTTAAGGCCCCGGCTCCACGAGGACGAAAACGGGTTGAATCCGCATATTTCTCATGCGTATAGCCCTCTAAGCTCGACGACGCCGTAAGGGAAACGTAGAAACAGACCCCGCAAACGACAACGGGTCCAAAGGTGGATAGATCTGGGAACGGAGCGCTCTGGGGGGTCCAACGGGGCCGTGGAGTCGCCTATACGGTCATTCGTTTTCATAGCCCCGCCTCTCCCCCGCAGGGTTGCTATCGTGCTCCAGTCGCTACTGACCATGCTACAGTTCTTTGTGCAACATCTACAGGAGCTCCTCCTTGAATTCAGATTATTTATCTTTATCTCGATATGGACATAAACGCGAGTGAAGTCTAATCTGACAGGACGGAGACACGCAGCTCCTGCCGCTGTGATGCAGCGGGAGCAAAACACACACTTCAAGTCAGATCATCACCCTTAGCTATTTTAATTACCTCTCAAACTACCTAAACTAGTTATAAATATGTTTATTTTTACTGTCGGGTCACTCATTACAGGATCAGCTGCTGCATGAGACAGACACTGACGCTGTCAGAAGAGAGGAAAAAGAGACAGCCTCCGTGTATTTTATTATTATATATCATTATATCGTTGTTATTCATTTGTTTTAAAGCTCAATAAATAACAATGAAGACCTTTGACCGGCACTTTTATCATTTTGTCCGGAAGATTTAAACTTTAACACACGCTGACCGGCGAAAAACTCTGCCCGGTTCTGTTGGCCCCCACCGCGGAGAATACACAGAAGTGCAGCCATGACAACCATTCTTCTTCGCTGCTTTTGTGGAGGAAGTTGCTGCTTTTGTGGAGGAAGTTACAGCGCCACGTACAGGTTCGGCATATGTACTGCAGCTTTTCCAGCGTTTGGATGTAAACGGAGCCGTCTCGTGGAGCTTGACACAATCCGGTGTATATTGCGTGTGGGCGGAAGGTTTTTTGCGGTTGCATTTGCGTTACTCCGATGCGTTTTGCCGTATTTGTCCTCGTGGAGCCGGGGCCTAAAGTTTCGGACAGGAATGCAAACAGATTCAACCTGGAACATTTAGATATTTAGAATGTTCCCTTAGGTACGAACAGAATTTATGAGGGTTAAGGTTAGATTTTGTTAAAGGCTTTCCCTTTCCTGTAGTGTGAGTTTCTCTCCCCCCTGCATGAAACTGCTCCATTGGACTCTTTAGTTTACCTGGGTAACATAGTGACATCACTATGAAACACTCACGCTCCTATTGGCTAGCGCTCCACCACATTGTACGTGATAGGCTTAGGGGCGGGACATCTAGAAGCGGCAAACTAATCACAACAGAGCCGGCCAGCTAACCAATGAGAGCAGACTTGGCTCTGGTTTCAGACAGAGGGTGAAAAGAGGTGCTGCAGCACAGGCAGTATGAGAACAATAAAGAGCTTTCTGAACATGAAAGCATGGAGACATGTCCCAGTAGAGACACTACATACTAATATGAACCTGAAAATGAGCATGTTATATCCTTTAAAATATTTTAGCATGAGGTATAAATTGTATTACATTTTAAAGGTTTATAAATATTAGCACTAACACATTTGTAGCATTGGATTATGTACACAGCCTTTTTACTTTCTATATTTGATGGTGTTAGTAAATCTTCTTCCAGCTACAAGTTTTAGTAATACCTCCAAAGCGCCATCACAGCACTTCATCCATGCTTCGACAGCACTTCCTAGATGTTAATAGGCTGCTGATTATGAGACATGGGTGATGCCTGGAGTGTGTCCACACACTTAGCTGTCATACAGGGGGACGTCTTTGCTTTCAGTTTTGTTAAGAGAGTTTGTCAGTCAGGATGGCATGTTTATGTTGGGGGTTAGGGGGTGATGCAGGGTTTGATGTCCTCAAGACTGCGTCATCCATGTCCGTGCCCTCTGTATGTTCTGCAGCTTCTGTACGGTGCGCTGTCTGGTCACATGAGCTTTGTTGCAAGGCCACAATCAAAACTACAGTTAGCAACACTGTAGTCATTCAGGATCAACCTGAATAAGCTCTGTGCTTTAGTCTCTCAGTAGTTTAAAGGCCCCATGTCATGGCCATTTCTACTGATCATATTTCCATTGTTGAGGTATACTAGAATAGATTTAAATTGTGCAATTTTCCAAAATCACATTGGTTTCTCATACAGCATCTCTGTAAAGTATGTGTATTCACCAGGTATTCACTCTCTGTCCTAAACGGCTTGTTGGAGCTCCTGCCCCCCCTCCCTGTGAGCCCAGTGTGCTCTGATTGGTCGGGACGTTGCGAGGCTCGTTGCTGCTCGCCGCTGCTGCGAACTGCTGCGAGGAGCAGACAGGTTTCCGGGTCGGCGATACAGCGAGAACAAGCTAAACTCATCCTGAGCACACACAAACACTCACAGCCGAAGTAAAAACAATAAGTGTGGCTTGATATTGAGTAAGAAAAAGGTTTATAACGCTGTGAGAATGGGTCTGCGGAGAGCATTTCTCAGCGATCCCAACTCGTCTATTACCAGCGTTCAGGGAGCTCTATGCAAGTCAATGGGACTCCCTGTTAGTTAGCCAAGGGATCCTGGTGTGTGAGGTGCTCCGCGGATTGGTCCATTTGGGCCAATCCGGTCATTTGTTGTTGATTTGGGTGTTCACACGTCACAGAACCCAGGAAGCAAACAATGGAAAATGAGAAATCTCCAACGAGGCGTTCTGGGGCAGCATAGACAGGTCTTTTCTGTGTTAGAGTTTTACTCGCTACAGGGTGTACTTTGAGGGTTTTTGACTCTGCAGACCGTTTACATAAAAACCTTCATAACACACAAGGGGACGGGTAATAACCAGAAAAGCATGACATGGGACCTTTAAATCACCTGTTAGGATTAAACATTGTTAAACTTTATAGGAAATACTGTATTTGCTTAGTGAGTTAATACTCATATAACTTGTTTCAGGACAGGTTAGGCTAGCCTATAGAGTGGTGCAGGAATGAGTCCTTAAAGCCTGGAAATAAGTAGAAATTTTTGAACCTGTTGGTTAGTGAAAAGAGGTCTGTGGTTAACACATGCTAAAGACCTAACTGTCACTGAAACATATTACTCTTTAAATAGAGGTGCGGTGATAACGTCAATATAGGACGAGTTTGGAGTGAGAACGTGTTACTATGGGACCTCCCTGATAGTTCAAAATCGACGCAAAAGGGTCTCTCAGTGTGTTTGAAAGTAACACCAAGGAATCCTTACACAACGTCAATATAGGACGAGTTGGGAGTGAGAACGTGTTGAAGTAAGCATCGCCAGGGGTCCCTCGCCAAAAATCAATGGGATTTCTCCATTGGATAAAATATTGCAGAATATAAAATCTGTAGCAAACACATGTTTATGATGCTTACATGTTTTGTTCAGCACTTTATGGTAGCTGAGTGTAAATAATAATGTCGAAATAAAAAACAGAACGTTAGGCTATACACAAACTACATGGGTAATAATAACTGAAACTGGTACAAGGGTTTCAGGTGTGTCAACATTTAGACATGACAAACCACATATGGCAATGAAAACACTGAAAGAAAGAGCTTTGGCAAACATCGGCCCTGGGTTGAGGCTTGTTTGAAGCCAATCTTCTAAGCTGTTAAACTAAAGTTGAGGTCAAAGCTTACTATAATACTCAAATGCTTCAAAAAGCTCTTTTTGTTTCTCATACGTATATGTTACGTGCTGCAGCATCTCTTTTCACCCTCAGTCTGAAACCAGAGCCCAGTTTGCTCCGATTGGTTAGCTGGCTGGCTCTGTTGTGATTGGTCAACATTCAATAGATTTCCCTCCCATACATGATGATGTCTCTGTGTTACAGAAGTAAACAAAGGAGTCTAATCGAGGCATTTGTTATTATTATACTAATAACATGTATGGTGTATCAAAGCCTGATATATGGTTTTATATAGAGCCAATGAAACTATATCATTCAGTTTTCAGGAACCAATAGTCCAGTGGTTCTCAAACTTTTTCTGTCAGGCCCCCCCTTTGAAGAAAAAAAATAGTCGGGCCCCCCCAACACAAATAGTCACGTAATGGGCCAAGATAACATTTATTAAAATACATCAATATGAACGTGAGCATTCCTTTAAAAAAAATCACTTTGCTAGAACAGTGATAATAAAACAATGCTCCATAAGTCTGTGTGCTCAAAAAATAAATACAATTGTGCAATCCCTTTGCTATAACAATAAGTTATAATACTTTGCCACTTTGTAATCTGTGCAAAAAAATGAAAAGAAAGAAAATGCTGATATTTGGCAGAAAAGTGTGTCTTATCATAGGTGGCTGCAATGAGCCTGTTTTGCACTGCACATTTCTTCAAAACGGCGTTGCAGGCTCAATGCCGGCGCCAGAGATTTTCTTTTGGGGGTGCTGTGGGGTAGCTTGACGTTTCATAGAGGGTGCTCAAACATTTAGGGTTTCCAATTAAAATCTCCCTCCGGAAAGATTTTAAAAAAATATTGAAGTTAAATGCATCAATCTGGTGCATTTTGAGAGCAAAATGAAGAGATCTATGGATACATCTCTCAACACCCATATGAAACAGAACTGTAAGCAGATTTTCTTTGTCTTTTTGGATATTTTACAAATCACTCAATCATACATGTTTTTCATTTATTCCTATAATGATCATATAAACGTGTGCCTTGGAAATAATTGTTTACATCAACCGTGACCATACCGTTTGAGACCCACTGAGATAACTTAGACTAAAGTTAGGACTCTCCTCCACCTTGTTGTTGAAAAAGCTCCTTATACCCGTTAGCGTAGCTCGCTAGCACCAGAAGCTAACAACAACGATCTGCGGTACCGGTGCGCTCTCTCTCTCTCGCGCATGCACACAAAATGGCTCGTTCCACACACACACAGAGCCGAGCTTGAATGAAACACAGAGACCCAGACATACTTGTACTGTACTGTAGCATATTATTTTCGAATCAATAATTTTTTTATTTTTTTGTCATAACAATTTTTCCTCCTGGTCTCTTGCGCCCCCCCTGTCATGCCTCTGCGCCCCCCACTTTGAGAAACACTGCAATAGTCTATAGCAGCGGTTTTCAAAGTGTGAGGCGCGCCTCCCCTGGGGGGCGCCAGAGAGCTTCAGGGGAGGCACAGCATGAGACAAAAAATAACGAGAAAAAGATGAGTTAAGTGACACTTGCCTACTTTTGGCTGTCTGTGGAGACCGAGTTCCCCCACCTCGCCAAAAAGGCTGTAAAAGTGCTCATTCCCTTCACCTCCACCTACCTGTGTGAGTGCGGGTTTTCCGCATTGACTTTGATCAAAAGCAAGTGCCGGTCAAGGCTGCAGCCAGAGTATGATCTGCGTTTATTCTCATTGTTCCCACTAAAGTAGGGGTGAGTGTAATAAGGAGGCAAAGTTGACGTTCAGTGTGTTGCCGGGAGCATATAAGGATGTATCCACGATGTTGAAAATGTTAAAAATGTTAAAAAAATATGTGTTGAGAACACGGTGTGCGAAAATATACGGGTCGTGCTGCAGCTAGATTTGCCTGTCCTCTGTAAAGGCCCCTACACACCAGGCCGATATCGGCCGTCTTGCGTTGTTTGGCGACAACGGGTTCCTTGTCGCCCAAAGTCAATTTGGTGTGTCCCGAACCCTCGGCCGTGACACGCCTTATTTGGCCTTTCACGGTCGACACCAGGCCGATTCAACATGTTAAATCGGCCGGGTGTCGGACACAAGCTATCGGGCCAAGAAACCACTCTGATCAGCTGTTCAGCTAGCAAATGAGAAGCGAAACGGAAGTGAGGGACGTAAACAAACAATTTAAGGCACAGGACAGCAGCTAAACCCCAGCAGGTGATACTTAAAGACATCAAACATAGCCCTTAAATGTCCTCTCTTACCTCCCACACATAGCAGGGACATCTCTGATATCGGCGGGAGCGTCCCCGGCTGTCCTCTGCTGAGAGCTCCGTGATTTGTTTGGTCAAGTCCGGTTTTTCATCTCATCGTAAATTTAGCAAGAAGTGGCCATTATTACATTGCTGACTCAATAAACTACACACCCGCCAGAACACTGCGATCATCAGATGCAGGTCTATTAACTGTGATTTTATAGTATGTCTGCACTTTATGTGCTCATTTCATCATGCATGTATTTTTATATTCTAAAACATGTTTTCGATGGACGAGAGTGAAAATGGAACGCACACGCTATTTGTTTGTTTATATCAGTCTGTTCTTCTTCTCTGTCTTCCAGTTGTTGCCTATTTTGAATGACGAATACACACTACCGCCGCCTGCTGGTAAGGAGAGTTATTGCCACTCACGCATGCGCAGTTCGTACGTGCTCGGCTGAAGTCTTTGCGGTGATTTCCAGTGCGACACACGGCCAAGACGCAGGAGAACTCGTCGATGGAACTGTCTGTGTCGGGTGTCGGCGAGTTCTCTGGTGACTGCCTGGTGTGTCAGGGCCATAAGAAGGTGTCGGCGATTGACATGTAAGGAAGAACGGCTGTCCACAGGCTGTTCCAACTTCAACAACTTTATTAACTTCCAGGGTAGTGAATTGAACATGCAATTGTAATTGGGTGTGTGGTATATTTTCATGCACGCACACGCATGTTCCACAACACACAAACTGAACAACACTCAATTGTCCGATCGCTACCGCTATCGCGGTATCCTTGCGATCTTGTTATAACAACAAAGTGCACGTTACTGATGCAATATGGTTGAGACCATTCGGGCTTATTCTAGAGGGGTGCAAGGAATAGTCCAAGTAGTGGGGGAGTTTTATACAATATGTTCAAAACATAAAGATAAAAAGGTTTTAAAAAGTTATTGTTTAATGTTTTAGGGAGGTGACGCTACTCAACCAATCAAATCAGTGCAGTCAGTGAGTCAGCACGATAGATTCAAACACACACACAGAGACGAGACAAGAAGAGAGAAACAGTCGGAGTCATTTCAAATGGCGGAAGGTAGACAGCGAAAACAGAGCATTTAATGACATGTTCTCTTACTGGACCTCTTTGAAATGCAATTGAATACCCCTGCATATAGCAACAACAACAATAATAATAATAGCAATAATAATTGGGAGGGGGGGCGTGGCTGTTTTTATTTTCTCTGAGGGGAGGCTCACCTTCCCACACTTTGAAAACCCCTGGTCTATAGCAACAAGCAACAGACAAAGTAGGAATATCAGAAAATAAGAAAGGACGGACTAACATTGTTGGTTTTTGAATTTTAATTAGATTTATTAGAAAAAATAAGACAAAATACAGCTGTCCACCTCAATTTAGAAAATCAAAATCATTATTTCAGATTTGTCCATGTAAAGGTTGAACAACATAAAACCTGAACATTAGACACCACACTTACAATTTCATATAACTTTCATTTTATTACACATGCGTTCATATTTGTTTAAAAGTGGCATCATTTACATCACACTTGAAAATGGTAGCACCGGTGGCAGACATATGGCACCAATGCAGCGGTTGTCTGTGTTGATGTTACAAATTGAATTGAAGGAGGACACCATTTCCATACAGTTCAGGATGTTATGATAAGTGGGATTTCATGTTTTTTCTTAAGTTTCTAGATAAAGATGACTCTATATGTATGGCACTTAATGACATGAAAACAAGAAACATTAAGAATGAAATACATCTTTTTTTTTTTTTTTACATATTTTCTTTTAGTTCAGGCACCACATTCCTGCTGCTAACGCAAAGGAGAGATCACTCAGGTTAAGGTCAATGGTCCGAGCACATGCATCCAAACCGATGAGATGAAGCTATCAGATCCAAAGATTGATTCTACTGCCAGATTGTGTGTTTGTAATAAGAACGTGATATTTGGAAATACTGGAATGTCATTCCTACTACATCTGAGCTGTTTATTTGAATTTTTTAGTGCAAAATATACTAATTCAAATGAGATACACTATGGCCAACATGATGTCTTTTTCAGTGTACTTTTGGTCTGAGATTCTCATAGTTTGTACAAAATCCCTTACTTCCAATCCAGGATTAGGATTGGGGTTAGGGTTAGTGACCTTGGGTCTCATGAAAGGCGCTATATAAATCCAAGCTATTATTATTATTATTAGTTTACCCAAACATTTTGCACAAGCAGTGGTTCACCGGTCTCAGGAAATTCTATTGAACCATTGCAAACAGCTGTATAATGACAGTGGCTTCAGAGGAGCTATTTCAAGTTTAAGACTCCAAATACAATTATTACTAATGTTAAGTTGTCCTCACACATTTGGCCGTACAGTGTATCAGTTTGTGCTTTCAAGAAACACTTTGCACCAAAATAAAATATATTTTTGTACTAGTGCCAAGTAAACAAATGTGCGGTCCATCTGAACCTCTCCATAAAAGACAAATCAAATCAATACCTGCTAAATACAACATGATGTCACCTAGATTATTGGTCCACATACAAATTCCAGTTAGGAGGATTCAGTCAAAAGCTCTCTTCAGTAATATGTCTTTCACTGAAAATCCTCAGCTTTCACTTGTTTCATTTGAAGACTAAATACTAATATGAATTATTGTTCTTGATTACTTGCTTCTACACAACTGTCCTGCAGCCTCCTCATGTTCCTGTGGGCAGTTACACATACGCAGAGTCACTGGACTGAGTGCGCCCGAAATTGGGCATACTCATCTTGGGCATGTCTTTGTTCCGGATCTCATAAACGGACTTCCTTCGGGCCTGCACCCCTCGCACAGCCGCTTTGATCTTCTTCCAGCCGAGGTGGTTGAGCTCTGCCAAGTTCAGAAGCACGCAAATACCACTGACTGCGAACATGAAGACCAGAAACACCGTCTTCTCCGTCGGCCTGGAAACGTAGCACTCTACATCTTTTATGCACGGGTACCGATCGCACTCGTACACCCCGGGGACATTGAATCCATACAGGAAGTACTGACCCACCAGAAACCCAATCTCTAGTCCATTTCTGAACACCACCTGGATGATGTAGAACCTGGAGATGCCCTCCTGCCGTCGCAGTTTTGACTTTGTAGTTCGTTTTTGTGAGCTGCATGGATATTCTTTGCTCATCATGGAGTTGGACTCTACCTCCTTACTGCAGTTGTCTGAGTTCTGCAAAATACCGTTCACGATGGTGTTCTTCATCTTTTTGCTGTCATCTCTCTTCAAGTAATCCATTTCTCTGTCCAGGGAGAGGAACACGGTGGAGAAGCGCCGCTCCTTCTGCTTGGCCGACTGGTGCACAGAGTAGGTGATGAAGCAGAGGCTGGGGCAGCACACTATGATGATCTGGAATACCCAGTACCTGATGTGGGAGATGGGGAATGCCTGGTCGTAGCAGGCCTGGTTGCAGCCCGGCTGTAAGGTGTTGCACACGAACATGGACTGCTCGTCGTTGTACACGGTCTCTCCAACAATCGCTACGATCAGAATCCGGAAGATCACCACAACAGTCAGCAGGATCCTGGGGGGAAAGCAGAAATATAATCACATTTACAGTAGCTGAGTTACTTAAAAACACTCTTTTTGTGTGCAAGCCTCAAGACCAGATAATAAAAAAATATTGCTATACTGGACCCCTTTTGCATACATCCATGATCCTGGTCTTTTTGGGTTAATCACAACATAAACATTTGTCTGAGTGATACTAAATCAAACTTATCTTATGATCAAATATGGTGCATACCAACGGTCAGTGGGTCAATGGTTCTATCCCCAGCATCTGCAATCAACATGTTAAAGTGTCCTTGGGAAAGACACCTACCAAACCAAATGATCCCCTTAGGCATGTCTATGGTATTCAAGTGTATGTCAGTCGCTTACTAGGCTTCACTAGACGGTAAATCGGTATGTTACTGGTCGCAATCAGACATAGCTTTGTTTCAAAGGGTAACAAGCTAGAAAGGTTAGAAACCACTGGACCAGACCATTTTATGTCACACATGTCAGACAGGCATTCAAACCAATGTAGTGGGAAGACGTTAGGTTGATCACAGGATAGCTTTACTGGCAGGCTGACTGACCAATAGGAAGCAGATGATAGCATTAGGGCTAATATTTCAGGTAGAGCTCTATTACTATGTAACTATGTATGCTTGCATAATAACAATGCCCAGACGGAAATATAAAATGGTGGACCTTAAAGCTTTGAAGCACTGTGTTCATTGAACTCTTTCTAAATTCTAAATGTATCAGTTTTCACAGACACATGTGATATTTGGAAGGAAAAGGGTGTTCACTGATCATTTTGAGGCTCCTGGGTTTACTTGTGTTAGGAGCTGTGTCCCTGTGAGTGGACCCTCTTTTGACCTGTACTTAATCTGTTTCTTGTTATCTTAATCAGGGATGTAGTCATTATGGTCAATTAATTGCCAACTTTTGCATGTTTTAATGTTTTTTTTTACTCCACATTTACAAAGTTATGTTTACCTTTCTGCGGAGCATTATACAAAGCATGTTTTAAATTGGACACGTTTTTCTACCCCCCAGGCAGCCTTGATCCCAATACATTGTACAGTGGTACTCTACCTAAACAAATCCATCTCCACTTTAACTGTATGACTCTGCAGTGGTTAGATCACTTACTTTAAACCATTTCCTGAAGGTGGATTTAAACCTGTACCACAAATATGTATTATATCTAGTTATAATCGTTAGTTATTGTTGCTTTTTTTTTTACAAATTTGATTGTGAGAAACAAAATAAAATCCAGCAGGAAAAACGCAGTGCGGAAAAGTGTTCTTTATTTTTTTGTATATATTTTTCATATTATTAAATGTTTATATTATTATAATTATAAATATTACTATTATTATAACTATTGCTATTATGTTCTGTTTATGTATTCACTGTATTTCATTTTTTACTTTTAGTTTTTTTAGTTTGTTTATGTATCTTTCAATGTAGAAACAAATGCTTTTGTTGAACCTTGATGTCAGAATTGTTTTCACTAATCATTACACTATATTACTGTTATATTAAATCTATATCTAACATAACTATTGTATTTCATGTTATGTCAAAAAGACAAAAAGCTTCGACTGAAACGTGTTTAAACCATTCGCGCGTGCTTCATTGTTTTTAATGAATAAACCTATAATCACTATTTACTATTAGCTGCCCAGTTTCAGGACAATCCCTTTGGTTTGAAATGCATCAGATTGGCAGTTTGCCCAGCCAAAGAGATATCATTGATCTCATTAATGACTTCAAATATCATAATGCATCTTTGAAATGTGCCTTATTAGACAGAAGTGGATCCCCGGATGGACCATCAGGTGGTGGCGGGGTGTATTAAGGGTGGAGCTGATCCTGGAGCTGTTCAGTGCTGAAACAACACGTTACATCACACTCCTCCTGTGGTGGTTTGACTTAACACAATTGAAGTTTAGATTAGTGCTTTCCCTTAATAATGCTTTTTTAAAGATTAAAACAGTACACATTTGAACGCTATCTGGTTTAACAGAGTCTCAGTCATGCTCTTCTTCTGATTCTCAAACCGTACACTCGGTTGGCACAGTTTTTCTTTTTGACCTTGATGTAAAACTTTTTCAAGAGAAGGAGGACATCTTTCTTTCCTTTTTTTCTCCACCTCTTACCTTCCGATCATAGTAGAGTGTTGCTGGACAGCCGCCTCCAACAGCCGCTCTAATATGGTCCACTCCGCCATGGTTGCTCATTCGGAGAAGATAACACTCAGGAGAAAATTGTGCAGAAATAAAAACCCGAGGATCGGATTATTCCTCTGGGAGATCTCGGAAAATATCCAGTGAAAGCTTGGATGTGTGTTCCTCTCCTCTCCGGTCTGTGATAAGCGCTCTGAGCCGCTGTGTTCTGCACGTAAGGCGGCTTCTGTGTGACTGCGCGCCGTGAGGAGCTCCGCGCGCGCTAATCCAGCTTTAAGTAGACTCCTTTGCGTCACACGAGCCCTGGCTGGTGGGAGCGCGTGGAAGCATATCCGTTTATCCACCGCTTCACGCGACCAGACGAGAGGAGTGTGCACACAAAGTGACAACAAGTTAGTTTAGCCTGTATTCGCACGACTGAGGTCAGAAAGAAAATGATCTGTGCACTCATGACACATACATACATGATTGATTTGATTTGATTAATTATAAGGACTGCAGAAGTAGTAGGCTATACATTGTTGAAGCTGTATTATTTGTAATGTTTCCCTTTTTAACAATTTTAAATGAATGACACACTTTAATAATACAAATGATTTAATTCCCATTTATCTCACCCTGAGAGAGATTACAATAAAACAGATTCTGTATTAATATTATTGTGTTGATGTTGTTTCTTTAGAGCTTAAAAGTCAACATAGGAGGTAAACAACACATGATTAACAGCTAGAGCCATTGCTAAAGTGACAGTGAGCCTATAACAACATACAGACCCTATCATAGGTTCTCTATTCATTATATCAGTGACTCCCCTCTTATTGGTCCCAGCATCAGTTGCCAACCTAAACAAATTTGTATTGTTGCTGCGTACATGTACCAAGGTACTTTTTAAAGTACCTTTGAGATAATTCTAATATATATACAATACAACTATATATTAAAACTTTAGACTTTAACATAAGTTGACATTCTCTCGTAGTCACACAACAGAGACGTGAAGAGCTGTCTGCCCATAGCTGATCAAAGTTAAAGGGACCCTATTATTCACATCTTCAGGTGTATATCAGTATGTAGTGTCTCTACTTTAAAGAGTCCTCTCCTGATGATGTTCAGGTTCATATCAGTATGTAGTGTCTCTACTTTAAAGAGTCCTCTCCTGATGATGTTCAGGTTCATATCAGTATGTAGTGTCTCTACTTTAAAGAGTCCTCTCCTGCTGATGTTCAGGTGTATATCAGTATGTAGTGTCTCTACTTTAAAGAGTCCTCTCCTGCTGATGTTCAGGTGTATATCAGTATGTAGTGTCTCTACTTTAAAGAGTCCTCTCCTGCTGATGTTCAGGTGTATATCAGTATGTAGTGTCTCTACTTTAAAGAGTCCTCTCCTGCTGATGTTCAGGTGTATATCAGTATGTAGTGTCTCTACTTTAAAGAGTCCTCTCCTGCTGATGTTCAGGTGTATATCAGTATGTAGTGTCTCTACTTTAAAGAGTCCTCTCCTGCTGATGTTCAGGTGTATATCAGTATGTAGTGTCTCTACTTTAAAGAGTCCTCTCCTGCTGATGTTCAGGTGTATATCAGTATGTAGTGTCTCTACTTTAAAGAGTCCTCTCCTGCTGATGTTCAGGTGAATATCAGTATGTAGTGTCTCTACTTTAAAGAGTCCTCTCCTGCTGATGTTCAGGTGTATATCAGTATGTAGTGTCTCTACTTTAAAGAGTCCTCTCCTGCTGATGTTCAGGTGAATATCAGTATGTAGTGTCTCTACTTTAAAGAGTCCTCTCCTGCTGATGTTCAGGTGTATATCAGTATGTAGTGTCTCTACTTTAAAGAGTCCTCTCCTGCTGATGTTCAGGTGTATATCAGTATGTAGTGTCTCTACTTTAAAGAGTCCTCTCCTGCTGATGTTCAGGTGTATATCAGTATGTAGTGTCTCTACTTTAAAGAGTCCTCTCCTGCTGATGTTCAGGTGTATATCAGTATGTAGTGTCTCTACTTTAAAGAGTCCTCTCCTGCTGATGTTCAGGTGTATATCAGTATGTAGTGTCTCTACTTTAAAGAGTCCTCTCCTGCTGATGTTCAGGTGTATATCAGTATGTAGTGTCTCTACTTTAAAGAGTCCTCTCCTGCTGATGTTCAGGTGTATATCAGTATGTAGTGTCTCTACTTTAAAGAGTCCTCTCCTGCTGATGTTCAGGTGTATATCAGTATGTAGTGTCTCTACTTTAAAGAGTCCTCTCCTGCTGATGTTCAGGTGTATATCAGTATGTAGTGTCTCTACTTTAAAGAGTCCTCTCCTGCTGATGTTCAGGTGTATATCAGTATGTAGTGTCTCTACTGTGACATGTCTCCATGCTTTAATGTTCAAAAAGCTCTTTATGTTTCTCATACTGCCTGTGCTGCAGCACCTCTTTTCACCCTCTGTCTAAAACCAGAGCCCAGTCTGCTCTGATTGGTTAGCTGGCCCGCTCTGTTGTGATGGGGCACACAAAACCTATACCTATAAACCTATATAGCTACACACTACAGGAGAGGGAAACCCCAAAGGAGCATAATAGGTTCTCTCAAAGACTGCCAGGTAAAGCAGATAGAAAGTCAGAGAGAGTGACGATATGATGTCACGCTAAGATTGTTTTGACTTGAAGATTTGAAAATGATTTATCAAAGTCAACTTTATTGTCAATCTCAAAATATCTTCTTTAGATAAAGAAGCTGACTGCAGACCCTGTGCAGGATACATATGATTGACATTTCTCCTACAGTACATATTTAGTTTGTCAGACATCAGTTCACTCTCCAGCTTCTAGTTCTCCAGTATTCTGCTCTTTTCCATTTCATCTGTTCATGACAGAGGTTGTGATGAAACTGTACAAAAGGTGTTTGAAAACAACAACCTCCTGTAAGAAACACTAAACACTAGAACTGAAATTTGCAGTGTGCCAAAACTATACTGAAGTTCAGCAAGCCCTAAGACAAACTGTAAGACAAGTAAGGCAGGTCTGAATGCAAAGCACGGTTAATTGAATTAAAGGCTGCTTGATGGTGTCCAGACTCAGTGAGCTGAACCAGAGGGAGTGGCAGCGTGGGGCTGGACATCATGCAGGCTCCATGTGTCCTCCCCCGTTTTGCCACTGTGAAGTGCACAAAGTGTAAAACAGAACAAACTTGTTTAAAAAAGGTGATTTCAGTCATAAATCATTAACAGGGATTCATTACCAGGTGATGTTGGGGACACAATGGAACTAAACCCTGGGTACATATTTTATTGTCACACACACACACAGACATTTTCTATTCATCATTTCAAAACAAATGTGATACCAAACACTGAGGATAGATATTAAGGTACACTTTTTGGCTTAATCGACCAGGTGTACACAACATTGATATATACTGACAATGTTCAAAATAGTAAACTGTTTGTTCCTGCAGAGTGTATTGCGATTTGAAAATTACAACAATATTCACCCTACATGCACATCTGCTTTACCCTACTCCGATACAAACACACACACACACACACACACACACACACACACACACACACACACACACACACCACACACACACACACACACACCACACACACACACACACACACACACACACACACACACACACACACACACACACACACACACACACACACACACACACACACACACACACACACACACACACACACACATATTTGCAGCTCGATCAAATATGAGTTTTGATTCACAAAGTGGACCTTTTCCCTGAGGAAATACTTCATCATCCCGCTTGGTTAGTTACGAAGAACAGTCTAAAGTCTCTTTTATGAGCTGTCAATCATCTCTATGAACATCTGTTATGCTCTCACATTCAAATATAGAACTACCATGTTACCCTACCCCAGTTACCTCTGCATGTTCTTAAGTTTGAGACTGGAAGCTACTATGTTCACTTTTTCATATAGTGCACAAGACAGCTCTCAATTTGTAAAAACAGTCCACTGAAAAACAATGCACAGATAATTCATCATGTTCAAGATATTCATTTGAGGGCGGGTTTTTCCAATCGATCACAGCTGCAGGATCTGGAGCAGGAAGTACTTCTTTGGCATTTCCTCCCCTGCTCCACATCTCCAGCCCCACCACAGGGTTTCATCCGATCAAAGAAAGAGGTGCCCAGGGCAGGAGAGGTGCCCCAGGATTAGGACCTGTGTCCACATGTACTTAAGCAATGTCACAGATTAAATTACCCAGTAATCATCCGCTGACCTATAAAATCTGCAGTTGTGATGGGTCGGCTGTATCCAGGTTTCCTCAGTCAGTCAGGGAACACTCCCTCCATGATGCAGGAATGTCAAGGGCAATCAGAGAATACATGATCAGTGATGATATTTGTGAGACAGCTAGACAGAGAAACAGACTCAAAAACGGACAGACAGAAGAGACGGTACAGACAGTAACACATTCATTTCCACCTTGTAAAAACTAAAAATCTCCTAATCTTTAAATCCCGGTTTACCTAAAGGCAGCTCAGCAAGGGTGTGATGGATTTGAGGTAAGTCTATCAGTTTCATGTTTATGATAATACTGCATTCTAGCCACTGACTGCCTTTAATAAATAATGATCAGAACAAATTCCCATATCTCTTTGGTGTCATAGTAGGGAGCTAAAATAATAACAGTAGCAGTAAGGTAGCATGTTCAAATGTTGTTTTAACAAGGAACATCATTCAAGTGTCAATAGGCAGCTGTTGTGTTAAATGGTTGCTTTACCTTTTGAATAAAATATGTTTTATTATTAGCAAAAGATCTGAGGGAGATATAACATGAAACAAAAACCCATTTATATTTCCTGTGCAGGTGCACAAAGCTCATCATCATCATCATCATCATCATCATCCATTATAAACACACAGGCTTTGGGAGTGACGAGTACATGTGATGAGTTTATATAATCAGGATATACTGGTATATGCTTTTGATGAATGCACTAAGCTCAAAAAGCATTGTAAACTATTACTGTTACTACATTTTTTATATGAAATATATTGGTCTCTTATTTCCTAAGGTTACATTGTCAAAGTCAAAGTCAAAGTCAAAGTCAGCTTTATTGTCAATAATTCTACATGTTGTACATCCAGAAATCTCGAAATATCGTTTCCCGCAGTCCTACAGTGTGACATATATACATCAAACAAAAAACAAAAAGGGCCTAGATAAACATGGTATACATTAAACAAAACAAAGGGCTTAGATAACCGGGGTATACAGTTTAAAATGTTAATAATATAATTTAAGTGTTCAAAGTACAGTTTCAGTGCAGTAGCAGCGGAGATGGGCAGAAAAGTGAGTTAGGGGGTTAGAGTCCAGGACCATTTGGGGCAGGGGAGAAAGGTCGGAGGCAGGGTGGAGAGTTCAGGGGAGAGATGTCAGAGGGCGGAAGAGAAGGAGTTCAGCAACCTGACCGCCTGGTGGAGGAAGCTGTTGCCCAGCCTGGAGGTGCGCGAGCTGAGGCTGAGGAACCTTCTTCCTGAAGGCAGGAGGCTGAAGAGGCTGTTGGAGGGGTGGGTGGAGTCACACACAATGCTGAGTGCTTTGCGGGTGAGGCGGGTGTTGTATATGTCCTGTAGTGATGGGAGTGAGGCACCGATGATCCTCTGGGCAGAGTTCACTATGCGCTGCAGGCTCTTGCGGTCGGCGGCGGTGCAGCTTCCGAACCACAGCGTGATGCAGTCTTCTTTCCCCCGTTATCTTTGTTCCTGTCTGCTCGGTAGCTTGTTAGCTTGTCTAGCTGAATAGCGGAGTCAGGGATGTTGTTGTGGAGCCATGTTTCCGTGAACACGTAAACACAGCAGTCTCTCACCTTACGCTGGGTTGATCGTAGCAGGCGTATGTTGTCTATCTTGTTATCCAGTGAGCGGACATTTGCCATAAGTAGTGATGGAATTGCCGGCTTGTGTGGGCTAGCCTCTAGCCTAGCCCGGATACCTCCACGTTTGCCCCTCTTCTGCTTCCTCTCACATCGTCGGCAGCGTCTCCTTTCCGGGTGGGGCTCGACGCGAGACGGGTAGCAGAGGAGCTCCAGGCGGCTGAGTTCCTCTACAAGTTTAGCTTCCAAATTGAAGAAAGTTGATTCTCTTCCAAGAAGAAACTCACGGCTGTATTGTTGTCCTTTACGGTATAAGTCCAACGGAGACGACGAACATAGTGACAAACTCGACAGATCTGACGAACAAGACGAAAACACTGTTTTTTCTAGACCGCGAGGGGCCGCTGCGACTGCCATCTAGTCTCTGTGTGTCATACACTTAAGTAAAACACATCTTATCCCTTTAAGAGCCAGCGCCACCATTTGGTAGAGCACATTTTGTGTCTTGATATCTCCATCTGATTCAGCCAGCTCTACCATTTGGTTGACATTTTATGCACAAAACAACCTCTCGATGTCACTGTGGTTCGAACAGAATGCCCTTCAGCTAGCTTCCACTGAGAAAGTTGGCCTACTAAAAATCACTGCTGACAAAATCACTCCTTTTGGTCAACTTTTGTAAGGTAACCATATCATTTTTGACATATTTTAGTGTCAGAGCACTGACTGAACATATTTAGATAACTTGATGCACAAAAAAAGTTTTAACAAGGGTGTAATTATTTTTTGGAAAATATGCTCAACCAATCGGTCGATTTGGCCTTTTATGGTAAACTAGCAATATGACTTTTTCAGAGTTTCATAGATGTTTTCCAATAAAATATGGTAAATAAATGGCTAGATTCATGGTAATATTACTAAATCTAGTACTGCCTTATGAGTCTCAGAGTGAAAGAGTGATAATAATTTATATAGCAGCTTTCATGCATGGCATTCAGCCCAAAGTTGCACACAGATGAGCAAGTTAGGCCAACACAGGATGTAGACATTTGCTGTTAGGCCAGTGGTTTCCTGTTAGGCCAATTCAGCATATACAGTAAGATGAGCAAGTCTTTTTTTTATTATGCAAAACCCTTAACATTACTTTTTTCCATTTTGTTTTTTTTCTTTTACAATTATAATTTATTATCTTTGGTATCTGGTTGTATATATTGCTCATTTTCCATAAAAGAAAAAAAATGTATTTCAGTTTGTGTTTTATTTGAGTTTGATGCATACAGATACTGTACTGTATATGATGATTGTTGAAAATGCACTTTTACCATAAAAGGCCAGCTCGACCATTTGGTTGAGGCTCATAAAAACAAAACTGTGTGGTCAGTCAAAACAAATATTATTTGTGGCCCATTTGATAAAGAAAATGCAAACAAATAATTTTTCCATAGCTTTTTTCTTGGTCTGGTGGTTAAAGGGTTATTGTTGTATATTTTCTCTTGTTTTTATGTGTATTTCATTTGATATTTAGGTAATCCGAAAGTAACGGAAAATAATCAGGTTACATTCATTTATATTTTAATACTCAGATAAGATTACTTATTAATTTTTTTTAAATGTAACTAGATATTGTAACGGATTACACGTTTAAAGTAACCCTGTTGGTACCCATACTGTATTTCAGAAACTCTCTCCTGGCTGAACCCCACCAGCATGAAACTGCTGCCACCTTTTGGTGAAACTACAGAAGTGCAGTCAGTTGAATACACAGACCGGGGAGAGAAGTGAACTCTGTGTACTGTTTGTGAGGACAGTGTCTATTCTTCTCGGACAAGACTTTAAAATCTAGGGTGTTGTAAGACACCAGATCCAGTTTCTCATGCTCGTTCATGTGTTTCCAGTCAATTGCTCTGACTTTTTTTTATCACAGTGCAGAATGTATATGTTTGTTTTCACATTTAGAGTTGTTTATTTACACTCAGCTGCTGAAGGAGAAAGTTTCACTGTGCTCACACAGGAGTGACCAGGATTGGCTTTCTATTAGTTAGGTACCCAATAATGGTCCAAAAGCAAAACACACAACAGGGGAATAATGCTTTCAGTTTATATTGAATAATCACCTTTATTGGCCAAGTATGATTATATATTTAATTAATTGTATGGGCTTTCAGCGTGTGCATGCATGTTGGAGCAAGTGTTGTAACTAACGTTTTTTATATTAATTAAAATAAACATAAATAGAGGTTAATACAAAAATGCAATTCAATTCAATTAAGTAGCTGCATTGACTCAAACATAAAATACTTTCGAAATAATTAATACTCATTATAAAAATAACTATTTTATAAATTACATAACATTACACATTAATATTATCTTATTTAGTAAGACTTCATTTACACCATGTTGCCTCTTGGGAGTGTTGGGGAAATACTTTCCAAGGCCCATAACTTTGACCCAGTGTATCAGTTCATACTGTCCTGACTGAGCACACACACCTGTAACCTTGGCTGCTGTGCTCTCAGTGTTTTGTCTCCCTGTTCCTGCCTGTTGGCGTCAGCTGATAGAGGTGTTATGATTCTATCTTGTTATGCACAATGTTGATTATTCTCTCTGAACTAGCTAAATACACGGGTCTGGGGTAGAGTTCTTCAGAATTGACGTGGCAACTCTACCGTGAAGTCAGAACCTCTGACTCTGTGACATGTCTTGTGAATTCTCCGGCCGAAGCTCCAAATAAACCATCAGTGTTTGACATCAAAGCTCCAGCTCTCCCCGTGTCTCCTTTGAGTCGGTGACTCCTCCTGCATTGCTACACAGAGGTTTCCCCCACAAATTGGCGTTGTCGGCAGGATACCAACAAATCTTCAGAACTGGTAAGTGTAATTTCAAATCCACATTTGGACATTGCCTTACCAGAATCTGTGATTGACGGTATCCTAAAATTACCTGTGAAACTGAGCGGTTGTGTTTCGTTTTTGGTTAATGAACATTTGGGGTTAGTATCCCCAGGGAATCAGTGTCTGGGGACTCTGTACGCGAGGTGCGTGCATTACCTGATGCGCCACAGTTCCCTACATTGCTGGAGGAACTGGTGCCGGTCCGGGGTGCATACATACAATTATAGGCTAATTGATCACGGGCGGGCAGTGGCATGCGAGTGTAGAACAAGACTGTGTTTCATCGTTGTAATGAACTCGATAGCGAGGGGCATGGGGGCTAAATATTTTTTAAACCCTTCATAGATTACAAATCCACTGAGAAACGAACCTCCGCTCTCCACGGTCACGGAATTGCTGGAGATGACCCAACTATATAGGCTGGTCCGTACAGGACAACACATCCTCACTCCCAGGTCGGCGTATGTTGACGTTATGTCAAGGTCCCCTGTGGTCTTTTTCCAACGCAAGGGGGCGGCCCTTAGCGTACATTTTCAACTTTCCGGGATGTCCATAGGCTTCTTGAGATCGCGAGCGAATGCTTCACGCAGCATACGTTGCGAGACTGCATTGCATTAAAAACATGCGAGACATGCCAAACACGTCATATGACGCGTCGCATCTGCGCCCAGGGAGCAGGGAGACCCCGAGGGTGTTTCTCAATCTCGAGTACGCTTGCTTGGTAGCACATGTCTGCCGAGCATCTTGCTTCAGAAGCAAGTCAAGAATACTTCCTGACATTTGGAAAACGAAGAGTGGAACAGGCTAGCAAGTGTGCAGGTGTGCGTCATATGAGAGGCCCCGCCTTACATCTTCCGCCACAGATTTGGGGAAATTGGTCCGTGCGCAAAGCATTGTGGGGATTTTAAGACCGCAGAGTCTACACATGTGCAGCCTCGAAATTTCTCCAAACGGAGTACGCCGGGCTCGGTAGATTTCCAAGTATGCTGGAGATTGGAACAGTACTTCGGCGGCACTCGATGACGTAGTATGCTTGAAATAGTGGCTCTGAAGCAGCTTTACTCGCGATTGAGAAACACCCCCAGATCCGTATTCCCCGTATTTTTTTTACACACACACACACGCACACGCACACGCACACGCACACGCACACGCACACACACACACACACACACACACACACACACACACACACACACACACACACACACACACACACACACACACACACACACACACACACAAGGTTAAAACATGTGGGACAGCAGTGAGAATGTGAGGCGCCTGCTATGAGAAACAGTTTGTTGCTTAGACTATACTCAAAGAAAGCTCGACTGGAGAATTTAAAATAAATCAAAGCAACTGTACATTAATTAAATACATTTGACATTTGGCTTGTGATACCGATCTCTGTCTGTTATGATTTGAAAGTCTCATGATTTAAAGTGTAGGCCTGTGAAGGAGAGGCCCTTGGAAAACAACATCTATTTTTCTAGTAATTACTTATTTTAAAGAGATTATACTTTTTAAAGAATTGCTCAATTCATTTAACACATTTATTATGCACACAATAAAAACTTCAACAAATATATTGATCCTGGCTTAACCAGCGACCTTTACTCTTTTGTTCATAAGCTCGGTTTCAGAAAACTTGTCAGTAGTTTAACAACTATTAGAATTGTAGTAATGTCTATGGAGACCAAATTGGTTGATACGAGAAATAATTTGAAGCAGTTTAATAAAGAATGCTTAATCTATATTTAAACTCTAATTGAAACTTCAACTTATATTAATTATCTGATTCCAGTGGCCAGTTGGAACAGATAATCAACAAAGTTTCCATTTTGCAGCAACAGCGCAAAAGGTTTCTACAATAATTCGTATCATGTCTGAGTCTAGTTCTGTCTTATCAGCTTTGTTTTGGAATGTGTTCAATACATTACGTTTATTTATGATTACCATATAATACATAGATTTAAGAATAAATGAAACAAATAATACAACATTGACCTAAAACAGCAGACAGATTTTGCAACCCTGACCTCCTCAGGCAGGTTGTTTACGACTAGCAGTGATGCCTCTGAGGGTCTCGGGGTGCAGGACGGGGCATAGGGTTTATAAAAGGTCACAAACATATCTTAACATACCAGCAATACAATTTAAGAATGTATTCTTAAAACAACATAATCTTCTTTTCTTCTTACACCTACAGCGCACACCCTGAACCGTGTGCTTCGTGTTTACATTTTCCTCTGCACACTCAGATGCAGGACATAAAAACACTCTTTTGCTATTTATTTTCATTTTCCAGCACATCTATACTACCAGAATTTTGCTTTACATCTTTATATTATTTGGTGAGTTAACTAAAACTTATTTAACCCTGGCTATGGAACGGCAATGGCCGTGGCTGTCTCCTCCTGATTGGTGGAGTTGGCCCAATAGCCGTAGCGCCACTGTCCTGACGTCCGGACAGTGTTCAAATCTGGATCAGTTTCGTGGCACAATTCAAACGGCATCGAAAGATAATCTTTCTCTCTCCATTGACTTCAATGCATACTTTTTCCGAAATAAGGTCCCATGGAGGAACCCGGAAGTTTGACGGACATTACCCACAATCCTCTGTTGCAACAGGCAACAGCTTCGGTTCATGTTAATTTACAAACTCTTCAACTAAAACCGTAGTTATATTTAAAAACATGTTAGAAGGCCTCACGAAATACTTTAATGTAAATTAAAATTTAAATGTGAAGGAATGTGTGTATAACAAAATACATAAACGAAAACTAAACCGGAAACAGACATAGGCAAGATCCTCAGCTCGATGATTGGATGGTTTAGCCGCAATGCACGCTGGGATTTGGTGTTTATGCGATGTGAAATCCGAACACATTTTTTAAAAATAGAATAATACTTTATTCCGAGTGTGCTTGCTTTTCTCTTTGA
This sequence comes from Trematomus bernacchii, assembly GCF_902827165.1. Classification (NCBI taxonomy): domain Eukaryota; kingdom Metazoa; phylum Chordata; class Actinopteri; order Perciformes; family Nototheniidae; genus Trematomus; species Trematomus bernacchii. The sequence goes on from NW_022987803.1 coordinate 5,314,819, forward strand.
AAGTCATCACATAACGGCATTGTAATACACGGTTCGGCTGCATTAAATATTACATATCTGCCATAGTTAACTCTATTTATAGAGCCCTGATGACAAGACTTCTAGAGAAACAGGAAGAACTGCCGCCAAAACTGAAAACTTGACGTGGATCTTAAATATATAAGCAATTAAACAACATCTTACATTTCTTTTCACACAATACGTCTCCTTGCAGTATCAACACTAATTCGGCTGACTTTTATATTTGATCCAATTGGTAGATAGGCTGTATTTACGCCATAACGGTGCACAGCTGATAGAAAGGGACACCTACTGGTTAAAGCACGTTATTGCATTTTATAATTTTATTATTCTTATGACAAGTTTTCTGAAACCGAGCTTATGAACAAAAGAGTAAAGGTCGCTGGTTAAGCCAGGATCAATATATTTGTTGAAGTTTTTATTGTGTGCATAATAAATGTGTTAAATGAATTGAGCAATTCTTTAAAAAGTATAATCTCTTTAAAATAAGTAATTACTAGAAAAATAGATGTTGTTTTCCAAGGGCCTCTCCTTCACAGGCCTACACTTTAAATCATGAGACTTTCAAATCATAACAGACAGAGATCGGTATCACAAGCCAAATGTCAAATGTATTTAATTAATGTACAGTTGCTTTGATTTATTTTAAATACTCAAGTCGAGCTTTCTTTGAGTATAGTCTAAGCAACAAACTGTTCTCATAGCAGGCGCCTCACATTCTCACTGCTGTCCCACATGTTTTAACCTTGTGTGTCTGTGTGTCTGTGTGTGTGTGTCTGTGTGTGTGTGTGTGTGTGTGTGTGTGTGTGTGTGTGTGTGTGTGTGTGTGTGTGTGTGTGTGTGTGTCTGTCTGTGGGTGCGTGTGTGTGTGTGTGTGTGTGTTTGTGTGTGTGTGTGTGTGTGTGTGTTTGTGTGTGTGTGTGTGTTGTGTGTGTGTGTGTGTGTGTGTGTGTGTGTGTGTGTGTGTGTGTGTGTGTTAGTAAAGTCAATTTAAATTGTTGAGTGTTTTTTGTCTTGTTTTGTTTCAATTGATATAAACCATGCTCTAAAAACTGTGTAATCTGGGATCAGATAACTTTCTCTCAAAACGTCATTGAAAATGCAGTTTTGTTGTAAGGGAATGTAATTTAAAAAGATAAAAGGTTGGACAGTGAAGAGAACAAAAGCTTATGAATGTGTAACTTATTAAGATGCAGAGAGAGCCAAGTCAGTAAAAAGTGAAAAAAACGGCATTATGTACAGGAAAGATACGTGTAAACTGCCATATTGGTCTTAATATTTGCCTGTTGTTTATGCATTTAAAATCCCAACTTTATTGTTACTATATTGTAACTGCACAACTCTTTTGGAAGGACAGGGAAGACTCAAATAAAAAAATAAAAAATCCTTTTGTAACTTTTTAAAAATGTTTATACACTCCAATAGAGTAAGGCTTAATGATACTTTTTAAGCACCACATCACTTAGACAAACACTGAACAAACTGAAACGTTGACTTGAATTAAATGTATTATGTGAACAAATTTCACATAACTGTTAGGTTAGTAGACATTAAGTTGAACCTTATATTTGTTATCTAAATTAATATTATTGCTTGCAACTAACCTACTACAGTTTAATACATTTAGTCAACGTTTCAGTTTCGACATAGGCTACTGTATATTCTACAGCAGGCAACCAACATATTGTGTTGTGCCACACATGATGAGGAAGCTATCCTGATGGAGCAGCGATGGGCTCCTTTCTATTTTTGACAAATTGAAAGTGAGATTTTTGTTTACAATGAAGAAAGAAAAAAAAAAAAGCTCCCTCCCCACTCCCTCTGCAGACTGCCCGTGGGACATGACAATCCCCGGACTCCATCTCTGTGGAATGATGCAAATGATGACAAATTCCTTCATCCCTCATCATGCGCGTGAGGCTAATCGCTGTAACACACAGGGATGGGCCGTCTTGGCACTTAGCTGAGGGGCTGATCTGCCTGACTGAATCACTCAAGGGGGGGGGGGGGCGCTATCAGACCGCTGTCAGGCCGCTCGGCACTCTGGTCCGGGCCTCCGCTCATTCAGAGGCAGCACTCACCTCCTCTGTGATGATGAAAAACATTATTCCCATTTGTCACAGGATGAGCCAGTCAATTCCTTTTAGATGCTACACGTGTCAAAGGACTGCGCTTTTGATTTTTCAATGGCTCCAAGGCTTTGGTGTCCCAAGCTAAATGTTCCTGTAATGTTTCTACATGCTTTAACAGTGTCTGCTATACTGACTTTATATCTCATATGTAATCATAATCACATTATGATCAATCAATCAGTGGAAGTAAATCATTTCAAATGTCTTTCAACGTCGTTTTAAATGAAAGGACGTGTCATGTTCCATGTTTAGTTTGTTTTATACTGTACATTATATACTTTGGTCTAGCTTGTAAATGGTGTTTCTCACATAGTTGAGAAGCCTTGTCAAGTGGATAGAATATTTACACATATGGTTTTTGATTTGATTCAATGAAAAAAAGAAAAAAAAGACCACATGACCAGTAAACCAGCAAGTAGTGCTAGCTTTTATGTGTAATAAGAAATGTAAAACAAAATTGTTAGCTAAGAATCCCTTTTCCTTTAATGACCATGATTCATGATGATCCTTTGTTTACTTCTTGTGACATCAGATGACACACAGGCTTCTATTGGCTAGCGCTCCAACACATTGGACGTGTAGGCTTAAGGGCGAGACATCTCTCAGCGGTTGACCAGTCACAACAGAGCCGGCCAGCTAACCAATCAGAGCAGACTGCGCTCTGGTTTCAGACAGAGGGTGAAAAGAGATGCTGCAGCACAGGCAGTATGAGAACAATAAAGATCTTTTTGAAGATTAGAGCATGGAGACATGTCCCAGTAGAAGCACACAATATATTTGTGTGTGTGTGTGTGTGTGTGTGTGTGTGTGTGTGTGTGTGTGTGTGTGTGTGTGTGTGTGTGTGTGTGTGTGTGTGTGTGTGTGTGTGTGTGTGTCAGCTGAGAGGCTGTGGCCTGCCTGAGTAAAACACCAGTGGCAGGAACTTGGCAGTGCACAGTAAGCATTTCAAAGTCCACTGATACCCCTTTCACACCAGCGCTTTTCCAGCTCCTGCTGGGAGCTAGAGCCTGAAAAGCGCCGGTTTTTCCTGTTCACACCGCAGCGGCGGCGCGTCATAGCTCCGGAATGCGGTTCACTTCCAGCTCCAAAAAATTGTCGGTCCAGAGGCAAGAGCTTCGGAGCTATGACGCGGCGTCGCTTACGTCTCTTACGTCGAGGCGTGCAGGAAACCTTACTTTGACCATCCGTTCGCTGTTATTGATCATTGTGGAGATACATGGGCTATACAGGTTGTCATGTCCGACTATCAGAAGTAGAATCATAATGAAAAATACGCCGGTAAAATGTGCCTATAGAAAACGGCTTAGCAAGTAGTCAGTTTAGCTTCGGTTGCTATGCTAACATCACCCATGTTATACCAGAGAAACTTTCATAACAGCGTTGTGATGCCAAACAGCGTCAATTCAGACTGACACACATTCACTTAAGGGGAACTGGGGATATGTATCAGCTGCTTGTGTGACAGTCAGACAGTGAATACTTTAGAGCCGTGTGAGCTAACCCGGAGCTAACGGGAGAATAAACTCCCGTGGAAGAGCAGCCAGCACTGCAGCGGTCGGTAAATGCTGAAACACATTAATAAACAATGAACCACGGCACTCTGGAGAAAAGTATAAGGTTGGAGAAGTCGTTATTTAATTTAAGCTGGCTTCGTATGATTAAAAGCAACACGATCATCGACCCGACGCAGTCCCCGGCCCGTTGTTGTTGTGGGAGAAAATCAGCGACGTAAACTGTGACGTCATGACGCAGCAGCGGCAGCTCTGGGCAGTGTGAACAGAGCGGGAGCTGAAAAGGGAAACGGGAGCTGAACCAGAAAAGCTCTCGCGAGGAGCTAGAAAGTGAAAAGCGCCGGTGTGAAAGCCGCATCAGAGCATCTTCCATACGTCACACAGACTCTGTGGGAGAGGGAAAGAATCATCTCTATTTACCTTGCACTTTCCTACAGCACAGACTCTAAGAAGCCTTGAAAGCAGCAAGACAGTTGAGGATAGAAATGTAGGCCATGCCTGAGCCCTCCAATGTTCAAAATGTTGTACAGTCTTTTTGATTGTTTTAGCCTTTACCAATAATGCAAACTAATTTCAGATGCTCCATAACAGTACACACAAAATATGTTGCAAAAACAAAACTTCCTCTTCCATTATTATTAAATATATGTTTTTCTTTCACATGAACTTCAAGACTTTCTATGACTTACTCTCTACTGGTTCTAGGTGCAGGATTTTACAGACTGATGGTGTAAAAATAACACGTATTTTCTTTATCCTGCGCTGCACAGTCATGCTGCTTAGTTCCGTTACAAAGATTATTACTGCTTGTTTGCCTTTGGGCATATAGTATTGTAAGGACAAATTCAATAGCTGCCAATAATTGACACTTTGCTACAGGTTGTACACACTTTTGTTATTTGTACCAAGTCATGGACAAGCTTGGCTAACCCTAACCCTAATGATGTTAGCAAAAAACATACTTGTTATTGTCAAGCATACTTTGAGTTTTATACCAAACCTAGGTTTTTTTTTTATTAATTTCTTTTTTTATCATTTTACTTTATTTAAAATATGTTTTCCCTTGCTTCAGGTGCAGGACTCTGGACACGGTGATGAACCTATGTTGGGCTTCACAGGCAGGATTTATCACCAGAGGGCAGCAGTAGGACGTGACTGAGAGCTGCTTGCACTCTGAATTAATCACACAAAGATAATGTCATCATTTAGAGTGATGGAGAAAAAAGCCATTGTCTCATTGCTTTATAATCTCTTAATAAGTCTTAATAGCAACATTGGGAGAATTTATTGCACTTTTAATGAGATCTCACCATTTATAACACTAACACATCATTTGTGAGGAGATTTCTACCAGCAAAGAAACTGTCCTTTGCATGTTGGGGTCTCACACACCGGCTCCACCCTATCAACTCACTCTTGTCCTTCCAATTAATTCTTACCCATGACCAGTCTCATCTCCTGCGACATGGCAGGACAGGGCCAGTCGTGATGGATGTGACATTAACGGGAAATGAAGCCGGGGAGATGCAACGCCCCAGTCCAATAGTGGCATTTGTCACTGCCCTGGTCATGCAGATTGGGCCAGCCTTGCCCGCTGACTAAGATTAATGATGACTGTGGTCCTGTCTTTGTCTCCATGTGTGACTTCCCCAAGCATGGCACCGTCTCCAAACATGACCCGCCTGATATTAACCCCGCACTGATCGGAGACACAACACGCACCCTGACATGGAAATATTGGCTCCTTTCACATCTGTTTCTTTCACATTAGCTTTGAGTGAATGGGGATGGGGAGATGTTACACTGAAAAAAAGAGAATAGTTAGACCGACCTAACCTTTAAATGGTTTCTGTATCCTGTGGGATGCAGTCCTTTGACAGGCTGTAATATGGGAGTAATATTGGTATTATATAGGCGTAATTTTAGTGTTATAAGCATGTGTTTTGGGTGTAATAATGTTGATATAACAGTGAAATATTGGTATAAAATAGATCAAAAATGGGTTTAATAATAAATAAATGTATGACCTTAACGTCACATTTTGAAGTAAAATCAGGCCTAGCCTATACATTAGAAGAAAGCCATTGATTCATTTTCCAAAATAATTTATATGTGCTTATTAAGGTTTAATTGATTTATTACTGATGACATGCAAATAGAATGATTTATTTCCTCTAAATACATAAACAACAAAATGTAATCAATTGAGATGGACCATTTTACATTTGATATGATACAGTATTTGTATATATAACAAATATCATTTGCATGCAACACACCTACCTTTTTTTAAAGTCACTGTAACTCTCGCTGGACGTTGAAGCAAATTCACTTAGTGGAAAAATGGTGGTAATACACTGCCGTTCTGTGACATCATTTGTGCCCAAAAGGTTTTTTCTCAGGCACTTATATTGGGAAAACGACGTATGTAAATCAGTGAATGATCTTTTTGGAGCTTAATAAACTACCCAGTGGGAACACTTTTATAGCCATTATTTACACCATTAGAGTCTAAATGTTGTAAAATGCGCTGAAAGCTGAATCCAGAGTTATTTTCTATTTCCATTCATTTAGATTTTGTACCTCTCCTGGGACATGTCTCCATGCTTTAATGTTCAAAAAGCTCTTTATTTTTCTCATACTGCCTGAGTTGCAGCACCTCTTTTCACCCTCTGTCTGAAACCAGAGCCCAGTCTGCTCTGATTGGTTAGCTGGCAAGCTCTGTTGTGATTGGTCAACTGCTTAAAGATTTCCCGCCCCTTAGCCTATCACATACAATGTGTTGTAGTGCTAGCCAATAGAAGCAAGAGTGTTAAATTGTGATGTCACTATGTTATGGAAGTAAACAAAGGAGTCAAATGGAGGCGTTTCAGGCAGTGTGTGGGAACACTGGGATTGTTGCCTATGCAGACCATTTACATGAACAAAAACCTATAGAACACACAGGACAGGGAAAACCCCCAAAAGAAAAATCTCCTTTAAGGAAATCTAAAGTGCGCATGTTCTATCGGCCCAAGTCCCCGGATGATCCGGGTACTTTTTTTAATCTACAGTCGCTCCATTCTGGGCTTCATCCGCACTGAGCAACTACACTCATTGGAATAAATGGGGCCCCACCTCTGAAGATGTATCCAGTTCTCTTGATACATCCACATGTCAGACGCACGCTACCAATGGAAACATAATGGATTCACTTTTACTGATAAAATAATTTGAGGTCAAGGCAACAAACTATAATATTACATTGATATAATCCACAAAAGTAGACTGCAAACACTGGAGCACATAGCTAAATCAGACTCGTTATGTTACTATACTCAAATACACAATTTAGAGTGTAGTTTTGATTAATATATTTAGAAATATCTAATTTCAATATGGCAATTGTGGCTGAATAAGGATCAAAACACAGAAAGTCATAACAGAATGAAACGTGTTCTATGAAGCAGCCGGTGTGTATTTGAACTAGAGTATACCAGGAGGACCACATCCTGGTTTGTAATAAAGAAATGGAATAACCTTAAGCACCATGCACCGCTGCACAGAAAATGGCTTTTCCCTGACAGATGAGGTGGCCGGGGAAGGCTCAGATGGATGGGGGATTGGGCCGGTTGTATAAGACTTCAGGGATGCAGCACATTCCCTTGGTCATCCATCATTCGCTGACACATCCACTTATATCCGCACCACACATACATACAGATGTGATCCTCTGTTTGATCAGCAATCTAGCCATTTCTACACAACGCACGTCCTGGCCTGGTCTGCCCTGCATTTGTCTGAATGTATGCATGATTTGCGTTGCATTCATGTTAACCATTTCAGAAACAGTTTGACTCGTAGACATGGTATGATGTTTCCCATAGTTGTGTTTTTTCTTATTTATTTCACCAATTTGTATTTAAATGTTAATTTGACTTTTAATTAAATGTTTTCTTCTTTGTTGCAATTGTTTTGAGCTGTATGTCTATTGTCTATTTCCCTCTTAATGTTTTTCAAACTGTGTGTCAAATTGAGCAACAAAAACATTTGAAATGATTTGTGTATGTACAAATACTTGGTCAATAAAGCTGTTTCTGAATAAACAAAATTAAAGCAAAGATAATTGCTGGTGTTGATTAGCATTTCTTTTTTAAAATTACATTTGACTTAATCTATGCCATAATAATATAAGCTGAAATAACTGTAAATGGAATCAAAATCAGTCAATTAAAATATGTAAATATCTGTGCATATTTGTTTTATATTACACTGAAATATGTTTGAAGTTAGGGATAGTGGTGGTCTAATGGATTGTGAGGTGGGCTGAAGATAGGAAGGTTGTGAGTTCAAATCCCGCCAGGAACACCACTAGTGTGGCCTTGAGTAAGGCACTTAGTCCTTAGTTACTCCAGGGAGATTGTCCCTGTAATTGGTCATTGTAAGTCGCTTTGGATAAAAGGGTCAGCTAAATGAAAGGTAATGCAATGAAGTTATGCGTGATAACCATTAATGTTAGCTCTGCTTGTTTATGATAACTTAAGATGGATACAGTTATTTCCAAAAGCTCAATTATCCACACATCTCCTGTGTGCACGAGTGAATAAAACAATGTCACTGCCTTAAAAAAGATATATGAGAAATGACCAATGACCATAAAGTGTATTCTAAAACTGTGGTTTGAAACCAGATGAAAAGTAAATTGACGACAGCTTCTGTCTGAGGAAACATCGCCATTACAGAAACGGACTTAATGACAGATTTCTCTGGGTTTAAAATAGTTGAAAACATTTCTTTTAAAAGTGTGTCTCTTGCCAAATATATCTAATATTAGCTAGTCAGCATGTGCTAGTTTGATGAACTTAAGTTTGAATATGTGTCTTTTGGGGGAACTATTATGCTTTATGGAGTTTCTCTTTCCTGTAGTGTGTTATATAGATGTGTGTGTGCATGTAAATGGTCTGCAAAGGCTAAAAAAGTCCCCCCCCCCCTCCCTGCCTGGAACTCCTCATTTGGAGTCCTTTGTTTACTTCCACAACATAATGACAATACTATAACACTAAGGAGTGGGACATCTCTAAGCAGTTTAACATTCACGACACAGTTAACCAATCAGAGCAGACTGGGCTCTGGTTTCAGACAGAGGGTGAAAATAGGTGCTGCAGCACATGAGAACAATAAAGAGCTCTTTGAACATGAAAGCATGGAGACAGCATTTGGAGTCACAGGAGAGGCACAACATACTAATGTATGAGTATGTCCTCTTTAAGGACAGCTTTGCCAGATGTGACATGTGTCTAAGCCTCAAAGTACTGTTCTGTTGCACTGAAACAACTGAACCGTTGACTTTAATTGAATGTCAACACATTTCTTGTAACTGTATTATGTTGGTTGAAAACAACATTGAGTAACGGGATGTGACAAGCCCCTTAAGAGATTTTGACCACACTATTTGTCTACATTTACTAAATAAACAGGTTCCTACCCAAAGATAGAGTCGAACTCCCACCTTATTGTAACCCTCACCCCACTGGGCGAACTTCCTCAGGGAATGGCAGCGAGGAGAAGAGCTATAGAGGGGTGGAGGTGGGGGAGGTTCTTAGTATTCTTGACCTCTTTGTGGTAGGTGGATCGATCTCTCTCCTCAACCAACATTACCCCTGTGCGGATGATTTGCCACCGCCATGTGCACTGCAGGAAAAGTGGAGGGGGGAGAGGGGGGGTGACACCATCTCCAGCAGAGTTTGGGACAAGGTAAACAGAGACGGCTGCCAAGAGGGCCCAGGGGAAGAGGCGTAATGTGGCTGAGGTGGTGGAGCAGAGAGATCCCTCTTTGTCCCAGGGGGATATGAATGTTGATTAAACATGTGCTCAACCTTGGATATTGAGTAATTGGACGTGGAGCAAATGTCAAGCGTTTGTTAATTTCAGCGTTGTGTGAGGGGTTTGTAGTCTGTGATCAGTGGAGGGAGCCGGGCTGAGAGCCGATGAAGCATGACTGGGGAGTCAGAGGGCCTGACAAACGCTCGCTTTTAGGCAAACTTCTGCTGCCCATAGGTCGTTTAAAATGTGATAATTGTGTAACGATACCCTGAATGAAAGTACTCTGTGTGTCTCTGTTACATATCTTTTCACCACTGGCCTCTAAAGGAATACTTTGACTTGTACTTTGGGCATTTTATTGAAAGCTGCTTGGAAAAAAAAGAAGAAATTGTACAATCCTACCCAAATTGAAAGCCACTTAAAAACATTTCAGCCTGTTACCAAAGGCACATTTCCCCTGTTTCCATGCAGTCCGATGCTGCCATACCCTGGCCTGGTATTGCTAGGTCCACGTGTCTTGAACACATTGCACATTGACTGACTTTACTCCTGTTATTGTCATGTGGTCATAAGTCTTCCCAAATGGCTCTTGCTCCTTTACTTGCGATTTAATTTATGGTATGTTAAAGAAATTGATTGAATATTTTGAAGTGGGTTTCTATAAGGTACTCATCTATAATCAGTGTATTCAATTGAGTGTATTTTTCTAAATAAATAATATTGTTAAAATATGTTTTCAGTTACCTGAATATGCGCTTTTTATTCACAGAATATGATGTTAAATATTCAGACAGAGATACATACTGTATGTGTGCTATGTGTACAAACATGTAATAATTATTCAACTATAGAAAGTATTGTCTTTGTGTTTTTTGGGCAGAATGCATTTAGAGTGTAATTATAATTCAACCGAATGCTACAAAAGAAAAAACAGTGCAACTGGCTGATTGAATTTACTGATTGGTTACCGGGACTCCTTGTGCGCAATTCAAATGGTTTCATGGTAAACATACTTACATCATGTGGCAGCTTGCCAAGTGTGAATTCAAACCTTTCCTCCTTGATAAGGTCTATAGTTGGGGTTGGTTTTGGTTTACATTGGACCGGCCCATAGTTATGCTTCTTTAGGCTTAGACTCCCGGGTGACTTTCACTGAGCTCCTCTCCCCTCCCTTCTCTCTCCGTGTGTCTCTCCCAGCGTCCCCCACTGTGCCAGGTTTTGCTCAAAGTGTCTTCCCAATAAGGTTCAGTTTGTTCTCGCCACTGTTCCCATTAGGAAATCCTGTTAGGGTCTCTGTTAAATGATATTGCCTCGACCCTAGTGTCCAAGCCAACTTCTGTTTTCCTGTGAAGCAATATAAATCAAATGCACTAGGTTTATATTTTAAGTAGAAATGTATTTGATCCTAAGATTACTGGAGGACCCCGAACTGGCAGCATCACTTTAAAATCAATGTTATAAGTCTCTGGAATCTAGTGTTCACATTTCAGAACTGGGGAAATGCACTCAGTTCTCTTGGTCATTTTACAGGAGCTTATAGGCCAAACAATGTTTTACTGTCTTTATGTTTGGAGACTACAATAGAGATATTTACAATAGTCCACACTGATGGAAATGATCATCTTGTCTGCACATGAGACCTCTAATTGTTTTTTAAGGAAGTATATCAGGCAAGTTATGCTTTAGTTCATTTAATACCTTTATCAGTGTAGTGTCTTAAAACAGATTGGAATCTGCCCAAAAGAACAATTAGCAAGTTGAGTTTCTCTGTTTAATAACGCTCAGTCTTAAGTTAATTATAACTTGATAATCAATTATTTAATAATGAACCACTCGTCAAAAAACATTGATCATTTCTTGATTTATTATGAATCATTACGACTTATAACTGTTATCTCTGTGTCTGTGTGTGACTTGAAGTTGCTCACATGCAGGTGAAGAAAAGGGCCTGATTTCTCTATGTCTATTCTGTAATCTGCATCTGGGTAATCACATTTCTTTACATTACATTACATTTCGCAGAGCTTTTATACAAAGAGCCTTACCATAAGTGCAATAAACCATACAGATACAAGTTCAGAACAACAAGAAACGTGCTGGCTTATTCACTTCAAATCATCCAAACCATTTTTACTGCTGGTATTAGTTTGAAATGAGTTCAACCTTTAAAGTCCTGCATCAGTTGGCTGTAATGGCCCAGGTCCCAGTTAAACAGGTGTGTTTTCAGTCTGGAGGAGGTTGTAAAGACTTTCTGTCAGAAACTTCCTTTAACATTATGTTAAGAGCTTTGCAACCAAACATCTTCTATATTATTTTCTGAAGAAGATCCTGCAGCGACACTCCATGTTTAGCCCCAGTGGGAATAATTAAGGATGAGGCAGGGAAATCTCCTCCTCCTCTTCTACTTCCACCTACAGAAGTGCACGCTCCTCACATTTCTATTGTCTCTAATGTCTCTGGGCTCTGCGTTCTAAATGTGAACCCTGGACTTGCTTTTCTTCCAGTCCAATCTAATGAGCATCATCTCTGTCTAGGGATGCTGGCTGAGGCTCCCAGGTCTCCTTTGTGTGGCTGGACAGGTGTCTAACTGAATGATGAATGACCCTGTTTCTCCGCACATAATTGGCTCCTCGCTGTTTGGCCTTAGACTGGCTACATGTCTGCTGGGCAGCCACCTCCATCTGTCAATCAACAACCTGCTGCTGCCTGGCTGGACCTCTGATAGCTATGGTAATGCACAGCCCTCGCGCCCCATTGGCTGGAAGCGCGCTGGTCCAAGCTAATCCATTAAAGCTGTGACAGTAATAATCTCCCCCCAAACACAGGGTTCCCAGTGTGCTAAACGTTATTTGACCGTTCCTGTCACGTTGGTGCTGCCAGGCACACCGGCGGGGTGATGGATGAGCCTGGCCCCGGCTCGCTCATTCATCACCTGCTGACTTGTGTTTGTGTGCTGTTTCAATAATTTAATGATAACTGTGATTTTTGATTAGTTTCATTTAAGACCTGTCCTCTCACCGTTGTCAGATCTGCGAAGCTCTTTCTTGGGTTAAAGTCATTTCTTTCCATATGCATGCAAGGATAAGGATTATACATTGTAAGAATGTTGTTTTTGATAGGAGTCGAGGTTTAAGTGGTGAAATATCAGTGGCTGGAATCACATGTTCTGACAGGCAATAACCCCAAATGGACTGCTGACATGTTTAGGTTGTGGAGTAATGGCGCTGGCTCACTGTGAACGCTGTAATCAGGATCAAATGGCCTCACCTGACAAGACCAAATATACAACCTGTGCACTCTGGAGCACACCCATTAACTCCACTGGTTTATTTTGCTTTCTCTTTCAGCAGCTGGGGAGGGACGACCCCACTGTTCCCTACAAGGACTCACAGGCTGGCCCCATGTGTGACAAAGTATTTTACCGTTAGTGTTGCTTGTTGCATGATATTTCCTTGAAAAGTCTTAAAGTGTTAATCAAAGCAATAATACATCTACACTATAAAACAAATGAGACGCTTAAACTGCGGCAGTGGTTCAGTCTGTAGGGACTTGGACTGCGGACCAAAGGGTCGCCGGTTCACGTTCTGATCAGGCCAAAGAAATACGGAGTTTGGACTGGTTCTGGAGAGGAGCCAGTTCACCTCAACGCCGAGGTGCCCTTGAGCAAGGCACCAAACCCCCTCCCTGGCGTCGGCTAGACTGGCTGCCTCTACGCTCTGGATCTTCTCAATGCATGTGCATGTGTTCAAGAACATTACTGTGTATTTGCGTGTACTTACCTGTAAAATGCACGCAAAGTCCATCTTCTTCTTCTAGATAAAGACATATTTAAATAAACCATGTTTCTCATCTTTAAAAATGGTTCTCACAATTTCTTTACATCATGATATGCATCGGTATTTGGAGAAACCTTCTGATGTACTGTCACATCCATAGGTTGTCAATCTAAAGGTTATTACCTAACATGAGTTTGCCAGGACTGTTCTTTTAAGGCCTTCATTTATATAATGTACTAATCGCTTAAGTATTTAGATTTTCTGTCTATTTGTTACCCTAAATCAGGGGTGTCAAACTCAATTTCATCGCGGGCCACATTAGAATTATGGTTGCACTCAAAGGGCCGGTGGTAACTTTAAGACTATATAAATATACATAGATAAATATACATAATATATATATAAAATAATGTATTATTTTACAATATTTCCTCTGCATTGGATTATTATCGGATATGGTAATAACTTCATAATTAACTACGCCTGAAAGCATAAGTCTAGTAAGTAATTGCAAGTCTCTTCAGTGCGCATCTCACAAAATGAGATGCATTGTGGGACATGTAGTTTATGGTGCTCCTGTAAAGCGGCACGTGACCTTATAATAAACGTATTATATTCTTTGCAAGCTCTTGTGGGCCAAATCAAATGAAGTGGCGGGCCGGATTTGGCCCCCGGGCCTTGAGTTTGACACCCTTACCCTAAATGAACTGAAACTGACTCAGTGCATGGTTTTCAGCAGATGAACAGGACCAATGATTTAGCGGGACAACCCCTCAGTCACACGTCCTGTAACACTGTTCTACTTACGACAGCATTGCTTTTTTGTTGATTGATGTGTGGACTATTAGCCTTAGTGGTAATGAAATCCCCTAGACCAATAACAAACCATTTTATAAACAGTTGACATGACTTTAAATACACACTGCTGATCGTGATGTGTTGTTTATTACAGGCCTGTTTGTTCAATGTGTGTCTGGTGGTTGTCGTTCTCTATCATTCAAACACATGATGTTGCAGTGTGTGTGTTGTAGTTGGGATTTGGTATAAGTCAGAATATGTATTAAACAAAGAAGCCTAGCTTAATTATACATAACATGAGTTACAAATATGCCCAACCACATGCCTTTTTTAAATGTTTGGGGCCTGAGTTCAGTGCCTTGCTCAAAGACACACCCCCAGGAGGTGAACTAGCACCTCCTCCAAAAAAAAGAACCAGAACTAGACCAGATCCAATTGGTTATGAATTACGTTTGGTAGTCGAAAACATGGGAATTTTTCCATAAAGAAATCCCACCTTGCTTACATAAACATTACTAAGGAACCGACCATGGGCTAAGCAATGCTAACTACAGCCCTGGTCAGAATGCAATAACAATATATTTCTAAAATTTAACCCCAGCAACATTGCTAAACCAGAATAACTTTCATTCAGACAGGTCGGAAACAAGTTTTATACCCAGATTATCTAAATATGTATTTTTAATGGTTAAAATGAAAGTAAGAGCCCCTATTATGTCCAATTAATCGAACAAACTATACATGTATTTTTTGTTTGTTTGTTTTGATTGTTTTGTTCCCGTCACTTCTAAACTCCCAATAAATAGCATATTGACTGTGTTTTCTTTGTATTGTATTTGTAAATAGTAATTGGATAATATATGGGTAGAGCCTAAATATTTGAATTGCGTCAACATTTGCAAAGTTTTTGGAGATTTATTTTACTAAAAATGTATTTTTAGTGTATTTCTTGTATCGTAAGACACTGTAATAAACTAAATAACATAAGTCTGTTACTGTCACGATAATTTAGAAAATATTCTGTTGAGCATGCAATAAATTACGCAAAAATACACACACTGATTTGATCTTTAAATAGCTATTTGATACATAGCAAAAGAGCAGTAGAAAGTGTATTAATCTGATAAGAATGTGAGATTCATGTGAAGAGAGTGGTCAAGACGCACTTCCTCTCTGAGATGACCCTGTCAGGTCTCATTGCAGGCAGAGGGCGGAGGCATTGCCACCCGTGAGAGATTCTCACTAAGGAAGTTCATTCCATCCAAAAGAGGATTCATGGTTGATTCTGATTTCTCCCAGCACGAGTCCACCCTTGACTCCTACATGTCAGAGTCACAGCACAGAGACCACTTTCTGCTGCAGAACTGTCTAAAATCTAATCTAATAAGAGCCGAGGATTTGGTAACACTTCAGTGCAAATGTAATCACATCGACCCAGGACTGCTGTGTGTCAGCGTGGCGAGCACTGCTGAAATCTGAGGATGGAGAAACGGCTGAGAGTTTAAACAAAGTCTTCCAGAAAGTCAGACCGAACCAAGACTACATTTTGAACTAACAAAAAAATAGCACTTCAACATGATCTTGTAAAATCATCTTGAGCAATGTTAATTAAATGAGACTTGTGGGCTAAATATGCAAAATATGGTATCGTATCCTATCAGGCTGTATGGTTTTCGTAACGTGTCGCATCGTACTGTATCGTATCATATCGTATCTTATCGTACTCAATCGTTCTTTATCGTACTTTATCGTATCATATGGTACTATAGTATTGTACGGCATCATATTGAACTTTATCGTATGGTACTCTATGGTATGGTACTCTATGGTATGGTACTCTATGGCAGTGGTTCTCAACTGGTCAGGCCTCGGGACCCACTTTTTACTTGGTCAATACATCGCGACCCAACATTTTGAAGCACTCAAATCTCTTCAACAAAAAATCGTGCTGTAATATATACGCTTTTCAGCATATAATATTAATAAAAGTACAGTGCATATATCCCTTATATCCCTTCACAGAACTAAAGTATGCTTTTAAAAAAGGTTTAATGAGATGATGGAATCAAAGCTGAACTATATAAAAAGGCACACATGCTGAAAACCCAACCCCAGCAGGGGGGTCTGGGGGGATTCTCCCCCAGGAGATTTTTAGAAATACTAACATAAACTACGCATTCTGGTACACTCTGAGAAGAAAATAAATACATCTATTACTACCCGACATATTAATAATATTTGATGCCATTGTTTGTTTTTCACTTTGTTCTGACATCTTGCTGCGAGAAGAGCAAAGAGGAGATAGTCTGTGTGAATTACTTTGTGGGTAAGGGTAGATAGCTCCCATTGTTCTGTGACCTGTCAATCATCAAACCGGGGGTCATATTTCATTATGTGTTCATTTGTATCTGAAGTTGTACCCATGGATGTATAAAGAAGAGTTCTACCGCAAAGTTATTCTCCGTGGGGACTTCCTGCAACAATCTTGATTCTGATTGGCCAGAAGACTCGAAAAAACATCAGCAAAGATATTTTATTGAGAAGATGATCGTGACAGAAGTTTTCAAAACCGTTTATGGTCTCCGGTACTTCCTGTCCAACGCCGACTGCATGCACAGCGTTAGAAAATCCGGCCTTCAAAATAAAAGTTTGACTTTTTCCCCCCAAAAAAAAAAAAAAAAAATTCCAATTTTTTTTTTTCAACTTTTTTTTCTTCACTCACACATCCGCGACCCACTCGAAACGGGTCCTGGGTCGCGACCCACCAGTTGAGAACCACTGCTCTATGGTATGGTACTCTATCGTACGGTACTCTATGGTACGGTACTCTATGGTACGGTACGGTACTCTATGGTACGTATGGTACTGTATCGTTGTATCGTATGGTACTCTATCGTATGGTACTGTATCGTTGTATCGTATGGTACTCTATCGTATGGTACTCTATCGTTGTATCGTATGGTACTGTATCGTATGGTACTCTATCCATGGGCGTCGCAGCCATTATATGAGGGTGGGACAAGTCCCCCCCACTTTTTCAAATGGTTAGTTTAGACCCCCCCACTTTTACTATGCGGAAAGTCCGTGAATCGGTCTATCCACTCGCCGCACTTTGTAGAGCGCTGTGTCAGTGCTTCACTATCAAATGAAATCCATTCCACTTGCTTATTGAGAGAATGCCCAAATCAATGAAACTCCGTACCATGTTTTCACTGCTACTTTGTACCAAGGCAGATTCTCACATAGCGCGCGCATGTTCAAGGAGTGTTGTCATAGTTGGACAGCTCAGATCTGTTGTATGAAGCGATGCCGGTAGCGGAGGTAAGGCACACACACCAAATGTTCAGGAAATGGTTAATACAGCGAAAATCAAAGCTGACGATCTCTTGGTTTGATATGTTTTCTCCCCCAGACAACATGGACATAAGAACATTTTTTTCAAAGAAGAGGAAAATAAGTCATCAGCTGGTAGCAGTTAATCAGTTAACAGTGATGGCGGCGTCTCACTTCTGGAGAGGAGTTTCGTCTTTGGGTGTTTCTCCATCGCGAGTACGCTTGCTTGGTAGCACATGTCTGCCGAGCATCTTGCTTCAGAAGCGAGTCAAGAATACTTCCTGGCATTCGGAAAACGAAGTGTGGAACACGCTAGCAAGTGTGCAGGTGTGCGTCATATGAGAGGCCCCGCCTTACATCTTCCGCCACAGATTTGGGGAAATTGGTCCGTGCGCAAAGCATTGTGGGGATTTTAAGACCGCGAAGTCTACTCATGTGCAGACTCGATATTTCTCCAAACGGAGTACGCCGGGCTCGGTAGATTTCCAAGTATACTGGAGATTGGAACAGTACTTCGGCGGCACTCGATGACGTAGTATGCTTGAAATAGTGGCTCTGAAGCAGCTTTACTCGCGATTGAGAAACACCCTTTATGTCATGATAGAGAAATACAAATACTGAACAGTAGTGTGGCGTGGGGAAAAATTTAGGGGAAGCCCATTTTTTTGGGGTTTTTTGGGGCGGGGGGGGATTGTGGTCAATAACGTAACCAGATGAGTGATTACAGCGCCCGGTATCATTTTACACACATTTGTATCACACAGATGCAGGACTTGCACACGCCTGTTATCTAACCGACAGGTCTGCACGCACTCTCCAGCCGAAACTCTCGTTTTATTAATTTAAGCATTTTCTTATTAATTTATGCAGACACACCCCCCCCCCCAAATGCAATACCAGCCGCTCAATGCGCAGTGCAGATTCGGTAATGAATAAAAAAGAAGCATTCATTCACAAAGTAAATCAGGAGACCTTTAAAGTTTTATGTACACATCAAAGTATCAGTAGGCGTGTATGAAACACATGAATTCAAAAACAATTATGTACAGAAACATTTGCATGCGATAGTCCACCTTCTCTTCCCTTCCCTACACACGGCAAGTGCAGCAACAGTCCTCGTCTCTGTAATTAGCTCAGTCCGTAGTCCAAAAGTAACTAAAAAATATAAACAATCTCATCTATTCAGGTGAAATCGCCAGCCGCCTCTGAAGGGAAGCCACAGTTAGCTGGCTTCCCTTGGCATGGCCCTGACCAATCACAGGTTGGCAGGAGCATCACGTGGGCCTCATCTGATTGGTCAATCCCTCAATTTTTGTTCACCAAGGGAAGCCTGATCCGACTAGCCTCCTCTCGCAACAGTGAATGCAATATACTGTTTCACCATAACATCTAGAGGGGCGCTGTTTGTTTCACTCTTTGTAATAAATACTCAATGAGAGTGGGGGAGAGACGGGCCGGCAGCAACACACAGCAAAGGAGAATTATCGAAACAAAACAAAGTGTTTTTATTTATTTATTTAAATTATAACTACAATCCGAAAAAACAGGGGAAGCCTGGCTTCCCTTGGCCTCCGGGAGAAAACGCCACTGATACTGAATAGTTTAGATGAGAAAAAGGCATCGAAATGCCAGGTTACTAGTATTTATCATGTAAACAGGGAACATGAATAACCCGATCTCTCTGTGCTCATGTAAACACCATATCCCCAATATGATCATAACCGGGATAATACTCATACACGGCTTACTGATGTCCATGAGACGCAGTCCGTGTGTTTTACTGGAGCCTCAGTTCGATAAGAGATTATTTTCTGAGTTCTTTAACTTAGGTACTCTCTCTCAAAATGGTAATGTGCATTATGTTTTAATTATACTTCTTATCATTCAGAAGCTTTTTGTGTGTGTTTATATTTTACTGAGTGCTTATAGGCTATTTCCATCCCAGTATTCAGTTAACTATTTATTTTCTGTGCACATTACATAGAATATTCTACCTACTGCTTGGGACTTTGAGTCTTCAAAATGTCCAATGTCACAGACTGCGACTTACTTTAGAGTCAGTTGTATTTACATTCAGTATGACTTGTTATGATTCAATGTGAAAGAATATACTGCTCAATAAATAATTTTAACTTCACCACCTCTCTTGACATCTAGGCACTTGAGAGTGAGTCAGAGGCAGAATACAGGGACAGTGGAGAGAGGTCCATTGCTGAGGTGAGTGATGAAAGGGAAATGACAGTTGAGAGTAAATTGTGATGTGGACTCTCATCCCAGGATTTTAAGGAAATCAGTGGGGATATTGAACAGGAAACATTTCAGTCAAGGGGCATCATATGACCAATATAGACAGAAGAGCAACATTTATTTGAACATTTAAGTCAATGATACCATTCCTAGGTGAACTTAACATCTGTATGGAGTCAGATCAGTCTCAATATTAATAAATGCTCATAGAAGGATTCACAAATGTATTTTGCGATTTATATATAAATGACTCTCCACAACAATATCTCTCAATGCACTCACAAATAATTATTGTTGTATATAAATGTACAAAAAATGGGCATTTAAACTGCTTTTTATTAATTCAAAGACGGCTCTGAATTAATAATCAAATATGTTTCCTTTCTTTACTACTGGATGAAATTACAAAATGTACCCATCATTTTCCTCATGCTAGTATAGCCACATAAAAGTATCAAACCACCTGTTAAAATGCACCAGAATACAGGAAATCTATATTTTTTTTCGCCCCCACACCCCCCGTTAAAAATGTCCCCCCCACATTCAGGATGCTTCCTACGCCCATGACTCTATCACATGGTAAAGTTAAGGCTACTCAAGTGTAGGGTGCTATTCCGAAGAAATTACTTTTTTTTGATGATTTAAAGTTCAAAAGTCCTTTCAGATTGCAGATATAAAACATTGACCCTAACCTTACCCCTCAAGTAAGGGTTAGGGTAAAGATAAGGACTTTGATCCACTGTGTATACAGCTCCAGAGTCATGAAAATGAAGAATGATCCTGGATGATATGAATGGAGTCATGTGATAAAAACCTGAGAGAAATTCAAATATCTTCCCACAGTTGTGAAAGCCTCCACCTTGAACTTTTGATAGATTCATTGGTCTTTTCATCATGGTGAAAGCGACACTGTGCCTAAACACGCCTCACATTTCAGTCCTTTAGCCTCACCGTGGACTTGCGAGTCTGACTGTTTGTGACAGATTCAGCCAAACACAGTATCCCGCTAATCAAAGTTGTATGTGTGTTCATGGTTGGCTTCACTCTGACCTTTAATTTATGTTTAATTTATGCTGACATATGATATCTCATTTGTCAACGCTTAGTCAAGGCTCCCATTTCCACATATGATAGTAATTAATGTAAAGTATGTTAAGTATATTCCTCAAAATCAACTCTCAGTTGCTTAATGTAAAATGACCATCTAGTGGAAAAACTACAAATGATGGCACACTGCTTCTGATGAGATTTCCAGCTTTCCCAATAGAGTGGGGCAGTTTGATTCGTAAAACCCAGAAACTAGTTTGCATTTTAGTACTTCCGCTTCCCTCGTCTCAAAGACAACGGTTCTTTGAACTTATTTTGTATAGGGTCTGTGGTAAATACAGGCTTAAGAGATTCTCATGTTAAGTTCTACGACATAACATTTGTCAGTAAATAACCCCATTGAGGAAATTCTTAAGATTATACTTGACTTAAAAATTGCAGCTGGTAACAAGTGACAAAATGAGACTCCTTAACGTCAACACGCCGAACATTAGCAGTGGTGACGTGAAGTCATGCAACCCAGTTCTTTATATCCTGCCGTTAACTTTTTATTTCTGGTGATTGCTTTTACTCTTCAAAAATCTCAAAGTGGTGTTAATATGTGGAGATTATCGTGCAGAACAAAATGTGTAAGAATCATAAACATGTGTTTAAAAGATTTTACGCAATATTCAGAGATTCCTTTCGTTTTTTGTCGAGGGAACCATTGAGATGCTAACTTTCAGGTTGGCATACAAAAACATGTCATCACTGCACCGCTCTACAGAGAAAAATAAAAGTCAAATTAAGGAAGAATAGAGACCTTATGAGGAGAACTTGTTTGCAGTGTGCCCTTGTAAACGATACAACTAGTGGTGATTTTCTCACAGGCGGAAGAGCAGCAGAGTTGTGTTGGTGGGCAGGGGCAGCAGAAATGGGAGTTGGATGTGCTAGCTCTAGTGTGAGGCACTGTCACACAGGCTGGACAACAGTGGCAACACAAATGTCAGGTGAAAAACCTGGGACGACATGTGTCACTTTGATTCCAGAGCAGAGGCCAGTGCTGCAAGTTCAGTGTCCGGCGTGCCTGTCCGAATCCTCCTCTGCCTCTCTCTAACCCGAAGGAAAACACTTATGTCCAGAGTGAGATGGACAGAGCTGCAGGGAAGAAGGGCCCGGCTGACAGAAAACACTGATTTCTCTGTGAAACTAAGGGAGTGGGACACTCTGGGTGGATTTCAATCCATCTGTTTTTATTCTCAATAACACCTGCGTGAAAATATAGAAATTGTCTTTATATCACATGTTATGCTTGGTTGAAAGGCGACACAGTGCAATGGAAACTCACTATGCAAATACATCTTGACTGACAGCATGCAGAATATCTCAAATGTCCACTCAATCTTACTAACTTCTTACTGATGCTCGAGAAAGGCCCTATAGGGTCAGTAAGTAAAGATTGAAATGTTTAAAATATCTTTATAAACTTTTGTTTGCACTGGGTATTTCCATGATGTAAAGGTAGCAATACCTTAGACGGCAATACAATTAGCTTAAGGAGTCAATAGTAAAGCTCCATGTTGAGTGTATAGTCCAAAGTGACACAAATCTGTCTTCATCTTTTTTATTGGTACAAAACCAAATAGTCAGTGGCAAAAATGGAATTTGACCAGTTATTAATTTAGCTTTCTCGGTTTTGACTGCATAACAAAACAAAAACTCCTACAATCCCACCTGTGGGCTGCCGGGCTCTGTCAATAACACCTTTGTTATGCCACCTTCAGAATAAGAGTTCCCTATGTCTGTCTTTGCAAGCAGGTTGAGAGCATCCTATTATGAAAATCAATATTCGATTTAAATAATTATGTAAAGTTACCATGAAGCATCAAAATCTAGTCCGTTGACATTGAGCATTATTCCTCTCATCATACACAATTACTTTCACATTTTTAAGGTCCTCTTAACTCAAATCCAGAGTGTTTCACTCATGCATTTCTAATGGTTTAGACCTGTTTCAAACCTTTTTTTTGTATTAACGATAATAAGTAAGTTCCTCTTGCATATCTTCAAACAACCTGCTCTTGCTTTTAACTACACCTGACATATGGAAATATATGTATTGTGCATGAGTCAGTTGGAGTGAGATAAGAAAGCCTAGGAAGGTGTTGTCTGAATGTGTGTCTATGTACTTCCACGTGTCATTTTCTCTGTATATTTAATGACCATCTTATAAAGGAGAGGATTTATCTCAACGGTTTATCCGAATAAAGATCTCTCTATTCCAACTTTCCATTCCTTGATTGATAAAGGTTTAATGCATAGGTTTAAAATCAGCTGTCACTGTGTCGTTGTCCATACATCACATCCGATTGAAGACAGAGTCCAGAAACTCTAACTTAGTTTTCTGAAATGCCATACATAGCCTGAAGAATTTTGAGTTATTATTACAGACACATTTTTGACAAGTTTCAAAAAGGAAATGCCAAGCAAGTTTATCAAACATTTTAACCGCAAGGGCTCCTTTGACAACAAAAAATATGGGATTTTTCTATCGGATTTCAGAAGATTGCAGAAAGTAAGCTTTGTGGCAAACACGCATTTATGAACACTCATATGTTTTTTTCAGCAGGAGAATCTCCACATATGTACAGCAATTTTTTTTTTTCAAGCCTAATTGCAACCACCAGAAGTAAAAAGTTAATGTTGGGCTTTAAACAAACTACATCAAAGTCTCATGGCATCACGTCACCACCGCTAAGCTAAAGGCGGCTAATGTTCTGCGTGATGATGGTGAGTAGTCTCATTTACTTACTTGTTAGCAACCGTCGTTTTTATGACACATAGAAGCTTTTGACTTTCACCAGTGGGGTTTTTATGTTGAAGAACAAAACGTTAAAATCTCTTCAGCTTGTGTTAACCACAGATCTTGCTTCAGGCATCTAACCAAAATCGTTGACTTAAAGGTGGGGTAGGTAATTTTGGAGAAACCAGCTCGAGTGCGCTAGAATTTGAAAATACACAACCGGAAAAAATCTGCCACTTCCTTACAGAGCCCCTCCTCCAACACACACGAACGCGCACATGACCAATGAGGGCACGGGATAAGTTTGTGCACAGATGGAAGGCTGACAGGCAGGTAGGCCATCCAGTTATTTTAGCCGGGCCGGCTAAAATGATTGGTCGTGCTTTTTACATCGCTACAGCTTCCACAGATGACATTTTTTTATGTATTTATTGTCAAAGCATTTAATGTATTCATTGCTATCGGGATGTTAAGAGCATTCCATGGAATATAACAAAAAGTGTTTCTGAAATAAATTACATACCCCACCTTTAAATACGGGGAAACCAAAGGTGGTGAGGTTCTTTTCACATAAGGGTTTCGGAACTCATTCCTGCACCACTCTATCTGCCACTTTCTCAACTCTGACCTTTGACCTCCTGCATGTGGTGTAGCAAATAAAACATTGTAAAGAACTTACTTTGCACCTGATTTTCTTGGTTTTAAATGTAAACCGTAGCTTAACCAAAGATCCATCTCTTGTGAGTTTACGATCATCCATGTTGATGCTCAGAGTGGATCGTGCTTTAGAGGGGGGGATATACAGTTCAGATGTAAAATAGTGTTTGACAGGGCTGACCCGGAGCTTTGGTCACGCCATGTCTCCAGACATTAGCTCCATTTCTCCTACCTGCCACTATGCAAGGTGAAGTAATCAGGGAGCTTGTGTTACTCAACATTAGAACATTTAGAGCCATTAGTGTTGAAGGGAATTAGTTGGTCGAAATGAGATTTGAGTGTGATTTATATCTTCGCTCACTGACAGAGAAAGTTTGTCATTACATGGAAACCAAAAATCTCTTTATTGATTTAGGGGACAGAGCTCAAGAGGCCTGGAAGGAACAGCAGAGGACACAAAGAAGGAAAGAAAAGAGACCCAGAGAAGAGGGAGTGTGTAGCAGTGCACACACAACATGAGTTAATGGTGATGTCAGGAGTATACCTACATACCTAAAGTAACTGTCCTCAAGTTTTTAGGTACTTTAATTTCCATTTGAGTTGATTGTAACTTTGTAGATTAAGACTTAACAAACAAAGTGTATTATCATTCACAAAATATGACTCCCTGCTATAGATAAAATATATTTAAAAGAATAAAAAGTAGTATATTCAGTATAGTATTTTTGGAGTGGTATCACTACCTTTGTATTTTTTCCCTTACCAAAGTGAAGCCTTTTATTTTATTTTGAAATACATTATTCCGTTGACAGTATACAGTATACTTAAAGGAACATTTCTGATAATTAAAAAGTCCTCTTAACATATTTGTAGCTATTGTTCTGAACATTTTGCTCTACAGCAATAGCTGGGCACATAGCACCACTGAATATATTATGTGTACATGCATATTACAAGAGGATATTTAAAATCACTGCCGCGTTCACTCCTCCCTGTAGAAGGCACTTGGTGACTCTTTCTCTGGTGACAAGTAAATGGAAATGTAGACTTAGAATTTAGAATTATTTGGAATTTGTGAAGTCACACAACAGTCATTTTGACATTAGCTGAAAGTGGTGTCTTTAAAACGTTCACACAACAATTCAACGGGTTATATAAAGAGCTGTAATAACACTGTTTAAAAAGTCTAATGTAAATATATTGAATTTGTACTGGAATCAGCTAATTGCACAAAACACATGGAAAGCATTACCTCAATGTCTACAGCCGGTAAGACACTTTGGAAGCCTAAACAAAGGTGAGTATTTATAATATTTACAATATTCTGGCCATGTGTATCCATGTAGCCATTATGCCTTTAGTATATTTGACAGTGCCTCTGTTTTTAATATATGTTTTTTATGTAGTATGGTTGGCCTCCCTCTTAATATCACATACATTTGAGCAGTTTATTGTTACCTTCTTGTAAAGACCAATATTCCTGTAATAGCAACATAATAATGTGTTGAGACCCCATACAGTATTCGAATGCATTGTAGTCATTTTTTCTATGATATTCCTGTTGAACTTTTTGGGAATATGATATTTCAAATGCCAAAAAGTGCAGCAGAAACATTATAATGACACTCTCCAATAGCGTGGATGCGCTGCTGTTGTTGGGAGGGATTGTGTGCATGAAGCAGAGTTTGTGCATCATGTGATGCAGCTTCTGCGGGAGCTTTGACCCATATTTCAAGCGGAGAGGCGCTCGTTTCCGGCAGCCTTCAGAACGCATTTATCTTCAGCTCAGTCGGCAGCGCTGAGTGAATTAGGCCTGCTCATATGCGAGAGAGATGCAGAGAAACCCATTCCACTCTGCATTTGTCTTTATTCTGCTCTTCCATATACGAGCCACAATATATTCCACAATATTGCAGGTCTCCCTTGAAAAAGAGATCTATGATCTCAAGGGACCAATCTGGTTAAATAAAGGTTTGAAATGAAATGAAATGAATTGACCTCTGTGTTGCACAGAAGATGATCCAAATACATGTCCGTTTGGCACCTTAACACATGTAATTTGGAGTATTTATCTGCTGAAAATATAGAAAGGGGTAAATTGTGAGAAAACTGCAGACTATTGCTGTTTTTTACAATCTAATTATGAACGCCTTTGAAACAGCACTGAGCAGAAAAAAGAACCAGCAGTGTTATATTTGTTGAAACTAAAGTAGTTGTGTTTTCGATTGCATTCAGCCATCTGTTTCTGTTTTTTACACCCAAGGAGAATACTCGTTTTAAATGTATTACTCATTTTATGTTGCACCATTTAAAGGGCCAAATGGAATATAAACAGCCTCGGAAAAGGCCCGGTACTCATCCAGGCCGGCAGCTAAGACTCATCCGAGGCTAAACATCATGCTTTAAGCAATCACTATTTAAGGCAGCAAGTCATTATGTGCTCAATGAAACGATTTAAAAGGTGAATGTGGCTCAGAGGCTGTTTATGGGATGGCAGTGTGACAGCACCTGGCGGCAGGAAGTGGCCTTTAATTGGACAAATTGTCATCTCCTGTAAAAATCACTTTTTTAATTAATCAAAATACAATAACCAGTATAATAATCACAATAATAGTAGTAGTAATAATAATAATAATAATAATAATAATAATAATAATAATAATAATAATAATAATAATAATAATAATAACAATAATTATAATAATGACAATAATATTACATATTTCTTCTCCCTTTTTTAAAATGTATTTAGACAGCTTGTAAAGCAGTACATCTCCGGATATGAAGGTTTAAAGCTATGATGGGTTTGATCGATTTTTTGTCGATTAAAATGAATATTTATTAATACGCATCCAGGGACATTTAGGCCTCATCCCGCCCAGACAGCCTCCTCTGGCCCGGCTCTCTTCATCATGCAGCCCGGAGGATCGTTACCGGCTGACAGTGATAAATGAGGCCCCGGTGCCTTTATTTATTCATTCTCCGGAGTTTCTGTGTTCATTCTGAGCTTAGAAAATACTTGGAAAAAATCAGCAGTGTTTCTTGAAAACGAAAATGTTTTAATTTCTATGGAACAAAGACTTAAAGCACCGTTTTTTGTTTTTTTTCATCTCTCTGAACCCTTTTTCTCCTGACACGGATTCCCTCATCCAGGCTGAATAAGCAACAACAGTCAGTGAAAGCTGCCCGCTCTGATTTTTCCTGAACTCTGGAGCCAGGCCATCCATCATCCCTGTCACCATCAATCGAATAACGCGAGACAATCGCAATCCCGTCTCATATCGAACCGGAGAACGTGACCTGCAGCACAACTAATGCCGCTTTAAACCGTTTTCTCCGACGCCTACGCTGACCTTTCTCCTCCGGGTTTTTTTTAAAGTGAGACCTCAGGAAAATAACCAAACGAAAACAATCAGACCGATCTGCTCCCGCCATTAAATCACGCCGTGTTTTGTCTTCCTCAATTGAGTCTTTATTTTGGTTTTTAGTGCAGACTTCTTCTGTGTTTTGGTGCTAAAAACTATTAAAAGAAAAAGGAAATTCCATGTTTCCTCAGAAAGTCTTTTTAAATGTATAAGAACACAAGGAGAATGAATCAGAAGAAAGAGATGCAGTGCACGGAAACAGAGATGGTTTCCTTTAAAAATCTTAATTGATGTTAGAATAAAAAACAACATGTCATTGGTGAAAGCTCACTAGTGATCACAAGCGCAAACATGGATGGAAACAGCCAAATAAACACACAACTATACAGCACAACAATTAAAACTCTCACCGAATACTCATATTTAAAAAAAAGATATTCACAGTGTTTTTTGTGTTTTGTCCTTTAAAGGAGAGGTGTGTTTCTATGTACAATGTTTATTTGGAAGGGGGTAGGCTATTTAGGGGTAAAGCTTTACCTAAAAAATAGGAAAAAGAGAAAGAAAAGTCCCCGTGGTCCGCCGTTGTAGAAAAATAAATAAATAATTTAAAAGGGAATGGAGATGTGTCACACTGCTTCACTGAAGTCCTTTCTCTTGTCCCGTAAAAGCCCCCCAGTTCAGGGGGAAAGTCAAAGTTTGTGGGCGGCCTCGTGCGCAGGTTTGGCGTTTCCATGGTGATCCTCTGCACAAGCACGGTGCAGGTTAAGGTGGAGGTGGGGGGAGGTGTAGGTCAGGTGGGGTTGACGTGCAGAGGCAGCTCCGGTACTGAGCTCCACAGCCCGGCGGAAGAAGATCCCTGAGCCCACCATGGAGGCCTGAAACCGGACAGAGGGGGGAGGTTAGCACGGTACAAACAGAAAAACCCTACATTTAATAAATAACTAATATTTCCAAAACAATCAGAATACTTTATTTATCCAGAGGAAAATTTGTTTTTGAGACAGATCCTTCATTTTATTATGAAGTAATTACAAATATATTGAAAATAATGAAAATAATTGTAAAGATAATGAGGTAAAGTAAGAACAAATACATATAGATATATAAATAAAGAAATCAAATAAAATGGCCAGATAAAAATATTATATTGTATAGTAATAATTAGTGGATCTTTGGTCTTTCCCAACAATCCAAAATCCACTCTTTTGTTAAACATAACAAATAATATTGTGTCATTCATAATTGCCACCATTGTCAAACACATAAATAATGTGTTTGACAATGGTGGCAATTATGAATGACACAATAGTATTTTTGTAATAAAGAAGATTCCGGTTTATACCCAGTTTAAACAAAGAGTTATTATTATTATATATTTTTTCAAGGTTAATGTAAAAGCTGCATTTTTATTTTCACCTGAACCTATTGCATGTTGCATTTTATTCCGTGCTTTGGAGACACACTTATTACAATAAAATAAATAATAAAAACATTTACATATTTAAATTGTGCATATTCCAGAGTATTTCAGGGTTTTGTAAAGCCATATCATTAAAACTGAGACTGTTCAGTCATCCATACACAAGAACATGGGTTTTACTTTCATCTCTCTTAAATCACAAAGCTATATTAAACATCTACAGTATCTTCCTCTTGAATAGTGCTGCTCACAATACACACAGAACAGCAGTTCTGAGGTAAGCAACAATACATCTTTTGTCTCTAGATAATTAAGATGTGAACTGTGATCATCAGGGTCAAATTGTTTGCTTAACCCTCCTGTTGTCTTCGGGTCAAATCTGACCGATTTACTACTTTCATCAATCATAACTTTTTTGTTTTACATTCGATTGCATTAAGGCTTTATGATATCCTTCACAGTAGACATTTGAACATATACAATTGCTGATCACCACTTTCATTGAATTTTGGATGATTTAGTCAACTTTGTAACACCCATGGTGTTCCCTCCATAAAGAAAAGGAATTAGTAACCATCCGGATCAGATAAAACACACACAAAAACACACACACACACACACACACACACACACACACACACACACACACACACACACACACACACACACACACACACACACACACACACACACACACACACACACACACACACACACACACACACACACACACAGAACAATTTGACACATTTCCCACTCTTATGTGCCCATCCCCCCACATGGATCACCCCTGGCACACGCAATACATGTTCAGTGTCTGTTCTTTGTATATTTACTGCAGTTTTTCATGTATACCAGTAGTCTGATACAATATGTACAGTTTGAAAGGGTGTTAAATGAAATGTGGTGATGATTAATGGTTTTTGTGTTAATGTAATAGCAGTTAAAACAGGACACCAAAGTAAGGGGGGGGAAACGAAGACAATAGGAGGGTTAATATAAATGTGAGTTCTATAGGGGATGTTACAATGCATGTATATGTACATAACAAATATATCTATAAATTATGAAAGAATACAACCAATGCCATTATAAGATACTTAAAGGATTTGATTACCATATACATTTACTTTTTTGAAAACCATTGCATTCTACATTCTCTTCAAAATGATGATGTACATTCTTGGTTACATTTTGTCTGACAATCCATTTTTTTCTTAATATTAATATAATACAAACATCTGTGCCCCATTCCTCCTCTATCATATTGCTTTTGAAATGTGCTTTTCCAGCTATTCTCTCTAAAAGACATACACTTGAGATGAGCAGCAGATGAAAAGCATATGGTGGAGTCAGCTGTATTGTGCGATGTGCAGCAGAGAGGAGAGTAAAATAGTGCAGCTCCAGTCATGTATTCCATAATGGTTAAATGTTATGGCTCGGGCTTTATCGTGCATGGAAAACCCTCATATTACTCCAAACACGGCTTCCTGCAGTCCTGGGGAGATTTACTGCCGCAGTCAGCATACGCTCTCGCCACAGATCAAATTAGGGGGAGCAAAAACATCCGGCTCTACTGAGCTATTACTGTAACTCAATGATCATTCAATGAGAAATAATTAGATTAAATACTCTCCAAAATATATAGGCAGCATTTATTCAGCCTGATGTCTCTATGCAGATCTTTTTTTTTTCTCTTTTTTTTTCTAGATGAAGCGTCACAATCTGCTCTTTGAACTTCATTAGCAAAGCTGGGGGAATGATCAGACAGGGGACAGGGGGCTGTGTTGGCGAAAATTGGCCCCAGTGAAAAAAAGAATGAAGCAAAAGCAGCCCCTATTTACATATAAAGAGCTCTATTAATCAAGGTAAGTGTCATTACAGCGTGGCTCATTGAGCAGTGGAGAGTGGGTGTTAAATAAAATTCTCTGTGCTCGGGTGCCTCCGGCAGGCGATACGTCTTGATTTGAGAACTGTCAGCAGAGGTGAGGAGCTGATAGTGGCTGGAGGAAGAGGGGGTGGAGGAGGAAAAGTACCCCGATTCTTAATCAGATTGCCAGGGGAGAAGAGATGGAGGAAATAAAATGGAGGAAGAAGAAGATAGAGTGATGGAGAGAAAATGAAGTGGTGTGAGTGATGAAGAGGAATGTGTTTCCCCACACAGGGTTTTTCTATCTTTAAAGATAGTTCCCCCCACTTTGATACAAAATCTGTTTATAGGCCAGGTATAATAATCTTAATTATTCTTCGATTTGCTAGTCAGGACTTAATATGGTGCAGTAAGGACATATTTGTGTAGGCCCATCAAGCATTTAGCATCGCAAGGCCCCCTCAACAAAAAGCAATGGCAATTTTCCATTAGATTTCAGGATATTGCTGAAAAGCCAGATAATCTCCACTTATTAACAATATTTATATCTTTTTCAAAGCGTAAATGCAATCCCCAGAAGTTAGAAGCTAATGTTTGGCCATAAACAAACTAATGGTGGCTAATGTTCGGCGTGATGACGTGTAGTTGTCTTATTTACTTAATTAGCAACAGCTGTTTTTATGACACATAAAAGCTCATACATTTACCAGTGGGGTATTTACTGATGTTGTAGAAAAAAATCTTAACCCTAGAACTTATTTCAGGAGTCTAACCAAAAACACGTCCAAAACACAGTTGACTTCAAGACGAGGGAGCAGGAAGTGCTAAAAGGCTAGATCTTTCTCCGGGTTTTAGGACTCATTCCTCTACCACTTTATTCTAGTGGGGAGATAATGAATCCATTAGTGGTTGCATTGGAGTCAAAGTATGAATGCAATATGAATGCAATCAGTGGACAAGTGAGTGATAGTGAAATTGGTCCTTTTGCTACAAATGAAGCCAGAGATGGAGTACTCACTTCACCCTGTTTTTCAGGCGTGCCTCAGTGGAGTGGATTTACATGTAGTGCCACTGTCCATCCATGCCCATGTTCATACCCATGCCACCTATCGGCCCTGGAATGAGGAGTTGAAACAAAAGCAACAAGATGACGGACTACTCAGAACTCTGTTGAGGCCATTATTCAGCTATAAAAGTATACTACCTTTATCATTGGTTCTAATGCATTTATTCATTATAGTTTGTAACCAGGCCGACCATAAGCAGAAGATAATAGATTTTGCCTTTGACAGTTTGATACATGTATGAGCGATTGCTTACCTCCAGGTCTGAGACCCATGTGCTGCTGCCCATCAAGAACAAAGCCTGCCATTGGCTGGCCATCTGGACTGTAGGCGTTACCCTGACTCACTGTGAGAGGAGAAGCAAGACTGTTAGAGTGAGCAAAGCCTCCTCCACTTTCTGTACCGCCTCCTTCATACTATCCATACTCCAAAGTTCATATTATTATAATTATCTCTTGTATCATTCTATATTGAACTCTAGTAGCCACTCTGTAGCTGCAGTGGATTTAACATTATATCATTAAGACAACTCAGTTGTACATAAATACACATTTTGACAACACTTGATGGACTGCATCTTTACCTGTTCTGTTGGACTGGTCGATCATAGGTTGGACTATTCTCCTCCTTGCGTTGATAAACCTGTGAAAAGAGAAACAGTATAACTATGCTGAACAGGTGAAAGAGTCTCAGGTGGAAACTATGCTGAACAGGTGAAAGAGTCTCAGGTGGAAATCAAAAAACCAAAAACGAGTTATAGTCAGCATACCTACATTTGCACATGATTAAATACTGTTAACTTAAGGGTTCCGGGTCTTTACAGTATCCCACCAATTAACTTTGCTAATATGTCATAAGAAAGAATATATTTTTGGTGATAATTACAAGTTTAATTTACTAGGGGCCCAACGTAAGTAAACTCTGAGATATAATAGTACCCATATTACAGTCTTAAACTCTCTATGTACAGCTTTTGTTGAAGGAATCAGATCATCAGTAAAGATCAGCTGAACCATCTAATATTTCTGAAAATAAGACATTCAAAATAAGTGTCACATTCGATCACATCAAATAATTGAACAGTCCCTTTTGTTCTTTTTGGCACACCCTGCTTTGTCGGATATTGGTCTTATTGTAAAAAGAATATCTGGCGTTTACAAAAACTGTACATTTTATTGGGCAGCATTTGAAGAACTAGACCCCACTGTGTGTCTCCAGGGATATGAGTAATAATCGACTTCATTCCTATTGACATAACCTGGGGCATTAGGAGAAAGTGCTCCCCTAAAAAATGTATTGATTTTGGGTTAAGCCCTATAGCCTTAGGCTGTGATGAGGCTAACTGCTTTGCCAATGTTATGCCATCGATACAGTCACCAACAGACAGGAGGCAGGGTGCATGCTGGGATCGGTTTTGGAGAGTCTTTACTGAAGCCAGTGGTTGCCTTTAGTACTGTAAAAGAGCTGATAGACTTAAAAAGCAAACTCTTCGGTAGATTTTGACAAAGGATTAGAGCGGCAAAGAAATATCATCTCAAGTTGTATATGGACTTACCAGTTGTTCACTTGAAGGATGGTGAGGCCTGTGTCTTGTGCTAGCTGCTTTTTCTGTTCCTCTGAGGGGTACGGGTGCTGTGGGGGACACAAATATAGAACTTTTAATAATTGAAAATCAACAAACGTCTCCATCAACCAATACGGATGCGGCTTGCATTCATCCAGGTGTGAATACTCCCACTCAGGAAGAACGGTATTATTCTATACCAGTCTGTTTCGTGCACAGGTACTCCTGAAGTTCACAATTTGGCTCTGGAGAAACAGACGCTGGGCACGGTTTGGCCCCCCGAACACTTCATGCAAAAAGCGCGTGCCATTGTGTGACAGTATTTGACATTATTTGACATTGCTTGACAAACGATCGGGTGGGATATAAAGAGGCACAATGGTGGCTTTTGTTCGGGGCCCCGATAAGGTTAGGCCCCCTGTCACCCTCCAACCCCTCCCCGCCCTGCTTCATGTCCCTGTCCTCCGGCCCTGATCCCATGGCTTCTGGCTCTATGTGGGAGTGTGTGTGTGTGTGTGTGTGTGTGTGTGTGTGTGTGTGTGTGTGTGTGTGTGTGTGTGTGTGTGTGTGTGTGTGTGTGTGTGTGTGTGTGTGTGTGTGTGTGTGTGTGTGTGTGTGTGTGTGTGTGTAGGCAGTGGGAGGAGGGCGGCAGATGGTAGACAGAGGTGATCCCTGTACTGGGAGTAGGGTCGTGGGCCAGTCCCCATTCTGCTGCTGTCAGGCCAGCAGCCGCCTCCTGTGGTCATCGGTGAAGGATGAGCTTCCAAGCACTTCATTTTTAAACCGCCTTTCAGGCTAAGTGCACACACACACACACACACACAACACACACAGACATGCATATATATCAATACACTTGCATATGCAGACACTCATTATCGCGCATTCATACACACCAAAGCACACAAATGCATATAACAAAAGCAGGAAAAGGTGCAACAATAGACACACAAATGTGCTTACACACTAATGTTAGATATAAACACACGCATAATGGGATGAGAGTGTATTCTGGAGCAAATAAAAAAATGGCCCCAAGCTCAGCAGCTGACAGTCAGGAGACAGATTACTTGAAACTCCTCCCTCAAGTCAGAGGTCCAAACAACGGAAAAAGAAATTTCCTAAAATATTTAAAGACACACTATTACCTTCCTAAAACTGAGCTGTAGATCTTCAGTCTTTAATAATGAGTTTGTAATTCTTTCATATGTTGCTAGTTTATCATTGAACATCAAACATACTGTATATTCTGAGCCTTGTAAAAGTCAAAAAGCAAGAAG
This sequence comes from Trematomus bernacchii, assembly GCF_902827165.1. Taxonomy (NCBI): domain Eukaryota; kingdom Metazoa; phylum Chordata; class Actinopteri; order Perciformes; family Nototheniidae; genus Trematomus; species Trematomus bernacchii. The sequence continues at coordinate 5,349,488 of NW_022987803.1, forward strand.
ATAATGAAAGCTACAGTCGTTCTTAGTCCTACACCAACTCCTTAACACACTGGACGCTCATTGATCTCATCCTGTCGCATGTTAATGACATGTCAGTAAGCACAACAGCTGCAAATGCAGACGTTTCTGGTCATTCTGTATCCGTCTCGAGCCACACACAGATCTCTGATGTATAAGGATGGATGATTCATATTTATACACAATAAAAACAGGGTCTGTTTAAATGGCAGCACATGTTCAATATAAAACACTGTCTTCCAGCTGTCGTTGATGAACACAACTGGTCAGGTGTTTGTCCTTAAAAAAACGTGGTTGTTGTCAATTGATTGTGTTACCTTCAACTGACCACACACACACACACACACACACTCACAGGTGTCAAACCTGAAACCTCATGAGCGCATAATGCTGCTAGGAAAATAATACATACTACAATCAAAATGTGGCCACATTTCTTCTCAAGATGCCGCCAGAGACCTAGTCTGACATTTGATGGTAAAACCAGTAACAAAACATATTTTATCGTGTTTAATCAACTGAGGGTCATCCAAAACAAATCTGATATTTTTTCCATGTTCTAGATGCATGACTGTTACAGAAAAACAACCAATTCAATCTTTTATCTGAACTGAGAAAACAATGACGTTTCAGCTGACTTTGATACCACACTTGTGACCTCGAGTGGATCCCAGGTTTGCTCCCCAAACTCTTTGGCATCAATCCTTTAATGTGGATAAATGCAGGGTTGCATGGAAACCAACAGTTACGACCAGGCTAATGGGCCGGTAATGAATAATATAATGAATCGAAACCTTTCACAGCTGCTTTCTCTATAGCTTCCTCCGAAGGGGATCTTTTAAGGGTCTTCAGAATGGACAACAAAGGCAGGAGGCTACGGCTAAAGGTGGACAGAAACACCCCCCCAACGGCCGTCCAACTGCGGGCCTCACAGTGCAACGTCTGACAAAACATAATCCCGCTCTTTTCACACCCTCAACGACTGATGAATGCTTGATCGCTTGGGTGTTGCAATGGGCCTTTCAGGGGCCAAAGTCCCCTTGCACACTTTTCATAGACACATCCTGCCATGGCAAACACTTGTGCTTAACAAATTAGGCCTGAAAGGGAATGGGGAACAGAGAGGGGATAATTCAATTATCCCCCTTTTTCATCTGGAAAATCTAAAGGTGGGCTTTGGAAAGGAAAGGATTACTCCGAGTACAGGACGTGTATGGGCCTTTTACCAACTAAACAACTGAGGGGTTATAACACATCTAAAAGCGGGACAGATAGAACACTGATGGGGCCGTGACGGTTGTATCTTTTGGACTTTGGATAAAAGGTAACGCTCCCCTCTTTGCGTCTTGCTCCCCTCATCTACTGAATGAAAGGCTTCTGATGTTGATTTCTGTACAAACCGTGGACCGGTTTCATTTCTATGAGGCGATAGCTCGATGTAGCTTGTATAGGAGAGTGATTTACACAAGGGACTGGGGTACATTCCCTTACCGTAAGGTGCTGGAAGAGCCACGCTCTCATTATATTTGTGGCTACTTTGGGGAAGATGCCTCGTTTCTTCTGCCGCTTCTTGTCCTGGTCATCCTCGTCTCCCGTGCCCGGAGATGCCAGGCTGTTGTCGAGGGCGTCTCCTGTGATCAGAGAGAAGAGGAGTCACATTACGAGGAAGCTTTCATTTGGCCCTGTCGCCTTCATCCTCCTAAAAGGGCAGAGGAAGATTGCACGGCGGCACAAGATTCTTCCTCTCACCTCTTCTTGACTCCCCGGCCATCGGATAATGAAGAGGAGTTTGTAGTGTGGGAGCTCAATAAAACCCTGAGCTATTAACTCAATCTGAGCCACGCGTTTGACATGAGGTAATGACTGCGGGAGCTGTGCGTCTGACATGAAATAATGAACGTTCAAAGTGCAGTCTGACTCAGTGCTATGTACTGATATTTTGACGTGGCCTTTGTTTGAAACAAGAATAATCATTAGCTTATATGTAAAAGGAAGGACAAACAAAGCCTGAGATGAAATACTAAGACAAAAGCATCAAACCTTGTGCTATTTGATATCAGAAACAAGGCGTTCGTTTGAGTTACTAAGGCAGAATAGAGTGGGGGGTGGGTTCCCATGTGTGTATTGCCCCCCCCCGCCCCGACCCCAGACTGACAACATCAGTTTTGGATTTCATGCCGGGCTTCGGATCCTGCCATTAGCAGCATCCCTGTTTGATTTCAGCCAGATCGAGGCAAGAGGCTTCCTTTAAACTCAGGTTTCCGCCCCTGCAAGCTAACTCTCTCGCTCTCGCAACACAACGGGCACTCCGCTCCCGCTCCCTCTCCACCATTAATTGTGCATCAGCCGAGATGATTTACTTTTAACAGTGGTGGTTATTTTTTCTTGCCCTCGAGGCAGAGAAGCCTTGAAAGCTTGCCTGGAGGGCATGTGAATAATGCATCTGAGAGACTCCTCCCCCGAGGCGGGACAGGAACCCTACTTTTCTTAAGATTTGCCCTAGCATGTCTTTTTGTTTTTGGAGATGCATCAATCAAACGCGCCTATATGAGCCATATTCATGCATAAATATTTCAGCTAATGAATATTGACATTAAAAAGGATGTGTTCTAGGGTCGTGGGCTCTGGGGGTTGTGGGAGTTTTGACCGATGGTAACCAGCTTGAAGTCCCGGACAGGGTACAGGGTTTACAGTTCCTCTGTCCACTCGTGTGTTCTGTCCTCCACCTCTTCTACAGCCTGTGGATTAAACTAGTCTTTCTGGGCAAATGTTCCCTTAGGTAAGTTAGAGATCAACAATAGGGATGTCAACTTCTTAAACACTTCACTGTTGACTTCTTAGATCAATGCTAGCTAGCATTAACATTGACCTAGCTAGATCAATGTAGAGAAAAATACCAATAGACATTGCAACTCACAAAGATAGCGACTTTAAAATGTAGATATTAGTTTGAACACTATGTCAAACGTGATTGACATATCAATACTTTCAAAACCTTTTTCATAAAATTCATGAGATAATCAGTTAGCATCTAGCATGATTCTAGCTAGCATCTCTAGTTCAAGAGTAAAAGACCACTTGCATTCTAAATTGAACTATAGGCCTACTAGTATAGTCTTTTTTCATCTTGAGCACATCAAGATAAAGTTCATGTGGTTACACAAAGGATCATAAAAAGTAAAGGATGGAAAGAAAGAAAGAAAGAAAGAGAAGATGAAACAGAACTTGCTCAGCCTAATTATATCTGAGGAAGGCACGCTGTCCTCCCCTCCAACCCCCACCCTCGACACCCCACCCTGGTCCACCTCCTCTCCTCTCTTCATCCCTCTTTCTTCTGCTCCAGAGAGGGGAGAGCCGCAGGGCAGATCCTCCGCTACACTAATCGCTACTGACTGTTCCCCGGCAACTCGGCCAATCTAACCAGTGTGTGACGGTGCAGTCTCAAAGTCATACACCCGTGCAAGTGTCCCATGCCCCCCCCCCCTTCCCCCCTGCCCCCCTCTTCTCTCTCGAAACCCCCCCACCCCCACCTCCCACTCCACCATGCCTGCCAGTGTCTGCACAGTAGGTGAAGGGGGGGGGGGGCGTAGATGGAGGGCATTTCCGCAGGGATGGCTGGAGTATTGCCCCGGGGCTATGAAGAAAACACACACACAAAAACAGCACCTCAAGATATGAAGAGTCTTCCTACTCTTCCAGCCTCTGCTATATACCTCTATTCTAGTCTAGACCATTCCATCTCAGTGTTAATATTTGTTTCCTTTTTTTGCCATTTGATATTATAAACACTACAGAAATTGATGTCTTCATTTTGCTACATTTGACGAAGAATGCTTCATTTCGATAAAGAATCTCTTACTCAATTAAACATTGTGGCTTTCTGAGCTATATAAGATCTTTGCCAAAGGGCTGATTATGATGTATGTACAGGTCTTACTTCACCATCAGCAAGCTAAACCCTTTTAAACTGTGCAATTTAGCATTTATTGATACCAATACACTGCTGTAAATATTGTAATATACCTGTTGTAGTGCAATACTATAAATATCTTTGTTTTATTGTATGTTTAGTGCATGCTATTCTTATTTAAATTCTTATATTCTTATTTAAATTCTTATTTGTATTCTCATTTAAGTTCTTATTTTACATAAATACTTTTTATGATGAATTGTATAATAAATATAAAAAAAAAAAAATGTATTCCAAAATGGAACAACTGTCACGAAAACCAACTTCTCCCAGGATTAATAAAGTATTCTCATTCTGATACATAACGAGACTATAATATATATTTTTTTATCTTTTAGTAAGTTATTTATTACATACTATATGTGTCTTCAATTGATGTTTCTTTTTCAAATTTTCAAGAAAATGAAAATGTATGAATGCACATGTCGGGATAAATGTGTTGCATACTCTTGACATTTGAAACGGTTGTATTTCCTCTCTCGTCTCCTCTTCACTCTGTGCTCTGTTGCTGCTGGCTGAGGTATTGGTGGATGAAGCGTCCGTAAGATGGAGTGCGGAGCGGCTAGCCGAACTGATTGCGGCTCTCCGCTGCATCAGTGATGCAAAGCCAGCGCAGCCTGTCTAATGAGCTCAGCGGGGCCTGATCCATCATCAGTGACACCTCGGGGCTCCTCCCCTTATTAGACATGATACACAGCTCTGAATGGAGCAGTCTGGAAGGGTTCCAAGACAGGAGGAATCCTCTGTTTGAGAAACATGACGATAAGAAGCAGCTGATGGGAAGATGCAACTCTTTAAAGCAAGCAGTTTGCATGCTGGCATCATCAAATACCTTGATTTATAAATCCAATACAAACTGTGAAGTCCACTGAGACAAATGTAACATTTGTGATATTGGGCTATATAAATAAACATTGATTGATTGAATCTATTTGCATTTGTCATTTAGAGATTTATCACATTTAAGGGCATTATTGGGCAAGGTTCATAAGGACAAGGATTTATATAAATATATGGGAAAATCTAATTTGGGCATACACAAGAATTGTACAGCGGACGACAGGTCATGAATCTGATTCTTTGGAAAAAAACTGACTCCCTGTTTAGTTTTTTTATGTAACAAAACATTCATAATTTGGTTGAAAAGGATTGGTTAAAATAGAAACATTACTTGAATCTGTAGTTGAACAGAAGTACGTATGTGATGTTGACAGCATTGAAAACCCTAACCCTAACCCTGCACAAATGAAATTCCATCCACATCCAATGCATTGGGGTTAAAACAATACATATCGCTACAAATGTACTAAAAAGATACCCTAAAATAATGGTGAAGACCAAACAAGCCCACCAAACACCAGACACCAGACTTTAAGTACATCAAATACAGCTATTTATCCTTTGTTTTTAAGTAAATAATGACTTGTTTTCTGTGTGAGCATTCACAGCAATGTGCACATGTCTTTCCCTTTACACCCAGCATCCCTTTCTCTTCGCTCCCTTTTGAAACATTTCTGACATCCACAGCATGACAGATGCTAAAGGCACATTAGCCCGCGGTGTCAGTGGAGCTGTGATGTCATCGGCATGTCAGCACCTCCACCTCCCCACATTCCTGCCCCTGACCGCGGGCTCTGGATGTGACAAAAAGATGCAACACATCCTGTTCCTCACATCTCACTTCTCAACGCGAATGTGTGCAGGATATTTCCGAGTCACTCCCACTGCCTTTTGTTTCATTTGGGTCTTTGTGATGGACATCTCCAGCCCCCCCCTGTTCTCCCCCCTTCCACACATTCCTTGAAGAGCTCAGCCCCCTTTTGCTGTGGTCAACAGCCGTCACCCTGGGGGTTGAGCTATCAAAGAGAGCCCTCTCTGCATATCACACAGCTTACAAGGCAACAACCAAAACCTGTGAGCTTCAGAGGAGCCTCAGCCCAAACCACCAGCAACACATCGTGGATCCTCTACTTGTGGTTAGCCGGGCTGGGAGCCACATCACCACCACTGAAGTGTTCCCTAATGACAGTGGCTTTTAAAAGGTTGCATCAGACCATGGTAGCATTACTAACATGCCACTAGAACAAACTCAACCATTACTTCCTGTGCTCTGTTGGAGTGACATTACATTTGTAACTTTAATAATGATTTTGGATGAAGTATTTTGAGGACATCATGATCATGATGTCACCCTGTTGTTTGTGATGGCCCACGTGAAGCATGACGACCATCCAACTTCTTCGAATTTACACAAGGGCACACTATTTCCTGCACTGGCAATTCAATTGGATCAGATTTTTTTTATTGCAGTTTGGTGCCATATGAATTAGGGCTGCACAATGAATCATATTTGATCGAAATAGCAATATGGAATAGTGCAATATTCCATTCACAGTAAGCATTTGTCAAAAGGCTTAGTGTTTAAATAGCCTTTTTGAATAAAGTACTGTGGAGCTGCAGAGATATCCTGGCATCTATTTTTGTTTGGTACATATGTTATTAAAGATCAAACCGTAATCATTTAATATAAAACTATGATAGTAACTACTTACTAAATAGTATCGCAATTGCAACATCACTCAAAAATAATCGCTATTAGTTTGTTTTTCCAAATGTTTAAGCCCTAATATGAATGCAATTTCTTGAAAATGTCAATGCGTTACTGTAACTTCCTATCTTACATTTCATTATATTTAAACATTGTATTCCATTTTATTTATTTAATTCTAACATGGAGCAACTGTCACGAAACCCAACTTCCTCAGGAGTTAATAAATTACTCTGCTTCAGTCAGATTTCTTCAAAGCATGAAACTCCCCTAAACATGTGATGATCTCCATACGACCCCTATCTTACAACTCAATAGAGGCCATCTACCTGCTCCAAATCAGATTAGCATGACACGCCTCTAGCTGTCCTTTTTGGGCCTTTCAGGGTGTGTGTGTGTGTGTGCTTCCCCGGCATGAGAATAGACTGGAAACAAGGCAGAGAGGCCCGGGGAGAAGCAGCAGGTAGCATGCAGCAGATCCTGGAGCAGCAACCACAGCTCTGATCATTCTGCCTTCTTCTCTCCCTTTGTTCCTCATACATAAAGTACTCTGTCCTTACATCCCTTCAGGGGGCATTCTGCACTCCCATCCCCTATGCATTCTCCCGCAGGTCAAAAGGGCAGGGACCTTGGGTTTTCCCCCTCTGTTGTTTAAAAGAAGCCTAAAGGAAAGAAGCTATTCACCCTGTGGCCTTTCTCGGCTCGCCTCAACATACAAATCCTGGAAACTGAATGGTTGGATTAAGATTTACCAAAACTAACATGTCAAATTCTGAGGGTGACTTGAATTGAGTTGGGAAGGTTGAATCATTTTCAAAAGATCCCTTTCTGATGTCTCTTAATCCTGAGTTTCTCTTGTCTTGCAAAGCATCCTCCTATTGTTCTCTGCAATGCTCTGCTCCTTGATGCCTGATGGGCACAGGGTGGAAAGTTGCTTTAAAGTCCATTCTATTTTTACTGCGCCCAAAGGGGAGAAAAACAAAAACAAGCCATAAAACCCTTATAGCCTCCAATTAGCACATCAGAAATCACATTAAGCGCAGGAACACCCGGGCGACACAAGAAGGAGCGGGCTGAATGCTATCCCAGGGACAGTGGCAGATAATACCAGCAGACAGCTGAGTGAATTCAAAAGATCTCTTCATCAGCGCTAACTGACCTGTAATTGAGACCATAAAGTTGGAGTCACAATTGCATGTTAAAATCAACATTAATAGACCTGTTGATGTTTTTATTACATCAAAGTATAAATCATTTTCTTACTGTCAACAAATCCCATTAAAAAAGACAAAACCAACAGTGCGTTTGTTCTGAGATTGTTTCTTAATCAAGCCTGTAGCAGAGGTTTTAGAATAAGAGGTGTGATAAATCAAATCATGACCGAATAAATGTTCTGTAGATACAATTTAGAAGAATTACACCACCAGGATTACACTTTAGGGGAGAGTAGAGAATCTTTTGTGCATTGTTTTCCGTTTCTTGCTGTAAAAAGTAGTCAAATTTGCAAGCAATGAATCTAAAATTACGTTTTTTTACCAGTTTTTACGAATGAATTGGTATTTACAATGTAAATGTTTTCCTATATGATACAATGTTGCTTGGACTCCTAACCTTGCATACAAATATATAAATGCCTTTCTGTCCTGATTGGTAGAAGTTATCTTGATAGCACTCAGCCAAAAGCCTATTGGTACATACAGAAGACATACATGTATAATCAAATGGCTCACAGATATACAGTTTCCTTTGAAAAACAAAATGCTTAGTAATTTCCTGAGGCAACTGCAGTTTTCAGCAAACAGGAAGACATTTATCAGCAACTTTTTTCCGCTGCAGATTGACGCATGCCAGGGTTACAGTAAGACTAAATCCCTGCAAGAGCAGTCCTGCCTGGCTTCAGATTATCTGTGTCTATCAATGCAATCAAGATAAAGTGATTAAGTTAAATGAGTGCATGAACTTTCTTGAAAGGGATCCCCCCCAGTCACCCTGCCTCAGAGAGAGGTCACAGGAAAGTCAAAGCTTTGATATGAAAGAGGACGCAGGAGGCTCTTACCGAGTTCACTGGTGTTGTCCCCGCTCTGAGAGACGTGTCCCCCGCTGGACGGACCCGGGGTGCCCACAGAGGGCGTGGAGTGGGCGTCATCCATGTCTCTCCAGGACGCTGGGTTCTGAGGTCAGGAAGAGGTCCGCACACCAGGGGACAGGAGATAAGGAAACAGGGGAGAAGAAGAGAGGACAGGGGGAAAAAGATGAGGAAGGTCCATTAGGGTCCAGTATGAGTTCCATTATGCAGTTTCCCAAAGACACAAAGACAGCTGCTTGATTAACATGGACTGAAGAAACAGAAATGTTGACTTCAATGAAATGTATTATGTCAACAAATGTCACATAACTGTATTAGGTTAGTTGAAAGCAATAATATTAAGTATAAATACAAATAATGTAAGTTCAACTTAATATTATTCCTTTCAACTAACCTAATACAGTTATGTGAAATGTGTTACGTTAAGTCAATGTTTCAGTTTGTTCAGTGTAGGAAATTGTCAAAAATATAAGACATTACCATTCTGTTGCAAAATGAGCTTCAAATGTAGTTTCCGAAAGAGAATCAGCAAGTCTGTAGAGGATGGAGTGGTGAACCTGCAGCATGTGCACCCTTCTGAGTCTGGATGTTTCTGTGACCTGAGTCGGGGACAGACCCTGTATTTATTGTGCCGATGGGCCTGGCCACTCAGACAGCCTGAGCCCAAACCAAACAGCAGATCTGCCTCTTCAGCCTCTCTGCGTCAGCTGTTTGCCGGATGGTGATCAGATGAAGAGCTCGGCAGATGACAACAAGAAGCGCGGGGACAATGGCGCAGTGTGAACGAGGCCTCTCAATGATGGCCCCTCTTTTCTTACCCAGCCACCCAATAATTACAACTCCTAAGTACACACAGCTACTCAAAGAGGCGCCATGTGTTTCCACGTTTATCAAGCTAATGAAGGTCTTATTTCTCAACACCCCATCTGTTAAAATCCAATTAACAGAAATGGAAAGTAGTGTACTGCCAGGATCTGAATGTGTATACGATTCATTCACAAATGAAGATAATTCTACCAAAGATTTATGCTTGTGTTAACTATACAGTGGCAAATGTCCTCTCTTTGTTATCCAGGAAACTCTCTGTAGAGACAGCAGCAAACTAAAAATAGTAAATGTACTAATAATAGTATACACAAGCTTTATCTTTTTTTCCAAACATGGCAAATATTGTGATTAGAGGTATGTTTTTTGAGCAAAATCACGACTCAAACTGGGTGGGATTAAACCATTATTAATCTGCCAGCTAAACTATTGGCTAGAATCACTCTTAGGTTAATATAATGACTTCATTTGGGTTACTTTGAGGGTTAAAGCTTTCTAAATGAATGGCACTAAAGACCATGGATAGTAAGGGTTAGGGTTGGGGTTTACTGTTGAGAGTTGTTTTTCTGTGCCCTCACCTAAAAGACCTGTGGCTGTTTGTGTCGTTACATATTCCTGATGTATAGTTGTATGCAAAGTTGACTATCCCAGTGTGTTAGGCTGCTTCTGTTGACCATAGGAGTTGGTCTGAATGTCTGAAGCAATGACCAGTTAGGGTTAGGGTTAAGGTCCTTGCTTTGATTCTGTCAACAGATCATTCTTGCATAATATGTAATCATATTTCTTGTAATCAGGTGTTGAAATGTGGTTGAAATGTATATTTTAAATGTATTTGTAATGTAATGTATGTATATTTTAAATGTATTTGTAATGTAATGTATGTATATTTGAAATGTAAATGTGGTTGAAATGTATATTTTTCAAATATTGAAACACAGGCCAAACAAGTGTTGAATTAATAATCATTTCATCTGTCAGGTGTATTTATTTTATAACAACAATATAAACTAACTTTGTACACAGTGCAGTTTCTTATGATTCTGTTATTTTCTAGAAAATAATTACGCCCTCAATTAGTTTCTTACTTGTTTAAAATTGGAAACCTACACAAATACATTCTTACTGCTGGACTTCTGATTTGAGGAAATGACATTTGCAGACTCAATAGAGTAAATGTTTCAATTGGGATTTTTTGCTGGGATAAAAAAGTGAACAATCAGGTCTTTCAGGCCAAATGAGCCTTTACAGTGACAATGGATAGAACCTGGCCAGGCCATCAAACGTATGATCAAATGTCGGTTTTACACACAAACATACCTGTAAACTCAAACACGCTGCTTTAGCCCTTGTGAATGATTAACAGATCGTGGTACACTTAACGTTAACATGCATGTACGTTACACAGATGTATGTGCATGTCTTTGTACCCAGAGGAGAGCGGCGGCACATCCATTATGCAACAGCCGTTAGGAGGAAGGCAATACAGCAGGAGAGTGTCCTGTCAGATCAACTGGTGGCCACACACACACACACACACACACACACACACACACACACACACACACACACACACACACACACACACACACACACACACACACACACACACACACACACACACACACACACACACACACACACGTAAAACATGTGCACTGTGTGTGGCTGCTTGATGCATTCTCAAGAACAAAGAAAATGTATGTTGATGAAATAACCAAAGTCCATGCTGACGCTTCCACTAAAGCTCGAGACTATATTTTGTATCTTGTTTTATTCAAAATAAATCCAACTAAAACAGCCTTTAAGCCAGGGTTTTATAGCCTTTTTTCTGGCACGTAATATAGCGCTATAGGTTTCATAATTCTCTTGAACCAAAGTGTTTTTTATTCTATTTTCAAGAGATCTGTACGTAGCCTTGACATTCATTTTACAGAAAATATTGGATTTTTTTTTTTCAAGTTTGACACTTATTATCCCCATCCTGAATATTTAAAAAAAAAAAAAAATAAGATCAACTAAAACACATTACTCCATTAAAAACTGTAGAACCAGAGCTCAGATTACAGTCTATCATCTATGGAGGAATTTCCCTTCAAATCAAAAGGGAATGATACTAGAACCGCTATCCGACATGAAACATTCAAATATAAAGTTTGAAGTGTTCAGTCTGAGCTATAGCATTGTGTCGATAAACCTAGGGTCCAACACTGCTGATGCTACACTGTAACTCTCAATCACTTCAACATCTGAATTTGTTTCTTTGTACACAGGTGCCAAAAGTAGGAAGGACTGTGTAAAGCCCACAGCGGGGGGGCCGCCTGACAAAGAGCCCCCGCACTGTCGCTATAATAATCCTATTGGCTGAGAGGGGACTGAAGCCCAACAGCAAACACAGCACTTGCAGCTGCACTTTGTGCTATATATACAACAATCATCATCATCAACAACATCATCATCACCATCATCATCATCATCAATTGTGTCTACCTTATAAATCAATAGATAAATAAAGTTGCAACACCTCATTAAATATGATTTAAACCACTTCTGTACTGTTCCCATGTACTGGGGCTCAGTTCCTGCTGTGACGGACACAGGTTTGAATCCAGCTTAAGGCTAAACTGGCCCAAAATAATCGTGAAAAAAATAAATCTCAACTGTCCATATTATGATTATTTTTAACAGAGCTGAGATTTTCGGCTAAGGCTCTGCACAGCACTGACAGGCCATCAAACAGTAAAACAAGAACAACAAGGCTTGGTTTCATTAAAGCCACCAAGACCTTACCCAACCCAACAACTGTGCATCCTGTTTCATTAGAATGATCAGATATTGTAATAGGTTAAAATACCTTTTGGTGTAAGGGTAAATATTTAATTCTAAAAATAGATGCTTCAGTTAGGGAGTTTCACAAATAAAAAGGCAGAAGGAAATGCCATAGTTGAGAAATGCTTTGGTCTACAGCGAGTCTCAAGCCTTTTGCTTTATGACCTCCTAACATGAAGCAATGTCTTCTTGCACAAAAACAGGGACTTTTCACAATTTGTTTTATCTGAATCTTTCTTTGAGGCCTGGAGCATTTCAACCTTCCAGTAAGTGATGTAAGCGGAGTTAAAAAGGCAAATATTATTCCATGTGGCAAAGCATCCCCAAATTGCTCACAAGTAGTCATGATAACATTTTAGAAAGGACCACTTTACGATCAGAAGAAGGCCCTATGCTAAAAAAATAATCCTCCTGCAGCTACTGCTTCTCAAGACCTGCTAAGAGAGAGCGCAGTGATGTAGGCTGACACTTTTTATGAATTCTGGGCAGGCAGGTTGACTCACATGTTCTGCGAGGTTGGTGGAGGACCCGGAGAGGTCGTCAAAGTCAGACTTGCAGACGTCCCGGTCCTCTATGACCAGGTCGATGGGCATCTTGCCTTTCAGACAGCTGATGTACCGGTGGCAGAAGTTATCGCAGAGCTCATGCACCTGCAAAGTCCAGTGTTTCATTTAGATTCTCACAGTCTGAGCATCAGGATCATTACATATTATATGCAATGATATGATTAAATATGGCACTATTTGCATTTATAAAGCTTAGCTAATAGCCTGTATACCTTCTCTAATTCCAGGAGATGAAACCGTAAGACTTGAATTGCTTGAATCATCTGAAAAAATAAGGGAAAAAAATGTTAAACTCCAGAAGAAAATGAGATGATAACACAATAAGAAATGCTATTAGAGAGGTGCCTGGGGTGCCACAATACTTATGATTGTGTGCAATACCAGCATCATGTAAATATGATTTGGTTTTAAAACCTGTAGGCAAATTAAGATATGATGAGGTTGCCTTGAGCCAGTCTGTGAAGTCCAGAGCAACACGAAAACAGGAGAATTAAACTGAAAGAAAGAAGAAAGAAAAGGAAATGCTCACCAAGTTATCCAGCTCTGGATTCGAAGAGAATAAAGGTTTCTCTGCGCGGATCTGAAGAAAATAAATAAATAAAATGCGTCAGTTGGTGTCTTTTATACTGATTTACTTTTTAGATTCGCCATCATTTTCAAGGCTTTATTGTCATTTGCACATTAGCTACAGTGTAGATTTGGCAATGACAAACTCAAGTCACAGGCTCCTCCAACAGTGCAACATAGGATATAAAACAAATAAAACAGATAAATAGTGGCAAGAGAATGTTTTGAGATGTGCAAGTAAATAGAAATACAATATAAATAGTGCAAGAAGAGTCCATATAAGTAAATGGAATATGATATGTAAATACATCATTTTGAGGTGTTTCTTGCGTATTTGCGCATTGGCGTCTCCTATACCTGTTTGGCAAACACAGCTTATGTCTTCATTGAAGGAGTCGGAGGAGCAACAGCGTCCCCCCCGCGACCACCCGGCTCTCGGGGCGTGCAGGTCGGCCAGCTGCGCACTTCTCGAACACCAGAGCCAGCAGCGGGAACAGAGGGTGTCTGCAGGCAGAAACACAGGCCTTAGTCTGCAGGCCATTGTTAGGCCTGAACTATCGCCTACTGTACAACAAAGCTGCGCAGATAACAGCTCACATTAAGCTGGGTTTAACAATAGAACACTGCTTTGCAAACTGAAACAAATATGTATGTATTCCTTCTTAATTCAAGAGGAGAAATGCAAAACCGCTGATATGGGAGATTATCTCATCTGTTTCCAATGCAAACAACCTGTTCAGATATTTTTATGCCACTATTGGGTATTTTGTCTCGTTTTATGCAGTGAAAATAATGATATCATTATAACAGGAAAGAAAAGTATTTTGACAATTCATTTTAATGAGAAAATATATTACTTAAATATTAAAAAATAAGGGAAAAACAAAAATGTTGACGCGGAATGTTTGGCTTTCTGTTATTTGAAATGAGTCGCTGTGCCTATTTAATTATATAAATCCAACATGTGCAATTGTTAAGTTCCTCTAAATAAAAATAAACACATACAATAATAATAACAATAAATAATACAAATAATAATAATAATAATAAAAATATAAATAATAATAATAATAATGTGTCCATACCCGTAGATTTGGTCCTTGTCTCTCTTCAGTGCGTCGTTCACGGCGCTGCCCATGCTGCTGGGCATGATGTTGTGCGGCGCGTGGGCTCCGTAGTGCTGGGTCGGGTGGGGGGGCGGCCCGTGGTTCAGGTGGTGGACCTGGGGCAGCGGCCGAGGGGCGTGCGGGTCTCCGTACATGGAGGCCGGGACCCCGACTCCATCCATGGCGCCTCCGTAGTGAGCCAGCTCATCGTACTGGGGTGAGAGTTGGAGATGACATTATAGGGCATGTGACCGAAGAGGTAAAACAATAACAACGGTAAAAGCGTGGATCATTATATTATTTAAAAAGCTCCTTAGCAAGTGGTTCATACTATAAGCCATACTCATATTTTCATGTATTTTCATTCAAAAGGCATTGCAATTGGGTTCATGAAAATACATGAAAATATGAGTATGGCTATAGTATAACCACTTGCTTAAGGAGCTTTTTTTGCTCACACTCTATCATGTCTGCACGTCATTAGTGAGTGCATAAACTATACATTAAACGATGCCCATGTTCAAAAACATTTGACAAAATAAAATGCATCAATATAGGATTTACCCTTTGCGCCATCTCCAGACGATCAGAAAAGTTGGTGTTGATGAAATAGATGACTTTTAAAATCCAAGCGGGAGTTATAATCCTGTCCTGTTCTGTAGAAAATCAATAACGCAAATCAAAGCAAGTGATCACAAACAGCATTTGTCCTCGCGTCACGAGTGCCAAAAGGCGCACTGGTAAAGTGCACGCTGCTGGCCCTGGTCCTTCAACGGGAGGATCAGAGCTAATCTGTCAGATGTGTTTGATGTTAGTTCCGAGCATCAGTTGTCTCTGTCACAGGAATGCTGGCGGTCCGCGGCTCAGTCCTCTGATCAGTGCGCTCTCGTGTCCATGTCTCTGCGCGACACGCTCTCTGTCCGCGGCTTGGAGAGGGAGCTGCTTATAGCCCGCGCTGATCTGCAGGACACGCTGATGGACGGAGCGTGGAGGAGAAGGGTGGGTCGCAAACCAGTCCCTGACAAGTTACTGTGTCTTTAAAGGGGGACTTCCGGTCATTACTTTCAAAATAAACCTGGACGAAGGTATTGATTCTATAGGAAAATACATGTTGATAGGATTTATCAGGGAATCAAAATATTGTATTCATCCCGGGGGAAACTGGGACGTCATTTGAGAATAATAGATTGTGAAACATAAGGCGTAATGTGTATACAAAGACCCAACAAATAAAGATATATTTATAAACATGAGAAGTTAAGTAAGAATGTTTCATAAGAAAATACAAATAAAATCACAAGGAATTAAAGAAACTCAATAAAAAAGATAAAAAATAAATAAAGATATGAACAAAAAAAATTGAGTTAAAGTAAAAATATAAAAGGAAGAACAAGAACAAGAAGAAGATCGATCCCTTATGAAAACATGTTTAAACACTATGCATTTGAAAGAGAGACACAATGTTTCAGTGTAATTGTATCCATCATGCTCTTCTCTGGCATAAAGTCAAATGATTTCACGTGTAGGGGTTAGAGTCATCTTGACTGACATCCTGTTTTAGGGATCAGACCATCAGACCCTGATCCTGTAATATGCATTAATATATAAAAAGCTAGAATGTGCAGTGGTCTGTTTTTCTTCTTTTTGTCAATGTCTGTTTTGACTGCATTTATCCTTTTCTGATGGCAAACCCAACTAATTAAAAGGACCAAAGTGCTGTTATGTAGTAGGGTATTGATTCTGTATAGGAAATGGTTGATTGATCCATTATTTGGAAAATAATTTGTGCTTATAACATTAACACTGACAATTTTCTAAAGCATTTAAAGATTTTGAATTAAAAATGTTCCTTCCTTCCGATAATTCATCGGCTTGAGTGATTTTATAGTTCATATGCAGTGTCAAAGCATTTGCAACACTTTAAACTTGCTAACTGTCACAGTGAATATCCTGTCAGGTGGTTAAGTTATTGTTGCATGAATAATGCATGCATTATAATGCAATTAATTCAAACTTGGAGTGGTAGCCTTTCTACCTTATCAGACAAAGTGCTTAAAAATGATCCCCTCTTTGACCCATAGTGGTGGCAGAGCTGCCTTTCAAGAAGCTAACCTGTTCATCAGGTGCCACTCGGTCAAATGTTTCACCCAAGTACACACTGACATGTAGTGCAGCAGGTATCGAACCTTCAGAATTATGGTCACTTGGGCAAACAAGTCATTCAGCCCCTCTTCGTGGTTACGTAACTTGTCACTTAAAGGACACCTATCATGCTATATTTAAATGATATATTGTAGGGCCATACCTATATAAGGTATATTTATACATTTCTGTTTTCAAAATACCAAACAGATCATGCATTTTAGCCATGCCTCATTTCGCTCTATTTGCTGTTCTCCAGCCCTGTTTTTGCAGGGGGCTGATTCTGTGAGCTGCAGCTGACCACGTCCCCCTGCAGGAGAGGGGAGCGTGCTCTGATCAAGTCAGAAGAGGGGGAGAAAAATAGATCTCCGTCCTCCGTGTTTTATTATATTATTATTTAGAGTCGTTATTCATTTGTTTTAAAGCTCAATAAATAACAAAGAAGACCTTTGACCGACACTTTTCTAATTTTGTCCGGAAGATTTAAACCTTAACGGACATCTTGACCGGCGAAAGAAAACCTAACTGAAACTCTCTGCCGCACGGTCCCCTCGTTCCTTGGAAGAGGCGGAGAGGTGGGTGTTTGTCATCTGCTGGTGGACTAACCGGAGGGAGTTGTTGCCTCGACGGGGAGGGTGGATAGAATTACAGTGCTTGCCTCGACGGGAGGGATTGCATTGAATTAAAGCAGCAGGAGGAGCAAACGCTTGCCTCGGGGAGGGAGAAAAAAGCCACAGCGGAGAATAAACAGAAGGGAAACCACGGCAACCATGCGCGGGAAGTCTTCTTCGCTGCTTTTGTGGCAGACTACAGCGCCACTTACAGGCCTGGCATATGTACTACAGCGTCTCCAGCGCTTTCGAGCGGCAATGGCCGGCCGTGGCCCAACCCCACATTCCCCTGATAGGTGGAGAGTTGGCCCAATAGCCGTAGCGCCACCGTCCTGACGTCAGGACAGTGTTCAAATCTGGATCAGTTTTTATCAGATCCGTTGCAGCCCTGTTTTTAGAGATTTGGGTATGGAGGAAAATAGAGAGGGTTGTGTTTTCTGACACTTGGTGAGTTCCCTGGAACACCGGGGACACATATTCATGTATAAAAGACGTACAAAAGTGCATTTTGCATGATAGGTCCCCTTTAATTCATCGAATGCAATTTCTATCAGGGCGATGTCTTCACGGAGACAGTTATTCTCTTCTTGAATAACTCCCTGGACCATCTCTCCGTAAGACCCAGAGGGTGGTGAAAACTGCACAGCACACCACCAGGACGGAGCTGCCATCCATGGAGGACCTTTACTCCCAGAGGCTCAGGAAGAAAGCCCACAGGATTATAAAAGACCCCATCACCCCAGCCACAAACTGTTCTGTCTGCTGCCGTCTGGCGGGCGGTACTGCAGCATCTGGACTACAAAACCACCAGACTCAGAGACAGTTTCATCCCACAGGCCAGAAGACTATTAAAACACCTGAGCTTGCACTATTTTCATTAAAATGTAGGTCTTTTAATTGCACTGTTGAGGAACCTGTTTTTCATTCATTGTATAATTACACCGTAGTTGTGCATATGACATTACAATAAATCTTTGAATCAACAGAGCTCTTTTAGACTTAGCCTCCAAGCCGCTAGCCGGAATGCTTTTACGAGGTTGGTCCTTCCAAAGACTAAATAACAAGGAAAAACTGAAATGTTGACTTAACGTTAAATGCATTATGTCAACACATTTAAAAAAACTGCTTAGGTTAGTTAAAAGCAATACTATTTAGTTGAACCTAATAATATAACTTAATATTATTGCTTTCAACTAACCTAATACAGTTAGGTGAAATCTGTTGACATAATACATTTAATTAAAGTCAATGTTTCATTGTACTTTCTGCATAATATTCATATAAAATGATCACCTCATTAACGGTACGTCCACACAGCAGCATTAAAAAAATCTTGGAGGTGGGCGTATCTGAAGCTTGGGGATTTTTTGCGAGCAATGCGAGCAACAACCAATCACATTAATCTCCCGCCCCCGACATACGAAGCAAAAAAGCCCGAAGTAAACTGGATATAAACTCCCCAAACAGGCGAAAACCTACCACTGTCTCTGCCACCTCCCTCCATGCCTGGCTCCTCCGGTTTGTATCCCGGTAGGTAAATAGGGACTGGTAGATGCCTGGAAATCTCCGCTTTGCTTCCCACAATGCAGTTCGGCGAAAAGTGAGGCAAAGTGACGTCACCCCATTCAAAGTGAATGGGCAGAAGCGTTGGAAGATTTGTTTAACGCTGCTGTGTGGACGGGCCGTAAGGCTTTAGCGAATGATAGCTTATTTTGGTATAAAAAGTTGGGACTTCAAACTTCTACTCCATGAAGCGCCCTAGTGGTCCTTCCAACCGCCAGACTTATGCCTAAAGGATGACCCAATATATTTCCTGAGCCACGGCAGCCCTGTATTTTTCAAATATAACGTGATCTCGTACCCAAAAGTGACATGTGACGGTCACTGTTTGAAGCAAGTTCTTCATACACGGAAGATGAACTGAAAGCAGTAGCTGGATGAACAAGGCAGAAAACAGAATATTATTGCATGTCTCAGAAAGGGGTTAGTGCTGATCAGAATCACAGATCCTTTAGTCGTCATTCTGTGGGGGAAACAGCAAAGGTACAGTGTAGTGATGATTGCCAAAAGTAAAAATAAGATCAAATACATAAAAGTAAACATAAAAAAGAGATTGAAGGAGCCAGTAATAGCATTGATAGAGTGACAAAAATAAAGTTTATATTGCACATTAGCACTGGTATTGCACAACCTTTTTTTTATAGTTAAAGGATGATATAAGATAAAGCAAGTTGTGAGACGGCCCAGGCAAAACGGATCTGTAATCACATAAATAATTAAACATACGATCTTCATTGATCAATGACATTTCCCTTTTGAATGAAAATAATCTAAATCATGTCACACATCACCAGGGCCATCCCTCCCTACAGGAAGATCACGCAGACTGCGTGGGGCCTCACCTCGCGGAGGGGGCCTCATCTTGCGGAGGGAGCCTCAACTGAGCTGCAAATGCGGCGCACCTATGCGTTTATGCGGCGCAATTAGTGTGGGTGCGGCACGGTTTCGCCGCTGAACAACTTTATAAAGTCTGATGATGTTTTATGGTGGGTGGTGCTATTAGTTTGAAATAATCTAAAAGCCACTAATGGTGGAAAATCCACAAAAAGTTGCAGTTTGTAATTGTAAAAATCAGCAAACCCTTCAACACAAAACAACATACTGTCGAAATACAGATATTACATGATTATAAGAACATCAAAGCAATATTGATGTTTATATATATATTTATATTTTCTAAGTATCTTAGTATATATATATATATATATATATATATATAGCAGTCCCTCTTATTTCTTATTATTTTAGATTTGTGTAATATTTTAGTTCTATATTTGCTTCATTTAGCAACTTAAAACATTTGACTGTGTTAATGCACCATAATGCAACAAAGCAAATCCCTTCAAATGATTTTATTTTTTAAAGCTTTGCATCCCATCTTGGACTCCACTTTTACGAAACAAATAGTATTATATTAAGTATTTTGGAAAAAAAATAAAAATCCTAAAACATAAAAATGTTATCGAACTGACAAAAAAATGACCCATTTAATAATATCCAAGTTTTTATTGTTTTCTCCTTTACCTCCAGTTGTAGTGTCCTGTGTCTTCTCATCTGTCTTCCTTATTCACACTGATAAAGTATTGGCTTAAGAAGTTGAATATTTCCAGCAACGTTCTATTTTTGCAGAACTATTTACACACTTTCCTTTTGATATGCCCCGTCAGTGAATTTATTAAAGGCATATATTTGAATTATAAATACACTAACTATAAGGGAAACAAGCAAAACATGCACAATGCCCCAGGCTACATCTCTCCTCATCGCATATCATTTCCATGGAGTCTCTCTTTCTGTTTCCTCCTCTCTCTGCTCTCTCCTCATTGTGTTTACCCCCCCCCCCCCCCTGCTCCCCCCTCCTCCGCATACATCCTCCCACCACCCCAGCCCAGCCAATGTGATCTGAATGGAGGCTGATTCAGGGTGTCAGGCCCTGTCTTAAATGTAATAAATTACCGTTTGAGCCTGGAATAGTGCATCTCTCCCGACACATCACCAGAGAAGGGGCCTGCACACCACCATCCTTGACCCCCTATTCCCACCCCCACACCCTTACACACACATACACACACTAATTTCCCATCTCCACCCCCCTTCCCCTCCATCGTCAGCCAGCCCTGGTCTGGCTGCCTCTGTCAACCCGTCATCCTGTGCCCCAGTGAGGATCATTAGCATTGTCAGAACTGGCTGGGAAAGGAGGGCCAGCAAGAGACCTGGGTGGAGGGTGTTGGAGGGAGGGGGGGGTCCCATGTTGTGTGTAAGTGAGAAAGAAAGATTGTCTGGTAGAATGCTAGTATGCATATTTACATGAAGAATATTTTCACAAATATGTGTTTTCTTCTTAGGACTGTCTGTGCGTTGTCTGTAATGGTAAATGGTAATTGGTACCTATAGGAGCGCATTATCAGGTCTTTACGACCCCTCAAATCACTTGTAAAAGCTACAAGTCGTTCACCCATTCAGACCTCATTCATACAGGGCCAGTGCAACTTGCTCACACATCACCCTTGGCCATCGGGAGGCAACTCAGGGTTATGTATCTTGCCATGTCGGCATGTTGGACTGGACTGGGGTCGCCCTGTGTGTGTGTTCTACCTCTCAAAGTGGCTTCATGACACAAGCAGTATTAAACCCCTTCACACACTGGTGGCAGAGGAATCCAAGGTGCCACCTGCTCATCAGGATCGATAAACATTCACACACACACAAAGATGGCGCAGCCTTCGGGAGCAATTTTGGGTTCAATATCTTGCCCAAGGATACTCAGCATGCGGACTGCAGGATATCGCAACCACCACTCTGATAAGTGATCCTACCTTGTAAACTATAGCGCCCCATGTGTCGCAGGTCTTAGGTTTGGCCTGATATGAGATACTGTTGTGAGCTGGGCTGCGATGATGCTTTGCAGAAATGGAACATGGGTAAACTCCCCAAAGCACTTGTACAAGCTACTGGTGGAGGTTTGTTGATTAGCAATAATTTGCTGATAAATCAACCTGACTGTGGTCCTCCATTTATTAGAAATTATTCTTGAGTCTTGTCTTGTATTGTCACTGTTTCTATCAGTTATGATACCATTATACTCACCATAACATTGTACTTACCCTCACCTTGAAGTATTGGGACAGTTCTGCAGCGCTTCATTTCATTAAAGGAATCTAGGGCTTTCAATTCTGTCTTATATCAACAGTCTCATTTGCAGTGTTGTTTGCGAGGGGGTTTTTTTTTTTTTCTTTTTATTAGGGTTTGTATTTCCCAGGTGGTTTGTACGTACTACGTGAATATTGAGCACTTCCTGAATATCAGATATTCAATGCTGGAGCAGGAAGTGGGGTCTATGGACTGTGATTGATGTTTAACAACAGATTACTCATTTTACTCTCTCAAAAAAAGTTTGTTTGTTTGGTTGGCATTCAAGTGAGTGAAAGGCGCCACAATATGCTCAGTGAGTCCTCTTCTTGCAAGATTTTGTCCATAACATCTCAGCTGTTTAGTGGCCTATATCCTCGAGCGGCATCCAATGTAGTAACTTCTGCTGTTCAAAGCATGTCAGGAAGCGTATGTCCTCCCACTTCCCTTCGCATGATGCCTGACCTCTTCCGCGGTGGTACTGTGAATGGTCAGGACGAGTCTCTTAGAGCTAAAACCATCTGCATGTAAGCTGGCACGGTATCCATCATGATTCATTAAAGTCAACACCAGATCAGTTCATTTCTTTGAGACTCCCAATAGCCAGGGGCGGATCTACGGGGGGGGGGGAAATTGGGGGCAGCTGCCCCCCCCACTGTAGAGCCTTGCCCCCCCCAGCTGCCCCGCTAACTTTTGTGTCCCTAAAACTGTACTTGTAGAACAAACCAACACTATGTCCACAAGCTTCTCAAGCAACGAAACAGCAGTTCATTCATTAAAAGTGAATCATTTGAAATATCATCTTCACCACAGACGCGGCTCACACCGCTGCAGAGAGGGAGCGAGCTGTCCCAGCACCTGAAGGAGGACCAGCTTCCCCTGGAAGCATTTCCCCTTCCACTAGTTTTGTTTTCACTAAGGACGAGAGCTTGAAACAAAATATTAATAAAACGCTGCCGTTTGAATCGATAGCGTTTAACAGACGGTCACTGTTTGGGGCGTTACGTACAAAATACTACGCAGACAGCGCTAGCTGGGAGAGATCGATCACTTTATTTGCTAAACTATGCGGTACTATTAAATCCACGTAAATTACACATCACAGCAATGAGGCCAGATCAATTAAACAGGATACTCAAACTGGATCTAAACACAGCTGCCTGTGTGCGTTTGATAAATACTTTCTGATTTTATATTTATTATAGGTGTGCTACTTATTAGCTACATGTCCCCCTAACGTGTAAAGTTATACACGCATTTGTACCAGTGCTTTTCACAAGTAGACTCTTGCAGGCCAGAGTAGCTGGAGTGATTCAACAACAACACAAAGACATATCTGAGAAGTGATCAGGACGAACCAGAAAGTAGAGAAAAGGAAAAAGGAGAGTTCACTGAAGAGACCAGGAGGGTCAGAGCAGGAGGAAGAGGAGGAGATGAAGAGACCAGGAGGGTCAGAGCAGGAGGAAGAGGAGGAGATGAAGACATTAGTGAAGAAGAAGAAATGTATGTGAGGAATAAAGATGAAGTGTCAGAAAGAGGGAGGGATCAGGAGGCAGAGGAGACTCTAGCTGGACCACATGGTCATACATATTCCATTACAGCAGCACAATCTCTCTATTGACACATATGTATTGAAATGTGTTGCTGCACAGGTCACCTTTAGAAGAGAAGAGATGGGTGATGTCATTTGTGTATTTAATTATAACTAAGTACTTTTACTGTACTGACAGTAAACTTCTAGGGTATCATGAGTATTTCCTGCTGTATAACTAACTATATGTTAGTTTGTTTGTCTGAACACCTTGTTTCTCTTGTGCATTAAGAACACTTGTGTTAGGGCATGATTTAACAATATATATACATACAGTATAAAATACCACGTACTGTCCGCCCTCCCATGCCACCCTGGCATGACCTCTTGCCCCCCCATGTAAACTGTTCTAGAACCGCCACTGCCAATAGCATCTATCTTACCAACACTCTGGATCTGGATGAATATTGAGCAGTGGTATCCCCCTCAGTGGGGGATCGACAATCCCAACTAAATGTCTCTTAACATTTGCCGGAAGCAGTCCACAAACTGTGTGTTGACAGCATCTTCTGTCAGCAAGTTCCACTCTGATTGTTCTGGGAAATAATGAGTATTTGAAAAAAAATGTTGCTTGTAGCTATAGTTTTCATCCAAAGTTGAAATGGCTCCATGGTGGCACTTCTGTCAATCTTGAATAAGAGGACTGACCAAGCCGATTGCAGCATTTCACTTAATTCCACTAAATTCAGCTGTTTGAGCATGTCATGACACTGTTGTCCTTGTAATGTCCAAAGCTGAATCTCCCACCTCTCTGTTGTACTGATTTAAGAGCATTGCCGTCTTTACTTTTGCATGGGTCTGACTGACCTGGCATACTCTAACCCTGATTGGTCCAAATGGGCAGCAGTACCCTGGTCCTGACACAATCTGATGATCATTGGCCTGTTATGATGTGTCTTCACCGACAGTCCATGTTTATACCGCTCACAGAGTTGACCTTTAAAGGAAGGTGGCTTCCATCATTTTACAATCTATGAATCAAAGATTACTTTTATGAATCTCTCTCAACTAATGCAGCTTCTACACATCATTCATCTTTCTGATAATCCATCCTCTGCATGCTACCTTCTGTGTAGACACCCCTGAAAAAACAAAGTAACACAAGCATATAGTCTGTGTCTTTTACGTGTTATCATTTAACAACAACTCTTTGCCTAAAACTATATTAAAATGTTGCTGATGAGTATATAACATTTTATAAATTAAATTGTGACCAGGCTTTGGGAGCAATGGATTACATGTAACAGGATCAGGATTACCTACACTGTAAAATATTACCATGATTCCACAATATTTAGCTGTAATACTTTACAATAAATTACTGTTTTACCACCACAGTCTTGTAATGTTCACAATATAATACTGTAATTTTGAATTTCACAGTGAAATCAATACAGGCAGTTAATTACTGTGAATGTACAGGATAAATGATTACCAGGATTTCACAACATGTTACTGTATTATTTCATAGTAAAATACTGTATTCAGACCATCCTCTGTGATAACACAACAAATTAAGATTGCTTTATCGCTCTTGCTGGCTTTAAATACTAATTTCTTTCTTTGGTGCAGGTTTTACTTCAATTGAAAGGGGCACCGCTGCATGTGCCTTAAAATAAACAATGCAACATATAAATCTATGTAAAATTGAAATTGTTGTCTTGGCTTATTGTTTTCAGGTGCTTCCTGGGCATTAATCCTGAGACGGGCTCGAAAGCCAAAAAGAGGCATGGCAATTTAAACCCCCATGTCAGCACATTCTTCAGAGTGGATATCAGTGTGTAGACAAGTGTTACGTGCTCCCCTCCTTGTTTTCTTTCTGTCTCCCTGCTGCAGGTGCACCTGGTCTGCCCCTGGCTCCGCCTCTGCGCAGGTGCACCTGGTCTGCCCCTGGCTCCGCCTCTGCCCAGGTGCACCTGGTCTGCCCCTGGCTCCGCCTCTGCCCAGGTGCACCTGGTCTGCCCCTGGCTCCGCCTCTGCCCAGGTGCACCTGGTCTGCCCCTGGCTCCGCCTCTGCCCAGGTGCAGCTGGTCTGCCCCTGGCTCCGCCTCTGCCCAGGTGCACCTGGTCTGCCCCTGGCTCCGCCTCTGCCCAGGTGCACCTGGTCTGCCCCTGGCTCCGCCTCTGCCCAGGTGCACCTGGTCTGCCCCTGGCTCCGCCTCTGCCCAGTTGCAGCTGGTCTGCCCCTGGCTCCGCCTCTGCCCAGGTGCACCTGGTCTGCCCCTGGCTCCGCCTCTGCCCAGGTGTTCCAAATTCCACTCAGCCGTGTATATATAAAGAGAAGCTGGAGGAGAAGGAGGTCTTGCCTATCCTAACGCTGGGAGACACTCTCCTTAGAATACCTCTTTGCCATGTTGAGCTGTAGGCCATATTTTTGCAGATGTGTTTATGTTAAGCCTGGAGGACCTGGTAGTCCAGTTTTCGTGGCTTTATTTTGTTTCCCATAGGGTTTATAATTGATTGATTTCTGGCTCTGGGTCCTACGGTCCGTGGTGTGGCTGGCTCGGGTTCCCTCCTTCTGTTTGTTCCTTTTGGCCAGTCCTCCAGACCTCTTTTTGTTTCCCGTTTCGCTTGTGTGAGCAAACGGCTGATTATCAATAAATGCTCATTACCAAGTACCGGTTATTGCGTGTATTCTTTCATGTTGCAGGTCTCAGCACGAGCCACTACCGCGGAGTAGAGGTTGGGGCCGTAACAACATGTCCAAGACACTGTGAAATGTACTTTGCACTTCAATGGAGTAATACAAAGTTAAAATGGGCATTTTCTTTGTTTTTCTTTGTTGATTGAGCTGATTGAATTGTGTAGTCATGGTAAAATCCCAGTTAACTAGTCAAGTTTACAATATATTATCGTATTATTTACATTTGTATATTTACAGTAAATTACTGGCTACTGTGGGAGTCGAATCCCTTCTTTTTGGTTTTCATTTAGTCTACTTTCCTTCTTCTTTTTATTTTAAATATATATTTTTTAAATACAGTAGGTGAACACCTGATTTAAAAAAACAACCTGTGTTTTGCATTGAATCCATGTGTTGAACAGCAGTTGTAAACTACTATGTACGAAATATTTTGGTTTAATTTTTTCTAAGTTTACATTGTTCTGTTGTCTTACCTATTACACTCAAATAAAAAACATCTGATTGATATATTTTCTCTTGTATTTATTTGAATTGCATTTGATAATGAGGTTAAAGGTGGGGTAGGTAAGTTTGAGAAACCAGCTCGAGTGTGCTAGAATTTGAAAATACACAACCGGAGAAAATCTGCCACTTCCTTATAGAGCCCCTCCTCCAACACACACGAACGCGCACATGACCAATGAGGGCACGAGATAAGTTTGTGCACAGATGGAAGGCTGACAGGCAGGTAGGCCATCCAGTTATTTTAGCCGGGCCGGCTAAAATGATTGGTCGTACTTTTTACAGTACTACGGCTTCCACAGATGACATTTTTTTTATGGATTTATTGTCAAAGCACTTAAGATATTCATTGCTATCGGGATGTTAAGAGCATTCCATGGAATATAACAAAAAGTGTATCTCGAGCCGGTTTCTCAAACTTACCTACCCTACCTTTAACCAAAAGTAACGGAAAGTTATCAGGTTACATTACTTTTATATTGTGATACTCAGATTTTTACATATAACTAGTCATCTTAATGGAATACATTTAAAAGTTAACCTCCCAACCCTGATGTGACATTAAGTGTTCCGTAATATTAAATATATGAATATATTATTAACATTGAAGCAATCTCTAAACTTTCCCTATTCTGAATCTAAATCATTAAATGTACACGTTGAAAAATAAACTCCTATTTTTACATCATGAGCTTTTGAATGCAGTCAGAGGAGGTGAGAAGTCAAACGGCGTGCGGAGGTTTTTATTTACTGTTCAACACAGAGCCTGTGAGTCCTTTGTCTTGCACCCATGGGTCACCCCTCACTGTGTGGAAGACATAGGAGAAGACCCACAATGAGCCTGTGTGTGTGTGTGTGTGTGTGTGTGTGTGTGTGTGTGTGTGTGTGTGTGTGTGTGTGTGTGTGTGTGTGTGTGTGTGTTCTCCTCTAATGATTAGCCTGTCATTGTTGAGTGGTGCGCCAAGGTGGCAGACCAGACCCGAGCCCCCTCAAGTCCTCATTCTGTGTGCATCTGTATGTGTGTGTATCCATGCGGGTGTGGCTGCATGAAAATGAGATGCCCAGACTCATATGTGTGTGTGTGTGTGTGTGTGTGTGTGTGTGTGTGTGTGTGTGTGTGTGTGTGTGTGTATTCTTCCCCCCGTCTGGGCTTCAGTATTAATGAGCCCAGATTTCATTTCCGATGAGCGATTATTTGACTGTTCATTTGGCTAAGATTTATGACGAGGCCCTATATCTGTAGCCTGCAGCACTGCTCTAGTCTTTAATAATGGGAAATGAACACATTAATCACCCTGTAGCAGTCAGCAACAGAAAAGCACGGGGGCACCATCCAATCTGCATCAGCGGACCAGAGAAAATATCACCTCATATTCATTGAAGAGCCTTATCTAGTACATGGTGGTAAGAAAAATTACCTGTCTAATTTAATATGATTTAACATCCGAAAGAGTGGACAAGAGTCGCACACACGTTGACACACTCTTGCATACTTGTGGTCCTGCATGGGATTGGACAAACCTCGGCCTGTTTGCGTAGTCATTTTATCAGAGGGTAAACACGGTAACCACAACAGACCCACATGGTTTACCCAGGGTGGGACAGGGCGTCTGACCACAAAACCCCCTGAGTCACTGGGCAGACATTGATAACCACACCTGACGAAGGACCAGAGGTTGGAGATTTTGAAACCAACCCGAACAAAAGATCACAGGCGCCGCGGTCTTTTGCTTGCTCCTGACTATCAGGAGTCTCAGAAACACTCACAGAGCTGAGGAATAATAGTGACTTCATAAACACACAGATTACATGAAGGGGCAGCCTAATCTGATTCCATACAAACATGTGTCATTTAGCCTCCCTTTAAAGTGTTAAAGCGTGATATTCTTTGATGATCTCCACTAGAACAGGACTTTTAAAGGGGGCTACTGTATATGTTATTGATTTTTGGTAAAGAGGATATCTTTTTCAGGTTCATATTTTATTTGTGTCTCTACTGGGACATGTCTCCATGCTTTCATGTTCAAAAAGCTCTTTATTTGTCTCATACTGCCTGTGCTGCATTACCTCTGTTCACCCTCTGTCTGAAACCAGAGATGTCCTGCCCAGCCACGTACAATGTGATTGAGTGTTAGCCAATAGTAGTGCAAGTGTTAGATAGTGATGTCACTATTTTATAGAAATAAACAAAAGGAGTCCATTGGAGGTGTTTCAGGTGGGGTGGGGGAGTGTGTGGAAGAGAAACTCCCTCTGGAGGGAACACAGGGATGTTTGCCTTTGCAGACCATTTACATGCACTAAAACCTATAAAAAACACAAAGGGAAAACTCAAAAAGCATCTTTAAAAAAAAAGTATTGATCAGTGTACCCCATTGCTGTAAAGGCTTAAAATGATTTTCCTAGTAAACAACAAGTAAGATTTAAAATAACAAAGGCACCAGAGTAACACGTCATTATAAAACCATTCATCTGATATCTTAGGAAAAGCATATTTTCGTACTTTCTTCAGCAACACCAATGATCAGTGCGCAGTGCAAAACCCTGTTTAGGCAACACAATTGTGAAACATGCAACAAAAGTAAGTAAACGTGGACTTTTAGTTTCACCCAAACCATTTCAAGGTAATTGGGATGTGAAAATGCAGCAAAACATTGAGCGTGAACTGCTTCTAACTTACCTGACCCACAGGATCTTTTATTGTGTAAACATCTTGGCTTGACTCAGGTTTGTTACTTTCCAATGTGATTTCTAAGAAAATTATTTCAGTTCAAAAGCAGTCGCAATATGAGGTGTGGTTCGCCATGTCACATTGTTTCAATAAAGAGAACAAAAGCATGCAAGGTGATACTTAAAGGTGGGGTAGGTAAGTTTGAGAAACCGGCTCGAGATCGCTAGAATTTGAAAATACACAACTGGAGAAAATCTGCCACTTCCTTATAGAGCCCCTCCTCCAACACACACGAACGCGCACATGACCAATGAGGGCACGAGATAAGTTTGTGCACAGATGGAAGGCTGACAGGCAGGTAGGCCATCCAGTTATTTTAGCCGGGCCGTCTAAAATGATTGGTCGTACTTTTTACAGTATTACGGCTTCCACAGATGACATTTTTTTAAGAATTTTTTGTCAAAGCACTTAAGATATTCATTGCTATCGGGATGTTAAGAGCATTCCATGGAATATAACAAAAAGTGTATCTCGAGCCGGTTTCTCAAACTTACCTACCCCACCTTTAATATCAAATATTTTACATTACACCAGTACATGCAATCATTGTTAACTTCAGGTACACTGTTTGAGAAACTTGTACCTCACCATTTACAAGGAGAATGCTAGATTCTAACTAGCAAAGCAGTTACTACATTAATACTGAAAGGCTACTGCTGAAAACCACTGATAATGTATGGTATAAGTATCAGATTTTTAATGAAAATGTTGACTAGTATATTATGAAGAGTGTGTTTCTTTTAATAATGTTGGCAGTCAGAGGACACAGCATAGATATGCTGTAGTTAGTTTGAGGTTTTGTCAGTTTAATATGTGATATCAATATATTTTTACACATATAGCAACACATTTGTATTTTTAGATTGCACAATGTTTCATTGCATTTATCTGGAGGATGGCTCCAGTTATCGTCTTCACTTCATGCTGTTCTGGCTCTGAGATCTCATAAACTAAAAACCTAATGTATGAATCACATTAATTCCTTCACTGTATGTTTTTGCTTTTTGTTTAAGGCATGAAAGCAATGAAGAAGAATAGGTCTTATTGCTGCATGCCTGGGAGAACTGCAGCCTTAGAGAATGATTCATCATCTCTGTGTGCTTATATCATTCCTTTATATTACTCATATTTTGCCTCCAGTTCAGTTTTTCATAATATAAATTACAAGGAAATACAAAAAAACACAAAAATACTAAGTCCCCTTCATTAATTTTGGTCCCTGCTCTGTACTGTCACTAAAGATCTGGTTGGTCATTAACCATTCAAAGCACTGGAGTGTGTGTGTGTGTGTGTGTGTGTGTGTGTGTGTGTGTGTGTGTGTGTGTGTGTGTGTGTGTGTGTGTGTGTGTGTGTGTGTGTGTGTGTGTGTGTGTGTGTGTGTGTGTGTGTGTGTGCATTTTTTCATTCCCTTGGGCAATGTGGACAGAAGCCAGCGAGCTCATTATGTCTCCTTTGGAGGATTTTAATTGTTTATACAGAACAAAGACTTTGACTCACTGACCACTTCTGTGCCAAATCCCATGGTGTGTATCTATGTGTGTGTGTGTGTGTGTGTGTGTGTGTGTGTGTGTGTGTGTGTGTGTGTGTGTGTGTGTGTGTGTGTGTGTGTGTGTGTATGTATGTGTGTGTGTGTGTGTGTGTGTGTGCGTGTGTGGTGTGTGTGTGTGTGTGTGTGTGTGTGTGTGTGTGTGTGTGTGTGTGTGTGTGCGCGTGTGCGTGTGCGTGTGCGTGTGTATATATATCCTCAGATATTTTATAAATATATAAATATTATCAGTTTCTCCTCTGTATGAAAATATTTTAATAGCAGGTGTTAAATTATCCTCAGGATGTGTTTAAATCTAAGGTAAAGAATAAATCTGTATCTTTTGGTGCAACACTAAATCAAAACTGGCCCGTATAACTTTATTACACACATTTACACCCTGCTGTAAAATCCCACTTTTATAGACACATCACTTCACTTTGGACAATTTGATAACTTAAGATGACACCAGTATAAACTGCATAAATACCACATGTAGATAACTCCTCGGAAGAATAATTGATTTTTATGACTGGTCGGTCCTGCTATTAAAAGGAAAGAGCAGTAAATGTCATTGCCTCAAAGAAACACACTTAGGAGCTCGTAATCGTTTCGCAGGCTCCAGTAAAGAGCTGGGCATAAATTCTGTGCTCACAACCTGACTTCTGCCTTGCATCCTAATGGGTGGAGGTCCTGTGTGACTGCAGCTTCCTGCTGGATGAACTGAAAACCAACATGTCCTGGCTTTACAGCTAAACACCACCATCTGCTGGAGAGATGCTATACTAATAGTAAACAGGTGATGAGGACCGCTACTGCAGTGGGGTTCATTCTCACCCCTCGATTCCACTGGGTCCGTCTGCGTCGCGTCACGGCTGCGCCGCGGTTTTGGTCCGGCCTCCTCCGGCGTCATACCCTACCGGGCGCGTTTCAGAAGCATTTCAGAATTTCAGAGCCTGCCGGCTCGCAGTTTTTGTTGATTTGGGCATATTTCCTGGACAGGCTACTTTGTACAGACAAAGTTCATAATAATTGTAATATTCCAGTTATAAACGACATGAATCAAAGATGTGTTGCTGTATTTTAGTGGTAAAAAAATGCATTCATCATCATAATTATTCTATATATATAATTTACACAGTGCCTGTAAACCGGAGGAGAACGCTGGCATTTCTCCTCCTACTTGAAAGACTACGGAGGGATAGGGTCTGCAAAATTTGTTTATTTTGGGGATGGGCCGATGCTCTGACCGGTCCACTTCCTGCCCGGCGCCTCTGCAACGCCTCGCGTCCCGTCGAAAAATAGACTTGAATCCTATTTTGAGCGGGGTGACGTCACGCTTTGCCAAACTGCATTGTGGTTCCGTCGCTTCGCTTTGCTTGCGTTGCTCGCTTCAAAAGTAGAGCAATGTTCTACTTTTTAAGCTTCGACGGAAGCGTCAGCCAATCAAATCATATGCCAGTACAAGCTCTAGCCAATCAAACCGCGTGCTTGTGTGTCCGGGGCGGGAGATTCATGTGATTGGTTGTTGGTCGAGTTTCAGACACGCCCACCGGCAAGCTTCAATGAATGCCGCCGTGTGGACGCTGCGTTACCCCTCGATTCCACCGGGTCCGTCTGCGTCGCGTCACGGCTGCGCTGCGGTTTTGGTCCGGCCTCCTCTGGCGTCATACCCATACCGGGCGCGTTTCAGGAGCATTTCAGAAGCGGAGCGTCTTGCGTGCCGGCTCGTAGTTTTTGTTGATTTGGCCATATTTCCTGGACAGGCTACTTTGTACAGACAAAGTTAATAATAATTGTAATATTCCAGTTATAAACGACATGAATCAAAGATGTGTTGCTTTATTTTAGTGGTAAAAAAATGTATTCATCATCATCATAATTATTCTATATATAATTTACACAGTGCCTGTAAACCGGAGGAGAACGCTGGCATTTCTCCTCCTACTTTATTTTGGGGATTGACTGGATGCTCTGACCGGTCCACTTCCTGCCCGGCGCCTCTGCAACGCCTCGCGTCGCGTCGAAAATAGACTTGCATCCTATTTTGAGCGGAGCCCAGCGCCGAGACGCTTCTGGGACGCTTCTGAGCCGTACGGCTAGAAGCGGTGCAGCTGCCGTACCAGGCCGTGATGCAGCCAGTCAGGATACTCTCTATGGTGCACCTGTAGAAGTTGCAGAGTATCCTGGAGTCCATGTTGAACCTCCTCAGCCTGCGGAGGAAGAAGAAGCGTCCCAGAAGCTTGTTTCTAAATTGGTTTAAATTGTGTACAATGCTTTTGTATTTTCCCCCTTCGATTTGGAGAAACAAATATTTTTTCGGAGTTTAGGATTGCCGAAGAGGGTACTTATTATATGTTGTACTTTGGATTCCTAAAGCTTTTAGTCTACCTTACCATCATCCAAGGGTAGTTTTCACTATAAGTACAAAATATGTTTTGGACGGAACTATAATTTACAGTTTTTTGCTGTGTAAAATCTGAATTTTCTTTAAAATAAAAAACATCTATATTGATTCTGACTTTTCTACATCCAACTCACAGGTTTATCATTACTTTGAGAAAAAAGATTATTAATTTAACCCTTTTAGAAGGGAAGATATGGTCATTTGCTCTGGGAATGTCATTTTCGAGCCTGAGACCTGAAAAACAGGCTCAGGGCTTAACAGGTTAATGAAACCAGTTCAATACGCATTATTGGGGTCTGAGACCTAGGTCGGCGAAGACCCTATTGAAATCGGTCGCGCAGCGACCGATAAACCTGCCAAACACACCCAAAACAGGGAAAACGACCGGCAAAAGCACAGAAAAGGTTCGGAAATCATGACGGCAGATAGCCCACGCGACTACAGTGACGTGGGCATCTTGGAGGGGTATAAAATAACGTACAGGAAGTCGGCTATTTTGAATTTGGCGTCGAAAAAACACGATTTATCGCGTTTTTCGTCCTCCGCAAGAAATCTATCTTCTCCCAGGGACTTTATCCGTACGACTCGAAATTCGTCGGGTAGCGTCTCGAGACATGGGCAATTCAAAGTTATCACGGAAGTTTCTTTCTTTCGCACAGCGTAGCCGTGATTTGGCGCCAAATTCGCGTTCGCTCGATGCTAGGCCATCCCTCGCCATGGAACACGATGATGTCATAACGCCAACTGACATACCCAGAACGCCACCAAACTTCACGTGATGGTTAACACTGCGGCCCTGAACAGCTCTACGTCAAATTTGATGTTACTTAAAGGGGACCTATCATGCAAAATGCACTTTTGTACCCCTTTATACATGAATATGTGTCCCGGGTGTTCCAGGGAACTCACCAAGTGTCAGAAAACACAACCCTCTCTATTTTCCTCGATACCCAAATCTCTAAAAAAGGGGCTGCAACGGATCTGATAAAAACTGATCCAGATTTGAACACTTTGCTGACGTCAGGACAGTGGCGCTACGGCTATTGGGCCAACTCCACCAATCAGGAGGAGACAACCACGGCATTGCCGTTCGAAAGCGCTGGAGACGTTGTAGTACATATGCCAGGCCTCTAGATGGTGCTGTTGCTCACAGAATCAACCCTTGCTAAAACAGATCTAAAAAATGTCAAATTGAGCAAAATGAGGCATGGCTAAAATGCATGATCTGTTTGGTATTTTGAAAAAAAAAAAGTATAAATATGCCTTATAGGTATGGTCCTACACTATATTATTCAAATATAGCATGATAGGTCCACTTTAATATCGCCATAAAACACGGTGTCGCTGTAACTCCAATGGACACGGTCCCATCGTCCCCCAATCTTCACTTTTATATCACCGGTCCATGCCTCAACAGCTCTACGTGAAATCTGAGATCTCACCGTATGCCGTTTCCATGGCATGACTTAAGACAACATTGTGTTTTATGGCGAGGGATGCGTATCCCTCGCCATAAAACACAATGTTGTCTTAAGTCAATGGAAAATGGTCCAAACGGCACCAGACTTCAGATGATGGCTAATGGTCCGGCCCTCAACAGCTCTACGCCAATTATGGGATGTCATCATATGTCGTTTCCATGGCAACGCATCCCAAGCCATAAAACACAATGTTGTCTTAAGTCAATGGAAAATGGTCCAAATTGCCCCAGACTTCAGATGATGGCTAATGGTCCGGCCTTCAACAGCTCTACGCCAATTATGGGATGTCATCATATGCCGTTTCCATGGCAACGAATCCCTCGCCATAAAACACAATGTTGTCTTAAGTCAATGGAAAATTATCCAAACTGCACCACACTTCAGATGATGGCTAATGGTCCGGCCCTCAACAGCTCTACGCCAATTATGGGATGTCATCATATGCCGTTTCCATGGCAATGCATCCCTCGCCATAAAACACGGTGTCGCTGTAACTCCAATGTACACGGTCCCATCGTCCCCCAATCTTCACTTTTATATCACCGGTCCATGCCTCAACAGTTCTACGTGAAATCTGAGATCTCACCGTATGCCGTTTCCATGGCAACGCATCCCTCGCCATAAAACACAATGTTGTCTTAAGTCAATGGAAAATGATCCAAACTGCACCAGACTTCAGATGATGGCTAATGGTCCGGCCCTCAACAGCTCTACGCCAATTAAGGGATGTCATCATATGCCGTTTCCATGGCAACGCATCCCTCGCCATAAAACACAATGTTGTCTTAACTCAATGGAAAAGGTTCCAAACGGCACCAGACTTCAGATGACGGCTAATGGTCCGGCCATGAACAGCTCTACGCCAATTCTGGGATGTCATCATATGCCGTTTCCATGGCAACGCATCCCTCGCCATAAAACACGGTGTCGCTGTAACTCCAATGGAGACGGTCCCATCGTCCCACTTTTATATCACCGGTCCATGCCTTAACAGCTCTACGTGAAATCTGAGATCTCACCATATGCCGTTTCCATGGCAACGCATCCCTCGCCAAAAAACACGATGTTTCCGTTACTCCTGCAGCAGAGGAAGTGGCACTCCCCTGTCTGTCTTCCTCTTTCTGATATTTGGCATACTGTAAACACACGCACACACTTTACGTACAGTATTTGATTCTGTTTATTTTTACAGGGACAATGCACACCAATCAACAATATTGATCATTCGAGCAAATGAGCCATCATTGTAAATGTGCCATGTTACAACCGTCCCAGCTAGCAATCAGGCAGGTTCACAGGGGGTGAAAACATGACTGGTGGTCCGTGTTACAACCGTCCCAGGACCACCAGTCATGTTTTCACCCCCTGTGAACCTGCCTGATTCACATGATTATGCCATGTCACCCTGTACCGGTTCCATAAAAAGAGCCTGAGGTTGGAGAGTCAGGGATCAAAATCACCCCAAAGAGTAGGCTACTGGACACCCAAGAAGGTGTTCTCAACAGAGCAAGAGATGCTTTTGAGAGACTACCTGATGGAGGCAGCTGATTTATACTATGGTCTCAGCTCAAAGGACGTAGGTCTACATAATTAAAGGTACACTGTAAAAATTTACCAGCATTTCACTACATTTAACAGTATTATTTTACAGTGACATATTGTAATCAAGGCCCCCTGTAATATCCCAACAAATACATGTAAAAAGGACTGTATCCTTGGATTTCACAGCATTTAACTATTATTTCACAATAAAATACTGCAATCAAAATCCTCTGTAATATCACAACAACATTGTAAACATTGCAAGGATTTCACAGCATTTAAGAGTATCATATTACAGAGAAATATTGTAATAAAAAGCCCCTGTAATATCACAACAAAATATCTATACAACTACAGTAAAATTGGATTTGACATTATTTAACTATTATTTCACAGTAAAGCACTGTACTCAAAATCATCTGTAATAGCACAACCCATTACTGTAAAATTTGAATTGTGCAGCATTGCACATGTGCAGAATAGACTATTCTAACCGGCGTGTGTCCTGCAGCATAGCCTACTTCTCAAACCGTCTGGAAGATTTGAACTGAGACATTCTATACACTGTAAAAAAAGATCCTAATTTTACAGGAAATAATTATTTTTTTATAGTAATTATGTTTTTTTAAATAACTTGCAAAATCCCGTAAAATTACAGATATGAACTATAAATGAACAACCCAAAACATTATTTTAAGTATTTTGACAACAACAAATAACATTTATTTCATTTTTTTTTAAAGTAAATTTACTATATCATATTTACAGTATTTTTGCACTTTCAGAAAATACATGCAGATGTATGTAAAATAAAAATTATTATCTGCAATTAAATATGTAACTCCTCGTAATATAAAAGTGTATTACTATTATAAGACTTTAAGATATTTTTTTGTAATTTTAAGGTACCTACACATGAAACTGTAAAAACATTGCCACACTGTGTCAAACATTTTTACATAAATCATTTTCTCAATATTCGATTGAATCCACCACAAACACAAAATATCCAATGTTGAAACAAAAGTAAATAAATATGTTTTCATGAAATTCCTAACTTACTATATTGTAAACATCTACAGTTGACAATATCATTAAAAAAAAAAAAAAACATAGAAAGTGGAGAAATCTCTGCAGGTTTAAAACACACACTGTTATTTACTTAACAATAAGTCAGAGTTATCCTTGTTTTATTTATGTGTTATGTTGCTGTGTTTTTTTCTCCCATTGGTCATTATACAGTAATAAGGGTTAGTTATAGTCTTACATGCAGTATAATGTATGGTTTTCGGATTCTGGCCGACAGCCAGAAATAGAATTCAGCCAGAACACGGCAGACAAGTCAGGCATGTTTGGAATGAGTCCACAACACTCCTGATTGGTTAATATAAACGTCATCGAAGAAACCTGCCAATGAGAACTGTCTGCGCCTGTCGCTCACATTTGAAACATCCACGTCAGTTTGAGCGGGTCTCCTGTATTTCTGCTGCAGGAGTTTATGGATTAATATCGGGATCGTTTTACATCTACACGTTAAATATGAGCATCGGGACGTCGTCAACAAAGAACAGAAGACTTGAGATCTGGTGAGTCCTGCTACTGTAATGGAGTTAAACATGTATTTAGAATATCCTTAGTTTGTGAATGTTTTATTTTTTATTTAAGGTTACGTTTCTTCTTCTAGTTAGCTGAGTTTCTTCCCATTATCATTAATAGGTTGTTAAATGTTAAGAAGCCCTGAGATGCTGTTTCTTGCAAGATGTTGCGCCCGGGAAACCGGGCTTAACAGGTGGCAGCTAACGTTAGTTTACAGCTTATTGCAGTGCTGCTGCGCCACCCTCTCATCTCCAACACGGGAGAATTACACATAAACATGCAGCGGGGTGTCACAGTGTTGTCGCCAAGTTTATTGTAAAGTTTCACAGCTTTCTTACAGTGGTATCCAGTTAGTTAATGTTCAGTTATAGTTATAGTTATGTTCTACTTACAGCTAGCATAGCATAGACGGCTAACCGCTAACGTTTAACTAACTTGCTAGTTAGCTCTGCTCTATATATTACAAGCTAACATGACTAACTAATGTCACACTGTGAACTAAAATAGTTTTTGTATTACTACATCATACATGCTTAGTCCAAATCACTGCTAAAATTATAGTATGTCTTTTTTTTTGCATTTTTATCACACTTGGCCTAAACTATTTTAGTTAATCATTTAAGAACAGGAGAATGAAAATAATGATTTGTGGTAATCAAAAACAAGGCGTTTAATTAATACTTTGAATATTAATGACTAAAGGAATAGATTTGAAAATGTATAGTAAAGAAACACTCAGCCATGCATGAAATAACATAGCAAAATAATACGGATCATTTTTTACCCATGTTGTGCCTTAGAAGTGTAGTGATACAAACATGATTTGTATTCAAAAAGTAAGAAAGGAAAAATTAAAATCGGTGTTGATCCAAAACAGGTTAATTGAGGAATACCTGGAATCCTGAATGATTAAAGTAATTTATTGCAAAGATATTTACAATTAAAACTAATTCGGGTCACTTTTGACGCATGTTGGTTGTATGTTGTGTAACGAAGGGTTAACATGACAGCTGTGATGTTCACTCTTTTGGCAAACTTGTGAGACTTGTTTCTGAAATCCCTTTCTCTTAAAGTGAATACATAAAAAACAAAACAATGAAGCTTACCCTAAAACTAACCACTGGATTGCTTGTCTAACATGACCTAGTCCATAAATGAGGTAAGGGTGGGAACAATCAAACGCACCCTCGCAGGCACTGCGTGTTAGCGAAGTACAACTGGGATTTCGAAGAGGAAGATATGCTTGGTCAATTCTTAATAAAAAAGCAAAAGTAACAAATTGAGCACTTGAGTTTTCATTAGCAGCGCCTAGCTACAGCTGCGGAGCTTCGGTCAATACCGCTAACAGTCTATTTCCTTAAAATGGTACATATTGCTGAATCTATATTTTCTTCTTCAGTTGATGAAATCTGCATAATGTCCCTGTACAATAAGATTGGAGCATTTTGTAATCCAGTGAGGAAATTTAAGACCAGTAAATATTGATTGATTAAACAACACTAAATAAAATTGTAGGGTTTTCTTCAAACTCAGACTCTCTGCTGCGGCTGTACCTCAAAAGACAAAACAATTGTCTGATGATCTTTGTTGAAAAAGGTCTGATTGTCCTGTACATGTACAATGTGGGGTATTTTTAAATACTTTACTAAACCACATTGAATATTATGTTAGACACAAGTTATTACTCGCATATCAAAGTCTTTTCATCTGCAAGATGGAAGAATAGCTGGGTGCTGCCTGGAGAAACTGATGAGGGACACAGGCTGGCGTCAGCAGCTTTCCACACAGCCATCACATCTTCTCTTCCATAGTCTTTACTGTCCACTGGTGCTCTGTCAAAAGAGTGAACATCACAGCTGTCATGTTAACCCTTTGTTACACAACATACAACCAACATGCGTCAAAAGTGACCCGAATTAGTTTTAATTGTAAATATCTTTGCAATAAATTACTTTAATCATTCAGGATTCCAGGTATTCCTCAATTAACCTGTTTTGGATCAACACCAATTTTAATTTTTCCTTTCTTACTTTTTGAATACAAATCATGTTTGTATCACTACACTTCTAAGGCACAACATGGGTCAAAAATGATCCGTATTATTTTGCTATATTATTTCATGCATGGCTGAGTGTTTCTTTACTATACATTTTCAAATATATTCCTTTAGTCATTAATATTCAAAGTATTAATTAAATGCCTTGTTTTTGATTACTACAAATCATTATTTTCATTCTCCCGTTCTTAAATGATGAACTAAAAATAGTTTAGGCCAAGTGTGATAAAAATGCAAAAAAAAAGACATACTATAATTTTAGCAGTGATTTGGACCAAGCATGTATGATGTAGTAATACAAAAACTATTTTAGTTCACAGTGTGACATTAGCTAGTCATGTTAGCTTGTAATATATAGAGCAAGAGCTAACTAGCAAGTTAGCTAAACGTTAGCGGTTAGCCGTTTATGCTATGCTAGCTGTAACTAGAACATAACTATAACTGAACATTAACTAACTGGATACCACTGTAAGAAAGCTGTGAAACTTTACAATAAACTTGGCGACAACACTGTGACACCCCGCTGCATGTTTATGTGTATTTCTCCCGTGTTGGAGATGAGAGGGTGGCGCAGCAGCACTGCAATAAGCTGTAAGCTAACGTTAGCTGCCACCTGTTAAGCCCGGTTTCCCGGGCGCAACATCTTGCAAGAAACAGCATCTCAGGGCTTCTTAACATTTAGCAACCTATTAATGATAACGGGAAGAAACTCAGCTAACTAGAAGAAGAAACGTAACCTTAAATAAAAAATAAAACATTCACAAACTAAGGATATTCTAAATACATGTTTAACTCCATTAAAGTCGCAGGACTCACCAGATCTCAAGTCTTCTGTTCTTTGTTGACGACGTCCCGATGCTCATATTTAACGTGTAGATGTAAAACGATCCCGATATTAATCCATAAACTCCTGCAGCAGAAATACAGGAGACCCGCTCAAACTGACGTGGATGTTTCAAATGTGAGCGACAGGCGCAGACAGTTCTCATTGGCAGGTTTCTTCGATGACGTTTATATTAACCAATCAGGAGTGTTGTGGACTCATTCCAAACATGCCTGACTTGTCTGCCGTGTTCTGGCTGAATTCTATTTCTGGCTGTCGGCCAGAATCCGAAAACCATACATTATACTGCATGTAAGTGTTTTGGCTGAATTCTATTTCAAGTGCCGTAGCTCTGGCTGTCGGCCAGAATCCGAAAACCATACTAACCTACCTACCAACTAACCCTTATTA
This sequence comes from Trematomus bernacchii, assembly GCF_902827165.1. Classification (NCBI taxonomy): domain Eukaryota; kingdom Metazoa; phylum Chordata; class Actinopteri; order Perciformes; family Nototheniidae; genus Trematomus; species Trematomus bernacchii. The sequence continues at coordinate 5,390,747 of NW_022987803.1, forward strand.
CTGTATATTGACCAATGGGAAAAAAAACACAGCAACATAACACATAAATAAAACAAGGATAACTGTGACTTATTGTTGAGTAAATAACAGTGTGTGTTTTAAACCTTGGTCCTCCCTGCAGAGATTTCTCCACTTTCTATGATTTTTATTTTTTTAAATGATATTGTCAACTGTCGATGTTTACAATATAGTAAGTTAGGAATTTCATGAAAACATATTTATTTATTTTTGTTTCAACATTGGATATTTTGTGTTTGTGGTGGATTCAATCGAATATTGAGAAAATGATTTATGTAAAAATGTTTGACACTTTTTTTTTACAGTTTCATGTGCAGGTACCTTAAAATTACAAAGAAATATCTTAAAGTTTTATACTAGTAATACACTTTTATATTACAAGGAGTTACATATTTAATTGCAGATAATAATTTTTATTTTACATACATCTGCATGTATTTTCTGAAAGTGCAAAAATACTGTAAATATGATATAGTAAATTTACTTTAAAAACAAAAAATGAAATAAATGTTATTTGTTGTTGTCAAAATACTTAAAATAATGTTTTGGGTTGTTCATTTATAGTTCATATCTGTAATTTTACGGGATTTTGCAAGTTATTTAAAAAAACATAATTACTATAAAAAATTAATTATTTCCTGTAAAATTAGGATCTTTTTTTACAGTGTATAGAATGTCTCAGTTCAAATCTTCCAGACGGTTTGAGAAGTAGGCTATGCTGCAGGACACACGCCGGTTAGAATAGTCTATTCTGCACATGTGCAATGCTGCACAATTCAAATTTTACAGTAATGGGTTGTGCTATTACAGATGATTTTGAGTACAGTGCTTTACTGTGAAATAATAGTTAAATAATGTCAAATCCAATTTTACTGTAGTTTTATAGATATTTTGTTGTGATATTACAGGGGCTTTATATTACAATATTTCTCTGTAATATGATACTCTTAAATGCTGTGAAATCCTTGCAATGTTTACAATGTTGTTGTGATATTACAGGGGCTTTTTATTACAATATTTCTCTGTAATATGATACTCTTACATGCTGTGAAATCCTTGCAATGTTTACAATGTTGTTGTGATATTACAGAGGATTTTGATTGCAGTATTTTATTGTGAAATAATAGTTAAATGCTGTGAAATCCAAGGATACAGTCGTTTTTACATGTATTTGTTGGGATATTACAGGGGGCCTTGATTACAATATGTCACTGTAAAATAATACTGTTAAATGTAGTGAAATGCTGGTAAATTTTTACAGTGTAGTACTGTAAAAAGCACGACCAATCATTTTAGCCAGCCCGGCTAAAATAACTGGATGGCCTACCTGCCTGTCAGCCTTCCATCTGTGCACAAACTTATCTCGTGCCCTCATTGGTCATGTGCGCGTTCGTGTGTGTTGGAGGAGGGGCTCTGTAAGGAAGTGGCAGATTTTCTCCGGTTGTGTATTTTCAAATTCTAGCGATCTCGAGCCGGTTTCTCAAACGTACCTACCCCACCTTTAAGTGCATTACAAGACATCTATCAATATATGTGTATACCTCCACCATTAAACTGTCGTATTCTGCACATTTCTTATTCTATCTACATACATCTTATAAGAGTACAATAAATATGTTGTATGACCAGCTCCGATTGGTCCTAAGTTTTGTAGTACAGACATGTTTCTCAACTTAGGAGGGAATTGGACTGAGATACAATTTGGGATTCAAGACCAGGCAGCACCTTAAGAATTTCCTTTGATAAAGCTTATGATGGAGTCACCTTTTACCTCTCTTCTCCTATTTATCTCTTATTTATTTGTGCACTCACATCCTGTCTATCTGTATGTGTTACTGTGTCTCTCACCTGGCAGGTTCTAATTTTTAAGTTTACATTTTTAACCCTGGCCTGAGGTTTCTAACTTTCTTTTGCAATTACTGTGTGGTTTCTAGGGAGAATTTCCCTGTACACTTCTACGGTCTAAGGATAGAGGGTGTCATATTCTGTACACACTGCAAAGCACTCTGAGACAAATGTGTAATTTGTGATATAAGGCTATATAAATACAAAAATAATTGATTGACAAATCCAGACCAGAGATAAGTGGATAAAGTAGTTATCAGCACTGTGGACAACTCTCTGCATCACGGTTTGATGTGTTTCTGTTTGTGGATTCATGACATTACATAAAGCGGTATTGACATTTTGTTCCAAACTGTTGAACTTCCTCTTTCTGTGCTGGGTTACTTTGTTGTTTATTACTACCACCTAGTGGATAAACAGTAAAGTTACACCATGTGGTCACTGATAACTTTTGGATTCTTTACAGCTTGGTCAAGTTTGGATGACCCAGTGTGTTATCAGATCATCCATCACAAGCACCCAGTGAGTTTTCTTCTTATGTTTGTAAAATTTAATTTTCTTAAATGTTTTATGTGAGCTAAATCTGGCACTGTTACGCTTGATACATTTTAATGTTTTAAGTGTTCATTACTGTGCATTGTCCCTGCCAAATAAACAATTACATTTTTTTAGAACTACTATTTAATCTTGTTAATTATTATCATTATTATATAATTCTACATAACATAATTGTTTTATATCAACAATAATTAAAATCAAATGTTTGCCATATTATACAGATTACACAAGATAACAATTATCTCCAACCTTTATTATTGCATGTCAACAATAATGCATTGTAACTTAAAAAATGATTAATTAGGGTTATAATTAATTGCATTGTGATCTCGTATGTACGATAATTATTTTCTCTTTACTTTTATTTTCTGGTATTGTGTTATAAGTTCAGCCCCTATACATTACCTTCTTAAATGCTTGTCTTGAGTCTTGAAAAACACATTTTGAATACGTTTTTAGACTTGTAGTTTGTAGGTCTTTTTGTTTGGTGTTTAAAAAACTTTGTAATTTGATAACTCACGGGAGGGCTTCTTTTTTATATATACTACACTTGCTGCACTCCCGCTTCATCTAACTTGGTTTTCTTGTACCCTGACTGTATGTATTAATTTTGATAGCGTAAAAAGAAAAAAACACAACATTATCAGTTCCTAAATGGTGTCAGATTTAGCAGATCAATTATGTATTCAAACTAAAAACATGCAGAGATGTTACAGGAACTGCAGTCCACCTGCTGGAATACAGTTATAATAAATGTATTTCATATGTACATTTGAATAAAAAACACAGTTTAACCCTGCAATAATAAATCTCCCTGAACGCATCATCAGAGAAGGGGCATGCGCACCACCATCCTTGACCCCCCCTTCTAACCCCCACCCCTCTTTCTCTCACACACACACACACACACACACACACACACACACACACACACACGCACACACACACACACACACACACACACACACACACACACACACACACACACACACACACACACATACACACACACACACACATACACACACACACACAGGGCATCTCCTGTAACTCCCTCTCTGTATGTGAAGATGTATATCATGTATGCTTGTTCACAGTGAACCATGACAGAGAGTGGCACTGCTTCTTATTTACCTAATTAGGCCACATGTCACTACTGTGAGCAGTGAGGCAGCAGCAGGAGCCTGAAGGCCTGCTGCTCACACCACAATTACACATCTGAATTACTCCCTCTGGACAGATATTTACAGGACAGTTCCATCTCACACTGACACAGAGATTTGAGAATAAAGACTGATGATAACATATTTTGACACAATCGTTGACGCTCAATGAATGTTACAGATTCCTTGTTAATCAGCTGTCTTGGCAGAATAAAAGAGATGTTGCATATTTTTTCTTCAATTAACTTTTGAATGACTGGCCTATCACTGGAAACACAAAACACTGTTGTTGCTTCTTGAGAATTTCAATGTTTGCACTCTTGGACATCTGAATAGTCAAGAGTGTCAGAAATATAAGGTTTTAATGCTAACTGTTTACTGGTAAAGCTACAGTTGTTCATCTTCAGAAACTAGCAAGAGTGTGTTAGACGTTGAAACAACCCAATGTCTCAAACTCTTTTTATGGTTTACTGGTAGTACCATATTACATTACATGTTACTTGTTAGATGCTTTTATCCAAAGCGACTTACTCAATACTGTGGACAATCCCCACAGGAGCAATTTGGGGTGAAGTGTCTTGCCCAGGGACACAACGACATGCTGACTGCAGTGGTGTTTGAACCTGTGACCCCCTGATCCCAACACCAAGGCTCTATCCACTGCGCCACACGCCTCCGATATCCAATTACAAACATCCAGAACTGTTTTCAGACACAAGTGAGCAGAAATAGGCAATACACATTTTGTACAGAATGGCAAAATATCATATCTGTTTGACATGCAAATAACCAAATGATTCCATGCAACATATGATTAGCATTGATGGAAAAATTGTAGACTCATTGTGATTTCACTGAGCCCGTATGTAAGGACTTTTAAGGTGGAAGTCAAGGGACCCAATGTGGAACTGTCTTTTGTTGATATACATTCTTTGATTACAGATATAATTAAAGCTGCGAGCAGCGATGAGCGGGTCTTCGTCGTTCTGCGCAGGTTGTCCGCACGTCAACGACGTGTGGATGTTTCCAGACTTGGCCGTTAGTAAACGTGGGAAGTTTTGGGCCGATCAGACAATGTCTATAAGAGTTAAAGCAGTAACATAAACATTGTGTTTGATGGCAAGTGATCTGTCGCCATGGCAACAGCATATGATGACACCCCATAATAGGCTTAGATTAAGGTGACCAGATTTTCTAAATTAAAACTGGGGACATTTTGAGTTTTGGGGTCAATATATCATTAACATATCCAATTTTCTTTACTGTTAAAGAAAAAAGGGGGACAATTCTGGTTCAATGTAATTCGAAAATGTTAACTGTTGTGCTGTAATAAACTGATGTGTAGACATACTGATAAAACTGTGTACTAACTAATGACCATAAATGAACTAACTAATTAATGAAATCTTTCCGAAAATCTGATTTCAATACCATGGTGAGTGCAGAGTAAAGTATTAACTCACTTATTGAGTGTTCCATAGTTAATAACAAAACATTTTCAAACTACATATACTGTATAGCCTCAAGTTTATTTGATAATTAACATATGTACAAGATATATAGAGACAACAGACAAGTAACACTAGCAGAATGACACACTATCAAAGACACTTCAACAGAGAGACACAACTGTCAAACACACTATGACAGACACACTGGGACAAACAGATAAAACAGATAACAAGTCAGAACTGTCCCATCTATATCTGTCCTGGTATTCTGGATGGAATAAGATCAAAAGAGAACATGAGAAAAGGAAAATACTGAGATAATACATGTAAAATACTTAACAATATAATAAATAAGATGAGATTTCTACAAGTACATAAAAACTTCTACTGTACTAACCTAATCTCTGTATTTTTCAGAAGAGTACATTTCCTTCAAGATTGCTTTGTCTTTGGCCAGCTTCTCCATGAACTCCTGGCAGGGGAAGTTGAAGTTTGTTTTCACAACAAGCATGGCCTTGATGGTAGGAATAGTGAACCTATTTCTTGCTGCTGTCCATATATCATTCATTTGGGAGAACACTCTTTCAATTGGTGCATTACTCCCAGGTAGGCACATAACCACAGACGCTAACCTTGCTAGGTTATTGAATGGGATTTAGTTGTCTTGGAAGTGGGTAACCACCTTGCTCCATCTGTGATTAAGCGGTGTCTCAGATGCTTTCCACTCTTCAAGTGTTCCTCCCTTCAGGAACTTTTGCAGGCCAGTGACCTCATCAAACAATTCATCCTCATTGATCTTGACATTGGGGCATTTTTCTTGCAGTGTGGCTGCTGCCTTCTGAATCTCTTCACGCTGAGGTTGCCTTTTCAGAAGGAGACAATGCAAATCATTGAGATCATCTGTGTGCTTTCCCCATGCTTGCAAGTAGTTGACAGCTGTATTGAAGAATGATTAGGATGTTTTGAGAAAGCTCGCTTTTGACATTGCTCCATTTTCCTCCAGTTCTCTCAGAAGCCCTCTGACCAAAACTGGAATGAAGTTATCGTCACTTCTTGCAGTCAACTTTGCCTCAAAGCTTTTCAATATTGCAGCTGACTCCACAGCACAGCGATCTTGGCCTTCAAGCATTTTGATTGTGACACTGAATATGGACAGGTTTCCATGGACAAAGGCCAGCCAAAGTTCAGTCAGAGGATCTTGAAATATCTTTTGCAGGACAGCTGGGCACTTGTCTTCAGAAAGGAAAAATGATTTCAAGGGCAAATACATTTTCAGCACTCTCTCTAGAGCTGGGAGCATGGACAACCAGCGAACATTGCAGTGTCTTAAGATGTTATGGTACTCCTGGCCAACACACTCACAAAAGCCCTTTATTCTTTCTACTCTGACAGTGAAAATGTGAAAAATAACCAAATATCTTTTTAAGAAGGTACTCAACATCAAGGGGAATCATATCCAAAGTTGTTCTGGCCGTGTTATGAATAATGTTTGCAGGGCAACCTAAGCCAATGACCTCCCGCTGCAGAGCATTTTTAACTTTGGTATGGACATTGACCCTCCCCAGTCTATTCAGTCCTCCAAACTTTGTATTTGTGTTGTCAGCAGAGAATGCCACAACTTTGTTTTCCAGGTTGAATTTTTGGATAACCACCAGGACCTCAGCTGCAATTTCCTCTGCTGTTTCTCCTTTGAGTTCAACAAAATCGAGTAGTTTTGTTTCCACTGATGTGCTATCATGTATCTTACAATATCTTACTAATATTGGCAGCAGCTTTACATGTCCATGATTGGATGCATCAATGGACAGAGACACTAATTCCACCTGGTCTAGGTCCTGTGCTAACACGTTACTCACTATGGCATCGCATTTTGTCCTAGCACATGTACATTTTGATTCATAAAGCTTCCTTGTCAGTTGTGCTGTGCAATCCATAGATCTGAAACTATGATTGTGTCGCAAAGTGTGGTATGCAAAGACACCTTCCTGCACAGCTAGATCGTATTCTTCCTGGGAAGGGTCTACCTTCTTGAATAATGTGGTGACACCAGCACAGGCAATGAGAGAGGCTTTATGCTTTTTTGTCTGTTGATGTTCTAGTACTGCTGTTCTTCCTCCACTGGCAACTGAAAATGTTGAATTACAATATGAGGAATGAAAATTCTTCCTCATATTGTCATTTAAGTGACATTTTCGTTTCTTGGAAAGAGCCATTGCACATTTGTTCTGCTCTTTGTCACTATCCTTGTATACTCTTCGAACTCTGTTAACTTTTTCTTCCCCTCCAAACTTTCTCCCTTGTTGAAGGGTGTGTGTGTGGGCGATCAAGAAAAGAGAGCGAGCGGCGCAGTTAAGAATGAGAGAGTTTACGGAGCAGATAAAGAGAAACAGGAAGACTAAAGTAAAAGAACAAGTAAATATATATAAATATCTATTAGTGTCAAGAGGGAGTAAAATCCCCTGGTTTGTCTCTATAACTAACTGACATGAGAAACTCAAATCAATTCTCCAAAATCTGTCACCACAGTTGGTCTTAACCCCGTACCAATACAGTATTACATTACACATACATTAATAAAATCACAGACTTAGCGACTGAGAACATACATCCCTGGCTTACCTGGTTGAAACACTTTTTTTGGTGATACGGATTTAGTCGAACAGCAGGCTATTTACTCCAAGATTTCGGATCTCGCAGGCAAGTGGGGAGAGTGGGGTAAGTTGAGAAATGTGTTAGTTATATCTCACAGGCTCCGCCCTCTACTGGACTCTATGGGTAACGGAGAACCACGTGGACCTCGAGGTGGTGGAGATGGAGGAACAGGATGCGGCTGAGGAGGTGCCATTCGTTTTCGCCATCCCGGCGGCCGGCCGGCTCCGTACGTCGAGGAGGAAGACGACGAAGGATCCTCGATGTCGGGTGCTTCCGGTTCCGACGCCCAGGAGGGGTGACCGCACAAGTCCGCATGTCAGGGTTTCCCATCGGTGATGACCATCGCGGCGGAGCGTGTAGGGCTACCGCTCCCCCCACCACTACCGCCGAAGCCGGTGAGCCGCCTCCGTCAGGGGTTTTACTGCCCGGCTTCTCCGGCGCAGCCGGCCTTCGTTTCGCCCCCGTTGCCAGATATATGGCAGTGTGTGGAGGCGACGTGGCGACAGCCACTGAGGACGAGGGCTCCAGTGGCCGGTATGGCAGGTATCCTGAGGGTGCAGGGCCGCTCGGACACAGTGTTTTCCGGCGTGCCCCCCCTTGATGAGAGCCTGGCGGCCCATCTGCTTCCGCAGGCAGCTGGATGGGCGGAGGGGAAAAAGCCTCTGCCCCCGCTGCCGCGTGACCGAGAAATGCTGGATTATTTGGACAGAATATTCCGGCTCGGTACACAGATGGCAGCAGCGGCCAATAATATTGTGTGTTGGGCGTTTCTCTGATTTCCCCTCAGCCCGGGGCTGGAGAACGGGGGGGCCGACCTCATGTCAAGAGGCGGGCCCCTGCCAGACGAGTGGGTGCTTCACCCGGAGGTGGTGAAGCAGATCTGGGCCCAGTTCTGGAGAGCGGAGGTGGACCTGTTCGCCAACCGGCGAAACAGCCACTGTACCCTGTGGTTTTCCATGGCTCGGCGGTTTGCACACGAGCCATGGCCAAGAAAGCTGCTCTACGCCTTTCCACCGCTGCGCCTCATTCTCCCCCTCCTGGAGAGGGTGAGACGAGAACATCTGTCAGTCATCCTAGTGGCCCCAGACCGCCGCAGGGTGCCGTGGTTCGCGGAGGTGACACAGATGATGGTGGGCCAGCCCTGGGCAATTCCTCAGGTCTGGGGGGCAATGTCTCAGGGGGCTGGTGCAATAGGGGCGTTACCCTCTCTGGGCCAACCTCTCCAGGCTTGGTTCCTGAGAGGGACAGGCTGAGACAGGGGGGACTGTCTGATAGGGTTATTCAGACTATCCAGGCAGCAAGAGCAGGATCCACCACAGCCTGTTACAGGACGGAGTGGTTGGGATTCCAGCGATGGTGTGAAGAGGGAGGTCTAGAGCCCTTATCTTGTACGCTGGGCTCTATTCTGTCCTACTTACAGTTACTGGTGGACAGGGGGCTTGCCTATTCCACAGTTAAAGTGTATGCGGCAGCCATTTCATCCTGCCATGAGGGATTTGGCGGCAGGTCAGCCTTTTGTCAGCCGCTTATGTCACGGTTTTTGCAGGGGGTCAGGAGTCAGCACCCAGTAGTGCACGCCTCCGCCCCGCAATGGGACCTGCCGTTGGTGCTCGAGGCTCTGGTCACAGAACCATTTGAGCCTCTGGAGGTATCCTCCCTGAAGGCGCTGTCATTAAAAACAGCGTTGCTGCTGGCCCTGACTTCGGCCAAGAGAGTGTCTGAACTGACCGCTCTGTCGGTACACCCGAGTTGCCTGTGGATCCGGGGTGACCGTAGCGGGGCGACACTCAGACCGAATCCCTCCTTTGTTCCCAAGAGCCTAAGGAGTTTGTTCAAGTTAAGGGCTATACAGCTGGGCGGCTTTAGTCTTCCACCCCATATGGGGGACAACTGCATCTCCTCTGCCCGGTACATGCGCTGGCATGTTATGTGGAGCACACGGCTGTCATTAGGCGCACTGAACAGCTGTTTGTGTGCTTCGGGGGGGGGGGGGGGGGGGGCTGTGTGGCCAGTAAAGCTCTGTCCAAGAAACGCCTGGCAGGATGGCTCTGCGAGTGCATTGCACATGCCTACAGTCGGGCGGTGAGAGCCTTCCCCACGGGGGTCCGTGCGCACTCGGGCTATGGCTGTGTCAACAGCCTTATTTAGCGGCGTGAGTGTGGAGGACATATGCACGCCGGCGTCTTGGTCCAGGCCCCTTCATAAGGTTTTATCTCTTGGACATGTCTGGCTCCTTCTCATCGTCTGTGCTTGCTGGGGCAACAGCAACAGGACTGGTGAGGGGGGGGGGGAGGCGGGCTGTGGGTCAGTAGATATCTGCCCCCCCCCCCCACCCCCTGGACATAATGCACTTATGGTTTCCCACGCTCCTTAGGGACCCGGGAAACATGGTGCACGGTAAGCCCCATGCAGGGCTGGGGGACTTCCTCACTATTTTTCCATGCACACTCTTCACGAGGTAAGCGTGTCTGAGTGTGCTCTAACAGCCGAGTAAGCTGCGGCCCCGACTCCTCCACGGTCACATCCGAGGGAGGAGAGGTTGCGGTGCAGCGGCTGTTAACCAAAAAGCCGGTCAGGGGCAGTGTGATGGGTTGTTGGACGACAGGGCATGTATCCATCAGGGCTCCACCCACTGTACCCATAGAGTCCAGTAGAGGGCGGAGCCTGTGAGATATAACGATGGGTTACGTATTGTAACCCTAGTTATATAACCACAGGTGGAGCCCTCTACTAGGGGCCCTGTCTGTCCTATGCTCCTTGCTGAAGAGGGTGTAGGATGACAGTCAGGAGGCAAGGCCGCCTTATATAGGGTGGGCTTGCGCGCGCACTCAGGTAGGCCCGCCCCGAGGGGCCGGCTACGTTTAAAGATATCTCAGTAGGTGAACGCTCGCATAGAAAGGTCAAGGGGTAGTACCCATAGAGTCCAGTAGAGGGCTCCGCCTGTGTTTATATAACTAGGGTTACAATACGTAACCCATCGTTATGCTGTCCTCTAAGCCAGGGGTTCCCAAAGTGGGGGTCGCAAGATGATTACAAAATAAAAATGGAAAATGAAATGTTATTATTATTATTCATTATTATTAATAATGACGTGCGCATAGACATTTTTCAGGGGCGGACTAGCCATCTGTATAATTTCCCCGCAGTGAGGCTCCCCCTTTGACAATCCACTAGCGCAGTGTTTCTCAAACTTTTTCACACCAAGGACCACTTAACCAATACAAAAACACTCACGGACCACCTAACTCCACAAATATCCAAAAACAATAGGCCTGCTTACCACTCCAACAGTATATAACAAATTACAGCCTAATAATGACAGCTTAACCTTCTCTATATCGCCTCGTTCACACATTAAATCAACAATACAAATACAACTACAGATTATATAAGCATTTAGTTCAAATGCGATTTAAAATGCTCAGGTTTTACACCTCTTATGAAATGTAGACTACATTTATTACAGAGTTTATGTCTGAGCCAAGAGTGAGACTCACTGAGTTGGCTACTGAGAGATATGCAAAATACACCGCATGTAGTATGACACAAACCTCCGCTGTGGATTTTCAAAACAAAATACAGTAAAACTATGGTCGCAGGCCCAAGTCCAGGGTTGCATTCGAATAGTCCATTTAGCTTAGGAACCTTCCTAACGGAGTGAAATGACCCGGAAGTCCCTCAGTGGCAGCCATGATAAGTGCCGTTCGAATTCTCTAAATTAAAAGGAAAGGAGGTTTCAAACTTCCTTTATAACCTCCTTTAGCCTAGGAACCACTGGACCTCCCTAACCGAAAGGAGAGGAGAAAATGCTGCCCCACAATGCCTTGCGGCCGCAGCATTTGCCGTCACACAACAGTCGGCCGTTCACGGAAACAACCGATTATGAACGAGAAATTATATCATGAAAGTTACGGTGCTTATTAAGCATTTTAAAACGTATGTGGTAAGTTGCCAAAGTGCTTTGTTTTGAACGTTCATCAGTATTATAATCAAAAAGAGAAATATGAACGTTAGTTTTTACTGAAATGATCAAATAAAGTCAACATTTCACAGTCTTTACTGAGCTGTGTGGGGTTTGTTCAACTTTTAAAAGATGTTTGAATGGTGATATACACAGTGATAGATGTTAAGGACTAACGTTTATAATAAATACATTTGTATTGATTTTAAGATCTTTTCATACAATCATATGTATTGGGATCATTTGTATTAATGTGGACCGGAGGGAGAGGGTGACGAGCATAAGTTTCACTTTCCTTTTTTATTTCAATTCCAACTTTGGTCATGAAGAATATGTTTCTCTGTTGTCCCCGTTCATAAAGCATAAAACAACAGCATCAGAGCACGGTGCAGAGTCTCTAGCACTATATGAGTTTACAGTAGTCCCTCGTTCTTATTAAACATCCATGTTGTAGTCCGCTGTATAGAAAACTGTAGTTTCCATAGTTTCCCCACAGCAGCAGGCGCACATTTATGACCTCTGCTGGCGCATCATAAACACGTCGGATAGTGAAAGTGCAGTCGGATTCTCTAAAGTGTCGCAGTCTCTTCTCCTAAATCCTTTTGAATTCTCCTATCCACTATCCCTTAACCCCATGACGTTTCACTCCGAGGTCAAGGAATAGACGATAGGGTTAGAACTTAGGAGCTGTTTTTTTGGAGTATTCGAACGCAACCTAACTCTCTGAGGCCTGCATGGTCTGCCTACAAAACAAAAATAAAAAAACCTTTATGCAGCCCCAACAACAGCCTCTGATTATCAACAGACTTCATGCAATGCTTCATCGGACGCATATAGATAATAATTTCTATCTCACTCCTAACCAGAGTTGGGTGTAACACGTTACAAAGTAACGCGTTACTGTAATAATATTACTTTTGTCGGTAACGGAGTAGTGTAACGCGTTACTTTTATATTTCAGTAATCACACTGACAGACAAGAAGGGTTTCCGCCGCAGGTTTATATGTACGTAATCTGCGCGACTTGCGCGTCCACATCTCCACGTGCAGTGCTGCATAAACATGGCTGAGTCAGCGATAACTTCCGAGGGGTGGAGGTATGCCCATTATTTTGAGTTCGTCCGAAGAATAGACAGGAATGTGAAGGTGAGGTGCAAACTGTGTCCAGGCCAGAAGCTGTTATCCACTGCTGTAAACATCACGTCAAACCTCAACAAACACCTGCAAAGAATGTTGCCCATTTGCACAGTGGAATCACCATCGCATCGTTCAGAGATATACTGCGCAAAATACAGATAGCAGGAGACAGAGGACAGCCGTGGTCAGATAGGAAAACATTCAGGAGCTATCTGGATCAGTCTTATGCGACAATGGAAACTGAACTAAAGAGAACATTTGAAACTTGAGCATTTGAAACTTTAGCAGTCTGCGTGATCTGCCTGTTAAAAGGAAAAGTAATCATACAAATGGTGATACAATTTCATACATCTTACCAATCAAACACAGGGTAAATTCAACTTTAAATATAGCCTACAATGAACTCTTATTATCAACTTGGCCTACTTTCATTCTGCTACTCTATAGTGATGTGTCGGTCGCGAACGAGCCGGCTCAAAGAGCCGGCTCTTTTAAGTGAACGACGGGAGCCGGCTCGCGCCCGCGAACGAGCCGTTTTTTTTTGTTATTTTGTTGTTGTTAAGTAATACAAGACAGAATGATATGATGATCTCCGCGCTACAGCTGCTCCGTGCATGCATGCAGTGACATGTAATATCCAAGGATTAGAGACTGTTGGATGCTGCTGTTTTGAGCATTGCAATACATTTATTTTTATTATGTTTTTTTATGATTAGAGACGGTTGGATGCTGCTGTACTGAGCATTGCAATATATTTATTTTCACTATGTTATTTATTTATGATTATCCTTGGGCTCGGCAAAGATTTGATGTCAGCTGTTGCTGTCTTTTTTTCTATAGTTAATACTGAAATAGAGCCCTGCTGTTTAGTCAGGGCCTTTTCTTTAAATATAATTTTAAAATGTCGATAGAGTAGCCCATTTTTTAAAATGTCTATGCTTAAGTTTTTATCTCAATCTCAATCTTTATTTATTTATATAGCACATTTAAAACAACCTTCAGTTGACCAAAGTGCTGTACAGGCAATACATATTAAATAACACAATGGGAGTACAATAATAAAACAATAATTAAAAACATGATAAAAAGCACAATAACTAGAAAAATATTTTTTAAAAAACACATACAAATGTAAAAATGTAATGTTCAACTAGTATTAAAAGCCAGTGCAAAGAGGTGAGTTTTTAGCTGAGATTTAAAAAGTTCAATAGACTCAGCAGTCCGGATATGTACTGGGAGGCTGTTCCACAGTCTAGGAGCTGCAACACTGAAAGCCCTGTCACCTCGGGTTTTGTTATAGGTGTTGCTATCTGCTTTGTGTAGCGTGGTTCGACAAGCAAGTCTGTGCATTCATTGGGTGGTATCAGAGAGATACAAGGGTCTGTAAATGCAATGAAAACAATTGGCCACAGCAAATAATTGATATTAAACATGTCATTTTTACTTTTGAATACTTCCGTACAAAGGATGTATTGAATAATTTAAGTGATATGTGTACACATATAAATCATTAGTCAAAACAAGGCTACATTTGATTGAATTATAAAAGGTATAATATGTGGTAAACTGAAGAGCCGTTTGGGAGCCGAAAGAGCCGGCTCTTCTTGGTGAGCCGAGCCAAATGATCCGGCTCACCAAGAAGAGCCGGAATTCCCATCACTACTACTCTAGTGGTTCTCAACCTGTGGTACGCGTACCACTGGTGGTACGCCAGCTCCCGCTAGTGGTACGCGGAGGAATCTGAAATATAATTTTTTTTTTTTTTTTTAAAGAATCTTTTTTTTTTTTTACATTTGATTTAACCAGATGAAAACATTGAGACAACATCTCATTTACAACGCTGACCTGGCCAAGAAGGCAGCAACGGTTCTTACGCATAACACAGACGTAAAAAATACAGAAAACACAACTAAGTAAACAAAAAGACGAAAAGCAGTCACTACATTGTGCACATTTGGGACAGTAAGGTACACTACTTATTACTGCAAGAGCAGCTGGTGGTAAGGACCTCAGACAACTTAAAACAGGCTATGGGGACAAGTGCCATCAGTTTGAGGCTTGATTGAATATTAATTAAAAAATAAATCATACTATCAAAACAACTACTACAACGAATGAAAATAAGCTTGAGATAATTGAAACTGTGGTTTAAATAAGTTCTAATAGGCTATTGTTGTTTTTAGATTTAGAAACACATTTATTTTTTTTTATTTTTTTTCTGCCGTTGCTAATGACGACCATACTACCCGCGAACGATTAGCGAACGTTTCAAGCAAGCTAAAGAAAGAAGAAAGCTGAATGTTGTTAGAAACGTGGCTCAAAACGGGAGGTATTCAGAAGAGAGGTACAGAGGAGAATATTACCAGCGAAAGTGAACAAGTGAATGAGGAGGACAGTCATCAACCGAGCACAAGCGCAGGCTCCGCCAGCAACGCAAAAGTGATATTCACAGTCACAACACTGTGATGGAGGAGAGAAGTGACTCAGGAAGAAGGCATTTGCGCAAAGAATGGAGAGAAGGCTGTGACCAAGGTCAAAAGTTGAAAAAAAACACACTTGTCCTTAATTGTTATCTTTTTTCTTTTCTTTTTTACTTTGCCACCACAGAAATGGCAATAGCAAACATCAGCAGACTGAAGATGAGCTATTAGCCCTTAGGCCCATCTGCTCCTGAAGGCTTTCATTATTATTGTGGAACTGAATTCCCAATAGGACATTTTCTGTTACAATGTAGGTTGTTGCAGGAGGCCTACATTCAAACTTTGGTATAGGAAATGACATGTATGTACAGTTGTCATTTGTTGTGTGAGCATAAGTTATTATTTTGTTCTTTATGTTCTCACTTGTGGTGTGTGAGTGAGTGATGAGTGAGACAGAGAGAGACTGCCCTTTGTACATGTAGCTGTGGCTGACAATAAATAATGTTATTATGAATACATTTGCCTCAGAGTCCTGCATGAACTGTGCATAGACTGTATTTTAACATTGGTCATATGGTGGTAATTGGAGAGCCAACTATTTTCTCAGGTGGTACTTGGTGTAAAAAGGTTGAGAACCACTGTGCTACTCCATTGAACCACTGTCTCAACTTACCCCAAGGCCCGTGGTTCACTTTACCCCATAGCCACCATTTTAGAAATAATTGCCTAGCTTAAAAATTCAGAGTCATCTTTAGCTTAATGATTCACATGGTTTAATACGCTGCCAACACATCAACATATACAATATATGTTTTTAAACATGGATACATTTTGTTTGGCATGACAGCCGATATAGCTGACATCTAGAAAATGTACTTTGACAAGCAAAACGTTTTTTTGTAAAAATGTTTACTTACCAGATGGGGGCTGAGAAGGAAAATCACGGTCACGCTCCCCTTATGAAGTGGTGAGCGACCGCTCCACATTGCTTTTCTTCCCGACTGCAACGCTGGTCCCGCAAATCAAGAAAGAACGTGATTGGTCGATATTCATTGTGGGGGTGGGGGGAGGAGGGGTGTTAGATAGATATAGAGTTGTAGTAAGTAGATAGAGTTCGCTATGATTGAGGTTTCGTTTATGCATAGGGTAGATTCTTTGAATTACATTTCCTTTTTAGTTTTGTGTATTTTTTTCATTTTGGATTTGTTTGGCGAGCTATTTTTAGAACATGCCCCGCGGGCGACTCACGTTGCCCCTGCGGGCGACTAAGTGCCCGCGGGCACCGTGTTGGCTACCCCTGCTTTATACTGTCTGTGTCTTTTTTAACCTGTGTTTATAGAGTGCCACAGTGACACGTCCTAAAACCCAGAAGTAAGCTGCGCATGGGTTCCTTCGATAAAAAAGCAATGCAATTTCTCCATAGGATTTTGGAAAATAGCTCGAAATAAGGTCTGTGGTTGACACACATTTAAGAGACCACACTCAAAAAACTGACTTTTTGGTGTAGTAAAATATATTTAATTAACTGTCGTACTTTTTACATGGTAATATCAAGATTCACAAAGAACTAGAATTTCTTAAGTAACATTTTAAATGTATACACCTTTTATTCATGTAATACATTTACAGTGTGGGAGGAGTACGTTTTATTATATATTTACTCATACTATTTAAATGATTTATAGTCACTGCTCATAAACCTTAAAATACTAAGTAAATGTTAATCTAAAACCATAGTAGCTGTTTGAATCCGCGCATGCGTCTTGACAAGACAAGATACCCGCGTTTTTGGACGACGGTGCAGTTGGGTTTGCAGTTGCACATTTGAAGGCTGTTGGAGGAGCTGCATGGCTGGAAAAAGAAGTGTTGGTAAGTTATTGTCTCTCTGTTTAAGACTTATGATAATATATGTGTCTTTGTGCATAATAGCCTGATTCTTGTTTGCTTGAACCATGTTAACGTTTCTGTGCATTAGTTCACAAAGTTGAGAGATTATGTTTTAGATATGTTACGTGCTGTTAGCTAGCTAACCTTAACTGTAATTTACCAGATAATTAAAAAAAAACACTCACATGCATCTAAAGAAGGTTCCACGTTTTATTTCACGTCTATAAAACTAAGGGCATAACAGTTGGAATAGCATTGTCAAAAGCAGAGAAGAGGAAAAGTAATGTTAGCTGAGTTAGCGTTAGCCGCAGTTTTCCGAAATTTGCTTTGTCATCCTGTCAGGTTATGGTTACAATGGATTTTTTTAAACATTAAAAAAAATATGTACAGAAACCGAAGAGGTTACAGTGCTTGCATTATGTCAAAGACGCCAATCTATTGTGTTGTATAGATATATTAGCTACTGAAATTAGCATGCTAACTGACTAGCCCTGGCATGTCCTGATTTGTAGTACCACTTCTTACTCGAGAGGCGATAGCGAGTCACTGCAGCGCCAGTCTGCCCCAACATGAGAGGACGAAGAAGTCGAGTTGGCCAGAGGGCTTGTCCTGTGCGTTTTGAAAGTAGTTTAATGTAGGAGACATGTCATGGCCATTTCCACTGATCATAATTCCATTGTTGAGGTATACTAAAATAGATTTATACTGTGCAATTTTCCAAACTCACATTGGTTTTGCATACAGCATCTCTGTAAAGTATGTGTATTCAGCAGTATTCACTCTCTGTCCTAAACGGCTTGTTTGAGCTCCTGCCCCCCCCCCCCCTCCCCTCCCCTCCCTCCCTGTGAGCCCAGTGTGCTCCGATTAGTCAGCTCGGCCACTCTGTTCGGACCAGCAAACTTAACATGTTGCTGCCGTTACAGGGTTAGACCCAGCGCTACCGCTGTTTTCTCGTTTCTGCCATCAATAAATGAACGAAGCGTACACGGACCAAGCAATCCCAAATGAAGCTAATTCACAGTAAACACACACACGGCTTAAAATGTCTTATAATTATATTGTTGTTGTTTTTTTTACAGTAAGTTAAAGTATTTTTTCTGCAGTTTGAGACCTGTGAGTTAGTGCATCACTAATTATAATCCAGTGATATAATACATATTATTGTCAAATGAGCCATTCTGCATAATGAGTACTTTTTACTTTAAGTTTATTTTGATACTAATACTTTTGAATTTTTACTTAAGTAAGGTTGTGAATGCATGACTTTTACTTGTAACAGAGTAAATACTCTGTTATAAATATACACTGTGGTATTGCTACTTTTACTTTAGTAAAATATCCACATACTGTTTCCACCAATTGTTTAATTTTTTTTCTTCAAATATTCAATCAAGTCTAATTAAGTGGAAATGTTATATTCACGAAGTTCATCTGTCTTATTTACATATCTGTCTATCAACAGGAAGCATAGCAGTACAGCAGTGAGCCAGTGGAGTCTAATTGGAGTGATTGCTCAGGCAAGTAGAGGGATATATTATTACTGTTATTCTTCACTGCGAAATGTAATATAAAATTGTGGATAAATGTTTAAACCATTGTTTTAATATTACAAATTATGTCTGTTCATTTACAGAGTGGCCTTACTTTTAAGTGGAGCGGCTAGAGCCAGTTGAGGTCTAGGGAGGAAGACAGTTGACAGATTTCCAAGCTGGTCTCACCAGGGAGAACATGTAGGACTCTTTATATTATGAGATGGTCATGCAAACATTGCAACTTCACGACATCAAAACGTTTACAGCTCATAAAGCATTATAGATTGAATCATCTACACAGCGGTCAAGGCCGGTCAATACCATGCTTGTACTCAGATTGTCCTTGTTCATTTAAAAGTTGGAGTGCTCTTCACACACATTTGTCTAGATACCGTACACAAACTGAGCAATTAGGGCAAATTCTTTCATTTTCATGTCTTGTATGTAACTTTTTCTCGGACTGGATGGGATTAAGCTGACCCCAAAAGTACTGTCACGGCCCAAACTGTGTCCCTGTGTGTCCCTGTTTGTTCCCCTGTGTGTGTGGAGGGGGTGTGGTTTCCCTTGCAGGCAGCAGCCTGATTGCACTCACCTGGCCGACCGACTCAGCTGTCCCTCATCAATCCAATCAAGACACAGCATATCTACTCCAGTCTCCCAGCAACTCACCGCCAGATTGTTTTCTACACCAGTGGTATTGCATCCTCCTGGCTGCTCAATTCAGTTATCCTGTCTGCGTGTTATTCTGTACTTTTTTGTAATTAGTTTCTCCTTGTGCTTCCAGTGCGATCCCTCAGCCCTCAGCCATCGGCCACCAGAGCTTCCAGCCAACCTGCCTGCTTCTTCCTTCACCATACCTGCCTGCCCTGTTCTCAGTCCAGCCTGAACTGCCTACCTCCACTCCGGACCTCCATAGTCTCCAAACCTGCCTGAGTCTCCGAACAATAAACCATTTAAACATCTTCAGTCATTGCCTGCGCCTGGGTCCTGTTTAAAACATAATCCTAACAAGTACAAGCTTTGAAGGTGAACCTGCTGCCTTAAAGACATGGAAAATGTGTTCTTCATATGTACCTTCCACTGTCCATGTTGCAATTGCTCAGTTTCAGGGAGCTGTATCAATCTCTGTCTCCCCCCTCTGCCATTTTTTTTCTTTCTCCGTATAAACATTTCTCCCTCTTTCTCTCTCTCACACGGATTACAGTTGTTGCCGTCTATTCATATTCTGTTATATGTTTTTTCCCCCTCCTTAGGTAAAGAAACGTTTGTATTGAATGTTTAAAAAGCACCACTCCAAATCTATGATGGAGTAGATTTTGTATTTTTTGATAAGTTAATGTTAATATCATGTTAATGTTGCATGCAGTTATTATAATGTTAATGTTGTCGGTTAATAGTGATTGAATTGTTGACAAAATAAAGTTGTATTGTATTTTAGTTGTGTGATTTGTGCTCAATGTATATTAAATGCATAGATTATTACATTTATTAGGTAACATTTTTCAAAAGTAAATGAGTAACAATTACGTAATTAAAGTGAGTAATATAACTTCAAACAAATGAGTAATTCAACATTTTAAACAGAAAAAATATGATAAAATCTACTTATTGACTTCATAACAGTAACTATTACAGATATATAATATTTACTTAATAATTTGATAACAGTGATGTTCCTGTCCATGAAGAAAATAATTAGACTTTACTTAATTAGTTCAAATAAATATAACGTGTAACTTAAACATTAAGTAAGATTTACTTAATATTTTCACAAATGTTACGTCTGGTGATAAGTACATTTTACTTGATACTGGAAAGTAAGTTCTACTTGATATTACAGCAGTAAAATATACTTAAAAAAAGTAAGTGCAAATACTTGCTAAGATTTAATCAAGTAAATCCTACAAGTCGTTTCTTTCAGTGCACATCTCCACATGTCTACCCTACTTTTATAATTTTCGAATCATAAATCTATCGATCATAAATCTATCGATTAGATTTATGATTCGAAAATTATAAAAGTAGGGTACACATGTGGAGATTATCCGACTGAACAAAACGTGATCCGTCTCTTAAATGTGTGTCACAGACCTTATTTCAAGCTATTTTCCAAAAAGATGGCCTGCTGATGACGACATTTCCGCATGATTTCAAAGTAAGAGCATGATGGTTTGTTTAATGCACTGTTTTTGTATTATAATAAACAGCGGAACGTTAGATGCATTCTTTATCACCATCATCATCATGTTATAGTGATACAGTTAGTTTGTGTTAGTTTATTGGTTCAATACAGCATATATCGAGCACTTTCGTATGCATTGATGTTGAAGTAGGCTACAGGCTACGCCACTTTCGGGTCCCGGGGAGCTACAGCAGCGAAGCAGCCCCAGAGATAACTCTTTCTTCCCCTTTTTTTATGTATTCAGTCGTCATCAGCAGGCTATCACGTGGTTTCCGAAAATAACCGAGTGACACGAGAAAGACCGGCGGAAAGTTTGTCTCAAAACTCCGTGTGTGTAAAAAGACGATCCACAAGCAGAGATTTGAGATCCACAAGCAGAGATTTGAGATCCGCAAGCGCATTTTTGGTTGACAAATACAAAATGGATTCACAAATGCCTGATCGAAAGTTGTCCATTTTAAAGAGATATTCACAGATCTTTTTTTTTATTTGTGAAAACATTTAGCGTATTTGCAGATCCGTTTTACATTTGCAAATGTATTTGTGAGTTTGCAAATCTTTTAAATGCATTTGTGGATGGTGTTTTACATTTACAAATCACATATTTACGCACAAATTATATTTATGTTCACACAAATAACTATGAGACACATCTATGCCCATATGCCCTAAAATAACTGGCCCCAGTGTGCCCCCCCCCCCCCCCCCCCCCCCCCCCCCCCCTAAATTGCTCTAGAACCGCCACTGGGCTACTGCCTGAATGTGCTTAATGAAAGGCAGGTTTCCCTATAAATAAAATCCTTTTTCATACTAAATATCTTGGTTTCTTATTTTTTCTAAGGACATATTGTTCTGTTATAATACACTTAAGTAAAAAACATCCTATTGAAATGTGTCTTTTATTGTATTTACTTGCATTGCATTTGATATTGAGGTATAGCCTAATCCACAGGTAAAAGGAAGTCACATCACATTTTCAATATCATTAAGATTTAACTCGAAATTCAAGTGGAAATCCTTATTGGTGCTCAGTGGGAGCTTTTTAAATAACATTATTATTCCATCCTTCCATCTCCCTCCTTCTCTCCCTATTCCCCAGGCAAACTGTTATCTTTCTGTAAACGGACGTCATGTCATGTAAACTGGTGCGCATGCCGCCTGTCACGACGATGCGCAGCGGTGGAACCAGAAGCGGTCTGCGTCGGAGAGGAGTGGATCGACACTGGTAGCGCAGAGTCGACGATCCGCTGCATCCCGATCCTGACGTGGACGCACAACAGCAACAAACCCATCAGTATGTAAACGATACACACTTTTAATGGAGCATCGTCTCCCCGCTGCACAGTATTAACCTGCTGGACAATGCGGACGGTGATGCGGCGAGCAGTGGGTGTGCGCTCCTGAAGACCCGCCGCGAGTCAACAGAGAAGAGCAGCTTCACCCGGCATCTCCACCCACCGCGGATAATGTGTTTTTACTCCCTGCCGTTCTCCATCCTCTCCAGGTTAAAGCCGACGGAATCGACCGAAAGGACCATGATCCATTAAATACATGTATCCCCCCCTGCAGCAGCATCAAGAACCAGGAGATCCAAGATGAAATTTCCGATTGAGAATCCAAGAAAGCTCGGGAGCATGAACCCTCCACCAGGTTAGACTGTCATTTTTAATATTGCCATCCAATCTGCATCTTCCCATTGAATCCCATTAAAATGCCTCATCTCATCACTGCGTGTATTGAATTGAAATGCTGCAGTCTGGGTAATTGCCCCTCTACAGTGTTTACCTGGTCTGCACCCACTGTGATGGCTTCTGCCTGAAAGCTCCAGCAAGCTTTCCACTAAAAGATTAATGCTCACCAAAAATTGACTTTCCAGAGAAATGTGGTAGTGGAGGCTGATGCTGCATGCTGAACGTCACTATGGGAGAATAGGCTACTGCAGCCTGTGCCATCCCCACTGATGGAAACACAAAGGGGGGGCTTGTTTTGATGTGTCTATACCTGCGGAATGATTCAATGGGAGGGAAATATTTGTATTACCAAATGATTCCAGGAAAAATTAACCAGACTGTCAGTCTTTTTAAACATTACCTCATCTACCTCTGGGAAGATCCCCCCCGAAATCTTGCATGGGTGTCACGTCCTCCTATAGCGTAGCTTCAACATCTGTTTACCCATGGTGATTCAGCACATGACATATTAGAGATGTATGACAATCATTTCCAAGTCTTTGTACCGTTCATCATCACATCTGAAAAGAAAGCGGTTTTCTATACACATTGGTTACATAACAAAGCAGACGATTCTATCGGTATCTATAAGTGTGCTCAGTGTCAGTGAGATAAGGCACTAGTCACGATTCCACTCTTACACAACATTATTTAAGATGGAGAAATGTAAAAAACAATTGTTTTGTTTTGGGGGCTGTCAGTCACACCGGGGGGGAAACCCACACACATTAGTCTAACCATATTCAACAGCCTGGGTTGGTTCCAGGAGAAGGATACATTACCACTGTACACTTTTAATGACGTACACAAATGGGTTGAAGCCACGTAAAGCCATTTTAAACACAGTTTACACATCTATTCAGCTGTTTTTACCAATGGAAATGAGTTTTTATTAAAGACTGAATCCAATGCAATGCATCCTCCACCTGCACCTAATGTCTGAAAGAAAGAAAGTAAGCACACCCAAAAGAACTTCTGTGTAAATACTATTTTCAAGGTCAATAATTTGCCATTATTTTCATTATTGATCAATCTGACAGTAATCACCCTGTTAACTGATGTATCCTTGGTTCTATATTGTAATAAAATAATAGTAAAAGGCAGAGGTGACATCTTCAAATTGCTTCTTTTTAAGTTTGTTATTTGATAGTGCATTCAGGAGAGGGATGGTACATGCAACACATGTCCCAAAACTTGAAACGATAGTGGGTTGTTGCAATTGAATGCATGCGTAGCTGCCAAGGCACTCAAAAATTGCTTATTTTTTCTGACCGATAGAAGTAAAACTTAAAAATATGTTTTATTATCCCAAGCTCCTTGAGTTTGAATCCTGTTGTCAAAATGATTCAGTGGATTAGTAGGTTACTTAAAGTTGCATAGCACTCCCAGAAAGGTTCATTTTAACACAAGTGCTTTACAATGGACATTTCAATTCAATTCAATTAAAAACCTTTATTTATCCAGATGAAATCCCATTGAGATCATTGATCTCTTTTTCAAGGGAGACCTGCTATCTTAATGCTAACATTAAATGCATTGAGATACAGGGCAATGAAACACATTATACAGTTTTATTGAAATACATGTAAAAACAGTCATTACAAAGCCAAGAGAATACAAATTAAAATACACACAATAGAATAAAAAATATATGAAATACAACTATAAAGTTACAGTGTAAGATATTACTTAGATTTAAAGAAGGCAGCGGCAAAACAAAAAAAGTCTTCAGCCTTGATATAAAATACTTTATTGGAGAGGACCTGCAGGTTTCTGGTAGTTCGTTCCAGATATTTGGAGCATAATAACTGAACGCTGCTTCACCATGTTTAGGTCTGAATCTGGGGACAGAGAGAAGACCCCTCCCAAAAGACCTGAGAGTTCTGGAAGATCAGAAATGAAGTCAATTCCGGTGTAAAGACCTCAGAAATGGAGTGATATGATCCACTTTCTTAGTGTTAGTGAGGACTCGAGCAGCAGCATTCAGAATAACCCGCAGCTCTCTAACCAGAAATAATTAAAGTCAAGAAATAGCCAGCGTAGGATTACTTGGAAAAAGATGGCCACAGGTGTTTTCACCCTTCCTGGAAAATGACCACACCGTTGGTACAGACTTATTGTCTTTGACCCACTGAACTTTTTGATTTACATGTAGGATATGCAGTGAGTGCTTCACAGATCTAAACTTGCATGAGTTATAGATAAAGTAAAATGGATAAAAGGTTGTTTATGAGTTTACAAGTTTAGCAAGAGACTTACTCTTGGAAGTTATGTTTTTGTGTTCAGGGTTTTCTCCGGTTGTTTTTGTTGTACAACAGTTGGTGTTGCAGCTATGTGTTACATATACTGTATACTGCATCTCTGGGTAAACATTAGAGTCTGTTGGTAGAAGATTAGAGTATTCTCTCTTCTGCCTGTCTGCAAACATCCTGCAAAATATGAATCCTGGGAATAAATAGCGTTCCAGAGATTGCATAAAAGGCTGTGATAGTCGTTTTCCTTTCTTTTATGGTCTCGCTTCAGAGTTTGCCGATATAATATGTTTAAAAAAAGCATTTAGACTGTCTCTGGTAACTTTATAGTCCCTACATGGTGTATTGTGTAAGATTGATTTGCCCCTCTATATTTCTCCTCCCAAATCTTTTGCTTAAAAGGCATTTTAAATTGTTTTTAATTAAACATGCATGCTTTAATGAAAGGAAATACATACTCACCTGTTGCATGTCATTTATCAGCAGAAGACATAACTGTTTTGTGCCAATAATGAATGGTGCTCTAACAAAATCGAAAGTTGACAGATAATATTTTCCTGATGTTCAATTTGTAATGCTAAGATAGCGGTCTTATTATCCGTCAGGAGAATTTATCAGGTTTTTTCCGTTAACTTCCCTAACTCATGCCAATTAAAATGCACTGCAGGAATGCAATACTTTTTTTTAATTTAAGTTGTGTTTTTCTTGAGCCTTAAGTTACCGCCTTTAGTTCTACATAGACACTTAATAAACCTTGAGATGTTGCAACACACACACAATTGTTGACTTGTCTTGTGTTTCAGTGGAAGTCCAGACCAAACTGGTCCCCCCAAAGAAGGTGCAGGCAGGCATGCTTCAGTGCAGCCTGGTGCATGCCAGTGTGGCCACCATGCAGAACCCGATGGGCTGCGCTCTGCCGCGGCTCTCTGTCGCCCCCCGCCCCCCCAGCGTGGTGGCCAACATGGAGGGGGTGGTGGACGGTTCAGCCACCTTCACCATGATGAAGCTGAAGACGGTGCTGGCAGTGTTCGTGGTGGTGGTTGCGTACCTGGTGGTGGGGGGCTTGGTGTTCCGGGCGCTGGAGCAGCCCTTCGAAAACAACCAGAAGATCACCATCACAGCAGAGAAGGCCGCCTTCCTGCAGAAACACCAGTGCGTGTCCCCGGACGAGCTGGAGGCGCTCATCAAGGTAAGAGCAGCCGTCGTTCGATACTGCAGCCTTTCCTAAGCCCCGAATGTGGATCCCAGTGGGGAATAAGGTCTACTGAAACCTGAGCTTTATATCGATTGGACTCTTTTCAAGCGGCAAACACACCCCACACACTGCCAGCCCCCTGGAAATAGATACAAACCACACTGAGCTGTCTAGTACACACAGTGTAGAGTCCTGATGGCTCTACATCCTTGAAACTTCTTGAGGTTGTGTGAATTTGAGAATAACTTTCCACTGAGATGTGTTTTTATAAATCGAAGGTCTCAACTTTACTATTTTTCGACTTACTGTATCTTTACTGGGTTTTTGTACGTTGGATGGACAAAGAAAAAATGTAGGTTGTGATTTCACTCTGACACTGCCCTATGGAAACTCTTGGGATGAGTATTTTCAACTATTCTTCTTTGACATTAATAATTTGAATCCAAGCTGATATGTTTAAGTGGTTCTAATCAGAAGGTGCCACATGTTTCAGCTGCAAAGAGGATCAAACTTAGCCTTGTAATAATTTTCACTTATTTAATAATGATGATATTGATGAGAACATCCATCAAATACATAGATAAATAAATGCAAAACATTCTACCAATAACACGAACATAAGACTAAAAGTTCTAATAGAGTTCCAAGGTTGCAGCAAAGGGCTACTTCTTTATCTCAGAAGACATTTCTATGAAACAAGGATGCACTTTTTAAAGTGGTTTTTCATCATTATGTGTCCTTCAAATGAGCCAACTCAAACAGGAAAAGTGTTTCTCAATGAAGACTATAACAAAGCCGGAATTCACGTGAAAAATGAAACTCAAGGATGGATTGATACTGACTGTATGACACAACTTCAAACTCGAAAGCTGTACGTTTTTCTTATTACAATTTTTGTTTTACATTTAAGCCTTATAAACATTGGGTAGAACTTGTTCAAAATGCTTATATGTCTAGCTTCCATCGTAGATTCACACACTTAAGGAATGTCAAGGGATGTGATAATGACATAAACTGGGTAATGAGAGGGGTAGGATTAATGTGTTGCTGGTGTGAACTTCTTTTCATGTAGCTCTTTCTGGAAAAAAGCAAGCTTAGCCAGTTTTATGTTGTGCTAATGCCCCCTTTGCTCCGTGATCCTCACCAATTTATGCATGTAAATGTACCTAATAGACATACCCCTAAGATAGACATGTAAAACACAACCTGTAAGGAAACTGTAATTCCTCTGCGTATGTGTGTCTAATCTTGATTAGCGTTAGCACCCTGTTGCTAACTTGCTTATATTCAAGAATATACACTTACCAGTACTTACAATACTGGTATTAATGGTATTAATGTGTTGCAGTTCTTAGTTTAGATTCAACTTCGTTTTCATAGCAGTAAGTGTAATCAGACATTTAAATGCAGTTTAGCATCCAACCCATCTAAGTGCAGAGTAGTACAGAGTATGTACAAAAAAAAAACTCTGGACTACCAAGATTCAGAGTTCAGCAAGGTGGCAGCTGAGGTGTAGAGGCTGTTCATGAGCCTGCTGGTTTGGTACCAGAGAGTGCTGTAGTGGCACCCAGAGGGGTGTAGATCACCCAGTCTGTAGGCGGGGTGAATAGTGACCATAGACACCCGTAACCAACGCTTCGATGCATTAGGAAGGTTTCACCACCTTTTGCTTCCGTTCTGAGACAAAGCAGTGGCCACACCATACTGCAGTGTTTCACGTAGGGATTATTTTAGCTGCTGTGCTGAAGTGCGTACATTCATTTTGCAACACAGGAGAAGATTTAGCACATACTGTACGGTGATGTAAGAAGAGCTTCAGATTTTCTTTTCACATCTCTTTATTGGGATTCATTATTTATTTGTAACCTACTGTGCTCCTGTTATTTTGGTCATCACACACCCTGTAAAATCCTAAATTCAAGACCACACAATAGGTCATGACATGACGGTTTACTGTATACTGAATCTGCCATGCCTTACAGATCATCTGATTGATCTGATGATCTGTCCATAACATCATCTGTTCCTGGACCTGCCAGACGCTCCTGACAGTAGGAGAAACCATCAGAAGAGGAAATTATTGGCAGGCAGGTGTTAAGCTTCACTAAAACCGTGGTCTGAAGAAAACACAGCGGCCACCAGTAGCAGGAAGGTCTCAGTATCCACAGGAAAACGTGTCAGGATGACCAATGTGACCTGAGAGCTCCATTACCCGCTGACACAAGAAACCCTTTATTCCGATGGAGGCCCTGATCTGGACAGCTTTTCTAAAACTCATGGCTCTGCTACTTGCTACTACTGTGCCTTGTGTGTATTATATGTTAGGAACAAAGGATAATTCTCTGTTTCACAATCAAACTTTATTAGGATGTTGAGCGATATGACATGAATTATGCAACAATCTTGCAGTATTTTTAAAGAATATTATACTGATCTTTTAAAGAGCTGAAACATGTAATGTAACCATGATTTTAGGCAAGTAATGGGGTAGAAATTACTGTTTTATGTTGTTTTGTCATTGAATGGTATAGCACTGTCGTTAGGTAGAGCTATATGAAAGGCAAATTCTGCTACA
The DNA here is from genome assembly GCF_902827165.1 of Trematomus bernacchii. NCBI lineage: Eukaryota > Metazoa > Chordata > Actinopteri > Perciformes > Nototheniidae > Trematomus > Trematomus bernacchii. The sequence continues at coordinate 5,419,305 of NW_022987803.1, forward strand.
CCGTACTTTATATGACCAGATTTAAACACTGAAAATGTTTGCTTTGAATGGTTAACACTAACCAATATTGTTTAAGCCATGATTGTCCATCACACAAAAACATGTTAGAAATCTTGGAAGTGATGACTTCAGTCTTCTTTCAATAAATGTTAATGCTCACAAGCTATTGAAATAATGTTACAACTAATCAGGTATATGTTTTGGGAATTCAAACATTACGGGTGCTACGATGTATTAAATCATATATACAGTCATATAGTATATAAATATACTACATACATTCATATATTTTTGGTGTTTACAAGTAGTTGTTATTGTGGTGTTGTACACAGTACCGTCCCAGTTAAACTCAATTAGATTGATTCCTTGGCCACAAAGATGCTGGCAAAGCAGATGCAGAAGATCTTAAACTCTGACCAATCAGAACAGTCTGTTTCAGACGGAGGAGGGAAAAGGGTGCTGCAGCAATAGACAGAGAGATATCCTGGACATTAACTTGGGAGCATTAACACATGTTCATGTTTTAAAGCTGACATTTCTGATATTCCCATCCCCAATTGCTGTAATTTCAAGATCCATGTGATTCATAATTTGACTTCTAACCATATTACCTTTCTCTGAAGGCCATACAATAAAAACAGACAAATTAAACGGTTCTACTACTTTACCACACACTTGTGGTTCAAGCACAAAAGTCAAGGAAAATACAAATGAACAAAATCCGGAATGCGAAATGTTCCGCATCTGAAGCTTTAATACCCCAATTATAAAAGCAATTATTGATAGGAATTCTTAAATAAAAAAAGTTTTATCTTAAGTAGCAGAGACAATGATTATATGTTTTGTTTTGTTGATTTTTTGCATATGAAAAGGTTGCAACATGTATAATTGCCATGAGTACCGTGTGAAAGAAGCTGCTGAATGTAGTCGGTTATTTACAGGTATCCTACATCTTCTGTATATTTTGTCTGGCCCCTGTTCAGGTTAGCTGCGAAAACCTTTTAGAGTCCATTTGAGAAAATGGTTTTAAAAAACAAGATTCCTACAAACTCCCCGGCGCAGACTTTGATTATTAATACCAGAGAACATGCATCTAGGCACGAAAGCCACATCTTATGAATAGATCTTAATTCGACTTGTACTGCAGTACTCACTTTTGCAAGCACCAGGGCTTTTCACAGCCAAGTGCTCACAACCACTCATAAAGCTGCGGAGTAACACCCAGTTGTTCGGCATGAACAGTTATTGACCTCAGCAGTAGTGAAACCCTGTATGATAATGGACAGGATAATGTAGAGTACAGCCACTGCAGCTGAATCCAGAGAGCTGCTATGGATCAGTGCCAGCTCCTTTTCCCTGCCTGATGCATTCAACAATACAGAATAGAAACCCATAAATCCAGAGCTGCATAGTATCCATCCACCTCTGTAACTAAGTGTGTCTAGCAAACACTGATGTGGCTATGAATCAGCATTACAGTATCTGATCAATTTACATTGAAGAAAATACCTGCTGTAGAATGAGTGCTGTTTCCTGAAAGAAGACGCTGCATGCAACTCACAGACTGAGAGATGATCATGCTGAGACCTGTAATGATGCTTAATCAAATGCTCTTGCAGTAAAATGCACTTACCACATGGTTCCATTATCAACTCTAAAATGAGAATAGCTGCTCAGCATACCTTAAGTGAGCCTGAGCCAAAGTTGTTGCTAACTTCTAGGCTAAGCTCTTCACTGTTATTTGTTATCCTTAATCATCATTTAATTATATGATGTGTCTCCCCCCTTTCTCACTGGCTAAATAAATGACAGAGCCAAGTCAAATGGTTAACAGAGAAAATAGGAAAGGACCCAGGATGGAACCTTGAGGGACCCCAGTGTTGAGTTGACAAGGATCTGACACAGATCCTCTCCAAGTTATCCTGTAGGTGCGGTCTTAGAGGTAGGATGTGAGGAGATCTGGTGGTTTTACTGCGTGTAACGCACCCACATCACGCCCACTGTTTCAAATGTTTGTCCCTTTTCAGAAGTTCAACCAAGTCCATATCGTATATGAATGTCTTTCAGTAGAAACTTTTTGAAAAGGTGTTTGAAAAACACAACATAAATAAGGAAACGTTTACTGGTAGCTTCCTTCTTAAACATGCAAATGGTATATTTTAGAAACTAGAATAACCACCGTAACCATATCCTTTAATAAACATTCCACCTAGCTATAAGAGGCCCATTGCTTGTAAGATAAGTGCGTGATACAATAGATGGGTGGCCATAGCTTTGTCCCAGGAACTTGTCTTGGGTCCCCAAACAGAGAGAGGACAGAGATGCGGTCCATTATAGTATTAGTCCATTATCTTCTTATAGGATGGGTAAATGCAGAGTCTACATTTCACTGCAGGTGCTGAAGTCTATTTGATTCATACGTTTATTGGATTTGCTACCTGTATTACCATTTCCACTAAACCCACAATTACCAGTGCTTACTCCACAAACCAAATTGGATTATATTCATACAAGTACATCAAAAGGTGCTTACATTAGATTAGAAAACATGCCAGGACAAAAAATATGAGGAAGAGTGAACATCAGTCACAATGAAAAATCTAATCCAAAGAAAATAGCCAACAAGTTCTCACCATCCACAGCAGAACACGTATTTAACAAAATGAAAGACTTCATTCTTGCTCTCCTGCGCCAGCTGGCCTTAGAGGTAAATGTTTGCAAAACATTTTGGGGATATATCAAGGCACTTCTATTTAATACACAGAATAAAGCATATAAAATGTTTCACCTCCACAGATACGGCAAAGTATAATAGTTACTATTCCAGAACCAGATAAAGATCCCCAAAAATGTGATAATTGGCTATAAGATCCCACCTAAACAAGGATTACAATTGGCTATGACAAGTAAGATTACCTAGCCTGCATCTCAGATTTCAATTTATTATAATCATATCTACAATATAATTTGTGAAATCAGTATCATAAGGCAGGTAATATACTTTCTTGTATGATCATTTATTTCGATGTATTGAAAAAATGTCAAGGCTAGGACTTAAAATATGTGGCAAATCTTAATGACAAGTTGGAACTTCCCAATCAGAGTTTGAATCTGTAAATAAAGTTGATCTGGTTTGTCCTTGTGTGATTGCCCTTCAGCCGGCCACAGAGCCCAGCACAGAGTGTGGCATTTTACACTGAGAGTCCATCTGCTACAATGGACACTTGCAGAGCAGATGATGTGTTATGCTTACTCCTGATATTAGCTTGTGCCCTTTCCTGTCACCTCAGCAAAACTCATTCACTGTGCAGATGCACTCACTGCAGAAAAGAAGCCAACATGTTGTGTAGCAGGATGATCTGGATAAATGGTCTGAGAAAGTTAAACCTGGGCAGGGTGGTGATGACACATGTTCTATTCAACTTCTTTAAATTATGGTAATCTACTTATATTGAATAACATAAATGAATCTATACAAATACCTGACTGTTGCAGTGTGTCATAGAAGAAGACGGTTTAGCATCTGGTACAAAAAGACTAGCTGCATGGTAGACATATTTGCTTTTGATGAGTACTGTAGTTGTGTTTATTTTATTTTCCATAGCCTAATGTTACCTTACTGTCAAGTATATCATAGGTTTGGAGTTCTACAGTAGGTGAACTCAATGAAGACATTGTCTGTGGTTTGTAATCATGCCTTTGAATTAAAATATAATTGTTAAAGAGCTGGTATGTTTTCATTGAAAACACACCAGCATGCAGATCCAGGTTTTGTTTTCAATGACAAATAGGACAGTGAGTAAAACAACAAATGATTACTCCAGAACAAGCAATGTTAGATTCTGCTGAGAGAACAAACTCTGAAACACATAATGGTAGCTTGTTGCCTAATAACTTTCAGCAGTGATTTCAAGGAAATTCCAAGGAAAATAACCACTGTGACCTGCCATCTTGAATCAATTCAACATGCACACTTCAATTCTCCATGAATGCTAGCGAAGCCCTGCAATTAAATTAGACCGCATCTTGGCTGTGCTCAAGAGAAATACATACACACCTTGCATGATGCTCAGAGTATACTGATTGGAAACTATATTCTAAGCTAAATGTGATAAACCTGCATGTTGTAATTCCCTTAAATGCTGGCCCATCTCTTCAAGAAGCTAAATCCAAATTACAGAAAGACAGAATCCTCAACAACCACAGTGAGACCAATATGTGATGTGCCTCTGTCTCTGCTTCTCTCCCCAGCACTCTGTGGAGGCTGTGAATGCTGGAGTGAGTCCCATAGGTGATACCTCCTACAACTCCAGCCACTGGGATCTGGGAAGTGCCTTCTTCTTTGCTGGGACTGTCATCACAACAATAGGTACTGTAACTATGGCATTATTCAATGGCTCACAGGTTAATTCAGTTTTCTATAGGGAATTTACTGTTTGTTGCATTGCGTGATTGCTGTACAAGATTATTATTCCTGTACTTATTTCTGTAAATGTATGCATTTGGATATGTGAGTGAGCAGCAGGATTAGTACGTGATCAGTGGTATGGGTATGTTTTATATCTAGTTGGATGAATGCCATAGGTATTCAAATGTTCATTATTTTCATTCAATGTTAGTCTTCTAAATAAGATGTGCTGTGGCAGACCATAGGAGACATAGGCAAAATGTACAATATAATATGAGACTCTGAGACAGTTTGACAGCAAGTGTCTTCAATAAAGAATATTGGGGAAATAACTCTTCCCACCTGGGGTCTTTGGCTCTTGTCCTCTGCAAAGTACAAGGCTGTTTATTTGTCCTGTGGGCAGAGCATGGTCTTTCTCTTCACCTTTGTTGGGGCCCAGCTTTCCCCCAGGTATAAATGATATCAGGTTTCCTAGGTGGGGGAAAAGAAATGGAGAAAGCATGGCCAATAGTTCCAATGATTTCCAGCCTTGTTGAGGATTGTGTTATGTTCGCAAGACATAAACTCACTTGCAATGACATTTATCCTAACAGCCTCTTTTTTGTAGTCAGGGAAGTAAATAATTCTAGCTCTGCTGTTCACAAGTCGCAAAACCATGCTGTGTGGTAGCTCAGTAACTGATCAATGATTACCTGTCGGACTCCAGGTATCACCAGGCTATGTGACAAGTGGCTGCACAACATTGACGGCGTAGAACACTCCATCTGTCACCTCTCCCCCCCTGAGCTGAACTGATTTACCTTCAGCTGGTTTGCCACCTGTCCTCTCCTGGACAGGCCCTTTCAATATGCTCAACATTAAAATAAAAAGTGTTTGCAATTCCAAAAACCCCATCTGACTTAGACCCCCTTTACACGAGAACGAAACGGCTTGTATCCGCATAGTTTCTCTTGCGTATAGCCCTTTTATTTACACGAGGCCGTAACAAAACGATAGAAACGGACCCCACAAACGATAACGGGTCCCAAGGTGGATACATTTGCAAACAAAACTCTCTGGGGGGTCAAACGGCTCTGTGTAATCGCCTCTATACGATCATTTCCCGATAGATGAAGCCATAGCCCCGCCTCTCCCCACCTCTGCTGCTCACTGCTGTAGCATGGTCAGTAGCTACTGTCAGTAGCTACTGCTAGTGCTACTGCTACTGACCATGCTACAGATGTTAGTACAACATCTACAGCTCGACCATGCTACAGATGTTAGTGCAAAATCTACAGCTCCTCTACCACAACCATCAGCAACAAGTAGACATGGAGAATTACATGAACTACTACATGTTGCTAAATCCACCGCGGGGCATAAACAGAAGGGCAACCATGGCAACCATGCTCCGGGGTCTTCTTCGCTGCTTTTGGTGTATTTTGTAGCGGAAGTTACAGCGCCAGTTACAGGCCCGGCATATGTACTACAGCGTGTCCAGCGCTTTCGAGCGGTCTCGTGTGGAAGTACAGCGCCACTTATGGCGCGTTTCCACTGCAGCGCGGAGACCCGTTTAAGAGAGCTGTGACGTCAGCGGCCCGTCTTTGGTTGCGTTTCCACTTGGCCTAGTACCGGCTAGCGGGTCCTAATTCACAGTTTTTCTGGCCCCATAAAATCGTGGTTCTAGGGCCAGGAACAACCAGGCTGAGTCGGGCTGAGTATGCTAAACTAGAGAGAGAATCGCTGGCAAGGGGGCTACAACTACAACAATATGAACATATTTGACCGTGATTTAATTGTAATACACGTTTCAAAATGATGCCGAAGTAACAACATACTGATACCGGTTAGTAAAAACCATGAATTAATGCTTTGACAAGTCTGCAGACAGACGGCAGGCGAAAACCTTTTAAAATGCGTGTTTTCTAAATGGAGATCGGCTAAGCTAACGCAATATATGCTCCGACCGTCCACACTCACAACAACGGCCTATACAGACATAAATAAACCAGCGACTGTATTCGCCATGACACAGGCAGTCTGTGGTTTGTACTTGTTTAACTTTTGTCTCGTTTCTGAACAGATATGAGGAGCTGTGAGCTCTGAGTGCTAACAGCTAACGGCTGTGTTGTTTTTCTGGGGTTCTCATTGAAGATGACGTCACGGCTCCGCCTACACTGCGTTACTATAGATACTACCCCAGTTCCTAAACTGTAATGGAAATGCACCATAAAGTGAGCCAGTCCTAACGAGGCCTAGCCATACCGAGCAAGGCCGAGCGAGGACAAGCGAGGCCGTGTAGTGGAAATGCGTCATTACAGTCCCGGCATATGTACTACAGCGTTCCCAGCGGTCTCGTGTGAACAGACACGTTAAATGAAACCAATGCGTGTGAACGGAAGACTTCTTTGATAACGCATACTGTGCATAAACGCAAACATTCCCGTGTAAAGGCAGCCTTATGCTGTGACATCCTCTTTAGAGGTGCATTAATCTGTCACCAGGGGAAGTTTCCACCCGAGGAGGGACATTTGCAACTTGGTCGAATCCCATTTAATAGCCAGACATTCCTTCACTAGAATAGAAAATATAGAATAAATAATGTAATGTTTTATCATGTTGCGGCTAACCTGGCCTGGGATAGCACTTCTCCAAGACCTGTACCCTAAGTGTCAGCTTAGACAATGAAGGTTCCTTAAAGTTTTGTCTACTCAGGACGGGCTCGCTGCTTGTTCCACTGCTTCAACACTTCAACTGACATTATATGTGTTTTTGTGTAATCATAATTTCATGCAAGGGGGCTACAAAGGTAGCAAATGAAGCTCAGCGCAAGTTCTTTCAGGAAGACTGTTTCCCATGCTCTCATTCACAATTCTCTCTCACTCACTCGCCCTTTCCTTCAATAACCAAGGGCGCATCATACCCCCAGCTAAACCAATCGGTCCGTCTCATCCCCCAAAAGCCAATCACAGCACACCCGGCAAACGTTTAAATCTCCTCTTTTTCTCCCCTGCCAGCATCGTTCAGGAGAATTGATGCAACCCTCCTCCACCTCCAGTTTCATCAGATCCAGGGCAAGGCTAGCCCAGAAGAGCCCACATCACTAAGGATTGTAATCCCCCTTCAGCACTTCACCACCACTAGTGTCTAGGCCCCGGGGGGGGGTTTCTCTTTTCTTAGTCGGCTTCTCCTCCCCTTAAATCCATCACAGTATGATGGGGTCTAATCTCCAAAATGTATATTACCCCTTGGGCAATAAATATGTTATCAAATTTACGGAATAAGTCTCTCCTGATTGAAATGGTATTAGCCAACAAGTCCAAGGAATAATTTGACGAGTCGCTTAGTTGCAATTTTCCAAGTTGGGGTCATTTAACGGACAGCCAACCCTCTTGCTCATCAAAGTCTCATCTAGCCCAGGGTCTTCTTCCCCATTGGTCTCTTCTCGGGGAGGACAATCAACACCTGTCTCCCAGAGGCTGTTGCCCATTCAAGGACCATCTGTCTTTCCGAGTGCTTCAGTTCTTCTAGAATGGTGTCATCGGTTATGGGCCCAAAAATACTTTAAAATAAAGGGCAGGACCCCGCTCGATAACTTTTCCTCAACAATTCACTCGCAGGTGGCCCTTGTGGTTTGTACTTGGTTACACTGTTGTTGTACTTCTGGGACTCTCCATGATGCAGATAACTGTGATAGGGGACACAAAGCCTATTGAACAGTTGAACACTTTCAACGCATCTGATTTATTAAAGGTCATCACAGGCAGTGGGAGGTCATCTCTAGGTTGCACTTCCTAAGCCTTGTGCCATGTGGCTGCAATACCCTGTCTGGGTAAAAACTTTGGGAACTAACCCCTGTGCTGTACTTGCCAAATGTCCCCTGGTTTGTCACAGTGCATAGTCCTGTCCTGACTCTAATATGGAGAAATATTAGGCAATGACTGGTTTTAAGATTCACTTAACAGCAGGCTGCTTGCTCTTGGGTAATTGGGATCAAACATCTAATTCTTTTGTTTGCATCATGTTGTCGTGTAAACCCTCTTGTTGTCTCCGTTTATTTCACCAGGTTATGGTAACATTGCCCCAAGCACTGAAGGAGGGAAAATCTTCTGCATTCTGTATGCAATATTTGGAATCCCGCTGTTTGGATTTCTCCTGGCAGGCGTCGGGGATCAGCTTGGTACCATATTTGTCAAAAGCATCGCCAAGGTGGAGAAAATGTTCCGGGTGAGTCTCAAACTAAATATCCTATCATTAAATGTGCTTTGTAAAAATAATATACTTAAGGAATTTACATTTTTTTATTTGGTCCATTAGTTTTACATAAGGACAAGAGTAAAAGAGAGCACATGAAACCTGTTGAGGAAAATATTTTCCACTGCCTTTTACCCAGTTTATCACTCTTCTCCTGTAGTCAGCGTTCAGGCATGCGACCTCGGTTGCCACTTTCTCTCTTTATAAATAGTTTTGTCTAGAACTAGATAAATACATGGGATTTTGGAATATCTTCAGAATTGGTTAGGCAGGAGCTGTGTCACCTTGTGGCTGCAGCAAATGTCTTTGTCAGTTCTTTGGCTGTGACTTCCAATACATTCTTCAGTTTCTGCCATCAAGTTGAGCTCTCCTGTGTTCTCATTGTTTTTCGAGTCCATGCTCAAGAACTTACCATTTCAAAACCCAGAAATAAGTATGTATTATTGTTATCACTATCCTTATATTTTGTTACTGTGACTTTGTATTCCCTCAGAATAAACACAACCAGATCAGTCAGACTAAAATCCGCGTGGCCTCCACCCTCCTCTTCATACTGGCTGGTTGCATCTTGTTCGTCACTGTCCCGGCTGTAATATTTAAACACATTGAGGGCTGGACGGCTCTGGAGTCAACATATTTTGTTGTCATCACTCTGACAACAGTCGGAATTGGTGACTATGTGGCAGGTGAGAGCTTACCATTCACAAAACATTAATGAATGTAAATGTCCTGATCACCTTCTTTTTTTTTTTGCGTATTATAAATCACCCCAAAAAATATCTTACAGTTCCGTATCAGTCTTTCTTGAGTAGTTTCATAATACCTGCATGCACCAGAGAGGCCCTCCAAAGAAATAGGGAATAGTGGCCAAGGCCAGAAAATAAAGTTTCCCCTTTTCCAAGAAAGTGATTCCTGCGTCAGTTTTGGGCTGGTGCCCCAGTTGGTTCAACTCCGGCCCCAACTATCTTATGTCGAGTTTGGTCAAAAGTACAAAGTTGTTACGGAAGAAGTAGCGCCAAGATTGCAAAATCACTGTCAGGACCTCGACACAAACTGATGAACCCAAATGCACGACCCAGAGACAAAGTCTTGAATGTAATAAAAAAGTGTATTCATTTAAACAGATCAGGTAATCCCTCTTAACAGAGTAGGTAGTGGAAATAACAGAAAGCGCTCACAAGGAGGAAAAAACTAGCGTAACAAAAAGAGGACTTAATAAAATCTCGTTGTATTCTGTACAATGACAATAAAAAGCTTTTGAATTTGAATTTGAATTTGAACTTAAGCCTAACAAAATAAACAAACATTACAAAACCTGACATGAGTGAAAAGCGATCCTTTCAGAGCTGAGGCTTGGCAAGACCATTCGGGGAAACAAACAAGACGAACTGACACAGGGGAGAGACAGGACTATTTAAACATGAGGTTAGTGGGAACAGGTATATAGTGGCCAATTGTCCAAAAGAAAATTAATGTTCAAAAGGCCACTTAGTCTAGGAGGCGAGTTCCAGTATTGACTTGCGTATATTCAAGAAATCAGATACCTTGCTCGTTCCATTCAGGTGCTTTATTGAGAGGTTCAATGGATCAGCAGGCGGCCCACTGCCGACGTGCAACATTTGCACGGTATTTAAACAAATAAACAAACAAGATCCCTCGGTTATACGGATGTGTGCGGTCAAAAACCTTTTCCAACTTCCTCTCTAGACTTCCTGCTGTGTCATGCTGGCAGCGTCATTTATACCTGAGCACGCTCCTACGATTGCTTTTTATAAAAAATAACAAAACGTAAACTAGAGCTGTCCATAAGCAAGATAACACGTTACAAAACAGTAAAATAATAATTCATAGTTATTCGGCTCATTTAAGTTAAATTAAAGAATATTGAATTGGCTCACAAAACCATAATTCATTACCAGAAAATAATGTGCCTAAATGGCTCTTACAATTCCGGCCCCTAATTATACGGCGGGAAGACTTATAATTAATAATAATAACAAGAGTCATTTCCAAACAAAAATATGGCTAACAATAGCTCAATTATACTCCTAACAAACAACGTTTGCATTTACTTATGGGGAAGGAATCCACCTACACCCCTTGACATAGGTTTTCCATAAAACAAACTAAATATACGTATTTTATGTACGTTTTCTTTTTTTTTAAAGGGATGAACAAGCGCCCTGTAATGCATTGTGCCCTACTGCAAAATTAAGTGTCCTATTCACAAATGAGGCAAAGTCTTTCCACAGGCCTCTCCAAAGTACTGGATTTTGTTTTAACCAGTACTCTACGAACCAGTCCTTTAGAGTCTGTGATGGTCTGCACGACTCTTCCCAGAAGCCACGAGCTCCGAGGGGCGTTGTCGTCCAGGATCATGACAATGTGCCCTGGTGCTAGATTCTGCTTCACTTTAGTCCATTTTTGACGCTCCTGTAGGTCAGGCAGGTACTCACGCACCCACCTTTTCCAGAACAGGTCTGATATGTACTGCGTCTGCTTCCATCTGCGATGTGTGTAGCAGTCATCCTTGCAGCTTAGTCCTGGAGGAAGCAATGGCTGTTTCTTTAACCTGTTAAGCCCTGAGCCTGTTTTTCAGGTCTCAAGCTCGAAAATGACATTCCCAGAACAAATGACCATATCTTCCCTTCTAAAAGGGTTAAATTAATAATCTTTTTTCTCAAAGTAATGATAAACCTGTGAGTTGGATGTAGGAAAGTCAGAATCAATATAGATGTTTTTATTTTAAAGAAAATTCAGATTTTACATAGTAAAAAACTGTAAATTATAGTGTCCGTCCAAAAATTCTTTTTTACTTATAGTGAAAACTACCCTTGGATGATGGTAAGGTAGACTAAAAGCTTTAGGAATCCAAAGTACAACATATAATAAGTACCCTGTATCAAGATTGATGCAAAACAAGTGACATTTTACCTTTTTAGAGAGATTTAGCAAAAAGAAACCACTTCTGGTGTCATTTGGGTGGATTTTCCATATCTCTGGCCCCCCTTGCTCGATTTTGATGGTTGACACCTCTTTCTGACCGTTAGAGCCAATATAATCGAAGGGGGAGTCCCCCACACACACTCATTGTGAAAAGAAAAGGTGGGGGCTTCGCGCATGCAGTTTTGCATTAGAGTGAAGCTACAGTCTAGCTGTGACATCTAGAAACGTAAAAGCATGGATTATCTGTCTGTTTGCTCATGGATTATCAGAAATCATTTCAAAGGGACACAGACACATTGGATTAACCTATGGATTAACTTCAGCAGCATTTTTATCGTTGTAATGCCATTGAAGACCACTTTGGAGAGACTACAGAGCCAAGGTAAACATGTTAGCATTTTTAGCTACCTAGCGTCACCTGTTTTGATGTCTGTTTTTGTTTATAATGTCGCGAATTCGTATAATTCAGTGATAATGAGGGTACCCATCGATTCTGTGTCACCTCACGATGTGAATCGATGTCATGGATGTGGAGAAGAGATAAATAATAAGGTTTTGTGAGTGATTTTCGGTGCAGTCATCTGTTAGCATTTTTCGCTCGTTGCTAATTCAGAGGCTCAGTGTTAGCATTGTGGGTTTTCTTTTGAAAAAAAAAAAAAAAAGATCAGTTAGATGAGTTTCTTCCCATTACATGGATATAAAACCTTCATAGTTTATTAAATGACCATGACCTCAGACACTGTTTCCTGCAAGATGTTGCGGCAGTGCCCCGGTACCGGGGTCTCTCGGGCTTAACAGGTTAATAACAGCAGATGATTTGGCGTCAGCGGTTCAATGTCATTTGGGTCATCAGATAATGTGGTTAAAGGTCTGTCATTAAGTATGGCCTCAACTTCACACAACACAGTCTGAAGACACTCGTCGCCAATTGTTTGCTCATGAAGGACAGACTTTAAGACCTTTTTTACGGATTTCACCTGTCTCTCCCATACTCCACCGAAGTGAGGTCCAGCAGGAGGGTTGAAAATCCACTGGATTCCTTTCTGAGCAAGAGCTTCCTGCATTTTGGCTTGATTCCACTGCTGCATAGCTGTTCGTAATTCTTTGTCTGCGCTGACTAGGTTGGTGCCGTTGTCGGATCTCATAAACGACACTTGGCCCCTTCTGCACATGAAGCGACGCAGAGCATTTATACAGGAGTCTGTGTCAAGTGTGTGAGCGACCTCTAGGTGTATGGCTCGGGTAGTCATACATGTAAACAATACTCCATATCTTTTGGCTCTTTCACTCTCTGGAATAGTTTTCAAGAAGGCTCGGCTATTGCTTGTCCATTTGGTAAGGTGAAAGCCTACTGAGGTGCACAAGGACATGAGGTCTTTGCTCAGGGCAATGGCTTCAGAGTCACTACTGACCGACTTTAAACAGTCATCAACGTAAAAGTTCCTCAGAACTGTCTTTACGGCCTGAGTTGATGCCGCAGTCCTGTTTTCTTCTGCTGCTCTTCTTAAGGCAAAGTTAGCACAGCTGGCAGACGAGGTGGGGCCGAAAATGTGTACAACCATTTTGTAATCAATCATTTCTTGTGTGAGGTCTCCATTAGGCCACCACAAAAAGCGTAGGAGGTCTGTATCCTCTTCTGGGACTCTGACTTGGTGGTACATGGCTTCTATGTCTGCCATCATTGCATCATGCTCTTGTCTAAAACGTGTCAGGACTCAGATGAGGGAGCTTGTAAGGTCAGGACCCTGAAGCAATTCGTTATTGATTGAAGTTCGATGAAAACTTGCAGCACAGTCAAAGACCACCCGGAGTTTTTTCTTTTGTGGGTGGTACACACCATGGTGTGGGATATACCACACTCTGTCGTCTTGCCGGCTCAGTTGTGTCTCTGGCACCTTGACTGCATATCCCTTGTTTAGCAGGTCACTAATACAGTCTGTGTATTCCTGGTGGAATTCTGTTTTTTTGGTGAGTCTCTTCTTTAGGTTAATTGCTCTCTGCACGGCAGCATACTTATTGTTTGGCAAGCTGACCAATGATGTCTTTGTAGGTAGATTGATGTAATAATGTCCTTCAGCATGATGGATTGAGCTGGACACAGAGCTGATGAATATTTTGTTGTGTTGTGACATTTCCAGTTTGTCACTGTAGCAATGCTCAGGAAAGTCTGCATTGTATTGCTGTATGAGTATAGCCTTTCCACAGTCTCTACTGCAATCCGGTTGATTGTGACTTGGTGCTGCTCACCATCTTCTTTGATTCCACAGACCTCCAAATCTCTCAGCAGAGAACCTTTCACTTGTTTGGTTGAGCTCATTGTTGTTAGGACAATCTGCGCTCCTTTTCCCTGCAGGTTTAGCTGCCTTGCTAAAGAGTCTGTGCAAAATGTTGCCGAGCTCCCAGGGTCCACGAAGGCATAGGTTTTCACAAGCTTGCTTCCTTTCTTTGCTTTGATGTAGACCGGAAGAATAGCAAGAACACATCTATCTCCGGCCCCTTCACAGGTAGTAGCCTCCTGGTTTAAGCTCACCAGTGCACTTGAAACTACTGTGTTGTCTGACCTGGCCACCTCTTGGCTTTCTGCACGTGCATGATTGGAAACATTGTCTTTTTTGTGAATGTGTAGCAAGCTTGGGTGTCTTTCTGAACTGTTTGGCATATCATTCTCTTTTTGCAGTCTTTACTCACGTGCCCTTTAACTAGGCATCCAAAACATAGTCCAGATTTCCATATAAAATCCACCTTGTCTTTATGAGGTTTTTCTGCAATCTGATGGCACTCCAATAGTGCGTGGTCTTTTTTACAGAACAAACATGGCTTCATGAAGGCAACATTACTTGACGTCCTGCTATTCATTGTCAGTGGTTTGCAATTATCTTCCTCTGTTGATGTGGCCACACTGGTTGCAAAGATGCTTCCTTTAATCCTTTCACTCCCGGAATTTTTCCCCATTTGTAAAACGTTCCTGCTTTTCGCTTCGGCAGCAGATCCCTGCAGGTCACCAAAGAGAGGGTCAGCCAGGATTTTGGCTTGTCTATCCACAAAGTCGACCAGGTCTTTGAATCTCACTCTTCTGTGGCTCCTTTCTTGGATCTTGAATGCCAGCACCCATCTTTCTATGAATTTATAGGGTAACTTCGAGACGATAACTCTCATATTTGTAGGGTTATCCAGCTCCTCCGTGTAATCCACATCCTCCAGGGCGTTTCTGCAACTTAAAAGGAATAGGTAAAACTTGTTGAGTGCTTGCGAGTCCTCTGGTTTTATTTGCGGCCATTTTAGCACCTTTTCCATCAAAGCGGTGGCAATTTTCAGTGGGTTGCCGTAGCGGTCTTCCAACATGTCCATGGCTCTCTGAAAACCACGGTCGGGGGGCATATGCTGGCAGCTTTTTACAATGTCTTTGGGATCACCTCTTGTATACTGTTCCAGGAAGTAAATCTTATCGGTGGTGGCGAAGTCCATAGGGACTTGGCTTGGCAACTGGAAGGTCACCAGTTCAAGTCCCGGAAAGACCAAGTGCTACCGAGGTGTCCCTGAGCAAGGCACTGTTCCCTACACTGCTCCCCGGGCACCGTACATAATGGCAGCCCACTGCTCCTAACACTAGCATGGGTCAAATGCAGAGACCTATGCAAATGTCCCCTCTGTGGGACTAATAAAGGTATTCTGATTATCTGCAGCATTGTCTGTTCTGGAGCTGACTGTGTGTTGGAATGCCTCAAGAAAAGAAAAAGTCGAGCAAGTCACCATCAAAAATAGGAATATCATGCTGTGGGAGAAGGGCGAGCTGTTGATGTTTCACAAGCATTTCTGTTATATCAGTCTGCTTCTTGATTACTTTGCATATGTCGTTTTCATAGTCACTTTGTCGCTGATGTGCCCCACTGGCTAATGTACTTGAGTCCAGAGCCTTTGGTGCTTTAGGTCTTGCTCCAGGTGCTGAAATAGACCTATCTGAGGGGTTTACATGACTGCTTGGGATTAGTGGATGGCTGTGTCCTGCTTGCTCTTGTGTGTCTTCTTTCTGCCGTTTGTTTGCATTGTCCAAATACGTGTTCATTGCATCACTCTTATCCTGTGCGTCGTACTCTTCATACATTTTAATTTTAGCGTTTGACACTGCTAAAGCTGTTTTAATTTTCAGTTCTTCTTTCTCAGCCCGAAGATGTGCCTCCTTGCTTTAGCGAGGCAGCCTTGGCTTCCAAAGCTGCACGCTTTACTTCCTCTCTTAGTCGTGCTGAGGATGCTGTTGAAGCGGATGAAGCCCTGCTTGCTCTACTGGATCTTGACACCACAGATACAGTGTCCATATGAGAAACATCATCGTTACAGGCTTGTGGTATTTCTTTGTAATGCTCATCACAATTAATCCACACATAGGCTTCATTAATAAAGTCCTGAAACCTCTGAGATTTAGGCTCAAACCAGCTCTCTTGATCATGGCTCTTTTCTTCTTCATTCATAAAAAGCACTACTGAGCAGTTACAGCCTTTAAACTCTTCAAAGATTGCCTTGAAAAGTTTCATCTTTGAGATGACTTCCATCAAGTCACAGGTGTTGCCCCTTAAAGGCTCAACTTCATTCATGTTTGCAGTGAGTTGTCTTGTGTCGCGTTTCCACTACACGGCCTCGCTCGGCCCCGCTCGGTATGGCTGGGCCTCGTTAGGACTGGCTCACTTTATGGCGCATTTCCATTACAGTTTAGGAACTGGGGCAGTATCTATAGTAACGCAGTGTAGGCGGAGCCGTGACGTGATCTTCAGAGGACCCCAGAAAAACAACACAGCCGTTAGCTGTTAGCACTCAGAGCTCACAGACTGCCTGTGTCATGGTGAATACAGTCGCTGCTTTATTTATGTCTGTATAGGCCGTTGTTGTGAGTGTGGACGGTCGGGGCATATACTGCGTTAGCTTAGCCAATCTCCATTTAGAAAACAAGCATTTTAAAAGGTTTTTCCCCTGCCGTCTGTCTGCAGACTTGACAAAGCATTAATTCATGGTTTTTACTAACCGGTATCAGTATGTTGTTACTTCGGCATCATTTTGAAACGTGTATTACAATTAAATCACGGTCAAATATGTCCATCTTGTTGTAGTTGTTGCCCCCTTGCCAGCGACGCTCTCTCTAGTTTAGCATACTCAGCCCGACTCAGCCTCGTTGCCTCTGGCCCTGGCCCCACGATTTTATGAGGCCAGAAAAACTGTGAATTAGGACCCGCCGGCCGGTACTAGGCCAAGTGGAAACGCAACCAAAGACGGGCCGCTGACGTCACAGCCCTCTTAAACCGGGCTGCGGGCTGTAGTGGAAACGCGCCATTAATGTACCTCTCCTTGCATTGATGCAGAGCTGTAGCCGCTGCTCCATGGCCTTTTCTGTTGGTTTTGCTGCCCTCTTGTGGGCGTCAACCGTAAACGCACCCTCTGTGGCGTTGTCTTCCGACATTATTCAGCCGGTTTGGCTGACCAAAAGACAACAGCTGTTTTACCCAGTGGCTCGAACTCCAACGGAAAGGCATGCAGAGTAGCGTGACAGACTGCAGTCCATGTCCACACGGTAGAAGATAATCCAAATGGTCCTTTGCCTCAGTAGCCACGATCAGATCCACTTTGTTTCTACCGCGGCTCCAGTAGCCACGATCCACATCCGACAATTCCAGTGATAGTAGGTTCCTACACGCTAGTAATCCTCACAACGTTGTCGGTTAGTTTTTGACTTAATATAGTGGCCAATTGTCCAAAAGAAAATTAATGTTCAAAAGGCCACTTAGTCTAGGAGGCGAGTTTGAGTATTGACTCGCGTATATTCAAGAAATCAGATACCTTGCTCGTTCCATTCAGGTGCTTTATTGAGAGGTTCAATGGATCAGCTGGCGGCCCACTGCCGACGTGCAACATTTGCACGGTATTTAAACAAATAAACAAACAAGATCCCTCTGTCATACGGATGTGTGCGGTCAAAAACTTTTTCCAACTTCCTCTCTAGACTTCCTGCTGTGTCATGCTGGCAGCGTCATTTATACCTGAGCACGCTCCTACGATTGCTTTTCATAAATAATAACAAAACGTAAACTAGAGCTGTCCATAAGCAAGATAACACGTTACAAAACAGTAAAATAATAATTCATAGTTGTCGGCTCATTTAAGTTAAATTAAAGAATATTGAATTGGCTCACAAAACCATAATTCATTACCATAAAATAATGTGCCTAAATGGCTCTTACAAGGTGGAAACAATCAGGGGTGGGGCAGACACTGATGATGGCGGGAAAAACACACAGGGGGAGGAAGAAAACAGGGCCTGAAATGAAAGACAAGAGGTAAGTACAAAATAAAACAGGAAATGACAGATAAAATACATAAACATAACCAACACATTTGACGAGACACAATTATCAGTAGAAATCCAACACACATATAGCCACCCAGCAGGTGTATCTCTACATACACAGGTGGTCCTATCAGACTATCCTAGGGAAAATATGCAGGTATATGATGCCACAATGATAGCAACAAGTACATACTCATGGAGGCGTGTGGCACAGTGGATAGAGCCTTGGTATGGGGATCAGATTGTCACAGGTTCAAACCCCACTGCAGTCAGCATGTCGTTGTGTCCCTGGGCAAGACACTTCACCCCAAATTGCTCCTGTGGGAATTGTATATAATGTGTAATGCATTTTTATTACAAGCAGTTTATTTACTTTGTTGGCTTTAAATCTTGGTATTGATTTGTGAGACTAGTTTGGGTAGCTATGCTAACATCATCCACTTAATTCAAGAAAATGTTATATACATCACCATGTTGAAAATACATATCAATGTAATGCGAAATATGCATCAGGGGATCTTACTTGTGTGCCAGTCAGACAGTGAATTACTACTTTCTAGCTGAGCTGCGGTTGGAAAATGGTAGGCTATAAGTGAATGGAACATCAGCAGTGTGAGCTACCACTCTGGAGATTGGCAAATGTGGCTGAACCACAGAAGCAACTAAATGCGACCACCTCACTCTTGAGAACAGTATAAAGATGGAGAAGTCGTTCTTCTATTCAATCTGGCTGCATAATAATAAGAACAACTTGATTACAGCTTTAACAAGCATTGCTAAGGAAAACAGTGTCGTAAATGATGACTTGGCTCCTACCAGGCTCTAGTTGGTGGAAAAACAAACTGGTTGCAGTTGGGTCATACGCTAAACCGACTGATCCAAACTACTGCCGGCATGGAACTTGAAAGGAACTCTTTCCAGTGGAAAAGGGGTCATTTAGTTGAGTTTAGGTCCCTGGTAGGCTCCACTGCATCCTCCTATTCTATAGCTATGTCCGTAATAATACAACCTTACACAGGTTACCACAATTACTGACCGTGACTTCAAAAGAAAACACAATTATCTGTGAATTTCTCTGACCTTAACTCTCGTTCAGGTGGAACCGACACTGGCAGCAGCAGAGTGATTACAGTACATTTCTTCAGTCATTCATGTCTTGTTTTCTGATCAGGGGGAGACAGAAGGATTGAGTACCGGACGTGGTACAGACCACTGGTGTGGTTCTGGATCCTGGGGGGTCTGGCTTACTTTGCTGCAGTGCTGAACATGATCGGGGACTGGCTGAGGGTGCTGTCCAAAAAGACAAAAGAAGAGGTATGCAGAATGATGTTAATACTATGTTATATTCTTTACCTGAATAGGGTCATTGTTACGCCCCACCCTTTGTGGACCTGTGGTGGAAATATCTCATGGAAATAAAGATTCAAGGCAAGAGATTGCCATGAATATGTAATAAGCTTTTCGGCGCAAAAAAGGATCCAAACATTACAGAGTCACATGTTCAACGTGGAGCGTCCTTGAGACTGCCAACCAGGCAAAAACCTCTCCCTGTGTGGTAACACAGAACTACACAGTTAGTTTGAAATTAAAACATATCATTGTGTTATGTGGGAACGACGGAATGTTCCACCTATGTGAAAGACACTTGGATAGCAAAATACAACTAAATGGACATGTATATTAAAGTAAAAATCTAATATTAGAATATCCTTATACAGACCCTATAGGGCTAAGAGTATTCCACCACTGACCCACACACAAAACACACATTAACACACCTTTAAAACAATCATATCCATATTACAAGCAAACAGACAAAATATACAATCAGAATTCTGGACTGAGAGGCTGAACCACCTGCAGTCCCCAGGCTGGAAGAGAATGCCTCTTATCCTGATGACACCTGAGCTTTAATCACTTCCTTTCAGGTGCACCTCGTAGTGCACCTCGTTGCAGCAATGCAGCACACCTGGGCATATCTACCAGAGGGAAAAAAGGGAACACATACAGCCGTAAAAGCTTGTGAAAATCATATAAAAAACACAGAGGTTACACCTACTAACATTCTTCAGGCACTGTATCCAGAGACATATTGTATTTCAAATAAAATATGAATTTGAATAATGAATTTATTACAAAAGCCAAAACTGACTTTGAAATTAATTCAAACCAATTAGAATGCAACCCATTTGGTGTATGCATATTGGGGTGTTACTTGGGATTTGATAATCCCCACATTTCTGTCATTGTCCTGAGAATCTATGCTTTCAGCCCAATATCATGTTTAATAGTTTGCTTTGTTGTGAATGCTTTGTCTTTTAATAGAGACTCTAAACCTCAACCTGGATCTCTACATGTTGTTTTGTGTCCCCTTAAAACAAAGCTAACCCTAGTCTACCCGTCTTGGATTCAGAATCAGAATCAGAATCAGAATCAGAATCAGAATCAGAATCAGAAACAGAAACAGGTTTATTGCCAGGTAGGTTCGCACATACTAGGAATTTGACTTGATGTCATGGTGCATTCAGTATACTAAAAAGCGGTAGAATGTTAAATTAGAATGATTTATAGATGTTTAACATTTAAAATTATCTGGTTATTCACGAGAAAAAAGGCAAAGTTATGCAAAGTAATGTGTGACAGACCTTATTGGGAAAACATTAAGGGTGGTCACTAAATTCAGATAAATTGTATTAATTAGTACTTTTATTTATCTTGAAAAGGACATTATCATTGCCCAAAGATAATTCCAATCATAACTGACATACTAATCTGCAATTACTTTCTTTGGCCAAGGTTGGTGGCATTAAGGCTCATGCAGCAGAATGGAAGGCGAATGTTCGGGCAGAGTTTCGAGAGACACGTCGGCGTATGAGCGTCGAGGTCCATGACAAGCTGCAGCGAGCCGCCACCATCCGGAGCATGGAGCGCCGTCAGCTGGGCCTGGACCAGCGTGCCTTGTCCCTGGACATGCTCTCCCCGGAACGCCGCGCCATCTTCAACAGCCTAGACACCAACAGCTACAAGAACTCCTCCCAGGAGAGCATCGACACCAAGCTGAACAACCTCCGGCTGCGAGGGGCTGAACACTGTGAGCGGGGCGCCAGCCACCAGACCACATCCGAGGACAACATTTTCAACCGCCTGGGCTCCGTCACCAAGCTGGCCAAGCGCAACAGGAATCGGGACCTGAAGAAGAACATCCCGGCCGAGGCGCGCCGGCCTCACAGCGAGGCGTACGGCTGCAGCACGCCCACTTTCGACTGCAGCACATCCACCGCAGATGAGGGGAAGAGGAAGGACGAAGGAGAAGAGGACACTGAAGACAAAGAGTGCAACACTAGCTTGTCTGAATTCCCACTGTTTGTAGATGCTTGCAATGGGTTTATTCCGGAGCTGACCAAAGAGAATGACAAAGAGAAAACACTTGAAACAAAAGAGCTGCATATTCAAATGGGACCATAGTTAGAGTGTAGTCCTCTCTTAAAACACCACCATTAGTGCCTTAGGTCTCTGTTGTGTGCTTGAGCAGGGATGAAATGTGTCCCTTTGTGCTACATACTGTATTGTCCACATATTCACTGTGCCCTCTGGATGTCATGGACACACGTTGTGTTATATAAATGCAAGACCTGGTAGGTTTTTCTAAAATTGATCTGGTCTGGTTGAACGGTCATATTAAAAAAAGGAAAAAAAGTTGTCAACTAATAGGTGTTAAAATAATATCAACATGAGTCTTAGTTTTGCAGCTTTGGTCATTATTTCTCTTAGTTTTGATAACATGGCAATACATCCAGATACTCTTGATGTGGGATAGGGGACGGCAATTGTTTTATCCATCAGTATTTCTTCATTCAATATTCATTGGTATATAGTCTTGTGCTCACTGAATACATTCTACTTTCTAGCGGAAATAATAAACACAATATCACGGGGCTCATAAGCACCAAGCTACATTTTGGCTGCGTTCAGCATCCTCATCTGAACATTACACGCAGATTTATTGTACACAAGAAAGCCACTGTCTGTGGTACTTTTAAGTATAACATTAACTTTTTGGGTCCACATAAAGTAGACTAAAATAAGGCAAGGCTGTACTTTCGGTGCAGACAACCAATGTGTCAAAAAATAGGTGTTTGCCCATTGTCAGACCATTTTGGAACATATCTGGCACATTTTCGTATAACAGGCTGCTGTTTTAAACCCTCAGTCACCTGCATTTTGGAATGCTTAACCATTTTTAGAGAGCACTTTTGAAAAACCCTTGTGTGTAATGTCCTGCACATTGTTTTACATTCCTTATTGCTTTGAGTCCGCCATGTATTTTTTATCTTACATTACATCAAACATGTTACCGGTAATTCTTCCTACAGTAGATATACACACTGCTTAGTAATGAGGCAATACTAAAGCTGCTATGTGGTAAAGCTGCTCTGCGCTGACGTTCCCGTTGTGTTTCTATGCAAATGTTTTAAACTTTGACCTTGTTAGGCTGAACTTTCGACGTGAAACCAATCAGATAACTGTTTATAGTGGCTCATGCTAGCAGACGAAGAAACAACAGAAACAAAAGCTAACTGGCTTTTTCACCGCAAGGTGGGCAAAGAGAAAATTGGGTATCATGTGAATGTAGCTTAAAAGTAATAAAAGAGAAAAAAACTGTTAGTTTTTCCCGAAAAAATAGCAGTCAGGAAGCATATACATAAGAGTCTAACTCTATGATGAGGTTATTGGTCCTTTTTAAATTGTGTCAGGCTCATTCTTTGTGTAGCAAAACTGACCTGGTTGCCCTTGGAGGCAGAATGAATGAAGAACAAAATGTTGTCTTGCCTTGTCTGACTTTGTTGTAGTGATCTTGGTGTTTGAGCAATTAAGTTATCATCACTGTTAAAAATAATGGCCAAAACAATTTAAAACAACAAAACCCAAGTTATAATAAATGTGGAAATATTTGTATGGGGGTGCATAAAATCACTGCAGTATAAAAAATATCTAAAATCAGAAATGCATGCTATTATTAAAATGTCAAAAAGTCCCTAATATGAAGTGTCATATGTATTGCCAATGAGATCATTGGAAGTATTTGAAATACTTAATATGGCTCAGATCAGAACATAACTATTACACAAGAATAATGAGGTCACTCAAAAAAAGTTGCTTTGGATGAGTAGAATAGTTACACATGGCAAGTTAATTAAATGTAACACTTACTATATGTGATGTTGTCATGCTATTTCCAAGTTTCCTACTGGAACTAAAATGTTAAAATGTGCAATTTGATGTTTATGAACACTATTCAAAACATGCCACATGTCGCACCCAAGCTAAGCTGTTGTCTCCGTACAATATCCAAAAAGGCTACCTAGATCACAACCTCTTTGATTACTTTCTCAGGGCTTGTTGTTATTGTCTAACAAGTGCTGCATTCACACTTTGAGAGGGGATACTGACTGCACCTGGGAATGAATGACCACCGAATGGAAGACAAGCCATAATGCAAAAAAGGATGGACTGCTCCATACTGTACATAGGACGTCAATCAACCAATGGATGATTTGGAGATTAAAGAGTGCACTGCAGTTATTGTGAGAGGGTATGGTCTACTTTTGGGCATACTTGGCATGAACAGAGCCAGATGCTTAGCAAACTGAAGTTCCTGAAGAGACATTTAGTAATTTACCCTTCATCTACAACCTGGAAAATCCAAATATGAAGAACACATAAGGAGACAAGCATGCGGCAACCATCAGAGCTGAGACAAACAAACGCTATCATAAAGCCTTAATATTTGTTTGATGGATTCTCAAACTCACCCTGATGAGTCAAAGAGGAAGGATAATTCGCTTTTGAGAACCAAACTTAATGAAAAAAAAGCTGTATCCTGCAGAAAAAAACATTTTGAGTGGAATTCTATGCAGTGTGATTGTTTATGCATTGGCATTTGGGTACGGACTGCAGCTTTCAGCCATGGCTACTAGCGGACAATGCTATTCACAAAAGGTCATGTCCAGTTTCATACTTGAAATGTACCATTGAGGGAATTGACACCACTTGCATAAAAGCTGTAGCAAGTGTGAATGCGGCAAAAACGCAAGACTTTTTAAAAGGACCAAAACATTTCAAAATCTTAAAAAGAAAACCAATACATGGAACAAAAAAGGCATGCTAAATTGCGAAACTATACCACGATGTATATGGTGTTGATTGTATACCACCACATGCTTAGAGGATGCTGCTTTCCATGGCATTTTGTTTTTAACTGCCTTTGTTAAGATGCACACAGCACATGCTCTGTACTTGAACACTGCTTAAAGTAAATGTTGTGCAACCATTACATTAAATTAATTGATTGCCGTTTGGAAATAAAAATTGAAGAATTAAGATCTATTGTTGTGTATTTGTCAGTACTGTACATTTCAAAGTCATTGTGGTTGTTTTGAGTCATGCACCTCTGTCTTTTATTTCTTCTATCAGTAGCTTTTATCAGGATAGAAAGTAAGATAGATCAGTTTCACGGTCACTGCCTGTGACCTCCACTACACTGAAATGATCCCCTGGTTTTAGCCGTTCTTTCCTTTTTATACATCTGGAAAGTCCTAGGAAACAGTCCCAGAACTTGATCCCCTTCAGGCGCACATCCTGACTCTGTCTGATTTAAAAACCCTTTTTGTTTTAAATAATGCAACAACAGCTTGGTTTTTGTTCATTTTCATTACATGCACCTTTGTGATTCACCAAGGCATCAGATTAGGGAGAACCCCTGTGTAGCAAGTTATTAAAAACAAAACAGCATTTGTTGGTATGAGCCAGGGGCGGACTGGCCATTGGGAATACCGGGAGTTTTCCCGGTGGGCCGGTGCTGTGCGTGGGCCGGAGGGCCAAAAAAAAAAGAAAATAATAATAATAATAATAATTTTTTTTTTTTTTGCTTACCTAAATCCTACACACATTTGTAAGTGTTCCGGCCACTCCCTGGCAGGGAAACGGGGTTCAGGGGGAGTGGCCGTACCCGTAGGATAGAAAAGGGGGAGGTGACGTCTGACTCAGAGGTCGCGCGGCTGTGGAGAAGAACGTGTTGCCCACATTCTGTTACTGAGTTTAGGCTAGTTAGCTAGCAGGTTTATTGTTTTGGGTGCAGTCACTTTTGCCTACACTTGCTGTTCAAATAAATGTTGAAAGAAAAAGTAAATCTGTTTACAGTTCTGTTTCATATGGGTGTTGAGAGATGTATCCATAGATTTAGTCCCTAATTTTGCTCTCAAAGTGCACCAGATTGATGCATTTAACTTCAACATTTAAAAAAAAATCTTCCCGGGGGAGCATGCCCCCGGACCCCCCAAGAGGAGGTGAGGTCCACCACCTGCCCACACCCCCTGTTAAATTGTCTCACCCACATTGAGGATGCTTCCTACGCCCATGTTTTATTCTATGTGTCAAGTCAGGCAAATTGGGTCCAAATGTTATTGCATCAATGATCTTTTAACATTAAAATCACTAAATATATGCTGTAACTATTTTTGCTCTGGGCAACTCAAGGGCTCAGGTAATGTGATTACTATATGAATAATGGTCCAAAATAACATAAAATGCATAGGGTTTTTTGTTAAGTAACATACTTTCGTCGCCGGCCGGCCGATACATGCCGCGCATTAAGTGGGCCTGCCTGTCAATTAATCCCCGGGCCACTTTTTCCCCCCAGTCCGCCCCTGGTATGAGCCATTGCAGAATAGGTGTGAAACCCTGCGTGACGTTAATGTGAAGGCTAGGATGGAGTTTGATGCTATAAATACTCCAGTGAAATTGCCTGTCTGTATTGATACACCCCAGGTAGTGTAGATGTTGTTTTTAGCAGGACACAGACGTTTTACGGTCCTGATGAGCCGTTTGGCAGCCTTTATACCATCAGTATATGAATATCTACCGAAAGTTGCTTTCTAAAGCACTTTTATGAGGACATAATATGCAAATGTTCAGGTTCATATTTGTAATTTGCATTTCTACTGTGACATGTCTCCATGCTTTAATTAACTATTAGTAGAGAATAACGAGTAATGAATATACTTTATAGGGATCTGCAGATAAATGTTTAGTCTTCTCAAGCACCAACTATCAAATATCTCTCCTGATTGTTGGCACTTGACAATCACCTTCACTGAATTTTACTCAGGTGTAACTAAAGTCTGCTTTAAGGGTTGTTTATATTTCACATCATTAATCAGAATCTGCAAAGTAACTAAAATAAATGTAGTGGAGTAAAAATACCAGGTTAACCTCCGAATTGTAGTGGAGTCGAATTACAAAGTAACAATGAGCTGGCATGTGGGTATATATTAATGCTGCGCATTATGTACACAAGCGATTTTCACCCATTTATTAATTATATGTTTTAAATTTGTACACACCAATTTGTTTCCTATCGCCTAAACCTCCAGGGGTGTACACAGTTTAATACTGTCAACTTCTAATTTTGGGAAAAACGAAAACGTCTTTTAAAACTACAATTCCCAGTAGAGACGTGCCATAGAGAACATGTTGCGAAACACAATAGCCAGTATGTGTAGTTCTGGGGGGGCGTTCGAGTCCAGTTTTGGATAGTCTGCCGTGGTTTCGTTCGATTTCAAAGAGCTGTTTGACGCTCGGCGTAACCTTGGATTTCATATCGCATTAACACCATATCCCAACGTGCATTGCGGCTAAAACATCCAATCACCGAGCTTAAACCATAGCTGAGGATCTTGGGTAATCAGTTCAGTGGGTGTGTATCGCAATGATGCTCAAAATGTCCCATATACTGTAGGCCTACGTCTGTTTCCGGTTATTTTTATTTTTAAATTCAGTTCCTGACGGATGCCAAAAATGCACGAGATTATGGAATCAAACAAATAAATAAAAACAAGGATAATTGTGTGTTATTGTTGAGTAAATAACAGTGTGTTATTTAGAGTGTGTTATTTAGAAAAAAATAACAAATTAGAAGGAAAAAAAGATTTAAAAAAATACAGATTTCAGTATTCTGAGGCTCTGAGCCCCATTTCTTTTCCTCACAGGCGACAAAAAAAGTCCGACATTATACAATTTAAAATAAAAACAATAATCGTGGCTTGATATTGAGTAAGAAGATGTTTTTATGAACTCCACGGCTTCCGGTCTTCCAAGACCCGACCGGACAAAAAGACGTGTTGCAGGCACGAAACACACTACCAATAGAAATACATTGCTTTTAAAATCGTTCTGTGACACGAAAAAAAAGGGGAAAATCTTGTTAGTGAACACGAATCAATAGATTAAATGTCGTGACTATAACATGAAATGCCGTGAGACTGGGTTGAAACACTGCTGTGATTAAACGCCATATTATGTTCCAAACCACATCAAGCAATATTTCTGAAACAGTATGGAGCTCAAATGCTTTCTCTCTCGTGGGTTTACCACAAGGTGAGTACCTTTTTTATATCCTGCTCTTTACACATACTCTCTCCTGTTCAGCGTTAGCTCTGAGTGTAAGCGATGCTTGTTTCCAAAACACGTCGCACATTGTTTCTGATACAGAGACGTTTCTGATAGGGAACGTTGCCAGGACTTAAATGTAAAGCCAGCCCACATTTTATTAATGACGTCATGACCTCACCAAATCTGGATCAGCTCCGTTGTACCTCCGTTTTTAGAGATGTGGGTAAGGAGGAAAAGAGAGAGGGTTTTATTTTCTGACACTTTGTGAGTCTCCTTACACACCGGGGACACATCTTTATGTATAAAAGACATCAAAAAGTGCATTTTGCATAATCGGTCTCCTTTAACATAATAATACAATATTGAATGTCAAAGAACCAATCTATCTTCAAAACGTGTTATGTATAGTGCTCTAATTTGTCTGTTGATTGGGAAACATTAATCATTTACAGCAAAAGAACATGGTTGGAAGGCAATACTTTGTGTTATATTAAGAGAAAACACTTTAAATCTTGTAAAGCATTTCATTTATAATAAAAAAACATTTATGAACAAATAAAACAACTTTATATACACATCTATGAACTGTACACATATTTTAACGGCAAAGTTCTTAATGGCGAGCATTTTATTGGGGGGGGCGGGCCAATGAACATTACACTTAGTTTCATTTCATTTCAGTTTCCTTCAACTGCTGCTGTTTAGCTAACATGCATTATTGAGCTACACTGTTACTAAAAATCAATTTATCTTTTTACACCATTAAACTTTTTTTTTAGGTTTTGCCCTAAATGGATAGTATGTCTAGTTTTTTAACCAGCTCGGTCATCACAGCGCGGGCACAGTTTGCATTTAAATGATTTCCCATTGTTCCGAAGGCCGAAATGGTCAAAAAAAATTCTCATTTGACCAAAGCCTATTTATCTCACTATCCGTTACTCCCAAAAAGAAAACACATTTTTACAAACTTGCCCAAACTTACCCTTCTCTGCCTCTGATCGGTTGGTACCTATTCCCTCCAATGGTTGGATTGGTTAGGTTTAGACTAGGGCTGTCAGTCGATTAAAATATTTAATCGCGATTAATCGCATGATTGTCCATAGTTAATCGCGATTAATCGCAAATTAATCGCACATTTTTTATCTGTTCTAAATGTACCTTAGAGGGATATCTTTCAAGTTTTTAATACTCTTATCAACATATGAGTGGACAACTATGCTTTATATGTTTGTTTATTATCATTTGAACAATGACAAATATTCTCATGAATATTAAACACAACAACCTCTGAACATTACAAATATTCGCCTCAATTCAACCTAGAACCTCTCTCATACAATAATACTGTGTGTGTGTGTGTGTGTGTGTGTGTGTGTGTGTGTGTGTGTGTGTGTGTGTGTGTGTGTGTGTGTGTGTGTGTGTGTGTGTGTGTGTGTGTGTGTGTGTGTGTGTGTGTGTGTGTGTGTGTGTGAGAATGTGGAGACACTGTGATGGATCGTTGGAGCTATGTGCAGCTCAAGGCATATATGCCTGTGTGTATGAGCTGTGTTGCGCGCACTATCCGTGCTGAGTGTGCTGTCTGGCTACCTGCATAAAGTCAAGTGCTCGGCGCAGTTGTCGGCGAAATGTCGCTCCTCTGTTTTCATTGAAACAGCTCCTTATATCCGTTAGCTCAGCTAGCTAGCACCAGATGCTAACAACAACACGTAAGGTGTGCTTCGCTCGCGCCACACATACACACACCCTCCCGGTCCTCCCGATGGCCAGTCCGGGCCTGCCGGTGAGCGTGGAAGTGTGGTCTGCCACAAGCGGGCAGCAGGAGCGGGGCTGTCAGCATCAGCTTGTAGATGGTATTTTAAACTCGATGCGCTCTGAAACTACGGCGGCCGAGGACAAAAAATACACATGCGTTAATCGCGTTAAAATAATTAGTGGCGTTAATTTTTTTTTGCGTTAACGCGTTATTAACGCGTTAACTTGACAGCCCTAGTTTAGACACAAAGAAGGCTTCTCAATTCTCTAATTTCCCCTCCTCGACTCCTATCCTCGTGTCTTAGTCCCGCCCACAGGAGATGCGAGCGGAGGAGTCGAGGAGGGGAACCGAGGAGAGAGGAGGGGAAGCAGCAGGCGTTTAGAGAAATGAGAAATCCTCTCCTCTGAGCGGTCATTTTAAAGAGACGTCCATTAATGATGACAGGAGGCACAGCAGCACTCTGTCTGATGGACAGATGTGTTCATGACGACTTATATATTTACTTTTAATTCATTCACAGTGCGGTATAATGAGACAATAACAGGCTACAGATGCGGACATATACACACACATATATTTATATAAATACATACAATTTCAGAATTAAACAAGTATGAAAGCACTCTCATAATAACGTAACACAATCAGAGACTGGATAGGCTTGGCTTTTGGAGTAATGTGCTATTGTAACGGACTGTCAGACAAAAATTGATTCTTTGTATCTAGTGGCTATCAGAATAGTGGGTCTTCGGAACAATGCAGACTTTCAAAACTATGTCATGGTGCACCCGCCCTGCCCCAACCCCATTTCAAGGTGGATAACCTTGGAGCTCTGTCATCGTTCATTTGCACAAACTGCAGTAACAGTGAATCTGTAGAAAGTATGCAACATTTTCCTTTCAAACTTGTGATACAGGTACTTTGTTATATCCCCGGTAGCTACTTTTCATGAAGGAAGTATTATGCTCTTTTTCCCAGGAACATAGACATGGTATTATCAATGTTATCATGAAACACCTAGAAACTAGTAGGTATGATTCACTACGACTGTACATTAACCCTCCTGTTGTCCTGGGGTCATTTCTGACCCCAAAAGGAAATCTATTGCTGTCAAAAATTGGTTTTTAATTCATCAAATGGTCTGAAAATGATAGGGGTTGTTCAATACTATGCTCTTAACCTCTTAAGCCCTGAGCCTGTTTTTCAGGTCTCAGGCTCGAAAATGACATTCCCAGAACAAATGACCTTATCTTCCCTTCTAAAAGGGTTAAATTAATAATCTTTATTCTCAAAGTAATGATAAACCTGTGAGTTGGATGTAGAAAAGTCAGAATCAATATAGATGTTTTTTATTTTAAAGAAAATTCAGATTTTACATAGTAAAAAACTGTAAATTATAGTGTCCGTCCAAAAATTATTTTTTACTTATAGTGAAAACTACCCTTGGATGATGGGTTAGTAGACTAAAAGCTTTAGGAATCCAAAGTACAACATATAATAAGTACCCTGTATCAAGATTGATGCAAAACAAGTGAAATTTGACCTTTTTAGAGAGATTTAGCCAAAAAAACCCCACTTCTGGGGTCATTTGGGTGGATTTGACCTATCTCTGGCCCCCCTTGCTCGATTTTGATGAATGAAATCTCTTTATAACCGCTAGAGCCAATGGAATCGAGGGAAAGTTATATACACACCAAAACGTTAACAAATAAGGAGTGAGAGTGACGCGTTACCAAAACCGGAAGCTGCATACACTCTGGTGGCTACCATTAGCAGCTAACTTTTCCGCTCCGATTTTTACATAAAAAATTGAATTATGGATTATAAATAATTTTTTAAAAGGCACAGGTACATTATCAACCTATGGATCAACAGTTGTAGAATTTTTTTTTTTTCGTTTTAATGCCATTGAACACGTCTTTTGACCTAATTGACAGCTACGGTGAGACGATCTGCCGTAAAAGCTCCGTAAAGGTACGTGTTGTGATGTCTGTGTTTGCTTCCCCTGTCGCAAGTTCGGATCGCTCAGTGATGATACTATACCTAAATAATCAGTGGAGTCTCAGCTTTAATCTGCTATATTGTATGTGCAGCTACGATAAGTAATAAGGGTATCGTTATCTTGAATTGTGTGCCGCAGTGCGTTAGAATTTTTTCGCTCAGGGGTCATTTAGACCCTTCTTATGAGACTTGTGTTTTGTTTTGGTAAAAATGGTTCATATCTTCAGTTAGCT
This sequence comes from Trematomus bernacchii, assembly GCF_902827165.1. Taxonomy (NCBI): domain Eukaryota; kingdom Metazoa; phylum Chordata; class Actinopteri; order Perciformes; family Nototheniidae; genus Trematomus; species Trematomus bernacchii. The sequence continues at coordinate 5,450,660 of NW_022987803.1, forward strand.
GAGATTCTTCCCGTTAATCTGGTGCTACACATTAATAGTTTCATAAATGTTAAGAAGCCCTGAGACATTATCTCGAAAACAAAACGGTGGGAGGGGTCCACCGTGCTTAAGAGGTTAACGATTACAACACATTTGAAGTAATTTCATTGAATTATGGGTGTTTTATTGTATTTTATAACACCAGGACATTGGAGCAATGGGGCACATTTTTTCAGCACAATGCTGCAACAACCCACTGCCTGCTCCTCACGGTACACACACACACACACACACACACACACACACACACACACACACACACACACACACACTTTTGATGTTTTGACTTTTTGAATTGTTAGATCAACAAAAATCATAAACAAAAAACATAAACGAAAAACAAACAGGCCTTTTCTCACTGTTGCTGGGGCATTTCACCTTTTAGTCCCTCCCTAGTTACGGCTCACTCACACACACATACACACACACCTTTGATGTATCGGATCAATTAATTGTCAAGTCAAAAACAAACAGGCCTTTTCTCATAAATGTTGGGGCATTTCACATTTTATTCTGAGAGAGACAGCAGCAAAATGAGGAGGCAGAAACATTTGACTGCGGAGGAGGTTCATGAGCTAATCTTTGACCGTGTTATGGAGGAAAAATCAACCGATGAGGATGATTCAGGGTCAGAAGAGGAGGAAACTCATGAAGAGGAGATGGATGTAAGTTACAGACCAAATTCTTCCTCTGAAGAAGCCCCCACATCACCCGCTTCTGAAATGGAAGAAGGTTTTGAAATGGAGGAAAATTAATATGAAGATGTAGAATCAGAAATGGAAGAAGTGTCAGAAGTGGAGGACCACACTTATTTTGAGGAAGTGGAAGAATCCACTGATGAGGAAGAATCTGAGGAAGAGCACCCAGCTGAGATAGAAGAATATTTCCCATCTAAGAATAAAAAAATGATCTGGTCTTCTATCCCTCCCAGTGACGGACGTCGCATGGTAACAGCAGAGAGAGCAGAGAGAGAGACAAGCTGCCAGGGTCCAACCCTGTATGCAAGGTCTCGTATTGAGGACATAAAGTCCGCTTTTTATCTGTTTCTGCCGAAGGCCATTGTTACGGCTGCTGTTTCTGTCATCTAAGAGTCAGTACTGAACATGGCTGCGTTTCACTTCTCTTATTTTTCATTTCCTCGCTCCTCGGTCTCGGTCTCACCGGAAGTTGATTTGTCTGCCCCATCTTGAATAGCGTCCCAATAGCCTTATTTCTGCCGGAGGAGCGAGGAGCGAGGATCGAGGAGCGATAATGGAGGAGCTATAATCGAGGAACCACCAGACCATCCTTCGATGAAATCCTCAGATACTCGCCCCACCCCATTACTGTGTATCGCTCACTGATTGGACGATGCAGCGCATGCACTGATCTGTTGCTTCTTGACATGAGAGCAGTTTCCCAGCGTAGTGAAGAAAACACATGAAACTCACGGGACTCACTCCTCAGTTTATACTGTGTTTTGTTTCAATTCATGCATCATTCAGTTACAAATATGTGATATATCTGAACAACAAAGTGGTCAAAAATCATTTTATTCATTTATTGGAAACATTTTCATGATCGCTTTTTCGTTTTACATTTTCATTTATTGTCATTTCCATTCAGTCAGTCATTAAGTGCTATTTAACACAGGGGTGGGCAAACTTTTTGGCTCGGGGACCACTTTGAGTTTTAAAATTTGACAGACGGGCCGGGCCAGTAGCAGATCGGTAAAAAGATATTTAGCTGTCCACTCCTCATTATACACTCGGCACTCAATGTTGACTTTTCTTTTCTTTGGTCCACTCATTGTTACAGATGCAGGTTCAAAGGTGAATTAGGTTCAAAGGTGAGTTATTGCGTCATCGTTTGCGTCATGACGTAACCGTTTACGTGCCTTCTTATGACCCACACAGCGTTTTACGTCGCTGATTTTCTCCGCAACACCGCTCACAACAACATCAATAGAGGACTGCGTCGGGTAGTTTTTAATCATACGAAGCGAGATTAAATTAAAGAACTACTTCTCCAACCTTGTACCTTTCTCCAGAGTGCCGTGGTGCATTGTTTATTAATGTGGTTCGGAGTTTATTCTCCTGTTAACTCGCGGCAGCGGCCGCTGTAAAGTTTTCATTGTCTGACTGTCACACAAGCAGCTGATAAATATCCCCCATCCCCATAAGTGAATGTGTTTTAGTCTGAAAGCTGTTTGGCATCACAACGCTGTTATGAAAGTTTCTCTGGCATTCTACAGGTGATGTTAGCATAGCAACCGAAGCTAATCAGACTATCTTGACTACTTGTTGCGATCATATTGTGGCATAAGCCGTTTTCTACACGCATATTGTGCCGGCGTAGTTTTCGTTATGATTTTCCTTGTGATGGCCACATGTAGCCCATGTATTGATTCCATCCGATAGCTGCAATAATACAAAACAAAAGGAAAACGTCTGCCTCTTCACAATGGTCAATAACAGTGAACGGATGGTCATTAAAGTAAGGTCAAATAAACAGAATCACACTAAGCCTGGTTAGTGTTGCCTGACTTTATATAAGTGTTTTTTATAAGTGTGTGGTCGCGTTCTAGTCCCTTTGCTCAGCGCTACTGCTTGTTACAACTTGTATTCGCCGTACTCGCCATGAACTGTTATTGCTCAGGTTAATCTCGACCCCCTCCAATGTAAGCGTGACGTATTTTGTTCTTTGATCTTGCCGGGTTGCCGAGTGGGGCCAGCTGAGAGAATAGACCAGACTCCAGCAAAGGTAAATTGTGTCTAGAGTGCGCCATCTAGTGGGATCAACTGAAATGCCGGGTATTGCAGGAAAAAGGCAAAATAAATGCGGTCTTTACTATAATTTGGACAATTTTGTACCAATATTCGGCGGGCCGGATTCAAAAGCCCAACGGGCCGTATATGGCCCGCGGGCCTTAGTTTGCCCATGCCTGATTTAACATGTTAATTTGCTACATATCCACACAAACAAAGTGTGCAATCCAATGAATGTTAATCTAACTGGGTTTTGATAGATAACATATCTCTTTTTCTTCTCTCAATTATTTCTATTTCTATTGTGCACTCTAATCAATATTAATCTAACTATTGTTCGTTTATACATTTTAAGAATGGCGTTTATCTTTTTTGAGAATGAGTTCTTATTTGATTTTATTTATTTGGGTCTACAACAGATGATACAAATGTTTGTGTCAGTAAATGTGTACTAACAGAGGCGGGGGTGTTTGTGAAAATAACGGGGACAGAGCAGCTGTCAGACGATCAGCTGTGCGGCGTCATCACAAACGGACGTCGCTTCACGTGACGCTCCGGAGGAAACGACGTCCCATTGCTCTTAAAACTCATTTCCCTGCTTCTCGTGGTTTCCTTGCGTCTCTCCATGCTTCCCTGGTGGGAGGGACTAGTCGCAGGGAAACGACGCAAGTGAGGGACGCAAGGAATCCATTTAACCGAAGTGAAACGCAGCCCATGACTAACAAGGAGGGGCAGCGTGTTTATGGGAAAAAATGGAGAAAGATGGATCAAATGGACCTGCAGGCATACGTGGGTTTGTTGGTTCTAGCTGGAGTGTACCGATCCAGCAAAGAGGCAACAGCAAGTCTATGGAATGCAGAGTCTGGTAGGGCAATTTTCCGTGCTACCATGACACTTAAAATGTTTCATAAAATGTCCAGAGTCATAAGATTTGATGACAAAGACACAAGAAAAGATCGCCGGGCACGAGACAAACTTGCTCCAATTCGAGACGTTTGGGACACGTGGGTGTCTCTCCTGTCAATGATGTACAATCCAGGCACTAATGTGACTGTCGATGAGCGCCTGGTCCCATTCAGAGGTCGCTGTCCATTCAAACAGTATATCCCAAGCAAACCAGGGAAATATGGGATAAAAATATGGGCAGCATGCGATGCCAGGTCAAGCTACGCATGGAATATGCAGATATACATTGGCAAACCTGCTGGCGGGACGTCAGAAAAAAATCAGGGCATGCGAGTTGTCCTTGACATGACAGAAGGCCTCCAGGGAAAAACGATAACCTGTAACAACTTCTTTACTTCACATGCCCTTGGCCTGGCGCTGCTGAAAAGAAAGCATGGTAGGAACAGTAAGGAGAAATAAACCTGAGCTTCCCCCTGCACTGGTGTCAAAAGCGGACAGGGCTCGTTTCTCATCGAAGTTTGCTTTCACTGAGACCCATGCTCTGCTGTCCTATCTCCCCAAAAAACAGAAAAATGTTCTTCTGATGAGCACTCTGCATCGGGATGCAGCTGTGAGCGACAGGGATGACAAAAAGCCCAAAATCATCCAAGATTACAATCACAACAAAGGGGTGTCGATAACCTTGACAAGGTATTTCACATTTATTATTCATAATGTTAATAATATTAATTATGCAAAGGTTAATGCATTGAATTTAGTTGTCTTCTTCAACATACTCGACGTGTCTGCATACAACTCCTTTGTCCTGTGGTCTGAGATCAACCCAGCCTGGAATCAGGGGAAGTGCAACAAGAGGAGGCTGTTCATGGAGGAGCTTGGACGACAACTTGTGATACCTCACATCCAGCGACGCAAGGTCAGCATTAAGCTTCATTTCTGTTGCTCTTCCTTCTGTAGTGTCCTCACAATTTGAACTTTTTGTATTTGCACTGTGATTTATTATAATAAAGTTTGACTTGACTTGACAGGTTCTTCCCCGCACGCCAGCCGCTGCCAGTTTGGTTATGGAGGTCCAGCAGTTCTGCTCCAGCTCTACCTCTGCAGCAACTACCCGTCACCCAGCTCCGGCTCGCCAAGCTCCCCCTCCTGACCCATCACCCAAAAGGAGCAGGTGCAAATTCTGCCCTCGCCAGATTGATGTCAAAACCAAGAAAATGTGCCAAAGATTCAATGCATACATCTGCAAAGATCACACCATTGTTACCTGCCCTGCATGCAACTGAGGGCACATTAAGGGCACGTTCTATTGTTTCATACTGAAAAGTATGTTTTGAATAGTTAAATGTTTTGGAAATGAATGTTGATATATTTGATATGTCAGGTTATGCTAAAGTTGAAACACATGATTTTTCAACACACGACTGTAATCATTTACTTTTGTCAGAATAATTGGGGATTTTATGTATTTTTTTTATCAAAAACAAGGTGAGAGTTCATGTAAATGAGGTCTAATTTTCCTTAAATTCCAAATGGAATAAAGAAATGGTTGTCAATGTGTTTCAATAAAGTTGGCATTAAATGTATAACACAGAAATGCGTGAGGTTTCCACTTTAAATTCTTGAAATAACAGTCAAGCCAGACGGGGTCAAAAATGACCCCAGAGGGCACAAGGTGTGATTATGTGTTGTCATTAAAAAAATATAAATTATTCAAAAAGGGCATCCTTACTAAACTTTGACATATACCAGTCTGTGATAAGACAAATAGTCACAATACGATATGTTCAAATTATTAAATAGTTTCATTTATTTTTTAACTCAGAAAATGGTAAAATTTCATATAAAAAAGGTCTTTTGGCCCTAAATTCCAAAACAAAGGGAAACATGTGTGGTAATGGGTTGGACTGAAGCAAAACTAAAGGTGTAACACAAAATGTATTGACATTTCATACTTTATGCTTTAAATAACAGTCAAGCAAGACGGGGTCAAAAATGACCCCAGAGGGCACAAGGTGTGATTATGTGTTGTCATTCAAAAAATATAAATTATTCAAAAAGGGCATCCTTACTAAACATTGACATATACCAGTCTCTGATAAGACAAATAGTCACAATACAATATGGTCAAATTAATTCATTGTTTCACTAAATATCAGACAAGCCAGATGGGGTCATTTTTGACCCCAGAGGGCACAAGGTGCATAGTAATCGGGAGGACATTACGAGAGTTAAGATAATAATTGATCATTGCACGTCATTGATTCAGAGCACCACTACATTTCACACTTCAAAATAAAATGTAATTTCACAGTTTCATTCACAATGTTGTGTCACACTTGCTTTCCTAGGGCTTTGAGTAACAGAACAGTACCTTTACAATGCAAACATATTTTAATGCTGCCTGTAAGACCTAAACTACGCTGATTTCAAAACTAACCATGTCTGTTGCACCATCTCTTACAATATCATCCCAGTAAACTGCATCGTTTCTGATTATGTGCTGAAAATCCTACAATAACTGTCAGATCTTTTGAATAAATAGCCCTAATGAAATAATGTGTACGGTTCCATGCATTGATTTAGATATTGGAGAATGACTCTGACGCACCAGCACTGCCCGAGTTTGCAGTCTCTGACACACGGTAGATGTCTGAAAGACAAATAACAAATTGTTATTAGGGAAAATGTATCTCAGTAAATGAAAAGAACTGCTCAATTTAAAATTAAAACTTGCATCTTCTTCCACGCAGTCGATGGAACCAGTTCAGTCCAGTGGAGGAAATTCCACCACTTGTACTCTAAAGTAGAAAAAAAAAATGTATATGGTATAAATAGGTGATTGCAGGATGTCTTTGTTATTTAATGGGTAGAAACATTATGAACAAGAAAAACTGCATACACTTTCAAATGACTTACTCTTGTTGTATTGGAGCCTGTGCTTGTTGTAGGCGATTTTCTTGCGAGGATAGAACGGATCTACAGGAAAATCAAATTCATCTCAATCAACTTATGTGCGATTCGGAAAACATTCAGGAAGATTAACATTTTTAAACAACATTTTAGTGAAAATAAGCTTACTTGCTTTATAATTAGCATTAACTCTCTTGTGAGCTTTAGAGGGGCTGCTAGGCATATTCGCACAGTAGGCTACAGTACTGCCCTTGTGTTACACTTTGCTATCTGAACTTGTATAGAACTCTTTCAAACCAATCCATTACTGAGAGAAGTATTTAACAAATATGCCCTTAAATCCTCTATTCACATGTAACAATTACCAGTTTACCTTTGATAAAACAATGGATTGCAAAACAAAGCTTGAAGCAGTAAAAACAAGCTCTTTTTGCAAGCCACGATTGGCTGGAATACAGCATGTCATCATTGTCAAGGAAGATAGAGGCCCTCTGTTCTGGCTTCGCCAACCATTTGGTGTGTTTTTAAGCTAGCTCTTACGTGACAGGAAGATAGTTTTAGTGATTCTAAAATAGCATGTGTGCTCCAGTGAAGCTGATACATGCTATTCCTGTGCCATCCTTCGTTCACAGCCCTTGAGACGGCAATACCTGTACGTTTTTATGTTGTTATATTTATATCTTTACTTTGAGTGCATTCTTGTAATTAGATTGCAGCCAGTTATATGGAGTGAGCAAGTTCATTTCACACATGTGTATATATTCCTTATAGTCAAGGGCTTAAAACTAGGGTACCAGTATTTCCAAGATCCACAGCTCTTCACTACGAAATGGTGGACGAAAACATTCTTCCAATAATTCTGTTAAATTTGGCAGGATTTGTTTTTCTTGTTTCCTTCACTTTGGGTAATCTTTTTCCCATTAAAAAGTGACGGCGTCAACACAGCCTGAACTACAGGACATAAGCCAGATGAGCTGATTAGCCGGCCTTCTATTTATTGTGTTGTGTACTCTTGCTTTGGCACTGGTCTTGCTGTAACATTGTAAATGTTCCTGCCGTTGGACAGTTAAGGACTTCTAATTCTGATTCTTGATGTTTGGCTTTGTTAACAAAGTTGTCAACCTGCTAGTTTTTATCTTAAGTAATGCTATCATAACAAATGCACACTCAACGTTATGGTGTAAATGTCAATTAAAATCTTTAACTGGGGGCACTAAATCACAAAGGTACGGAAATCTCTATCATTTTGTTTCAATGCTTCATGATAAAATCATGATGGAATATAAAATATGATAACAATAATGCTAAAACTGATATGACTTTAATCCTTTTTCATTGCATGATATTAAGTTATAATCTGGTATTTTTACCTTCTGGCAGGTTAAAGGATTTGAATACTTCTACTACTACTATCAAAAGAGGTATCAATCATCTATCCACAATTATTATTTTAAAGACAACATACCTTTGAATCGAATAGTGTCCCAAACACTAAAATGAAGAAACCCTGAGGAAAATGAAATAACACGCATATTTCTTTAACATCAAAGAAATTGACAAAAATAGGTATTATATAAAAAATACTAATATGTAAGAACAAATTGTTATTTTTAATGGTTGCAAATACCTGTAGTGAATTGAAGAGTGCAAAGACAATGTGGAGTCCTCTATTCCTTGAGTCTAGCATGGTCCCCACTCCTAAAGACCAGGTCAGTCCAAATAAAGGAGTCAAAATGGCCACACACCTTAGAATGACCACCAGCGTATGCCTTTCATCTCTTTGGGCGGCGTCTCCCACGCCTCTTCTTAGCATTTTGAACAAGACCACGATTACGATAATTATGTTGATACAAACTATAGCTAAGGCAGGTATCACAAACGCCAACAGGGCCCTTGTTTGCTCCCAGTTAAGCCAACAAGCCTCTTTTCTCCTGATGTATCCATTTCCTGGTGCTGTGGCGGCAACAGTAACAACAGCTATAATCAGAGGGCACCCGTAGCCTAATAAGAAGCCAATAGCCAACATGACTGACTTGGACATGTGGGAGAAGACCATGACTGTCCGGTAAAATAGCAGAAGGCCTGAAACTAGCATCCAAAAGAACAGCGCAAGGTAGAAAAAGTGCATAAAAAATGTTGCTGTGCTGCAAGGTTCAACTGGAACATCATAGCTCTTCCCGGGTCCCGGGTTTTCAGCTGGGTTGTCGGCAATGAAGGCACCGATGATAAAACAGATGTCAGCGATCAACAGAGAGAGGGCAGTGTTAATGATGGAAACATGACGCATGAAGGCAGTGCTATTTTTAGTTATGGCTTTCCAAACGTATCCTTCAATAATTAAACATATAACTAAACTTGCCATAGAGATCCCAACTCCAACGTAGGTGATTAGATCCAAGATTGTTGCGAGGTCTTCAGGGATACCAGTTGACATCAGAAATGAAAATGAGGTGAGATGGTCGCATCTGCAGGTTACTGTGTCATTTATATCGGAAACAAACTCACACCCGTCACTATCCCAAGCACCCCTGTTGTCAAACAGTGTAAAGTTCCAAAATACACACTGAGGATCTTGCGTCAGAGTCGTGTTTAACTTGGCGTAGCTTAAAGTAACGTTCTGAATCTTTTCATTTACTTTGATTAGCACCACAGCTGTGTTGAGGGCATTAATGGGGTCAGTGTTATTGGTGTTGGTGTTGAAGAGGCTGGTGTTCCGTACTGGCATAACATTATTTAGGGTGTAGAAAGTAATAGTGGTGATAGAGACGTTGCGAAAGCCGGTGTTAGGAATGTCCAGGGCAACGCTGCTGTTCAGATTTAGGTAGAACGAGTCGTCAAAGGTGCTTCTGTTGAGGAGGATTGCATCAGTCTCAAAGGTAAATGTCCCAACTATTCTATCAGAGAGGAGTTCCATCGAACCCAGTAAATCAGAGCTTGCGTTGCTGTTTTCGTTTGCATTCAGAACTGTCCAGGACTCTCTTGAATCATCACCAATAATGACATCAACTGTTTGAAGGACACTCTGCAGATAAAGAGAGATTTCATTGTGAGGTTACATCCGCATCAAAAAAATATATACGTGAACTGCTCTATCAGTCACATCGACTCCGATACACATTTTGAGTTATGTACACAACTGGAAAGAGGAGATTCTTAGCTTTCTGAAGATATCCTTATTGTTTTTGAATATTTGCAAATATGAAATATCAAGATACGATTTTTTTAAAAAGGCCTTCAAGGTTTGCTGACAATATTTTAGCTATAGCAATTTAAAAGAGGGGGCTCAAGTTCAGGACAAAAGTGCGACCGAAAGTAGGTGTGTGTGTGTGTGTGTGTGTGTGTGTGTGTGTGTGTGTGTGTGTGTGTGTGTGTGTGTGTGTGTGTGTGTGTGTGTGTGTATTTTCCGAGGGGGAAAAATGTATTTATTGTATAAATGTGATATAAAAGATTGATATTCTGGAAGCAAAGACATTGTTTTTTTAGAATCAACCAAAACCCCAAATGCAATGCGCCGTTGCGACATCCGACTGGTTTCAATAGAGCAGTTCACATATTTGTTGACATAAAAGACACGCTCCATTGCTACTTGACCTCTCATTCACACTGTTACAAAAGACACGTCCCCCCTGGAGACTGAACTGCACACTGTTAAACGATGATCGATTCTGTGAAACAATCTCTAAAGCTATTGATGATTTCCTTACAACCAATATGTCTGATTTCATATCACCATCTCTTTTGTGGGAGACGTTAAAAGCTGTATTCCGAGGAGAGATTATCTTTTACTCTGCAAAGCAAAACAAATTGAAAAAGCAAAAACAGTGAGAACTTTTGGGCAGTATAGCAAAACGAAATAGCAAACTCTCAACATTTCCATCCCCTGAACTAGATAAAGAAAGGCAAAATCTTCAGATGGACTACAATTTACTTTCAACGCAAGAGACTGAGAAATAGCTTTTAAATTTGCGTGGATTTCAGTATGAACATGGGGAGAAGGCGGGTCGTCTCCTAGCGCACCAAATTAAGAGCCAGTCGGCCTCCCAACAAATTAAACAAATACGGACCCCTACTCCTGAACTCACAGCAATCCCATCTGTTATCAATGAGACTTTTAAAACCTTTTACTCAGGACTATTATGCCTCACAAGGGACAGAACAAAATTCTTGGATAATCTGAAATTTCCGTCCATAACACCTGCTCAGGAGGGTGAGTTGGATCAACCTCTAAAGCCCAGTGAAATAGCTGATTCGATCAGGCTGATCCAGAGTGGCAAGACCCCGGGCCCAGACGGCTATCCAATTGAGTTTTATAAAAAATTGACCGGGGAGCTTTGCCTCAAACTCTCCCTGAGACGGTAGTAGTCGTATTAATAAAACCGAAAAAGAGAAAGCGTTCTTTTGTTGTATTTGGTGGTTTGTGTTCCAGCTGTCGATCAGCAACTATATATCCATAATCCACCAGTTAAAGGAAATACAATGTGTTGTGTTATATTAGCTGTACAATTTACCACATATGGTGTTCTTAGTTTCCATACCTCCTGTGTTTTACGAGCGACTTATCAAGTCTTGGCAAACGGCATAAAACACGATTAAACGTGATAGTATATAAAACCATGCTCGTATCTACAACCTATAGAAATGCAAAACGGCGTCAGTTTAGATGTAATTCTGTCCTCCTGCTTACCGCATCATTTATGAGAAAACATTTCATAACATGAACACAACGTATTCGAGGTGGTTTTAAATAGCATATCCGTATTTATTTATTTCTCCAAGTTATGTTTTTGTGTGCACTGAGGAGTCTCAAACAGGCGTTTGTTTAATCATTTTAAGATTGGCTTTAATCAATGTTTGAAAATGAATTCTTCATATTTGATAAATGAGAGGTAACATTTTATTTATGGTATTATTTCCACATATTTCTCTCCATTCTTCCTTCTGCCAACGGTGTTGCAGTTTCTCGTCTCTCCCGTTGTTGTGCTTAGTGCGTACGCATGGGTTAGAGTTTGCGTGGAGGACCGCACATTTTCCCGTCAAGTTAGTATTTTATAAATCGCAAACATTGCGTAGAAACTGGCGTACGCCATTTTTTGAGCGTATATCCCTTTATAAATGAGGCCCCTGGCCCTCCAGATCCCCGATAGACTCATCCCCTTTAAGATGTCCAGGAGTAATTTTAAGTACTTGGGTGTGAATATATGTAGAAAACTCTCAGATCTTTACAAAAACAACGTCCCACCACCAATTGACAAACTCAAATCTGATTTGGAAAGGTGGAATAATTTACATTTAACTATCGCTGGGAGGGTAAACTGTATCAAAATGAACGTGCTTCCTGTACCTCTTTCAATGTCTGCCAGTCTTCCTACCCAAATCACTTTTTTGTAAAATAGACACACTAATCTCCTCTTTTTCATGGCAAGGGAAGACTCCTAGAAGAGAGAGCTTTTACAAAGGCACAGATCTACGTAGTGAGCTTCCAAACCTAAGACACTATATTGGGCAGCCAATATCCACAAAATAATTTTATGGATTAAGGAACCAACATTGAGTTGAAATCCTCAATAGCACCTAAAGCATCTCTATGGCTTAAAGATCTAATGTTATACCTGAACTTGGAGAAGATTAAATATATCTTCAGAAATGTTTGAATCTGTCTGGGGCTCTGTGATAGCCTACATAGCTGAATTTAAGACACTAAGTTAGGAAGAAAGGGGGGACTATGAATGTATGTTTCTTTGTTTTTGATATACATGTATGTATGTACGTGTATGTATGTGTATGTGTATATGTGTATGTAAATGTGTTGGTATGGGTGTAGGTATGTACATATATATATGTGTATGTGAATATGTGGGTATACATATGTGACCCGCTCTATCGAAATCAGTCGGAAGTCGCAACGGCTCATTTCAAAATAAACGTGGATTTGCGTTAATAAATAGTTTTTTGGGGTTTGGGTGTTTTGTTTCATTTTAAATAAACAAAGTCTTGGCTTTCAGAATATGAGACTTTTATTTCCAAAATCACACGATAAATACATTTGTGAAGCTTGTAAAGGGAAGATGACAGCTCTCCCTCGCCACTCTGCTGTTCCGCAGCGCAGCTCCCCCTCCCTCCGGCTGAAATTATGAATGTAAGCGTATAGTAATCATAGATAACACGGCAGGGTCCGTTACAGTTTGTTTTCATCTGATTTCAAATAAACAAAGTCTTGGCTTTCAGAATATTAAACTTGTTTCGGCAAATTCAGATGATAAATACAACTTTGAAGCTTGTAACGGCATAGTTACAAGCGGAGAACGGAGTAACTTGACGTCACAGCAGGCATAACAACAGCCGGTGTTTCTCGTGACTGTTTTCCCCGGGAAACAAACACAATACACACAAACGCAAAAATACACAAACACACACAAACATACATACACACACACTTGCGAGCTTCCCCCAGACCAGTAATCCAAACGAAAATATTTTCCCTCCGTTACTACTTTGATCATTTGCTCCGCTAATAATCAATCAGATCGATGGATTCCAGAGAAGAGGAAACTTTGAAGGCCTTTTTCTCAAAATGATGACTTGCTGACAGTCATTATATAATGTGACATATTTCGCTTAATATTTGGAGTACAACAACAATCCTGATATCATTAGAGAGCTAGGAATCTCCTCTTTCCAACAGTGTATACAACTCAAAATGTGTCTTCGGGTCAATGCGACTGATTTCGATAGAGCAGAGGCCTGTACTACGAAGCTGGTTCAACCTAACCTGGATTTTTTTTTTTTTTTTATATGTTTTTCAGTTAGCTGGTTGGCCCAATCCAAAACATACGCGCTCTCGCTAAGCTGTACTACGACGCTGGTTATCAAGTGGATCGCTCAAGCCAGCCGTGTCCTATCTAGTTAGGTGCGTGTTCACATGAAAGGGGTGGTATTTGGAGCATTCGACCAATCTCAAAACATGGACAAGCGTACTGACAGCGCAGCGTGTCATACTTCCTGAATGAAAAGTGAACTTTAATATTAGTCAAATATGAAGAAGTTAAACTTTAAACATCCATGACTTAAACACTTTATCCAGGATAAAAGCCACATAGCTGCACCTGCAAGGTGAATACAGCTGGTAAAAGAAAAAGCGTTTGAATGCGTACATTAACAGGTTTATGATATCACTGCCCCGTTAAGACACGAGTGGATCTGACTTTAATTACATTTGACTCGAGTGTTTCGTCAACTTAATGTGTTGCTTAAAATAATACTTCTGCATACAGTATGTGGCACTGTGAGTGTTGCACGGCCAGATACGGCTCAAGAAGCTGACTCAAATAAGGAAATATATGATACATTATGATGTGATGAATGATAATGGGACACATCAACGTCTGCACTCACAGTGCCGCGGACTGTACTTAATGTTACTTTGATCCGGTTACTTAAGTTGTGGCAGATATTTAAGTAAGCTTTCTTAACGCTAATGTTATAATAGTCAGATTGCTCTGAAGATGGGAGGGGATATTCTATTAATTTTCACGTTCACACAGTCAGTTGATTTTTGCCGGCCGTCTTTCCTGCAACGGCAGTTTTTCTGTATTTCCTCTATCCTGTAATATGACTTGATAGCTTTAAATTCCGCACACGGAGCTCTGATTGGTCAGCAGGCTGTGCTTTTACTGAGTTGATCTCTTAGCCTGCAACCTAACCTCCTCCCGAGGAGGTTAGCCGCTCAGCATAAGTTACCATGGAGATCTAGCCCGCTAAAAAGAGAACCAGCGTCGTAGGACCGGAAAGCCCGAGTTTTCCCTGAAGTCAGCCGGCTAAGCGAAAATCCGGCTTCGTAGTACAGGCCTCTGGTCACATATGTGAGTATATGGGTACATGTATTATTGTCATTATTCTTTATTTCCTTATCTATAAAAAAAAACTAAATAATCTTTTACATTACTTTATTTTTCCCTATATATGTATTTATTTATTTACTTTACTAGCTAGGACCGGGAGGGGGGGGGGGAAGGAAAAATATAGACCGTATAAATGTAACTCATTGTGCCTGACTCAATAAAAAAGAAAATGTAAAAAAAAGAAGACATATCTTAACTAAGATAATGCTGATGGGAAGCCCAACTAGCGGGGGACATTCTCACAACTTTGGCTAACATTACCTACAGGTTCTAATAATGTTTTAAAGAAACGTTTTAATCTGATGTTCAAAGAACCTTTTTAGGATATTTATTATTTCAAATAATGTTCCTATAAGGTTTAAGGTTAACTAAGACATAACGTTTTAACTGCGACATTCAGAGGATGTTTTGAGGATGTTATTGAGGCCTGAGATGACAGAAAGTGTTTTATAAAATGTTTCTTTAATGTGATATGTTAACAAAGATGGAACGTTTTGCCTGCAACATTCTAAGGATGTGTTTTGGACGTTGTTGGGTAACACATTAAAGATGTTCTTTATAAAACGTTCCCTCAATGTTACATGATAACAAAAGAAGAACATTTTCCAAGAATGTTTTCAGAAGGTTATTCTTTTTTTATAAAACGTTCCTGTGATGGCAAATATTAACATGGTCATGGTCAACGTCAGATTTATTTCTAGAGCGCTTTAAAAAACAAACTTGTTGCATTTGTTTGAAAAGGATGTTTAAAAAAATCTGATGTCACCACATTTTCCTTTTGAAAAAAACAAACAAGCACGTAATTCATGATAAGCTGTAAGCAGATATTGCATGTTTGCGGTGGCATGTGTGAGTTCCCAGCTAGGCATTTTTGGTTCTCAAAATATTCTGAGAATGTTACCATTCATTGTTCTAGGAATGTTTTCAGCGGGACGTTTTATTTTGGTTCCCAGAATGTTCTTCTGAAAGGTAGGATAACGTTCTCTAAAAACATTCTTAACATTTTTGGTGATAACTTTCTTAAGATGTATGAGCGCATTGAGACAATGAATAGGACGTATAAAAACGAATGTGTTTGTTTCTACTGTGTGTGTCTCTCTCTCCCCCCCCTGCCTGCTGGTCTGCTCTACACGGCTGGGAGCAATCTCCAATCAACCACACCTGCAACCTGCTCATCAGCCACACTATGAAAGCCTGCAGCCTGCACTCATTCCCTGCCGGATTGTTGCCGTGAACGGTTTGTTGCCGTGAACGGTTTGTTGAGTGCCGCTCTAGCTTTTTGCCAGCATATTCTTTAACAACTTTGCCTGCTTTTGCCTAACACTCATTGTGATGTCTCTCCCAGGAGGAATCCAAGGCCTTCCACACCCCCAAGACCAGCCAGGCCTCTCTACCCACCCTGGAACAACTGTTTCCCACTGCCGCCATATTCCTAGAACAGTGAATGGTAACATTCTCAGAATGTTTTTAGAACCAACAATGTCTAGCTGGGAGGTTTAACCTACCTCTATGACAGGTTGATTGACGACCAGAGTTGGGAAATCTGCAATGTTGCCTAGGATTTCCACGATAGTTGATATGGTATTAGGTGACTCTCTTACTTCCTTCTTCACCTCTTTGACATCTTTACTCAGATCCTCCACAAAATCTGGGACATCCTTCACCTGCAACTCCTAAAGTAAATATTAAAAACACATACATTTATATAATGAGAGATTGTAAACCATGAAAAATACAGAGATGTTTCTTTTCTAGCAATAGCTGCACATTTTAAGCCACAAATGTATAGAAGAGGCTAAAAGAATGTGATTGTGTGAGGGATGGCCGTGTGCTTTGATACAGGGTACTACCATTTGGAGACCTATCCCATATTAACTTAAATGTTCTTTGTTTTGAAACATTGTAATAACAAAAATATATATTTTTTAATATTTTATCGGTTTATGTCTTATATATTTATTATGCATAGGAGGAAACCTGGGACTTAAGATTTCCATTGCCAAAACTACACTGTAGCTACTTTGCACATGGCAATAAAGCCTTTGACTGGTTGAATCTTTAGTCTACTTAATCTGAGCCACCACATTTTTGACAAGTGTGTCCATCTTTGTTGAAAAAGTATTATTAGTGTTATTTATGTGAATCCTGAAATTGATGATTTACTAGAGGGGAGGCGTATTACTTTTAAACAGTTACAGCTGATATGCAGTGGTGTAAAGTTACTAAGTACATTTACTCAAGTACTAATTACTGTACTTAATTACCATTTTGAGATACTATTCTTTACATTTGTTGCTACTTTGTACTTGTACTTTTATTTGAGTAACATTTGCAATGCAGGACTTTTACTTGTAGTATTCCTACAGTATGGTATTTCTACTTTTACTTAAGTACAAGATAAGAGTACTTCTTCCCCCTCTGCTGATACGACCTATGATTGTGTGCTGCAGGAGTAGCCAGTAAAAAAAAAAAACATTTCATAACACATCTGCTCTGCATCTGTAACACAGTCATTTTAGCCAAAGCATAAAAATAATGCATGATGCATACAAACAAAATAACCTGCTCTAGGACAAGACTCAAGTAAATAAGAGATATAATGATGAACAATGATCAAAGTCATTATTTAAAATGTAAGCCACAGTAAGCACTTCCACATGAATCCAGGGGTTTGCTCCTAGAATCTGTCAAAAAAAGGATCTGTTAAAGGGGCCCTATAATGCACATTTTCTGCTTCATGTTAGTACGTAGTGTCTCTACTATGTCATGTTATGTAAGTAGGAATAACTTGCAGAAAAGATGTAAAGGATAATCATTGATCAGCAGTAAGTAAGGGGTGGGAATTAATGAGCATTTGCTTCCTCCTGCTCCCTTTCGGACACATATGATTTATTATGAATATTTGTTTGTTGTATATTATGACTACTTTAGTATATTGGAAGGACACTGAAGAGGAATGTTAGCCTTTGCAGACCATATACATGCACCAAAACTAGATAACACATTAAAGGAAAGGGAAACCCTCAAAAAGCATAATAGGGCTCCTTTAAAAATTAAAGAAGTGTTGCTGCAGAGCCACACTTTATCTAAAAACAGTGGTCAGTTAGTTACAATAAGTTACTGGACAGCAGAAGCCGTGATGTAATTTGGTCGAAAACGTGGGCTTTTTACAACAATACAAAATATTATAACAAATTAGCTTGGTACATTTTTTCTCACTTGGAATTGGCGAATTTACTTCAGTTGAAATAAAATAGATACTAAATGAAACTTCTCACAAGGTCAGTGGATTATCTTGAGCAACTGGTAATGATTTCTGCTGTTGAGTTGATTTATAAGAAACCTGACGTTTAGATTTTCTTCATGCTTTTGTTGAACAGATGGTGTCTCAGAGTTGACAGGTGTACTTTGTTAGAAAGAAAATAGTTCCTACATACCATTTTTGCACAACGAGGAATGTCTGGTTACGTAGAACTAGTGAACATAGGACCGTTTTTGAAATAACTTTATGGTATACTGTGTGTTTTATAGATTTAAAATGGGGATTAATTGTTATCCCCAGCTGATCACTTACCTCTGAAGAAACAAGCAACTCATTGATTACTTTGATAACGCAAGTGTCCTCTAACAATCTCCACTCTCCATCATCACACTCCGCAATCTTATCCCCCTCTTGACCTGTAGGACATTCTTTACTAGATTTGTCGCCTTGTCGTCCATCCCCATAATCAGCGTCTGTACATGTAAAAGCTTAGGAGATAAATAATAATCAATTAGTATTACACAAAATATTGGGGAAAAAGACTGCAAACGAAAAGAATAGTCACTTTTGAAACATTGCACTTACATTCTACGAAAATGTTCAATGTTGTTACCCGTCTATATTCGAGATTATCGACCTTACAAGTAAATTCTAGTGACGTTGATCCACCGCATTGTCCTAGCGGTCGTTTATATGTGCGACAGAATTGCTTTCCATTTTCAGTAACACCAGCATCTGCGAACGTTTAACAGTGTTGTTAATAAAATAAACTGTTATTGGATGTGTGTTTTCAGTATGGTCAGATTGAGAAGTTTTCTGAAACATTTTAAACTTACCAAAAGGATTAGGTGAGTCTTTAAACCAGTTCACCTTAAAAGGGGACTGCACACAACACTCAAGTGATTCTGTTTGTCCCTCTGTCCCCAGACATCTAACGTTTATTTGACTCTTTGATTCTATGATGGGAGCTTGTTGGATATAATTTCCAGTCACCTTCTTTTTTTGTATGAACTGCAATACGTCGCCCATCAGAGTGCATTGGTAAAGTCCTGTGATTAAGATAATAAAAACAATGATTACATTAGTTAGCTGTAAACATTTTTAAAAGAATGATACCATTAGTATATTAAATAGTGAAAATTCCAGTATTTGACTATAGCTGTATATTTCCATTATGATACAATGACAGTATGTGTGTTTCTTTTTCAGTCCAACATTGAGATATTGTCCTTTTTTTGCACAGATATGATGGTCCAAGCAGCAAATTAATTTGTCTATCAGCATCAATTCAAATTGTTATTTGACTTATTTTTACCAGCTTTTGCTTACCAATATCCAGAAGAATGGCTTTCTTTATTGTTAGGACAGACCCTGTTATAGGATTTAAAGTTATTGTTCTCCTTCCAAGCTGCTTAATTACCCTTCCACGTAATGTCCACTCAACACTACTTATTTGTCCCACATTAATGTTGCTGGGTTTGCACACCAGTGTCATGCTATTTCCAGTATACTTTGGGGCGGTAAACCCTAATTCATCTTCACCTTTGGAGAAAGAAAAACACATCAGTTTGGTATTTATACAAGTTAAACAAAATGTAATGACCTACTAGCTATGTTGGACTTACTGTTGTACACTGCAATGACAGAGCCAATGACAGGGGCAATATTAGAGTTTACTGCTTCTGAAAATTCTTTATTTGCTTTAGCCAATTCAGCTGTTTTAACCTCTGTAGTCTTAACAACAAAATCAGCAAATATGCTTCCTTCTCTGTAAGAACAAACACAAACAAAATGGTGGTGTCAAATGTGTACAGATTTCCTGCCTCCATATGTCTTAAATGCCAGAATTACCATACCTGAATCCTGTCACAGAAACACCAATAAACCCTGTGATTCCTCCATACTCCGTGTTTAACTGTGGGAGAGATACGGTTCATAACATTACCAATGAAACTGAAAATACAAGTTACAATTTGATATGGTATTTATCAATGCACTTACCACTTCAGTCATGGTGTTTTTAAGATTGTTGTATGCAGAACTTTGTGGATCATTCAATGTGTCTGTGAACGCCTTGTTTAAATTGCACTGTCATTTCCAAATTGAACCCTGTTTATTTGAAAAGAGAATAAAAACAAGATCAAACTATTCAGTTTGTTAGATATGAGAAGAGAGGAGACCATTGTGAATAATTGTTTAATTTGGTTTGCATGACTTGCAGATCCAGGGTATAAAACCCATGTCTCTATAAAATGCAAATATCCTTTTCAGCAACAGTGTTGAGATGTCATGTGGAAGGTAGCAATTAAATAGTCTGACCTATATTCAAGCAGAACTGCAATTTATAATTCATCAATTCATTTTTTAATGAATGACATACGTCCATTTACACCCTGAGGTCAAAGCCCTTTTTTCACGTTTGGCTCGCCTGTGCTTTCTTTGTATGGATGCTTTTAAAAAATGAACCCTGTGCTGCATAATAAAGTAATATCATTTTTTTTTTTTTTAAGACAAGCCATCAGCATATGTAGGCTGCAGGGAAGTCACATACATGTTATCACTAAGAAATATATTCAAAACCCACAGTGAAAAGTAGTTTACAAGACAAGAACAAGAAAATAGTTTATTTCAAGTCTTGGTGACCAAGGGGAAAAGACAAAAATCAATATGTATTTACCAAAAAAAGGTAATGGAGATGTTATAAAGCAATGAGCTACATAGAGCCTCATTTCTACATTTTTGTCAATAAAAAATACCTTTCACAGGAGCAGTGGTCTGTTTTACTGCAGGTGTAGCCTTGGTAGTAGCAGCAGTTGTGAGTGCTGTGGTTGGAGCTGGGGTGGAGGTAACGTCTGATGTCACACTAGTAGTCCTTCTAGAAGCTGAAAACACAAGTACATTTAGTTCAAGTATCTTTAAATGTGAATTGCAAGGTTTGGCAAGAACATTAACAACCCCTTTCAACCATAATTGTAACAATCACTCATAATTATAATATGTAAGAGTTGTAATTATTGTTTAGCGCTTACTTGTCGCAATTGTGGTCAGTGTTGCAGCTGTTGTAGCAGAATATATGAAATTATAAATTGAAGTCATTCTAGTTAACAAAGGGTAATAATGGAAAAACATGTGTATAAAACATATGTCCATTACTCCCTTTCCCAATGTAATTACTGAGCTGTTTCCCCATCACGTATCTCTTAAAAACCTGGTGGTAACAATAGTTGTTGGTTGAGTTATGAGTATTGTAAATATATTTAGTTTAGCTTTCTTTTTTTGGTTACTTTGTTATTTTTAACTGCAATAAAGTATGATCATCTGTTGAGGGAAATACCTTACGTAAAAGTAAATTACAGAAAATGTTCTACAAATAACAACCAGGGATGAGTTATCGAAATGCATATTGCTAAATACAGGTATTGATGGGTGTTGAAAGAGATGTTGGTGTTTGAAAGACTACTTTATAAAAGTGTGTTACTGTTGACAGTATGAGTCGAGTTATTATAGCCTTCATCGCTTGCTTTAAGACATTTAAACTGCACTGAAAGTATGTTTATCTCAAATACAATATACCATGGTGTGACTACATTGTTATAAAGCAAGAAGAAATATTCCTGGATTAGGTTAGGTGTTGCAGTGTTAAGATGTGTTTTGTCAATAGATGTTGGGTAAATTAATCAATTCAATTTAATTAGATTCTGATGACTAAGGATTTCAAATATTCTGATTAAACTTGTTAAAAATGTTAACACTTTTTTTGGATCTGAAAACAGATAAATACAACTTGTACGTTCAGCTCTCCCATTAAGAGGGATGACTTAATAGTTTCAAACAATAGGTTTCCCAGAAGGTTTTTGCCAATACAAAATGTTGAATACATAAATACTGGACAAGCATTTAACATCACTGAAACTTAAAGACTAACTGAATTGTTTTAATAACAGCTTAATAATGATAATAATACATGCTGTAATATTTCTCATTATGTATTATTGCTGTCAAATAAAAAAACGAATTTAGCACCACAAAAAAGACAAAAACATTGACCTGTTACAATTGCTGGTGTTGCCATGGTGAATGTTGTGTTCACACTTGTTGGAGCAAGTGTTGTATCTTAAATAATAATTACATTTTAACATACACATGTTTCACCCAACTTTAATTAAATAACAACTGTCTAGAGATAACAAGGAGATTGAATGTCATGATTGTTTTGAAGCGCTTACATGTCATAAATGTTGTTGCAGCTGTTGTCGTTTTCGCATCTGTTGTACAAAAAGAAAAAAATGGTGTAAGTGAAACCGTGCAAGTAAAGATGCATTAGTGAAAATACACTCAACTTCTTATATTAAAACAACTACTGGTAACTACAGATGTTGGTATTGTTTTGGATGTTGTAGTGTTTGGATGTGTAGTAACCAGAAGCATGTTAAAACTTGCAATGAAAACAAAGATAATTTGACCATACGTTTTTGGTACATATTGATGATAATGTTCTATTGCTGAGAACAGCTGCTAACGTAGAAGAGTAATGTAAACATTTGTATATTTCCCTTACCTGTTGTTGGAGACCTTGTGGTTGTTGGAGACATTGTGGTTGTTGGAGACCTTGTGGTTGTTGGAGACATTGTGGTTGTTGGAGACATTGTGGTTGTTGGAGACCTTGTGGTTGTTGGAGACATTGTGGTTGTTGGAGACCTTGTGGTTGTTGGAGACACTGTGGTTGTTGGAGACATTGTGGTTGTTGGAGACATTGTGGTTGTTGGAGACCTTGTGGTTGTTGGAGACACTGTGGTTGTTGGAGACATTGTGGTTGTTGGAGACATTGTGGTTGTTGGAGACCTTGTGGTTGTTGGAGACATTGTGGTTGTTGGAGACATTGTGGTTGTTGGAGACATTGTGGTTGTTGGAGACATTGTGGTTGTTGGAGACCTTGTGGTTGTTGGAGACCTTGTGGTTGTTGGAGACCTTGTGGTTGTTGGAGACATTGTGGTTGTTGGAGACCTTGTGGTTGTTGGAGACCTTGTGGTTGTTGGAGACCTTGTGGTTGTTGGAGACCTTGTGGTTGTTGGAGACCTTGTGGTTGTTGGAGACATTGTGGTTGTTGGAGACCTTGTGGTTGTTGGAGACCTTGTGGTTGTTGGAGACATTGTGGTTGTTGGAGACCTTGTGGTTGTTATAGACCTTGTGGTTGTTGGAGACATTGTGGTTGTTGGAGACATTGTGGTTGTTGGAGACATTGTGGTTGTTGGAGACCTTGTGGTTGTTGGAGACATTGTGGTTGTTGGAGACCTTGTGGTTGTTGGAGACACTGTGGTTGTTGGAGACATTGTGGTTGTTGGAGACACTGTGGTTGTTGGAGACATTG
The DNA here is from genome assembly GCF_902827165.1 of Trematomus bernacchii. NCBI lineage: Eukaryota > Metazoa > Chordata > Actinopteri > Perciformes > Nototheniidae > Trematomus > Trematomus bernacchii. Next base: position 5,473,790 of record NW_022987803.1, read on the forward strand.
TGGTTGTTGGAGACCTTGTGGTTGTTGGAGACATTGTGGTTGTTGGAGACCTTGTGGTTGTTGGAGACCTTGTGGTTGTTGGAGACCTTGTGGTTGTTGGAGACATTGTGGTTGTTGGAGACATTGTGGTTGTTATAGACCTTGTGGTTGTTGGAGACATTGTGGTTGTTGTAGTGGTCACAACTGCAGCCATTGTTGAGTCTGAAAAGACCATTTCATAATTATGTTGGTTAAGCTGAACAATACACACCTTAACAAGTCAAGTAGATCATTAGTACATTTAGTTTCAAGAGCAGGGCCAAGCCTTAAAAACAGCAATGATCACCTGTGAACCCTACCAACATATCTGAGCACCGTTTGTCTCGAATTACTCGACGACAGACTTGAATCATGCCCTCAAGTATTATCACAGTCTTTTTGTCACTCCACTATCCTTACCTCAGACTTTGATTCTGTCAAACTATCTACTGGCTGACAGTTGCAGCAAATGCAAGCTAGTAGCCCTCCTTGGTTACATCAATTATGCCATTTGCCATTCCTCAAGCAAAATCCTTCCTGTCCGACCTGCATAAAGCTGCAGCCCTCCCTAACTCTACAATAGAGCTGGAAGATGCATGAAAGATGGAAAAGCGTCTTGGCAAGATTTGTTGTCTTGGAATTGCATCTCCTTCTTCTACAAGCTCTTTATCACCAAACCTGAGGATATTGATCTCGGCTCACAGCTCCCGCTTGTCTTTATCTTTGCTCCATGTGCTAGAAGCCATCTTTATAGCTGTTGTTCTTTGCTGGTCTAGGAAATCCATACTTGTCCACACAGAAAACACACATTGATCCTTCATCTAGATTCTTAAAATATATACATCTTGTTCTTTAGACATCATGCAGCTCCCGCGCAGACTTACTTGAATCTCAGCTCAACACCAGTTCATTCTTTGGGCATCCCACATTTCTGGTTACCACCACATCATTGCTGATTCATTGTATTGTTTCTCTTTACAGAATATCAGACAAGTCCCAGAATCGGATCTCCATCCCATACCAGTCCTACCATTAAACTAGTCACTGGCCAACACTGTCCTTTTACTTCCCATTCCCATGTTCGTGTTGACCAAAGGCTTGCAAAAACAGGCACCTTCTCTTAAAGTTAGACAACTACCACTCATTTCTGACCTTTTCAGCCTTTGCATCTGTTCTCTAAGCTCAGGCTACATGTCCCCCATTGTTGATATAACCTCAAACCATTTTTTCTTACCGAAACAGGAATAATGGCCTAATGCATTGAGAAAAAGTCAACAGCAATTCAAGCATTTCCTTAGAACACTGTTCGAGTTATTTGGATCAAACCCTACAGGTCCTCAGTCACTGTTCATCTCGAGCATATACATTCTTAATAATCTCACCAATCTTCATCATGGACACACTCAACTCAGCTGGATTTAAATAAGCTTGTGTGGAGTTTATACCAATTGAAGCAATGGTTGTTCAGTCTGAAAGAACAATATCATAACCATTGTTTGTTAAGATGAAGAATTCATTTGACAAATCAATTTAGACAATAACCAACAACACAGAAAAGTTATCTAACAATTGTTATTTTGCACTGACTTGTTTTTGCTGACATTGTGGGTGTTGGAGGGTTCACCCCGGTTGTAGTGACTGTTGTTGAGACTAACAACCCAATTTTACAATCATTTTTGTTAAGCTGAAGAATGAATCTGACAAGTCAACTAAGAAAATATCTGCCAACATGGTGAAGTCAGAGAGCAATCGTTTCGTTGCATTTACTTTTTGTTGTTGTCATTGTTTGTGTTGTAGTGTTCACACCTGATGTAGCAACTGCTGATGTGTTTAAAAAAGAGAAGATCCTTGTTTTATTTGTTTGGTAAGAAATCAATCTGACAAGTCAACTAAGACTTTAGCTACCAACATAGTAGTCATATAGAAATAGTTTTTTCTGCACGTAATTGTTGTTGGTGACATTGTTGGTTAGTGTTCACAACTGTTGTAGAAACTGTTGTTGCCCCTTAATATATTGTCCTGCCCCCCAAATAACTCATAAACAGTTTGTTGTAGACTCTTATGAAAGGCATCGTTGCACTCAACAGCGATCCTGTTTATTGGATGATGGTTTCCCCAACCCCTTTCATAACAAATGAACCATGAACCCATTGGCCCGTTCTCATTTCATCAAATTCCCCTCCTCGACTCCTATCCTCGAGACTTAGTCCCGCCCACAGGAGATGCGAGCGGAGGAGCCGAGGAGGGGAGCCGAGGAGAGAGGAGGGGAAGCAGCAGGCGGTTAGAGAAATGAGAACTCCTCTCCTCTGAGCGGTCATTTTAAAGAGACGTCCATTAATGATGACAGGAGGCACAGCAGCACACTGTCTGATGGACAGATGTGTTCATGACGACTTATATATTTACTTTTAATTCATTCACAGTGCGGTATAATGAGACAATAACAGGCTACAGACACACACACACACACACACGTATATATTTATATAAATATATACAATTTCAGAATCAAACAGAGCACTCTCATAATAACGTAACACTATCAGAGACTGGATATCCCCCCCTCTCCCCTCTCTGGTCGCTACAATGAGGGAAATAAATGACGGGCCAAAAGTTTTATTTACAAGTAAGCAGAGGACACTAAACCAACTGAGACCTGTCTGTCCGCTGCATCTACGCACACACTGTACCACACACACCTACACTACACACACGCACCTACAGCTCCTAAAGCATAATCAGGCTACAGCCGTTGTGTATTTTATTATGTGAAGCACTAAATGGTTTTAGAAAAATATTGACTTTGTTTGTAGATATCTACTAAACTAAAGCAAATAAAGAGAGTAGGCCTGTTATACTGAGTGATATATATTATACACACTGCTCTGCTTTCTGCACGGACCTCACAGCTGTTCTCACTGTAAACATCGCGTCGCGATGAAAGCAGTTAATAAAATAATATCCAGGGGATGCATGCAGAGCTGTCATTGGCTGAGATAAGTCCGGCCGTACGTCTCGACTCTTTGAAACATCACTGTTGCCGGAAATGCATCCACGAAGGAGCCGTGGAGGACCCATCAGTGTATCCTCGGTTATAGCTCCTCCAGAGAGCCTCCTTGACGCTCAATGCTCGGTCCTCGAAGTGCATTTAGAGAAATGAGATGTCCTTCAACATGGTGCGCTAAAATTCATTTCCGGGTCACTACCGGAGGACCGAGGAGTCGAGGAGGGGGATTTGATGAAATGAGAACGGGCCCCTGTCGTAGAAAGGGAGTTCCTGTTGCATTAGTAACGATGTGCCCCGCCCCCACACTTTTGTCACGCCCCCTTACATATCATGAACCGTTTGCCGTAGACTGTTGTGGAAAGCATCATTGTACTCAGCAGAGTTCCTATTTCATTGGGGATTACATACTATTACTATTACATGTAATGTCATTACCATAGCGCCATTTTGAGACAATCGCTATTAAACAAGAAGATGTTGTAACTTAAAGATACATTATCCAAACTGCTCAAAAGGAATAAATGAAATACTGTCTTTTAAGTCTTACTTGTTGGTGGTGGAGTTGTTGAAGGAGGAGTTGTTGAAGGTGGAGTTGTTGGTGGTGGAGTTGTTGAAGGTGGAGTTGTTGGTGGTGGAGTGAGTTGTTGAAGGAGGGAGTTGTTTGAAGGAGGAGTTGTTTGAAGAGAGTGTTGAAGGAGAGTTGTTGAAGGAGGAGTTTGTTGAAGCGTTGTTGAGTGGAGTTGTTGAAGGTGGCGTTGTTGTCGGCCGCGTTGTTGCCGGTGCGTTGTTGTCGGTGGCGTTGTTGCCGGTGCGTTTGTTGCCGGCCGCGTTGTTGCCGGCTGCGTTGTTGCCGGCCGCGTTGTTGTCGGCCGCGTTGTTGTCGGCCGCGTTGTTGCCGGCGGTTGTTGCCGGTGCGTTGTTGCCGGCCGCGTTGTTGCCGGCCGCGTTGTTGCCGGCGGCGTTGTTGCCGGTGGCGTTGTTGCCGGCGGCGTTGTTGCCGGCGGCGTTGTTGGTGGTGGCCTTGTTGTCGCCGCGTTGTTGCCGGTGGCGTTGTTGTCGGCGGCGTTGTTGCCGGTGGCGTTGTTGCCGGTGGCGTTGTTGTCGGCCGCGTTGTTGCCGGTGGCGTGTTGTCGGCCGCGTTGTTGTCGGCCGCGTTGTTGCCGGCGGCGTTGTTGCCGGCCGCGTTGTTGCCGGTGGCGTTGTTGCCGGGTGGCGTTGTTGCCGGCCGCGTTGTTGCCGGCGGGTTGTTGCCGGGGTTTTGCCGGGGCGTTGTTGCCGGTGGAGTTGTTGCCGGTGGCGTTGTTGTCGGAGTTGTTGCCGGTGGCGTTGTTGTCGGCCGCGTTGTTGCGGTGGCGTTGTTGTCGGCCGCGTTGTTGTCGGCCGAGTTGTTGTCGGCCGCGTTGTTGCGGCGGCTTGTTGCCGGCCGCGTTGTTGCCGGCGGCGTTGTTGCCGGCGGCGTTGTTGCCGGTGGCGTTGTTGCCGGTGGCGTTGTTGTCGGACGCGTTGTTTGCCGGTGCGTTGTTGTCGGCCGCGTTGTTGCCGTGGCGTTGTTGTCGGTGGCGTTGTTGCCGGTGGCGTTGTTGCCGGCCGCGTTGTTGCCGGCGGCGTTGTTGCCGGTGGCGTTGTTGCCGGTGGACGTTGGTTGCCGGCGGCGTTGTTGCCGGCGGCGTTGTTGGTGGTAGGCCTTGTTGTCGGCCGCGTTGTTTGCCGGTGGCGTTTGTTGGTGGTGGCGTTGTTGCCGGCGGCGTTGTTGCCGGTGGCGTTGTTGAAGGTGGAGTTGTTGAAGGTGGAGTTGTTGAAGGTGGAGTTGTTGTAGCAATACAAGCTGGAATGTCTGTAAAAAGGAGAGAGAGGAGTCACTGCTGAATACAACAATAACAGAGAGTGAACTTAAGAAGATACTAGATTTTATTCTAAGGACTGTACAATGAATGTAGCAAAAACAATAAGCAATATTTATATAATCATGATGCCTATAGACATTCTGTAAAAAGAAAAGAAAACAATACTGAAGCTCATCAGTGGAAGCCATCTTTAACTTTGATAAGAGTGTATTTTATCTCTGTCACAGCAATTGTATAACCTGCAAAATAAATCTTGAAGAAGATGGAGAGAAAGTCTGTTACCATAAATGAACAAAAGTTTACAAGAGAGTTGGGTCATTTACATAATATGTTCATATGTGTTTTATTAACATGATATCCATACTTACTTGTATATCATGACATTTCTAGTTTGGCTTTTTTTTATATTACATTTGAGTAAAATAGAAAATGCAGGCCAGAATGCAGTGATTACTGCAGACCAACTTACTGTTTTGACCAGAAGGCTGGCAGTATTGTCCATCAGGAGGAATGGCATTGATGCATCCACATGTGTCACCAGTGATGTTGTCACAGGATGTATACTGTAAACACTGGTCACATGACCAACGATACTGATCCTCACATCTGCACTGGTAACCAGCACTGCTCGGAGAGCAAACTTGAGACCAAACAAAAACACAATTCATTTTACACATGTAATGACTTTTTCCAACTGTCATATTCATAAAGTGTGTTTTACAACTTTTAGATTCAAACTTTGGGTTGACAACACCAACACATATTTCACATATTTACATCATGTAGACCAATGTAAAATAAGCTTTTATCTGTACCTGTAGAAATGTTTACATCAAGGATTTGTGCATTGTTGAGGATAACGGGGTAACGGATGCTTCTCAGAATGGTACTCAGTTGATTTATTAGAGTGACATCTGTGGTGTTCAACTCAACCACAATGATGTATTCAAAGAGAATAGGAGGAGCTGCAGGGAGAGCATTTCAAAGGGAGTATACAGAAGATGCCTCACTTAAAATGAATATTGTAATGTTGTTTTTTCTAAATGAAATATTGTCCTTTAATTCTTACTTGTTGGTGATGTAGTTGTTGTTGTTGTTGTTGTTTGTTGGAAAAGTTGTGGTGATGGAGTTGTTCTAAGAAGAGTTGTTGGTGATGGAGTTGTTGGTGATGGGGTTGTTGTAAGAAGAGTTTGTTAGTGTTGGAGTTGTTGAAGGAAGAGTTGTTGTGGCGAGTTGTTGAAGGAGGAGTTGTTGGTGGAGGAGTTGTTGAAGGTGGAGTTGTTGGTGGTGGAGTTGTTGGTGGTGGAGTTGTTGAAGGTGGAGTTGTTGAAGGTGGAGTTGTTGGTGGTGGAGTTGTTGAAGGTGAGTTGTTTGAAGGTGGAGTTGTTGAAGGTGGAGTGTTGAAGGAGGAGTTGTTGAATGGGAGTTGTTGAAGGTGGAGGTTGTTGAAGGTGGAGTTGTTGAAGGAGGAGTGTTGAAGGAGGAGTTGTTTGAAGGTGGCGTTGTTGAAGGTGGAGTTGTTGCAAGGTGGAGTGTTGAAGGTGGAGTTGTTGAAGGTGGAGTTGTTGAAGGGAGGAGTTGTTGGAAGGTGGAGTTGTTGAAGGTGGATGTTTGTAGCAATACAAGCTGGAATGTCTGTAAAAAGGAAGAGAGAGGAGTCACTGCTGAATAGAACAATAACAGAGAGTGAAACTTAAGAAGATACTAGATTTTATTCTAGGACTGTACAATGAATGTAGCAAAAACAATAAGCAATATTTATATAATCATGATGCCTATAGACATTCTGTAAAAAGAAAAGAAAACAATACTGAAGTTCATCAGTGGAAGCCATCTTTAACTTTGATAAGAGTGTATTTTATCTCTGTCACAGCAATTGTATAACCTGCAAAATAAATCTTGAAGAAGATGGAGAGAAAGTCTGTTACCATAAATCAGGGGTCGGCAACCCCTGGCACGCGTGCCACCATTGGCATGCGGCACCGTAACCAGTGGCACACTAGGAATAAGTGGAATAAGTGTGCAAAATATGAAAAAATTATTTTCGGATCCTGAACGAGACCGCCGCCAGCGCGCGTCTCCCCGTTACCTGCAGAAGGAAGCCATGCACGCAACGCAGCCCCGCTCTCTTTAACTCCAGGCGACTTTCTGCCGCTTTCCTCCGTGGTGCAGTGCTGATCATTTCACCACGGAGGAAAGCACTTCACAAATTGCAGTACCCATAAGGAGCTGTACAAATGCCCCAGTTTTTGCGTGGCTGTGTCTTTAGTTGAAAGCCCAGTGGCGATCTGCTCATCTCTCATCGAAATAATATGCTACACTGGGGCGGACTGGCCATCTGTGTGTTCTGGAGAATCACAGAACGGACGATCGTCCTTATTATTATGCAGTTTAAACCAATTATTTAAATGTGTTTGTTAAATTCGGCATCATGTAAGTTGCGCTGACAGGTCCACACACTGCTTCCCCGCAGCGAGGCTCCCCCCGCCCTCCTGTTGAGAGTTCACAAGCGTCGAGCTCCGCACCCCCCCCCCCCCTTCCCCCGTTGATAATTCACGATCGTCGGCACGCTGATAACGAATTTTTTTTGTAATGGTACTTCATATCAAAAAGGTTGCCGACCCCTGCCATAAATGAACAAAAGTTTACAAGAGAGTTGGGTCATTTACATAATATGTTCATATGTGTTTTATTAACATGATATCCATACTTACTTGTATATCATGACATTTATAGTTTGACTTTTTTTATATTACATTTGAGTAAAATAGAAAATGCAGGCCAGAATGCAGTGATTACTGCAGACCAACTTACTGTTTTGACCAGAAGGCTGGCAGTATTGTCCATCAGGAGGAATGGCATTGATGCATCCACATGTGTCACCAGTGATGTTGTCACAGGATGTATACTGTAAACACTGGTCACATGACCAACGATACTGATCCTCACATCTGCACTGGTAACCAGCACTGCTCGGAGAGCAAACTTGAGACCAAACAAAAACACAATTCATTTTACACATGTAATGACTTTTTCCAACTGTCATATTCATAAAGTGTGTTTTACAACTTTTAGATTCAAACTTTGGGTTGACAACACCAACACATATTTCACATATTTACATCATGTAGACCAATGTAAAATAAGCTTTTATCTGTACCTGTAGAAATGTTTACATCAAGGATTTGTGCGTTGTTGAGGATAACGGGGTAACGGATGCTTCTCAGAATGGTACTCAGTTGATTTATTAGAGTGACATCTGTGGTGTTCAACTCAACCACAATGATGTATTCAAAGAGAATAGGAGGAGCTGCAGGGAGAGCATTTCAAAGGGAGTATACAGAAGATGCCTCACTTAAAATGAATATTGTAATGTTGTTTTTTCTAAATGAAATATTGTCCTTTAATTCTTACTTGTTGGTGATGTAGTTGTTGTTGTTGTTGTTGTTGTTGGAAGAGTTGTTGGTGATGGAGTTGTTCTAAGAAGAGTTGTTGGTGATGGAGTTGTTGGTGATGGGGTTGTTGTAAGAAGAGTTGTTAGTGTTGGAGTTGTTGAAGGAAGAGTTGTTGGTGGCGGAGTTGTTGAAGGAGTAGTTGTTGGTGGAGGAGTTGTTGAAGGTGGAGTTGTTGGTGGTGGAGTTGTTGAAGGTGGAGTTGTTGGTGGTGGAGTTTGTTGAAGGTGGAGTTGTTGGTGTTGGAGTTGTTGAAGGGTGGAGTTGTTGAAGGTGGAGTTGTTGAAGGTGGAGTTGTTGAAGGAGGAGTTGTTGAATGTGGAGTTGTTGAAGGTGGAGTTGTTGAAGGTGGAGTTGTTGAAGGAGGAGTTGTTGAAGGTGGAGTTGTTGAAGGTGGAGTTGTTGTAGCAATACAAGCTGGAATGTCTGTAAAAAGGAAGAGAGAGGAGTCACTGCTGAATAGAACAATAACAGAGAGTGAAACTTAAGAGATACTAGATTTTATTCTAGGACTGTACAATGAAGTGTAGCAAAAACAATAAGCAATATTTATATAATCATGATGCCTATAGACATTCTGTAAAAAGAAAGAAAACATACTGAAGTTCATCAGTGGAAGCCATCTTTAACTTTGATAAGAGTGTATTTATCTCTGTCACAGCAATTGTATAACCTGCAAAATAAATCTTGAAGAAGATGGAGAGAAAGTCTGTTACCATAAATCAGGGGTCGGCAACCCCTGGCAACGCGTGCCACCATTGGCATGCGGCACCGTAACCAGTGGCACACTAGGAATAAGTGGAATAAGTGTGCAAAATATGAAAAAATTATTTTCGGATCCTGAACGAGACCGCCGCCAGCGCGCGTCTCCCCGTTACCTGCAGAAGGAAGCCATGCACGCAACGCAGCCCCGCTCTCTTTAACTCCAGGCGACTTTCTGCCGCTTTCCTCCGTGGTGCAGTGCTGATCATTTCACCACGGAGGAAAGCACTTCACAAATTGCAGTACCCATAGGAGCTGTACAAATGCCCCAGTTTTTGCGTGGCTGTGTCTTTAGTTGAAAGCCCAGTGGCGATCTGCTCATCTCTCATCGAAATAATATGCTACACTGGGGCGGACTGGCCATCTGTGTGTTCTGGAGAATCACAGAACGGACGATCGTCCTTATTATTATGCAGTTTAAAACCAATTATTTAAATGTGTTTGTTAAATTCGGCATCATGTAAGTTGCGCTGACAGGTCCACACACTGCTTCCCCGCAGCGAGGCTCCCCCCGCCCTCCTGTTGAGAGTTCACAAGCGTCGAGCTCCGCACCCCCCCCCCCCCTTCCCCCGTTGATAATTCACGATCGTCGGCACGCTGATAACGATTTTTTTTTGTAATGGTACTTCATATCAAAAAGGTTGCCGACCCCTGCCATAAATGAACAAAAGTTTACAAGAGAGTTGGGTCATTTACATAATATGTTCATATGTGTTTTATTAACATGATATCCATACTTACTTGTATATCATGACATTTCTAGTTTGACTTTTTTTTATATTACATTTGAGTAAAATAGAAAATGCAGGCCAGAATGCAGTGATTACTGCAGACCAACTTACTGTTTTGACCAGAAGGCTGGCAGTATTGTCCATCAGGAGGAATGGCATTGATGCATCCACATGTGTCCCCAGTGATGTTGTCACAGGATGTATACTGTAAACACTGGTCACATGACCAACGATACTGATCCTCACATCTGCACTGGTAACCAGCACTGCTCGGAGAGCAAACTGGAGACCAAACAAAAACACAATTCATTTTACACATGTAATGACTTTTTCCAACTGTCATATTCATAAAGTGTGTTTTACAACTTTTAGATTCAAACTTTGGGTTGACAACACCAACACATATTTCACATATTTACATCATGTAAACCAATGTAAAATAAGCTTTTATCTGTACCTGTAGAAATGTTTACATCAAGGATTTGTGCGTTGTTGAGGATAACGGGGTAACGGATGCTTCTCAGAATGGTACTCAGTTGATTTATTAGAGTGACATCTGTGGTGTTCAACTCAACCAAAATGATGTATTCAAAGAGAATAGGAGGAGCTGCAGGGAGAGCATTTCAAAGGGAGTATACAGAAGATGCCTCACTTAAAATGAATATTGTAATGTTGTTTTTTCTAAATGAAATATTGTCCTTTAAGTCTTACTTGTTGGTGATGTAGTTGTTGTTGTTGTTGGAAGAGTTGTTGGTGATGGAGTTGTTGAAGGAAGAGTTGTTGGTGATGGAGTTGTTGAAGGAAGAGTTGTTGAAGGAAGAGTTGTTGGTGATGGAGTTGTTGAAGGAAGAGTTGTTGGTGATGGAGTTGTTGGTGATGGAGTTGTTGTAGGAAGAGTTGTTTGATGGATGTTGTTGTAGGAAGTTGTTGGTGCTGGAGTTGTTGTTGGTGATGGAGTTGTTGTGTAGGTGTTGTGTTGGTGCTGTGTTGTTGTGGAAGAGTTTGTTGGTGATGGAGTTGTTGTAGGAAGAGTTGTTGGTGATGGAGTTGTTGGTGATGGAGTTGTTGTAGGAAGAGTTGTTGGTGATGGAGTTGTTGTAGGAAGAGTTGTTGGTGATGATTTTGTAAGACGACAAAGGGTAAAGTCTGTAAGAAGTAAAGAGAGAGGAGTTCTTAGTTGATTGCTTCTGTATATGATAAGATGCATATTTTAAGAACTAGAGCTATCTGAATTGTTTGAATTCCCCATACTGTACGATTAATGTGACCCAAAGTGAATTTTCATATTAGTTTGAGAAAAAAGTTGAATATCATAATTGGGAACAAAAATCACTTTTGGTCATCATAAGTGACCCTAATCCTTTTTTACGTACATTTGAGTTAAAAACAATAAAATACAATTATAGATTCTCTACAACATATGGCAGTGTTTCCAAAGTTGTCCTTCTGACTCAGGCCAGCTCCTGTCTTTCGACAACCCAAAAGCAAGCAATTACATAGTGAGACACAGGGATTGTCATGCAATTAAGGATAAAGATTTTGAAAATAAGGCACATCAAATGCTGGCAAGAATGCAGTGATTACTGCAGACCAACTTACTGTTTTGACCAGAAGGCTGGCAGTATTGTCCATCAGGAGGAATGGCATTGATGCATCCACATGTGTCACCAGTGATGTTGTCACAGGATGTATACTGTAAACACTGGTCACATGACCAACGATACTGATCCTCACATCTGCACTGGTAACCAGCACTGCTCGGAGAGCAAACTTGAGACCAAACAAAAACACAATTCATTTTACACATGTAATGACTTTTTCCAACTGTCATATTCATAAAGTGTGTTTTACAACTTTTAGATTCAAACTTTGGGTTGACAACACCAACACATATTTCACATATTTACATCATGTAGACCAATGTAAAATAAGCTTTTATCTGTACCTGTAGAAATGTTTACATCAAGGATTTGTGCGTTGTTGAGGATAACGGGGTAACGGATGCTTCTCAGAATGGTACTCAGTTGATTTATTAGAGTGACATCTGTGGTGTTCAACTCAACCACAATGATGTATTCAAAGAGAATAGGAGGAGCTGCAGGGAGAGCATTTTAAAGAAAAACAAATACAGTTGATGTCTCACTTGTAAATAATATTATCATTTGGTTTTTGTTTTATAAAATACTGTCCTTTAAGTCTTACTTGTTGGTGATGGAGTTGTAAGAAGAGTTGTTGGTGATGGAGTTGTAAGAAGAGTTGTTGGTGATGGAGTTGTAAGAAGAGTTGTTGGTGATGGAGTTGTTGGTGATGGAGTTGTTGTAGGAAGAGTTGTTGGTGATGGAGTTGTTGTAGGAAGAGTTGTTGGTGATGGAGTTGTTGTTGGTGATGGAGTTGTTGTAGGAAGAGTTGTTGGTGATGGAGTTGTTGTAGGAAGAGTTGTTGAAGGAAGAGTTGTTGGTGATGGAGTTGTTGAAGGAAGAGTTGTTGGTGATGGAGTTGTTGGTGATGGAGTTTGTTGTAGGAAGTTGTTGGTGATGGAGTTGTTTGTAGGAAGAGTTGTTGGTGATTTAGTTTTTATGGAGTTGTTGTAAAGAGTTGTGATGGAGTTTTGTAGGAAGAGTTGTTATATTTGTTGTTAGTTGTTGTATGGAGTTTTGGTGATGGAGTTGTTGTAAGAGTTGTTGGTGATGGAGTTGTTGTAGGAAGAGTTGTTGGTGATGGAGTTGTTGTAAGACGACAAAGGGTAAAGTCTGTAAGAAGTAAAAGAGAGAGGAGTTCTTAGTTGATTGCTTCTGTATATGATAAGATGCATATTTTAAGAACTAGAGCTATCTGAATTGTTTGAATTCCCCATACTGTACGATTAATGTGACCCAAAGTGAATTTTCATATTAGTTTGAGAAAAAAGTTGAATATCATAATTGGGAACAAAAATCACTTTTGGTCATCATAAGTGACCCTAATCCTTTTTTACGTACATTTGAGTTAAAAACAATAAAATACAATTATAGATTCTCTACAACATATGGCAGTGTTTCCAAAGTTGTCCTTCTGACTCAGGCCAGCTCCTGTCTTTCGACAAACCCAAAAGCAAGCAATTACATAGTGAGACACAGGGATTGTCATGCAATTAAGGATAAAGATTTTGAAAATAAGGCACATCAAATGCTGGCAAGAATGCAGTGATTACTGCAGACCAACTTACTGTTTTGACCAGAAGGCTGGCAGTATTGTCCATCAGGAGGAATGGCATTGATGCATCCACATGTGTCACCAGTGATGTTGTCACAGGATGTATACTGTAAACACTGGTCACATGACCAACGATACTGATCCTCACATCTGCACTGGTAACCAGCACTGCTCGGAGAGCAAACTTGAGACCAAACAAAAACACAATTCATTTTACACATGTAATGACTTTTTCCAACTGTCATATTCATAAAGTGTGTTTTACAACTTTTAGATTCAAACTTTGGGTTGACAACACCAACACATATTTCACATATTTACATCATGTAGACCAATGTAAAATAAGCTTTTATCTGTACCTGTAGAAATGTTTACATCAAGGATTTGTGCGTTGTTGAGGATAACGGGGTAACGGATGCTTCTCAGAATGGTACTCAGTTGATTTATTAGAGTGACATCTGTGGTGTTCAACTCAACCACAATGATGTATTCAAAGAGAATAGGAGGAGCTGCAGGGAGAGCATTTTAAAGAAAAACAAATACAGTTGATGTCTCACTTGTAAATAATATTATCATTTGGTTTTTGTTTTATAAAATACTGTCCTTTAAGTCTTACTTGTTGGTGATGGAGTTGTAAGAAGAGTTGTTGGTGATGGAGTTGTAAGAAGAGTTGTTGGTGATGGAGTTGTAAGAAGAGTTGTTGGTGATGGAGTTGTTATAAGAGGACAAGCTGTAACATCTGTAAGAAGTCAAAGAGAGGAGTTCCTTGGTAATTGCTTCTCTTTGTTATACGATGCATATTTTAAGAGCTTGAAAAAGGGCTATCAGAATATAAAAAGATGATATACTGTACAATAAATGTGACCAAAATAATTAGTGATAATGATATCATGATACCAATAGACATTTAAAAACAGAAATATAACAATATTAAGCTTTAGTGGAATCTATCTTTACATTTGATTATTGTGCGTTTTATCTGTTTTACTACTAATGAAAATAGATATACTAGAAAGATAAAGAAAAGTCTGTTCCCATAACCAAAGTGAAAAAGAAAAATGATGGATTGTTTACATGACATTATCATTTGTGTTTATTATATAACCAGTACATTTGAATATCACTCACTTCATTTTCTGGATATAACAATTTAAATGAATGGAGTCCTCTTACATTCGAAGAGGACTAGGGCCACAAATGAATTACATTTTTTAGATCTGACCAAAACTGCATTTAATAATATATAAGAATAGTGACTTTAATCGCAGTGATGTTGTCACAGGATGTATACTTTAAACACTGGTCACATGACCAACGATACTGATCCTCACATCTGCACTGAGGACAAGCTGTTAAATCTGTCACATGGGAGAGAAAGTGGAGTTGCTGCTGAGTAGAAACAACTATAAAGGGTGAGACTAATAAGATAGTTACTACTGTATATTGTCACACGCACATTTTAAAAGCTTGAATTAGGGCTGTCACAACTTTCACAATTAAAAAAAAGAAAAAGAATGCTGAATTATTTACATCATATTATAATGTGGTTTATTAACATGATATACATACTTACTTATATGTCGTGACATCGCTAGTTTGAACAAAACTTACTATATATTTCTGAATATTATATTTAAAAGTCATCTTACATTTTTACATCTTACTATTGTGGTTTTCCCTTTCCTGTATTGTGTTCTATAGGTTTGTGTGCATGTAAATGGCCTGCAAAGGCTAAAATCCCTGTGTTCCCTCCAGAAGGAGTCTCTTCCCACACACTCCCTCCCTACCTGAAACGCCTCCATTGGACTCCTTTGTTTGCTTCAGTAACATAGTGACATCACTATGTAACACTTGTGCTTCTATAGGCTAGCGTTCTTATACATTGTCCGTAAAAGGCTAAGGGGCGGGACATTTCCGACACATCTCTAAGCGCCTGACCAATCACAAAGACGACCAGCTAACCAATCAGAGCAGACTGGGCTCTGGTTTCAGACAGAGGGTGAAAAGAGGTGCTGCAGCACAGGCAGTATGAGAAAAATAAAGAGCTTTTTGAACATTAAAGCATGGAGACATGTCACAGGAGAGGCAGAAAATAGAAATATGATCCTAAAAGTAAACAAACCTGAAAACCAACTTACTGTATTGATCAGCAGGCTGGCAGTATTGTCCATCAGGAGGAATGGCATTGATGCATCCACATGTGTTGCTTGTATTACCATCACATTTCCCATAGGTGTCACACTTATCACACGGCCAAAGATAGTCATTTTCACAGCGGCACTGAAACCCAGTGTTATCTTGGCTGCAAACTTTAAAGAGAATAACATATTTTCTCTTGTGAAAAAGGCAGAAGTTTGAAATAGATATTAAAAAAGGATATCATGCATTTGTTCTTACCTGTGGTGATATTGGCATCTAATATGTTAACTGAGGAGCTGATCTGGACAGGAAAAGGAAGACTGTTCAGGACGTTTCTCAGCTGATCCGCATCGCTGGTATTCACCTCGATAATAATCTGGTATTCATAAAATACTAAAGGTACTGTAGAAAAAGAGAGTCGAATTAGAGACAATTATTTGCAAGTAATTTGTTCCAAATCTAGGTCATGTCATGACATGACTCAGGCAAAATTGCTGAGTGAAGATTGTGAAATTCAATTATGGTCAAGAATAGATATTCATATTTCTCGCATCCTCATTCTTTTCATCTTGTCATATTGTTTGATATTTTCTGTTTGCTCATTTAGATTTGCTCATGTAAATGTAATACGAGGTCACCTTGAAAGGACACAAATACTTTTTTTAAATAACCAAATACAGATTACAGTGCCGAAAAAAATAACAGTAAATATTATATCCATATGTGTGATGTTACTTTAAATGTAAAAGTGTATCACCTGTCTGTGGCACGCAGTATTGTCCATTGGTAGGAATACTGTTGATACACCCACACGTGTTGTCAATGATGTCATCACAGGCTCCATATGTATTACAGTTGCTTAATGACCACACATACTGTTCCTCACATCTGCACTGGAAGTTTGTACCATTTGGGTAACAAACTACATAAAAACAAACAATTAAACAGACATTATAATCAGTTATAATGCTTTGTAGCTTACCACAACTCAAAGTTCCTCTGCCTTACATGTCAAGATGTATCCATTCACACACATTTATAAACTGATAGCAGGGTTAACAAGTTGACAAACTGGACTCATGAGGATCTATCTCATGCTTATTTCCACACTTTCTGCTGTGCCTTGGGAGATACTTTGCTATGGTATCTTTGCCCAATGACACTCCAACGCAGACTGAAGGAGCAGGACCATTGATCTTCGGATTAGTTGACGACCAACTTTACATCCTGAGCCACAGCCAACCACTTAAATGAATAACTGCCTTCTGTGTTGTGCATGGCTCCAAATTGTTGCCAAGCGATGCATTCCAAGTTGAAATTATTATATCAGATGACAGCTGTATGTAGCGGCACAAGCCAGCACGGAAGGTAACCATACTGGCTGTGTTCACTGCAAGGCTCTGTGCCCAACCACGTGGTGAGAAAAGAGCAGATTTACTTCCCCTGCTAGCCTAGTACAGCTGGCATCTGATTGGTTGCGAAGGTCAGCGTTAAACAAGGTCGAAGTTGAAATTATTTGACCTTTGAACGCCGTGCTTGGTGACAATTTTGAGTGATGTGCGACGCCAATAGAAGCGCTTCCGCCTAGTCGGGCAGCACTGCTCTCTCCAAAAGATACACAACTGCAACGTGAGTGCAGAGCCGTTTTGACGTGTATCATGTGAATGCAGCTTAATGGTCAGAAAGATGTCCCATTGGACCAATATGTCCAACAGCACATTACCCCCAAAAAACAACCACCTATTGTTTGAAGGCCCCTTCGCTCCAAAGATAAACCCTCCCTGCGCAACAAACAGAAGCAAATAGATTATTGTTATGCAGACTGATGGACCTTCATGATATTTTTCCTGTTGGGAAAGGCATGACCTGCTCTCCTCTACCCTTTGCCATAGTAAACTTGCCAACATAAAAACACTTTCGGCAGGCACAATCTGATTACACCATTCTGCCTAATAATTAGCCATGTACTTCTGCTCCTTGGACTGGGACTAGGTGTTTGGTTTCTAGGTGCTGGATGAATAGGATTTAGGTCCAATGGGACATATTTTAGATTATATTGTGTTGAGAAGTAATGGTCTGTTCAAACATGCATTACTCTGGACCAGAGGTTGCGGTAGACTTTTTCGCTGCCCGTCATTTTGACGGACAGGATCGTACAATTTCCGTCAAAATCCATTATTCCCCGTCGGTCTGTACACCTCGCGGGAGCGCGCCACAGCGTAAAGCACTGCGGCACACAATTCAAGATAAAGATACCCTTATTACTTATCGTAGCTGCACATACAATATAGCCGATTAAAGCTGAGACTCCACTGATTATTTAAGTATAGTATCATCACTGAGCGATCCGAACTTGCGACAGGGGAAGCAAACACAGACATCACAACACGTACCTTTACGGAGCTTTTACGGCAGATCGTCTCACCGTAGCTGTCAATTAGGTCAAAAGACGCGTTCAATGGCATTAAAACGAAAAAAAAAGTGGGGTTTTTTGGCAAAATCTCTCTAAAAAGGTCAAATTTCACTTGTTTTGCATCAATCTTGATACAGGGTACTTATTATATGTTGTACTTTGGATTCCTAAAGCTTTTAGTCTACTAACCCATCATCCAAGGGTAGTTTTCACTATAAGTAAAAAATAATATTTGGACGGACACTATAATTTACAGTTTTTTACTATGTAAAATCTGAATTTTCTTTAAAATAAAAAACATCTATATTGATTCTGACTTTTCTACATCCAACTCACAGGTTTATCATTACTTTGAGAATAAAGATTATTAATTTAACCCTTTTAGAAGGGAAGATATGGTCATTTGTTCTGGGAATGTCATTTTCGAGCCTGAGACCTGAAAAACAGGCTCAGGGCTTAAGAGGTTAAAGGGGACCTATCATGCAAAATGCACTTTTGTACGTCTTTATACATGAATATGTGTCCCCGGTGTTCCAGGGAACTCACCAAGTGTCAGAAAACACAACCCTCTCTATTTTCCTCCATACCCAAATCTCTAAAAAAGGGGCTGCAACGGAGCTGATAAAAACTGATCCAGATTTGAACACTGTCCTGACGTCAGGACGGTGGCGCTACGGCTATTGGGCCAACTCCACCAATCAGGAGGAGACAGCCACAGCCATTGCCGTTCGAAAGCGCTGGAGACGCTGTAGTACATATGCCAGGCCTGTAAGTGGCGCTGTAGTCTGCCACAAAAGCAGCGAAGAATACTTCCCGCCCATAGTTACCATGGTTACCCTTTTGTTTATTCTCCGCTGTGGCTTTCTTTCTCCCTCCCCGAGGCAAGCGCTTGCTCCCGCTGCAATGCAATCCCTCCCCGTCGAGGCAAGCACTGTAATTCTCTCCGGTTAGTCCACCAGCAGATGACAAACACCCACCTCTCCGCCTCTTCCAAGGAACGAGGGGACCGTGCGGCAGAGTTTCAGTTTCAGTTTGTTTCGCCGGTCAAGATGTCCGTTAAAGTTTAAATCTTCCGGACAAAATGGTCTTGCCGGTCAAAGGTCTTCTTTGTTATTTATTGAGCTTTAAAACAAATGAATAACAACTCTATATAATAAAACACGAGGACGGAGATCTCTTTTTCTCCCCCTCTTCTGACAGCCCAGCAGCTGATCAGAGCACGGCTCACCTCTCCTGCAGGGGGGCGTGGTCAGCAGAATCAGACCCGTAGACAGCAAACAGCACATAGAGCGAAATGAGGCATGGCTAAAATGCATGATCTGTTTGGTATTTTGTAAACAGAAACGTATAAATATACCTTATATAGGTATGGCCCTACAATATATCATTTAAATATAGCATGATAGGTTTCCTTTAAATAACTCAGACGAAGCTCATGTCTGAGGTCGGAAGGTAAACAGACGCCTCATATACAGCAGGTGGGTCGTGGCAGTATACGCGGGAGATTTTTCTTCTTCTTCTTCTCTCGGTTTTTTGGCGGATTGCAACTTTAAGGTGCATACCGCCACCTACTGTACTCGCCGTGAAGTTGTTTGCAGCCTGCCAGTAAACCCAAAGCAGAAGAAGAAGAAGTGACGTCAGCGGCTTCATTTGCCTAATCCACCCCCAGGAACTCATTTTGGTGTGAACGCGATCTGCTTTAGTTCATGAGAACTAAAAGAGTTCTCATGAACTATTGTGGGGAAAGTACTTGGTGTGAACGCGCCTAATGAGAAGGGAAAGTCCCAATTTTAGAGGACGAATGTATAATATAAAATAAAGTGTGTTTAAACAAAAATAGTTTAGTGATATGAAGGTCAAGAGAGCATATTCTCGCATTGCACTTTGTCCACAGTTAATAAGTGAGCCATTACTCCGTAAACACTTGAAAGAAAATAGAATTGATTGAATTGAATGTATCACATGGTCAAATGTGGGAAAAATGACACAGTTCACTTTAATACCCAGGCGCCCTTTGTCTTGTCTAACAACATTTTCCCCCCATGCTTTTACCACCATGCTTACCTGTGGTGATGGTAATGTGTGTGACGTTCACAGTTGGACCCAAGGCTAGGGAAAAGCCACCGGCATCCAGGATGCTTCTAAGGACGTCCACGGTCCCAATATCAGTAAAATTCAGCTCAACATCCACATCGTACTCAACCTGAGCCAGAAGCCCTGTAGTAAAAAACAACATGATTTAGGGTCTCTTTTGGTTAAAGGACATATCAATGTAGAGAAATCACTCAAATTAAGCTGTAGTAATTTAAAGTAATACGTAAAGGTAGGGTAGGTAAGTTTGAGAAACCGGCTCGAGATACACTTTTTGTTATATTCCATGGAATGCTCTTAACATCCCGATAGCAATGAATATCTTAAGTGCTTTGACAAAAAATCCATAAAAAAATGTCATCTGTGGAAGCCTTAGTACTGTAAAAAGCACGACCAATCATTTTAGCCGGCCCGGCTAAAATAACTGGATGGCCTACCTGCCTGTCAGCCTTCCATCTGTGCACAAATTTATATCGTGCCCTCATTGGTCATGTGCGCGTTTGTGTGTGTTGGAGGAGGGGCTCTATAAGGAAGTGGCAGATTTTCTCCGGTTGTGTATTTTCAAATTCTAGCGATCTCGAGCCGGTTTCTCAAACTTACCTACCCTACCTTTAAGTGTTTTATCTTAGAGCTAATGGTCTATTAATGATCACTCTCTAAATATAAAATAACTTTACTGAGCAGTTAACCCAGGGATGGGCAAACTTTTTGGCTCGGGGGCCACTATGAGTTTTAACATTTGACAGACGGGGCCGGGCCAGTAGCAGATCGGTAACAAAATATTTAGCTGTCCACTCCTCATTATACACTCGGCAAAGGTAAATTGTGTCTAGAGTGCGCCATCTAGTGGGATCAACTGAAATGCCGGGTATTGCAGGAAAAAGGCAAAATGAATGCGGTCTTTACTATCATTTGGACAATTTTGTACCAATATTCGGTGGGCCGGATTCAAAAGCCCAACGGGCCGTAGTTTGCCCATGCCTGAGTTAACAGAGCCAGCCAGCTAACCAATCAGAGCAGACTGGGCTCTGGTTTCAGACAGAGGGTGAAAAGAGGTGCTGCAGCACAGGCAGTATGAGAAAAATAAAGAGCTTTTTGAACATTAACCTGTTAAGCCCGAGAGACCCCGGTACCGGGGCACTGCCGCAACATCTTGCAGGAAACAGTGTCTGAGGGCATGTTCATTTAATAAAACTATGAATGTTTTATATCCATGTAACGGGAAGAAACTCATCTAACTGATCATTTTTTTTTTTTTTTAAAAGAAAACCCACAATGCTAACACTGAGCCTCTGAATTAGCATGAGCGAAAAATGCACCTTACTGCACCAAAAATCACTCACAAAACCTTATTATTTATCTTTTCACCACATCCAACACATCGATTCACATCGTGAGGTGACACATAATCTATTGACACCGACATTACCACTGAATTATACGTATTTGCGACGTTATAAGCAAAAACGGACATCAAAACAGGTGACGCTAGGTAGCTAAAAATGCTAACATTTTTACCTTGGCTCTGTAGTCTCTCCAAAGTGGTCTTCAATGGCATTAAAACGATAAAAACGCTGCTGAAGTTAATCCATAGGTTAATCTAATGTGTCTGTGTCCCTTTGAAATGATTTCTGATAATCCATAAACATTAAAGGGCCCATGTCATGGCCATTTCCACTGATCATAATTACATTGTTGAGGTATACTAAAATAGATTTATACTGTGCAATTTTCCAAACTCACATTGGTTTCGCATACAGCATCTCTGTAAAGTATGTGTATTCAGCAGTATTCACTCTCTCCACTAAACGACTCATTGGAGCTCTTGCCCCCCCCTCCCTGTGAGCCTAGTGTGCTCCGATTGGTCAGCTCGGCCACTCTGTTCTGATTAGTCAACCACCAGAGAGGCTCCGCCCATGTCTAACAGTGCTTTTTTCGGCTCGCTCTCGGAACATCAGTCTTATAATGGCGTCGGTACAGCCGTATATATATTATACGCTAACTAACCGAACTGTACCTACAAATGTTGTTATAGAAGAGTAAGTTATTTTTACCTGTAATAAACTACTACTGTTTGATGAGAAATCAAATCATGGTTTGCTATATATGAATGATATGTTATAGGAGCAAATAATTCAGGGAAGAAAGGATAGGCCTACTAAGTATTTCCATCAAACTTTATTTTTAGAAATGTACAAAATGAACATGCGTAAATATACATATATACACTGTATATCATCCATTCCTCCCCTTATAGGCGTTTTCGGCATCTTGCCTATCGCAGCTTTGTAAGCGGCTGCCGGGGCTTTTTAGGACGAGGCATCAGAGTGGGTCATCCCGTGTGTGTGTTACGCCAGGAGTTTCCTGATCTGGCTGGACGAAATCAAATGCAAATCACAAAATATTAGAGAAACTTAGTTGTTTTAGATTTGTTAGTAGTAGTTGTGGTAGGAGTGTGGATCTATCTAATCAACACAGTAAGCTTGCCAGCTAATATGCTAACCTAGCTTTCTTGTTTACCTTGGTAGCAAACACGATATGAACGGTAGCTCGGAGTTACGGCAACTATAATGTAGTGTAATAAAACTACTATGAACAAAAGCTAGTGGTTCATATTAGGCTAGCAATAACGTGTTTATAATTGCAATCTTATACGGGTAGTCTGCTACGTTCGGTCATTCAATGTAACTGGCATGAATAATATGCTAACCTAGCTTTCTTGTTTACCTTGGTAGCAAACACGATATGAACGGTAGCTCGGAGTTACGGCAACTATAATGTAGTGTAATAAAACTACTATGAACAAAAGCTAGTGGTTCATATTAGGCTAGCAATAACGTGTTTATAATTGCAATCTTATACGGGTAGTCTGCTACGTTCGGTCATTCATTGTAACTGGCATGAATAATATGCTAACCTAGCTTTCTTGTTTACCTTGGTAGCAAACACGATATGAACGGTAGCTCGGAGTTACGGCAACTATAATGTAGTGTAATAAAACTACTATGAACAAAAGCTAGTGGTTCATATTAGGCTAGCAATAACGTGTTTATAATTGCAATCTTATACGGGTAGTCTGCTACGTTCGGTCATTCATTGTAACTGGCATGAATACGATGTTTTCCGCTAGCCTCGTTAGCTAGCCAACTGTAATGTACTGACCGTACGGTAAATCACCCGGAGTATACTGTATGAGTATTCCGTGTGTGAATGCAGACATTCTCCTGCCATGACAAACATGTAAGGCCATCTGCTGACATTGTAGTTGATATATTTAAACGCTAGCAACGTCGTTAGCCCAGTAAGCACTGTGTCAAGTGTTTTCCCGAGCAAACCCATGTCTAGCTCCGTTGGTTAGCTCGGTAGCATACACGCTAGGAACGTCAGCTATAATGTAATTACGTTTCGCGACTGACCGTACGGTAAATCACCCGGAGTATACTATCTATGAGTATTTTGTGTGTGAATGCAGACATTCTCCTGCTATGAGATACATGTATGTAAGGCCATCTGCTGATATTAGAGTTGATATATGGAAACGCTAGCAGTCCGACACACGTTTACACATTTAAACAGTCGTGGAAGATACCTTGTTTGATAAATACACAAATAACAATGCAAACTTACAGGTTGTGTACCCTAATCTTCCCCTGCTCCAAACGGTCCAAACAAACTAGGAATAGCATCGTCCTTCAGTTTCAAATGCTGTGCATATCCGGCCTCAAACTGGGCAATGTTTTGGAAGCTTTCGTCTGTGAAATGCCGCGCACACAGTAACGTTCTTCGAACCTCTGAAGGAACAGTGTTAAACAGAAATTTCAACCACTGACTTCGTTGTGGTTCTTCCGTCGGTAGGACAAACAGCTCAGATTTCTCCTCACATTTCAGGAAACAGGTCCTTGGCATTGGCATGACTGGATCGATTGTGAACTGAACCAGAGCTTCCAACAGTAAATGTTAGGCTGGCAGAGGGTGCGGCCAGCGCCGCTGGGTGTGGCCATAGCTCTTCCGGATTGGTCCATTACCGCATGACATCATGCCGTACCCGGAACTAAATGGAAGACTCAAATGGGCAGTGACGTATCTCCAACGAGGCGTTTTGGGGAGGTATTTTCTGTGTTAGAGTTTTACTCGCTACAGGGTGTACTTTGAGGGTTTTGACTCTGCACACCGTTTACATGCATAAAAACCTTCATAACACACAAGGGGACGGGTAATAACCAGATGTCAAAGCTAGAGATAGGTTCACTCTGATTGAAAATGACATGCGCGAAGCCCCCACCTTTTCTCTTCACAACGTGTGTGTGTGGGGGACTCCCCCTTCGATTCTATTGGCTCTAACGGTCAGAAAGAGGTGTCAACCATCAAAATCGAGCAAGGGGGGCCAGAGATATGGAAAATCCACCCAAATGACCCCAGAAGTGGTTTATTTTTGCTAAATCTCTCTAAAAAGGTCAAATGTCACTTGTTTTGCATCAATCTTGATACAGGATACTTATTATATGTTGTACTTTGGATTCCTAAAGCTTTTAGTCTACTAACCCATCATCCAAGGGTGGTTTTCACTATAAGTAAAAAAGAATTTTTGGACGGACACTATAATTTACAGTTTTTTACTATGTAAAATCAGAATTTTCTTTAAAATAAAAAACATCTATATTGATTCTGACTTTTCTACATTCAACTCACAGGTTTATCATTACTTTGAGAAAAAATATTATTAATTTAACCCTTTTAGAAGGGAAGATATGGTCATTTGTTCTGGGAATGTCATTTTCGAGCCTGAGACCTGAAAAACAGGCTCAGGGCTTAACAGGTTAAAGCATGGAGACATGTCACAGTAGACACTAAATAATAATAAGAAGCTGAAAATTAGCATAACACACTGAAAAAATTAAACATTGACTTTAATTAAATATATTATGTCAACAGGTTCCACATACTGTAATTGTATTAGGTTAGTTGAATGTAATGGTATTAAGTTGAACCTATTATTTTTAATTGAAATGTAATATTATTGGTTTCAACAAACCAAATAAATGATGTGTAATTTGTTTATAAAATACATTTAAGTCAACGTTCAAAAAGATGTCAGCTCATGGCCCCTTTAAATCAGTGTTAAATGTAAGTAACATTCATTGAATTTCACTGAATTTAATTGACCCTAACTATAGCTCTTCCTTCACCAGGCTGCTGCTGGCAATTAGCAATGAAAGGAAATCAATAAGTAATGACTTGTTCACCTGATATTGCCTGGCAGGACTGTCCATCAGCTGGAATAGCATCAATACATGTACAGATGCCACTAACAATGGAATCACAGGCTCCATATGTGACACATGTGCTGTATGGCCAAGCAAAATTGTCCTCACATCTACACTGGAAGCCAGTGGCAGTCGAGGAACACACTGATGAAAGAAAAGTGATCAGTATAGCATAAAAGGTGTTTATATGTTGGTAAGAAGGTCAACATAGCTACTCAAATGACTCACCTGTTGTAAAGGTAATTTCTGAGATCTCTGTGTTGTTACCAAGTTGTATGGGAAAACTGTTCAAAGAGGACTGAAACTGCTGAATTATTGCCACATCAGAGGCATTCAATACAATATCAAGCGTGTAATTCCATTGGTTTGTAGCCACTAGAGAGATTGAAATAAATACAAACAAAATATAAATGTTGTTTTAAATCATCCACACACAATATACAAGTTCTTAATAGTTGGTATTTGGGGAACTACTTTTTTGAGTTTGATGAGATGAGTCACACCTCTCATGTTTTAAATCTCTTAAAGTAACTATCAGTTATAAAGTGTTATTATTCCAATAGTCTTTAATATTTAATAATGAGACTTACCACTCCTTTTTTCCCTGGTGTGAGGCAGAAATGATTCTTCTTCATTGTGTTCCTGAGACAACAGATAGGGTTCAGGTTCAAATAATTGCTTTGTGTGTTGAAGGCTGTGACAGGGCCGGCCCTTGGCATAGGCAGTATAGGCGAATGCTAAGGGCGCATCAATCTATGGGGGGCGCCGAAAATTGAAAAAAAAAACAGAAATTAAATAATGTATTTCATAACAACACAATTTCCCGATTTTGGATCAACAAAGTACATCTTATTATCTTATACTAACAGAACTGCGCCTATATTGCGTACAGCGCCCATAAACTAATCAAGTTGAACTGCCCCAGCCCCAGTCAAAACCAGAGGTTTATGTGAAATAGTTCTTTTTTTTAAATAATGTTTTTAGTGTGCAATTATAGGTTTTAATTTTGTATTTGTGTTAATTTAAAATAAATCAAACTCCCAAAAAACGTATACAGCTTTTATTAACATTGGAATTTACTGTGTAAGCGGCCGCAGGGGGGAGAGCTTTAGAGAGCTCTCTCCTGAAAGACTGAGAGGCTCTGATAACCTCAGCTCAGTGAGGTAAAGGCACACCTTTATATGATCATTATAGTTATAAAAAAATAAGAGAATAGATGAAAAACAGGTATAAAATACTATGACAGTAAAAAAAAGTTGTTATTAATAAACAAGAATACAGTTTAAAAGGGGAGTGATTTGTAAAATATCCATAAATAAAAAGAAAATCTGTTTTCAGTTCTGTTTCATATGGATGTTGAGAGATGTATCCATAGATCTCTTCATTTTGCTCTCAAAGTGCACCAGATTGATGCTTTTAACTTCAATATTAAAAAAAAAAAAATCTTCCCGGGGGAGCATGCCCCCGGACCCCCTAGTGGAGGTTAGGTCCACCCCCCACTTAAATCATGTTCAAATGGATAGGATACTAAATACATTTGCACACATCTTGTGTCCATATCTTTCTGTTTTGGTGGTCATGCCACAACCGTGCACGTGAATGCATGCGCAAGTCATAGTGAGTGTCTGCATTTTGGGGGGGGGGCGCCAGCTAAAATCTTGCCTAGGGCAGCAAATTGGTCAGGGCTGTGATCCCATATTTTCCGTACAGTATTGTAAACACCGTTGACCTACCGGTAAAACCTGACTTGGAGATTCAATGAAGCTCCCTGTTTCCAAAATAGTTAGTGTCAGGAGAAGGGCAAAGATGGACAAGCATGTCTTAAATATTGCCATTCCTTTTAAGAAAGTGGGACAGAAAAGAAAAAAAAACATTATATAATCATACCACCCAGCTTTACATTGTTTGTATTGTTAGATAATTACATAGATATTGAACACTGTCATAATTATACCTTGTTCTTATACCACAGAACAAATAAAGGTCAAGCACATTGTTGAGGGTTTCTTAACATTTATCTTATTACATCATTGGATTCATCTTTATAGACCTATAAAGATGCCATTCCAATCATGGCTTTGGGTTTGGCCACCATTTTAAGTAATGTGTACAAGGTATATTTAAGAAGAACTATATTTACTTGCCGAATAAAGTTTAGCTGGGAAACCAACACATGTATATGGGTGTTTGTTTGACATTTCTTTTGATCAATTATATAACTTATATTTGATGAATTTCCAAAATGTATTTGTCTGGGGGAGTGAATTTCTGGTTACTATTGGAAAAATGTGTACTGTAATTTGATTGGTGCAATATCTGTGTGGACAGGTTATTTTTGGTTTTATAAGTTAAAACGCTTTGCCCAGCTGTTCTTCTTTCTTTCTGAACATTTTGATTACAGCCTACATTTTTGTTACAAATACCTTGGTATCTGGCTTGATGATTGTCTCACTTTTAAACTTCAGGTCAATAACCTGCTTAAAAAGCTGAGGGTTAGACTAGGTTTATTTTTCAGAAACAAGTCCTGTTTCTCTTTTGAAGCCAGGAAAAGGCTAGTCACTGTGACCTTTTTACCTGTGCTGGACTATGGTGATCTGGTCTATATTAATGCACCTGCCCATTGCCTGAACAAGTTAGATGCCGCCTATCACAGTGCACTGAGATTTGTCACAAATTGTAAAGCACTTGTCCATCACTGTACCCTGTATGCAAGGGCAGGTCTGCCTTCACTTACTGTACGGAGGCTCAGTCATTGGTACACGTTTATTTATAAAGCCATGTTGGGTAAACTCCCTTATTACATCTGTTCACTGATAACACAGAGAGTTGCAAGCAGCTATTGTCTGAGATCGCATGATGTAGTCTTGTTAGATGTGCCAAGAGCAAGGACTGTCTTAGGTAAGACAGCTTTTATGTGCGCAGCGCCACTTGCTTGGAACAGTCTACAGCTAAAATTGAAACTGAGCAATTTTATTCCTCTGAATGTTTTTAAAGCAAGTCTAAATGAAATGCTCATTGAAACTATGGGTATTTGTAAATGTTGATAAGTATGTAAATGTAGCTTGTAAATATGTTGTATGATATCCTCTATTGTTTTATGTTGTTTTATGTTTCATGTGGAACCTAATTGTTGAAGGTCTCCCTTGAAAAAGAGATCTATGATCTCAAGGGACAATCTGGATGAATAAAGGTTTGAAATGAATAGTTTGTGCATTGCATGAAGTATAAAAGTTGCTACCGTGAGTTATGTGCAAAGTGTCTCTCTATCTCTCTCTCTATCTATAACTATCCAACCCAGTCTCACGGCATTTCGTGTAATAGTCACGAAATACATTTAATCTATTGATTCGTATTCACCAACACGGTTTTCCCATTTTTTTCGTGTCACACGGAACGTTTTTAAAAGCAATGTATTTCTATTGGTAGTATGTTTCGTGCGTGCACCACGTCTTTTTGTCCGGTCGGGTCTTGGAAGACCAGAAGCTGTGTGGTTCATAAAAATATTTTCCTACTCAATATCAAGCCACAATTATTGTTTTTATTTTAAATTGTATAATGTCTGACTTTTTTTGCTGTCCGCGAGGAAAATAAATTGGGCTCAGAGCCTCAGAATACTGAAATCTGTATTTTTTTAAATCTTTTTTTCCTTCTAATTTGTTATTATTTGGTGCAGACACGAAACATACTACCAATAGAAATACATTGCCATTAAAATCGTTCTGTGTCAGAATACTGAAATCTGTATTTTTTTAAATATTTGTTTCCTTCTAATTTGTTATTATTTACATTGCTTTTAAAATCGTTCTGTGTGACAGGAAAAAAATGGGGAAATCGTGTTGGTGAACACGAATCAATAGATTAATTTTGTGACAATAACACGAAATGCCGTGAGACTCGGTTGAACTATCTATCGATCTATCTATAACTATCTATATATCTATCTATCTATATATATCTCTCTCTATCTATCTATCTATCTATCTATCTATAAGGAACCGCAGTAAACAACAGGCGTAGCTTTAGCAACACGTCATGTTTATGTTTTCGCACGAGATCAATAGCGTGAAAATCACTGCATTTTCTATAAGGTAAATATTACCCGTTGCTGCTGATGGGTATAAATTAGGGATGTCCCGATCACCTTTTTTTGCTCCCGATCCGATTCCGATCATTTGATTTTGACAATCTGCCGATACCGATTTTTCCCGATCCGATCTTTATGCAATGCATTAAGAGGAAAAAAAAAGGTAACAGATAACGGCTGGTCATCCAACGCGATGAATTCAGCTATCTTGGCTGTTATTTTTTTGGCCTTTTCACTGTTCTGGGGAAGTTTCTCTTTCCTTTTAAAAGTCTCTGAAAGTGTCGGTTGTTTCAGTGCCGTTACCTGAGTGGCCGCTGTGTACTCGTCGTGTTGTTGTTGGTGGTGTTTGTATTAGATTGGTCATGTTGAACGTAGCTCTGTTCTTTCCACCACGCGGAACCTCCGCCTTGCAAACATTGCATCTGGCTGTTACACTGCCTTCGCTTTCAATTTTATAATACTTCCAAACTCCTGACATTTCTCTGTCCCGACTCCCGAGTCACCAGCTGAACGTAGCCTCTTGTTAGCTTACTGCTACTATTAGACACTGCGCCCACTCTGTTGCCAGATTTGAGAGAAATAAGCAACCAGGTCTATGAAAACAAGCCCAAAAGAAGCAACACATACATGATGTTGTGTAATTTTAAACCAAAACTAAGGCCTCAGGATGACTTTAAGACGTGAACATGGTCATTTTTGTTTTGTAACATTAAATAAAATGTATACAAATATTTTATAAAAAAAAAAAAAAAAAAAAAATTCCGATCCCCGATTTTTTTCTCCCGATCCCCGATCACGTGATTTTCACGTGATCGGGGATCGGGAGAAAAAAATCGTGATCACGTGATCGGATCGGGACATCCCTAGTATAAATGGCAATTTCTTGGGCAATTTTTTCAATCTGACTTCATATTGACAATTTTTAACAACAGAGGGTGCTACATAACACACTTTCAGGAAAAGTCACGGACTGGGAGACATGAATATTTTATTGAAAAAAAGTTACATACAATCAAGAAACAGCTGCGGGTAAAATGTGCCCGTCGGCGGTTCTGTTAATAGAATAGAATCGGAGGGATGAAACCCCTCTTTAATGGTCACACATGCAGAGCACACAGCACACACAGTGACATTTGGCCTCTGCATTTAACCCATCCTAGTACCAGGAGTCTAGTACTAGAAGCAGTAAGAGACTAGTTCAGAATTTGAAGAGTGTGAAACATATTGAAGGCACTGGAATGTATTTGACATGTCAGTTTGGCAGTAGGGTGCGGCTACGGCGGCCTTGACACTGGACAGCTGATCAGGATCTGGGGCCTCATTTATAAAGGGATATACGCTCAAAAAATGGCGTACGCTAGTTTCTACGCAATGTTGCGAGTTATAAAATACTAACTTGACGGGAAAATGTGCGGTCCTTCACGCAAACTCTAACCCATGCGTACGCACTAAGCACAAAAACAGGAGAGACGAGAAACTGCGACACCGTTGGCAGAAGGAAGAATGGAGTGAAATATGTGGAAATAATACCATAAATAAAATGTTACCTCTCATTTATCAAATATGAAGAATTCATTTTCAAACATTGATTAAAGCCAATCTTAAAATGATTAAACAAACGCCTGTTTGCGACTCCTCAGTGCACACAAAAACATAACTTGGAGAAATAAATAAATACGGATATGTTATTTAAAACCACCTCGAATATGTTGTGTTAATGTAATGAAAAGCAGGAGGACAGAATTACGTCTAAACTGACGCCGTTTTGCATTTCTATAGGTTGTAGATACAAGCATGGTTTTATATACTATCACGTTTAATTGTGTTATATGCCGTTTGCCAAGACTTGATAAGTCGCTCGTAAAACACAGGAGGTATGGAAACTAAGAACACCATATGTGGTAAATTGTACAGCTAATATAACACAACACATTGTATTTCCTTTAACTGGTGGATTATGGATATATAGTTGCTGATCGACAAGCTGGAACACAAACCACCAAATACAAAAAAGTAATTCAGATCCAGTCTCATGACTCCACTCCGGAGGGTTTCCCCGATCATTTCTTAGAGTTTCTCATCAAGGGGGGGTCTCCTGTCCCCGGCACAAACACACTGACACACTGCCTGAGGAAGGTTAAGTGTATTTGTTTTGTCATTAACCTTTTTCGGACCACTTATTTATTTATTTTGGTGACGATCCGACCTCCATGCTGCTACTTTGGTTCAAACTGCATCCACCAAACAATATGATCTATTCTTGACCTCCCCAAAATAACCAAAATCTGACACGGTGTGAGATGTCTTTTTTAGCTGTTCTGTCGTCATTTCCTGCGATCTTCTTCATGCAGTCAGTCAAAATGAATGAATGAATGGGCGTTTCTTTTACTATTTATAGGCAAATATGGGCGTTACGTGAAGCCCGCAAAAGCTGCGCCGCATTTCGAGTCGATTGTGATTTATAAAGGGAAACAGGCGTAGGAAGTGCCGTACGCACTTCCCTTGCCGGTACGCAATGTTTTGTGAATCGGAAAATGTCGGAACATTTCTGTACATATTTTTTTGCTTTGTACTACGTAAGCAACCTTCCCACATGAATCCTACGCAACGCATTATAAATGAGGCCCCAGGTTATCAGTTAGATAATAAAGCCTGTTTACCTGGTTCTGGTCTCTTGCAGTTTTCTGGTTCCTAGAAGCCACGCAGCAGCCTCAGATCATAGAGCAGTATTTTCTAGAGCATTTGTTTTTGCTGGATTGCTTATATGTTGTTTCCAAAAGTTAATTAAACTTTTTATTTCAACAAAGCCTCTTCTTTTTCGTTGAACTTTTTTTAACTGTGGGAGCAAGACTTCTCACAATGGTTCCTGACTACAGACAAGGATGGAAGGAAAAAAGGATTATTCGTTAGGCAAAAAGCAGTACCAAACTGATCTTCACACATTAAAAATCAAATAGGAAAATAACCTACAGGGTTCTTACACCTTTTCCAAAGTCAAATTCAAGCAATTTTCAAGATGCATTTTCAAGCATCTTACAGCTGTTGTAAATTACATATTTATATACACATACTTATACTCAAATGATTATTTCCTTACCTCACATTAAATCAGATGTTCTTTATGCTATAAACAACCAAATGTGTGTTTCGTAATAGCATTCTACATGAGGATGAAAAATTAAAGAAAAGAAAACTAAGTTTAATATTTCAAAATGAGTGACCCATCTGTACGTAGACTGGGCATCCCATATAACCTGGCTGAGCCAATATAAAACAATCAGCCAAATAACTTTTCAATACATTATTGATTACTATTTTTGAGGTACTTTTAGGTTGGCAGTAAACATAAGTCAGAGGTAAATGGTGTACTTTTACTCCACTACATGTATTTAATCCCTTTAGTTACTTTACAGATGTGGATGAATGATGTGAAATATAATTAAGTGTTAAATCAGACTTTAGTTCCACCTGGAGTAAATTCACAAGCTACCCTGCAGTATACAAAGTCATTCAAACTAGCTGCACCTTTACCAGCTTTGAGAACACTTTCATGATCAATCATTATAAAACATATCATATATATTATTCTGAAATGGACCAATCTGCACAATGACTACATTTATTGTTAGCTGCGTTTTCCTGCAGCCTCCTTCCAATAGAGATAATTGGAAGAGACCTCAGGTGTCTTAATTAGGCTCATTTTCAAGAGTCCTCCTGTTACCAGCAGTAGAACTGCGCCCTTTTGGCTTCGGCTTCTTTTGACCTCATTTTGTTGTGCACCTTTATTGTTGCTCATTAAATCCTATTATAATTACTTACCAAATCCATCTGGTGTATGTTATCTTACTCATCCCTAGTGGGTTCGTAACACTCATGATAAATACATTTTTGAAGCTTGCAAAGGGAAGAAGAGGCAACTCTCAACTCGCACCCTGCTCTTCCGCAGCGCCGCTCCCCCTCCCTCGGCTGAAATTATGAAGTAAAGGCGTATAGTAATCATAGATAACACGACAGGGTCCGGGACAGTTTGTTTTCATCTGTTTTCAAATAAACAAAGTATTGGCTTTCAGAATATTAAACTTGTTTCCGCAAATTCAGATGATAAATACAACTTTGAAGCTTGTAACGGCATAATTACAAGCGGAGAACGGAGTAATTTAACGTCACAGCAGGCATAACAACAGCCGGTGTTTCTTGTCAGTGTTTCCCCGGTACACAAACACAATACACACAAACGCAAAAATACACACACACTCGCGAGCTTCCCCCAGACCAGTAATACAAAATGTGTTTTTGGGTCAATGTGACTGATTTCGATAGAGCAAGTCACATTTGGTTTAGGCACAAAACATACTACCAGTAGAAATACATTGCTTTTAAAATCGCTCTGTGTCGAATCAATAGATTATATTTCGTGACTATAACACGAAATGCCGTGAGACTTGGTTGAATTACAACAGTGAGTGCTTCATCCTCTGAACACCACAGGATAGCGACTGTAACGCACATATTAACGTAGGTACGCTCCTCTGAAATGATTGTCCCCTGCAATTATTATTATCCCTCATCGAGTTCGCTATTCAGCTTGCTAACGTTAGCTTAAACAAACGTAACATGCAACGTTAGCCTAATCTAAAATGCTCTACTACGGCGTACCTTTCATGTGGCTCGTCAGCGCAGACTCTCGCATCGTTATTTTTTGCAAACTTTGCAGGAGGCTACTCGTGGGATTGACCCTCGTCTTAGCCATGGCTTGTATTTGTCTTCTGCTAGCCAGCGCTCGTTGTAACTGCAACCTCCTGGCATACTGTCATCTATCACTCTCATCAGAATGTCTAGGTCACGCGCATTGCGCGGGAAGGCCGGAGCGGAGCTGTTTTATGTAAAAGCGAAGCAATTAAGGCGCTCAGACTTCTTTATTTTCTTTTAATCTAAAAAGCGAAGTAAAGCATTTACAATTTCAAGCACTCTATCCCAAATTCAAGCACCATTCCCAAAATTCAAGCACTTTTCAAACCTTGAAAACACCTCGTACAATTTCAAGCATTTTCAAGGATTTCCAGCACCCGTACGCACCCTGAACCTAGAACTGGACCTACTGTAACCCTAATTGGGAAATAAACATATGCTCAATTGGCTTGCTATCCCTTCAATGCAAGTTGGAACCAGGAACCCCTCAACAAAAACAGGCTGTTTGCTATCCTGGCTCCAAAATAGTGGAACGACTCCCAATTGATATCAGGACAGCAGAAAGTCTTCATATCTTCTGTCACAAACTAAAAAACCTACCTGTTTCGCTTGTAACTTGGCCATTAAATTATAATAAAAAAAGCAATTGAAGAGCCAATTTGAAACTAATGCACCTATACTAACAATGGCTGGCTTATTTGAAGCAACTTTTATTGTTGTCCTGAGTTTGTATCTTTATGGTTTATTGCACTTATTGTAAGTCGCTTTGGATAAAAGCGTCAGTTAAATTGAATGTCATGTATATACTAATGGTAAAAAAACGATACAATTCCCACAGTTGCAAACACGAGAAGTAAATTAACTTTCTGATTCAACCAACAGCCATGACCTGACATGATTAAACTGCAGCCAAAAAATCCTTTCCCATTAAGTAAACCCCTCATGCTTTCTTTATTATTCAATGGAAACCTTTCTTATATCATCTATTCATCTCAGAACAAAACAAACAATAGAGTTATTTTAAGAGCTACTGAACTGATTATATCCTTCTCGTAAAATGTAATTGTATATATATGCACACCTTGAAATGTGTCAAGATAATAAGAAGCAGACTCATTGTTAACCTGTATAGTATACAAAGGCAACCTTTGATGTTCAAAATGTGTAAATAGTAAAATGGCAAGTTTAATGTCTGTTAAGCCCTGAGCCTGTTTTTCAGGTCTCAGGCTCGAAAATGACATTCCCAGAACAAATGACCATATCTTCCCTTCTAAAAGGGTTAAATTAATAATCTTTTTTCTCAAAGTAATGATAAACCTGTGAGTTGGATGTAGAAAAGTCAGAATCAATATAGATGTTTTTTATTTTAAAGAAAATTCAGATTTTACATAGATAAATTATAGTGTCCGTCCAAAATTTATTTTTTACTTATAGTGAAAACTACCCTTGGATGATGGTAAGGTAGACTAAAAGCTTTAGGAATCCAAAGTACAACATATGTGACCCGCTCTATCGAAATCAGTCGGAAGTCGCAACGGCTCATTTCAAAATAAACGTGGATTTGCATAAAAAACTATTTTTTCGGGGTTCGGGTGTTTTGTTTGATTTTAAATAAACAAAGTCTTGGCTTTCAGAATATGAAACTTTTATTTCCAAAATCACACGATAAATACATTTTTGAAGCTTGTAAAGGGAAGATGACAGGCACCTCTCACTCGCAATCTGCTCTTCCGCAGAGCCGCACCCCCTCCCTCCGGCTGAAATTATGAATGTAAGGCATATAGTAATCATAGATAACACGGCAGGGTCCGTTACAGTTTGTTTTCATCTGATTTCAAATAAACAAAGTCTTGGCTTTCAGAATATTAAACTTGTTTCGGCACATTTAGATGATAAATACAACTTTGAAGCTTGTAACGGCATAATTACAAGCGGAGAACGGAGTAATTTAACGTCACAGCAGTTATAACAACAGCCGGTGTTTCTCGTGAGTGTTTTCCCCGGGAAACAAACACAATATACACAAATGCAAAAACACACACACACACACACTCGCGAGCTTCCCCCAGACCAGTAATCCAAACGGAAATATTTTCCCTCCGGACTATTTTGATCATTTGCTCCGCTAATAATCAATCAGATCGATGGATTCCAGAGAAGAGGAAACTTTGAAGGCCTTTTTCTCAAAATGATGACTCGGTGACAGTCATTATATAATGTGACATATTTTGCTTAATATTTGGAGTACAAAAACAATCCTGATATCATTAGAAAGCTAGGAATCTCCTCTTTCCAACAGTGTATACAACTCAAAATGTGTCTCCGGGTCAATGCGACTGATTTCGATAGAGCAGGTCACATATAAGTACCCTGTATCAAGATTGATGCAAAACAAGTGACATTTGACCTTTTTAGAGAGGTTTAGCCAAAAACACTCCACCTCTGAGGTGATTTGGGTGGAATTGTTTTTTTTTTCATATCTCTGGCCCCCCTTTGTCGATTTTGATGGTTGACACCTCTTTCTGACCGTTAGAGCCAATAGAATCGAAGGGGGAGGCTCACACACACACTCATTGTGAAGAGAAAAGGTGGGGGCTGTGCGCATGTAAATGTAAAGCAGAGTGGAGCTACATTCTAGCTCTGGCATTTGGAAACTAAAAAGCAGTTTTATTGCTTATGGATTATCAGAAATAATTTCAAAGAGGGCACAGATACATTGGATGAACCTATGGATTAACTGCAGCATCGTTTTTTTATTGTTTTAATGCCATTGAAGACCAGTTTTGACCAAGGTAAGCCATGTTAGCGTTTCTAGCCACCTAGCTACACATGTTATGATGTACGCTTTCGTTTATAGCGTCGCAAATGTTTATCACTGAGTGTTGAGGTTTTGGTGGGGGCTTTGCGCATGTAATTTTGCATTAGAGTGAAGCTACACTCTAGCTCTGACATCTAGAAACGGAAAAGCATGGATTATCCGTTTTATCGCTCATGGATTATCAGAAATCATTTCAAAGGGACACAGACACATTGGATTAACCTATGGATTAACTTCAGCAGCGTTTTTATCGTTTTAATGCCATGGAAGACCACTTTGGAGAGACTACAAAGCCAAGGTAAGAATGTTAGCATTTTTAGCTACCTAGCGTCACCTGTTTTGATGTCTGTTTTTGTTTATAACGTCGCGATTTCGTATAATTCAGTGATAATGAGGGTACCCATCGATTCTGTGTCACCTCACGATGTGAATCGATGTCATGGATGTGGAGAAAAGATCAATAATAAAGTTTTGTGAGTGATTTTCGGTGCAGTAATCTGTTAGCATTTTTCGCTCGTTGCTAATTCAGAGGCTCATTGTTAGCATTGTGGGTTTTCTTTTGAAAAAAAAAAAAAAAGATCAGTTAGATGAGTTTCTTCCCGTTACATGGATATAAAACATTCATAGTTTATTAAATGAACATGCCCTCAGACACTGTTTCCTGCAAGATGTTGCGGCAGTGCCCCGGTACCGGGGTCTCTCTGGCTTAACAGACAGATGTATAAGATAGCAAACAAACATTATCTTTCATATTTTTGGAACAGCTAGAGGGGTAGGATGTGGGTGGAGTGTGCAAGGGTCTCCTTGTGATTCTTTTTTTATTAACTGAACCTATATGGTAATAGAAATAAAGAGCTTTGGATAACTACTTTATCGACTATTTGGCGTTTAATCACTTAACTTTTACAACAACCACCTTGCTCTTGTTCTAGAAATGATCAGTAAAAGATTTATTTGTTTTAAAACTATTTCATTTGTCAAAGTAATTCAAATCATCGACTAACTTAAGATGTCCCGAGGTAAGGGTGGATATGGGATAGCAACTATAACTTGTCACAGAAAACCTTCAAGACTGTTAACCATAAGGTCTTTGAAGCTCTCAAGGTCTACATGTTCCACTAATGCAGTTCACTTTTTGAAATCATACCTGGCAGACACCACTCAATGTGTGAGTGTATATTGTTTATAATCAATACGCCTTTATCTTATTCTAGTGTCCCACAAGGGTCTATTCTCAGCCCACTCTTGTTTCACTTGTACCGAGATCAGCTGGAAAAATATGGTTGAATACAGAATATCTTGTTTTCAAGGTATTACACAATATGGCTCATGTACTACTCTGTGATTAAACCACATAAAAAAAATACGACTGTCCTTGTTTTTTGTATCTAGGACAGGGGTGTCCACACTTTTTACACTGAGGGCCACATACAGAACACATACTATTCGAAGGGCTGGGCCGCTAACTAGAGGTGAGTTATACTGCCTCATAAGTTAAGTTATAGGTTAGCAAAATAAATCAAAAGTAGGTCAATTATGCTTGATACTTGAATCCGCTTTAAGAAAAATAAACAGCCTACATCCCAGCTCTCCAGAGAGTTTCATTTAATTTGTTAGCAGCTCATCCCTTACAACAGGAGCCTCAGATTGATTATCATAAGAGGAAATAGGAAGGGTATATTTCAAGTTTGTTATAAGTTATTGGGCTTTTTTGTTATCGACTTAATTGACTGAATTTATTGTAAATTGAGCTTATTAACACATGAACACTACTGTGTAATAATTAGGAGTAACAATAATAATAAGTACAATACGAGAAAAGCTCAAGTTTCATTTGTGGGCCGTATTCCATTATACTTTTTGAATTTGCTGAGGGCCGATTCAAAATGTCCCCCGGGCCGTAGTTTGGACACCCCTGATCTAGGAGATTAAAGTTATTCCAGAAAAAGATTGTTTGGTGACAGGAACAACCCTATGGACAGGGGTGCACATAACTGGTACGCAGGTACGCATGCGCGGCAACAACTGAAATGCGTACCGTAACTTGTGTCACAAAGCGCATTTGCGTACCGACGTAGCTTTTCCAGAAGGCGGTTAGATCACCGCCGACAGAGTCGGTCTCTGTGTGCAGACAGGGCTGCTGTTAATGTCGGTCTGTACAGCAGCCCTGCGCTAAAACAGCTGATCACAACGTTCACACGCTCCGCGGTCACGAAGCTCTGTACTCCATTCATTTTGTTTGAACTTCAATGGACCATTTTGGTGGAGAAATCTGTTCTTTGACATGTACATTTTTCAATTTTTCACATAGTCATTTGTTGTTGCAATAGATGAGAGAGCGATGGAGATCTTTTTTTTTATCGCCATAAACAACTCATGGACTCACTTCTTAAAATGCTACTATGCCAAGTGAGATTCCTCTGTGAAAGTCAGTCTGGAAATGTTAACAATGGACAAATGTGATGTTCTTAAAAGTCGCAAGGTGTTGAATTTGAAAATGTCTGTGTTAATACCTAATAGAGTGGAGCAGGGATGACGTATAGGCCGACCCTGAAGTAAGCGGCAAGGGTTCCCTCGACAAAAAAGCAACAGGATTTCTCCATAGGATTTTGGAATATTGTAAAAAATAAGATCTGTGGAAAACTAACCTGTTTGATAAATGCACGTATAATTCAAATTATAAATAATTCAAATTATAAAAGTATTTTCATACTTAAAATTTGTAAAAAAGTAAGGCAGATATGTGGATATTATCCGGCTGAATAAAACGTGCATTTATCAAACAGGTTCGTTTTCCACGATCTTATTTTTTACAATATTCCAAAATCCTATGGAGAAATCCTGATGCTTTTTGTCGAGGGAACCAGCAGCTTCCTTAAGGGTCGAACTACAAAAATACGTCATCCCTGCACCGCTCTATATTTAAAAATGTTGCACTTGAATTTGATTCCAATGCTTTATGAAAGTGTCAGGTATGGAGTAGCTTAACAGGTTACAAACTTGATCCAGGGGACTGCAGTTGCCTCCTGTTTATTCCAGACCATTATATTTTCTTAACTGTGAAACAAGTACTCTTGCTGTCAAATCAAAACTGACTGTTCAGTGTTTGCAATGTGGTTGTGAAAATATTGTGAAATCTTTGTGGTTTAAGGTTTAGTGAACAGCGCTAGGTTGAAGAAAATACCATCATAGTTTGAGCTCAAAGTAATGTTGAATGTTTTGTCTTTGGATGTCAATCTGGAAACTTGACTAATTGACAGATTTGATGATGAAAGGATGTGAGCAGATGATGAAAAAGTTTCATTGTGAATTAAACCTTGGAAAACTATTCTTGTATGTGCATATATGATTTAGTTGCACAATGACGCATATGAAAAGCATAACAAACGTTCCTTAATCAGTGAATCAACACATTAGGTTGATTTAAAACTTCCCTTAACCAGGGGCGTCGCCTGGACCTGAAAACATTCGGAGCTTAGCCCACAGTGGCGGCGGCACTACAGTGGCATTTTTCACTGCAACACTCCCCACACGCACACACACAGTACACCCGCGACTGTTACAATGAAGGCTCGATAATCAGCTCATGGCATATAGGCAGGGGTAAAGTGGTATTTTTTATGAGTGGGGGGCTCACCTCCTCTAGGGGGGTCCGGGGGGATGCTCCCCCGGGAAGATTTTTTTTTAAATATTGAAGTTAGATGCATCAATCTGGTGCACTTTGAGAGCAAAATGAAGAGATCTATGGATACCTCTCTCAACACCCATATGAAGCAGAACTGTAAACAGATGTACTTTTTCTTTATGGATATTTTACTAATCACTCCCCTTTTAAACTCTATTCTTGTTTTACTGCCATATAGTATTTCATAACTGTTTTTCCTTTATTGTCTTATTTTTTTTATAACTATAATGATCATATGAAGGTGTGCTGCGGAAATAATCTTTTGAATAATTTGTGACCAAACCGTTTGAGACCCACTGAGATAACTTAGACTAAAGTTATGTATCTAAACACTCAGAGAGTCCTTTAGCTCACCTGAGTCTCTCAGTCTGAGAGGAGAGGACTCTCCTCCAGCTTCTTGTGGAACAAACAGCTCCATATGTCCGTTAGTGCAGCTAGCTAACCAGATGCTAACAACACGGTCCATGCTGGCACCCTGTCCCTCCCTCCCCCTCTCTCCCTCTCTCTCTCTCTATCACTGTGCGCTATTGCCACACACACACACAGAGCCGAGCTTGAATGACACAAGCACACGTTTATTTCCATGCAACTCTCTGATTGGTCTGGTGTCATGCCTCTGTTACATTCAATGAACACGGGAAATTACAGTGCTGCCGTCCTCTCTTGTGTCATGATGAGGTTCACGTAAAGCACGGTTAATGTATTATATTATTGAGGGAGAATTGTCCGGGGCTACAGAAAAAACATTCGGGGCTAAAGCCCCGGATGCCCAGGCCAGGCGACGCCACTGCCCTTAACGTAACATTACCTAATTGAATCAATAGACTTTATGTAAAAGTTGGCATTAACTCTATTAATCCGATCTAAAAGTTACTTAATTATTTCACACTAAGTCAACATAATGGAAAAACATAGCATTGAATGTGAGTATTTACATTAAACATACATGATCAAATTGAATGGAAAATGTACATGTAATTAAATTACTTAAAGTCAACACTTTTGGCTTAATTCGTTTTTTGAGTGGGTAATAACAACAAAAAATTGTAATAACTAATTGTTTTACTAATTTGTGCTTGTCTCTATATTTAATATATTCGCTAACTCTTTGTTATTGTTTTACTTTTTCCCTAACGATGTTAACTTCCCCGTTTTGGGACTAATTAAGAATTTCCGATTTCTGATTGTGATTTTCGTTTCAACATGCTGATTTTGGACAATATGGTAGAAATGGGTATGGAGTAATGCAAACCAGCATTTCCTAGTATATAGAACAGTAGGTAGCTATTGCATATACTGTATACAATGCCCAGGAAGTGGTATGGGGTCAGATGCCTTGCTCAAAAGCACATAGGCAGTGCCAAGGATATGAAACTTTAAATATAAATTGACTATGGAAGTTCCACACAATCATAGTTATTTCTGGTATTGCATTTCAATAACTTCCATGTCATTTTAGATCCTGCCTTCCTCCTGGTTCTTGCAATCCGCTCGTTGCCCTCACCTGAAATTCATTGCGTCATTTGACCCACAGTGTATACACCCCCTCACTCTCACTTGTTCCATGCCAGACTGTCTGGTGTGTACGGCCAAGGTCTCCAAGGTCTGTTTGTATTTTCTCAGTTATCTCATCTGCCCATTTCTGACCCCTGGGTTTGGACCCCTATTTGTTTGCGTGATTGACGGATATCCTGACACTGCTTGTACCTGACTTAAGTAATCTGAACATTCTGTCCTTTGCCTTTAACGTCGAACAGGAAAAACCACTCCACAACAGAAACTGATTAATGTTCATAGCTTATGTTAGAACATTTTAATAAATTAATGGACAATATGAGTAGCGCACTGATAAAGTGGGATTCAAGACACAACTCTAAATTGCACACACATACACTGCACCAAGCTATAGCCATATAAGGAGACATCCATCATAATGAGCATTAGAAAAGATCTTGAAGCTTAATGGTATGAAACAGGTACTTATAGGTAAGTACAAACTGTAACGTATTCCCATAGCACAATTGCTTTCCAATATTACAATAAAACATCTTCATAATAAAGACTTAAATAAGAAAAGTTGCTAAGAATACAGAAGTTATGCCTTTCTCTTTGGCTCTATATTTCATTGTTAGTGTCTAAAGATCTTTTCATTAGTCAATGTTAATGTTGGTGGTTTGGAATTTAAAAAATATATATTTTCAACTTCTGTTGATTATTCAAATAAATGTATACATTGTTTTATGCATGAATAACAATTTTGCAGAAG
The DNA here is from genome assembly GCF_902827165.1 of Trematomus bernacchii. Classification (NCBI taxonomy): domain Eukaryota; kingdom Metazoa; phylum Chordata; class Actinopteri; order Perciformes; family Nototheniidae; genus Trematomus; species Trematomus bernacchii. The sequence continues at coordinate 5,516,245 of NW_022987803.1, forward strand.
ATAAGAGCCATCAAGTTTTAAAAATACAGATGTTAATACTATGAAAATGGCACCTTTTTTGTATGCAAATGATAAAGATTAAATATTAATATGATTATATAAAACAAAGCTTGATCCCTAAAGATGGATGAATGTGATACATGTTGACGCACTTACTGTAATGTGGAGGAATAATTGTATCTGATTAGTATTGTCTTTTCAGTCATTAAGAGTACATCATGTCACAGAAAACACTCAGCAGATACAGTGCAGCCTGAGCAAACACAGATGCAGATCAGCCAAACCAAACAGAACTCAGGGGACGTGATTTCACCGCAACCAGAATCCTTTCACACTAACACACACGTTTACAAAGCTATGATCTGTTTAAAAGGCTTAGAAAAGCATTTGGACATAATCAAAAAAGAGGTGAAACTGTAAACAACAAGCTCAAATCAGTCCTGTGAAACACTAAAAAAACGTATTCAATAAAGTCCCAACAAATATGCATTTTCAAAGTCATGTTTAGCTTCTTACCATGCTCTTTCTCTTCTTGCTGTTTATCCACTTGAATGTTTTGGACTCACTGGTGTTCACAGGAGCCTGCAGAGTGTGAAGACTGTCAACCAGCAAGTGGAGCGATGAGAAACACGCTGCACAAATAACTTCCTGTAATATAGTAAGGTACTGCTGGTAGTGGCTCAACTGGTTTAATTATTCCCTCAGCTTCCTTGTCTGATGTTATCAGCCATTGTGCCTTTGTGCCTATACATCATGTGAAACAAAGCATATATCTTCACACAGAGAACAATAGGTAGATGTATCATAATCAAATGCCTTGGAGGGCATTCTTTGGAGGTGGCCTTAGCAGAAATACAGGTAAAGGATTAGACAATACCCAAAACACCAGAAGTGACTCAGTGCTCAGCACAGTAACACCTAATTAAATCTAATTGAATCCATTGTAGGAGGTGCAATAGCAGCTTCCGGTAAATACACAGGTGACTCACTTTTATTGTGTGTACATACATAGATATGAATTATCAGAAAGTCAATTGATAGAGAGTCGAAGTACGTCTTTGGCAAGGCGGTGAGAGATGCTAAACGACTATACTCTGAGAAACTTCAACATCAGCTCTCAGCAAACGACTCTGCTTCGGTTTGGCGTGGTCTAAGACAGATCACAAACTACAAGCCAAAAGCCTCCCTCGCCATGAACGACCGACGACTTGCAAACGATCTGAATCAGTTCTACTGCAGATTTGAAGACAGATACCTCATTCACACCAACGCAACTCCGGTTCAAGCTCCGTGCTAGAGAACAAGAACTTGCACAACTTTATACACAATTATCATCATTGAATTTGTTTTACTGTAAGCCAATATAGTTTAAAAGGTATGTCAGATGTTTAAGAAGAAACTGTTCATACGATAATAGAATATACAATAAAAATTATAGCTATAACTTTGCAGTAATATTTCTTTATTTGAGAGCAAACGTTGAGAAATGTTCAACTTTTGAAGCTTCTGAAGCTTCGGTGGAAGCGTCAGCCAATCAAATCCCGTTTATGCAGCCAATCAAACCGCGTGTATGCTGGGAGAGACACACCGCAGGTCATTTCCTCATATTCCAAAAAATGGAGCAAGCTTCAACGCACGCTGCTGTGTGGACGGGCCGTTAGGGTTACTCCTAAATCTGACAGTTCCTTCTTCCTATAGTGATTATTTTTAAAGACAGTTTTGTGATGATTCTGTTTAGTTTTGGTTTTGTTGTGTGCTTTTTTTGTGTTTTCTTCTGTCTCCCCCCTCCCTTCTCTGTTTTCCTCTGCAGGGCTGGTGTGTGACAGGGAGTTGGCTGGCTCCTCCCAGCAGCAGACGAGGCACACCTGTTTCCACTCACCTCTTCACCTGTTGACATAAAAGCCCGGTCCTCTCGCCACTTCCCTGCCAGATCATCCCTTTGTGTTCGACCCTCCGGTGTGTCTCGCTGCTCTCCTCGTCCCTGTGATCTCTTCGCCTGGATGTTTGCCTCCTGTCCCTGACGTCTCTGTGCCAGCCAGCTTCCTGCCTCCACTGCCGTTTACAGTGCCTCTGCTTAAAATAAACTTTTTGTTTTTGACCATCTCTCTCTCTAAGTCTCTTTTGCTTTGGGGTCCAATATCTCTAGGCCGTAACAAGTTAAATGTCTTGTGAAAGATAGAAAATGGTTTCCTGTTCTGTAGTTGTTTATGCAAATCCCTCCATCTGCCTGGTGACTGTAAAAATACCCTTAGGCAAGTCACGCAACCCCTACCTGATCTAATTATGTGTTTGTCAATGTCAGCAACAAACTCTTTAGCTACGATGGTGCCAGTGGTAATGTCACATGAAAAAGGGACACACAGATACCAGTAGGCATCAAAGCTGGAGGACTTGCTCTGCAGGTTTCACAGGTCTTCCCGTAAGAACCTGAGACTTTACGGGTGTTTTTTCATTCAGCAAAATATCTACGGGTTGGCCTTCTATGGTAAATGGCTTTGCTTATAACAAGTGTGAACAACATTGTTAAGAGTTGTCATTTTAAAAAGCCAAGAGGAATAACAAGAATGTGAAATAATATCCAAATATATAAATTATATATAATAAATAAAACAAATAAATTAAATTATAGAAAACTAATTAAATCACACACAACCATTACAATAAATTAAATAGACTCAGGCTGGAAAACAAATAAATAAATATGAGCACACATTGTCTCACAAGCAAAAAAAACCTCCTTAAAACAACAGTCAAGTGTACAGTCAGGGGCGGACTGGGACTACAAATCAGCCCGGGACTCTCGACCGGCCCACTTCGGTACCGCCGGCCCACCTCGGTAAATCAACGGGGGTGGGTGGGGGGTGCTAGTGAGTTATCCGAGCGGCCCACCTCGGTGCCGCAAGTAAATACCGCGAGGAAATTGTCGACGGGGGGGGGGGGGGTGGGGTGCTAGTGACTTATCCGAGCGGCCCACATCGTCCGACCGGCCCACTTCAGTACCGGCCCATTGGGATTCGTCCCGAACGTCCCGATGGCCAGTCCGCCCCTGTGTACAGTCCACTGTCCATACAAAGACCCAGCTGCCTCAACAGGCCATATCCAAATCTGTAATTCAAAGATTTCGAGCAAGGAACACAAACATGTTTGCATTGTCGGGCAAATGCATCTTTGATTGTAAACTGTCGGGAAGGTGGGGGCTCCCAGCTGGGAAAACGGAATGGGGTGGTTGTGTTTGACTCAAATATTTAATCGCATGATGTCCATAGTTAATCGCGATTAATCGCACATTTTTTATCTGTTCTAAATGTACCTTAGAGGAATATTTTTCAAGTTTGTAATACTCTTATCAACATATGAGTGGACAAATATGCTTTATGCAATGTTTGTTTATTATCATTGGAACAATGACAAATATTCTCCTGAATATTCTCAACACAACAACCTCTGAACAATGACAAATATTCTCCTGAATATTTTCAATACAACAACCTGGAACCTCTCTCTCTCTCTCTTACACTCTCTCCCAACCCTGTCTACTTCTTTGCACTGAGCCAGTTGCTCAAACAGACAAGCCTGTTTACAGTTGTCGGCAAAATGCCGCTCCTCTGTCTTCATAAAAGTCAAAGCATGAGACTGAAGTTCCCACTGTGGGTCAAAATAATGCGCTGTGATGTGCAGTCGACACGTTGGATGCGTTCCGAATTATCTAACGCAGCCCCTCATCCTCCACAATGTTAAGCTGTAGCCACCCATTTAGCTATCGCTGTTGTTGTCCAGGCGTCTCCCCGGCAAACTGTCAAGCGTGGTCTACCGCAAGCGAGCGGCGGGAGCGGGGCTGTCAACATCAGCTGTGTGCTTGGCTTGCTGTTTAAAACTTTTTTTGTATCCATATCTCTCGCTAGAATCTCCCACCATCCAACTAACAACAACGTCAAGCCTTTGGGCTCTGAAACTACGGGGCGGGCCGAGGACAAATACACATGCGTTAATCGCACGTTAAAATAATTAGTGGCGTTAAAAAGTAATTGCGTTAACTTGACAGCCCTAGTTTTTTCAGGTGCAGTTTAACGTTGGTCGTATTACTAGCTTTTGTTGCTACCTTTTTAAAACAAATGCGACATACCGGCTCATTCAAATCCGTAGGTTGGCCTCGTTCATTTGGCTTGAATCCAAAATACTCCCACACCGGAGATGTGGAATTAGGTTTTGTAACCAATTCCATTTCACTTTAAATTCCCCTCGAGTAAGTCACATGTTGTCTCCTGCTTGTTGCTATATTATTAATTTGGATGCTACACTGCTGCACGTGCACACGGAGTGTCTGACTCCTGACCTGGCTAAGTGTGAGCCCCGCCCCTCACAGCGCGCGTGGCCGGCAGACACAACGCAAATTGGTTATTGGTTACGCAAGGGACACAATCAGTGGCCCAACTTTGTTGCTTTATACCAGTGGTTCTCAACTGGTCAGGCCTCGGGACCCACTTTTTCCTTTGTCAATCAATTGCGACCCGAAATTTTGAACCACTCAAATCTATTCAACACAAAATTGTGCTGTAATATATGGGCCATTCTACCGAATTGGACCAAAGTCAGGTTGGAAATGTTTTGAAATTGTGTATGTTTTTTTCCCAAAACTTTGTCCATATATATTTTGTACCATATCTAAATTACACATATCTAGTAAAAAGAACCGTACATTTTGATATCGTATTTTCAGACTGTATTGGAATGTTCTTCCTCTACCAAAAATGGTCACTACCGAAACATAGTACACTGTAGTAAAAAAGTATTATATTAACCTGTTAAGATTGTTTTACCTTCCCTTCTCTAAATAGTATTTTAACAAATATTTCTTGAGGGTTTTCACAATTAAATTAATATAAGTGAATTTATCAAATTTCAAAGTTCAATTTATACAATTCATAAAAATCATAATGCAAACTTTCTTTGTAAAAATGCATAATACTGATCATATTGATTCCAGAGTTGATGATTGTTGAAATTGAACATACATTAAACCAATCAGTATCATATCATTTTAGTTGATAACTCAATATACTTAATTTTTTACAAAACATCCAGTGTTTCGGTAGTGACCACAGTATTTTGTTCTCAAGGTTGTATCATATTCCCTCAACCTTATTGCTTAATCTTAACTCATAACATGCCTTATGTTGAAGTGTGAATGTTTGAAGCTACTGACCCAGAATCAGCACTTTAGTAACAGGCTGAAATAGAGGGGGATGAGGCTAGAATGCATGATCTGTTTGGTATTTTGAGCAAAACACTTCATAGACATGTTTTTTATATATCTGAGACCTATAATATATGCCTAATAATAGTATAATAAGAGACCTTTAAAGTAATGCACTGATTTTCAGACTTTAAAACACATTTATTTCAAAATGGTGGGATTTACCTGCTTACCATTCCATTTGGTCACTACCGAAACGATCATGTTAATTACGGAAACTTAACCATATGTGACCCGCTCTATCGAAATCAGTCGGGAGTCGCGACGGCTCATTTCAAAATAAATGTGGATTTGCGTAAAAAAAATAGTTTTTCGGGTGTTACGTTCCCTACTGGGCTAGGGGAACCAAAGGGAAGTAACAAAATATAAAATGACCGGACGAGAGAAAAAGGAGAGGAAACTGATCTGTGAAGCCACAAGATGGTCTTTTAATGGACAAAAAGAAAAAGGGCTCACCAGCCAACTTGCAAAGTAAACTAAAATAAACTAGAACACAAATATACACTGGAGCACATCTCCTAATGATGAACAAAACACAGGTCTCACACAGAGACAGAGACACCATGCTACCAGAGGAGAAGGAGAGAGCGACTGCAGCCTTCCTCAGGTCCTATATGGAGGCCCTGATTGGGGATTGGGAGCACCTGGGGAGAGGCTGCACCTGGGGACAACCAGAGGGAGAGAGAGAGAGAGAGACACACACAAACACTACGGCACGTAACATCGGGGTTCGGGTGTTTTGTTTGATTTTAAATAAACAAAGTCTTGGCTTTCAGAATATGACACTTTTATTTCCAAAATCACACGATAAATACATTTTTAAAGCTTGTAAAGGGAAGATGACAGGCACCTCTCACTCGCCACTCTGCTCTTCCTTAGTGCCTCCCTCCGGCTGAAATTATGAATGTAAGCGTATAGTAATCATAGATAACACGGCAGGGTCCGATACAGTTTGTTTTCATCTGATTTCAAATAAACAAAGTCTTGGCTTTCAGAATATTAAACTTGTTTCGGCAAATTCAGATAATAAATACAACTTTGAAGTTTGTAACGGCATAATTACAAGCAGAGAACGGAGTGACTTAACGTCACAACAGCCGGTATTTCTTGTGAGTGTTTTCCCCGGAAAACAAACACAATACACACAAACTGAAGTTACCTACTGTAACGGGCCGTCTCCACGGCAGCGTTAATAAATCTTGAAACGCTTCTGCCCATTCACTTTGAATGGGGTGACGTCACTTTTTTTCGCTTTCGCCGAAATGCATTGTGGGCAGGCGAGCGGAGATTCTCAGGATTTTCAAGATCCAAAGTTGAACAATGTTCAACTTTTGAAGCTGAGGAGGAAGCGTCTTTCATTTCATTTTATTAGAGGAAGTGTGCAAAAAGAAGTGGAAGACACTGAGGGATAGGTACAGGAAGGAGAAGCAGCAGGAGAAGGAGGCTAAAAGAAGCGGTGCAGGGTCTTCAGGGGGATACAAGCCCTGGCGTTTCGCGGCAATCATGAGTTTTTTAAACCCATTCATGATTGACCGCGAGACGTCCAGCAATGTCCCCCGGAAAACCCTGCCTCCATCCACCCTAGACGAGAGCCAGGAAAGCCAGCCAGGTGGCAGTCAGCCAGGTGGCAGTCAGCCAGGTGTCAGTCAGCCAGGTGTCAGTCAGCCAGGTGCCAGTCAGCCAGATGCCAGTCAGCCAGATGCCAGTCAGCCAGCAGAGGCAGGACAGACAGGACAGGATGCAAGGGGTTCGTTCCGGAGGAAAAGGGCAAAGGAGATGTCCTCCTTCGAACAGAATTTGCTGTCTGCCGTCGCTCCAATTCTGGCCATGCCATTGGTGGTGGAGGAGGATGAGGACATGTTATTTTTCAGAAGTCTCTTGCCCACCATGAGACTGATGTCGAGAGCAAAGAGGCTGCGAGTCAGATTTGCATTATACAAGGTAGTTTTAGAGGCAGACCAGGAGGAGGAGTAAATACTATTAAATACTGATACTGATCCACATTACACTTTTTTACACTCATCACACACTTCACTCACAACATTACATAAATAAAAGTTATTTAAAGTATGTTATGGCTATACTGTGTCTTGACTTGTTCATGTGGTTTGTCAGTTGCAACATACCAGAAGCTTCATGTATGTCGATATATAATGTGCGGTCTTCTGTAATTGTTCAAGTGAAAACCTGTTGTAATTATGAGTGGTTTATCACTAAAAACAGGACTGAAGGAAAAAGGTTGTTAGTCATATCATAATATCAATTCAAGAAACATGTTTATTAGGAATGTTTGATTTTAAAATGGCTCATTTGGAATATTTGCTTTTTAAAGAAAATATGGGTAGCTCTTAAAAGAGCTTTTGGTTTGGAGACAATGGTGACCCTACACCACATACTGCTGCCATGGCAGTACACCCTCCTCATTAAAATAGGAGCTGAAGGTCTCCCGCAGTTGGATGGATCTGCGTGTGGCATTGTTGGAGCCCATCCTCGGTGCATCACACAGGGTTGGAGTATCTTCATCCGTGGACTCGACAAGAGGTGTGCGTGATCGCCTTCCTATCGTCTTCCTGCGGAGGAAGTTGTGCAACACACAGGTGGCCTTCACACACAACTCTGTTACCTCCGGGCTGGTGGTGATGACACGCCTGAACATTCTCCACTGGGATGAGAGGATGCCAAACGCACATTCAACCACCAACCTGGCCCTGCTGAGGCAGTAGTTGAACATCCTCCTTTCACGGGTGAGGTGACGTCCAGGGAATGGACGCAGCAGGTTGTCCAGCAGCGGAAAAGCCTCATCTCCTACAAACACATGGGGAAGAAGGCCCAGCTGCTCTGCTCCTGGGATGACGGTGTCAGGTGGTAGCTGCAGACTGCCATCTCTGAGGCTCTCTCCAAATGCAGAATTCCGCAGGCTCCCACTGTCGCTGCTCCTTCCAAATCCTCCAACATCCACTACCCTGAAGAGGTACCGGGCATCCACGACAGCCAGCAGTACCAAGGAGTGGGTGGACTTGTAGTTGAAGTAGAGGGACCCAGAATTTGCCGGAGCCTGGATCACCACGTGCTTCCCATCAATGGCACCAACGCAATTCGGAAAGTTCCAGATCTCATGAAACTCAGCAGCGATGGCTCTCCAGTCCTCCGGCTGTGGTACTGGCATGGTCTCCTCAACCAGGGCGGTCCAGATGGCACCCGCAACCTCCTTGACGATGACAGCCACTGTTGCATGCCCGACCCGATAGCTGAATGCTATGGTCCTGTATGAATCACCAGTTGCCAGGTACCTGAGAAAAAAATATACACATGATTAAAAAAATATATGTCAGACCCCACACACATATACACACACACATATCCCCCCCACACACACAGGACACAGACACACACAGATCACATACACACACAGATCCCCCCCACACACACACACCACAGATCACAGACACACACAGATCCCCCCCACACGGACACACACAGATCACAGACACACACAGATCCCCCCCCACACAGACACACACAGATCACAGACACACACAGATCACAGACACACACAGATCCCCCCCCACACAGACACACACAGATCACAGACACACACAGATCACCGACACACACAGATCACAGACACACACAGATCACATACACACACAGATCCCCCCCACACAGACACACACAGATCACAGACACACACAGATCCCCCCCCACACAGACACACACAGATCACATACACACACAGATCCCCCCCACACACACACACCACAGACACACACAGATCACAGACACACACAGATCCCCCCCACACAGACCACATACACACACAGATCCCCCCCCACACACAGACCACAGACACACACACACGCCATGTACACAGAGGAGCAATACTGTGTTTACCTAGCTATCTTAATTAATGTCATCCATCTGAACTAAATCACAGACTTCAGTCATCATTCATCCATGGCATGCATTCTCTCTTTCTATACAGAGTCAGATGAAAGAAGTACAAATACACACAACGTACCGTAGGCAGATGGCGAGTCGCTCGGCGGGTCCGATAGACACATGCATATTGGTGTCCACCTTTGTGATCAGTGGACCCACTTTTCCGAGCAACTCGTCGAACACGTTTTTGCTCATCCGAAAATACTGGTGGAACAGGTGGTCATCCAGACGGAGCTCTTGGACCAGACAGTGGTATTCCCCCCGTTGCTGACGTTTTCGGAGTATTGGATGTACCCAAAAGCGATGCACTCTAGGCCTCCTGCGAGACATTGCATACACTAAATTCACCCTTGCTACTACACGTTCTACCCTTACTACAAAACCGGCATCCATTTTGGCAATAGTGGAGAAGAACCGGGCTTTTTTGCTTTGTATATCGGGGGCGGGAGATTCGGGGGCGGGAGATTCATGTGATTGGTTGATCGCAAAAAAATCCCCAAGCTTCAGATACGCCCACCTCCAAGATTTTTTTAACGCTGCCGTGGAGACGGCCCGTAACTCCAGCTTCTATGAGTATTGGCGTAGCCCTCTAAGGCTATCGCTATTGGGTAATCCCCCTGCGCACCCGCGCAGCACTGAAACACTTGTAGTCCACGCCTGCTGTGAGGAGGTCTGAGAGACAGAGAGAAACTAACATTTCCTCGTTCTCTCCGTATATAATAATCCTAAACAAAAACGCAATGCCACCAAAAAAAATTCCTCCGCATGCTGAGGAGGTTGACGACATTAAACGATCGTTAGACATGTTGACGGAGGAGGTATCTGTTGTAAGACAGCAACAGATAGCAATTATGAGCCTGGTGGAGGAAGTTAAAGCCTTGAGGCTAGAAAACTCCGAAAAAGAAAAGAGGATATTCTCGCTGGAAAATCGGGTGGATGAGCTGGAACAATACACCCGAATTAACAACATCATAATCACTGGACTGGAGACGAAACCCCGGTCATACGCCCGGGCGGCGACGAGGATGACCGGAGGGGACACAAGCGAGGAGGATGCTACATCTGTGGAGCTACAGGTGACGGCCTTCCTCAACTCCAAGGGAATAGAGATTGACAGCGACAACATCGAGGCCTGTCACCCGCTACCACGGAGAAATAAAACTGATAAACCGGCAATTATAATAAGGTTTGCTAACAGAAAACAGAAAACTGAACTTCTGAAACAGGGAAGACGGCTTAAGGGCTCGGATGTATGTATGAATGAACACCTCACTAAAAGAAATGCTGAGATCGCCAGAAAGGCGCGATTCCTGAGAAAACAGCAAAAAATACAATCAACATGGACTGCAAACTGCAGAATCTTCATCAAGCTTAACGGATCACCAGAACAAGCCAAAGTGTTAATCATCAGGGACCTGGAGGAACTGGAAAAATACCAATGAAGCAAATCAGACAAGGTAACGAAAAAAAAACACTACCATGACAATTCCAGTTAATATACACATATCTCCATCAAGACTAGAAACGTTTGCATATACAGAGCATAAAGCACAGGACACGGAAAATGACATTGTTCCGGAAAACAACTTACTGAACAATATCAACAACAGCTGCAACTATTTCACAGAAGAGCAATTCAATGTAACGTGTCAATCAGAAGAGAACATATCAATTATCCACTTCAATAGCAGAAGCCTACATGCCAACTTCCTCAACATTAAAGAATATCTAAGTCAGTTTAAGAACCCATTCAACATCATAGCAATATCAGAGACCTGGATCAGTGCTGAGAAAGGTGTGGACTTTGAGATGGATGGCTACGAACTGAATTATACAAACAGAAGGAATAAGAGTGGAGGGGGTGTGGCAATCTATGTGGATAAAGGAATGAACTATAAGGTGGCGGAGAGCATGACAACAGCTGTTGACGATTTGTTTGAATGTGTTACAGTAGAAATTTGTATGGAAAAGTCTAAAAATGTTATTGTGAGTTGTATATACAGAGCTCCTGGAACCTGTATTGACACATTTACAGATAGGGTAGAAAACATGTTTACTAAATCATTACAAAAAATTATGTTTATCTGTGGGGATTACAATATTGACCTGTTGAATCCAAATAAGCATAAAATGACAGAACACTTCATCAATACATTGTACAGTATGGGTTTGTATCCTAAAATTACCAGACCTAGTAGAATCACTTCTCATTCTGCTACATTAATAGACAAGATATTCACAAACATTATGGAAAACAATACAGTAGGCGGACTATTATATAGTGACATCAGTGATCATTTACCTGTTTTTATTGTCTATCACTGCAGTTCTAAGAAACCTAAAGTCGCCAGCCATTTCAAATACAAAAGATTGAGAACTGAAGATAACATAATTGCATTTAAAAATGACTTACTAAATCAGAATTGGAGGGTAGTATATGAGAGAGACGATATTGACAAGGCCTATGATGAATTTCTAAACATTTTTAAATCACTTTATGACAAAAACTGTCCTGTGAAACAATGCAGAGAGAGACACAAACAAACTCACAGTGCATGGATCACTAATGGCCTAAAAAATGCCTGCAAAAAGAAAAATACATACAATATAGAACTTCAGAAGCAGAAAATAAATATAAAAGATATAAGAATAAATTAACCCATATTCTACGGATATGTAAAAAAGAATACTATAATAAAATATTAGAGAATAATAAGAATAATATGAAAGGTTTATGGAAAGTGTTAAATAGTGTCATTAGAAATGGAGCAAAAAGTTCAGGTTACCCTGAGTTTTTTGTGGACAAAAATAATGTTATTAATAATACAGATGATGTGGTTAATGGTTTTAATGAATTCTTTGTAAATGTGGGGCCAGATCTGGCAGAAAAAATTAAAACCGTAGAAACAACTAAAGGGGAAGATACGGACCTCTGGAATGAAAATAATAGCTCTTTCTTCCTCACACCAGTCGAAGAAAAAGAAATCATAGATACTGTGAGAAAATGTAAAAGCAAATCCTCGACCGATTGGAATAATATTGATATGATTATAGTAAGACATTATTGAAGAAATTGCAGAACCATTGACTCATCTCTTTAACTTGTCTTTTCAATCTGGTAAATTCCCAAATAAAATGAAAATAGCAAAAGTTATACCATTATATAAAACTGGGGATAAACACCATTACACAAATTACAGACCTGTTTCATTGCTCTCTCAGTTTTCCAAGATCCTTGAAAAGCTTTTTACAAAAAGACTTGACAATTTCATGGAAACACATCAGCTTTTGGACGACAGTCAATATGGATTCAGGAAAGATAGATCAACATCTATGGCACTAATGGAATTAAGTGAGGAAGTAGCAAACTGCATGGACAATAAAAAACAAGCAGTGGGAATATTTATAGACTTACAAAAAGCATTTGACACCATAGATCACAATATTTTACTGACAAAACTGGAACGGTATGGCATCAGAGGGGTAGGATTAGACTGGGTGAGAGATTATTTAAGCAACAGACAACAATTTGTTGAAATTGGTGAACATAAATCAGAATACATGAACATAACTTGTGGAGTACCTCAGGGGTCCGTGTTGAGTCCAAAGCTGTTCATAATATACATCAACGACATTTGCAGAGTATCAAATATATTGAAATTTATTTTATTTGCAGATGACACTAATATTTTTTGTTCCGGTGACAATTTGAAAGAGCTAATGGAAGTGATAACAGCAGAAATGATTAAAGTAAAACATTGGTTTGACACAAACAAATTATCATTAAATATAAGCAAAACAAAGATTATGTTATTTGGAAAACATAAAACAAATCCAAAGGTGCAATTAATACTAGATAACATAAACATAGAAAGAGTATATGAAATTAAGTTCCTTGGTGTGGTTTTAGACTACAAAATCAGCTGGAAACCTCATATCACTCATGTAAAAGCAAAACTGGCTAAGACTATCGCAATATTGGGAAAAGCCAGACACATTCTGGACTACAACTCATTGTATACTCTATATAACACACTGATATTGCCATATCTGATTTACTGTGTGGAGATTTGGGGAAACACGTACAAAACCAACCTACAGCCGTTATGCACATTACAAAAAAGGGCTATAAGAGTTATCAATAATGTTGGATATCTTGAACACACTAATGTATTATTTTTGAAGTCACACATATTGAAGTTCACTGATCTGGTTAAATTTAAAACGGCACAAATCATGTACAGAGCAAGACATAATCTACTTCCTAGGAAATTAAAAACATTGTTCATAGACAGAGAGGGTCGGTATCATTTGAGAGGAAATCTACATTTTAAACAACTCAAGGTCAGAACAACTCTGAGAAGTATGAGTATAACAATCTGTGGGGTGATTTTATGGAATGGTTTGGAGCAGGAGTTAAAACAAAGCACAAGCATAATTCAGTTTAAAAGGATGTACAGAAACACTTTTTTGGAAAACTATGAGAATGAAGAGAGGTGATTGAAGATGAGAAATTATTGTATATGTATGTATAAATGTAAGTAGGAATAACTTGCATAATGACTTAAAGGACAATCATTGATCAAGTAAGGGGTGGGAATTAATAAGCATTTGCTTCCTCCTACTCCCTTTCGGACACATATGATTTTTTTTTTCTTTTTAATTATTATTATTAATATGAAGACTTTTTTTGTTGAATATATAAATATTATCGTGAATGTGGATAAATACTGTATCTTAACAATACGGTATTCTGTTTTTTCACATTTGTTATTTTTTATTTGTTTTATAATCTGTTCGAAATAAAGATTGAAATTAAATTAAAAGGTGGGCCCCACCCTCGGGCTCCCTTCCGGTATAAATAGGAAGGAGGCCCGACAATCTGCTCCCACACAAAACAACTTTTCTTCAGCTATTCGTGGAGCCAGTGGGGCCCAGAACTTAGAGGGCTACGCCAATACTCATAGAAGCTGGAGTTACAGTAGGTAACTTCAGTTCTATTTCGTATATGGCTTCGCCCTCTAAGGCTATCGCTATTGGGTTAAGGGCGAAGCAAGATGTAGTCTGCGCCCCACTGGGTCGCCTCGGTACAAGAAGCACAGACACACCTGCTCAGATAATAACCCATGCCTATTGCGCCATGCGAATAGCGCATCACAGTCCCTGGAATATAGCATAACATTAATATTTACCATGAGGGGACGAAGGCTGGGAATAATACATACCTGCCGCTGTGAGAAAGTAGAGACGAAGGTCACACTTTGCCCAGTGACAGAAAGGAGGGGGAATAGCAGCTCTCTGCGTGCAGACAGGCAGGAGAGCGCACAGCTGGGTCCCCAACATCACTCACTCTGACAAGACATTCCGTACGAAATGTGTCAGGGGAAAAAGGGGGACGTCCCTCTCATAAGAGGGAATACAGGCTTTTTTCTACACACCAACGCTGGAAAGCTGTCCACTTGGCTGTGTAGGACGCTCTGGTAGACGCGGCCCTGGCTCCCTGAGGCCCAGCCCCTCTAAGTGTTCCCGTTCAGGGGCCATGCCCATAAGTGCTGGCCTATCACAGGGTGACTGTTGATCGCTCCCTCCACCTGCGAGAGAGCGTCCCCGCGCCACGGAATTTCCCACGGTCTGCCTGACAGCGTACGCTGTAGGCATGGAAACCAGGAAGCGCTCGTGCGCTCCGGGGCAATTAGGATCACTGACAGTCGCTCCTCCTGCACTCGGTCCAGGAACCAAGGGATCAGCGGGACTGGTGGGAAAGCGTACAACAGTCCCCTGGGCCATGGTCGATGTGCGAACGCGTCCACCCCCAGGGGGGGGTGGTCCTGCGCTTTCAGGGAGAACCAGAGGGCGCATTGCGCGTTCCCGCGTGCGGCGAACAGATCCACCTCTGCTCTCCCGAACCGGCTCCATACCTGGGAGACCAGCTCGGGATGGAGGCTCCAGTCCCCCTGGCGAGGACCTCCTCTAGACATGAGGTCTGCCCCTTTGTTCAGTTCGCCAGGAACATACATTGCTCTGATGGAGAGCAAGTGTGCGCGCGCCCAGATCAACAGCGGCCTGGCTGTGTTCAGAAGCTGCGCTGAGCGTACTCCGCCCTGGCGATTGATGTAGGCTGCCGCGGCTTTGTTGTCTGTGCGAATCAACACATGTTGATTCCGCAGCAACGGGGCAAAATACTGGATTACTCTCCGTACGGAGAGCCATTCCAGCACGTTTATGTGGAGGGACATGTGAGCCGGCCACTGTCCCCCCACTGCCTGTGACATACACGTTCCTCCCCACCCTGAGAGAGATGCGTCTGTGAACACCGAGATGTGTGACGTAACTCTGCCCAGGGGCACACCCGCTGACAGGACGTGGGGACTTTTCCAATAGGTTAAGTTTGAACCCACGGAAGGAGGGATGGCCACCATGCGCCTCTTCTGTCGCACGGGGTCGATGTGCAGGCGAATAAACCACCTCTGGAGTCTCCTCATGTGAAGGAGACCCAGGGGAATCACCACGTGACCAGCTGCCATCATGCCAAGCAGCTGCATCACGGAGAGGGCTGTCACCACGCTGCGAGGTGTGACGCGTCGGAGAAGAGCTGTCAGTGCCTCCACTCTCTGCTGTGAGAGTCGCGCTCTCATGCGGGCTGAGTTCAATTCCACACCCAGGTAAATAATACTCTGGGAGGGAAGAGGGCAGCTCTTCTTCCAGTTTATTATGAAACCCAGCTTTGACAGATGTGATACGAGCTGTACCGTCTGTAAAGCAACTTCCTCTCTGGAGCGAGCCAGCAATAGCAGGTCGTCCAGGTAAAACAGCACTCTCATCCCTCCTCTGTGTAGCGGCTGCAGCGCCGTCTCTACACACTTCGAAAAAGTGCGAGGAGCCAGGGAATATCCGAACGGCAGACGGTTGTACTGGTACGATATTCCCTGGAATGAGAAACGCAGGTATTTCCTGTGTTTTGGGATGATGGCTACGTGGAAGTATGCATCCTTCAGGTCTATCGATGTGAACCAGTCTCCCTGTGAACACACTCCAGCACCTGTCTGATCGTCAGCATGTGAAAAGGCCTTTTCATTATGACCTTGTTGAAAACTGACAGATCGAGGATGGGTCTCATTCCCCCTGTCTTTTTCGGGACAAGAAAACAGCGGGAGTAATACCCCTGATTTTCTTCCCCTTGAGGAACCCTGGAAATAGCCTCTTTCAACAGGAGTTCCCGCAGCTCTGCCTGGAGCGCAAGACACTGTTCCTGGGATGACAGGAGTGTTTCCTGTATCCCATTGAACTGCAGGGTGTACCCTCTGCTGATCAGCCTGCTCATCCATCTGTCCATCAGACACACGCGCTGCCACTCTGAGAAATACTCTGAGAGCGGGCGCACATGCTCGAGATGTGTTGTGGTCGTCATGGCGACGAGCCACGTCAGAGCCCTCGCCGCCGCTGCCTGTGAGGCAACCCAAGGTGGGCCTGGAGCGAAAGGGCTGTGACGGAGCCTCCACACGCTGCATTTCACTTTGGCTCTCATCATGAGGCGTGTACACGCTCAGGGGATGAATGGAGATGTATGCAGTGTTGACCACATGAGGCGTTATAACGGCGCTCATGGGTTTATTATGACCGTGTGTAGGAGACGTATCTCGGACAGAGGAATGCCGCGAGCTCTGCGGTTTATTAACCGATAGGTTAAAACCAGCAGGCTTCTGCAGCGAGCCCTGCTGTCTACTAATCAACAGATTGGTGGCAGCTGGCTTAGTTAGCGAACTCTGCAGTTTATTAACCGATAGATTAAAAAGTGCAGGTTTTTGCAACGAACCCTGCTGGCTACTAACCGATAGGTTATAGACAGCTGGTTTACACAGAGTGGAGGATATGTGAGAAACACTTGATACTGATAACCCATTTTATTTTTCTCACAATCCCCCCCAACACGTCAAAGGCGGCTCTGCTTCCTTGGAGGCTCTCGTGGAGCAGACACAGAGCGGGAGTGCCTCACTCCCTGTTGACTCACCGCCGAGAGACCCCTTCGTCTCTGGGGTGGCGGGGGAGCGGAGACGCGGGGCGGAGCCCCTGCCGCCGCCGACGGGCACTGACGCCGCGGCTGCAGTTGCTGAGAATGCCTCTCCGCCTGCCGCTGTGGCCGGGTTGGACGCTGCGGCTGCTGCGCCTGCTGCGAGCGTTGGTGCCGCTGTGGCCGCCCAGCAGGCTGGAGCCAGCTGACGTGCTGGCGGATGTCGTCCGACTGTTCTGCAGCCGCCTTCATGGACTCCACCATGGCGTGGAACTGGGGTCCGAACAGCCCGTCCGGGCTGATTGGAGCGTCCAGTAACACCTTCCTGGCCGTCTCTGTAACAGACGCCTGCTGCAGCCAGAGGTGGCGCTGGATCTGCGTCACCCACGCGGTGATCCTTGCCTGGGAGACAGCGTGCTGGCCGCCTTGGCGATCTCCTCCGCTTCATCAGCGGCCAAGGTGGTGGACCGCTCCACCAGCGTCACCACCGAGTTAGAGAGCAGCGCGATGTTGTTCGCCGCCGCCGACGCCTGAAAGGCACACTGGTGCACCCGGTCGGCCTGGCGGGCGACATACTGGTCCCTGGGGGAGGCCAACGTAGGGCGCCGTCCGGCGATCATGTTGGCCTGCCTCACCCCAAAAAACGCCGTCAGGCCCGGCACCAGCATCTGTAAATCCCTCCACCTTGGTGAGGGGAACAAATGTGGCCACCGGAGCCTTCAGGGTCCTTGGGTTCGCCGCCGCCCCCTCCTGGTACCTCCTGATGGCGGGGAAGCGTGGCCAGATCGGATCACTCCTGACCGTCTGCACCCGCGAAAAAACTCCGGCCATATCGTCCGGAGCACATCTCTCCTGAGCTAGGGGAACGGGGAGACCTCTGCAGGCGGCCGCCCTGCAAATGATCCCTGGCAGTTCCCCCAAGATGCCACCTATCGCCGGCAGCGCCGTGGTGACGGAGAAGGGGACCGCGTGCTTGGCCGCCAAGTCGGCACCCTGCTCCGACTCTGTCTCCCCCATCCGGGGGAGAGGAGGGAGGGGAGAACCATACGGTGAACCGTGGAGGGAGACGGGGTAGGAGTCGTCCGACTCCTGCCCGGCACTCGGCTCCAGGGACACGAGGCTGCCGTCCACGGGCTCGAAAACCTGGACGGGCCAATCGTCCGAGGGGAGACGGGCACAGTGCGTGCATGCGACCTGCTGGCTGAGAGCCGCGTACGCGTGCTCTGACCCCAGGCAGGATTCGCATACAGTGTGCTGATCGTAGCTCATAATATAGCCGGATCCACATGAGGGACAATCTCTCACGCAATTGTTGCTCATGTTCTCGGTTATATCGCTAAGTGTCTCTTGTGCTTCAGTAACGGGGTGCTGAAGAAAAAGAGGGAGCAGATTGTCGGGCCTCCTTCCTATTTATACCGGAAGGGAGCCCGAGGGTGGGGCCCACCTTGCGGGCGGGCGTGGACTACAAGTGTTTCAGTGCTGCGCGGGTGCGCAGGGGGATTACCCAATAGCGATAGCCTTAGAGGGCGAAGCCATATACGAAATAGAACGCAAAAATACACAAACACACACACACATACATACACACACACTCGCGAGCTTCCCCCAGACCAGTAATCCAAACGAAAATAGTTTCCCTCCTTAGTATTTTGATCATTTGCTCCGCGAATAATCAATCAGATCGATGGACTCCAGAGAAGAGGAAACTTTGAAGGCCTTTTTCTCAAAATTATGACCCGGTGACAGTCATTATATAATGTGACATATTTCGCTTAATATTTGGAGTACAACAACAATCCTGATATCATTAGAGAGCTAGGAATCTCCTCTTTCCAACAGTGTATACAACTCAAAATGTGTCTTCGGGTCAATGTGACTGATTTCGATGGAGCAGGTCACATATGATGTTTGTCAATTGAAAAGATAATTTTGCAAGTCAAAAAAATATAAATGTGTCGTAAAACTGTGAAGTAACACTTTTTTTTGTGTGAAACCGCTCAATGAACTACATCTCCCGTCTCGCACCACACACCAAGACGGCCGTCACGTTCGCACATTTCACTTCTTTCTTTCAGAATGAGGCGAAAAGTATTAAAAGAGGCGAAAATCACTACAAGTCTGGGCATGTTTAGAGCTGTATACACAAAATGGGAGTTAGTCGGTTCCGTAAGAGCCAGCATGCGGGACCGGGATTCTGGGATTTGTAGTCTTTCTAGTTGCATATTTTTCATAGTCTTATATTTCAACAGTTTTACAACAAACTGTGACTTTTTTGACATGGAAATTATTTTTTAAGATTAACAAACATCATATGTGTAATTTGTGGCACAAATTGACTTCAATACATACTTTTTCCGAAATAAGGTCCCATGGAGGTCCCCGGAAGGGGAGGGCCTCTCTATGTGTTCATTTTTATCTGAAATTGTACCCATGGATGTATAAAGAGTAGTTCTACCGCAAAGTTATTCTCCGTGGGGACTTCCGGCAACAATCTTGATTCTGATTGGCCAGAAGACTCGAAAAAACATCAGCAAAGATGTTTATTGAGAAGATGATCACTACGTGACAGAAGTTTTCAAAACCGTTTATGGTCTCCGGTACTTCCAGTCCAACGCCTACTGCATGCACAGCGTTAGAAAATCGGCCCTTCAAAATAAAAGTTTGACTTTTTTCCCAAAAAAGAAAAGAAGACTTTTTTCTTTTTCTTCACTCACACATCTGCGACCCACTCGAAACGGGTCCGCGACCCACTTTTGGGACGTGACCCACCAGTTGAGAACCACTGCTTTATACTATATCACCTGAGTTGTACCTTAGGTTTTATTTACTTAAAATTATTTGTATTTATTTTTTACTTTATATTTTCATGTATCGTTAGTTTTTGATATGTTTGTATGCTACTTTTACTACTTAGATTATTCTTATAAACATCTAAGACCCCATTTACACGGGAACCGCAAACGAACCGAATTCGATATCAAAAAAGTATTCCGTTCACGGGGATACGGCTCAATAAACGTGTCCCTTCACACGAGACCACCAAAGATCGCAGGGGGGGCGCCAGGCCTCAGATGATTTGAGGCCAAATATCATATTTAGACTTATTTTTAATTTATTTATTTTTAATAAAACATTTTACATATAATTGTAACGCAATACATGATTGTCACTAAAAGCCTTGTCTCTACATTACAATCAAATATAAAAAATAATTGATTAATTAATTTGAATAAAAATTCAAGTTAGTAGCTATTATAGGCATAAAAAGACAGAAATGTATAATTCTTTCTTTAATAGAAATGTTTCTTCTGCCCGTAAAGTGTCCAAACCAGGCTTTTCTGGATAAACGCATTTTTAAAACATAGTCATTGTCCATGCCGGTTTCAGATTATTTGTCACAGTTGCTCCGATCAGATCGGTCTCCTCCATTTACGACTTTTGAATCCACATAAACACATCGGCAAAATCCGGCTTACTTTGAGCATGTGTTTTAAACAGTTTAATCTCTTTGTGAATTGTTTCCACTTGCGCCGTCCTTTAATTTCTCCATACAGCGGGAATCCAAATTAATTAATCCTGAGTCCAATAACCATCAAAGTCACTCCAAAGTGCTCCTCAATTACGCTTTCATCCTCCTTTAACAAAATACTTCACATTCATCCAGTTTGTGACAGTAGTTGTAGCATTTCTGAGACTTTTAAACTTTAATTACCGCTGTTGCGCCTTGTGTGTGTGTGGGGGGGGGGCGCAACTTCCAACAGGAGTCATTTGGGGGGGCTCTTGGGAAAAAAGGTTGGGAACCCCTGCCCCAGAGCATTCCGTCCGCAGATCTATCCACCTTGCGACCCGTTATCGTTTTAGGGGTCCGTTTCCGCGGTTCCGTTACGGCCTTGTGTGAACAAACGGGCTATACGAAAGAGAAAAGTAGCGGATACAACCCGTTTCGTTCCCGTGTAAACATTATATTACATTACATTACATGTCATTTGTTAGACGCTTTTATCCAAAGCGGCTTACATACATTCAGTACTGTGGACAATCCCCACAGGAGCAATTTGGGGTGAAGTGTCTTGCCCAGAGACACAACGACATGCTGACTGCAGTGGGACTCGAACTTGCTATCCCCTGATTCAAAGTCCAGCACTCTATCCACTGTGCCACAGCCGCCTAAACAGCACCTAAGAGCCATAGTGTTGTGTACACTGATTTATGACATACCAATACTAATGTACAAACAAACATTAAATGTCATTAAACACTTTAAGATCCACTGCCAGAGGGTTAAGTTAAATCTTTTTCACACCCTCTTCTGTAGATCAGAGACATCTTGAAGACAGGTCCTTGGCCTAATGTGGTTTACTCACTCACCCACACATACAAGAAGCTCATTCATAAACACATCAGTTCATGTAACTGGAGCCACTCTGGCCTTCTATGCTACCCATTGTAAGTAGTTAAATAAGAAAGTGAGGGCTTAACAACAAGGAGAACAATGAGTGTCTGGGACGACTGGTGAACTATATGAACATCCATCAAATATCAGAAATTCCAGAAAGTTGTACATACGCGAGTTGTACATAAGTCAAGGAATGAAACAGAAAGATGTAATTTGCTTGGTGGAAATTTCCTTTAGCTTCTAAAGTTTCAAAGAACTGGTACTCTTCATGCTGGCTTCCTCTGCTTACCTTGTATGACAATTACAATTATTTGAAATGTGATAAGGTCAGTGGAACTAACACACAAATCTAAAGGTGGTGGAATATGCATTATGGTCAACCATCGCTGGTGCACAAACTCCACCTCGCTAAGCCATACATCAGGGATCACCAACTACATTTGTCCAAGGGCCAAAATGTATCCAATAGACACTTTCGCGGGCCATAGCCCAGAATTTTGAAGTTGTTGACCGGGGGGGGGGGCATCAAGCAGACTCTTCACAACGAAGGATCACTTCTTCAAGGCAGGGAAGGTTTCGCAGTACGCAGTCTACTGTCCGGCAGCTGCTGCCTCTCTGTTGGACTCCGGTACTGCACATTACTCACGAGACGTTGTAAACAAAATAAATGAGTGGGGGCGAACGCACTAACCACTCCGCCAACGCCACAGTCACCCCCGTCGTGCGGGCCGGATGAGAATGTCTGGCGGGCCGGATGTGGCCCGCGGGCCGCCAGTTGGTGGTCACTGCCATAAATGTTCCCCACTTCTGGAGCATCTAACTGTCAAATGCAGACCCACCTACCTTCCCAGAGAGTTTGCATCGATAATCATAATCGGTGTTTACATTCCACCTGAGGCTAACGCTAACACCACCATGAGCGAACTAGCCAGTCACATCTCCTCCGTGGAAAACTCACATCCAGACGCAGCAATAATTGGGTTAGGCGACTTTAACCACACCAATCTGTCCACGGAACTTCCCAACTACCACCAGCAAGTTACCTGCCCCAGCAGAGGAAACAACACACTCGACCACTGCTATACTCCACTCAAGGAGGCTTACCGTGCCTCTGCGGGAGCTCCGCTCGGCAAGTCGGACCACGCAATGCTGCTGCTTATCCCGAAGTACAAACAAAAATTGAAATCCTCGGAAACACCAATAAAATCCTCCAGGTCCTGGTCCACAGAAGCCATTGAAAAGTTGCGTGGATGCTTCGCATGCACTGATTGGGAAGTTTTCCACGCAGCTGGGGACCTCCATGCCTACACCGACACAGTGACGTCATACGTCCAATTTTGTCACCAAAGAAATTCAACAATTAAGAAAGGACAAAAATGATGCTTACAAATCCGGAAATAAAGAGGACTATATGGCTACAAAATACAAACTTAGATTTGGAATAAGAAAAGCCAAATTCAATTATGCTTCAAAAATAGAACAGGACATTTCAAACAATAACACTAGGACAGTTTGGAAAAAACTTCAGGTCCTCACCAACTACAAAACAAAGCCCCCCCCCCACACCTGAAAATGACCATCAGCTTCCGGACAAACTGAACGCCTTCTACAGCAGGTTTGATCTTTCTCCAGTTTCTCCACTATCACCCCCATCTCCCCCCCTCCCCCACCATTCCTCATCAAAGAGGCAGAGGTGAGGTGCATGTTCAGGAGACTGAAGAGAAACAAGGCGGCAGGCCCAGACAACATCAGCCCTGCGGCACTCCATCACTGTGCTGCAGAACTGGCCTCTGTTTTCACCAACATCTTCAACTCCTCCCTCTGCCAGTGTTCAGTTCCTCACTGTTTTAAGGAATCCACTATCATCCCTGTACCCAAGTCTAATAAAATATTCTGCCTCAATGACTACAGACCCATAGCCCTCACATCTGTGGCGATGAAAACATTTGAGCGCATCATTCTCAGGCACCTAAAAACCAGCACCTCCCCCCTCATGGACCCATCAATTTGCTTACAGAACCAACAGATCCGTGGATGACGCTGTCAACCTGTAAATCCATCACACTCTACAACACCTGGAATCCCCCAACACCTACGCCCGCATCTTGTTCCTGGACTTCAGCTCCGCTTTCAACACCATCAACCCGGAAAAACTCTTCAATAAACTAATGGACATGAACACTGACCCCTGCATCTGTCACTGGATCCACAGCTTCCTCTGGAACAGACAACAACAGGTCAAAATAAACAACTCCACATCTCTCCCTCTGCACCTCAGTACAGGAGCTCCACAAGGCTGTGTCCTATCCCCCTGGTTATTCTCACTCTACACAAACCAACTCACATCTCAGCACCCCACAGTCAACATATATAAATATGCAGATGACACAACAATAACAGGACTCATCTCAAATAATAATGAAACACAATACCTCACTCAGATCCATCAAGCAGTCACCTGGTGCTCAGAAAACAACCTCCTACTTAACACAGCAAAAACCCAAGAAATAATCATTGACTTCAGGCGAAAGCCACAGCCCAAATCACCTCTATCTATCTCCGGCAAACTCATTTCCACCACAGACTCACTCAAATTTCTTGGCACTCACATAAGCAATAACCTCAAATGGAAGACCAACACAGACCACATCTACAAAAAAGCCAACCAAAGGCTATTCTTTTTGCGGCAGCTCAAGAAATACAGAGTGAGGAAACATCTTTTAATCCAGTTCTACACAGCCATCATACAAAGCATCCTCACATCATTCATCACAGTCTGGTACAGCAGTTCAGACACCCACTCCCGGAATAAACTTCAACGTATCATCAATAAAGCATCAAAAATCACCTGCAGTCCCCTTCCATCACTCGAATCACTTCACCACCAACGAACTGTCACAAGGGCAAAGAAAATCATTTCTGACCCCTCCCACCCAGCTCACCATGTCTTCCAACTTCTGCCCTCAGGGAGACGCTACAGGTCACTGTCCACCGAAACCACCCGCTTCAAAAACAGCTTCTTCCCCTTTGCAATACGGACACTAAATGGACTCTAAATAACCCCAATGAACAATCACAATCCACCACACCTTGAACTTTATGTATATATGTCATGATGTATGTATTTGCCCTGTGCTGTGTGTTGTACTTTTTATTGTCTGTTTAATGTATGTTGAATTGTATGGAACAAGCTGTAATAATCTGCACTGAACACAAATTCCACCAGCCTGGCTGTGTGGTCATTAAAGATTCTAATCTAATATACAGTAAATACTGTGGATATGTGTAATGTTCCTCTCTGGCTGCATTTAAAAATAGAGAAAATAAATGAAATAGCTTTTGAAAATATGTGCATCTTAAAAGTGCTTAATTTTAGATAAATAAAATAAAGTGTAGCAGCAGCTTGAGTTTCCCTTTTTCTTTGTTAACCGTTACTCATCATGACTTAACAGTTTCAGACGATTATAGAACAATATCAGTCTTTACACATCATAACAATTGAACAGTTTTAAAGTTTCTCTTTCTTTCCCTCTTATATTGCAGTCCCTCACTCACTTTTTTTTTAATTCAGTGCGAGAATTGAGCTTGAGCTTGTCCTGCCAGGAGTTTAAATCTGGGCTGATGGTGTCAGGGCCATTCTCATGCACACATGCAGGTGCTCATTGGTTAGCCTCGGTTAGCCTGCCCTGGAACGATATTTATTTTTTGATCCTGGTGGACTGATCATATTGGGCTCTGAGACTGCTTATTTTTTGTGACCTCAGTTCTGACTTGAGAGGGAATGTTTGGTCAAACACTTTGTGTTTTGTCTCATAGTGGCGTTTTGGCACTTTTAATGAGCGCCACGGTCTCTGAACAAATGAGACACACTGGTTCTGTGCTCCCAGTGGACAGGATGAACATGAATGAGTCCGTCCACTCAGGGTTAAAAGCTCTGTTCTCACTGTCCACTTTCCTCTTCTTGGAGAGCGCCATGTGTAATTATTTGTCTCTCCCTGTCTGCCGCTAACACGCCTGTTCACTCTCCTCTCCGCTTCTCTCCCTGTATCGCTCTCTTCACTCACTTTCCTCTCCGCTTCTCTCTGCCGCGCTCTCATCTCTTCTTCTGTGTTTCTCTCCCTGTATCGCTCACTCGTCTCTTTCGCCCCCTGTCGGCGGTGGTTAAAATAGAATCGCCCCGTCAAAATTGAAATCCCCTATTAATGTATTGATTATAGGTCCGGGTCCGTATAGGTCGGCGTCAACCTGGTCTCACCAGAATGCGTGACTCCACCACGACTCCTTAACACCACAGTGCGTGGTGGAGTCACGCACTCTGCTACATTTAATTTAACAACCCCAATGTAAAGTGAATGAGGCTCCTTTTTCGTGGTGCACACACGCATTTCTACAACATCCCGCAGTGAGCTTTTATTCTATAAAACGTTTTTAAAATCTACTTTATAGCTTGTAGTAACTCACGGGAGGCTTCTTTTATTTTATTTGTATTCATAATCATTTTTATTTTTCGTCAGAATGTATTATGGTGCATTATTTACCAATTTTTGTTCTCAAAAAACAGTGCATTGTGTGTAATACAACTGGGATTTTTATTAAATTAGTTAGTTTTTTAAGGAAGGCCAGAGCTTCAGCTGTGTCAAATAGATTGTTCCCTTTAGTTAACGTTATTTAAAAGATAATTATATTCCTATTTGATCATGTCCCCTTTATTGTATTACGGACCCAAAGAGCTGAGCGTCCATTCCCATTGGATAACGGAGGATTTTACACCCGGAAGTAAGTATTCTCCTTACTGTCGATTGATTTTACAGTGATATCTGCACTACTCATGAACTCAAAAACACCAGATTATCCTTGTTAATTACACAACATTGATTGGTTTAAATTGTGTACAATGCTTTTGTATTTTCCCCTTTCGATTCTGAGTTTTTGGATGGCAGAAGACACTACACTACCCAGAATCCTCAGCTATGGGACTACACCATGTGCTTAGCTTGACAAACCCCCCTCTTAGGACACAGGCTCCTCCAACAGTGCAACACAATAAAACAGATAGCCAACACAGAAAAAATTGTGCAAGTAAATACAAAAAGAAAAATAGTAAAATAGTAAAAAGTGAAAAAGTGCAATAAGAGTCTATATACAAGTGATTGGAATATGATATATTAGATAAATAATTTCTAAGTAGCAGCCAGATGAATGTTATGGATGTTGTTTCTAAGTTCAGGTGTTTAATAGTCTTATGGCCTGTGGGATGAAACTGTCCCTGAGTCTGGTGGTTTTAGTCCGGATGCTGCGGTACCGCCTGCCAGACGGCAGCAGACAGAACAGTTTATGGCTGGGGTGATGGGGGTCTTTTATAATCCTGAGGGCTTTCTGTAAGGTTAACCTGGTATTTTTACTCCACTACTTTTATTTTAGCTACTTTAAAGATTTGGATTAATGATGTGAAATATAAACAACCCTTAAATCAGACTTTAGTTACACCTGAGTAAAATTCAGTGAAGGTGATTGTCAAGTGCCAACAATCAGGCGAGATATTTGGTAGTGGGTGCTTGAGAAGACTAAATATTTATCTGCAGATCCCTATAAAGTATATTCATTACTCGTTATTCTCTACTAATAGTTAATTAAAAACTGTATATAATGGCTATTTTGCACATCCCTTTCAAGATTTCAAGATTTTCTAAGGTTTATTGACATATCATATACACAACTACGGTGTAGTTATGCAATGAATGAAAAACTTGGGTCACAGGTTCCTCAACAGTGCATTACAAGACATCTATCGATATCTGTGTACCTCCACCATTAAACATATTCTGCACATTTCTTATACTATCTACATACATCTTATAAGAGTATAATTAATATGTATAATATCAGTTAAAATAAGTGCTTCAACATAGTTAACATTGCAGGAAAGTTGATTGTCAAGTTCCAAAACAAGCCATGCAATATATTAGACGTTAAGTACTTTGTCAGGCTTAATATCTGTAGATACCCCCAAAGCTTTTTTCTTATTTAAAAGAAGACCTTAACCTAAAGTATTCTTTAATGTTTAAATAAAGTCTTATTAGTTTGTCTGTTTTTTTCACATCCTCCTATCAGGCACTAAACTGTTTTATTGTAGAGATCACTTACAGCATCTTCTTGATATTTTCTATTCTATATTATTTATATCATTGACCTTCCACTTTCCCACTATATTAAGAGTATGTACTCTTAATATTTAAATGTTTTCATCAAATATAACACATTCAAAAGTGCTTTACAAAAATGAAAGACATTAAGAAAAAGGCATTTTAAAACAGTCATTAAAAAGCAACACAATCTACCTGCATTGCAATTACTCAAAACGTGTAATAACGTGCTTTAACCAGTAGGAGGTGCGGGTTAAAAAGCTGTCAAGTTTACGGTGTTAACAAAATAAAATATACTGCTGTTTCTGGTTTAGTTTACGACGGATATATTCTGTTATTGTTTTGATATTTGTAACACAAAAGCGATATAAAAAACCCACAGCAACACAGAAAAGATGGTCTTAACATGACCCAGCGGTCTAGTAGTTAATAAAAAACAATAATATCAAAACAAATTATTACTACTAACTTTATTGTGAAATTAAAACAAAATGGTGAAAGAATAGTTTCCGGTCTATTCTGAGGCCCGATCACTGTAGATAAATAAAGAACTACGACAGATGTGTAATATTTAATGCAGCCAAACCATTCATTACAATGCATTCATGTGATGACTTTCAAAGAGTAAAGCAAGCACTGCTGAATAAAGTATGATTTTATCTTTTACGAAACGTTTTTTTCCATATGGAATGCAGTTGGAGGTCAACCAATCACAGAGCTTGAGGCAAAGCGGAACAATAGCTGAGGATTCTGGGTAGTGTAGTGTCTTCGGCCATCCTAAACTCTGAACAAATATTTGTTTCTCCAAATCGAAGGGGAAAATTACAAAAGCATTGCACACAATTTAAACCAATCAATGTTGTGTAATTAACAAGGATAATCTGGTGTTTTTGAGTTGATGAGTAGTGCAGATATCACTGTAAAATCAATCGACAGTAAGGAGAATACTTACTTCCGGGTGTAAAATCCTCCGTTATCCAATGGGAATGGCTCTCTGCGTCCGTAATACAATAAAGGGGACATGATCAAATAGGAATATAATTATCTTTTAAATAACGTTAACTAAAGGGAACAATCTATTTGACACAGCTGAAGCTCTGGCCTTCCTTAAAAACGAACTAATTTAATAAAAATCCCAGTTGTATTACACACAATGCACTGTTTTTTGAGAAGAAAAATTCGTAACTAATGCACCATAATACATTCTGACGTAAAATAAAAATTATTATGAATACAAATAAAATAAAAGAAGCCTCCCGTGAGTTACTACAAGCTATAAAGTAGATTTTAAAAACGTTTTATAGAATAAAAGCTCACTGCTGGACGTTGTAGAAATGCGTGTGTGCACCACGACAAAGGAGCCTCATTCACTTTACATTGGGGTTGTTGCAGACACGTAAATGTAGCAAAGTTCGTGACTCCACCACGCACTGCGGTGTTAAGGAGTCGTGGTGGAGTCACGCATTCTGGTGAGACCAGGTTGGTCGGCATCCGGATCCGGACCGCGGTCCGCCTGTTGCAGACCCCTGCCCTACAGTGACACAATGAGAGACTGAAACAGTTCTACAGGATGGAGGAAATGACAAAGGATTTGTCTGTGTGGAAAAGTCACCTTTAAGTCTGTATGTTGCTGAAAAAAATATGAAAAAGTTTATTTTTAATTTCTTCTAATATTTTCTTGGTATTTTAAGATGGAAATATTATGCTCATGTTCAGGCTCATATTATATTTAGTACCTCTACTGTCACAGTAGTACTCCATGCTTTAATGTTCAAAAAGCTCTTTATTTCTCTCATACTGCCTGTGCTGCAGCACCTCCTTTCACCCTCTGTCTGAAAACCGAGATGTCCCGCCCCTTAACATATCACGTACAATGAAGGTTTCTCAATTCTCTCATTTCCCCTCCTCGACTCCTCGGTCCTCCGGTAGTGACCCGGAAATGGATTTCAGTGCGCCATGTTGAAGGACATCTAATTTCTCTAAATGCACATCGAGGACCGAGCATCGAGGAGGCTCTCTGGAGGAGCTATCGAGGATACACTGATGGTTCCTCCGCGGATGTATATCCGGCAACAGCGATGTTTAAAAGAGTCGGGACGCACGGCCGGACTTATCTCAGCCAATGACAGCTCTGCATGCATCCCCTGGATATAATTGTATTAACTGCTTGAATCAGAAGCGATGTTTCCAGTGAGAACAGCTGTGAGGTCCGTGCAGAAAGCAGAGCAGTGTGTATAATATATATCACTCAGTATAACAGGCCTACATTACTCTCTTTATTTGTATGCTTTAGTTTAGTAGATATCTACAAACAAAGAGTCGATATTTTTCTAAAACCATTTAGTGCTTCACATAATAAAATACACAACGGCTGTATCCTGATATATTATATGCTTTAGGAGCTGTAGGTGTGTGTTGTACAGTGTGTGTGCAGAGTCAAAAACCCTCAAAGTACACCCTGTAGCGAGTAAAACTCTAACACAGTCTATGCTGCCCCAAAACGCCTCGTTGGAGATTTCTCATTTTCCATTGTTTACTTCCTGGGTACTGTGACGTGTGAACATCCAGAGGCCACACCCTCTGCCAGCATTTCACGAAACAAAGCTTCACAAACCTTTCAGCGATTCATGCCGGATATGTACAGCGTAGGGCACCGAAGAACGATGCTGTTCCTACTTTGTTTGGACCAGCGGGAGATTCGGGTACACAACCTGTAAGTATTCATTGTTGTTTGTGTATTTATGATGTTTAAAACAAACAAGGTATCTACCACGACTGTTTAATGTGTAAACGTTTTTCGGGCTGCTAAGCCATTGACACAGTGCTAACTGGGCTAACTAAGTTGCTAGCGTTTCCGTATATCAACTCCAATGTCAGCAGATGGCCTTACATGTATCTCATAGCAGGAGAATGTCTGCATTCACACACGAAATACTCAGACAGTATACTCCGGGTGATTTACCTTATGGTCAGTCGCAAAACTTAATTACATTATAGTTGGCGTTCCTAGCGTGTATGCTACCGAGCTAAAAAAGAAGGCTACCAAGAGCTAGACATGAGTTTGCTAGGGAAAACATTGTTTTTATGCCAGCTACAATGAATGACCGAACGTAGCAGACTACCCGTATAAGATTGCAATTGTAAACATGTTCTTGCTAGCTCATTCATAGTTCATAGTAGGTTGGCATATTACACTGAACAACTAGCAAAACGTAGGTTAGCATATTAATCTAGCTGGCAAGCTAACGCACCTAAAACAACTAAGTTTCTCCAATATTTTGTGATTTGCATTTGATTTCGTCCAGCCAGATCAGGAAACTCCTGGCGTATCTGGCGGACAACACATGACGGGATGACCACTCTGATGCCTCGTCCTAAAAAGCCCCAGTACCAGCTTACAAAGCTGCGATAGGCAAGATGCCGAAAACGCCTATAAGGGGAGGAATGGATGATATACAGTGTATATGTATATTTACACATGTTCATTTTGTACATTTCTAAAAATAAAGTTTGATGGAAATACTTAGTAGCCTTTCTTCCCTGAATTATTTGCTCCTATAACATATCATTCATATATAGCAAACCATGATTGGATTTTTCATCAAACACAGTAGTAGTTTATTACAGGTAAGAATAACTTACTCTTCTTCCGTTCTACGCCTCAAAGGTCCATAATCGAATCTGTACATGTTATGGAGGTTCTGCAGGGTGTATGGGTTGAGACAGTTTGGCTCTAGTCCTGGGTGGTGTACCATGCACATAATAGGTGCTGGGACTTGGTTCATTCGTGTTACAACCTACAGATGGAGCATCTTATTTCAGACTCCAGCTTACTGCTTCCTGCCTACTACCTGCCAGTTACCTGCCTAAGACCTGCCAAAGACCAGTATCTGGGAATGTTAAGCCCTCCCACTATTTTCCAAGAGGGCGTTGCCAGATTTTCAATTTCAGGATTTAACCAGGAGATGGCGCTTCCTTCACAAAAACAGGAGAGAACTTTCATGGACTTTCAGTTTTGTTTAGAAGAGCATTTCAACACATCAATATTTTAGATCAAATAAAGTATATCTAATCTTGTAATTCAATAATATATAGTCTTTATATATTAAATAACTATGGCCAAACTAAGACTTAGTTTTTCACAAGAGAAAATGCAGATATTATATAAAGTTAAAATCTTGTTTTTAATGCCCCAAGAGCAATAAAAACACTTGGTAAAAAAATCCTGAGTGAGGCTTTCATAAATTGCATTTAGCTGACGCTTTTATCCAAAGCGACTTACTATTTAATAAATGATAAATGATTATTCATAACAAATATGAGTGATGTGTGATTATTATTCATGCTATATACTGATATAGGGCTAAGTAAGCAATCAGTCCTGCAAATTAACCCTTAGTTGTTCAATATATTTATTCAGACAATGTGAGTAGAAATACAGAGATTCTGCTCCCACCTAAGGCCAACGTTGCAATATTACAACATTTCCCTAAAAACGTACCAAAACGTAAACATTTTTAAAACTCTTTCATTTCTGCTCCAGAGGCCAGGGGTTAAATTGGGATATTTGATAGCGTATCCGGTATTAACGGCGTCCGGCCGTTCTGTGATTCTCCAGAACTCACAGCTGGCCAGGGATAAGTCCCGACTATCCCGACGGCCAATCCGTGCCTCCCCTGACTGCACGTTGCTGACACACACCGCTGCAAACTCTCTGCACGGAGGAGCCGCGGAGGAAGAGACACACGTTCACTAAGCCGGAAAAACTATATCCGGTCACAGTGATCTGCTATTTTAAAGTAAATTGAACACATATCGACCCTAAATATAGCATATATTAAGAACGAGAAAGTGTTAACATCGTTTTTTGTAAACATATGACAAATGTGCGAGGGTGATGACATCAGAGCATCGTCCTATGGGCTTAGCCCCGGACAGGTACAACAGGTATTCACTCAGAGGGGGGTAGGTACTAAATGCCACCCATTTACATGTAGGCAAACAGTCAAAAATCAACATACAGTAGGGGGGTGGGGGATGGTGAACGGTATGTGGGTATGTGGGACACTGAAAAGTCTATGTTAAAAAGCCTCAGTCACCTTAATTCATGTAATAAAAACATCTCAGGTCAGTAACACTGAAAGCTAAAAGTGCAATACCATGTTCAGCTATGTTACTATTTATAATGTTATTGTTGTTACAACAGAAGATGTTTTTCTTTATATTGAAGTTAAATGCATCAATCTGGTGCACTTTGAGGTCAAAATTAAGAGATTTATGGATACCGCTGGAAAAAGCTGCATATGCCGAGCCTGTACGTAGCGCTGTAACTTCCTCCACAAAAGCAGCCTTCTGTTTATTCAACGTGGTGGGGGCCGAGGGAGCAGATTGCGAGTGAGATGCCTGTCATCTTCCCTTTACAAGCTTCACAAATGTATTTATCGTGTGATTTTGGAAATAAAAGTTTCATATTCTGAAAGCCAAGACTTTGTTTATATATTATACGTGGGTAGCTATGACGTCAGAAGGAGTTACCGTAATTTGCAGCGACTTGACAGACATCTGCAAAGTCCTTATAAAATGATAGAATTTAAAAGAGTCTTGAAAAAGCATGGTGATGGCAATAAATGCATTAATGAATCCCCAAAATCTACAGAATACATTTAATTTCAGTATCTCAGGTCAGTAACACTCAAAGCTAAATGTGCAATACCATGTTCAGCTATGTTACTATTTATAATGTTATTGTTGTTACAACAGAAGATGTTTTTCTTTATATTGAAGTTAAATGCATCAATCTGGTGCACTTTGAGGGCAAAATTAAGAGATTTATGGATACAGCTCTCAACACTCATATGAAACAGAACTGTTATAATAATGAAGAGAAACTATGAAATAAGAAATGAATCAAATTAAAATGTAATTATCATATCATATATTATATAGTGTATTGTATTATTAAGTAATATCATATATTAACCCCATTATAGCAGATGCCACATTGAATGGATGAACACATTTATGCATCAATAATTACAACAGAGTATTTCTAAATACAAGTTGTAAAAATACTTATATGTATTTAATACTAATAACATAATGATTCATTTTACTTTCAGATGATAATACTTTTCAGGGTTAGGGTTAGGTCCGGCCTGACAGCGCTTAGCTCTCTGCTGCAGAGAGAAAGAGAATTCACTGCTCTAAACAAAGTCAAAAATCAACATACAGTAGGGGGGTGGGGGATGGTGAACGGTATGGTCAATGTTTGTAAACACAATCCCCAGGATGTGGGACACTGAAAAGTCTATGTTAAAAAGCCTCAGTCACTTTAATTGATTTGATTTGATGCTCATACTTTTACCTTTACAATCGTTTGCTTTAATATTATTTCTAAATACAAGTTGTAAAAATACTTATATGTATTTAATACTAATAACATAATGATTCATTTTACTTTCAGATGATAATACTTTTCAGGGTTAGGGTTAGGTCCGGTCTGACAGCGCTTAGCTCTCTGCTGCAGAGAGGAAGAGAAGATCACTGCTCTAAACAAAGTCAAAAATTGTACATCCAAACGGAATAAATATAATTAATTATTATTAATACGTTAAGTCTTGTTCATTGTTTTTCACTTTTATGAAATGTTTGATATTTCCGGCACAGACCCTTTCATACCAGCAATGCGCGATAGAAACAACAGGAACTGCGACAGCATAAATATGCGAACACAAACCTACAGACTGCTGGAGAAGAGATATCACAGGGGGGGATTGGGACACACACATTCCGATGGCCAATTGGTTTTAAACAAAGAGTATACTCAACATAGGGGGGTGGGGGCTGGTGAACGGTATGGTCAATGTTTGTAAACACTGTGACATTTTGACTTGATTTGATCATTTCAGTTAAAAACTAACGTTCATATTTCTCTTTTTGAGAAGAGAAATATGAATATGTTAGTGGCTGACCCAGCCCCATGGTCTGTCACAGTAGTGCGGGAAAGAGAAGTGCACTGTTTTGCCTGGCTGGACCTGTAATTTACAGGAAAGGAGTGCACGCTACTAAAGAGACACGCTACCATGGAAACCAAACAATGGTGTTGCTGTATTGAAGTCCGAGTGGAAACAGTCATATTTGGAGCGTTATGTTAGAATGAAACATCCAGGTCGTGACTCACAAAAAAAAAGTGTTACTTCACTAACTGTAAGCTTGTCACTCAGAGTAACCTACAGTTAACTTAACTGTTGGAAAAGAAAGATCAGGGGGGGAGAGAGCTGTGGCTGATGGGCCATTAGGTGTGTAAACACACAGCTGAGAGCTGCCGTTTCATTCTGACTGTTTAAAAAACGGTAACAACGGACTATTTTTCTTAGCGGATGCATGTCAATTTAAATCAATACATACAACTATTTTTTAAATCAATAAAAACATTTTCTAAATCCATAAAAGCATTTCAATTAATATTGGGAGTCATGTCGTTACTTTGTTGAGAATGTGGCCATGTAATAAGTGGGATAATTTGCAGCGACTTGGTCATTATGGGGAAAAATAACACCCTCCGCTACGCGTCGGGATCTTGATCTGCCTGACAAGGCTCCATTAAAATATAAATATTTTTAGTGAATTACTGAGTTTAGGCACGTTAATAACATTTTAATGAAGTTGAATACAGTATATTCATATTTGTCAGTGATTTCATGTCAATTCGGCGAACATTGAGCAGCAGCTACACACACACACACACAGTGTGTGTGTGTGTGTGTGTGTGTGTGTGTAGCTGCCGCTCAAAGTGCCCTTCTTTATTGTTTTGTATTTTTGAAGAGTGCTTCATGTATGCTTGAACTTTGTTTAATGTTGTTGAGGCAAGTTTTCTTACCGGAAGTCATGTGACCTCTAGCCCGGATGTTTACAATGTTTGTGAGAGAGTAAAAAGGCGCGAACATTTGTAAATGCCGGGCTAGGCGAATACGTTTTCACGCTGTTTCATAATTGTACCAAGAAGGAAATAAACATGATTGTGAACATCAGTTCGATGCGTAAAGTTCTTTCAAGACAAAGTTACAGTGCGTGTACCTTTGCGTTTGGTTGCTGGTAAGGGGGACGACCAAGCGCTGTGATCTAGAAGGCAAAGCTCGCTTGTTTCCAATCCCGAGAGTTGTCCATCCTTGCCTGAAACACACGATTAGTGCCATGAGTTAGTGAAGCAAATTACAGAAACACTGCACAGTTATTCACAAGTCAAAACGTTTTCATAGCGGCCGAGAATATCTAGCTCGCTAGATGTTATTAGCTAGCTCGGGGCCGGTGTTAGCCAGTTCAGCCTAGCATGGCTAGCTTGATCTACTGAGCAAATAAAAGTAGTTGATTTTACCTTCGTCGTGGTCGTCATCGTTGGCCACTGAATCCGCCGTTTGAGCGGCCTCCCACACCATCGGTCAATGCTGTCCGGGAGAAAAGGTCTGTGGCCTAGCAGAGCATCCAAGCGCTCGTACCATTTACTGGTCTTCCGGTCGTTACCACTCTTGTTATAATAGTCTTTAATTTGTTTGTAGTCCTGCCTGAGTTTCTTTATTTTTAGCCGGTATGCCGTGGCGCTGTGCACGATTCCTAGGTCGAGTGAAAGCTACTGAACTGGCTTCAGTAGCATTCCCTGGGTCGCGTCCTCGGCGTAGATCTCCAGAAGCGCCGACACCTCCTCATCACTCCACCGCTCCGATGATTTCTTGATGCTTGCCATAACTGCTTTCAAAAACAAACTACTCTCCGTCGATGCGCTGGGTTTTTGTAGCGAGGAAAAACAATGGCGGCTCTACACAACATTTCACAGTTGTACGGGGCGTGGTTTGCAATTCGCCCAGCCAATCAGCACTGGGGCACTTTTTTCCCACAGGAAAGTACGATCTCTCAGCGGGCACTAAAAATGGGGGTAAAAGTTCCCGAGATTAAGTACTCTTTTTGGTGTGAACGCGACATAAGGGGTACTAACGGAACTAAACGCGAAAAGTACGGTGAAAAGTACTCCGGTGTGAACGCGGCTAAGGAGGGGAATTAGAGAATTGAGAAACCTTCAATGTGTTGGATCACTAGCCAATAGAAGTGTGAGAGTTACATAGTGATGTCATTATGTTCCAGAAGTAAACAAAAGAGTCCAATGGAGGCGTTTCAGGCAGGGGGGGAGTGTGTGGGAGAACAATGTTAGCCTTTGCAGACCATTTACATGCACTAAAACCTGTATAACACACCACAGGAAATCATAATAGGGCCCTTACATGGTTGAACAAGCTATGTCGTCAAGAAAAATGTGAACATGATCAATGTATTAGTGTTACTAAATAAAAATAGCACGTACACAAATGTTGAATTAGTGACAACTTCACACAAAGTATAAGAAATGCTTCAAGCTTTATTGGTTGATTTTAAGAGGTTACAGAGTAGTAAACATACTGGTTACACACGTGAAGTTTGTTGAAATCATCCACTCGAGCCACATGTGCGTTTCACATCTCACCTTCATCCTGTCAAACTTCCTTAGAAAAACTCACACCAAAGCGTCACACATTCTCATCCTCATCATCACCGACAACATCCCACATTTCGCAGCAGCACAACCCTTTATCTTCTTCATTTAGTCTGGAATACTTGAAATAGTCATAAGTCTGGGCTGAAGGAGCCCAGTGTCAGGCCAACCGGTGAGAGTTCACATCTAGCACCAAAAAAACAGAGTCCATCAGTTGTTGCTCTCATGGTGCCTTATAATTCCCAACGTTGATGAGTTTTTGGTGGGTCTTTTTCGGTTTTTCCTTATTTTAAGAACTTGGAAGTAACTGAAAGAGTACATTATTTCTTCCTCAATTAAAATAAGTAGACTTCAAGTAGAGTATGGAGTATGCATATCTTACATCCCAGCCAGGTCTTCTTGTCACGCCAAGCAGTCGGGGGGGAATACATCTGAATGCCCATGACAATATGAGATACAAAGAAGTCAATATGAGATGCTACAGAAACATAATAAATCAAACTAAATGTAGAAAACATTAGGACCAAAACAAATGTTAGTGAACAGCATTTTTAAATTAAATAAAATGCAGGAAAATGAAAATACATGTCTACCTCTCCAATAGAAAATATAATTAGTGCATCATTATTACATTTCTATCAACTTCATAGATCATGTAGCAACATACCACTGCATGAAAAACATCACTTGTATTCTTTTAATTGTAGTATAACAATGTAACACTCACACGTGAAGCTCCGAAATGTATCACTTTATCAACGCTACATTTGTTGAGGCAAACAAGGTTAACTACCAGAGATTTGAGTGTGCGTACTAGTAGACGTGCTTATACCCTACTGTCCATGAGTCCAACTGTACTAGAGCAAAGCAACATATCTAAAACATTTCAGAAATATTGCTTTGGTTCAATAGAAGCAGGCAGAGTCAGTAAACACTGCACACTTCCTGTTCAGTTCATTTTTTGTTTTGAACCCTTTTTCCAACAACTTTTCAAAGACAAAGCCATATATCATAATATTAGATTAGGTTTTGGGTTAATGGTACTCCAATATTGCAATATTTGCTTGTTTATTATGTTTAATCCAGTATTTTTGATATATGGCTTTGGTTCTGGAGCAGATCAGCCCTCTCATCTAACTGGCTGGCGCAGTGCTTACAAGCTATTATGCTAAAACCAAACAATGATCTGTTCCAGGTACAGGCAACTGGAGCGGTTGGAAAAAAGAAAAGAAGGGCTGAGAAAAGCTCAGGCACACAACTTACAAGTCAATTCATACCTGGCCAAAATATATATGAATGTGGTTTCAGACTAATTCTAAGAATAATACCAGTGTCATTTAGAGTTATAGCTTATGTAGTTTCTCTTGTTGTCAATCAGTAAGCAATAACCACCATGTTAAATTAACACTGACATCTTGTTAAAGGCAAAGGGAAAGCCTGGAAGATTGGTAGAACCTACGCAGAACTGCGGAATTACCCTTTAAAAGTGAAGGCGTTGGCTAGTTGTGAAAAAAAAGTGCTTTATATGTTTTTTCTTCAAACCAGCTTGGAGACTCTTTAGC
Organism: Trematomus bernacchii; assembly: GCF_902827165.1. Classification (NCBI taxonomy): domain Eukaryota; kingdom Metazoa; phylum Chordata; class Actinopteri; order Perciformes; family Nototheniidae; genus Trematomus; species Trematomus bernacchii. Next base: position 5,555,067 of record NW_022987803.1, read on the forward strand.
CTCATTTCTAAGGTCACAACACTCAAAGGCCACCTTTAACAAGGCTAAACATACTTTAGAAAAATGAAAAAGTGCTCCCTGGTGTGACAGAAGAACATTGAGCGTTGACCCTATATCATGGTAGACACACAAGACCACTGAAGCACATTGGAGGGTAAGAGCATTAAACTATCAGTGAAGTTTGGAAAGAGTCTTTTTAGGGAATAGATTACAACTACGCCTAGCTCAAATCTTGTGACAATGTGACATAACACATCATACTCAGATACTGCAATACAATACTGAGATCTTATATCATCCCATGCTTAATCAGAACAGTGCCAGATCTGAGTCATCCTTCCCACTGAGCCAGCTTTTTTTCATTTCCATGCCAATTCTCTGTCAATCTGTGTGGTTCCTTCCTACTTTATAACAGGTCAGGGAGGTGGCTGTAGACCGAGTCCAGAAGCGTCTGGCTGGCCTCTTGACTCTTGACCCCCGCAATCTCAAACAGCTGGTCCAGCTTGTCCTCGGCGGCTGGGATCTCCTCGATGATGTGCAGCTCTTCTGGGTTCAGGATGTGCAGCATGTCGTCGAAGATGGGCTGCAGGTCGCAGGGGTCGAGACGCACCTGCCGCAGAACGGTGTCTTTCTTCTCTGGAGGCGAAATGGAGAAGGGAAGCAATTAATATACAGCTTCTCCAATCAATATTTATATATTAACAACATATATGTGAAAGGGGGTTGCTTGTGGCATGGAACCATAGACTATTAAGATGGACGACATGACAGCTCCTATAGTGAACCCGCAGCATATAATACACTCGCTGGTGACTGGCGGCATTATATATATCAGGGCTTCTCAAACTCCGGAACTGCAAATCAATCCGGACCGAAACCCTGTGTCCCATTATAAAAAAAATCATACAAAATAAAAAAGTAAAAACTTTCTGATTCTGATGTAAATTAATGTATATTTTCTTGTGTCTGACGCGTTGTGAGAATGAACGTGCATATATATTTACTTGTGTGCGCGAGCGTGACACGCATTGCAGACCGCAAGTTAACCGCAAGTTTACCTTGACTTTCTAATGCTTCAAGGCATTGACTACAGACAAACAGTGCCATTTCTCCCACTAGTTAAAGCCACCATGCTGTATGTATGTATTGAATGTGTGTGTGTGTATACAGGGGCGCCGTTTGCCGACCGGCAAGGCAGGCAAGTGCTTGGACCAGAAGGGGGCCCCCAAAGAAGGTAGATTAAGAAGGTCCACAGCAACGACAACATGATACACCCTTTAATTTACTGCAACGACATGTCGGGAAACCCCCTCAAGGGGGCCCCATGCATAGCACGCCGTAAGAAACTGCTTCTTAATGTCAGTTACGTTTCTCCGCTCCGGAGGGGGGGGGGGGGCGCTTTACTGGCATTGATCCGGACCAGTGACATTGTATAAAATTCACAAGTGGACCTTTAATAAAAAAGTTTACCAATGATATATATTATAAATGTCCATGTTAGCGGATGGACCATTGGCACAATACAAATTTCAAAGTACACATTGATTACATTTTTCTCATGGTTGTCATTTGAGGTATTTCTTATCAAGCAGATTTTTGTTTAAAGGTCACCTATCATGCTATTTTTAGGCAATAGCATACATATGTAGCACTCTAGAAAGGACTCCACCCAGCGGATTCCAACCAAAAACCCAGCGTTTACCAGTGGCTGGGATTTTAAAGCCCTCCCACTATTTCCTGAGAGGGCGTTGCCAGATGTCCCCATTTGTTCAATTTCAGGATTTAACCATGAGATGGCGCGTCATTCACAAATACACAAAGATAACTGGGTGAACTTTGGTCTTCAGTTTGTTTCATGGACTTTCAGTACTTCAGTAATGTTATTAGTTATGGTTTTCACCGGCTACTATAACAAAAAAACATCAATATTTTAGATCAAATAAAGTATATCTAATCTTATTATCTTAATTGTAATTCAATAATATATAGTCTTTATATATTAAATAATCATAATAATAATGTAAATGTTTACACTTCTTTATTTTTTATGCTCATACTTTTACCTTTACAATAGTTTGCTTTAATATGCAGTATATTTTTTGTAATATTGTTGTGGTGTTTTTACACAGTACAGTAGATCGAAGTAAATCAACTTATACATTATCATGTGTTATATTGTGTTGTATAAGTAATATCATACATTAACCCCATTATAGCAGATGCCTGCCACATTGAATGGATGAACACATTTATTTCGTTAAATAGAAACGAAATATGATTTTTTTTAAATGTATCTTATTCAATGCAGAATATGATTATATCCGTGACAGTGGGACTGTGTGTGTCAGGAATCAGCTGTTTATTTCATGATCCACTGCAGCTGGTTGCAATACAAAAAGACAGCTAACTGGGTAACCTTTGCTCTTTGTTTAGGCCTTGGTTCACACAGTATGTTGCCTGACAGTAGTGGTTGACTTCTCAGCTTGTTGGGGCTGGTGAACGGTATGGTCAATGATTGTTTGTTTAAAAATGTTTGTGAAAGCTCTAAGCCAATCAGACATGGACAATGTGTCGAGGGGGAACCAGCCATGGTCCGGTCTGACAGCGCTCAGCTGTCTGCGGCAGAGAGAAAGAGACAGATCACTGTCTACATAAATATGCAAACCCAAACCTACAGTTAAACTTTACTGCTGGAGAAGAGAGATCACAGGGGGGAGAGAGAGCTGTGGCTGATGGGCCATTAGGTGTGTAAACAAAGAGAGTCACACACAGCTGATCACCTGAGAGCTGCCGAGTTTCATTCAGGCTGGTGCCCCATGAGGACGAAAACGGGTTGTATCCGCATATTTCTCTTGCGTATAGCCCTTTTTGCCACACGAGGCCGTAACTAAACCCCGCAAACGATAACGGGTCCCAAGATGGATAGATCTGCAAACGGAGCGCTCTGGGGGCTCAAACGGCTCCGTGTAATCGCCCCTATATGATCATTTTCTGATTATGATGACGCAATAGCCCCGCCTCTCCCCACCTCTGCTGCTCACCCCCGCTTCAAAGTAAACTGCACACTGAATTCAGATTATTTATCTTTCTCTCGATATGGACATAAACGCGAGTGAAGTCTAATCTGACAGGACGGAGACACGCAGCTCTGTTCACCTGCAGCTCCTCCCGCTGTGATGCAGCGGTGAACGGAGCAAAACACACACTTCAAGTCAGATCATCACCCTCAGCTATTTTAATTACCTCTCAAACTGCCTAAACTAGTTATAAATATGTTTATTTTTACTGTCGGGTCACTCATTACTGGATCAGCTGCTGCATGAGACAGACACTGACACTGTCAGAAGAGAGGGAGGCTCTGTGTATTTTATTATTATATTATTATATAGAGTCGTTATTCATTTGTGTTAAAGCTCAATAAATAACAAAGAAGACCTTTGACCGGCACTTTTATAATTTTGTCCGGAAGATTTAAACTTTAACACACGTTGACCGGCGAAAAACTCTGCCCGTTTGCCTCGGCCCCCACCGCGGAGAATAAACAGAAGGGCAACCATGACAACCATGCTTGCAGAACCTAATTTTGTCCAGGAGCCTCTTAGCACAGTCAGTCTTGCATGATGCCTTGATATGTAAAAGTGAAAGATGCTCCATTCCTTTTTCATTGATGACCATTTGGACTAAAGTCGGAGGGCTCCCCATGGATAGGCCTAGGGCCCACATACACAGGTATGTTTAAAAACTGAATTTTACATCCTTACTTTTCAAAAGATCCCATCCCATCCAAAATGTCTCCACATTAGTGGGCTCTCTAAGGAGATAATGGCGTACACTATAGCGTGACACAGCAGGAAGTCTATAGGGGAAGTCGGGAAAAGTTTTTGACCGCACGCCTGTTGGTTTTGTTTGTTTCTTTTATTTAAATGCCTTGCATATGTTGCAAGTCGGTAGTGGGCCGCCAACTGATTACATTACATGTTACTTGTTAGACGCTTTTATCCAAAGCGACTTACATACTCAATACTGTGGGCAATCCCCACAGGAGCAATTTGGGGTGAAGTGTCTTGCCCAGGGACACAACGACATGCTGACTGCAGTGGGGTTTGAACCTGTGACCCCCAGATCCGAACACCTATGGACAACCCACTACGCCACACACCTCCCTCTGATCCCACTGATCCATTGAACTTTCGAATAAAGCACTTGAATGGAACGATGCAAGGTATCTGGATTTCTTTAAAGGACACCTATCATGCTATATTTAAATGGTATATATTGTAGGGCCATACCTATATAAGGTATATTTATACGTTTCTGTTTTCAAAATACCAAACAGATCATGCATTTTAGCCATGCCTCATTTCGCTCTATGTGCTGTTTGCTGTCTACGGGGCTGATTCTGTGAGTTGCAGCTGACCACGCCCCCCTGCAGGAGAGGGGAACCGTGTTCTGATCAAGTCAAGAGGGGGAGAAAAAAAGATCTCTGTCCTCCGTGTTTTATTATATTATTATAGGCCTATAGCAGGGCTCTCCAACACGTCGATCGCGAGCTACCGGTAGCTCGCGGGCAGCTTTTCAGTAGCTCGCCGCTCGATTATCGATTATAGTGTAGTAAGGTTGCTTATTGATTTTTCGGCCGCGGCTGGACCATAACGTTTTTTTATTTTAGAATTTTTTCTGTCACATGAATATCAAATGGTCGGTGACGCAGAGATCAAGGAACAGACGTGACAGCAGCACAGCGACATCACACACGGAGCAGTCTGCTTTCTCCACCAACACCAGTCCAGAACCAACAGCAGAATGACCCGCTCTGAATCAGGCCCTGTCGCTGCGCCTCAGAGACACATAGGGAGGGATTTGTGTTTTTTGAAAAACACTCGTTATCGTCATGTCAGGTTTTTGGTGGATTTAATCAAGTCTTGGATTGCAGAGTATGAATGTCCTCTTGCTATTTTCAGTTGATAAATACTTGTGTAAAGTTTGTGAAGGCAGGAGGAAAGCTTCCGCGATCACCGTCTCCTCTCCGTTCCTCCAAACCCCGCCCCCTCCCTGAAAATAATGAGTGACAGGCTGATAGTGACCCGATAGAAACTTTATTATTCACTTAATCACTGATTGAGATATGATGAAGCTAACTTAATCTCATACATTCATGGGATTTATGTAACAGTAAGACAGATAATGTAAGTGTGCACCCACATGCACTATTTTTGTTTTTATAATGCTATTGTAAATACTCCTGCTGTTTTCAGACTCAAGTCATGTGTGTGATGCCACATTCAAGACATTCAGTGTCTTTTTTTTAACAGAAGACCGTAGCTAGAAGCTGCAGCTAGACTGCAGAAGTATTCGTTTTTTGTTTTTGAGAATGGAACCATTTTCACACACAGATATAGGGAGGCTAGACCTATACAATTGATTTATTATGGTTTATAATTTAATGTCAAGACGAAGAAGAAGAAGAAAAAGATGGCTGAACAACTGTTCAGTGTCAATCCTGTGGAGATCTCCAAAATCATGTTCAGCTTAAGTCTCAGCAAAACTCACAACATTTCTGGAGCCTTGTAGACCCAGAAAACTATAAGAACATTCACCAAGCAGCACTGAAAATGTCTGCTTTATTTGGTTCTGTTCTACATACCTTTGTGAAGCAGCTTTTTCTGACATGAATGAAATCTAAATACAGAACAAGACCGACTGATGAACATTTAAATGACTCTATTAAGTGAACCTAAGTGGGTCCAGCATACACCTCTATGGTGGACTGCATGCAGTGCCATTCATCTCACTAACAACAGAGTGAAATGCTTGTAAGGTGGTGATTAAGGACACTTATGTGAATGTTCAGTGATGTACTTATTATGTGGGCCATAATAATATGTGAGAAATCTTCGTTTTCTTGGACCTTATTTTTGATAAGCTTTAGGTATTGCAATTTCACACGTGTACAAAAGTATAGCTTAATTCAACTGATGAGGGCTATGTGAATAAATGTAAGCGATGTGATGCAAGTAGCTCTTGGCCACTTTCATTTTTTGAAAGTAGCTCTCAGATGAAGAAAGGTTGGAGACCCCTGGCCTATAGAGTCGTTATTCATTTGTTTTAAAGCTCAATAAATAACAAAGAAGACCTTTGACCGGCACTTTTCTAATTTTGTCCGGAAGATTTAAACTTTAACGGACATCTTGACCGGCGAAAGAAACTGAAACTGAAACTCTGCCGCACGGTCCCCTCGTTCCTTGGAAGAGGCGGAGAGGTGGGTGTTTGTCATCTGCTGGTGGACTAACCGGAGAGAATTACAGTGCTTGCCTCGACGGGGAGGGATTGCATTGAATTAAAGCAGCGGGAGCAAACACTTGCCTCGGGGAGGGAGAAAAAAAGCCACAGCGGAGAATAAACAGAAGGGTAACCATGGTAACTATGGGCGGGAAGTCTTCTTCGCTGCTTTTGTGGCAGACTACAGCGCCACTTACAGGCCTGGCATATGTACTACAGCGTCTCCAGCGCTTTCGAGCGGCAATGGCCGGCCGTGGCCCAACCCCACATTCCCCTGATAGGTGGAGAGTTGGCCCAATAGCCGTAGCGCCACTTTACTGACGTCAGTAAAGTGTTCAAATCTGGATCAGTTTTTATCAGATCTGTTGCAGCCCCTTTTTTAGAGATTTGGGTATGGAGGAAAATAGAGAGGGTTGTGTTTTCTGACACTTGGTGAGTTCCCTGGAACACCGGGGACACATATTCATGTATAAAAGACGTACAAAAATGCATTTTGCATGATAGGTCCCCTTTAAGTGGCCTATGCACATTCTATTATGCATAATCGGCCACTACACACAGAGTTTCTGAAAATCTTGATGGCAGCAGGAGTTTTGCACATAGTTCTGGACGAAAAATGCCAAAGCACATATACAATTAAAATAAAAACACATGTACGTGTTGACTAGGTCAAATAGTGTTCACTTTAAACTCCGTCCAGCATGCTAACAGTGCAGCTAACTCACATACCTTTGGTAATGAAGCAGCCGTTCCTGCTGAGGGCAGAGTCTTTGCTGGAGGTGGAGTCACAGCGAAGCAGGGGCTCAGACTCGTCGGGGAAAAAGCACTTGGCGCGGTCCACCGGCGACTGCTCCATGCCCACGCCGCTGGCCCCGCCCACACTGGCCCCGCCCACGCTGGCTCCGCCCACGCTAGCACCGCCGTTGCTGTTGCGATCGCTGCCATTGCTGCTGGGAGAGTCGAGCGGCTTGTGGATGGGACTGAGGTTTTGGCTTACATTCACTGAGGTCATCAGCTGGTTGATGTCAAACTGTAGAGTGGAGAGTGAGGAAAGGGGAGGAGGAGGGTAACAAGGAGGAGCAAGAAGAAAATAAAAACATGAGTGACGAAAATCAATGCTCAAAAGCAGAAATCATACAGTGGTCTATCAGCAAGGACGCATCGTTGCGTTTGTTAAATGTCTTGTCGATTGCCTTATTTTTAAATAGTAAGTTTACATATATTATTGGACAGTATAGAACCTGAAATGAACATAATCACAACCCTAAAAGAACCACAGCAAACTACACCAAGTCTCTCTTCTCCTCTGATGACATTTTTCTTGGAAACCTTCAAAAACAGTGACCTTCCAAAACGGGGCTGTAATAACACTGAAAAGATTTGGGATGGATTGGATGGTATGAAGAGGGCAGGCCGATGGAAATGTGTTCCAATCACTGCTGTTCTTGAATATTGTTTTAGAGATTATTGTGTTAAATAAAAAGCTTTAAATGTGCCAGAGGAAGAACAGAAAACAATTGTTAAAAGCTAACGCCCATACCTTTGTGTTCCTCCTAATAATAAATGCCTTCAATGCGCACATATTGAGCTTTTTTAAATTAGTATTTTGCATTATAACTTCTAAACTTATGACAGAATGTAGGTATATCCATTGTTGGTATATACAAAAACTTGAATATTCTCTGATGGTTAAAGATTTGAGAGGTAAAATCTTGAAGAATGTGTGTTTTTTATTGTTGTGAAGGAACCACATTGCTTTATTTTGCAGGACTGGATCAACTTCAGTAAACAGGGCATGCCAAACACAGGATAAGGAGTTTTTGTGTATCTGTCTATTATAGATCCTGACAAAAGCTCACACCTCATTCAAATCAGCATGTTGCTTTCTTTCTGAATAGGTCTCTTCAATATCTGGATGCTTATGATAATTTGGTGATTATGGGATCAAGTCACAAGTATTTTCACACTGCTGATCAGGGTAGGATTTTCACGGCGGCCATGACGGCCATGGCCGTCCTTGGCCCTCGGTCTGGCCGTTAAGCCCCGAAAATAATTGTACGTCCTACGGCCACCATGGCCTTTGTGCTCCTCACACTGTTAAAATCTCGAAGTTGCTTTAAAAGCGTCAGAACAGTGGTCTGGTCTCTGAACTGCATTATGCTGCGTTCACACCGGACGCTCTAATCGCTCTAGTCTCACCGCGGCTGTCAGCTGTGTTTACTCCTGTCATTCAAACAGGACGTGCTGGAGAGGGGGCGGGGCTTATCTCCATGTAAATGCTGTGGTAAAAACCAACTACAACAAAATGAACATATTTTACCATGATTTAATTGTAATACACGTTTCAAAATGATGCCGAAGTAACAACATACTGATACCGGTTTGTAAAAACCATGAATTAATGCTTTGACAAGTCTGCAGACAAGACGGCAGGCGAAAAACCTTTTAAAATGCGTGTTTTATGAATGGAGATCGGATCGATCAGGTTAAACTAACGTTGTAGCTGCTCCGTCCAAACTCACAACAACATGATACAGACACAGATACAACAGTGACTGTATTTGCCATGACACAGAAAGTCTGTGTTTTGTTCATGTTTAACTTTTGTCCAGTTTCTGAACAGATATGAGGAGCTGTGAGCTCTGTGTGCTAACAGCTAACGGCTGATGTTTTCTGATTCAACGTCAGTGACAGCAGGCTGAGATCCTCACCGCTGATTGGCTACCACGAGAACGCGTCACGCGAATTTGACCCTCGAGTTGAAAACATTTATTAAAGAGACTCTCGTACACACACACACACGCACGCACACGCGCACGCGCGCACACACACACACACACACACACACACACACACACACACACACACACAGACGTTTGCATTTCAAAGTATTGCTTATTCGTACAGGCTATCGGACATATTTTCTTCTTCATGCTTTAAATTAATATGTTTCCCTTTAACCTTTCCTTACCCATTCAACGTTATAACTATTTTTGCCGCATTTACGTAACTTACTATTTTGTTTTTAACTTATAATGGTTCTAAAACGCAACTGGACATCTCCTCTTCATGCCTTTTAAAAAACATATTTTCTATTTTCACTTTTGTTCCTTTCTGTATGTATTAAGCTGCCTCATCTTTGCTTCTATTTCACTCTTTCCAGTTGAACCTTTTCTCACCCATTCATCATTTCTCTCTTTCCATTCACCTTAAATTCATCTTCTCTATCCCTATAATGTTTTCGTGTGTTCACCTCTTTATATTTTCTGCCTCATCTTTTCTCCTCCTTCTGTTCCCTCTTCCTCCTCTTTCCCTGTCTCATCTCGTTTCGCTTCTGTCCTTCCTCTATCCTTGCAACCCCCTCCTCTCACCCCTGCCTCTCTTTGGTGTGGTAATGAACCTGTGGTTTGAACCAGTAGTGACTGGTTTGGGGATGAGATCATGCTAGCACGTCTTGTTTTTCACAGCCCAGTCGGCCTAAAGGTTGCAGCATCAGAGGTCATAAGCTGAGCACACACTGGAAATGGAAAATGGAGATGTGGGCCAACCAGACAACCAGCAAACAGACTGCAAAATAAATTGTATTTTCTTTGAATGAAAATAAATGTTCATGCAGTGGTTGATGTAATCCTTTGTGATGGATGTATGTTCCCTGACAGCAGTGACAGTGAACAGCAGCACTGTTCTCTTTCTATTGTGATTCTTTATCTATTTCATAATATCTGGATCGCTGGGCTGCAGCGTGACACAACTTATGTGATTCTGATGGAACAAACACGCTCTGTCTCGCTCACAAAGGCATGCATACATGAGCAGAAGCACACACACACACACACACACACACACACACACACACACACACACACACACACACACACACACACACACACACACACACACACACACACACACACACACACACACACACACACACACACACACACACACACACACACACACACACACACCATGACGAAGTCATGCTGACTTTCACAAAGCAGTACTTTAACTAGAAATTTTTTTTTTTAAATGAAGATACAGAGGGAAAACACAGACAACAATGGGGGATGACACATTTAGCAGCCTCAGGGGACAGGAAGTTTGTGAACAAGTCACACATCATTGGCAATTTATATAATCTGATATTCTACCTTGTGACACAGATTAAAATGTATGAGGTTCTTAAGAAATGTATTTAATTTATTGAATGTACTTTGTTGGTTTAGTCCATTATATTGATAATAAATAAACGGCAGGTGCAACTATATGAAAATATGTTTATAAAGGGCCCTATTATGCTCATTTTCAGGTTCATATGTGTATTTTGTGTCTCTACTGTGACATGTCTCCATGCTTTAATGTTCAAATGGTCTTTTATTTGTCTCATACATACACAGCAGTGCCGCAAGCTAGCAGGAAAGGTAGCCATAGATTTACGACTAAACTAGCTTTATTCACCGCAAGGCTCTGCGCTCTACCTACAGTAGTGGTGAGCAAAGAGCAAATCGCCTATCATGTCAATGCAGCTTAACCCAGGTATGGTACTTTGCATGTGTCTACCACTCTGAGAGCCTCTCAAGCCACAGTGCTGTGCTACTTAGGGACGAACTGGATCAGCAGCACTGTTCGTCATCGCAGTTATTACAATGCTGGTAACAGCAACGCCTAATCTGTGTGAGCAAGAATAAGGAATCAAGCTGAGTTGATATCAAGGCAACTGAGACATTGGCCCAATTCCAATCCACCCCCTACACCCTACCCCTACACACTACCCCTCCGTTTGCGCGGAGGGTCCGCCATATTAAGGGCTGTTCCAAACGAGTGTGGAGGGGGAGTGGGTTATCAAGCCCTCAAATAGCGAGTCTGCATCGGTGCTGACTTCACCTGCTGCACTGCCTGACCGGTCTCAACGCTGTGTGTGTCCGTCAGGAAACACGCTGTTTACAAACAGTTCCAGCAAACATCCACTGATAAATTGCGATGTTAACAACCTCATGATAACCTCATATTTTTTTTACTTAGGATCGTATACCTGTGTTTAGTCTAGAAAAAGGTAAAGTTATATAAAGTTGTGTATATTTACAGACTGATGCAAAAACTAAGAAGCTTATTAAAAATCTGGTTTAAAACTAAAAGAGCTTTACAAAAAAGTAACACAATTAAAGATGTTTGGAGTTTTATTTTAGTTATTAATTTGAATTTTTTGTCCAAGAGATGCTGATTTGAAACCGTTGTTACATACAGTTACGGCATTTCCTGTTTCTGCCGGAGAGAGGGGAGTTTGTCCCAAAGCTTGCCGCTGTATTTACTCCCTCCATTCCCTCCCCAACTGTGTCTTGTCCTTATGATTAGTCTTGCATGTACAGTACTTAAAGTGGACCTATCATGCTATATTTAAATGATATAGTAGGGCCATACCTATATAAGGTATATTTATACGTTTCTGTTTTCAAAATACCAAACAGATTATGCATTTTAGCCATGCCTTATTTCGCTCTATGTGCCGTTTGCTGTCTACGGGTCTGATTCTGCTGACCACTCCCCCCTGCAGGAGAGGGGAGACGTGCTCTGATCAGCTGCTGGGCTGTCAGAAGAGGGGGAGAAAAAGAGATCTCCGTCCTCCGTGTTTTATTATATAGAGTCGTTATTCATTTGTTTTAAAGCTCAATAAATAACAAAGAAGACCTTTGACCGGCACTTTTCAAATTTTGTCCGGAAGATTTAAACTTTAACGGACATCTTGACCGACGAAACAAATTGAAACTGAAACTCTGCCGCACGGTCCCCTCGTTCCTTGGAATAGGCGGAGAGGTGGGTGTTTGTCATCTGCTGGTGGACTAACCAGAGAGAATTACAGTGCTTGCCTCGACGGGGAGGGATTGCATTGAATTAACACTAGAACCGCCAGAGATTTGTTATACCTAAAACCGCCACCTGGGTCAAATTGACCCGCTATTAGAATGCATTGATTTTCAAGGTAAAATGTTCTTTTATTGAACAGAGAGTTTTGATCGCACAGGGATGAAACGTATACCAATATAATCTGTGGACTCTCAGGGCTCGACATTATAAATGGCCCGCTGGCCCGGAAGCATTATTTAGACACCGCGGCCAGCATAACGTACTTTCAACTCGCCCCACAGCTGTTTGCTGCGGAGCGCAGCGCGAGCAGTCTCCCGTGAGCGGGAGCGCACTCCTTCACTACAGACTGTCTCTATCTCTCTCTCTCTCTCTCTATAAATATCTATCAATATATCTATCCATCCATCTATCTCTCTCTCTCTCAATCTATCACTCAATATATAAGGAACCGCAGTAGACAAAAGGCGTTGCTATAGCAACACGTCATGTTTATATGAAAAGGGGTGGGGTCAATATGACCCGCTGGGCGGAAATAGGTATAAATGGCAATCTTTTGGGCGATTTCTTCAATCTGACTTCATATTGACAATTTTTAACAACATAGGGTGCTACATAACACACTTTCAGGAAAAGTCACAGACTGGAAGACTTTAATATTTTATTGAAAAAAAGTTACACACAATAAAAAACAGCTCTGGGTCAAATTGACCCGATTGGCGGTTCTAGTGTTAAAGCAGCGGGAGCAAACGCTTGCCTCGGGGGGGGAGAAAAAAAGCCACAGCGGAGAATAAACAGAAGGGTAACCATGGTAACTATGGGCGGGAAGTCTTCTTCGCTGCTTTTGTGGCAGACTACAGTGCCACTTACAGGCCTGGCATATGTACTACAGCGTCTCCAGCGCTTTCGAACGGCAATGGCCGTGGCTGTCTCCTCCTGATTGGTGGAGTTGGCCCAATAGCCGTAGCGCCACTGTCCTGACGTCAGGACAGTGTTCAAATCTGGATCAGTTTTTATCAGATCCGTTGCAGCCCCTTTTTTAGAGATTTGGGTATAGAGGAAAATAGAGAGGGTTGTGTTTTCTGACACTTGGTGAGTTCCCTGGAACACCGGGGACACATATTCATGTATAAAAGACGTACAAAAGTGCATTTTGCATGATAGGTCCCCTTTAAGTTCTGGTTTTCTTTTAGTTGTTGTTGAATCCTTTACGTGTATTGTTCTTGAGTTTTTGGCCTTGCTTTTGCTAAACTCTGTTTATTCTTGGACAACTTTCAATAAAGGACATTTCTTTAAAGTTACTTGGTGTCCTGCTCTTGGGTCCTCCCTGCTCTGCTCTCCAGACACATACACACAGATAGCCAGAGTTGGTAGACTGTATAAAAGGCACAGGGGACAGAAACAGACACTAGGGATACTTTGATTCATTAGATAAAAAAGGATACAGCAAAAAAAGTCTCCCAGCTGTAATTACCCTAAAGAGATGAGCCATTAACTAAGACGCAGCAGAAATAGGAACTTGGCACGAATATTAAGGAACTCCTAACTACAAGGAACGTTCAGACTTTACCACTAATACATCTATGACAGACTGCATTAAGGCATACTTAATGTCAAACAAACCCACAAACACATGCAGATAATCCCTCAGAATTACCTTTTAAATAAATCAATGCAGTTTCTGGGAAATCTTTTTTTTCTCTTTTTTCTCTTTTTTGTGGTTTCATTTTATCATCTTGTGGGGCTCTTTTTAGAAGGGGCTGAAAGGCCTCTAATAGGACCTGAGTCATAAACACCTAATTATGGAAGAAATTACACTTGATTGTGCATCATTGTGGCAGGAAGGGATAATGACTACTGTGTGGGGTAGTTCTTTGTGCATTACCTTTGCAGGGAACACTTAAACGCAGATTAGAGAACAAGGTTTATGACTGTGTCTGTGTGTAATCTAACCATTGAAAACTATTCTCCAGTTCTTCAAAAAAAGCATCAAAAAGTTGGTTTATGAGCTGGGTTTCTCTTCAAGCATCACTCAGCCTTTTGATCTTAACAGATTTTCGATATTGATCCAAATCAACTCGAGTGTTGCAAGAGCGTTTCCCCCAAAAATCGCCAGATGCGATTTCAATGTCAGACTTCAACAGATTGAAAGTCAAAGTGTGGTAAATACCTGCTTACTGAAACACGCAAACAGAATCTGTCTGTGGAATGATTTCTGGATTGAAATAGGGTTTTTACAATGTAAAATGAAGTCACTAAACTTTACGGATGTTTGATCAAAATGGAGATTGAGTTTAAGGTGGTATTGGTCAGAGCAAGGGCGCGTAAAAAGCCAACACTTTATCAATACACCTGTTCGTCGAGCATGAAAATGTAAACATGAAGAAAAGCGTTCACTCTGATCCATCAGCAGATCTGACACAGAACAAAAATAACTCTAGAGATAGCTAAGTTTTAGATTGTGTATCTGTCTTTATATAGTCTGACATTAGATTGTTACCTATCTTAAAATATACCAAATTCTTGTAAAATAAGAAGCTGGCTGAGAGGAAGCATTGACCAATAAGCAAAAACACAATGTGATGTTTTTGGGCTGGTCTATTGTTTCTTGACCCTTTTGAGCATGGGCATCACTTTGTTAGAAAAAGTGGTGGGGACCCTTTATTTCTGATTTAAAAAACCACTACTGCATTAAGCGCCCCCCGCAAACAAAATATACATATATACATATACTTACAATATTTTAGTAGTAGTGCAACTATGCGACGCTGCTGCAGAGTTATTCGCTATTAAATTATTACTAATATATATTCTTTTTGATCAAATGTTTTTATTCATACACATTTAGAGAAATACAATGTACAATCACAACCAATACAACACAAATTATAAAAAATACAGAAAAAACAAACAATAACAACAATCAGACAAGAGGAAAAAACTAAGGAAAAATAAATAAATAAATAAACCCTCCCACCCCCAATCCCAGGACCTCTCAGGACCAATGACTGCAAACAACTATACCCTTTAAGATTGCTAGATCTACTCCTTCAATTTTTCAGCTGTCGACACCCATAAACCGATATTGGACTCCTTAACTCCAATCACAGTGGACAGTTCCATGTAGACTACGTCAAGAAACGTTAGTAACCAGCAGGTAACTGAGAGCTTGTCGGGTTGTTTCCACCTCATAGCAACCAATTTCTTGGCAGCCGTAAGGCCAGCATAGAGAGGTCTTTTCTGGTACCCAGTAGCCGGCGGCTCAGATAAGTCAGTCAAAAGAAAAACAGACACAGATACAGGTACAGTCAAAGAAAATATGTCGGACAACTTAGGAGACCCCGTTCCAAAAGCGAGCAACAGGCGGGCATTCCCAGAACATATGGAGAAATGTACCAGGAGCCCCCATGGAGCACAGGGTACACCGAGCATCTGCCAGAAGACCCATTATATGCAGCCGTCTGGGTGTCAGGTAAGTTCTATGCGCATAGTTCAGGCGGATTTGTTGGTGGTCGGGATTGCGAGACGCCTGACGAATGTTAGCCCAGACTCAATCCCAATTAAAATCAGGTCTCAATTCTGGGTCATCCTTCCTCCAAAGTCTATCTAAGGGAAGGTCACCATAAGAGGACTCAAGTAGGTGAGTATAAAACATAGAGACAAAACCCCTGGAGGTTCTTCTATCAGTGATGAGTATGTGGAATGGATTCCGTGCTAATTGTTGATCCCACGGGACCCCATAAGCCTTAAGGGCTGACCTAAGCTGTAGATAAAAAAAGAAAGAGGTTCCTGGAAGGTCATAACATCCTTTAAGATCCTGAAAAGAGTGGAGACCACTGTCACTGTGTAGTGGCCAATTGTCCAAAGAAGGAATGTTCAAAGGCCACTTAGTCTAGGAGGCGAATTCGAGTATTGAGTCGCGTATGTTCAAGAAATCCAAATACCTTGCTCGTTCCATTCAAGTGCTTTATTAGGAGGTTCAATGGATCAGCTGGCGGCCCAATGCCGACGTGCAACTTTTGCACGGTATTTAAACATATAAATAAACAAATCCCAGTCCTACGGATGTGTGCGGTCAAAAACTTTTTCCAACTTCCTCTCTAGACTTCCTGCTGTGTCATGCTGGCAGCGTCATTTATACCTGAGCATGCTACTACAATCTGCTGTCTATAAATATTAACAAAACATAAAACTAGAGCTGTCCGTAAGCAAGATAAAACATAACAAAAACCGTATAATAATAATTCATAGTTATTCAGCTCATTTAGGTTAAATTAAATAATATTCAATTGGCTCACCAAACCATAATTCATTACCATAAAATAATGTGCCTAAATGGCTCTTACACACTGTAAATATCTTCCATTATTACTAATATTAAACTTGTCGCATGTCCAAACTGCACCACTTAGGTCACCAGAAATACACCCCAAAAGTGTGAACAGTCCTCCTGATTGTACATTTGATCTTGTGCAAATAATTCTCAAAGTGTACAATTCTTTAGAATTAGTCATTAATGTTTACTCATGTCTCATTGTTCACTTGTTAAATGATAGTCCCTATGTCTAGTCTTGTCATGCATTTCCTGTTTTATGTTGTACTTATATTTCCTTCTTGTGTCAGAGCCATTGATTTCCTGTCAATGGGGGTTTTCCTGCCAGTTTGATTGTCTTCCCCACCCTCTATTGTTGCCACCTGTGTCCTATTAACTCTCCTATATATAACCCTCTTCTTTTTGTATTTTGCCAATTTGTTTTGTTCCAAGTCTAGTCAAGAGAGTCAGCTTTATTTCAAATAAAGAATGTATTTCATGTCAAACTAGAGCCACGTTTGACTTTGTTGTACTTTAACCAAGACTTCATACCTTTTGTACTTTTGTGACAAGTCTACATCTGAGCCTAAATCTGTCATATTCAATTAATTTCTTTCGTACATCCTTCCCATGATTGAGATCCACTTTAAATTGTAGTAGGTTTTTCCTTGCCTAATGCTACTTTCACCAATTTTCATGAAAATCAGGACAGTAGTTACTCCATAATTCTGTCATTAACACTTCCTTTATAGAGATAGCTTTGTGCATGTGGGCATTGTTCAAACATGACAACCATAAACCATTTAAGCTACCCTCAAACCATAAGCACACAACATGGTTTCCTAAGGGTTGTCCAAATAAGTTTGGCCATTTAGTGTGTCATTCTAACATAAGGATAATCAAGTTGTTTCAACAGAAAAGCTCCAACATCTTGTGGTCCTTTTCCAAACTTTCCAAAATGACCTTGCCACCCGCTCACCAAACAATTTCATTATTTGATATCTTATCCACGATCAATCCGGTAATATAGCCGAAAAAAGATTCCTGGTCATTATTAAACTTTAATGAAAGGCCTAATAACAACAGACGACTAGAGAGCTGAGACACTGAGACGACCAATGTGTCTTTAACACAAGAACAAGGCTTTAACTGTACAGCGCTGACATTGGAGAGTGCAGTCAAGGGCACTCGTACAATTCACTGTGAAGTGAAGAGAGAGTATGAGGCAGGAAAGTGAACAGTGATGAAGGATTCTGTGTTCCTCTGTGTTTACGGCTTTCTGTTGATTTGTGTTCAGAGATTACAGTATGGGGCTCATACCAGAAGTCCCCTGAGTAAGGTGGGACATGTGAGTTGTTTAATATCAGTCATCCTGGTGAATGCATGCACCAGGATGCATCAGTTAAAAACATGTGTGCATGAAGATCAGGTGTATTTCTCTGAGATTTCTCATCTACAAATATGGCAATAAAAGGTACAATGTGTAAGATCTACCAGAAAATCTAACTTTAAAGTGGCCTTATTATGTTTCTGGGGTTTTCTTTTCCTATAGTGTGTTACAGTATAGCATTACTGTGCTAACATCTCAAAGAGATTGCCTGAAACGCCTCCATTGTACTCCTTTGCTTACTTCTGTAACATAGTGACATATCTATGTTATACTCGTGCTTCTAATGGCTAGCGCTCCAAAACATTTTACGTGATTGGCTAAGAGGTGGGACATCTCTAAGAGGCTGACCATTCCCAACAGAGCCAGCCAGCTAACCAATCAGAGCAGACTGGGCTCTGGTTTCAGACAGGGGGTGTTTCTCAATGTCGAGGAAGGCTCCTCCAGAGCCACTATTTCAAGGATGCTACGTCATCGAGTCCCGCCGAAGGACTGTTCCAATGTCCAGGATCCTTGGAATTCTACCGAGGCCGGCGTCCTTCGTTGCGGGAAATTTCTAGGCTGCACATGTGTATCTTCCGTGGTCTGAAAACCCCCACAATGCTTTGCGCACGGACCAATTTGTAAAATCTTTGGCGGAAAATGGCTGAATCGGCAGTACAGGAATAACTTGCAGAAATGATTTAAAGGATAATCATTGATCAACAGTAAGTAAGAGGTGGGAATTATAAGCATTTGCTTCCTCCGGCTCCCTCCCGGACACATATGATTTATTATTATTATTATTATTATTAATATTTTTGTTGAATATATAAATATTATTACGAATATTGATAATTTATTCTAACAATACGGTATTCTGTTTTTCACATTTGTTATTTTTTATTTGTTTTTTTCCTCTGTTCGAAATAAAGATGGAAATGAAAAATGAAAGGAAATACACATTTTATTATTGATTGGTGATGGTTATTTTTACTATTTTCTTATGGCTGCTTATCCTCCAGGACTTTTTTAAGGCTGCAAACAGAAGGAGAACGTTTTATGTTAGTTTAGTGGTTCTGTCCTGGAGAGATGATCATTTTACCAAATACAGTTACTCAAGTACATCTTCGATCTTCGCAAATCAGTTATGAGTCTCCATTTAAGGCGGGGCCTTGCATATCACGCACACCTGCACACCTGTTAGCCTGTTCCGACCATTCTTCGTTTTCCGAGGCGAGGAAGGATTCTTGCCTCGCTTCTGAAGGACCTGACTCGGAAGACATGTCCTACCAAGGAAGCGTCCTCAACATTGAGAAACACCCAGAGGGTGAAAAGAGGTGCTGCAGCACAGGCAGTATGAGAAAAATAAAGAGCTTTTTGAACCTTAAAGCCACTCAAATAAGCTGTTAACTGACTAACCCCTCAAATAGTTTGGAGCAGGTAGCTCAAAACAACACATTGCACCATTAATAGAGGAGCAAGTGTGTATATGTATGTATATATATATATATATATATATATATATATATGTTTAATTGAACAGAAATAAAGAGTAGTGGTTTGTGTTCAACCACTATTCAACAAAAAATAATTAACCCTTAATTTCAGTTTGGACACCCTAACACTCACATTTGGTATATTAAATAGAACAAGGCGAAACATTATTACTTTACTCTGCCTTCCAAAAAATGAAAACAATTTAACATTTCCTTTTTCCATACGAGAAAGCAATATTAAAAAAAAGTGCAAACTAAATGTAATCCATGTCTAAATTGTTAACTTGACTGAAATTGCAATGACTACCCAGCAACATCACTTGCTGACATTGATGATGATGATCAGGCTAGTATTTGGGAGAATTTGATTTTCATAATTTGATATCATTGCGATGCGATCATTGCGCAGACATTCAGTTTGCTGGACTAAGCCCTCAAAAAATATAAATTCCTCTCTCCGCTTCTATCCATTGAGAATGACTAAAATTACTTTCTAGACAATTTTCTACATCTTATCACATATACTTATGATGCCCCGCCCCCTTTCCCCCCTTTAGCTACAAACGCAAATACAGTATGTTAATAATTTGTTCGTGACGGACTGTGAACTCTCAATCATCTTTATCCGTCACCTCCAGCTTCTAACAGAGGACAGGAATATGTTCTGCAGCACATCAGTGAACTGTTGCTTTAATGTGAGGAATGCAGCATAACCACAGGGACTGGCTCCAATAGGACACACCAGACAGCTTTCCTCACAGATTACATTTCAGTGAGAGAGACTCAAAGAACAGTGTATACTACAGCGTGTGCCAGTGATAACTCCAGAACCAAAGAGTATTTCCTACGCTTCTGAATGAACAGAGGAACTCAGGTGTTGAAGTCTTCCATGCAGCCTACCTGTGGGTTGTCCTCCATGACACAGCGGATCTTCTCCACCACGTCGATGCGCCGCTGTCGGTGCAAGGCGTTGATCAGCTTGGCCAGGTTGGCGTCGCTGTCCCGGATGGTCCAGTGCTGCAGCGCTGCGTACGCCCGCTCGTGGTCTGACGAGTATCCATTGGAGAAGGCAGCTACTTCCCTCTCTGTTGCGTTCGCCAGCGACTGATAGATGTCGATCCACTGGGTGCCAACGTGGGCCGCCACCAGCTTTAGGATATCCACCCCTGAGCAGAAAAGAAGAAAGAAAAGTTTGAGAACTCAAGACAAAAATTCAATAAAGAAGACTTGTGATAAACATTTTTTAACAATTGTTCAGAGATGGCAAAAGTACACACATCCTTTACTCAAGTAGAAGTACAGATACTCGTGTTTAAAAATACTCTGGTCAAAGTAGAAGTACTGACTAAACTTCTTTACTCAAGTAAAAGTAAAGAAGTATGGGCTTTGAAATGTACTTAAAGGTGGGGTAGGTACGTTTGAGAAACCGGCTCGAGATACACTTTTTGTTATATTCCATGGAATGCTCTTAACATCCCGATAGCAATGAATATCTTGAGACAAAAAATCCATTAAAAAATATCATCTGTGGAAGCCGTCGCGCTGTAAAAAGCACGACCAATCATTTTAGCCGGCCCGGCCTTCCTGTGCACAAACTTATCTCGTGCCCTCATTGGTCATGTGCACGTTCGTGTGTGTTGGAGGAGGGGCTCTGTAAGGAAGTGGCAGATTTTCTCTGGTTGTGTATTTTCAAATTCTAGCGCACTCGAGCTGGTTTCTCCAAAATTACCTACCCCACCTTTAATTAAAAAGTACCCATAACTACCAGCTGTTTTAAAGAGTACCTGACCTCCCTTTATATTAATAGAACAATAATGTCATTGTTAGCTAATGAATGTTTCCATGCTGAACAACGGCAACATGACAACGTTTTCATTGGTCCCTCTTCTTTAGAGAAGACCAGGAAATGATGGATACACGGATCGTGTTCAAATCAATAGGCACGCAATGACTCTAAATAATAATGATCACGCCACCAAACACAGATTCAAACTAAAGGAACAAACCTGTTCTGAAAATGTAAGAAGTAGAAAGTACAGGTATTTGTGTTCAAAATGTAAGAAGTAAAAGTAAAAAGTTGTCAGAAAACAAGTAGTGGAGTAAAGTACTGATACCAGAAAAATGTACTTAAGTACAGTAACGAAGTATTTGTACTCCACTACCTCTGTAATTTTTTAACAAAAAAGCAAAGTAAACAAGACAGATGATGCTGGACTTCCTCTCAATTAAAGAGTGTAGACCAGAAGTTAAGCTGGTCAAGATCCAGTCGAAAACAATTCCTTTTTATCTCAATAACGGAGACCTCGTGCTTTGCCCCACACAAAAGATCATTGTTTTCTTGCTATCAATGTCAAGGTCAAGTTTCCAGGTGAAGAAGTACTTCTTAGCTTGTGAACACAGTTATATAATGTGCTTCTAAAGGAGCTTTTACAAGTTTGAGAGTACTACTAAAGAGATTCAGAGTATGTGAAATGTTTTCAAAAGTATAGGATGGATTGAACCATTCAATTAAATTCAGACATTCACGATCCCCTCAGGATGAACTGAACTGTACATCGAATTTTCATCGGACTCAGTTGTACTTTGCATTTACTGCTTATTAGAAAATCTTACTTCTAATGTTGAACTAAAAGAGATAATGGTACCACTGCATTACGCTGGAATAGGAATGTGTGAGATGAGAAATAACTATATCCCTTAGAGGCTTTAAAACAATCCCAGGTATTCCCTCAAAAACAAAGGAATTTCAACTCCGGAACTACCGAAGCGTCCTTAAAGTAAACTTCACTTGCTGGTAAGGAAACCACTCTGAACCGAGCTGCAAGCCCTGCAAATCGATCAGACACTGTTTCACCCCCACCATGATCTCAATGCAGTGTCATTTGGCGTCACTAAAAGGATCAGGTAAGAATCCTGACTGCATTAAGGGTAACGATCTGCAGTGGAAAACAAAACCAAGACAAGTATTCGGTACCAAGAGTGTTGTGTCAAGTTGAGCCATACCATGCAGTGGAAATTCAGGAGGAACATGTCCACCGCTGCAGAAGTCCATCCTTGATAGACATTACGACATATTGCTTGCCTCGTCTGTTGTTGATCTAAGGCCAGTGGAACTCAACTCAAAGATTCTACTTAGGAAAACAGATCCCCCTCAACAACCACTTGTATACAAACACAGGACGATGCAATAAGCAACATGTCATTCATGTTGAATCTCCCTGGATCAGTGGGGGCAATCTCCTTTTATAGTATGTAGACACACAACTGTAACTGCTCTCGTTAATGTTCCAAAGAAGACAAGTAGGTGCTGAGCCGATGCTGCTTCTGTTAGAAAGGGATCAGATCTCAAAATGATTTTCTGATTCCACTAAGCACATAGGCATGGATCAATCAAGCACGCAAGCAAGTTTTACAACATTTTATATTTGGTTATTTTATGTTCACACCACTGTCTTTAAAGGAAAACCAGGTCCTGTAAACAGAGGTGACATGGACTCAGAAGTGTTGTGTTGTGTACAGAAGGTGCAGAACATGAGCGGTTAAAATACATATTGGACCTGTCAACACTTGTTATTTATCTGGTGCTCATACTTCTGAAGTGAAGAAATGCAAACACGAGGAGAGTTCAAATTACTCTTTAATCATTTTTTCATGACGGATAGAAATCTGAGGACATTGGATATCTATCTAGTCATGCTCATACGTCTACATGGAACAATTGTTACAACTGCATACTGTACGACCTTTAAAGGTCTTTCTGCTGTTATTTGCGTCCTGGCTGGGTTTATTCTCATATTTAACAAAACATAATTAAAGTGAAATCTAGGTTGTCCGAAAGACGTTCCAGCTGAGAGTTATTTTGAGTTTTCTAATTCATTCTATTGTAGTCATTTTCAGGTTCATATTTGTATGTTCTGCCTCTACTGGGACATGTCTCCATGCTTTAATGTTCAAAAAGCTCTTTATTTTTCTCATACTGCCTGTGCTGCAGCACCTCTTTTCACCCTCTGTCTGAAACCAGAGCCCAGTCTGCTCTGATCGGTTAGCTGGCCGGCTCTGTTGTGATTGTTTAACCGCTTAGAGATGTCCCGCCCCTTAGCCTATCAAGTACAATGTGTTGGAGTGCTAGCCAGTTGAAGCGTGAGTGTTACATAGTGATGTCACTACGTTACAGAAGTAAACAAAGGAGTACAATGGAGGCGTTTCAGGCAGGGGGGGGGGGGGGGGAGTGTGTGGGAGAGAAACTCCCTTTGGAGGGAACACAGGGATTTTAGCCTTTGCAGACCATTTACATGCACATAAACCTATATAACATTTTACAGTAGAATCCCTACCCTTAGTGGTACTTAGTTCATGCATATTTTTAGGTTACTCAGAACCACATTTCTTAACTAAGAAGTCTAATATATCAGAGAAAAACATGCATCCGATAGTGTTGTGTTTATCCAGGAAATTGATAACAGAAACTGGTGTTATCTAAAGTTAGGAATAGCTGTGTTTTTTAGAGACGCTCGATTGGTTTTGTCAACCTAGTCACAGCTGTGCACATTGTACAGAATGGCTAGAAATTATTGTTCTATTATCCCCCCTCTCATTGTGCTCCAGTAAATGTGTGCATCTCAATTACCTTCACACTTCACATTCATAATCCCTCTCGTGACACACACACATCACCATTGGCGTTTATCTTTAGACATGAACAGAATGCTGATATTTGGTGAGCATCTCTCCCCTCAGATGCTGCCTGTTCAGACACTCTCTGCTCCACTTCCTCGCTGACTGTTACGTGACTTGACAATAACTTGGCTGGAAATATAAATGCTGACTCATCTGTTGGTCAAGCAAAAATAAAGTACCTCAGCTGTTCTGTGAAGCAAAGGCAATGTCAATATGCATGTGTATGCATTAGCAGAGCTATTATTGAGCCCAACCCTAACCTTGCATGTAAACAGGTTTAACAGGATACAGTACACACATCTAGTATCCATGTATCCAGGGACGTGCACAGACATTTGGAGGGGCTATTGCTCTAAACTGGAAAAAGGGCCTCCCCCCGAAAAAATATATAAGACCAAAACGATTATTACATTAACTAATTTGAACAGTAATTCACATCATCATCTCATAACAAAATATGCTAAGGCAACTACTTGCATTAGGTGACTTGATTTTTTAAATGAAAACCAGGGACATTTTTTGTTTTGCGGTCCATATCTCATTAAAATATCTAATGTTAGAAACTACTAAAGAAAAAATGGGGACAATTCAATGTAGTTTGACCATTACAGACATTCTGATAAAATAGGGCTTCTATAATTAGCCTACCTTAAACTCACTAATTAATGAAACCAGTTCAATACGCATTATTCTTATTCTTATCATTCTTTATGAGCACAGTAATGTGTAAGGTATCTAATTACTTATTTATTTAGTATTCCATAACTTAATAACAGAGATGGTCAAATTAAAGTAGAGACACGGCAGAAATCCTACAATGAAGCGGACAGTGAAGTGTTCTCTGAGAGAGGGCGATCAAGAGAAGAGAGCGAGCGGCCGCATCGAGGGAGTTTACCATGCGGGCAATTACATGTAAGAAGAAGGAGAAGAAGAAGAAGAAGAAAAATGAAGCTGGTGTGTTTCCCGCAGCGAGACACTACAATACTAATTGTGGGCTTATCATGTTGATTCGACCACAACAGAAAGAAAAAAAAACCTCTCGTTCTCTCCAGAGGGGCAGGTCAGCCAAAAAGGGGAAACGGGCCGTTGCCCGGGCAACAATAGCCTGTACCTGTGCACGTCCCTGCATGTATCCATGTGGAACTGCTGTAATGATTATAGGCTTGTTATACATTTTGGAGATAAGATTACGATCACCTTTATAAATCCCAGAGGGAAAATGCAGTTCTTCCCTTGTTGAAGGTTTCGGTTCCTTGCTCAACGGCACCTCGGCAGTGAGAGCTGACACCTCTCCAGCTACCAGTCCACACTCCATATGTTTCGGTCCAAACAGGACTTAGACCGACTTAAAGTCCCCACAGGCTGAGTTACCGCCGCCCAATAAAGGACTAAACAGTATTTATTATACTTGATAAAGGATGCTCATGCACGGATATTCCATGCTATGTCACTATGAATCTGGCCCCCACCTATTTTTACAATTTGAAACTTTGAAGACTATCCGAATAAAAAAGCCAGATGTAAAAAGAAAACCCAATCTAGTGGAATGCAGTTTATTGCAACAGCCTTTCTATGTGACACTACATACAATTTTTTGTATAACTTTATAAAGGGGAAAATGTGCCTTTTAATACTGTCCAATGCATTCCAACCCTTAACCATTAGCATTTGTTTGTTGGCTTAATTAGCTGTATCTTAATTGTTGTGATTATGTAAACTTCACAAATCCCCTGTTGAAGACCAATGCAGTAAACCATATTTTAAACATTGAAGGTTTATGTTCTACATGGTGCAAACACTTCAAAGTCATCATCACCGAATGAATGTCATAACTTTTCAGAAGTATAGGTATATCCATTATTAATGTTGTCTGTAGTAAACATACTGAACGTTTAAATCCAGGATGATTCAGATCAAATAAATGGATGAAAGCCAGTGGTAGTCATTCGACACATATATATTCACATGAACATACATACTGTACATACACACAGAGAATTGCAAGCACATACAAGCCGGGAGACAAGTATAAATAGATATGTGAAGCCTTCCGACATGCTTACACAGACACCCTGACATGCCACACTTCCTTTTAAATTCTCCTTTACCAACCTAATTTTAACCCTCAACCCAAGCTTAACTAACCTTACCATTCACCCTAGAACTAAATAACCCAAAACAGAAGCCCAAATCCTAAACCGACCCTTTGAAAACTACCTAAAAGTGTCCTAACTTGGCTTAAAAAGTCTCTCCCCACCTCTGCTGCTCACTGCTGTAGCATGGTCAGTAGCTACGTCTGACCATGCTACAGATGTTAGTGCAAAATCTACAGCTCCTCTACCACAACCATGGCAACCATGCTCGGGGGGGTCTTCTTCGCTGCTTTTGGTGTATTATTAGAGTGTGTGTACTGAAATGTCCAACAGCAGCTACTTGCCGCTAGTTGCTCGAATTTATCCAAACTGACATGTTTTGCCAAACTGTCTTCATAAAGCATGATACAACTGCCTGGCGGGGACAATACAAGTTATCCCAATGATGCATCACTTCACACGGGTGTCATTATTGAAGATATTACAGCACAAATGAGACACTGTTTTTGTCAACAATTTGTTGCTTTAGAAATTAAGACTAAAGTGTCATCTCCTTTTCTAGAGAGGTGCTGACTCATCTCATTTGGCAGTGTAGGTGATAATGACTCCTGTTGTTTCACTAATTACTTTTCCTTCAGCCCAGTAAAACTAAAGAGAGCAAACAGAGGGAAGCAGTGTTTTTCGTTACTTCTGTTGCAAAGTAACTATCAAAAGTTTCTGGTCCTTTGATGTAAGAGTGCTAAACGTTCACTCACCAAGTGCCTCCTAGACCAATGTACCGGACAAAAACAATTTTGAAATACCATGGTAGAACTTGTGAAAAAGGTACCAAAGGTTTTGCCAATCTGTCAAATAGATATTTGAAGATATTTCAGTTTGAGAAAGAGTGGTGACCAACCAGCCCTAAAGCCATGCCATAAAGAAGAAGGGTTTCATGTTTAAAGAAGGGTCTGGTGTGTTGCGGATGAGGGCCGCTTATCCTGGCAACTTCCTATAATGTTGTACCATGAGCAGGGTCCCAGTTCTTAGACAGGTCCAGACATGCAGCATAGCCTGTGGTTGTTGTTTCTTCACATCTCTGTAGGAATGACCTGATCTGCCTACCTCTGCTTATCTGGATTCGTTAGCAGAAGGCTAAGTTAGGTTACCTAGCCATCCTTCTTCCTAGAACCCTAACCCTAGCCACAGCTTCCATAACTTTATGAAGAATGTGTTCCCAGGACAGATTATATATGTAATCCATCCAGCATGTTGTTGTTCGGCTTTACTTGTTGGACGTGCAAGAAAAAATCTTCCCAAGGTGCTGCCCAGAAGGCATCCTAAAGCAGACACCACCTAGAGTGGCTCCATTCAACAGGAAGTAGCAGAAATTTGACTACTCTTTTTTTGGTTATTACCCAAACTTCGTCTCTTTCTTAACGGCTACAGCCGATCTAGGATACAATGAACGCCAACATTACACAAGTGGAGCTTTGGTTTGTTTCCCGTACTTGACTTGTGTTGCATAGAAACACATTTGCCGCTGTGTATCCAGGTGACAGCAGATTCGAAGCAAATTCTTTATGGGAGATCGTGCATGGCATCTGATTTCACTGCTCTGGGTTGATTTTTTCTTTAGAGCTACAGCTGTGGATTATGGGTGATGTAGCATAACTGTCCAATACATTATATGAATAGAAATGTGAAGAAATAAATGAAAATGGTGGGAACAGAGATGAAACATGAATTGCTGATGACTATATCATAATCTTAAATGTCTGACACACTGCAGATCTGAAACATATGTTTCCAACAAATGGTGCAACATCAGCACACTGTTATTATGTGCAATATGATGTCAAGCAGGGTGCTGTGTGCATCAGCGTCTTAACAAACACCATTCCGTTTATCACATCACGTAGCCCGTTCATTCCAAATTCTGAACACATTGAATTGATGAAATGTGTGGGAGCACAACAA
This sequence comes from Trematomus bernacchii, assembly GCF_902827165.1. NCBI lineage: Eukaryota > Metazoa > Chordata > Actinopteri > Perciformes > Nototheniidae > Trematomus > Trematomus bernacchii. Next base: position 5,583,111 of record NW_022987803.1, read on the forward strand.
GCGCAGTATACTTCCAACCAGGCTACAGCCCCCCCCCCCAAACTCTGCTCTTCACAATCACACCCAGGCAGAAGTGAGAACTACCTCGGCCCACCCTGGTACTGCACAGCACAGTCCGTTCTAACACATCGCGCCCCGCTGGGCTTGGATGTGGGACTTGGCATTATTAACAGTGTAGATGTTTAACGAGGGAGGATGGTGGGCAGGTAGAATGTTGTTTTCCTTCATGTTTTCCTCTACAATCTGCGTCTGACTTTGGAAATATATGTTGTAAATAATATGCCTGGTGACCACACCAAGCAACCTGCCTCTATTTGATGTTCTCTTAAAGGACCATTACAATGTTTCTGTTCAGTACACGCTGCCTACACTATACTGATTTTTTGGGATTTATTTTCTAACTTCAAGACTGACTGACTTGGAGACATTTTAAAACTTTATAAAGAATATCATTTATTTAATTGCTGTTTGTTAACCTTGTTTCATTAAGCCGAATTCAAAGGTGATCTGATATTCTGATATCTATTATTTAATTGAGCTGCCAACAAGCTGCTTTTTGAGAATTGGAAAAATTCTAACCATGTCTACCTTTACTCAGTGGCCTTTACTTAGTAAATTCAATACCTATTGGCAGTTAATTTTAAAATATCACATTTCCAATTGCTCCTGAACACACCATTACGGTCAGTTCCTGCTTGCTATGGTATTGCCAACCTACAAAAGTATATTTGACAGAAAATGTTTGGCAATTTAAAGTTCACTGATGGGTTTTGACCTGAGACTGAAACATGTAAAACCACCAGCATGGCCCACAAAGAGGGTGAGCAAATCTGTTCTGAGTAGCCACTTCAGAGGAAGTGGGAAAACCTTGTGATGGTAACTTCCAATCGGTGCATCTTAAAGAGTGGAGTAGCAATGAGTGAGTAAAACCCAGAAATTAGTTAGCATTTTACTACTTCCGGTTTCCTCGTCATGAAGTGAATGGTTTTTGAACTTGTTTATAGTTGGAGGCCTGATATAAGATCTGTGTTCAACACAAAGGTAAGAAAGAGATTTCACATTTTGTTCTACAACATAAAATATGTCAGAAGCTTGCGATTGCATTAAAGCTTAAAAAATGACAAACATGTTAAAACAAAGCTTATTTTCTGCAAATTACCAAAATCCAATGGGAACATCCCAACTCTCTTTGTCCTGGGAGCCCTTGCGATGACAAATTCCGAGTCAGCCTACAAATTACGTCATCATCGCACAACTCTGTTGCCTCCTCAATCTCTCTCCAACAATGATGTGTTTTTGTGTATTTTTGTAGTCCAGACACAATGAATAAATGTGGATTAGAAAACACAGTTTTGGGCAGTGTCTCCGAGAAGGTTTTTGTAGTATCATACTTGGGTTGTGGAAAAATAAATTGTTAAAAAAAGAACCCATATCATGCCTACCTTCTCACCTTTGCACACCTGGCAATGCAACTAGGCACAATTGCAGGGTTGTCTATTGTATTAAGAAACAGCCACATAATATACACTGAAGAGAAAAAAAGCATTTGTTTGTATAGAGGGCAAACATTCAGGGCAATATGGTATAACTGCAAGCTCAGTTTACTGTAGCCTTAAGCTAACCCTATACAAAATGTTTGTGATTCCCTTTTACTTAATTTGACTGCTGCACCCATGTTTCAGATAAACAAATAGGTTATTCAGATCCTGTGCAATAAAAATCTGGCCCGTGGCCCTGGAAAGCTCCACGCAGGCCTGCTGTGGAGGAGTAGCAGTTTTCACTACTTCCTGACCGGCTTTGAGCAAATGCCAAGTAATGTATGTGTGTGATCTGTGCTTTGACGTTTCCCTTATTTTTTTCCTTTATTGCCTGAATGTTTTAACTGCTCTAGTAAAGGGGCATTACCATCTTGAAGGGGAGCCAGCCACGCACCTTGGAAGGATTAAGAAGCTGTTTTGTTTTATGTTGTAGAGAGTAAACAGCGGTGTAAAGGGCTATTTGGGTTTGATGTGCATACATACATCTCCATGTAAATACATTCATATGTGCACAGAATTGCTCATCCAATCTGGAGAAAACATATGCACACAAAACACACACATACACTTTTTTTAATCTGTTTTTGAATGCATTAAAGGCTTCACCACAGATAGTCACAGAGATAGGTCACCAATAGTGACCATAAGGACCAAATATCTTGAATTATTTTCCAGGAAATATCTTTTGTGAAGGTCATTTCTAGCAATGGCAGTAGTATTATGGCCAATAAGTAATAAGCCCAAGCAATTAGGACAACAAATTGCTTAAATTGTAAGAGAAATATGTACCGTCTGCACAAAACTGCTATTTGTGTTCTATCTCCTACCAGCAGGCAATGTTGGATTTGTTTTAATCATGACCAATATGTTTTAATCCATTTCAGTAGCCAAAGCTTAACCAAACCATAGCTGTAAAGTTAGCCAAGCACTTTGCGTTACATTCACCATCCTCTAGTTTTCAATTTTAATTTCTCTGACTGTTTATTCTTTCATTATAAACCAAAGTAAAATCATTGTATGTGTAAACTTACCAAGCAACAAACCAGTTCTGATTCTGATAAATTACATTACATGTTACTTGTTAGACGCTTTTATCGAAAGCGACTTACATACTCAATACTGTGGGCAATCCCCACAGGAGCAATTTGGGGTGAAGTGTCTTGCCCAGGGACACAACGACATGCTGACTGCAGTGGGGTTTGAACCTGTGACCCCCTGATCCGAACACCAACGCTCAACCCAGTGCACCACACGCCTCCCGCATAAATCTTTTATGATGTCAAATAAGTTCCTTGAAAGTTACTTGTCTATTTTTAAATCCATGCTTTTCTCTGTCAGGGAACTAAAGCAGTGGTCTCCAACATTTTCAGGCTGAGGACCCCTTGCTAAAGAAGGGAATGTGGACCCCCAAATAAATAAACTTGATACTGGGTGGACAACTTTGTGGGGGGGGCTAGTTCCATTTATTAATACCTTATTATTGCGTACAATAATAAGCTATTTAAATAATAAAACTATGTCATAGCTAATTACATGTAGTTAGCCGTTATGGCGATTTAGCATAGGTTAGCTAGCTCACTTGGTTGTACGGGGATTCATGGGTAACATAAGACTGTCATCACTGTGGAAAATAAATGGGTTGGTTTTACGAAAAGTAGATTTATCGTTGCTAATATGTTGGATTGATTGTATTTTAAAACATATTTAACAAAAACAAGCAATACTTTGCTGGCCCCTCTGCAGTAACTCTGAAGACCCCCAAAAGACAAGGACCTTATGTTAAAGACCCATGATATACATTATCTGTTCATTAACAAGGGCTGCTAGGTAACGGCAGGGAAACCCCAGGGTGGTTAGCCAACAATGGTCAGATATAACATTTACATTTACACACACACACACACACACACACACACACACACACACACACACACACACACACACACACACACACACACACACACACACACACACACACGCTGCACCATCACTCTCCCCATTTCCTTCTGCCTATATAACTCTTTGTCGCCCTGTAAGAGACCAGATTGACCCACTAATGTTCCTTGCCAACCAAACAACAACGCTGATGCAGCTGAAACCAGATTACTCCAGTTCTCTGTGGTAAGGCACTGAGGGAGCAGAGTGAGGGTGGCGGGTGGCTCGGCTTTATCACAACACACACACACACACACGCACGCACGCACACACGCACACACACACACTGAAATCTCACATTTAAACAAGAATAAGGAAATGAAATGAGGAGAGCACTAGAAACAAGGTGCCCCCACCTTTTCAAAAGTCAAATTCAAATACTTTCCAAGCATTTTCAAGCTTTTCCAGCAAATTACATATTTGAATATAGTACAAGTACTCAATATAGAACTTGTAATATTAGATATGAATGGGCAATAAAGGACCCAAATTATGGTTTCTGACAACATTCTATATACTGTATGGGTGGGAAATTAAAGAAACACAAAAAAATGTATCATGTTTTTAAATATGTCCCCAGGTTTTAAGCACACTTTATTCAAAATCCAAGCACATTTCAAAAACACTTGAATTTGAATGTGGTGTTTTAAAGGATTTCATGCAAGCATGGGAACCATGTGGGAAAGGGGGAAGAGGAAACTGGAGATACTATAAAGCCAAATAAAGGCAAATAAAGGATGATGTATTCACAGGAGATAGGAAAGCTAGAGAAAGAATGAAAAACTGACAGAAAATCAGCCAAAGAAAGATGGAGAGAAGTGACGAAATACAAAGCTATGCACCTGAGAACAAAAAGGAAAAACAAGATAGATGAGACGGGAAGGAGACACCAATAGGAGAATGCAACCTGAGTGTGTGTTGGGGGTGGACAGTGACAGCAGGAGGGTACAACAGGGTCAGGGTCTTGCTTGTATAACCACTTTCCTCCACACCATGTGCTGCAGGGCAGAATTGATTAGATCACATCATCACATGGTTCTACACGGTTCAGGAGCTGACTTTATGCCATCACACCAGACTGGGACATCCAGTACGCAAGTTCATGACCCCCAATGCTGGCTGCATATCATGTAGAAACACATGTCGTTAGATTACAACACCATGGCAGAGCTTTGATAAGACATTTTCTCTGAGGGCGTATTGCAGTATAGGACGTCACACACAAATTGCCGTTGTCACAAACTTGGAATCTTTACTGGAGTTTTGAAGTCATTTAGAAAATAATGTAAGAAACTAAAATGTATATCGAAGGCATGGCCATGTCATTTTATTTTGCTTCTTCTTTTCATTATGTTAGTTTACATATTTTATTTTTGGTCTTTCACCACACTGTCCCTTTGCTGTTAGATTTCCTCCCCATGAGACGGAAAAATGATTTCTGTTTCTGATTGTCAAGATGTTTCTAGAGGTGTGATAACGATGGTTGTCATTCAGACATGTACAATGTAGCTTTTATCACTACACATTTAAGAAACTATCATATCAAAAAAGTTGTTAAAGCATCCATAAAATAAAGTTTTTGATTATCTTTATCTTACCCACTGTCTCCTAAGAATACTTATACTGTATGTGTGAATGGGAAAGCATAGAATCATCTACAGTGGATGAGCATGGTTTAACACGTCACTCTATTAGGAAATAAAACGTTCTCATGGGTAAATCTGAAGGAACAGACAGAAGTATAAAGACTTCGAGAATCTTGAAGCATTGAAGCTGTTCTGGATGCTAGTGGAGGTCCAAGACACTTCATTTTGTATTTTTCTTTAACTTGTCTCCTATTTATATTCCAAAGTAGCCTCCAACAATCTTCCATCAGAACCACTCTTGTTGGAATCAAAGACTTACCCTGTCCGTTGGAGTAGTAGATCCACTTCTCTTTGACCTGCGATTGAGGCGCCGATGGTTTCTTCTGGATTGCCTTCTCGATGATGCTGCTGGGGTCCTGCACCGGCCCCTTCTTCAGCACACGAGAGCTCCGCTTCACACTGCAGATCACGATCACCACCAGCACCAGCAGGAGCAGCAGCACTATCATCCAGGGGAGGTGCTCGTTGATGTCGAAGTGATCGTGGGTGCTCGGTCTTGGGGAACCCCTTCGAGTTGGCCTGTAGTAGCTTTGGACCCCACTCCCACCGCCCTGTCCTGCTACCTTGCTGATACCCGGCCAAACCCTGATTACATCAGCACCCTCCGGACCCTCAACCCCTTTCTTGTTTGGGTTCGTCACAGGGTCAGAATTGGGTTGCCCCCGTTGGTGCTCCAGTTCCATGAGTTGCCCGTGAGTCCGTGGGCGATTTGTTGGGGTGGAAGCGCTAAGCTGGTTGAGGAGTGGCCCCTCTGCATGGTGGTCTTCCCCACTCGGGACTCCCCTTAGTTGAATGGCTGCTGATTGGCTGTAGGTGCCTGGGAAAAGAGACAGATGGATTGATGTATGGAGATAGAACAAGTAAGAAGTAGAAAGATGAGGGACAACAAAGAGAGCAACGAGACAAGATAGTACAGAAGTAAGAGATGGGAGACAACACACGGAGAGAAAGAAGAAATTAAATTCACTAACTTGCTTAACCCAGACAATGAAAACACTTTAATCCATGCAAGCAATCTAGCAAACACTCAGAAGGAGGAATAACCTCCCCCTCTGCTCCCAGTCATCTGCTTCCTGGATTGATTACTTCATCCATCCTTGGGTACCCACCCACTGCACACTACTGTATATTGCAACTGATATTTGAGTTTTGAGGTCTTAATAAATATTTCCCAGGAATGTTTTTAATCAGCCTTTTTTGTATCTAACATTATTACACAATTCACATTATGGTTTATTTTTGGCAAGTCCCAAATAGCTACATTTTGGAATTACACCTGAATCAATTATTAGAAATGGATGGGGAACAAGAATGTGTGCTTTCTGAGATAAAGTCAAAGAGGATATAAGGGAATCTTACATTTAAAAGAAGTAGGGATTCAAGCTGTTTTAAAGACAGAATGAATATATTGCTTGATCATGGCTAAGGAAAACATGAATACAACTGCAGGTGGTATCATTATTTATACAAGCAGTATATACAAAAAGTATATCCTAAATATGTTTGAACCACATGCAGAGGTTTGCACTACCTTGCATGCTGGCAGCACTGCCAAAGAGCGTACTCATTCAAGTAAGACTTGATATTTCTAATTTCAGAACAGATGCCTGATGCCACATGCTCAATGAAAAGTTACTTGTCCATGATGGATAACCCCACCCATCCTCTCCACCTAGAGCTGGACAGACAGCGGAGCTCCTTCTCCAACAGACTGCTCCAGCTCCGCTGTCACAGGGACAGATACAGGAAGGAATTCCTGCCAACAGCCATAACTCTGTATTCCTCTGGCTGGCAGAGAACTCACTGCTACATAGTTTGGTTCCTCCCCTCCAGTACCATGAACAACCATGAACACCTGCTACTTACACAATTGTAATTTATATACTACAGTACCCATATGTATTTATGTGTTCTGCTATACTGTAATATATTGTGGAGCAGTCTAAATTATCTAGAACATTGTATATTGAGCATTCTAGTGGTTTATGCCCTTTATACTTTAGATATGTACATACTGTTGACTGCTGCTGCATCAAAATAATTTCCCAATTTGGGATAAATAAAGTACTATTCATCCATCTTACTTTGTCATCAATAGGTTTCCATCCAAATATAGTAACATCATTTCCCAAATCTGGCTAAATTAATTAATTACAGTTTCTATCAACACCTGTTATGTGAATATTATGAGCAACTAGTGCTGCTTATTGGGTCTAACTGGGTGCAATTGGGTGAATTGCAAAACAAATGGCACAAAGAGATATGTTTTGTTTGTTTCATCTATTTGTTTGTCAGAGTTATGAGGGAAAATCTTGTTGAATACCCTATGCACAATCCTGTATTCCTTCCACCACACAGAGGCCCAGCTGTGCTCCACCTCCTAATCTCTCAGAAGACAAGCTGTAAATTGCTCACCCCACAGGCTGTCCCTTGAAAGCTTAACTGTTGGCAAATCTTCTGAGATGTAGCATTCCATTGCAGGAAATATTGAAAAATAACAAAAAAAAAGAGAGAGGATTGGGATGGGCTTACAATTGACACCAGAGCAAACCTCTGTAATCTGTTGAAATGTAAAAGTAACAACTGTTCTGTTTGACAAACACAACACAGGGACAGTGTTTGGAACATAGTAACAAACTGTAATGGTCAGTCTTTCTAAGTGCGTCATTAACCTTTATTGATTATCGATGTGGCCGCCATCACTGCTGCTGCTCTGTGCCTGTGTGCTGCTGCCAGTGGGATGGGTGTTACATGACATTATATCATAGATAGGCTGCTGAATGTTTTTAGGATTGTCCCTCTAAAACAGGTACACAGGTGCAGGTCTAATCCAAAAGTTAGGCTGATTCTTCAACATGTCAACCTTTTTTATTTTATTTTTTAATACAGAATACTTTAGGGAGTTTTTGAACAGTATGGTGGATATGTGGAATCTTATATGCAAAATGTACTGGTCTTAAAATGACTTATGACTCAAACTAATAAAATGTTCCCTACAATTATTACTTATTGTCTTAAAGGACACATGTCATGCTTTTCCGGTTATTACCCGTCCCCTTGTGTGTTATGAAGGTTTTTATGCATGTAAACGGTGTGCAGAGTCAAAACCCTCAAAGTACACCCTGTAGCGAGTAAAACTCTAACACAGAAAAGACCTCCCCAAAACGCCTCGTTGGAGATTTCTCATGTTCTTCCTGGGCATCGTGACGTCTGGATACCCAGTAGCCACGCCCAGAGCTATGACGCGATACGGTCATGCGGTACCCGGAACCAAATGGACCAATCCGTGGAGCCGTTACGTTACATCCGCGGAGCCGTTACGTTAAGCCCCCGCTGATTGGTCCAAATTGACCAATCCACGGACTTCCTCACAAACACACACAGTGCAGGCAGCTCTGCTGATTTCTCCTCCCTGGCTGCAGGCTGATAACAGACAGTTGGGATCGCGGCGAAATTCTCTCTGCAGACCCATTCTCACAGCGTTTATCAACCTTTTTCTTACTCAATATCAAGCCACACTTATTGTTTTTACTTCGACTGTGAGTTTGTGTGTGCTCAGGATGAGTTTGGCTGTGTTTCGCTATGTATGCTAAACAAGGAAACAACACCTCCACGGAGCTCAGCGCGATTCACAACGTCCCGACCAATCAGAGCACACTGTGCTCACAGGGAGGGTGGGGGCTGGAGCTATTGGAGCTACAACGAGCTGTTAAAGGCAGAGAGTGAAATCAGTGAATACACGTAGTTTACAGAGATGCTGTATGAGAAACCTGATTGATTGATTGATTGAAAAGTTTATTAACAGCTTGTATATTGGGTACAGTACAGTACAGCTCAAAACATACAATTGTTAAGGGGATGCAGACCAGAGAAAGACTTTCGTCTTGTTTACATCAGGGTCCCCCATTTCCAATTCATCATATCATTTAAGACATATAAGACATATTTGACATACAGATGGCTTATTTACAATTTACATACAGGTGGTTTTTTACATACAGATGGCTTATTTACAATTTTCATTTTAGATTTCGTTCTAATACATCCTAACCGGACATTTAAGACATACCAAGTCTACAGATATACAGTTAGTAACAGAGTCTAAAATGCGAGTATATACATAGATGGGGGGGGGGAAGCTGTCCATTGTACGACAGGTTGAGATTTGTACCATTACCGGGGCCAGTTTTGCAATGCTTTCCCCCGAAGGTGCTCTTTAAGAGAGGTTTTGAAGGTAAGTATAGTTTTACTTTCCTTTACAGTTGTGGGAAGAGCGTTCCACCTTGATGTGGCATAATTGCGAAACGTGTATTCCCCTTTTTTTGTGCCAAATCTGGGTTTTACATGATTTGTGGAGCTCCCTCTGGTGTTATGATCATGGTATTCCTTGACCTTTGGGAAGAATTTTGACATGTACATGGGTACCATAGAGGTGTAGTGGATCTTGTAGACCAGGCCCATTGCAAGTAGCTGTACTCTGTCATCTACTCTAAGCCATCCTAGGTTGTCAAAGTGGGCAGAGGTGAGGTGGGTTCTAGATGAAAGGTCAAGCAGTAGTCTGACCAGTTTATTTTGCGATGTTTGAAGTTTTATTTTTAGCGCCTTGGAGGTGCTATGGTACCATGACGTGCAAGCATAGTCATAGTACCCTTGAATGAGTGCTCCTGCCAGAGTTTTCAGGGTGTTTTTGTTTACCAGAGAGGAGATCCGGTATAGGAATCTAGTTCTTTGATTGACTTTTTTTATTACATTGGATGCCATTTTGTCACAGGAGAGGTTTGCCTCAAGAATAGATCCTAGGTATGTAATTTCCTTCTTACTTGTGACAATAATGTCACCCACTGCAACTGAGAAGTCGTCGGATTTGCTGAGATTATGTTTCGAACCGAAGAGAATGGACTCTGTTTTACCCAGGTGTAATGATAATTTATTATCGGCGAGCCAGGTGCAGATTCTGCCGAGCTCGGAGCTGAGGGTTTTTTCAACCTGCAATCTGCTCCTGTCAGAGACCAGCAGGGCTGAGTCGTCCGCGAACAGGAACAAGTTGCAGTCACATGCTGATGACATGTCATTTGCATAAATTAGGAACAGTAACGGACCTAATATGCTTCCTTGTGGAACACCACAGCTCACTGGGAGGGGGGGGGACAGAGTACCGTTTACCTCCACCATCTGTTCTCTCCCCTCCAGGTAGGATTGCATCCAGCTCACCGATAGTTTATCAAAACCAATTGCTTTTAGCTTGTCAATCAGAATGGGGTGATTGACAGTGTCGAAAGCCTTTTGTAGGTCCAGCATCACCATGCCGCAGTATTTACCCTCGTCCACCTCTTGTTTGATGTGGTCGTTCAAATAAAGAAGGCATGTGTCAGTGGAGTGGGATGTTCTAAAGCCAGATTGAAATTCATAGATTAGTTTCTTTTCTGCGAGGTACTTTTCGACCTGTTCATATACTATTTTTTCCATGACTTTCGAGATGGAGGTAAGTATAGAAACAGGGCGGTAGTTGCCTGGGTCCAATTTGCTGCCCTTTTTGTGCAGGGGGGTTACTCTTGCAATTTTGAAGTCTTTGGGTACTTTTCCCTGTTTTATGGAGAGGTTAATTATGTGAGCTATGACTGGTGAGATGGCGGTTGCTGTGTCTCTGAGGAATTTGGAGGGGATATTGTCGTGGCCAGTGGCCTTGTTAGGTTTGAGGGCGCTCAGTTTAATGAGTACCTCTGCTGTTGTTACCCTTGCTAGACTGAAATCATCTTTGCGTACCCCTAGGTTTTTGTAGTAGGTCATGATGTGATCTACTCCAAAAAGCCCTGAGTGGGAGGGTAATTTATTTACAAGAGTTGTGGCTATGTTTGTGAAAAAAATGTTCAAGTACTTGGCCACATCCAGTTTGTCTGTGATGAGCCTGTTATCTGTCTTTATGTTTACGTTTGAAAATCTCGTTTTGAGTTTTTTACTGCAGCCAAGCTGGTTATTGAGTAATTTCCAAAGTTCACGGGGTTTATTTTTGTTTTCCTCAGTTTTGTCATTGATGAAATTCTTTTTGGCAGTTTTGATCATGGAGCTTACGTCATTTCTTAGTCTGTTTCTTTCAATTTTTAGTTCAGTCACGTGGGCCTGGAGTTCACTGCTCGTGCTTTTGGAAAGCATTGACTGACTTTTATGAAACTCAGAGCATTTTTTGTCTCTGGTTTTCATGGCGGTCAGTATGCCGGAGTGCATCCACGGCTCAGCGCGATTTTTTACCCTGGTTGTTCTTAGGGGGGCCAAATCATTGAGTATTGCAGAGAATTTGTTTTTGAAACCAAGCCATGTTTCTTCAACTTGTGTACCACTGAGCTCATCTGACCAGTCCAGGCTCTCCAGTTCTAGGTTAAAGGCCTCGCTAGAGTAGTTTTTGAGGTCTCTAGATATGACTGTTTTGTGACAGCCGGCCTTTTGTTTTAGCTTTTTGCGGGTACAGAATATCATATAATGATCACTTAAACCGCATGCTATAACCCCTTTACTGGAGATCCTGGACCTGTCAGAGGTCAGAATGAGATCAATGGTAGTTTGTGTTGTTTCACATACCCGGGTGGGTTGGGTGATTAACTGGCTGAGGCCGTGCAGATCACAAATCCTACTGAAGGACTTGAAGACGGACGTGTCTTTACGTTGCATATCCGTGTTCCAGTCTCCAATAATAATTGTCTCTACATCCCCCACATCAGCCAAACACCCATCTAATGTATCATAAAAGTCACTCTGTTCCGGTGGTCTATAGATTGTCCCGACTATTACAGATTTAGCATTGTCAAAAAGAATTTCAACCCACACAGATTCAATATTTTCATGATGCAGGTCAGTACGGTTTTTGAAATTGGTGTCTTTATGTATGTACATGCAGACACCACCTCCATTCACGTTCCTGTCCCTTCTCACTACAAGATAATCTTCAATTTCAATCTCTGAATCTGTAATGGAATTGTCCAATTTGGTCTCAGAAAAGCATAATATGCTTGCCTTACCGTTCATGAACAGTTGCCTGAGTTCAGCCAGTTTGTGTCTCAGGCTGTTAGTGTTCAGATGAAAAATATGTAGTCCATTTTTGTTGTTTAAATGCATAATGTCGTCAGCTTGAAGATATTTGTCTTTGTCCGTTACAGCAAACGGCTTGCGGCCTGCCGTGGTGCTTGGAGCGGTGGGGTGGTGGGGGGAGGGAGGCTCCGTTGTAGCTTTAGCCGTCGATATGCTAGCAGGGTGGCTAACAACATGGTGGATATTTGTTCCCTCGGATCTCGGTTCTCTTCCTCTCGTCACTGCCTCATGCGTGTCTGTCTGCCGAGGCGTCCCCGGGGGAATGTCGAAGTCTCCGTTGATTCCTCGGTCTCCGCTGTCTCCATGGTCTCTGTTGTCGTCGCGTAGTTGTTGCTGTAGCGGAAGAGATGCTAGTTGTGATGCTAGTTGTGATGCTAGCTCCTCGAGCATGCAGGAATGGCTTCTTGTCTGCACCGGGCCCGGATTCAGATGGATGTCTCCCGCTAACAATAAGACCAAGACGATCATACTTCTTCGGTCTAGTTTGCCTGACGGGGGTAAGTACTTTCGCGTCGGGTTTGCAGTTAATAATGCATGAATGCTTGCACTTCCAAAAGCGAGGTGTTTCCTTTCCCAGCCGTTGAGAAGGTAAAAGTCATTGTGGTTCATTTTATCCCTGCTTTCACTACTCTCCTTCTCTAAGTGATGTTGCCTCATTGATGAGTTGAGGTAGGAGTCCATAATCCATATTGTCAGGAGGATGAAATATGTAAAAAATCGTGAGGAATAACCTCCAAAGCGGGAGCTCCCGAAAATGCGACCACTCATAGCGAAACCGGAAGCCCAACCAATGTGAGTTTGGAAAATTGCACAATATAAATCTATTCTAGTAGACCTCAACAATGGAATTATGATCAGTGGAAATGGCCATGACATGTCTCCTTTAAGGCTGATTGGAGGGTGCATCATCTGGTATATACTCCAAAATCTTTATCTTATGTGTTGACTATTCGCTCATATTGAATTTTTCAACTGTGTAGAAACTTTTACATGTGCATTTTTATAATTTAGGCTGCTTTCCAGTGGCGGCACCAGAGTATTTTTGTTGGGTAATCTATGGTAGGGCTAACCCATACAGTAGTGGGGCTCAAGTCAGTATTTGCAATGTAATTACATACACGCTATATCGCCCCCCTTGACAGTGAAACGCCACGCGTGAGGTTTTGATTAGTTCCCTGTCTCAATCAAAATTGAACTGTATGAAATAAAACGGCACATTTGTCTTGTAGTAAATAAAAAGGGATCACTGTGAACGTTACGTATGATAGTACACGTTGAAGATCCAATGGGGATACAGAATGGCGGTTCCGATTGATCTCAAGCGGTAAGGCATGACGCAGACCCAAAGTTTCGTTGCTCTGATTGGCTGTAGGTCTATTCAAATTGCATTCGGAGGCATTTTATTTATTTATTCTTTTGCATGTAATCCAGCTTTTATTGTGAAGCACCCGCAGGAAACGGAAAGATGTTGTCACTGAGGTTAGTACTCAGCAATTTTGGTTATCAAAAAGGTGCCTACAAAAAAAGATAACTGTAATTTTCTGCTCTTTTTCTTTGTCAGCAGACCATTTTTAATTACACAAGTTGTCCTTTTGTAAAGTAGCTGCTCAGGGAATGTTTGCTGTTACTACGGGAACCAGGACTGAAATCTTACAACTTTAACTGAACTGAAGCTGGAAGTTAAAGTACTTCCACAGGGAATATCCTTTCTCTCTGTCAGGTGACGGCTCACCTTTTCAACAATAATTTACTGAAGACACTTTGAGTTTGAAAAAGCCACTAAATAACATAACCATAGGTTTGCAAGGGTTTTCTTTGTAATCCAAATAGGCGTCATTAAGGTTAAGTGGTTACAATCAAGGCAGAGCAGTAATGTTCAAAGAGGGTGTAGTCGGGGTAAATGATGTCCCCGCCCAGTTTGGGTTTCAGATCCTGGCTGCCTTTGCTGGTCTTATCCCCGTAGACCTCCTGCAGCTCGTGGGGCCTCCTTCTGCATGTCGGAGGGTCCCAGGTACTGTTTGGTGTAGTAGTCTCCTCTGAAGGTCCGGCGCGACCGCATGAAGCAGGCCCCGCCCAGAATCAGCAAGAGGATCAGGAACAAGACTCCGCCCACAGCCCCGCCCACGATGGTACCCAGGCTGCAGTCAGGTAAGGAGGCCAGGGTGGGGGAGGTGGTGCTGCCGTGGTAGGGGGGGGTTCTTGTACCCAGAGGGTTACATCTTGACTGCGGAGGCCGATGTCGTTGATCACTTCGCAGCGGTACACTCCAGAGTCATTGCACTCCAAAGGGCGAGTGATAGAAAAGCTATTGTTTGATATCTCAACACCCTCTGGCATCACTCCATCCAACCTGGTCCATTTGAAGAGACGGGCAGGTGGGTTGGCCACGGCTCCACAGGTGAACTTCACATTCTCTTGTCCCACATACCAATTTTTGTCAATCGACACCACTGGTGAGAACTGCACATTCAGTATGTAGGGTATGCGGAACTTTCTCTGCAGGACCGGGTGGTGCACCACGCAGGTGAGCAGCTTCCCCTGGGCGTGAATCTGCGGGTTCCACATGTAGCGCACACGTACGGTGGAGAAGCCGTTGGGCTCCCCCTGACTCTCCCTCTCACTTCGTTCATACAGCTCCGTCTCCCAGAAGACCACTGCAGCGGGGCGGCCGTGCTCTGCGATGCAGGTCGCCACCAGCGACTCGTTGCCACCATCCAGCAGAGCCGCTGGGCCCGCAGACACATAGACCTTTGGCGCCACTTGTACCCAGAGGGTTACATCTTGAATGCAGAGGCCGATGTCGTTGATCACTTCGCAGCGGTACACTCCAGAGTCATTGCGCTCCAAAGGGCGAGTGATAGAAAAGCTATTGTTTGATATCTCAACACCCTCTGGCATCACTCCATCCAACCTAGTCCATGTGAAGAGACGGGCAGGTGAGTTGGCCTTGGCTCCACAGGTGAACTTCACATTCTCTTGTCCCACATTCCACATTTTGTCAATTCCGTTTATCCCCACCACTGGTGAGAACTGCACATTCAGTTTGTAGGGTATGCGGAACTCTGTCTGCAGGGCCGGGTGGCGCACCACGCAGATGAGCAGCTTCCCATGGGAGTAGCTCTGCGGGTTCCACATGTAGCGCACATGTATGGTGAAGGTGCCGTTGGGCTCCTCCTGACTCTCCCCGTCATTTCGTCCATACAGCCAGATGAGGTCCGTATGCCAGAAGACCACCGCAACGGGACGGCCGCGCTCTGCGATGCAGGTCGCCACCAGCGACTCCTTGCCACCATCCAGCAGAGCTGCTGGGCCCGCAGACACATAGACCTTTGGCGCCACTAAAACATTTACTTTGGTTGATGCTTGTGTGTCGCCCTCAGGAAATGTAACCACTGTGCAGGTGTAGGTCCCGACATCTGCTAAGACTGCTCCTTCAATCGTGATGGTAGCATTTCGCACGGAGGGGGAAACAAACGAGATGTGCTTGGCGTAGTCTGGAGAGATGGAGGTTCCAAGCTCGGGGTTGAACACTGCCAAGGTAATGTTGCCTGAAGGGAGACTGCGTTGCCAGGAGCTTTGCGTGAAGTTTGAGGCTGAGCCCACCTCTATTCTGCAGCCCAGAGTGACGTTCTTCCCCAGCACGGCGTTCACTTTCTCAGGAACAACCACCTGGTTACCGCTGGCATAGGTAAGTCCGTAAAAGGTGAGAAGCGTTGTTAAAAGTCGCAGTCCGTTATCGTTTCTAAATGATTCCTATGTGTGTGTGTGCACAACACGTGTTGTGCCGTAGGTTCAAGGCTTCTTCTCCCTATATTTTGATCTGACCACGGCCGCGCTGATATTATAGCGCGAGAGAATTTCCACACCTTTAGTGTATAAAACTCCCCCACTACTTAGACTATTCCTTGCACCCCTCTTCTAGCATAAGCCCGAATGGTCTCAACCATATTGCATCAGTAACGTGCACTTATTGTTACAGCAGGATCAGTTTGTGTGTTGTGGACACGACCCGTATATTTTCGCAATCTGTGTTCTCAACATTTAGCATTTTGCTTATTATTTAATTTAATTTGCTTACTTTAACATAATTTTTCATGGTGTGGGCTAAGGTGGGGATAAGCCATTTCTTGGTATGGCTGTAGCCAGGGGCGGACTGGGACTACAAATCATCCCGGGACTCTCGACCGGCCCACGCCCCTGGCTGTAGCCTACCCCAGCCATACCCTGGCGCCGCCACTGCTGCTTTCACATGTTACGCTCATTGCTCAGCGAAAGGTTGCGCGGAAACAAGTTGTTAAGTTTTGTTTCTATGGTTACCTCCCCTGCTAACTTGTGTCCCTACACACATCTTCTTCTTCTTCTTTCGTGTAACGTCAGAGGTCCAACTCGGTGTCGTGTAGCCATGCCCGCATCTCTGGTCCTAAGTCGAAGAGGCTGGCTTCTGAGGGTGGTCTATATAAAGGGCAGGTGGTGATTACGTGTTCGGCAGTCTGTTCAGGGTCACCGCACTCGCATGCAGCACTGTCTGCCAGGCCCCACTTCTTCATCTATGTTTTGAAGCGACCGACCCCAGTTCGTAGACGGTTTAGTGTGGTCCATTGCCGGCGTGGTAGGTCGTCTCCTCCTATGGCGCCATCTCCTGGGTCCCAGATGTAGCGATGGATGCGGGAGGGCCCGGCTAGCTCCCACTCCTGCCTCCAAGCAGCCGCCAACCATGCATCTCTGGAGAGGTCCTCAGAGGTGGAATTGAGAATCTCTTGTGCTGCCTTGTTGAAGGGGAGGCGGGACTTGAGCCTACTTAGAGGATGTGCCAGTCATGCTTTTGGGCTTTCCTGGCCAGGGCGAGGGTGGCAGCCTCCCGTCGGAGGCCGGCCGGAGCTATTCCCGCGAGGACTGGCAAGAGGGACACAGGGGTAGGCTTCAAGCATCCAGTTATAATAATGATGTTTACTTTCAGTTTCGTTTATGAGACGACAGTGCCTTTTCCTCCCGTTTTTCCTCAACATTGCCTTTGCCTTTATACTGTTAAGTGTTGCGCGTAAATGTATAAGGGTGAGTGTCTATTTGTGCAATGTAAACTTGTCAGTGTTTATATGTAGTAAATAGTCATATTAGTATATATTTTAGGAGGCAGTAATGTCTCTAGTTTGTTAGCGGTGCTGGATGATAGTGGTAGCTTAGTTACTAACTTCTTTGTATTTGTGTATTTCACTCAATTGTTTAATTCATTTGTATTGATTATATAATTGTTTATTATAGATATATTGTGATTATTATTAATGCCATTCATTGTTTGTACTATTGTTACATACCACACACATGGCTAACAGCAAGAACAAGTATCATTAAAGACCACTAAACTGGGAAAGTCTGTTCTCCGTGTTCTTTTACTGGGACACACTCATCCACACCGTGCCATCTCTAAGCCAATTTCCTGGAGACCCCGTCTCCTTTACAGCTTCAATACGACTAACTTCTTCCCTCACCTTCTGTTATGAAGCACATTTACTGACATGGGGCTGTTTTTTCATGTAAAAGTATCTCTTTTCTTGGACCCCCGTTCATATATATTGACAGAACATTTTCTGCTGGACATCTGCGGTTGCTACTGTTGAACTTTCCTGTTGGCTCCCAGACCGTAGTCGAGGAAACGGGGGGATGACTCTCTGTCGTCTCCCAGGGCAGAAGCAACAAGCTTCAGGTTCAATAACCCACTTTAGCTTAAATGACTGGAGAGAGGCGAGCTCTTCTTGGGAGGCTGTTGCATTTATTTAGTTGTTCTTCTGTTTCACAAAATACATCACAGACCTCTGTTTTTCTGCTGCCTCGTTTCACTTCCAGAAACATACACACGCTCGCTCGCTCACTCTCGCTCTACCACACACACACATGCACGCGCCACACCCCTCTCTCTCTCTCTTAAAGGGACAGCGATCTCATCTCACTCTGCATGACCCTAATATCATAACACTAGGATATTTGTGATGTAACTTCAACCCCTATTTACATTGAGTGAATTATACAAAGTGAAATATTTATCACTACTGTTATTGCTACGTAAAAGAGTTAAAGACATTATTGCTCTGCTTCTTTTCCATCCTCTCTACTGATAGTAGGTGAGACTGAGAGGCCATCGATCACATTCCAACACTAAGAGAAGTGACAGTGTTAAAGGTGTGGGGGGCTTTGTGTGGGTCGGGGTATACTGGCTATGGGTATGGGTGGTACATTTTGAGTAATGACCCTCTCATTGAGACAAGAATGATGTAAAAACAGTATCAAGGAATAAGAAGGAGAGAGGAGAGCAACATATAAAGACAAAGAGAAGGATGTTTCACATTCTCCCCTCTAATAGGAGGAAAGGAGCAGGAAGAAAGGATGGCAGTTGAGGAAGACTGAAATACCAATAACTCCTCCTGACAACAACTCTAACATTCCTGAGATGCTACCTATTTGTTTCCATGCCTACGAATGTCCTCTTTAGGAATTCCAACAGAATTATTGATGAAATGATGCTGCAACAGGCAACTTGAGCAATACTGTGTGATAATACTCTCTACACAAACATCAGAACATGATATAAAACATATTTAGATCCTAATTACTGTGTCTAAATGTGTGTACTTCTGTACTTACATGTGCTATTTTGAGTGCATACTCAACTATACTTATTATTTATGTGAAGGCGAATAATCGATTAATATTCGCCAGGGCTGTCCGATTTTCGAATTTGATCATGGTCAGTTTCTGGCATCCCTAGTGCACGTGTGTCCCAATACCAAAATATGGTAGTATGCAGTGTATTTATTTTACTCTTTAATAAATGTACCATCCACTGGTGTTGAAAAGAAGCTAATGTTAAATTAATTGGGTTGATTGAGCAATCTGTAATGATTTGCGACAGTGAATGATTAGCTAGCTAATTAGATAACAGCAGTAATGGTCACTTCAGTCGAGGGCAAGGCAAAAGTTTGCAATTTAAGACAACACCACATGGTTGATTTGTACACAGTGCTTAAGTGCTCACAGTGTAAGATATGCAGTGAACTAAGGGAAGTGTCCACATTGAGACACAGAATATGAGTCCAATGGAGTCTCATTACAAAGTAACAGTTTACTCTAGTTAATGTAAAGACATTTTCATTAACTCTACACATTCAATCTATTTTAGTTTAAGGCACCATTTTGCAGGATAGGAGGTGAAATAATGTTTTATCAAACTGTTTTTAAAGGGAAGAAAGTATAAATCTATGTCATATATAGTGGAGCAGAAAGGCAATTAGCCTAGCTTAATTGATGACTAAACGCAGAGGTAATAACCGTAAAAAGATAAGACTTCTTAATATCCCTAAATGTTAAAGTCTTCATTCAATCCTTATATCCAAACAGTAATTAAAAAAAATGATAGTTTGTGGTTTTAGGGAGAGTTATGTGTTGCAACTATTTTTCCAAACCTTGGGCTAGCAACCTAGATATGATGCACAGAAGAACCCGCTAAATGGATTTGCTGTTCTTCTTCAAGAAGTAGTTTGAGCTTAAACTGTTAATACGTTTATTTCTTCAGCCAAGATCCAGGCTATGGTGAAAGTGTATTAGTAAGCTTCTATTAGCCAACATTGCATTTCGGGGCTAGCCTATCTAAAGAAGGCATATTTATCATAAGGCCACTATTTGATGCTGCTTACTGTAACTCTACTAATTGAGTTGAGTAAAAGGACCTATATTCACAGTCACTCGGATACAGGAATTGGAAATGCTTATGAGGAGGGTCTCTGACCTTCCAGTGCTGATGGAGGCGTTGTTGATGAAGGTTCCTGTAGAAGCACAGCTTTTGCAGGCCCCGGTAAGGGGGTTGTGGTGAAAGACTTGGCTGAAGAGGTAGAAAGGGGCCGACATACATTATCTGTCTCTCTAGTCCCCGGTGTGAGCAGCCCCTGAGCATGGCAGATCGTGTGGGTTCGGCACTTCAGCGAACTGGAGTCTGAGAAAGTTCCCTTGGTGCACTGCTTACACACCACATCGTCTGTTTCACTGCCCCGCCTCCTAACCCTGGTCCCTGGTGGGCACAGCGAGTGGGGCTTACACTCTGTGCCCCCAGCCCCAGACAGGAAGCTGTTGGTGGGACATGTGCAGACTCGGTCCTGGGTGGGCTTGCAGGTTGCTTTCTCAACGAAACCCCCTGGACATGGACCCCGGCAGGGATGGCATTTCTGCAGCCCGTTCTCCCCCCGTGTGAAGGTGCCTTCAGGGCAGCGGCTGCACTCCCTCACGGCTGTGACGGAGCAGTGGAGCGACACGTGGGTTCCTGCCGGGCACTTGTCACAGTCCAGCTGGGTGCCCGAGTCGGGGTCCGTGTGCTGATACTGTCGGGGGGAGAGGAGGGCTGGGTCGGCGGGGCTGGTAGTGTTTAAAACCCGGGCCGAGATGCCAACCACCACGGAACAAAAGAGCTAAGGAGAAGGAAGAGAAGAAAGAGGGGAAGTTTAGGAGAAATCAATAAAATTGTATTTTATGCAACAAGATTAAAGCCACATGTTTATTACATCCCACACTACTTAGAGTAACATTTCTGAAATAACTTATTAATCTGGCCAGCTGGCGACAGCAAAAACAAGTTCTGAAGACAACATTGACATATCATCACCTTTAAATGTGACATGTTGCCTATTTACAGATACAGCAGTCATATAGAACGATAAACAAGTACAAGTCACAAGATATGAGTGCTTTTAGCTGTGATAATATGCCAAAAGGCTAAAATACAACCATACTCACAAAGGTGTATACCTAATGGGAACATTACAAAATGGTTGTCAGTTTTCCTTTGTAAATGTTAAGATTTTGAAAAAAAGCTGGCAAAGCTTGTGGCACTAAACAGAGTTCTTACAATAAACCGACATACGCAATAAACGTGATATTTTAAAATGAAATACTGATACTAATAATACATTTATAATAATTCAGTGCTTCTTAATTAATTTCAGTTTCTTTCCGTTCTCTCTTTGTCTCCTCCTTCAAACACACAAATTAGTGTTATTCATTTGCCAAAAAAGACATTAAAGTTGGGTTTAAATGATAGCATAATTTATTAAATGTGTTCAAGTTTTCTTTAGATCTTAGGATCATTTCAATTCTTATCAAAAAATCATGTCAATCTGATGTTATGACAGGCCTAGCGCTAAAGCATTATTTATGCAGTTGCCAGTGTTATATTAGTCTCTTATTATTAGTAAGAGACCATCACCATTTAGGATTGTCATCCACAGACCATGAATACCCACATATTTATTAGTGATCAGAGGTTTATCTATCTTGTTCCGGATTAAAGGGATTTAACAGATAAATGGACCGACAGATGGACAGCTCACTGACACAAAAGAACCCAAAGCGCTCATTCCAACATAATTGAGACTCCTTTTCCATTAAGATGCATTTTTTATATTGGTTTGAACACATCGAATAAGACCCACACAACTAAAGCATGTTGTTGCCCAATCCAAAATAGTCTCCTGACAAACAGTGAGTAAGCCATGCAAAGATTTATCATTACAATATTTGGTTGGAAACATCACAGGCAGCAGACATGAATGTGTTTAGGGTTACATGGACTCAGGAAAGTCCAATTTCCGGAGCTACCATTTAGCTTCCCAATGGATGGTGTTTCTTTGATGAGATTTGTAGGAAAACATCTCTTTGAAAACCCATTTAATGCAGGGTCACTGTATGTTCTCAGTCCCTTGACTCATTCTGTCCCTCTTAAATTAAGTGCCCGGCAGTGCAGGGGGGGGGGGGGTTTGAAGACATGCAACATAACTCTGGCTTTACTCTCACCTCTGCTGGGAAGCTGACAGCTCACTGGGTTTAGGGGAATAACCCACACATGTCTAAAGGACTGAGTCATGTTGGAGGAATACCATCAGGCAGCCTCCTATTACATAATGCTCGAGGGCTGACAGTGTTGTACTGTCTCTTGTTTCCTTTGTGGAAAAATTAAACATTCTTAGTGAAAGTTATTTAGAAATGTATTGTAATTGTAGTTCAACTCATGTTGGATTTAACTTGTGCTTGTATTGTATTTTTCAATCATCGTATTTTAACCCTCTTTCTACTCAATTGAGAGAGACAAAATGTCTTGACCTTGGCACCATCCTCTCAATCACCAATGCACTCCCGGCAAGAATGATGACTCTGATCTGACACAGAAGCCAAACAGGAGGATACACAGTGACAGTGTGTGTGTCAGTGTGTTCTTCCCTGCTGAGAGTGTGTTTTCAGACAACGATTAGCAACCCTTGTGTGTGCATGCAGAACAAACAGTTCTGGTGGGATAGCAGTGATGCAGTGAGGGGAGAATTCTGCTGATGACGCACAGTACCTTGTGTGAATCTGAACTGTCCTGTTCTTCACTCTCACTCTGTTGCTGCTTTAACTCCTGAATTTCCCCACAGGGATAAACAAAGGTCCATCTTATCTTACATTACTGTTGGTCATCTGTTAGGACTGAACAAACACTTTGTTTAGGGTCATACCCAAGGGCGTCACTTTGGGTTGAAAAGTGGTGGGGTCATAGGGGGCAGAAGATTTATAATGTTGCACTATGCATTTGGGGGAGGGGGCCGATTTAGGTTAGATTGGATTATTTCCAAGATTGCAATGGGAAAAAACAAGAATCAATGTCAATAATGTTTAAAGTTGAATGCATTTTGGTCTATTTTTCATTATGTAAGATATTGGATTTCTTTAAACTAATGCTCATTCAAATCTATTTGATTCAACTTGCATTTTATGTTTTCTTATTGTGATATTACTGTGTCTCATTTGTTGGTAATCTTGTGCAAGATTGCAAGACATTTTTTTTTTTAAATTATATTAGATTTCACATAACTGCATTTGGTTAGTTGAAAGCAATAATATTAAGTTTGACGTAATATTTTTTATTTAAAATTAATATTATTGCTTTCAACTAACCTAATATAGTTATGTGAAATATGTTGACCAAATTCATTTAATTAAGGTCAATGTTTCAGTTTCTTCAGTGTAGTATCATTGCCTTAAGGTTCCTTTAAAAGTGAAGAGGTTAGAGGCCAATTCACTTTATCCATACAATTCATACATGTTGTTTAAAGTATTTGGACATCTTTAATTGGATCTACTATTGAGAAAATTGGAAAAAATCTATTTATTTTAGTCTAAGACTTTAGACTTATTCTAAGACATCAAGAAGGAATGAGGGCTACAAAAAGTCATTTCCCACAAACGTCTCTTAATGAAAATGTCAAGGAAGACAAACTGATTTTGTGATTAGTGCTAATAAGAATAAAGCAGTCCATTCTTTCAGCGCTCCATTGCCCTTTTAACCACACCACCCATTCTGCTCTTTGTGTTCATTCCCAGAACCTCATCCATAAACATCAGAGCGTGTTCTCGACGTGCTGCTCATAACTCTGTTTCGTCAGTAGAACATCAATGCATTCATTCACATCAATGTAAGACGCAGGAAGAGAAAATGTTGCTTGTTACGAGACACGGCCCCCCCGTGGCTCTTTCTGCTGGTTTTTAGAGATTTATTTGAGAAGCAGCATGCCCTGAACAATACCATAACTGAGGGCATGCCCGTAAAAAACAAGAACTGTGTGTTGGCTTAGTAAAGGACGCTCATAGTTTTCATGCCGGAAACTGTGATGCCGATTTTTGTCTGGGGAAGCAGGCTCATTAAGAAATACCAGGCAATTCCTGAGAGTCAAGAAAAGGAGCTTGATAAAAAAATGTAAGGTATCAATGATATAGATCAGTGGTTCCCAACCTGGGGGGCGCGCCCCCCTTGGGGGGGGCCAAAGATCGCAGGGGGGGCGCCAGGCCTCAGATGATTTGAGGCCAAATATCATATTTAGACTTTTTTTTTTTTTTACATATAATTAAAACGCAATACATGATTGTCACTAAAAGCCTTGTCTCTACATTACAATAAAATATAAAAAATAATTGATTAATTAATTTGAATAAAAATTCAAGTTAGTAGCTATTATAGGCATAAAAAGACAGAAATGTATAATTCTTTCTTTAATAGAAATGTTTCTTCTGCCCGTAAAGTGTCCAAACCAGGCTTTTCTGGATAAGCGTATTTTTAAAACATAGTCATTGTCCATGCCGGTTTCAGATTATTTGTCACAGTTGCTCCTATCAGATCGGTCTCCTCCATTTTGTAGATTATTTACGACTATTGAATCCACATAAACACATCGCCATAATCCAGCTTACTTTGAGCATGTGTTTTAAACAGTTTAATCTCTTTGTGAATTGTTTCTACTTGCGCCGTCCTTTAATTTCTTCATACAGCGGGAATCCAAATGAATTAATCCTGAGTCCAATAACCATCAAAGTCACTCCAATAGTGCTCCTTGATTACGCTTTCATCCTCCTTTAACAACATACTTCACATTCATCCAGTTTGTGACAGTAGTTGTAGCATTTTTGAGACTTTTAAACTTGAATTACCACCTATTGCGCCCCCCCCCCCAAAATAGTTTTTCATTACATATTTTTATTTACACCTGTGCTTTTCTTGCTGTGATACGTCAAATGTCTTCTGTTAAAAATGTTGAAAAACTTTACGCTCAAAAAGTGCAAGGCCAAGTTTAATTTGTTTTTCTAAGAATGTTGTTTTGTGTTTAACCACTACAGTCTGCTTCAAAGTTAAGTTCGTTTTAAGTGGGTTGTAAGTTCCCAATTTCATTTTACCCACTCATTTTATCTCGTTTTATCTCTTCATAAAAACATTTACATTTATTTTGTATTGGATGGCAAAATGCCAAATGTATCGCAGATATCGACTACTTGACATGCATTTTAATATTTGCAAGTGAGCTACAGAAACCACATATGAAACACTAAACATACTGTAGATGTTAATTATTAACCATACATTTTATATAGAGTTAAGAAATATTTACAGTACCTTGTCACACCTATTTACTTTGCAACGTGTTTATATACTGTACCATGGTGACTTATGTCACTCTGCATTAATGTAAAGTAAATATAGAGTTTTACATGCATATGCTCTCAACTATATCATAAAATGAAATGTATTGAAGTCAATGGAAGACTGGTCATATGCTCTTGACTGACCCAGATGATGAGGTTCTGTGAGCACTTACAGTAAATCAGCCAATGAGGATAATTACTGCAATAACTGCTATTTAACATGACAGGGAAAGTGCAGCAAACTAATGACCAATGAGCAAATGAGATGCTTACATTTGGTCAGTGTGTGTGTCTTTCTGTACTCTCTATAACTACCACTCCCTACTATCAGACACAAGCAAACACTCTTTTGTCACCCTACTTACTGGCACTAAGAAAATCAAATGCCAACAAAGACACAAAAAGCAGAAGAGGAGACAAAGTGCAGTGCTGGCACTTTGTCAGTACATCCCTGCTAACACAGACTTCACACATGCACACACACAGATAGCAGACAGGCTCTCTACACAGCCACCTCTGCAGTTCAGCAAAGCATGAATCAATTTCAGTCTGAGTGCTGCCAGCCTTCCTCTTATTATGCCAACTTTGTCTCTACAGCTTGCCGCACTGCCTATAAACTACATCACCTGGTGCATAGGCCGGACAGCCAATCAGACGCCAGACACAGGGAGATGAGGAGATCTGGGCTCTTCTAATCCATTTTTACTCCCACATAGGTTTGTCCAGCTCCTTATGCACTGCAGTCTTTAAAATATTCAAGATTCAGAGGATGTATTGTCATACGCATAACAGCTACAGAGTAAATATTGGCTATGAAAATCTTTAGTCCCAGGCCCGATTATACTTGAGACATAAAAGGAACAAATAAAGACATTGAGGTATCAAATCAAGTGAGCAGTAGGTTCATTTTCTCATAGACTTTTATGGAAATAGAACCCCTTCCTGGATGTTGGAAAGAAAACAGGTTTAAGGGACTTTTGGCTTCACCTCTTTGACCCCTGGCTTCACAACAAATGTAACCCTAATGACATCACTATGACATCACCAGTTATTTTCTCAGACTTTGCAAAGCTTCACCAGAATCACAGAAAGATTTCTACAAACTGAAGACTTCACAGATTTCCTTGTATCTGCTAACAATGCTGATGACCTTCCACCCAGTAGACACTACAATATGTTTGCGGAAGGCACGACCAAGACTTTTCTTAACATCTTCTTCCCCTGTTCTCAATGTACAGTTATTCAACTAACTTTACAAATAGTTATCAGCCTGTAAAGATGTTCTGTGATTCTGGAAACAGCATGATGTTCATAGTGTATATAATGGTCCCATGTTAAGTAAAATACACAATAAAGCTGGTGTGCTTTAGGGTGTGGCTACCTTGTGATTGACAGGCTTTTGCATCATCCGTGTTTTCGTCAATTGTTTTTTATTAAAGTTAATAAAAAAATTGGTGTGTCCTATTCAGTGTTTGGTACTAAACACCTGGTGTTACTTCTGATAAAGCAATCCAAGATAACGATGACTAAAAACTAAATGCCAAACTTGTGGCTTCAAAATGGTAGTCCACAAATAGATGGGTGATTTCATTGTTACTACGCTCCCTCAAACAGTATATGGTGTATGATTTTGTAACTAGCGGTAATAGTCATTTTTTCTAAATTAGTTAGGATCTATGCTTGCTGGTGCAACTCAATTTAAAGGACTTTGACTATGCTGTATGCTGAGGTTTGATCCATTAGTGGACCTCTCAGCTGATGCCTCTGTGACGCACTGACAGAGTGAAGCAAAACACAGTGGGTGGAGTCCTCAGGCAGCTCTTGTTTACATCAGAGGAAACATTGTGGCACCACTGCACTGCAGAGCAGGTTCCTGTGAAACACACAATTCCATAATACAACACACACACACACACACACACACACACACACAAATGAAACAACCAGCCAACTGTGTGACTCCCTGCCCGCTGACTGTCTGTCTGAGCAGAACACCCTGTAACTCTACCCCCAGGAGCAGCCGGCCAATCAGAGACACGCCCAGGACCCAATTGGCCCGGAAGGCAGTGGAGCAGAAGCAAAAGTGAGAGGGTACATCTTTTTTTAGGTGAGAGGTAGTTAAACCTGAACCTCTTCCCTGTTCTTGTGTGTGAGCAGTCTGCACATGTTTGGCATGTGATTGGTCATGTCTGCACACATACTTGATCAGACACTGTTTGTTTACACTGGTATAAGAGTTAAGACGAGACACTAATAAAGCAGAGGATAAGGCTCGGTGATATAGACAAAATCATCTATCCAGATATAGGTCATTTCATATCTCAAAAACAATAAATGTCACAATAAAGTGTGTTTTCTGGTAATTAAATAAATATAAATAACCAATATTTAAAACCCATTTTTGTAATCTTGTGTTTGAATTACTTGACTTGAAATATTTTTTAGATTCTAAGAACTTTAGTTCAAAATGAACAAAACAGTTTTGAATGAAATAATAGGGGAAATAAATGAATGTACGTCTAGCCTAAAAAGTGATAATAGAGAATTATAAAAATGTATTCTCGTTTGAATTATATATATTTGTCAAATTGCCACAGCCCTATTAGTGGATGAGGGTGTGTTAACATGGGTGATGTCTCTGTGTCACACACACAGTATCATATTCAAGAACAATATGTCCCACCTCTTTGCGCATGTGCTGCCTAGAGCAGTGGTTCTCAGCTGGTCAGGCCTCGGAACCCACTTTTTTCCTTTGTCAATAAATCGCGACCCAACATTTTGAACCACTCAAATCTATTCAACAAAAAATCGTGCTGTAATATATATGCTTTTCAGCATACAATATTAATTAAAGTGAAGTACAGTGCATAAATCCCTTCACAGAACTAAAGTATGCTTTAAAAAAAGGTTTAATGAGATGATGGTCATCAAGTTTCTAGAATCATAGCTGAACTGTATAATATAAAAAGGCACACTTGTATCAATAAAAAGGCAGACTTGGAGCCAATCCTGCAAATTTACCACACGTGAAAAATGTGACATGCTGAAAACCCAACCCCAGAAGGGGGGTCTGGGGGGATTGTCCCCCAGGAGATTTTTAGAAATACTAACATATAAACTACGCATTCTGGTACACTCTGAAAAGAAAAGAAATAAATCTATTACTACCCGACATATTAATAATATTTTATGCCATTGTTTGTTTTTCACTTGCTGCTCTACACAGAGAGAAGAGTAATAGTCTGTGTGAATTACTTTAAATTGTGGGTAAGGGTAGACAGCTCCCATTGTTCTGTGACCTGTCAATCGTCAAACTGGGGGTCATATTTCATTATGTGTTCATTTTTATCTGAAGTTGTACCCATGGATGTATAAAGAATAGTTCTACCCAGAGCCCTATAATAGAAGAGTTGCGACATCTCCGTTCACTCCAATGGACAATTTTCTTACAGCAATGGCGGATCGTGGAGCCTCCTCAATAGTTCCCGGAAGTTAGCGGCAAAGCTAGCAGCGCAGTATAGTTGCAGCATAATAGACCGTTTGTGATGGACTTTCAAAGGTAAGACGTTTAAAGATTTATATTGCGGATATTATCAGCACATCTGAATCAAATTAACATGTGAATTAAAGCATGTTAGTGGATTATCCCCCTCTAAATGAGTAGATTTAGGGAACGATAACAGATTAGGCTAGGATACCGGATAAAGTTAGCAACACACGTTAACCATGATCAGCCTTTTAATTGTAAATTCCGTTCTCTTAATGTCATTTCGTCCAACGTTGTGGAATTAGAGAAAAGGGGCTTCTAAATGTGATTTTATGCGGGGTGGAGGGAGTTAAATATTAGTTAAATATAACATTGGGGCGTGTGATTGTAGTGGGTGGAGGTGGTGAAATGAGGATATCCATTTTGGAGTTCAAGCTAGTATATTATAGTTAACGTTACATAATAATAAGGAAGAGAGCTATTTTTGCGATACATCGCTATTGATATGGATTTAGAGTGCATATTTGAGACTTCTAAACAGTAAACAAAAACGTAACTTATGAGTGAGTGTTTTTAGCAGAGCCATATTGTCTTTGTGATTCTGTTGATTATTACCTGCCTATATTATGTTGCAAAGGGAGAGGGACTTAAGTGAGAGTGAAAACACAAGGTAAGTTTAAAGGGGACCTATCATGCAAATGCACTTTGTGATGTCTTTTATACATAAATATGTGTCCCCGGTGCGTCGGGGAACTCACGCAGCGTCAGAAAATAAAACCCTCTCTCTTTTCCTCCGTACCCAAATCTTTTAAAAACGGGTGTACAGCGAGCGGATACAGATTCCATCCGATCTGACGTTGAATCGGCGGCGGACCCACAGAAAGTTGCTATCAGAAAACAATGCCTGACGTGTTTTGGACGTCTTTGTTTACATTCGCTAACACTCAGAGCTAACCTGTACTGTAGAGCACATGTGTTTAAAAAGCAGGAAATAAAAAAAGAACTCACCTTGTGATAAACCTGCAAGAGAAAAAGCATTTGAGCTCCATACTATTTCAGAAATAATCCTTGACGTGGTTTAAACAGGATGGCGAAATATCACAACCGAATTTAACTTTATCTCCGGTAGAATTCTGATCAGGCATTAGCTCCGCCTCCTCTTATTAATTTTTTTCAAGCTAAGGACCCAAAATCTGCGTTTCTCTAACATGGCTTCAAAAGAGGGGTTTGAGCAGTATGAGGCATGGCTACAATGGGTGATCTGTTTGGTATTTTGAAAAAAAGACTTCACAGACATGTTTTATATAGGTATACAGTACAATATCTTTTTCAAATATAGCATAATAGGTCGACTTTAAAATAGGTTAGCAATTTCCCATCCTATAGGTTGCTAGATGTATCTAACCCTTTCTCCTGTCTTTGTCTCCCTCTTTCAGCACAAGAACCTCAGGGGGATTCAATGGAGCCTGAAGACCTGCAATGAGACCCTCACCCTGCACCTGAGTCTCAACTCCCAGAGTTTTGCAACCCTCTCCCTGTTCCTTATTTGTATTAAACGGACATTAAGCTTCCCAATGGTGTGATCTTCGTTTTGTGAAAAATATGATTACCTCACATAATTTTGTTGCTGTTGTTGTCTTTTGTGATAGTTAAATTGCTCCTGCTGACTTGAGCCAGCCATTCTTTCCTCCTCTCTGTGTCAGTGGGGAAACTTTACATTTGTACTCCTTTCTCTGAGCGATTGGAGCATCCCCAGGCAGCACAGCAAACCATGGAGGAGACTATATGCCAGGACAACACGGAGGAAAAGGCACAGACAAACTGCATGACATCCTATTTAATGTTTATTGAATTCCATTTATTTACAATGGGGGCGTGTGGCATAGTGGGTTATCCGTAGGTGTTCGGATCAGGTGGTCACAGGTTCAAACCCCACTGCAGTCAGCATGTCGTTGTGTCCCTGAGACACTTCACCCCAAATTGCTCCTGTGGGGATTGCCCACAATATTGAGTATGTAAGTCGCTTTGGATAAAAGCGTCTAATAAGTAACATGTAATGTAATGTAATGTTCCTAAAACAACACATTTAACATCATCATGCTGCTGCTGCTAGTCCTTTGACTCATTGTGCTGTCAGTTGACAATCATTGATAGGCACCTGTCGGTCTCCTGTCCTTTCTGGAAGTCATACATATTACATTAGTCATTTATATTACTTATGTCCTCAATTACCATGGGATTACTGAAACCACCATGAATTAAAATGGTAGAAATTAATCTAATCAGAATTTTGAAACCTTCCTTCCCATCCCCTCCCTCTAAATATATCAATAAACATTAGGATGTGATGCTTCTGACTACCATACAAGTTTAAGAAGATAATATTTGTTTTAAAGAATTCAAAGCAATACACAACAGCAACAGGCTCTTTAACCAAGGCAACGTTAGCCTAACATGTATATGTCAACAAGGCAGGCAAGATAGCTGTTCACACTATCTATGTATATGTTCTACTTTTTGTAATGCTATTTTAATTCTATTTGAGATGTTTACATTTTGGATTGTTTATTTCTAGTATTTTACCTTCTCTAATGTACAATGCCTTGTCTTTTGCTGCTGCAATGCAAACATTTCCCAAATTGGTATCAATAAAGTACTTCTTATCTTATCTTAATCCTCAAATATTAGCGAATTTGACTTTTTTTTTAAAACATATTGATGTAACTACATACACATATTGATATGTTGTATAAATATTGCAAATCAAAACCTTTATTGACCACTAATTACCAAAAATCGCAGTTCTATCTCCTGTTATTAATGCAGTAAAATGGCCCGCCACGAACTTCCGGGAACTATCTGAGTCTCCATGAACCACGTGACGATCAAGCATTTTGGACTTCCGCTGTCGCAACTCTTCTATTATAGGGCTCTGGTTCTACCGCAAAGTTATTCTCCGTGGGGACTTCCGGCAACAATCTTGATTCTGATTGGCCAGAAGACTGAAAAAAACATCAGCAAGGATGTTTTATTGAGAAGATGATCACTACGTGACAGAAGTTTTCAAAGCCGTTTATGATCTCCGGTACTTCCAGTCCAACGCCTACTGAATGCACAGCATTAGAAAACGGGCCTTCAAAAATAAGTTTGAAATTTTTCTGAAAAAAGAAAAAACTCACACATCTGCGACCCACTTTTGGGTCGCGACCCACCAGTTGAGAACCACTGGCCTAGAGCATTCTGAAAAATCAATGCATTATTGATGTAATACCTCAGTAGAATTACAGTAAACACCCAATGTCTCATTACTGAGAAATTGATGTGAATTGTACAAAAAAATATGTGACGTCACTGGTAAGTTTCTGGGTTGACATTATGATTCTGGTATTTAAGTACTTTAACCACAACATTCCATTTCAGTAAGTTTAGAGTAGAGTCTGATTAAATCCACCACAATTAAAAGTGAGAAACACCTGTCACTTAAGCTGAATTACTCAAAAGTGCCCTTCTTTAATTCCAGTATTACTTGTTAAATTAAGTACCTAAATTAAACTAAAGCCTCTCAAGGTCCCATTTTAGTGGATAAGTGTGCTGACATTGTAATACCAGAACAAAGTATTTTTTTCCATTGATTTCAATACTGTTAGCAAAACATCTGCATCTTTGCAGGAGCTTTGTAAAGTCTAAAATAAATAGCCCCGATGGTGTCATAGTGATGTCATGAGGGTTTATCTCAGCAACACATGTGTAGTGACATTTTGAACAGAAAGCTGGGGGTGGAGAATGTGTAATCTGTGCCCCTCCGACAAAAGACACCAACAAAATGTAGTATACAATGTAGCGTGATCCATATAAAGGACTTTAAATCCTAAAACTCTACTGTCACTTTCATTTTGAAAACGGTTTTTTAATTTTTGTATCTGTGTCTTGCAAGTTCCCCCTCTTTGTGAAAGTGAAATACAACGTGTCGAGTAGCCCTATGATGAGTTTTGCTTAGTTTTTTTTGCATTTAGCCAGGTGTTTTGGGTTGGGCTGTTAATAAAATGAAACCAAATGTTCCTACAACATATTTTGTCTAACACCGAGAATGCTTCTTCATCGTGTTTTATTTAACCTTTCTAAGGAGGATACCAAGTGTGTTTAATCGGATAATGTACTATAACCCTTACCGTATAGAAACGGTCTATTCATTCTTTCTACTATCTGCTGTTGTGAGAAATGAATACACCTGGCATGTTTGTTTGGAAAAGACAGTTAACCTACTGTTGAAATAAAAAGATTGTTAATGTATATTGATATATGCAGCATTTTTTGTGACTTGCCCCATGGCTTCAACATAAAGGGAAAATGAACCCACCCATTAAGCTTAAAATGAACATCAGATAGGAGTGTCATATTTTAACAACATCCCAATAATACAAAGTTAACTGCATGTGGAGAGACTTGTACGGTCTGTAAAGAATGAGGAAGAGCTGTCCGTCTGTCTGCAGCACACACTGAACTCAGACTGTGACGGGGATTTACGCTGAGCAGCAACAAACTAAACCACAGAGCAGGAAGTAGACCAACTCTGTGGAGTTTCAGCATGCTCAACATTGTCATCTTTAAGAAATGTGTGCACATTTTCAGGAATTACTTTATTAACTGGGTCAATGCAGAAAACAAATAAGCTACAGTGTGTTTGTGCAGAATATATTAAATGGAGGATTTTGTAATGAATTCC
Source organism: Trematomus bernacchii (assembly GCF_902827165.1). Lineage (NCBI taxonomy): Eukaryota > Metazoa > Chordata > Actinopteri > Perciformes > Nototheniidae > Trematomus > Trematomus bernacchii. Next base: position 5,616,504 of record NW_022987803.1, read on the forward strand.
TCTTTGATCACAGTACATGTACACAACACCACACACAGTGAAATGTATACTCTGCCTTTAACCCCTCCTAGTACTTAGAAGGGAGTGGGCAGCTATTATACAGCGACTGGCAGGCTGTCTAGTGTCTTGCTCAAGAGCGCCTCAGCAGTTCCCAGAAGGCTAGCTGGCACCTCTAAAAGTACCAGTCCACTGTCCTTACTTTGTCCATTCTGGAATTTGAAGCGGTCAAGCTAAGCCCCTACAGACTGAGCTGGTGTGTGTGTGTGTGTGTGTGTGTGTGTGTGTGTGTGTGTGTGTGTGTGTGTGTGTGTGTGTGTGTGTGTGTGTGTGTGTGTGTGTGTGTGTGTGTGTGTGTGTGTGTGTGTGTGTGTGTGTGTGTGTGTGTGTGTGTGTGTGTGTGTGTGTGTGTGCATGCATAGGTGTGTTGGACCACAATTGTTACATAATAATATGCGTGTGTACAAATATGTGGGTGTGGGTGGTATGTTTGTGTTTGTGTGTGGCAGAAGACATTAAGCTGTAATTACTAACCAATTTAAGTAAGGCCCACCATGAACACACACAGACACACACACGAGCTACTGCACTCATTCATTCACTATTACTCACTGCCCTCCCCCAACCAACAGGCACGCTCACACACATGTTCCCCCCCACAGCGGCACCTGTTGCTGTGTGTCCCTGTGTCCTCCAGCTCTACAGTCACGCTCATTCCAGCCCAGAGAAAGAGGCTCTGTTTGGACTCAGTCGAGCTGAATTTATCACTGACAAAAGCCGGCGATGATTATTTTTGTGTTGATATTTCAGTTTACTGCAGATGACTGAAGCAGGAAGCACTGCAACAACTGAGCTGATCATTTGTCCAGTAGTGTGATTTTTTAAGCACAGTTGCAATTAACAGAATCTAAATGTTAACGTTAGGCTATAAACAAACTACATCCCGGTCTGCGTTTTACCACCGCTAAGCTAACGCCAGCTAATGTTTGACGTGATGAGGTTTAGTAATGTTTTTAGTCACTTGTTAGCAACCAGTGTTTTTGTGACACATATAAGTTTAGGACATTCATGTGTGGGCTGTTTAGTGACGTATTCCAGAATAAAACGTGAATATCTCTTCAGTTTGTGTTAAACACATGGCATCCAACCAAAACACGTTGCATTTGAGACTAGAGAACAAGAAGTGGTAAAATGCTAACTAATTTCCGGGTTTTAGAACTCATTCCTGCACCAATCTATAACCTGTAAACAAAAGTCACTCTGAATGACACGATAGTAGCCTGTTGGAATAGTTAGCATGATTGGAAACAATAATGCAACTAATTTAGAATCAGTGTTCAGTGGCAATACAGGTGGTTTAACTTCAATTAAAATGTATATGTGAGGTATAGAAGAACCAATTAATGCCAGTAATGTTATGAGGTTCTTCATGATGCAGTGCTTGAAGAGCACTTTTTCTATTTGAATCCAGTTCCATCCATTCCAAGTGCTTCTGATGTTGTGTCTGCATCTTAATAAGGCATCACCATCTGTTTTCTTAGTCCTACCACAAATACACTAGTTAGCTTTAAAACAAATCTTCATTGGCCAGGGTTCTGTCAGTAACAAACATTGGCCTCCTGATATATAGCCCATATTAACATTCTTTATAATAACGACACATGATACATATGGAAATGTGGCGTTGTCAAAGAGAGAAAGTATAAAAACAAAAGAAAATCCATACATAAAGATACAAACAGCACCTGGCCATAGCTGATAGCTTAATGCAACAACACAGGCAACACCTGAGCGACTCTGTTTGTAGAATACCTCTAATTGTTCAAACGTTTTTATATGATTTATCAGGAACTGGATTGTTGTTTTATGTATTTAGTTTAAACTGTAATTCATTTTGTTAAATATGCTCTGTAACCATTTCTTAAAATCCCAAAAAACAACAACATCAAAAGAAGAACTCTCCATGTTGAATAAAGTCCAAAAATCTTTTTTGTTTGTAATACAATGGATGTTTGCATAAGCAGACGTGTTCACACAGTATATAGCTTACTCAAATGTTCTTATTTTGTATTTTTTTATTTGGCTTTTTAAAACGCTTAGTCCTTAAGTTGGTAAAAGAGAACACAAGGCTCTTAACAAACTATACATTTAAGTAATTAGATTGATCAAATGTCAAATGAATTGCCAAAAAAGCTAAACCTTGGTATACGTAAGCTTTGTTGCTGCTTTAAACTGAATTCACATTTCTTCCCTTGAACATCTAGTGATAATATCAAATCTGTTCCACCATCCTAGCAACATCCTCCAAATGCACCCCTCTGAATGTAATGATCATGACAGCTCTGAGTGGAGACAAAGGCAAAGTCTTTGTGCTGGTGCTTCATCTGACTCACTGAGGATGAGGAGACCTTGCATAAACAGCAGCTGCAGATCCAACTACATTCAGCACATCACTGGCATAACCAAGGGACACCTCCACCATGTGAAGAAGGGGAATCCTGTCTGCATCATAACATTTTTTTATTTTTTTAATGAAAATTTAATTTAAATTGCCCAATCATTCCATGTAATCACTTGATTTCCTTTCTTGTTGACATGAAATCAAAGCATGTCTTTGTTAAGTTTCCGGATTAAAGTCAATTGACTGACACTGTGTCCCAGTTGTTTGTGCGACACAGGGTGTTACAGGGTAAACAATAGACTGCTGAGTGCCTTTTCTTTCTCCATCATTCCACTGTGGGAATGAGTGACACACTGCTGTATTTAATACAAATAGAAAAATATGAATTGACAGTCAAAGTTGGAAATAACTTGACTTAAAGTTCTGAGTGGGACGGAAAAAACAGGCACTGTCCCTTTAAATGGAGAACCTGCTGGAGGAGTCCTTAGAATAAAGAATAAGAACAAGCAGTGAGTGAAACGGAATGCTACTCACCACTGCGGACACACACAGGGCAGACATCGTGTGAGATACAAAATACAGATGAGCAAACTTCCTATGTCAAGTTGTCTGCTGAGAGAAACCACTGCTCATCTCTAGATGCTTGTCATCATCATGATCCCCTCCCTCAGTGGACCGGAGGAGAGACTGAGCCGGGCTCTGTGCTGCTCTCAACTGCAGTGTTTTATAGTCCGGGTCTCCAGGTGGACCGGTTTCAGGTAGTACGGGATCAGGGCTTGGTTCAGGAAGAACGCTGTGGTAATTCCCATAGCGATGATGGATGAGGGCCACAGTGTGATCGCCGCCTCGCCCCGTCCAGGCTGGTTCAGTGTGCAGTGCGGCTCTGCTTCACCGCTGCGGAGCGCCTCTCACTGCCGCGCTGACGTAGGCAGGCAGGGGCGGGATTTAGAGAGGCGTTGCAGCCAATCGCAGCTCTTTAGAAAGGTTGCACGTGTGTTTGAAGCCCGTACAGGGAGGGAGCTGCGGGGGATGGGGGGTTGTTCATGCAGGTGAGCCCGGTTCGAGAGACAGAACCTCCCATGTTGTACCGTTAGACAGTGGTCCAAACCGAGCCGAACACCCTCCAGACCCGAACCTCTCACACTCACTGGTGGAATGTATTAAAGTACAATTACGTAACAGACTACAATTTGGAGGTAATTGTACTTTACCTGAGTATTTTAATTGTATGCTTCTTCTTCTATATTTCTACTCCACTACATTTTGGTAAAATTATTGTTATAAATAAACTATAATTTCAATAATTATGTAATTACACGTTAAGATAGCAGTAAGCTAAGTAATTACCAACTGATGATCACAGTTATGCATCAAAAAGCATAATGCAGTAATTTAAGATGTGAAATATTAATTTACTGAATTTAAAATGGGCCAATATGCAAAACGAACACTTTTAATGTTGGTACTTTTAGTATATGTCATGCCAATACTTTCATACTTTACTTAAAGGTGGGGTAGGTAAGTTTGAGAAACCGGCTCGAGATACACTTTTTGTTATATTCCATGGAATGCTCTTAACATCCCGATAGCAATGAATATCTTAAGTGCTTTGACAAAATATCCATAAAAAAATGTCATCTGTGGAAGCCGTAGTACTGTAAAAAGCACGACCAATCATTTTAGCCGGCCCGGCTAAAATAACTGGATGGCCTATCTGCCTGTCAGCCTTCCATCTGTGCACAAACTTATCTCGTGCCCTCATTGGTCATGTGCGCGTTCGTGTGTGTTGGAGGAGGGGCTCTGTAAGGAAGTGGCAGATTTTTTCCGGTTGTGTATTTTCAAATCCTAGCGCACTCGAGCTGGTTTCTCCAAAATTACCTACCCCACCTTTAAGTAAGATTTTGAATGCAGAACATTTACTTGAAGCACATTTGTATTTACTATTGCTACTTTTAGGTTTACAATATGAGTACACCATTGGTCACACTCTCAGCTGAATGAGGGTCATTTTGGTAGGGTAAAAGCAACGGAAAATGTAACTGGATTACCTAATTAGATCACAATAAAGTATGTATTCCCTTACAGTTCCTTGGGCCCTACATAAGGAAAGATGTAATCAGATTACTGGCACATTTAAACAAAAAAAAGGCAGGAGGACATTTTAAAATAAAGAATGACATATACGAAGTACATGTTAAACCAATTTAATTTCAGCTTTATGATTTTGTTTGTCAACCTTAGTCCCCAAAATTGTGATGGTCTTTAGTTAAAGGTACGTTTACAGGAAATAACTGAAAATGGAACAGAGGAACCATAGCCTTAGAAGCAAATCAGACATGACACCATAGACCAAGCTGCTGTTTTTTGACAAGTCAGGAGTCAGAATGTGACGAGTCATCAGCCTGCTTTCTAACGAGCTGTTCCATTAGGGATCACTTTCATTCAGCTTCCCCAGACAACAGCATTAGGCAATTCTTTGTGGACTTATGTTGTTAGAAACTGCAAAGTCATGATTAAGATAATAAGTGTGTGATCCTTTGGTGTAAAGTTCAGGTTTACAAATGGCCTGTGTTTTTTTGTAATACTACTATCCCTTTTCATATAAAGTATTTTAATTCGCTGGAACAGTTTTCTGACCAAAAATGTCAGTTTTACCGAACAGTTAAATGGTCCATATTTTGCATGTAAATATTAAGACTTCGAACTAGATTTATCTGGACTTTTCTATCAACCTGATATCAAGTATGAACTGGGTGACCTCTCCCATATGTGTCAGTGGATCAAACATGGCGTCCTGAGCCAGCTACACAGTCATCCTGTCATCCTTCCAATTCCCGCCCTGCTGTCCACATATCCAGACACAACGCGTCAGCTCGGCCGTTAGTAAACAGTCTGCACATGCACAAGCTGGCGTTCTCATAGCCTCAGACGATGTTACTGCAAATAGCCACAGCCGATAAAAGAGTGGAGCACCATCTGTCCTGCACGTGGTGGGGAAGAGAGTGGACACAGAGCGGGGAGAGATAAAGGGAAATGTGCTACTTTGTTTTTGCTGATGAGGGAAAAGTGAGTATAAGTGGGTCAGTGACTCAGGCGGATGACATCATAGGAAGGGACAATCCACGAGAAAGTGTGAGTTAAGGTCATTGGAGCATTGGATATATATGACCTGACCAATACTGCTGCTCACTCATGCTGCAGAGCTGACGTTCACTGGGCCAAAAAACCTGCAGGGCCGCACGTTTCCTCAGTTATTAGGGAAAGTTGAATTTTTTGGAACACATGTAAAAACAGGATATTGTTGGGGAAACAGGAAAAAGAGAGCAAAACACTACAAGTAGGTAAAGCACAGCCAATAGAGTGGTGCAATGATGACATATAATATTCGTAGGCTGACACAAAAGTTGGCATCGCAAGGCTCCCTCAACAAAAAACCAATAGGATTCTTCCATTGGATTTTGGATTGTTGCAGTACATAAGATTCAGGGCCACCCCTCCCTACAGGCCGAAAACGCAGACTGCGTGGGGCCTCACCTCGCGGAGGGGGCCTCATCTTGCGGAGGGTTCTTCATTTTGCAGAGGGAGCCTCATCTGAAGAGCAAATGCGGCGCACCTACATTCTAAGCGCGCCACAGTTTTGCCGCTGCGAGGCTCCACTAGCACCCCTTTATTTCAAAATAAAGTCATTAATAATATTATGTATGAAATTATTTTGTCTATTAACTAGAGCGCCGGGTCATGTTATGACCGTCTTTTCTATGTTGCTGTGGGGTTTTTCCATCGGTTTGGGGTTTAAAATATCTAAACAGTAATAATAAGCCAATAAGTAATAAGCCTTATCAGCCATAATTATCAACAGATTTGCGTTGCCAGACAACAGCTTGGGTTCATGTTCATTTACAAACTCTTCAACTAGAACCCTAAATATATTTAAAAAAAATTAGGCCTCACAAAATATTTTGAAGTCAAATTAAATGTGAAGGAATGTGTGTATAACAAAATACATCTGTCATAAACAATACCGGAAACGTTGGGTTACGTATTGTAACCCTTGTTATATTAGCACAGGCGGAGCCCTCTACTGGACTCTATGGGTACTAGGGATGGGAACGATTAATCGAATATTCGAAATTATTCAGGTATTCGAATAATTATTCAGGTATTCGAATATGAGTTATGAATATTTTTTTTTTTTTTTGGGAGGGATGCCTAAGTTGATTACATATTATCAAATTGAATAATTCAATGTATACGACAGTGCCATAGCTAAATGTGTTAGGTGACGTCTAAAGGTGTGTTTTGCTCCGCTCACCGGTCCCTCACAGCGGGCAGAGCTGCAGGTGCTGATCTCTCTCTCTCTCGCGTCCGGTACTTCACTTGCGTTTATGTCCAAATCCATCAGATCTAGCTAGTTCTAGCTAATGATATGGCTGCTGCCCCTGCCTACACGCAGATCACGCAGACTCAAACCTCATCTTATGCCCAAATGCGGCGCAAATGCGCTCCGCAGCCGTTGCGAGGTTCCGGCGCTACCAGTTCATGAGCGTGCTCCCCCGCCCCCTGTCAACACTCGCGACACATGAGTGGCCAGCCTAAACAACAATAAGCACTGCTTGGCAACCGTGTGTGGCGGCAAAGTACATAGACATTTTGACAGGAGAGATTTAGTTTTGCCGGTATTCAACATATTTTACCAGTCATAGTCCGGTAATTATTTACACTCTGAAAAGAGTCCTACACAACAGACATGGCGTCAAAAAGGAGTAATGTGTGGAAATATTTCGACCAGGTTAATGAGTGCGGTGTAGAGTGCAAACTATGCCAAATTAAACTTATATATATACATACTATACCTTGCTATACCCGCAACCTCCGTTCCAGCTGAGAGGGTCTTCTCTAAAGCTGGCCTGATTGTGAATCGCCTCCGCACATGAAAGCTGTAGGCCTATAGCTGTCAAACTGTGATCACCAGTTCAATACATTTGACAAATTCGACTTGGTTTCTATACTTATTTGAACATGTATTTATTTATTTCCAAAAATTATTGAAACAATTCTTTTGAAAGAAAATGTTAGAAACTTTTTTTTGACCCAATTTTTTTTTTTATAGGATATGTACATTTCGGTTAACCGGTTAACCGTTTTTTGGGGGGTCGAATATTCGAATATACATTTGCTTTCAAATTCCCATCCCTAATGGGTACTACCTTATCCTGCTTGCATTCTCCCACTGAGACTTCTATAGGGCGGGCCTACCTGAATGCGCGCGCATCACACCGTATAAAAGGAGGCCTCGCCTCCTGACTATCATCCTATACCTCTCTTCAGCGAGCGGAATAGGACAGACAGTGCCCAGAGTAGAGGGCTCCGCCTGTGCTAATATAACAAGGGTTACAATACGTAACCCAACGTTATATCTCTCACAGGCTCCGCCCTCTACTGGACTCTATGGGTACAGTGGGTGGAGCCCTGATGTATACGCGCACTGTCGTCCAACACCATTCCACCCTACTGCCCCTGACCGGCTTTTCTGGTCAGCAGCTGCTGCCCCACATTCTCCTTTAACCCGGTTGTGACCGAGGAGAAATCTGGGCTGCGGCTGACAGAGCACACCCTACCTCGCAGAAAGTGTGCTCAAAAAACAGTGCCGGGGGACCCCCCCCCGCCCATAGACGGATGGGGAGAGCCCCCTCGGCCCCGTATGGGCTTACTACGCACCTGCCTTCCTGAATCCCTAAGGATAACAGGGAGAGCGCCAGTGCCCATGCCTCACACTCAAGCACTGACCCCGTGCAGAGTGTGAGAGGACTAATATGTCTCCTGGCAGGAGGGGGGCAGCCCCTCCGCCCCATAACGGGCCAGCGCGTCCCTTTCCTATCCCGGGACTCTCAGAGGGCCCAGGAAAGGCGAAGGCACATCACGTCCGGGGAGGGGGTCAGATGCCAACTGACCCACAACCCCCCCACCCCCTACAAATCCTGTGTTGCCCCAGGAAGCACAGACGAGGAGAAAGAGCCATCTGCGTACCGAGCTTGAACATCTTATCCAGATATTCCAGGGTGTCTCGGTCCCGGGGCAGCGGGGGCAGAGGACGTTTACCCTCCGCCCAAACAGCCGCCCGCGGAAGCAGATGGGCCGCCAGGCTCTCATCGGGGGGGGGCACACCTGGACATGTCGTGTCCGAGCGATCCACCACCTTAATGATACCCGCCATGGCGGCTATCGGGGCCTTCGTTTTTAATGGCTGCTGCCATGTCGCCTCCACACACCGCCATACCTCTGGCAGCTGGGGCCAAACGAAGGTCGCGGACGCACCGGGCCGTAAAACCCCGATCTCAGGCGGTTTACAGGCCTCGGTGGCAGCGGTGGTCTACACGCTCCGCCGCCAGAGTCATCACCGCCGGGAAATCCATCCACGCAGACCTGAGAGTTGGACCTCCGGTCAGCGAGGCGTCCTCCTCGTCCTCCATCGGAACCGAGCCCGCCTGGTCCCATGGAAGGGAGAACCGGAACGACGTCTCCTCGCTCCCCGAATCGCCCACGTCCACGACGTCAAGCTCCAGAACCTCCGACTCCTCCTGCAGGGTAGCCCTCGCCAGGAAGTGCTGCCCACAATGCTCTCGTGTGAGCCGCAGGATCATCTGGCAGTCTGGGCATGTCGGCGTCAACTTCCTTGACATGCTTCACGTGGTTCTTCCACAAAATGTTCACATGCAAGAGGTTTATCTCTCATTCAGAACAATGCAAACCTTTGATCTCTACAGAGCTCGTTAGCTCAACTATAAACACCTGTGTAATGGAACACGATGATGTCATCACTCCAACTGACAGCAGTCAGTTCTAACTGTTCATTTCATACTCACACACACACACACACACTCTCTCTCTCTCTCTCTCTCTCTCTCAAATGCCGTTGCCATAGCAAGACAATGCTCGCCATGAAGCACGATGTCGCTGTAAGTCCAATGGAAACGGTCCGATCGTCCCCCAAACTTCGCTTGTATATCACCGGTCCAGCCCTCAACAGCTCTACGTCAATTATGGGGTTTCTTCAAATGCTGTTGCCATGGCAACACAATGCTCGCCATGAAACACGGTTTTCTCATAACTTCAGTGAAAATGTTCCAAACGGCCCAAAACTTCACAGGTTTGGTAACGATGCAGCCATCAACGCATCTAAGCGTATTATGGGGTGTCATCAAATGCCGTTGCCATGGCGACAGACCACACGCCATGAAGCACGATGTCGCTGTAAGTCCAATGGAAACAGTCCGATCGTCCCCCCAAACTTCGCTTGTATATTACCGGTCCAGCCCTCAACAGCTCTACGTCAATTATGGGGTTTCTTCAAATGCCGTTGCCATGGCAACACAATGCTCGCCATGAAACACGGTTTTCTCATAACTTCAGTGAAAATGTTCCAAACGGCCCAAAACTTCACAGGTTTGGTAACGATGCAGCCATCAACGCATCTAAGCGTATTATGGGGTGTCATCAAATGCCGTTGCCATGGCGACAGACCACACGCCATGAAGCACGATGTCGCTGTAAGTCCAATGGAAACAGTCCGATCGTCCCCCAAACTTCGCTTGTATATTACCGGTCCAGCCCTCAACAGCTCTACGTCAATTATGGGGTTTCTTCAAATGCCGTTGCCATGGCAACACAATGCTCGCCATGAAACACGGTTTTCTCATAACTTCAGTGAAAATGTTCCAAACGGCCCAAAACTTCACAGGTTTGGTAACGATGCAGCCATCAACGCATTTAAGCGTATTATGGGGTGTCATCAAATGCCGTTGCCATGGCGACAGATCATTCACCATCAAGTTAGTTCAAAAGTTTGCAGTTCAAATATTCTGCTGCTTTTCCAAGTCTTTTTACTTTCTTTTCTTCACTCATCACACATTCAAGCCCCCAGTGTTCATGTATCATTTCAATCTAAATTCTTCATTTTCTTCTTACACATTACATTTCAGCATAGCAGTTTAGCGTCAGCTTTTCAGCATAAAGCATTCCCACTAGCAATTTCTTCAGGAATTGCATTCTCTAGTTATAAATATAATACAAATATATATATATACACATTATGTACAAAAATCTGTTTTTTCTGTCTTTATCTGTGCCACGCTTCAAAGCAGTTTCTGTCAACTACGACACAGAGGGCAACATCACAGGCTCCTCCTCCTCCTCCTCCATGTCAGAAAACAAGCTTATAGCTTGACTCACGTTCAGAGTTCTCTTCATCATAGTTGAATCTTCAAAACTCTAAATCTATCTAACTATATCTAAATTCTCAATGTTTGTCTGTCACTTTACTTCAATCGCCTTCTCTCTTCGTCCCCCGCCGCCTGTCTTCGTATATCTTCGTCTCTCTCCATTTCCCACCGTCTCTCTTCGGTTCCTGCCGTCCCTCTTCGTCTCTGTGCGTGCGTGCGTGCGTGCGTGCGTGCGTGCGTGCGTGCGTGCGTGCGTGCGTGCGTGCGTGCGTGCGTTCGTGTGAATGTGGAGACACTGTGATGGATCGTTGGAGCTATGTGCAGCTCAAGGCATATATGCTCGAACGGGAGCTGCCTGGACGCTGCAATCATGTTGCGCGCACTATCCGTGCTGAGTGAGCTGACTTTTCGTACAAAGTCCCACTGTCTGGCTACCTGCATAAAGTCAAGTGCTCGGCGCAGTTGTCGGCGAAATGTCGCTCCTCTGTTTTCATTGAAACAGCTCCTTATATCCATTAGCGCAGCTAGCTAGCACCAGATGCTAACAACAACAACAACACTTAAGGTGTGCCTCGCTCGCGCCACACATACACACACCCTCCCGGTCCTCCCGATGGCCAGTCCGGGCCTGCCGGTGAGCGTGGAAGTGTGGTCTGCCACAAGCGGACGGCAGCGGCTTTCAGCATCAGCTTGTAGATGGTATTTTAAACTCGATGCGCTCTGAAACTACGGGGTGGCCGAGGACAAAAAATACACATGCGTTAATTGCGTTAAAATAATTAGTGGCGTTAATTTTTTTTTGCGTTATTAACACGTTAACTTGACAGCCCTAATTAAAATATGTGCTTCCATTTTTCATACTTTTGAAATATATTGACTGGCATATAGTTTCAAGCCAGTACTTTCGACGGAAACACGTTACACACATACATCCTGTTGAGCAGGATCTACAGTTTCCAGTATTTTCCTTTTACCTTTTTTTTGTAGTCTGCATTTGGGTCCTACCTTTTTCCACGATTCTTAACATGGGCTCTGTAAGGAAGTCTGAAGGAAGAGGCAGATTTTTTCCGGTTGTGTATTTTCAAATTCTAGCGCACTCAAGCTGGTTTCTCCAAAAATACATACCCCACCTTTAATAAAACGTAATAATATCAAAAATAAATTACTATACTTTATTGTGAAATTAAAACAGAACGGTAAAGAAAAATACAGTTTCCGGTGTCCGTGTGAGGCCCAATCTCTCTCGATAAATAAAGAACTACGGCAGATATATAATATTTAATGCAGCCGAACCATTTATTACAATGCATTTATGTGATGACTTTCAAAGAGTAAAGCAAGCACTAGTCGAATAAAGTATGATTTGTATCTTTTACGAAACGTTTTTTTCATAATGGAATAACCAAGGTGCACTGCCACTCCAACATCCAATCACAGAGCTTGAGGAATAATCACGGGGTTTGTCAAGCAAAGCAGACTGGTGTCTTCCCAAACGATAGCTGAGGCTTATGGGAAGTGTAGTGTCTTCGGCCATCCTAAACTCTGCAAAAAATATTTGTTTCTCCGAATCAAAGGGTAAAAACACAACAGCATTGTACACAATTTAAACCAATCAATGTTGTGTAATTAACAGATATAATCTGGTGTTTTTGAGTTGAGTAATGCAGATATCACTGTAAAATCAATCGACATTAGAGAGAATACTTACTTCCGGGTGTAACATTATCTAAAGCAACTACTGTGGCCATAAAACGTGAATTCGTAACATTATTTTCTCTTTGTATAAATGTATAGTATCCTAATAATAATAATAAAGCCGGCAAGATTGTTCAAATTTATAGCAGCCCCGTGCGTGGTCGGGCGCATTGTAGGAAAGCAAGACAATCATGGCAAATATATGTAAAAAATAAATGTATTTGAGTTACGTCCAAAACAAACGTAATGTGGGAGAAAATAGGTTCCTAGCTTAACGTAATTGAGAATGCAGTTTAGTTCTGTGAGAATGTAATTTTGAGGAGACAGGGTTGTATATGATGGCACGGATGAATTACTGAATGGGCCTACCAGGTACAGGCAAAGAGGCTAAAAGTGTCAGGAGCCTCCTCCCTGCATGGCCTTTACCGACAACTTGTCACTCACAGAGAAACATAGCAACAACAGACACACACCACAGCAACAACAGAGGCTCAACAACTATAAAGTATGTGTTTATTGCTGCTATGTTAGAAAGTTGGTGGGGCCTCTTGCAAGTCTGTGCTCAGGATGCCCAGTGTCTCACATTCCCCCCCAAGGACATCAGTAGAAGTGTTTCCCCTTAGGCCTCCTGTTTTGGGCTCTTGGGTTTAAGTTTGGTCTGTTACCAGGAAACCAAAGAGATCATCGTAGACTTCAGGAGGAATACTACCGACCTCGCTCCCCTCAACATTAACGGCGAGTGTGTGGAGAGGGTCCACACCTTCAAGTTCCTCGGCGTCCTCATCACCAACAACCTTTCCTGGAAGGACAACACCACAGCTGTCATCAAGAAGGCCCAGCAGCGTCTGCACTTCCTGAGGGTGCTCAGGAAGAACAACTTGGCCACTAAGCTGCTGGTGACCTTCTACCGCTCTACCATCGAGAGCCTATTAACATACTGCATCACAGTGTGGTACACCAGCTGCACTGAGGCCGACAGGATGAGGCTCCAGAGAGTTGTAAAAGCAGCACAGAGGATCATCGGCTGCCCTCTCCCCTCCCTGTTGGACATTTACACCTCCCGCTGCCTCAGAAGAGCCAAAAACATTGTTAAGGACAGTGCACACCCCGGCTTTCACCTGTTCAACCTGCTGCCCTCCGGCAGGCGCTACAGGTGTATCAAATCCAAAACAAACAGACTCAAAGACAGTTTTTTCCCAAGAGCCATCATTGCTCTTAACACCTGAAAGTCATACCTCTTAATCATCCTGCATGTCAAATAAATGTGACTCTTTACATATATACATATATATCATTATTATTATTGTTATTATTATTATTATAAATACATACCTACTATTATTATTTATTACATTATAGATTTAATTTTTATACTCCTGGAAATAATTACTGCACTTTATTCCTTATTCCTAAGTATGTGTGCTGCGTGTATTTGTTGTCTTATGTTGTGATGTTTTTTGTTTTGATGGCACCCTTGAAAGGGAGAAGCATTTATGTATCTCATTGTACATGTATAATGACATTAAACGATTCTATTCTATTCTATTCAGCAAGTCCTCCAACTCATACGACCATAGGTCGATTGTTCAAGCAGCTTATTACGACCTATAATCACGTTTTAAAGTCTTCGACCTCTAGTGGTCGTTTGTCCTATTCATTTCTAATGACCTATCTTTAGTGGAAAATCCTAAATTGTAGGATAGTTTGGCAATTAAAATGCTAAACTATCATAATACTACAATAACTTTGTATTATTAGTGAAGGACACTTGTATATAACATCTGAAGATGTGTAGTTCTATTCATGTTTTCACGTAATTTTACAGGATATTGCTATATTATTTCACATATTTTAGTACTACACATTAATATCTGATTTGTAAAACATCACATACAGAAAGGTATATTTGTCATTTAACGGTAAGCTATTGAAATTCTGATTCCATAGATGTGTCTCCCATCACCCAAAACCCCTGACTATTCTCTCATCTCAGTATTTACACTCTTTAATTCAAAGAAAACCAGTAATATCTTTAACAACTCCCTTTCTATCAGCTGTGCACCGTTATTGTGTCAATTGTAAGGAACAAAATCAATATTTATATGGCGTAACTTAAAATGAATACACTGTTCTAATTTAAAGCGGCTTTATTCTGAAAACCGGATGTTCACACACTCAACTTCCGGTTTTCGCGAGTAAATGTCGCCAACTTCCGGTTAGCCTTAGCATGTGGCTAATATCAGTGGCGGCTGGTGGATTTTTTTCTAGGTAGGACTGTGCCATATGCAATCAATTTCAGCAAACAGGACTTTTCAGTGTTAATTTACCAGTCTTAAATTGTAATGCCTCCATAAATAATTTAAAGGGCCCATGTCATGGCCATTTCCACTGATCATAATTACATTGTTGAGGTATACTAAAATAGATTTATACTGTGCAATTTTCCAAACTCACATTGGTTTCGCATACAGCATCTCTGTCAAGCATGTGTATTCAGCAGTATTCACTTTCTCCACTAAACGACTCGTTGGAGCTCTTGCCCCCCCCTCCCTGTGAGCCTAGTGTGCTCCGATTGGTCAGCTCGGCCACTCGTTCTGATTAGTCAACCACCAGAGAGGCTGCGCCCATGTCAGTGCTTTTCCCGGCTGCTCTCAGCGTAACATCAGTCTTATCATGGCGTCGGTACAGCGGTATATTTTATATACATATATATTTTTAACTGTTGTTATAGAAGAGTGTGACGGCCCCAGGGCCTTTGTCTTACGATGGGGTGGAGCTGAAGAAGCTAATCAGCACGATCACGGACACCTCCGGACACTACGGCCCCAGTCTCTCTCCAAAGCGGCTGCAGGAAGACTAACTCTGCGATCCTCTCAACCACCTATCTTTGCATTTACCACAATAAATGTGCCGTGGTTTTGTAAACTCGTGTATGTCTCCTTGTCTTTCCGTTGTGGCCTACGAGCCGCTCATAACAAAGAGTAAGTTATTTTTACCCGTTATAAACTACTACTGTTTGATGAGAAATCAAATCATGGTTTGCTATATATGAATTCAGGGAAGAAAGGATAGGCCTACTAAGTATTTCCATTAAACTTTATTTTTAGAAATGTACAAAATGAACATAAATATACATATATACACGGTATATCATCCATTCCTCCTCCTCTTGCCTGCGCACAGCCGGTGCGGTGCGGTGCCTTTTAGCACGACGCCTCAGTAGTAGTAGAATCCCTTCCCCGTCATGGATTGTCCGCCAGGATCTGGCTGGACGAAATCAAATGCAAATCACAAAATATTAGAGAAACTTAGTTGTTTTAGATTCGTTAGTAGTAGTTGTGTAATGAACAGCTTGCCTGCTAATATGCTAACCTAGCTTTGTTTACCTTGGTAGCTAACACGATATGAACGTTAGCTTGGAGGAAAGGCAACTATAATGCAGTGTAATAAAACTACTATGAACAAAAGCTAGTGGTTCATATTAGGCTAGCAATAACGTGTTTATAATTGCAATCGTATACGGGTATTCTGCTACCATACAATGTAACTTGCATGAATACATTGTTTTGCGCTAGCATACAGCTAGCCTCGTTAGCTACATGCAGTATATGTACGGTCACAATGTACGGTAAACCGGAGTATACTGTATGAGTATTCCGTGTGTGTGACTGCAGACATTCTCCTGCCATGACAAACATGTAAGGCCATCTGCTGACATTGTAGTTGATATATTTAAACGCTAGCAACGTAGCATCACAAAAATGTTTTTCTGACCAAAACTAGCTCAAGCTCCGTGTGTTAGATCGCTACGCCAGCTATAATGTAATTACGTTTCGCGACCTGACCGGCAAATCACCCGCAGTATACTGTCAATAGGTATTTTGTGTGTGAATGCAGACATTCTCCTGCTATGAGATACATGTATGCAAGGCCATCTGCTGATATTAGAGTTGATATATGGAAACTCTAGCAACTTAGTTAGCACAGTTAGCACTGTGTCAATGGCTTAGCAGTCCAACACAGTTTACACATTTAAACAGTCTTGTTTGATAAATACACAAATAACAATGCAAACTTACAGGTTGTATACCCAGATCTTCCCCTGCTCCAAACGGTCCAAACAAGCTGTGCATATCCGGCCTCAAACTGGGCAATGTTTTTGGAAGCTTTCGTCTGTGAAATGCCGGTTCATCGAACCTCTGGAGGAGGAACACGCCGCTGCTGGTGTGGCCATAGCTCTTCGGGATTGGTCCATTTCGTTCCGGGTACCGCATGACATCAGGCGGTACCCGGAAGAATCAAATGGGCAGTGACGTATCTCCAACGAGGCGTTTTGGGGAGGTATTTTCTGTGTTAGAGTTTTACTCGCTACAGGGTGTACTTTGAGGGTTTTGACTCTGCACACCGTTTACATGCATAAAAACCTTCATAACACACAAGGGGACGGGTAATAACCGGAAAAGCATGACATGGGAGCTTTAAGCATTTGAGACTGAGGACTATGTACAAAAACTTAAAAACAATGGCATTAGTAATACTGTGGTGAGAAAATGTGGATGTTATTTAGACAGTTTATTTGTAGAGGAATGTTGCTCTTCTCTCCTTCTGGGTGGCAAACCTCTCAATGACCTTCTTATTAAAGTCAGGAATGTCCCTGACAAGTTTATTCTCCATGGAGAGCATAGCCAGAGCATTGAGGCGATCCTGTGACATGGGCCGTGTCTCATTTCTGGGATTTCCCCTCCTCAACTCCTCGACTCCTCGGTCCTCCGGTAGTGACCCGGAAATGAATTTCAGCGCGCCATGTTGAAGGACATCTCATTTCTCTAAATGCACATCGAGGACCGAGGATCGAGCGTCGAGGAGGCTCTCTGGAGGAGCTATAATCGAGGATACACTGATGGGTCCTCCACGGTCCTCCACGGCTCCTCCGTGGATGCATTTCCGGCAACAGTGATGTTTCAAAGAGTCGTGACGCACGGCCGGACTGATCTCAGCCAATGACAGCTCTGCATGCATCCCCTGGATATTATTTTATTAACTGCTTTCATCGCGACGCGATGTTTACAGAGAGAACAGCTGTGAGGTCCGTGCAGAAAGCAGAGCAGTGTGTTTAATATATATCACTCAGTATAACAGGCCTACATTACTCTCTTTATTTGTATGCTGTAGTTTAGTAGATATCTACAAACAAAGAGTCGATATTTTTCTAAAACCATTTAGTGCTTCACATAATAAAATACACAACGGCTGTAGCCTGATTATATGCTTTAGGAGCTGTAGGTGTGTGTGGTACAGTGTGTGCGTAGATGCAGCGGACAGACAGGTCTCAGTTGGTTTGGTGTCCTCTGCTTACTTTTAATACTTGTAAATAAAACTTTTGGCCCGTAATTTATTTTCCTCATTGTAGCGACCAGAGAGGGGGGGGGGATATATCCAGTCTCTGATAGTGTTACGTTATTATGAGAGTGCTCTCATACTTGTTTGATTCTGAAATTGTATATATTTATATAAATATATACATATATATGTGTGTGTGTGTGTGTCCGCATCTGTAGCCTGTTATTGTCTCATTATACCGCACTGTGAATGAATTAAAAGTAAATATAAAGTCGTCATGAACACATCTGTCCATCAGACAGAGGGCTGCTGTGCCTCCTGTCATCATTAATGGACGTCTCTTTAAAATGACCGCTCAGAGGAGAGGATTTCTCATTTCTCTAACCGCCTGCTGCTTCCCCTCCTCTCTCCTCGGCTCCCCTCCTCGGCTCCTCCGCTCGCATCTCCTGTGGGCGGGACTAAGACACGAGGATAGGAGTCGAGGAGGGGAATCCCAGAAATGAGACACGGCCATGGTGTTTCTCAGGAAGATCCCAAGCCCCCAGGAAGTGCGCCGGACTCAGATGAAAATATTCGTGGTGGCCAAACGGCGGGTACTACACTTCCGTTTGGTTGCCAGGCCCGGAAACACTTTTTTTTTTTAATATATATGTATATGTATATATATGTATATATATATACATACATATACATATATATATATATATACAGTGCAATAATTCTTTCATGCTAAATGAAGCTCTGTTGCTTGGATATCACTAGATCCTGTTACAGCGTAATATAAAAGTACATAACGATTGATGTGTAAATTAGCATAATTACTAGCTAGCCGCTAGCTGCTAACTGCCGCCTCGTTAATATCAAATCCATCATAATAACAACCCATTACCATGCTGTCACGAACGTGCGGTGCTGTTACGTGTACGCAAATTGACGTGCTTGATGTGAATGAGCATTTTGGGGGGCATGGTTAAAGTTGCGCATGCACTATGAGCGCACATACGGGTACTTCTCAGGCATGCCGGGTAATCTGTGACGTTTCGCTCTCTCAAAAGTTGGGCCATTTTATCATCATGCGCGAATGAGCAACTCTCATAGGAATGAATGAGGCCCTGCCTCCCACGCTGTATCCAGTTCTTATTATACATCCATGCTTGATCCTCTTGAAAGTAGATAAGCACCTCTCAGATTCAGCTGTTGTCATGGGTGTGGTGATGAGGATCTTGAGAAGACTGACAGTCTCTGTGAAAGTGCTTCGAAGGTTGTTCTCCATGAAAAACGGGTACAGAGACACTCCAGCTAGAAATTCACTGTTCTAGGAATGTTTTCAGCGGGAAGTTTTATTTTGGTTCCCAGAATGTTCTTCTGAAAGGTAGGATAACGTTCTCTAAAAACATTCTTAAAATGTTTGGTGATAACTTTCTTAAGATGTTTTTGATAACCTTCTTAAGATGTTTTTGATAACCTTCTTAAGATGTTTTTGATAACATTGTTAGAACATTATGCCCTACTATTCTTATAACGTTTTCAGCTGGACGTTTTATTTTGGTTCCCAGAATGTTCTTCTGAAAGGTAGGATAACGTTCTCTAAAAACATTCTTAAAATATTTTGTGATAACCTTCTTAAGATGTTTTTGATAACCTTCTTAAGATGTTTTTGATAACATTGTTAGAACATTATGCCCTACTATTCTTAAAACGTTTACAGCTGCAAGTTATTCCTATTCATTGTCTCAATGCGCTCATACATCTTAAGAAAGTTATCACCAAAAATGTTAAGAATGTTTTTAGAGAACGTTATCCTACCTTTCAGAAGAACATTCTGGGAACCAAAATAAAAACACCCCTGAAAACGTTTTAAGAATAGTAGGGCATAATGTTCTAACAATGTAATCAAAAACATCTTAAGAAGCTTATCAAAAACATCTTAAGAAGGTTATCACCAAACATTTCAAGAATGTTTTTAAAGAACGTTATCCTACCTTTCAGAAGAACATTCTGGGAACCAAAATAAAACGTCCCGCTGAAAACATTCCTAGAACAATGAATGGTAACATTCTCAGAATTTTTTGAGAACCAAAAATGTCTAGCTGGGAACTCACACATGCCACCGCAAACATGCAATATCTGCTTACAGCTTATCATGAATTACGTGCTTGTTTGTTTTTTTCAAAAGGAAAATATGGTGACATCAGATTTTTTAAAACATCCTTTTCAAACAAATGCAACAAGTTTGTTTTTTAAAGTGCTCTAGAAATAAATCTGACCATGACCGTGTTAATATTTGCCATCACAGGAACGTTTTATAAAAAAAGAATAACATCCTGAAAACATTTTCAGAATGTTTCTTGGAGAATGTTCTTCTTTTGTTATCATGTAACATTGAGGGAACATTTTATAAAGAACATCTTTAATGTGTTACCCCAACAACGTCCAAAACACATCCTTAGAATGTTGCAGGCAAAACGTTCCACCTTTGTTAACATATCACATTAAAGGAACGTTTTATGAAAAAACGTTCTGTCATCTCAGGCCTTAATAACATCCTCAAAACATCCTCTGAATGTTGCAGTTAAAACGTTATGTCTTAGTTAACCTTAAACCTTATAGGAACATTATTTGAAATAATAAACATCCTAAAAAGGTTCTTTGAACATCAGATTAAAACGTTTCTTTAAAACATTATTAGAACCTGTAGGTAATGTTAGCCAAAGTTGTGAGAACCTACTCCGCTAGCTGGGAGGGTTGAGCAGGTGGATGTGTGTTGTCTCAGGAGGAGCTATATAACGCCTGAGATATAAACTGTTTTAGTTTAACTTGAGTGGAATTACATTTCTTCTGAAGGCGATCTCTAGTTCATTTTGGATGACTGAAGAAGAGGTGCTGTGGCTTAGTTGGTCAAAGCACCTGTCTAGTAAACAGGAGATCCTGGGTTCAAATCCCAGCAGCGCCTCATGTAAGACTGCAGAGTTTAACTGAAAAACCTGAAGATGCCTCTTTAGATTTGAGATAATTCTGCTCAAGATGACCCCAAAACTGTCTTCATCTCAGGTTTATATAATTACAAATAATGTTCATACACAGACAGGACAAAATCTCCTAACACATCATTTGCTATCATTGAATATTCCTGCTTCAGAGATCTCCACTACTGGCCTTAGGGAATGTCTGGCTCAGGGAATCTTTAGATTTAACTCCTTTAAAAATAAAAAGTGCATTTTGCTTTAGTTACACAAATAGCCTGTCCTTGAAACACTCCTGTTCAAATATCCCAGCAGTGCTAATTATTAGAGAGAATATAGATGTTGTTGCTGTTCGAGTAAGGAGTTAAAAATATGTTTTCTCATGATGAACGCAGCTTTTACATGAGAGAAGTAAAGGATCTTAACAGAGGTTCTGTGTATCAGTTTAATATAGTGTTATCTTAGCTCTGCTGCCATCGAGCTTAGACTAACTAAGTCACAGCACCTCTGTTAAAATCCTCTTTAGATAAGATAAGATATACTTTATTGATCCCAATTTGGGAAATCTTTTATATTTATCTTCTCAAATCTGTGGTAATTTACAGCCTGATACAATACATGATCATGGTTATAGAACCCAGCATCTTTGACCAACTAAGCCACAGCACTTTTCATTCTCAGGAGGTAAAGGAGTTAAATAAATAATCTTTAAACAAGCATATTAGAGATCTCTATAAAGAACATTTAAGGTAAGACTTAAGAGAGACTTTCACCTCTTTTTATGAACGTACATTTTTAAATAGAGACAAGATAGTCAAAGACTTTGGTTATCCTGAGAAGAATAACATCACGTCTAAAGAGGACGTTTATCTGTCTTAGGTGCCTTACAAATAATGGACGTCCACTCTCGGGAGCGTCGGAGTGGTGCGGTCACCCTAAGTGACAGACCTAAAGTATCCGGGATTCAGGCACCTTCCCTGGCTTGTACATTTGTGGTGATGCGCCCTGGAGGTATCAGACTATTTTAAACAACTTTTCCCCGCCTTTCAAACACTTATTCCGGGGTTTTAGTCAGTCATTTTGCACGATATCATTTAACATTGACGCTCTCCTGAAAATGCACATATTCTGTGCATTTTCAGGAGAGCGTCAATGTTAAATGATATCGTGCAAAATGACTGGCTAAAACTCTCTTCCAGACATTTAAAAATACTTTCCCCGACCATTTAAACATTATTTCTGGCTTGTAAAGTGCAGTTATGCGCCCTGGAGGTATTATACTATTTCAAACAACTTTTCCCCGCCTTTCAAACACTTATTCCTTGGTACAAGTGTTATCTTTCCCCCCCTGGGTGTGTGTGAGACAAGTGAACTGAGTCAGCCTGCCAACAAGCATCATTCTGCTGTCATTTGAAACATGTTCCCCCACTGTTCAACACACCTTTACCCACGTTTTGAGCACTTACTGCTGGGTCAATGTGTCCTCTTTCGCCCCCCTGGGTGTGTGTGAGACAAGTGAACTGAGTCAGCCTGCCAACAAGCAGCACTCTGCTGTCATTTGAAACATGTTACCCCACTGTTCAACACACCTTTACCCACGTTTTGAGCACTCTTTCCTGGGTTGAAAAGACATGTGCTGTAGCCTGGTTCTCTCCCAGTACTGGGTACTAGTTAATGCCACTATCACCACCACATTTAAACCAGATGAACTGGTAGTTATCCGGGGTGCTGCAGAGTCATTTTCAGGCTCCTCTCCACAATTGTCCCCCTAAAATGATTTTAAATCATTATTTTTGCATTTAAATGCATTTATTCTATCATTTATATGGTTCCCCAACACAATGCACATAGTCTGGAGCTCACTGGGGTCCTGCATATAATTTAATCAGGCGTTTTAACACTTTTTCCCATGAAAATGATTTTTAATCACTATCATGGGGCTATGAAAATCAAATTCCGGATAATGCAGAGCACAATTGCACCTTTTACTATTTAAATGTATTTGTATTATATATTTTTGGGCTAGAAAGGTGACCTCTCTGGGTGATTTAGTCAGTTTATGGAGCTTAGCCCACAAATCCTGGATGATCCAGGCCGAATTTGGGTGCTCATAGGCGGCCTGCTAGGCGCCCCCACCCGTGGAAAGCAAAAAAAGTGAAGAAAACGGTTAATTATATCTTAAAATAATCAAAAATGAAGTTTTGAAAAATTGCCAACAGGAGAAGGGGCCAACTGTTTGGCGCTTCGGGCCGTTTTTTCCCCTTCTCCGATGGTTGGTGCAACGGAGAAGGGGAAAAGGTCCCTGGGCTTCATTTCCCCTACCCTGTGAAAAAGATTCATCCATACTTTTCAGACTACCGTCTGCACGAAATCGGAAACCCAGTTTTTGGGTGCACTCAGAAAAAAAACGGCTGTTGCAAATCTTGGAAGAATGTATCCGCTCACCAAGCACTCTGAGTGGGCCTTATTTTGTGCCTCAAGACCCCCCAGCGTGGTTCTCCAAATACTTTAAGTTCGACATGGAGGAATGCAAAGGCACTTTGCAGGTGACTCTACCCGATTTTGAAGCACTATTTTGGGGCATAATTTTTACATTTTGACCCCTTTGCCTGGTTCTCACAAAAGTTGAGTTGGATTATTGTGACCCTGGAGGAATGCAAGGGCAGTCGACAGGGGACTCTACCCGCATTTGAGGCACTATTTTGGGATACATTTTCTCAATTTAAACACGGACTGGTGATGGCTTGGACCCTTCTAGTGACCCTGGAGGATATGACCGAGAGATGACAGACTCTCTTGCTGGGTCATGAGGCACTATTTTGGGGTACAATTTTTACATTTTCACCCTATTCCCTGGTTCTCCAAATACTTTAAGTTTGACATTTTGAGCCATGGAGGAATGCAAAGGCACTTTGCAGGTGACTCTACCCGATTTTGAAGCACTATTTTGGGGCATAATTTTTACATTTTCACCCCTTTGCCTGGTTCTCACAAAAGTTGAGTTTGATGATTTTGCCCATGGAGGAATGTCACGGGAGTCGACAGGGGACTCCTGCAGGGTCATGAGGCACTATTTTGGGGTACAATTTTCCCATTTTGACCCCTTTTCCTGGTTCTCACAAAAGTTGAGTTTGATCATTTCGCCCATGGAGGAAAGCCAGGGGAGTCGACAGGGGACTCCTGCGGGGTCATGAGGCACTATTTCCGGGTACTTTTTTTCATTTTCACCCAAATTTCCCTGGATGAATTTTTTTTTTTTTTTTTTTGTTTTTAGCCCAGTTTTGGCCACAGCGTTGCCTGGAGGATAGGACCGAGATATGACAGACTCTCTGGCCGCCTCACAAGTCACTATTGTCGGACACTTTCTTTGCTTTACCCCGGTTCTATCACTCTTTCCTCCTTTGACCATACAACCCGTTTCCTGCTGGGGTGGTGCCTGGTTCCGGGGTACCCCAAACCCTCTGATGGTCGGGGCACCATGTATTGATGCATCGGACCCAATGTTGCCATCACCAGCACCGCGTTGGTGCGGAGGTGGGACCATCCAACCCGGTGGTAACCCAATACCTCCCTTGGTCCATGCACCATGAATTGATGCATCGGACCCAGTGTCGCAACCACCGATCACGCTAACGCATATAAACGGAGAACTATAACATCATTTTGATCAAATTCATTGTGTGTGTTTCAGTAAGGATGTCATCTGAATGCCCGGTGTGCAGACTCTTCTATCTGGCATTGTACAAACACCTTAAGCACAAGCATGCAGTGCGGAACTTGGAGGAGAGGGGAATCCTCCTGAAAATAGCCAGTGGAAGGATAAATGTTCGGACCAAACCCTGTCCCATCGCTGGGTGTTCGTACGCTGGGAAGAGACTGGACCGTCATGTAAAATATGACCACCCTGAGTTGTCCCGACATGAGGCACATCGGGTCATGGCAAGGCTGAAGCATAGTGTGGCACTGCAGTTGCTCCATGACCTCCGTGAGACTAACCCCATCATTGGAATGGCTACATCATTGGATATAGACAATGAGGAGGAATACCCCGGGCACCCTCCACCCTTCTCCCCACATACCGAGTGTGACAACGAGGACTGCAGGCAGGTGATGCTGGAACATGTGGCATTGAGGGCTCAGAAGGATGCCCTCAATGATGAGGTGAAGACCCTGCGCTCCAGGCTGAAAAAGGAGCTAAAACCCAGGAAGCAGAGTGCTGCTGTGCTTGAGGAAGAGGACGAATGTATACGATTTAAGGGCCTGGCAATCCCAAGTACCTCCGGCATAAACACAGTAGCCTCAGGCAGCAATACCCCTGTGAAGAGCCCGGTGAAGACTGTCATGCTTGCAGTAGCCTCCGGTAGCGAGACCCCTGTGAAGAGCCCGGTGAAGACTGTCATGCAGTCCCCAGTAACCTCCGGTAGCGGGACCCCTGTGAAGAGCCCGGTGAAGACTGTCATGCAGTCCCCAGTAACCTCCGGTAGCGGGACCCCTGTGAAGAGCCCGGTGAAGACTGTCATGCAGTCCCCAGTAACCTCCGGTAGCGAGACCCCTGTGAAGAACCCGGTGAAGACTGTCATGCTTGCAGTAGCCTCCGGTGGGAAGAGACCGGTAAAGAACCCTGTGAAGAGCCCAGTGAAGACTGTCATATTACCAGTTTCCTCCGGTAGCGAGACCCCTGTGAAGAGCCCGGTGAAGACTGTCATGTTTGCAGTAGCCTCCGGTAGCGAGACCCCTGTGAAGAGCCCGGTGGAAACTGTCATGTTTGCAGTAGCCTCCGGTAGCGAGACCCCTGTGAAGAGCCCGGTGGAAACTGTCATGTTTGCAGTAGCCTCCGGTAGCGAGACCCCTGTGAAGAGCCCGGTGGAAACTGTCATGTTTGCAGTAGCCTCCGGTAGCGAGACCCCTGTGAAGAGCCCGGTGAAGACTGTCATGCAGTCCCCAGTAGCCTCCGGTAGCGAGAACCCTGTATGCCGGAAGACCCGTGCATCTAAGCTCGCTAAGGACTTGCCCTCTCCCTCAAATTACTGGTCCACTGGGTATGGACGGGGGAATACCATGCGTGAAATCACGTTGCCTAGAAGCATGGAGGCGTACCTTCAGACATACTGGGATCATTGTTTGGGTGTCGCTCCGACAGTAAAACAGAAAGACAATGTTCTGTCGAAGATCAGCCGAATAAAGAACTTCATAGTATACATGGCCCATGGTGTTAACCGCCTGTCAGACTGGCTGTTCCTAAGAAACATGAAGATGATCCGTGGCTGGAGCAAGTATATTGTAAAGCCGGGCCGGGCAGTCACAACATCAGAGTTCTTCCTGAAGAATGTGAACCAGTTCATGGGGTACATGTCTGAGTCAAAGCCCCAGGGGTGCAGGCTCACCCAGTCTGATATGACCCACATAATGAGAGAGGTGAAAGCCAACATGAAACACTTGAATAAGGCAGTCACTCTACACCAGTTTAAGGTAAAGAGGAACAAACTGGATCGTCTGCCGAGCCAGGCGGAGCTTCTCGCCGCCATGGCGGCCGCTGAGAAGCGCATCCCGGAGCTCCTCGACCTGATGGCCGGCAAGCCGACCTCAACCACCCAGAAGCTTCTCTATGGCTATCTCACCCTCCATTGGAGCCTCCTGTATGGCCACCGTACGGGCGTGTACGCAAACATGAAAAACAGTGAGGTCTTAGAGGCAGCCATAAGGGGAACTGCTGAGGGCTACATCATCCATGTGCAGGATCACAAGACGGCCAAGACATATGGCGAAGCACAGCTGGCGCTTACAGTAGAGGAGTTTAGCTGGGTCATGCGGTGGATGGGGATTAAAGAGGCATTGCTGGGTCCTCAGAATGAATTCTTCCTTTTCACAAGGGGGAATCGGGCCTCCAAGAACCTGAACGCTCACTTGAAGAGGGCATGGGCTGATGCTGGGCTAGAAACAGCCGTCACCTTCACAATCCTGCGCACTGCCCTGGCTGACAATATCAAGCATCACCAAGATCCAGAAAGCCGGTCGATTCTCGCCAGGTTTATGTGTCACGACGTAACCACGGCGGACCGGTTCTACGCGAATGCGCCAGGAATAAAGGAGGCATTGAGAATCCGCTCCATGTTCAGGGCGTCATCAGATGCGGCAGCAGCTGCATCAGCATCAGAAGGATGTCTACCACTGTCAGATGGGGAGACCTCCGAAGAGGGCTCCGGGCCTGAGAGCAGCAGACAAGACCCCAACGATACCTCTTCTTCAGAGCACGAGCAACCTGATGGGTCATTGGAGCGGCAGCAGCAGCGGAAGCGGAAGCGGGAGGGAAAGAGGCCAATGAAGTCGGGACCGGGGCTGGTTGACACTCCTGATGATGGGGCAGGGGCCGTGGACTCAACCTGTTTGCCCTGGTGCACCGTACGAATTAGACGCCTAATATGGTCCCCATAACCCGGCTAAACATTGTGAATATGTATACCGTGTATATAATTATTATTATAATCCTGGGTATACATTTTGTAAATAGTGCAACACCTCCAGGGCGCATAACTGCAAGAGTCCCACTGTTAGGGACTGGTGCTGGAGGTCTCTAGTCCGTCCTTCGGGGCTCTGTGAGCGGGCAAAGAGAGGTGATTTTCCCGGACTCTCTCCTGGAGGTGTGAAATAAACAGAGTCCCACTGTTAGGGGGCCATGCTGGAAGTCATTAGTCCGTACTTTGGGGGTCTGTGAGCGGTCAAAGATAGGTGATTTTCCCCTCGTCTCTCCTGGAGGTGTGAAATAAACAGAGTGCTACATTTTGTAAATAGTACAATACCTCCAGGGCGCATAACTGCACTTTAATAGCCATGGAAGGTGCCTGAATCCTGGGCATACATTTTGTTAATAGTGCAACACCTCCAGGGCGCATAACTGCACTTTAAAACGTGGGGTAAAACATTTAGTAGTACTGTTGTAGTAGCAGTAGTGCAACGTGTAAATAGTTGATGTTTTAGGCTGTGTGTACTGTGGTTTTTGTTCCTGCAACGTGTAAATAGTTGATGTTTTAGGCTGTGTGTACTGTGGTTTTTGTTCAAATAAAATAAAAAATAAAAAAAAACAATAACCTTGATGGTTCCCAGGGGCAGATAAAGTGCCACTTTCCATCAGCACCGGGGAGGCACTCTCCTTGGTGCTGAACCCTGTGATGAGCGCTCAAGTGTTGGCGGAGGAGGTGTAAGCCAGAGGAGGGTGAAAAAAAGTTAAAGTGTTTGAACCTCCAGCCCAGAAGGGGGGTGGTGGTGCCAATAAGAAGGCCGAATTTGGATGCTGATGGGCGGACATAAAAGCACCACAAAATCCACCCCCTTTAGGGTCACCAGGGGCACGAGAATACCCTCCACAGAAGGGGGGGTGGTGCCGTGAAGAAGGACGAATATGGATGCTGATGGGCGGACATAGAAGCACCATAAAAACCACCCCCCTTGTAGGGTCACCAGGGGCACGAGGTTCTGGTGGGTGTGAATACCTGTGTTTAGTCCGTGGGGGGGAGTGCTTAACTGCGGGGGCCCGGGGACTCACGGTGTGCAAGGTTATGGAGGTCCCACTGTTATGGGGACATGCTGGAGGTCTCTAGTCCGTCCTTCGGGGCTCTGTGAGCGGGCAAAGAGAGGTGATTTTCCCGGTCTCCGCCCTGGAGGTGTGAAATAAACAGAGTCCCACTGTTAGGGACTGGTGTGGAGGTCTCTAGTCCGTCCTTCGGGGCTCTGTGAGCGGGCAAAGAGAGGTGATTTTCCCGGTCTCTCTCCTGGAGGTGTGAAATAAACAGAGTCCCACAGTTAGGGACTGGTGCTGGAGGTCTCTAGTCCGTCCTTCGGGGCTCTGTGAGCGGGCAAAGAGGTGATTTTCCCGGACTCTCTCCTGGAGGTGTGAAATAAACAGAGTCCCACTGTTAGGGACTGGTGCTGGAGGTCTCTAGTCCGTCCTTCGGGGCTCTGTGAGCGGGCATAGAGAGGTGGTTTTCCCGGTCTCCGCCCTGGAGGTATGAAATAAACAGAGTCCCACTGTTAGGGACTGGTGTGGAGGTCTCTAGTCCGTCCTTCGGGGCTCTGTGAGCGGGCAAAGAGAGGTGATTTTCCCGGTCTCCGCCCTGGAGGTGTGAAATAAACAGAGTCCCACAGTTAGGGACTGGTGCTGGAGGTCTCTAGTCCGTCCTTCGGGGCTCTGTGAGCGGGCAAAGAGAGGTGGTTTTCCCGGTCTCCGCCCTGGAGGTGTGAAATAAACAGAGTCCCACTGTTAGGGACTGGTGCTGGAGGTCTCCTGCATTTAAACAGATTCACCAGTTTATAACATTACTTTAGCCCTGATCAGAGCCCTGTTTTATGGGTAAGACAGCGAGGTGCTGTACCCTGGGTCTCTGGCTCTCTGAGACCCTGCTAAAAGCAGTGACTCTGCTGCCTGCATTTAAACAGATTCACCAGTTTATAACATTACTTTAGCCCTGATCCGAGCCCTGTTTTATGGGTAAGACAGCGAGGTGCTGTACCCTGGGTCTCTGGCTCTCTGAGACCCTGCTAAAAGCAGTGACTCTGCTGCCTGCATTTAAACAGATTCACCAGTTTATAACATTACTTTAGCCCTGATCAGAGCCCTGTTTTATGGGTAAGACAGTGAGGTGCTGTACCCTTAAGGGCGGACGGTAGACCACCACAAAATCCACCCCCTTGTTAGTATTACCAGGGGCACGAAGTTCTTGAGGGTGTGAATATCTGGGTTTAGTCCGTGGGGGAGTGCTTAACTGCGGGGGCCCGGGGACTCACGGTGTGCAAGGTTATGGAGGTGCCACTGTTAGGGGGACATGCTGGTGGTCATTAGTCCGTCCTTCGGGGCTCTGTGAGCGGGCAAAGAGAGGTGGTTTTCCCGGTCTCCGCCCTGGAGGTGTGAAATAAACAGAGTCCCACTGTTAGGGACTGGTGCTGGAGGTCTCTAGTCCGTCCTTCGGGGCTCTGTGAGCGGGCAGAGAGAGAGGTGATTTCCCCCTTGTCTCTCCTGGAGGTGTGAAATAAACAGAGTCCCACTGTTAGGGACTGGTGCTGGAGGTCTCTAGTCCGTCCTTCGGGGCTCTGTGAGCGGGCAAAGAGAGGTGATTTTCCCGGTCTCCGCCCTGGAGGTGTGAAATAAACAGAGTGCTACATTTTGTAAATAGCAGAATACCTCCATGGCGCATAACTGCACTTTACAAGCCAGGGAAGGTGCCTCAATCCTGGGTATACATTTTGTAAATAGTGCAATACCTCCAGGGCGCATAACTGCACTTTACAAGCCAGGGAAGGTGCCTGAATCCTGGGGTAAACATTGTTTAATTAAGTGTTAAGTGTTTTTAAATGTATGGAACAGTGTTTTGTCTCTTTCAAAACTCTCCCGCCATTGGCCGGATACATGGGGACGATTTTATATTCACTATGGCCGTTAATATTCCAGTGAGACGAAGTACGTCCGGTGACGGGAGTGATCCCATGTTAATTTTGTCCAAAAACCAGAGCATTCCGTCATCGACAGTTAAGTTGATGTTTGCTGCTCTGCTGTCTGAGGCGCTGCTGGGATTTGAACCAGGACCTCCTGTTTACAAGACACTAAGCCACAGCACCTCTTTTATATGTTTTGAATGAGTTTTTCTATTTCAGGATTCAACCTGTATATTACATTGTTTGTGTATTGGTTTTGGTTGTATTCTCTTGTATTCTTACCAGGTTGGACCCTGATTAACATTTGAAGAGGAACAGACATTATCTCCCTCTTTAAGCTAAAACTGAGTTTTAAAACAAGCTCTGTTGAGGCCAAAGGCTTAAATTATGCTTTTATATTGTGTCTAAACAATGCAAGAGATCATATTTCTTCATATTTTAATCTTTTTAAGAGCTCTGCTACCATCTTGTGGTCTGCAGGTAACAGATCAGTTGTTGTTCTCTTTAAAGCTTATTATAAATACATTTGGAGTCTTTTAGACAATAATGTAAACACTATTTTTTTACTTTAATTGTTACACTTTTTTGGCTGAAAATACTGCATGATTCAGGATATTTTGACAACAGAGAACATTTAATGCACAGTTTAACTTTAAATATAATATTATGAGTTATGTTGGTCATTAGCAGTACTTTGTGTGTGTGTTTTAAAACTTGATCAGGTAACTTCAAGACATACAAAGCAGCTAAAAATACCTCTTTATTACTCAAGATATTTTTTATTGAAGTATTTAAAATGCTTCTTTTTTTATTTATTTTTCTCAATATCTGCCTGAACTTAAAAAGCTGGAGGAGAACAGAGGTCGTATCACACAAATAATTCCCTCACCTTTGTCTTTATTTAAGTCTCTTTAAACAGTTGTTGAATTCATATGAAACTTTGAAAATAACAAAATACAAAATAAACACTTTAGCCCCAGCACTTTACATTTCCATGCTTACTTAAATTCTTATTGCTTCAAAATCAACTGTTAATAATTTAGTCAATTGGGTGCACCAGAAGCCTTTAATGCCTCACAAAAACAATATAGAATATAAAATGAAAATACTAAAAATAATAAATAATTATCCATCTATCTATTGATGTAATTGTTATATTGAATTATTATCTGTTATATTGAAGTTTGTCTTCACAAACAAAGATACATTTTTTCAAAACTAAGATTATTTGATTTCTGCAAAAAATAGAGATCTTGAGCTCTGTTGACGTCCTTTGGCTCTGATCTCTGATGTCAGTTCTTTAATGGCTTTGGCGTGTGAATGACGTCACTACAGAGTTTGCAAGTAGACCCTGGTTCCTCTGAAGGTCACTTATTTCTCAATTTACTGAGAGGGCCAGCACGTAATCTACCCAGCAGACAATTTTACAGACAGCATCCACAGATAATCAAGCATTATAGATTTAATTAATAACATTATTCATTTGTTAGTTATTAACATTATTAATTTAGCAGCAGACAATTGTACAGACAGCACCCACAGATAATCCAGCATTATAGAATTAATTAATACAATTATTAATTTGTTAGTTATTAATATTATTAATTAATTACCATGTCTAGAGCAGGAAGTTCTCTGTCAGTTAGGATGTCAGACATCGCAGTGGACGACATTCGTCCATTGTTTGTTAACTTTTGCAAACGGACGAATGTGGAGCAGTGGGATTTGCTGGATCAAGGATCACCGGACAATGCCGTAAAAATGATTGTGGCAGAGCTGGTTTTGCAGTGTGTCAATTTGGTGATGGAAGCCTTGCTATATTTTTAAGGTCACAAAAACGGGCATTTCTGAGGAGTGTGTTCGGTCCTGTATGGGCAACATATTCCCTCAGACTGTTGCTGATGTCCTGGATGTGAAAGTCCCTGACGACTGCGACAGCGCAAAAATCTTGACCGAAATGATTGTCCAGGAGGTTATGGAAAGCGCCAACTCTGTACTCAAAGCCAGTGCGGACAATTCGGAGGAAGTATATAGGCGTGTCCCCCCAACAGACTTGGTGTTATGGTCAGTCATGCCTGCGATATGCTAAAAGCCTTCCTGGCTAAGATGAAAGGCATTTTCCGATTGCCAGAAAGAAAAGAAAACCAGGAGGCCTTGCTTGAGATGACTGATGACGGTTTAGAGGAGGAAGTTACCACTAACAAGAGCTGGCAGCATGAGACATCAGACACAGGCTCAATCCAAGCCTCAGGGGAGGGATCTGTTCTGTCCAAAGTCTCAGGTACTGGATCTGTTTAGTCTAAAGCCTCAGGTACTGGATCTGTTTAGTCTAAAGCCTCAGGTACTGGATCTGTTTAGTCTAAAGCCTGAGGTACTGGATCTGTTCTGTCCAAAGTCTCAGGTACTGGATCTGTTTAGTCTAAAGCCTCAGGTACTGGATCTGTTTAGTCTAAAGCCTCAGGTACTGGATCTGTTTAGTCTAAAGCCTGAGGTACTGGATCTGTTCTGTCCAAAGTCTCAGGTACTGGATCTGTTTAGTCTAAAGCCTCAGGTACTGGATCTGTTTAGTCTAAAGCCTCAGGTACTGGATCTGTTTAGTCTAAAGCCTGAGGTACTGGATCTGTTCTGTCCAAAGTCTCAGGTACTGGATCTGTTTAGTCTAAAGCCTCAGGTACTGGATCTGTTTAGTCTAAAGCCTCAGGTACTGGATCTGTTTAGTCTAAAGCCTGAGGTACTGGATCTGTTCTGTCCAAAGTCTCAGGTACTGGATCTGTTTAGTCTAAAGCCTCAGGTACTGGATCTGTTTAGTCTAAAGCCTGAGGTACTGGATCTGTTCGGTCCAAAGCCTCAGTTCTATCTCACACAGGCTCCGCCCTATTCTGGACTCTATGGGTACTACTCTCATCAATGATACGCGAGCGTTCACACACTGAAGTTGTATATACGTAGCCGGCCAATCAGGGGGAGCCTACCTGAATGCGCGCGCAGGCTCACAGTATATAAGGCGGCTACGCCTCCTGACTGTCATCCTTTTCTCTTCAGCGAGCGAGACAACATCTGACCAGAAAAGCATTTGAAAAAAACAAGTAAAAAGTATCTTACCTCCAGACAAGCAAATGGAGTCGCCCCTGCAGGACCTCCAACAAGCCGTGTAGGACAGAGAGAGTGAATACATATGCTATACAGAGATGCTGTATGAGAAACCAATGTGAGTTTGGAAAATTGCCCAATGTAAATCTATTCTAGTATACCTCAACAATGGAATTATGATCAGTAGAAATGGCCATGATATGGGACCTTTAATAATAAGAAGAGCTGATTGTTGTCAGAGCTGAAGTTCTGCTCACTCAGATTTAAATTAAGGTCAAATACAAAGAGGTACATCAATATTTAATATAGGATAAATGTGAGTGTTTGAAAAAGGTTTGCAGACATGGCATACAAGTACAAATACTATTTAAAAGACCAACTTACAACTATAATAAAATAATATAAACATTGGATATACTATAGTTTAAAACAAGTGTGCAATCTGAAATAAAAAAAACAATGAATACGGGTTTTTGGGTCATCTAGAGCAGCATTGTCTCAAATCTAAAGAGGCATCTTCAGTTAAACTGTGCTCTCTTTTACATGAGGCGCTGCTGGGATTTGAACCCAGGATCTCCTGTTTTCTAGACAGGTGCTTTGACCAACGAAGCCACGGCACCTGCATTAATGCTCCTAATATTGAAGATCTGATCATATTTTGAAAACGTGTGTGGACTGAGATGAGGAAGTTAATGACAGCACACTGCAAAAACTTGAAGTCTGGCCAAGTGTAATTGTCTAATTTCTAGTCAGATATGTCTTTACACTTAAGACATACTGAGAATTAGAGTAGGTTTACACATATGAGGACTTTGCCTTGGTTAACTTAAAGCATAATAATGCAGTGAGATATAGGGTCTTTTTTTACTTGTTTTTTTGGAGGAGCCTTTACCACTGCTGCATTGTGTAGCAGGTGGATGTGTGTTGTCTCAGGAGGATCTATATAACGCCTGAGATATAAACTGTTTAGTTTAGTTCTGTGGGAACATAATTTTGAGGAGACAGGGTTGTCATATAAGGAAAAATACATTTTTATTTGAAAGTTTATTAAATGAAATGTTGGGTTTGTGGAAAAACAATTCCTTTTTTTCAGTAGAGGCTGCCACATGGAACACTTCTGAGATATTCCTAATGTTTTTAGGGATAGGTTTTGATTGCTTTCAGTAACTGAACCAATTAAATAAGAAAAAGAATGCAATGTATGGCCAAGTGAATTGCCCATTACAGCAATATGATGTGATATGAAGCATTTTTGTTATTTCTTGATGCAACAAGAAGGTATAAATAGTAATTAATATTATAATGTGACACAAAAGTGCATATACAGTAAAGTAAAAATAACGATAAATATAATGCCTCCCTGTAAAGCCCAAAAATAGAAAAACATTAGAATTTATGTTTTTGACCTTTCAGATGTTGTTGTAGGGAGCCTCTGGAGCAGAAATAGAGTTTTCACATTTTTTACATTTTGGTAAGTTTTTAGGGAAATGTTGTAATATTGCAACGTTGGGCTTAGGTGGGAGCAGAATTCCTGTATTTCTACTCACATTGTCTGAATAAATATATTTAACAACGAAGGGTTGATTTGCAGGATGGATTGCTTACTTAGCCCTATATCAGTATATAGCATGAATAATAATCACACATCAGTCATATTTGTTATGAATAGTCATTTATTAAATATGAATACGGTAGTCCAAAAAACGGTTTCTGTCATCAGAAAAGCACAGACGGACGTCACACTTGGTGCATTGTGTGTTTGTGTACCCTTTACTGCAGTGTCTGTAGCGTCCTCTCTTTGTCTTCACTGGAAAATGTGCCACTAGGTCCTTCCGTACATCCAGTGGAGGTTATGATCTCTTGGATGGCCCCGTTTGGTGGAC
The DNA here is from genome assembly GCF_902827165.1 of Trematomus bernacchii. NCBI lineage: Eukaryota > Metazoa > Chordata > Actinopteri > Perciformes > Nototheniidae > Trematomus > Trematomus bernacchii. Next base: position 5,651,515 of record NW_022987803.1, read on the forward strand.
TCCCATCACCTGAGGATGGTCTCTTCTGAGCATTCAACGGGCTCCTTGATGTCACCGTCGCTGCTGGGCTCCCGTTGCCTGAAGATGGTCGTCCTCTCTTTGGTGTTTTCATGGGAGTTGTGTTCACCTGATTAGAACAAAAATACATTAGGATACAAGTAAAAAATATATGAAATATAAAAAAATATTACAAACGGCAAATAGCAGAAATGCATTTCTTACCAGGATGAGAGAGGATGCTAGATCTGCCTGAAACTGTCTCCTGTTCAGGCAACCCGGTATCACGGCAAGACGTGAACATGTGACGATCTACCATGCTGGGAGACGTGAATATGTCACGGTTTCGTCCCTTCAAACGTGACAGTTACACGGTATTGTTAACATGGCCCAACCAGTGGAGAAATACCCGGAAGTGCCTAGCAAATGGTCTACCGCGCCTATTGGTCGGTTTTTATTGTCAAAATTAGATGTTGTTAATTTATTTTTTAATCGTCACACTCGATTTCGCCGATTTTCTTGTTGCCCTAGCTGGTCGACACCTCTTTTAGCAGAAACAAAGGCTACATTAATGTATTACATCGATGTTAATCCATGTGTGTGGAGGTGAGGATGTGGAATTAACGGACGTGACGTTGTGCGATTGCGTTGCCAGGCAACGCAATTTACAAACTCTTCAACTACAACCCTAATTATATTTTAAAACATTTTAGAAGGCCTCACGAAATACTTTAATGTAAATTAAAATGTAAATGTGAAGGAATGTGTGTAATGTGGTGATTGACATTATTCATCCACGGATCTATGGGTTGGTGGTATTGTTCCGCACGGACATTTTAGTTAACCGGACTCCTGTTGATGTGAAATCCGAAAACATTTAAAAAAATAATAATAATACTTTATTCCGAGTTTGCTTGCTTTTCTCTTTGGAGGTCATCACATAACGGCATTGTAATACACGGTTCGGCTGCATTAAATATGACATATCTGCCATAGTTCTGTATTTATAGACCCCTGATGAGAAGCACTGCCGCCAAAACTGAAAACGTGACGTGGATCATAAATATATCAGCAATTAAACATCTTACATTTCTTTTCACACAATACGTCTCCTTGCAGTATCAATACTAATTCGGCTGACTTTTATATTTGATCCAATTGGTAGATAGGTTTTATTTACACCATAACGGTGCACAGCTGATATAAAAGGACTTGTCGTTTTTAAAGATATTACTGATTTTCTTTGAATATAAGAATGTAAATACTGAGTTGAGAGAATAGTCAGGGGATTTGGGTGATGGGAGACACATCTATGGATTCAGAATTGCAATAGCTTACTGTTAAATGACGGATAAACCTTTCTGTCTGTGATGTTTTACAAATCAGATATTAGAAGTAAAACATGTGAAATAATATAGCAATATCCTGTACAATTATGTGAAAACATGAATAAAACTACACATCTTCAGATGTTATACATACACAAGTGTCCTACACTAATAATACAAAGTTATTATGGCTGTGTGTACCTTGTGTGCACCGCCTAGTGGTTGAAGCACGTTATTGAATTAGTTGTGTATATGATATGTCAATGAACCTTAGAAAATCTTGAAATCTTGAAAGGAATATGCAAAATAGCCATTATATACAGTCTTTAATTAACTATTAGTAGAGAATAACGAGTAATGAATATACTTTATAGGGATCTGCAGATAAATGTTTAGTCTTCTCAAGCAGCAACTATCAAATATCTCTCCTTATTGTTGGCACTTGACAATCACCTTTCCCTGAATTTTACTCAGGTGTAACTAAAGCCTGATTTAAGGGTTGTTTATATTTCACATCATTAATCAGAATCTGCAAAGTAACTAAAATAAATGTAGTGGAGTAAAAATACCAGGTTAACCTCTGAATGGTAGTGGAGAAGAATTGCTGTTTTGTTTAGTAATGGATATTGAATATGGAATAAAGGTTTTGACAAGACCTGGTGTAACAATAATCAAAAAGGACATTAAAAGAGCTCGAGATGTTAATGATCTAAACAAAACAGCACACCTGACATGTATATTTAAATACTTTATTAAGGGCAGTGAATTAGTTTTTTCTGTATGTTTTTCAAATCAGTGTTATACAGTAAGTGTCATAGACAGTGTTACATTGCTATTATTATCCTTAAAATATATGTAAAACAAAACCACTTATGATCTTTTTATTTGAGTGGTTTACTAATGACAGTTAATTCTGTTTTTGCTATTGATGGTTTCATTTTTGTGAAAAATAATAAAATAATAAAATGCAATAACGTGCTTTAACCAGTAGGTGTCCCTTTCTATCAGCTGTGCACCGTTATGGTGTAAATACAGCCTATCTACCAATTGGATCAAATATAAAAGTCAGCCGAATTAGTATTGATACTGCAAGGAGACGTATTGTGTGAAAAGAAATGTAAGATGTTGTTTAATTGCTGATATATTTATGATCCACGTCACGTTTTCTGTTTTGGCGGCAGTGCTTCCTGTTTGTCCAGAAGTCTTCTCATCAGGGCTCTATAAATACAGAACTACGGCAGATATGTCATATTTAATGCAGCCAAATCGTGTATTACAATGCCGTTATGTGATGACCTCCAAAGAGAAAAGCAAGCAAACTCGGAATAAAGTATTATTATTATTTTTTTAAATGTTTTCGGATTTCACATCAACAGGAGTCCGGTTAACTAAAATGTCCGTGCGGAACAATACCCCCAACCCATAGATCCGTGGGTGAATAATGTCAATCACCACATTACACACATTCCTTCACATTTACATTTTAATTTACATTAAAGTATTTCGTGAGGCCTTCTAAAATGTTTTAAAATATAATTAGGGTTGTAGTTGAAGAGTTTGTAAATTGCGTTGCCTGGCAACGCAATCGCACAACGTCACGTCCGTTAATTCCACATCCTCACCTCCACACACATGGATTAACATCGATGTAATACATTAATGTAGCCTTTGTTTCTGCTAAAAGAGGTGTCGACCAGCTAGGGCAACAAGAAAATCGGCGAAATCGAGTGTGACGATTAAAAAATAAATTAAAAACATCTGATTTTGACAATAAAAACCGACCAATAGGCGCGGTAGACCATTTGCTAGGCACTTCCGGGTATTTCTGCACTGGTTGGGCCATGTTAACAATACCGTGTAACTGTCACGTTTTAAGGGATGAAACCGTGACATATTCACGTCTCCCAGCATGGTAGATCGTCACATGTTCACGTCTTGCCGTGATACCGGGTTGGTTCAGGATCTCCTGCTTTGGCATCTTTAGAGCTCTGCAGTCCCGCTTGTAGAGGAGCCAGGCGTTGATCACAGCAAGGATGATGGTGTGCCAGAAGATGTACACGTACCAGCGTCGGGACTTCATGGGGAACTTATATTTGGCCGTAAACGAGTCCAACAAATCCATACCTCCCATGTACTTGTTGTACGTAGCCACAATGGAAGGCCTCTCAACTTCTACGTAGGTTTTGTTGGCTTTGTCCCAGCGTTGAATGTTCTGCACAGGGTGTGGTCCAACAAAGGATGAGACAAGTGTGACCGCTCTGCTGTCATACCATTTGACAGCACAGATGTTGTGGTTGGTCTCCACTCGGATGTCAAAGCTTCCTCTCCCTTTTTTATTCAAGCTCTTCTCCTCTTCAAGGTTGCAGTTGGGTAAGCGCACCCGCCTGGCTGTTCCCACATAATGAATCCCACGATCAAGGAGCTTCACTACCAATGGGACACAGGTGAAGTAGTTGTCTGCGTAGATCTTATAGTTCTGACCTACTGGAAGCGTGGAGGCAAGCTTCATCACAACATCACCTGACAATCCAAGTTCAGACTTGGCTCGTATCCCATTGACACTGCCTTGGTACACATCAAAGTCACAGATCATTCCAGATATTCCAGTTCTCACCCACACTTTGAACCCCCGTGGGTGTGGCTTGCCTCGCATGTATTGCTTGATGCTGCTGAATTTCCCCTTGAAAGGAATCATCATCTCATCCACAGAGTTGTGTTCTTCTGGTACCACCTGCAGGCATTTCTCTCTGAATGTATCAAGCCAGGGTCTGAGTTTCCAGAGTTTGTCTTTCTTTTCCATCTCTGACACTGTCAAGTTGTTTACAAAATGTAATGATGTCAACAGATATTGGAATCTGTTGCGTGCCATCACATCAGAAACAGGGGGGTACTGTGTGTCTGTCTCCCAATACATACGGACTCCAGCCATTTCTGACTTAGCCTATTATCATAATAAAAGGAATACCTACACCCACGCATGCAGGTAAACCAGTTCAACAAGTCACACAATGCTGTCTGGCTCATGATAACAGGCTAATTATCATACTAAAAGGGATACATCCAAGTGTCCCAACACATTTCAGAAAGAACTGTTTCTGCCAGAACCAGAGAAGAGTTAAATGAATTGTTGTAACTAATTAACTGATAAGATACAAGTAGAGTTTAAAATATTGCTAGAGATATAATTTCACATACTTTTATCAGAAATAATGTATTAATTTATTCAATTCTGGTCTTAATTCAAAATCTTAACAGAGGACACATTTAGAACTTAGTTATAGTGAATTATCAAAGACATTATATTTCTAATTGTGTTTTATTTCCATATGTGAACATATAAGAAGGGCAGGGTCCATGACAGGTGCATGTGCTATTTTGACTACCACACTGACCCAGTGTTGTAATATTACAACAAAGATATAAGCTGCTCAAAATCAAATGTGATGAATGTATTCCACAAAAACTAAATATGTACATGTTCTAGACATTGTAATAATCACAAAAAAATATATTTGAGGCATTTTACTTACTTGAATCTGACAAATCCAGTCCAATAAAACAAAGAGATGTTGGTCGTTTGAAGATTCGGAAGTTTTGTGAGTGTATGGCCAGAGGGCAGGACCTATAAACACATTTACTACCCAATAGCATTGTGAGGCTGAACAAAAGGTCCTATGGACTATGTAAATGTAGTCTTTAAAAAAACAAAACATTTACTGACTTTTTTAGGATAGCTTAAAGTAATGTTGTAAAATTACAACAGTGGGCCTTACAGGGATAATCATAGTACGTCCAGGGACATGGCATGGCATTTGCCAAAACAAGTGAACAGAAAACTAATTGAAATAACAAGATCTTTCTGACCCCTGCTGGAGAAATGTGGTTATTACAACTTCAATCCAGCACCAAACCAATCCAATATAATAGTATATCATTACTGGTGGTTCTTTTTTAATTAAGAAGAAAAGAAACACATTAAGAATCTTTTCTTCAGTTTATGTGTAGATTGTGAGCCCACTGCTGTCAATAACATTTGGAGAGTGCATTTATATTGTTGTTTGATTGTTTTCTCTACTGCTCCATTAGGGGACCAGCAGTAAACGGCATGCTGTGAGGTATAAAGTGCACATTGTTTTATCTACCATGATTTTGAATAGTAAAAACAACATCAACCATAACAAGCGTGAAATATCCATTAGGATATATATTATTTTTTTAAATGGCTCATATATTTAAGAAAATACTAAACTAAACAACTAGACAGTAATTATATAATTGTCCGTCCTGGGAAGTATGCATACAGCACACACAAGAGATATTGAAGAAATAATGAATATGTATTATTTAATGTATAACGCCCTATGATTCAGCTGTATGCAGCCATAATAAAATGTGACATTATTTAAGTGGAGCTTATGTGAATTAATTATTGTTCAACTTCTTTGTTAAGAAATACATGTATTTTATTTGATTAGAACTTTGTTTTACTTTATTGTCGTTTATGATATGTCCATCATCCATCCATCCATCCAATCGCCTGGTTGCAGTTCCACATTTCCCCACAAAGTGTCACTAGATCACACAGTGAGATAACTCACAATTGAGCAACAGGTGCTTCTCAAGCCCTACAGCCTCACAGCTAGTAAAGTCATTTATAATCAATTAAGATCGTTATGTTACAACATAAATGTTGAATATAAACTCTTGTTTTCATCAGGATACCATCCATTGTAACTGTTTGTCTGCAAACATGCCTCAAACAAGTTTCCATGTGATTTGTCTTTGTTTTCTCAGACAGTTAAAGGACAGTTAACTGTAAATACACCAAAGCTGCCCACAACGCTATACCTTGGGAGTGCTCCTTATTACTGTAACAGCTTCAATTGTAGGTGACATTTCTCCAGGGTTCATTGATAATAGCCTTTTACACAGAAACAGCTGAGTCATGGAAGCCCATAGATAATATTTCCTAGGAAGTTGCCTTGAAAGAACTATGTGATGTGTTGCTTTTTAAAGAAAACTGAGAATAACTACTCAAACCTAAATATAAATATTTTACTATTTGTAAGTGTATGAAGTCCAATGGATATTATTTATTGGAAGCGCAACAGTCATAAATTGTAATTGTTGAGTGTTTGGAGACTTTAAAAAAACTATGGCAATTTCAGACATTTGTAAAGATTAGAGTTTCCACTGAAGTAATTATTATATATAAAAATGAGATTAGATTTAATAAGGGAAAATTATTATTTTTAAACTTCGAACATATTGTAATTGGAAATATTATTTCATAATCTTACTACAATGTTACATTTAATTTGTTGGCGATATACTTATTTTTTCATGTTCAGGTGACATGCTATGCTCAAAGAACTTAAAACATTTATGACTTTTCATTTAGGTCGCATTGGCCATTATACTGACAGAATAACATTATTTGAATCACACATGAAAGTGACTACCTTTTGCAGGCATATTATACAATTGTGATGTCCCATGAAACATTTGTGACCAGTCTGGAAAATGACCCAAAGTTGAGAAAAAAGCAAAAATCATGACATGTTTCATGTGAATAAATGTGGACCTAAAATAGGATGCAAAACATTGCAAAAATATGTAAATTAGGACTGCTGTGGTTCACTTAGAATGCCAGGCTTTTACTGAATGGCATTCATACTAGCCAACAATGAGCTGTGTGTGTGTGTGTGTGTGTGTGTGTGTGTGTGTGTGTGTGTGTGTGTGTGTGTGTGTGTGTGTGTGTGTGTGTGTGTGTGTGTGTGTGTGTGTGTGTGTGTGTGTGTGTGTGTGTGTGTGTGTGTGTGTGTGTGTGTGTGTGTGTGTGGTACTTATGCAGTCAAACACATATGCTTCAAATCTGTGTTTACACTGCTTTTGTGAACGCTGGCTGATACTTTGACTAAATGGGTGCTTTCAGGATGAAATTTCCCTCAACTACTTCCTTTTTCTCACAGTTCATTCTCTGGTGTTAGATAAGCGGGCACAGTGCCTGCTGCAGGGCAATGGATATTCATGTAATACCACAAGTAGGAAGGGCCTACTCAAAGGGCAAACCAAGCTTTTTTAATATACGGGAAATGCAATTATAAGATGAAAATCCCAAATCCTGGTATGGAAAAAAATCATAACAATTATAATAAAGAAAGGCTATTTCGGAAGGGGATATGGACACTAAGACGGTTTAAACCAAATTGTTATTTAGGGTGACGAATCATTATTATTATTATTACCATTAAGGGATTTGTACAATATATGTGTAGTAACAGTATTTACTTAGATTTAAGTGATCTCATGTCAGTTTTTGTGTCTTTCAATATGGTAAATTAGTAAAGAAGAAATAAAGGCATTGATAATGCCGTCACTATAGTGAAACATAAAAAATATTATATGATTTGAACATAACGTATGAAAATCATTTAAGCCATGTTTACAAATCTTTCTTTAAATTTGTCAGACTCAGAATATCCCCAAGACCAAACTGGATATTTTTATTAAAAGTTTTTCCACTCCGCATGTTGTCACAGACAGGAGAAGAACTATTGAAGACCATAATGTTCCTGTTGATGCCAAACCCTTTGTGACACTGCCAAAACACATTATATCAAAAAAGATTTGAATCAAGAAAGATTTGGGAGTTAATGAGATATTTTTAAGATCATGCTATTGGAACTAACCAAGGATTGTCTGGTCATTTTTTATTGACACCCCAACAAACCACTGCAGAAACGTATCTTCTCAGATGGCATTACACTATAAACCTGCTTATGACTAAGGCTGCGTCTCACTTCGGTTATTTTTAATTTCCTCTCTCCTCGGGCTCGGTATCACCGGAAGTTGATTTGTCTGCGCCATCTTGAGTACCGTCCATAGACTGTATAAAGGTACCATCCCAGTGGCCTTATTTTTGCCGGAGGATCGAGGATCGAGGAGTGATAATGGAGGAGCGATAACCCGAGGAACCACCAGACCATCCTCCGGTGAAATCCTCAGACACTCGCCCCGCCCCCTTACTGTGTATCGCTCACTGATTGGACGATGCAGCGCATGCACTGATCTGTTGCTTCTTGACATGAGAGCAGTTTAACAGCGGAGTGAAGAAAACACATGAAACTCACGGGACTCACTCCTCAGTTTATACTGTGTTGTGTTTCAATTAATGTATAATTTAGTTACAAATATGTGATATCTGAACAACAAAGTGGTCAAAAATCATTTTATTCATTTATTGGAAACATTTTCATGATCGCTTTTTCGTTTTACATTTTAATTTATTGTCATTTCCATTTAGTCAGTCATTAAGTACTATTTAAAATGTTAATTTGCTACATATCCACACAAACAAAATGTGCAATCCAATGAATGTTAATCTAACTGGGTTTTGATAGATAACATATATCTTTTTCTTCTCTCAATTATTTTATTGATTTTGTGCACTCTCATCAATATTAATCTAACTATTATTCGTTTATACATTTTAAGAATGGCGTTTATCTTTTTTGAGAATGAGTTCTTGTTTTATTTTATTTATTTGGGTCTACAACAGATGATACAAATGTTTATGTCAGTCAGAGATGGGGTCGTTACTAAAAAAAAGTAATATATTACATATTACATATTACTTTAAAAAAAAGTAATATATTACACTACTTCGTTACTCTCTACATAAAGTAACTCGTTACTTTACTCGTTACTTTACTCGTTACTTTACTCGCAGGGCCGTCCCGCCCCTCCCTACAGGCAGATCACGCAGACTGCTAAAGTTTCAAATGTTCTCTTTAGTTCAGTTTCCATTGTCGCATAAGACTGATCCAGATAGCTCTGACTATGGCTGTCCTCTGTCTCCTGCTATCTGTATTTTGCGCAGTATATCTCTGAACGATGCGATGGTGATTCCACTGTGCAAATGGGCAACATTACCTCTACTATGAAGGATGCTACAAGCCTGTCCATCTCTGCTTTGGTTACCGGTCCTCCAAATTCTAATTTGTGCTGCTTCGGAGTCGGCGGCGGCGCACTCACAACATCCTCACTCTGGGTTCGGGGGTCCTTAGCTATTAGCTTCACCTTAGCATGTGTTCTTTGCAGGTGTTTGTTGAGGTTTGACGTGGTGTTTGCAGCAGTGTATAACAGCTTCTGGCCTGGACACAGTTTGCACCTCACCGTCACATTCCTGTCTATTCTTCGGACGAACTCAAAATAATGGGCATACCTCCACCCCTCGAAAGTTATCGCTGACTCTGCCATGTTTATGCAGCACTGCACGTGGAGATGTGGACGCGCAAGTCGCGCAGATTACGTACATATAAACCTGCGGCGGAAACCCCTCTTGTCTGTCAGTGTGATTATGACTGATTTTATAAAAGTAACGAAGTAACGCGTGTCGGGGCAATGTTAGTAACTGTAGTGTGATTACTGAATTATAAAAGTAACGCGTTACACTACTCCGTTACCGACAAAAGTAATATTATTACAGTAACGCGTTACTTTGTAACGCATTACACCCAACTCTGATGTCAGTAAATGTGTACTAATGCAGCTTTCACACCAGCGCTTTTCCCTTTCTAGCTCCTAGCTAGAGCTTTTCTGGCTCAGCTCCGGTTTCCCTTTTCAGCTCCCGCTCTGTTCACACCGCCCAGCTGCCGCTGCTGCGTCATGACGTCACCGTTTACATCGCTGATTTTCTCCCCAACGGAGCTCACAACAACAACAACGGGGGGGGACTGCGTCGGGTCGATGATCGTGTTGCTTTTAATCATACGAAGCCAGATTAAATTAAATAACGACTTCTCCAACCTTATACTTTTCTCCAGAGTGCCGTGGTTCATTGTTTATTAATGTGTTTCAGCGGCATTTACCGACCGCTGCAGTGCTGGCTGCTCTTCAACGGGAGTTTATTCTCCCGTTAGCTCCGGGTTAGCTCACACGGCTCTAAAGTATTCACTGTCTGACTGTCACACAAGCAGCTGATACATATCCCCAGTTCCCCTTAAGTGAATGTGTGTCAGTCTGAATTGACGCTGTTTGGCATCACAACGCTGTTATGAAAGTTTCTCTGGTATACCATGGGTGATGCTAGCATAGCAACCGAAGCTAAACTGACTACTTGCTAAGCCGTTTTCTACAGGCACATTTTACCGGCGTATTTTTCATTATGATTCTACTTGTGATAGTCGGACATGACAACCTGTGCAGCCCATGTATTGATTCCATCCGATAGCTGCTATAATAACAAACAAAACGTCTGCCTGCTCTCCACAATGATCAATAACAGCGAACGGATGGTCAAAGTAAGGTACAAATAAACAGAATCACACGAAGCCTGGTTAGTGTTGCCTGACTTTATAAAGTGTGTTTTTTTTATAAGTGTGTGGTTGCCTTCTAGTCTCTTTGCTCAGCGCTACTGCTTGTAGGCAGGCATGACGAGACTCTTCAGTCGACCCATGTTCAGGGGAGGTGGGTTTAGTTTCCTGCACGCCTCGACGTAAGAGAGACGTAAGCGACGCCGCCTCTAGCTCCGAAGCTCTTGCCTCTAGACCGACAATTATTTGGAGCTGGAAGTGAACCGCATTCCGGAGCTATGACGCGGCGCTGCTGCGGTGTGAACAGGAAAAACCGGTGCTTTTCCGGAGCTGGAAAAGCGCCGGTGTGAAAGGGGCATAACAGAGGCGGGGATGTTTGTGAAAATAACGGGGACAGAGCTGGCTGCTGTCAGACGATCAGGTGTGCGGAGTCATCACAAACGGACGTCGCTTCACGTGACGCTCCGGAGGAAAGGACGTCCCATTGCTCTTAAAACTCATTTCCCTGCTTCTCGTGGTTTCCTTAGCCTCATCTCAATACCCCTCCTCGACTCCTCCTTTCCCTCACTCGCGTCGCGTCCCTTCCTTGCGTCTTAGCTCCGCCTCCGTAAGATGCGAGCGAGAGACACGAGGAGGTGACGCGAGGACAGAGGAGTCCTCAGGTATTAATTGGGATGTCCTCGTTCACTCAAACGTCACTCTTAAACGACGTCTGTTAATGATGACATGTGCACAGCTGTATCCCCTCTCATCGGGTTTAACTGAATAACCCTTTAGAACCGGCCCATTTGTTGTTAAATATTTATTTAAATGAATGAATCTTTCTCTTGTTAGTCAAGGAATTCAATGTATGATGGTTGGTCCTGCTTTTGTGTTCTGTTGTGGTGTAAAAGGTAGCCTACATTTAAATACAAATATAATTATAGTAATGTGAAAGCCTTTACTCTGAACATGTGTGTCCTGTAGATCCCCACATTCACCACAAACCCACATTCAGGACTGTGAATTTTAAATAATTTAACTACTAAATATTTTAACACAAAACTATAAAATAATTGTTATTTATCAAGATCTAGCCATTTATGAATAATAGCTTTCTTAATAGCTATGTTTTAGTGACGTTCAAAATCTTTAAACATGACTTAAATTGTTAGTATAACCTTAACACATAATAATTCCCACGGAGCTGTGAGCACTTATACATTTATGTGATGCTTTTCCACTCATTCTTCCAGTTCTCCGTTTTCCTCTCTTGAAATCGACCAGCTGTGAAGGTGGGGGCGGGGCTTTTATACGCGAGTAGTGAAAACACTTCCGCGTAGTCTGCTCTCGTGTATCCTCCCTTTCGTCTCCTCCCGCACCCCTCCTCCCTCACCCCTCCTCGACTCCTCTGTGTGCATTTCAAGTATTGGGACGTCCTTCAACATGGCGTGTCTTGATCGATTTCCGGGTCAAGTCCCGGAGGAGGGGAAGAGAGGAGTCGAGGAGGGGTATTGAGATGAGGCTCTTGCGTCTCGCCATGCCTCCCTGGTGGGAGGGACTAGCCGCAGGGAAACGACGCAAGTGAGGGACGCAAGGGATCCATTTAACCGAAGTGAAACGCACCCAGAGCCGCGGCCCCACGAGAGCGTGCCGAGGTGCGTTCAAGGACCTCAGTAGAAAATCGGCCCTTTCTGTGTCAGCCTCCCATGGGCCAAACTTCCTTTTATGGAAGGTTTGGCAGCGGAGTAGGCCACCAGAGAGTACTACAGCTTCTTAGCTGCGGCTCCACAGCTGCTTGCATGTTCCCTAAACACAGTTTTATGTGGAATGGAAGCTCAGCTGTGTACTGACAGAGTGGACACTGAAACTGGGGTACTCACTCCAGTTTTGCAGCATCCCTCCTCCATTCAGGGGCATAAGAGAGGCAAATCTATCATCCCAGGAGGAGATAGGTTTTCCTTTCAACAGAGATTCAGGCCCTGTTGCAAAAGCAGGCTGTGTCTGTTGTGCACTTTCAGGAGAGAGAAAAGGGGCTTTACTCCATGTACATCCTGGTTCCCAAGAAGACAGGAGAATTCAGACCCATTCTGGATCTTCGCAGCCTGAATCAGCACATTGCCTGCAAAAAGTTCCATATGTAAACCAATTACTGGAACTAGGGCAGCCGGGCGATTGGTTCACAACCATCGACCTGAAGGACGCTTACTTTCATGTCGAAAATTGCTCCAAAACACAGAAAGTATTTGCGTTTTGCCTTCCAGGGGGGTAGCCTACGAGTACAACAGACTACCGTTTGGCTACTCCCTATCCCCACGCACGTTCAGCAAATGTGTGGCCACAGCGTTTCAGCCGCTTCGCGACCATGGCATGAGGGTTTGTAATACGACCTCATAGTCATGGCCAGGTCCAGGGAAGAGACAAACACAGCCCAATTGATCCAAGTGGATTGCGGTCAATTGGAAGAAGAGCAGTCCCATACCTCACTAGCAGGTGGGGTATCTGGGGATTTTTGCTCGATGCAGGCAGACTACGTGCCACCCTGTCAGAGAGCAGACAGGCATCCCTGCTTCAGGCCGTTTGCAGACTGCGACAGGGGGCAACGGCGGCTTTGACCATCATGCAGACTCTGGGTCTCATGGCGGCTGCTCACCTCGTGGTACCGCTGGGGTTACTTACTCACCTGCAAAGGTGGTTTTCCGGCCTTCGTTTAGATCCCAAGAGGCACAAACGACGTCTGGTGACCACCCCGCCCCCCCTCAGTGGAGGGCAACCTCCGATACTGGGGGTCCCCAAAGCATCTTCGGAGGGGAACTCCGCTGGGGCGGGTGACCTCCTACGTCACGGTGTTCAAGATGCATCCGTGACAGGATGCATCCGTGACAGGATGGGGGGGGACCTGCCTAGAGAGAGCTATAGGTGGTGGCTGGCCTCTGACAGAAACTTGGCACATCAACCTTCTAGAGCTACGGGCAGTAGTACTGGTCCTACAGCACTGCAAACCCTTACTACAGGGCAAACATGTGCTGGTGAGAAGCGACAAACGCACCACAGTGGCTTACATCAACAGGCAGGACGGAGTCAGCTCCGCCACCTTGTTTAGCACAGCGGAGAACCTGTGGTTGTGGGCCTCAGAGAATGTTTTTATCTCTGAAGGCCCCCCACATTCCGGGACTGGAGAACAGGGCGGCCGGCCTCATGTCAAGAGGTGGGACCCTGCCAGACGAATGGTGGTTCTCCCTGGCTCGGCAGGACAATCCACCCTTGGGGGTGGACACGTTTGCACACGAGCCATGGCCAAGATAGCTGCTCTACGCCTTTCCACCGCTGCGTCTCATTCTCCCCCTCCTGGAGAGGGTGAGACGAGAACGTCCATCAGTCATCCTAGTGGCCCCAGGTCGCCGCTTGGCGCCGTGGTACGCAGAGGTGACACAGATGATGGTGGGCCAGCCCTGGACGGTTCCTCAGGTCTGGGGGGCGTTGTCTCAGGAAGCAGGTGCAATAGGGGCGTTACCCACTCTGGGCCAACCTCTCCAGGCTTGACTCCTGAGAGGGACAGGCTGAGACGGGAGGGACTGCCTGACAAAGTTATTCAGACTATCCAGGCAGCAGGAGCAGGATCCACCACAGCCTGTTACAGGACGGAGTGGTTGGGATTCCAGCGGTGGTGTGAAGAAAGGAGTCTAGAGCCTCTATCATGTACATTGGGCTCTATTCTGTCCTATTTACAGATACTGGTGGACAGGGGGCTTGCTCATTCCACAATTAAAGTGTATGCAGCAGCCATTTCGTCCTGCCATGAGAGATTTGACGGCAGGTCAGCCTTCAGTCAGCCGCTTATGACGCGGTTTTTGCAGGGGGTCAGGAGACAGCGCCCAGTGGTGCATGCCTCCTCCCCGCAATGGGATCTGCCGTTGGTGCTCGAGGCTGTGGTCACAGAACCATTTGAGCCTCTGGAGCTCTCCTCCCTCAAAGTACTGTCATTGAAAACAGCTTTGCTGCTTGCCCTGACTTCGACCAGGGGAGTATCCGAGCTGGCAGCTCTGTCTGTGCACCCGAGTTGCCTTTTGATCGGGGGTGACCGTAGCGGGGCGACACTCAGACCGAACCCCTCTTTTGTTCCCAAGAACCTAAGGAGTTTGTTCAGGTCGAGGGCTATACAGTTAAACGGCTTTATTCTTTCACCCCATATTGGGGACAGGGAGGCTAAATTGCACCTCCTCTGCCCAGTGCGTGCGCTGGCATGTTATCTAGGGCGCACGACTTCCATTGGGCGCACTGAACAGGTGTTTGTGTGCTTTTGGGATGGTGTGGCCGGTAAAGCTCTGTCCAAGAAACGCCTGACAGGATGGCTCTGCGAGTGCATTTCACATGCCTATGGACAGGCGGGGAGAGCCTTCCCCACTGGGGTCCATGCACACTCTACACGTGGCTGTATCAACAGCCTTGTTCAACGGCGTGAGTGTGGAGGGCATATGCACGGCGGCGTCTTGGTCTACGCCAGGCCCCTTCATAAGGTTTTATTTTTTTGACATGTCTGGCTCCTTTTCATCGTCTGGGCTTGCTGGGGCAACACAGGACTGGTGGGGGGGGGGGGGCGGCTGTGGGTCAGTAGGTATCTGACCCCCCCTGGACATAATGCACTTATGTTTTCCCATGCTCCTTAGGGACCCGGGAAACATGGTGCGCAGTAAGCCCCATAGAGCCTTCCCCACTATCGTCCATGCACACTCTACACGAGGCGTGTGTGAGTGTGGGGGACATGGTGCAATTACGTTCTCCCCATGCTCCTTAGGGACCCGGGAAACATGGTGCACGGTAAGCCCCATGCAAGGCTGGAGGACTCTTCCTGGAGTCTTCCTCACTAGTCTTCCTCACTATTTTCCATGCACACTCTTCTCGAGGTAAGCGTGTCTGAGTGTGCTCTACCAGCCAAGTAAACTGCGACTTCTCCACGGTCACAGCCGGAGGAGAAGAAGTTGCGGTGCAGTGGCTGTTAACCAAAAGCCGGTCAGGGGCAGTATGATGGGTCGATGTTGTTGGACGACAGGGCGTTTATGCATCAGGGCTCCACCCACTGTACCCATAGAGTCCAGTAGAGGGCGGAGCCTGTGTAAGATATAACGGGGGGTTACGTATTGTAACCCTAGTTATATAAGCACAGGCGGAGCCCTCTACTTGGGGCCCTGTCTGTCCTATGCCACTCGCTGAAGAGGGTGTAGGATGACAGTCAGGAGGCGTGGCCGCCTTAAAAACGGTGGGCTTGCGCACGCATTCAAGTAGGCCCGCCCCGAGGGGCCGGCTACGTTTATAGATGTCTCAGTAGGTGAATGTTCGCATAGTATGGTTAAGAGGTAGTACCCATAGAGTCCAGTAGAGGGCTCCGCCTGTGCTTATATAACTAGGGTTACAATACAACCCCCGTTTCTAATACTATATAAAGTTCACACATAACGGCTGCTGGTGGTGCAATACTGGACTTCTTTTGCACAAATATTTGCACAATTGATTGTTATTTGATAAAAAAGCTCGGGAAAAGAAAGAAAAAGCGATTTACCAAGATAATCTGGAAATAATTAATGTTTTCCCCCCCCCCCCCCAATTTGGGATACACCCTTTTTTATATAATTAAAACATGTTGCTGCCTTGATATCTCATTTGGGATGGGCCAAATAGATGGCCTGACAGAAAAACAAAACAACAATAAATAAATGAATGAATATGTAAATGTCTTCGTTGCAGGACAAACAAAGGAATTCTGATTCTGATTCTGATTTTCTTACCTCTCTGCTTGGGCTGCTCTAATGTGAATTTCCCCTATTGGATGTTAATGATTTAAGAAGACTTACATTGTCCTCAAGCTGTGACAACTCATTTGAACAGAAGCACTCAGTTGTCAACATGCATTTCTCTACAAGATAAAGACTTGTGGATATAGACATCATCATTTCATATGAGTGGTAGCAGTATTTGTATTGTAATGTTTTTATGGGTGGACTTGTTTCCCATTCCCATAACATTTGTGAAACCCTAATGACTAGTGGTTCAGTAAAAAACAACCATAATGTCATACTAGTTGGGAGGAGCTGGAGTGAGTGAATTAAGTCTCTCTCACGCACACGCACGGGCGCGCACACGTGAACTACAGTATCTACTGTACTTGCTGAATGAGCCAATAAAAAAAGGGGGATTAACATTCCATTAAACATTCCTCTCGCGCGACTTAACCGCCTGAATCACCGCGAAGTTTCCTGCTATTTTGTATTTTGGTGGCAGGCAGCAACAACCCGTGGAGACTAGTCCAAGAAAGGTGGAGACTCCTGGGTTAACTTCCTGACAATAATCTTGAAGCACCACCAGGAGGGAAGCGGGGACGCTGCTGCTGCTGGGTCAAGGACTAATGGATATACGGCTAACTCTACTTCTTTTTCGGCAGTGAATCGACACTTTTGTTGATTACATCTACCTGGCTTGTTAGCTAGCTAGCAGTGAGGCTGCTGCTGCTGGACAAGACATTCCTAACGTTTGATAGCGAGGCGGTGCGAGAGGAGGAATGGGTGAGTTTTCCATGATGTGGCGCTTGTGTTGTGTTTAACTCCTACTTCTTGACTCGACTTACACAGCAAGTCGAACACTCGTGAGTCATTTAACCAAATTTCAGTGACATAAACCATGCTATCATTGTTTGCCGGGAAGGGTATGAAGTGTGCAAGCCAGTTTGCTAGCTTGTTAGCCTAGCCAGCTAGCTGCCTGGATAACTGGATAACGCCACCTCCATCCTTGGATTTTTACTGCAGGTTTAGCTAATGTTAACATGAGCTACCTCATTTAAAATGTCTACACAGCCTATGTTAAACGACCATATGCCCCAACACTACTGTAATATAAGTTGCTTGAAGTTTCTAGGTTATTCATGTGACAGTTTGTGCTCTGTTAGAAGTTAGAAGTTAGAAGTTGCAGAAGCATTAGGCGTCGACAGAACCCCACAGACAGGAAACTCCATATGGCAAGTTAGCTTCTTCTGATAACTTGAGTATGTGTTAACTTCCTCTTTGAAATTTGCGTGGGTCTGATTTAAGAAATATGTAAATAGAATTGTGCAGAATGTGTCCAGACTGTGTGCTGACTTGCATTCCTTTCTGACGGTGACAGTCTTACTGTCAGTGGTGGAATGTAATAAGGTCCATTTATTTAAGTACAGTACTTAAGTATGATTTTTTTACCTGAGTATTTGCTTTTATGCTACTTTACACTTCTACTCCACTACATGTATCTGTCAATTATAGTTACCTTGCACATTTCAATGATTAGCTTATACGAAAAATATAAATGAACAAATAAATAAACATTGACATAATTATAGTTTTTAAAATATCCAACAGCAGCATACAAAGGAAATACAATTAGCTCCACCGTTTTAATAGATGTGATAGGCACACTAATGCATCAATAATCAAAATCCCCATGTTTAATATATCATGTGATACTGAAATTGGCTATTACGCATAGTAAATCAGTTTACCTTTGTGACTTCAATTCTTTTTTCAAATGTATTATTGCTACTTTACTTAAGTATACGAATTTAGTACTTTTACCACCACTGCTTATTCTAAGTCCCCAAAGTCAAATGGATGTTATGCTTAGTTTATATCCACTTTACAACAAAAATGGACTCAGGAACTTTTTTTGGTGTCTATCGTCAATAGGGTATTACATGTACCTGCTTCTTAAGATGATGGATTCCGTTTCTTATGCTGACATCATGTAATCGGGGCATTTCACTACCAAACTTGAACACCTTGGCTTGTAGTAACAATCAAAGATGGTTTCTATCTTTGATGCACATGTTTAAAAATAACCTGGTCGCAGAGAGTGGTTGTGATGACTACATGTAGAGAAAGCACTCTGATCTATGTCCTGTCCAATCCATTTTATTTCTATAGCACATTTAAAAACAACAGAGTTGAACAAAGTGCTGTACATCAACAACTGTATAAAAACATAGCATAAATACATAAAAAACAGACAGGACATGAAACAAAGATCAGAAGCCACAGACTGTCAGTGTATTGCACACGTCTACTGTATCATGAAACCAGCCTCATGCATCTTGTCGGATGTGCTCTCTGTGGTTTCTGTGGTTGTTTGCAGTAAGACTTGTTCAAGAGCTGTGCTATGTAGTTAAACAGGTTATAAGCCCAGCCTTGCTTAGCCTTCAGATGTGTAATGAAGAGGGTGTTTTTGACATGCTAAAAACAAAGTGGCTGTTGCTTACATTCCGTATTAGAGACATATGAAACTGAATTAGCAAAGAGTATACAAAAACATACTGTAATGTTATTACAGAAAAAAGTGTAATAAAGAATGATAATGGTTAGGAGTAAAACTGACCTACCATTATAATATTCGACAATCACTCCATATGCAAATCAACCACAACAGGCTACTTTACCAGTGTCTATTTATAGGAAGCTAGTTTCACTTGTAATTCTTTGTATTCTTCTTAGGTATGCCTCTCCTGAGGTGGCTCATTGGTGAAAATATCTCAGTTCTGTTAGAACATGTCTGAGCTGTGTGTGGGTTTGTGAGCTCCTCATTTTGCTAGCTGTATACTTAGCTTCATGCAAACATCATGCATCCTGCTACTGGTGGTTGAAAGGTACAAATGTATCAGCAATCTGGACTTTTGTTTCATAGCATTAGGTTGTTGGAAATACTGGTGCTTTGTCTGGTCTGTATTCCATTCATCAGTCTTGTAGGGCTGTATCCGAATATTCGTTTGTTGGAGTACTATTCAGGTTTCAATTTCGTTATTCGGATATTCGCTGCTGATTACTACCGAATATCTGGAGCCCGAAAAATGGTATTCGGGACAGCCCTACAGTCTTGTATTGTTTTTTTTGCATTTTCTTTTCCTTATATTTTCATAGTGGATAGTACAGACAGAGCAAAAAGTGAATGAGAGGAGAAAGAGAGCGAGGATGACATGCAACAAAGGTCCCCAGCGAGAAATGAACTGGGGCTATTGCGATTAGATGGACAAGTTATTTAACCCAGAGGCTACAATGCCCCAGTTACTGTTCTGTTTCCATAGGCCACTTCCCTACAGGATTCTAAGAACTTCAGAAACAAAGACTGGACATGTGCCAGAATGTCTGATTGAATATTAACCTCACTGGCCTCAACCAATATTTACTGGTATGTGGTTTGTGTTGTTTCCCCTGGTTTAACTTTACTGATGAAGGTCAGTTTACCTAGTTCTGCTAATCTGGTACGTAACAGTTAATTCATTTATAACAACAGTAACCTAATAATATGGTTAAGACATATTTTGCATGCACACGCAACAGAACACGATAAGACGCTGACTAATAAGGAACTATTACCAACCTTTAGTGAGGTGAAAACAACACACCTTGATATCTGACCTCACATGTGTGCTGTGGGAACTCTGTATTTGATGATGAACTGAATCCTGCATGTTACTACAGCTTTATTTGATCATAATCAGTCGATAAAACGCCTGATGCATTTGTCACAATTCATCAGAAATGAAACTGCTTCAGGGAATGCCAAACTCCAAATGAGAGGACATGTCAGGCAGATTTTAACCTCTTCACACCAGCCACCTTTGCATCTTACATTTGATACAATGTGGAAGTCCACACACTCTCACTCCCCCTAAACACGCTATGGCTGCAGGTATCGTTTTAATACTTTTTATATTGGTCTGTAAAACATGTAAAACACATTTCTAAAAGATTTACTTATTTTAATTTACTAATTGTTTTCAATTTCTGACCTTTTATGATCTGGGACATTTTGTGCGTTCCCTCCATGTGGAACAGAGTGCTAGACCTCAGGATAAAGGACTGTTAGCTGTTTGGACAGCTTCAATGTGGAAATGCATGTGAATATTATATATTCTATTCTCCAATACTCTGATATCCAATAGAAAATCTCACTCTTTTTTGTTGAAGGAGCCCTTGAAATGCTAAACTTCCTGTTAAAAAAATGTCATCACCTCACCACTCAATTTACGTCTCGTCTCAGACTTCATGTTTGTTTGCACATGCCTTTTGTTTGCTCATAGAACTATTGGTTATGTTTTATGTGAGAGAGGAAAGGTTTGATAATGTTTCCCAGACGTAGCTCCCTGGTGTGTAATGTGTGAGGGCGTTGGTGAAATGTACACATGTTCAGAGGCTATCCTCACGGCCTGTGCTGCGGATAGGTCAATACAAGTGAACAAGAGGAGTTAGTGCCATTGAGAATAGCAACAGCTCTCTGTCCTCTCCCTCGTTTGATTTCTCTTGGTAACACTTTGCCCTTCGTATCAGCTAGCTCTCAGATCAGTGGGAAGGAATGCAGTTATGAGTTTCCTCTTTAATGATTGAGTGGGAAAAGCAAAGAGAGCACACTGACACACTGGCTGCCTGGCAATCAAATTGCCTGCGTGGCCTTGAGTATTCCCCCCCTTTCTTTTTCTGCCTTCCTTCCTCTCCCCCACCTCTCCATCCCCCGTTACATCCTCCTGTCTGTCACTGGCTTATACAAGAGCCATATTGTTCAAACTCTTTACCTGGAAGCATTGTGTTGGGAGAGGAAAACAATAACCTGGAAGTTCCTTTCCTTCTGCTGAACTCTGACCCGGGACTCAGACAGGAAGTACATTTGCTGTGCAAGCTCAGTTTAATTCCTACACTTCAGAGACTCCAAAACGTCACTTTATTGACTTTCAAATATGTCCACTGACTCACTTCTATTTTAAATACCACTGTGTCGTTTGGTAATTGACACTTTAGGGAGGAGAAAGAAAGATCAAATGTAACTGATAAGAAGAACTCAACTCAAAACAAGAGTGGGCATGATCGAGGTATGCTGAAGAGTAGGGCTGTGCAATTAATCGTATTTTAATCTCGATTACGATTTTGGCTTGCAACGATTACGAGAACAACGTAATCGAAATAAAACGATTATTTATTATTTTATTTTTTTCAGTTGAATTATACTTAAAGTTCAGGGTAATCAACTGTTAAAAACATATTGTTCAATTTATTTTTCAATAAATGGATAATTGTTTTTAATAATCGTGATATCAATTATTGACCAAAATAATTGTGATTATGATTTTTGCCATAATCACACAGCCCTACTGAAGAGACAATACAGACATCACACACACACACACACACACACGCACACAGAGACACACTTATTTATTTGCTCTTCTTTGAGACTACAATCACAGCAAGTTGTAGATAATTCTGACTAAATACGGTACTTGCACTTAGGATAAGTATAAATGTGTCCATTGATACAGCGGCATTCTTTGGGGATCTCGGGATTCTCCTGAATCCAGCTGCTGCGCAAGGTACCGTATTTCATATAATGTTGAATATAATTCAACATGCACTCCTTTTTAAAAAGAACTTATACATTACTTTTTTAAAGATTAAGTTTGACCTTATCACTATAATGTTGTACTTTATCTTCGTCAAATAAACATCTTTACCAAAAAAAATCTTTACATACCCAGCTGCCAATCAATATCACCTCCGATAACATCTTACGTTAACCAGCTTCCAATTTCAATGCTGATTCTTGGTGTTTACAGTATAGCATTGTCTGGGAAAAGTGTGTTCTCTTGACACGGCATAGTGGGTTTGGTCAATAAATAATCACAAAAAGTCAAGTGTTTGCTGGGCGATTGTTTGGTTGAGGGAAATTGAAAGAGTGGTGGATGCGGTGACAGCAAACAGCTGTCGGCGTTAAAATGCTGCGGAAAAAACCCTGAGGTCCAGGCAGCACGGCCAGGCTTGTTTGATTTAGCAACCAATAAGCAGAATAACATTTCAATGTATTTTCTTTTAAATGTCACAGGCAGTCACTTTGGTTCCTGTGACTTTGAAAACAAGAACCGTAACATTTTCAGAATTTTGCCAACAACTATTGCTTCTTGTGACATATTTAAAAAATGATACCCTTTTTAAAAGGGAGGCTATGGCTCAGTGGGTAGTGTGCTGAACTTGGAATCAGGGGGTAGCGAGTTCGAGTCCCACTGCAGTCAGCATGTCGTTGTGTCCCTGGGCAAGACACTTCACCCCAAATTGCTCCTGTGGGGATTGCCCACAGTACTGAATGTATGTAAGTCGCTTTGGATAAAAGCGTCTAACAAGTGACATGTAATGTAATGTAAAAAACAATCAAAATCATTCGAAGGCAGTAGAGCATGGGAATAAAAGCCATAAAGATATAGAAGTATAATCTTGTTAATTAATATCCTACCAGGACTGGAGAAACACTTGATTAAGATAAGCTATTTACATGTTCACACTTCTCTTTCTTCATGTCATACTGGATTAGTTTGAGCAGTGATGTAAGCACATTTTTTTAATTTGCCTCTTGGAAGTGAATACATTATAAGTATAGACGCAACTCCTAACCCCAAGCAGCTGGTATATTATCTTCTGTCTGCTAAGTCAGCAAGCTGCGACTATCTGCAAGAGCACTTGAATTTGCAGCATGCATAACAGAGAAACACTGGGTCCCTATGCCTATGAAGAACACATCTTAACGTTTGTTGTTGTTCCGTGGTTAATGGCAGGGATCAAAACATTTTCCAATCATTTTAGTACACAGTGAAACGCTAGTTGAGAACAGAGTTTCTGAAAAGTTGAATGTAAAGACAGACTGAGCATGTTTCAGGCCCATGGTACTGTGTTGTGTCTCCTCTGATCCCTCCCCTTTCACCCAGCTGCAGGCAAATATGTCAGGAATCCTCAGCCGCCACTCCCCAGGGCCTAGGTGTCAGTCCACTGTTAAAGGAGTCAGCAGGTTTCCTAGTGTGTGTTTGGGTGTACTGCTTTTTTCTCTTTCACTCCTGTCTACCATTATCTCTCAGTACTCCTTTTACACTGGTCCACATCAGAGAAGGTTCACTTTCGTTTCCCTTTTTTCCTGGTGCTCCATAAACCTGTTGACAGTGCCAAATAATCCTTCAGGTAGTTTCTTGGCAGTGTGGTTTGTATCAGTCTAAAGGTCAATGGGAAAAATAAATTCTCCCTGTGCATTGTAAGAGCCAACCACTTTTCTTTATTGCTATCATGCAGGGAAGCACAGTGTTATGGCTATCAGGTTTACTGCCAAGTAGGTTTACACAAACAACAAGGAAATTGCTTTAATATATAGTAATACTTGTACACAAACACAATGAGAGGAAAATGTGTTAAAAAAGGAGCGAATATCTTAGGCCAATAGCAGCATATCTACTTCATAAAAGAAGAAGCGGCTGCTGAATTCCCTAATACTTTGCTCCGTGCTCAAATCTACTGGTTAAAGAAAGAGCCAAATATTTTACCACATCAAATTTCAACGTTGCTGAATATCATGCCTGATGAAAAAGTAAAGTTTTGAGTACTTATTAACTGCTCAGAATAAATCCAGAATCAAACATCTGACCTTGAACTAAGGTCAGGTATTATCCAGAGCTTTAGATTGTGTCATGTTTATTTGATGTATGCACAATATTCTTACACGTCTTGAATAACGTTAGAAAATGTAATATTTTCAAGATGTCAATAAACTCTGGACACTGTTGCCAGAAGACTCAAGTACCCTCCAGCACCTCATTCTTAGGTTATTTTCTCATCTCTTTCTTTGACAGACTTTTTGCCTCTTAGCTTCTTGACCTATTTCTGCATTAACGGCAGGACAGCAGAACAACTCTTGCGGCGATGTTGTGGCTGTTGCTTGGCCTTATGATGTTGTTGTGATTTCAAGCTGTAAATCTTCTCACGTTCAACAATACGCTCAGATTTGAATGGAATTAAAGAGGAATAGGATTTTGTAATTTCACATCAGTGACTTCTTCTGACTGTACTAAATATTTGACACCAGTCATAGTGTGTCTGCATCATACTGTACTCGTGTACAGTCTAGCAGGCCTTCTGACCCATATCCACACTGATACATTTACACTAATGTAGCTACAGAGAGATGCATGCAAGCCAGCTTCCTGCTCTAGCAATGAAAGCTGTGGGCCTTTTAACACATTTTATTTATTCAATTGGAGGGGTGTCACAATTTTGATTCTATATTCAAATCTATCAAAAATAATAAGCTTTGATTTTGATCATCTAAATAAAAAGCAGGATCAGCGTTTCCCCCAGTATTTTAATTTCTTTCAACTCACAACTACTTGCCCCATAACGCCAACATTTCCTGTTTCTCGAGAATACAAATTCCTGGATCCTCCGGCGATCTTCGGCATCCATTGGGCACATGGAGCATTCGCTATGGTGTGTTCCTTAAGCCCCGCCTCAAATTCGCTCCGTCAAGGTCGGTCTTGGCTCAGTCTACAGATGGAAAATAACTCTTATTCTAATAAGAAAATAAGTCAGCCTTTTATGGCATTTTACAACTTGTAGGACCTAGTGATTCAAATCAGGACTATTCAAGTGTTCGTCCTGGGTATTTTATTAGCAGACTTGTCCTTGCTTGTAGTGCTCATGAAATTTAGATTCTCAGTTTTTCCCTTCATTAGTCAATCAAATATTTAGTCAGGAATCCCCCTTCTGCTGCCTGAACGCAGCGAACCAGCGGGAAGTTTGCTCCTGACACACACACACACACACACACACACACACACACACACACACACACACACACACACACACACACACACACACACACACACACACACACACACACACACACACACACACACACACACACAACCTGCACATAGACTGTTTGTGGCTGTGTTTAATTCGTTTAGAAAAGCATGTCCTCTGTTTTAAGTCTTATATAACTATGTTGCATTGTTAGTGGAGCTCGGGATGCATATGACATTAAAGCCCTTGAATCTTGAGGAACAAACCAAGAAGACTTTGTCCACTGCTTCACTGCTGGTGTAACACAGGCCAACACACACCACTCATTGCACTCATTCAGTAGCAGCCAGTTTGTGGGAAACATTTCTGACAACTGGACATGTCACCATTAGAGTTTAAACTAGTTCAAACCGCTTTCCCAAAGACTTTTTTTATCCAGACCACTTTGATGTGATGTAAATGTTGATTGCGGACTGAGGTCAACCTGCACATCTCACTTCTCTGCGTCAGTGGAAATGTTTTTTGATCATATCTGAAGCCTTTCAAAGGCAGTATTTCTCAGCTGGCACATGTTTATCCTTCTGCAACTTGACAATAAAGAAGCAACAAAGTACAGATTGCAGATTCTCTATGTGAAATATCTGCCGATACACAGCCAATTGATATCTATAATTCTGTTGTTGTATTACTATGTTATATCAGCTAATATAGAATGCGGTGCTACGACAGCTGCTAACGGCAAACATTAACTAGCTCTTCTAGAGATTTCAACAATCCAATGTAATGGACGGGGAAAGTCATGTAAACAGATACTTCGGTACCTAGTCATTATTCTGAAAGTGTGGTGATACTTTATCTACAGTACTGCAGATACTGTAGGTACTGTCAGAGCTTGAGACATTTGGCCCCCTGTCATCCTGGGGATGAAAATGTGTAAACTCAGTATCAATGTGTCCCAATTGTCAGAACAACAAATCTTAAATGTATCAGAATGAAAGCTAGTTATTCTTTATTGGTTGGGAAGTTCAGGAAGTTACATAGAGTTGCATAAGGGTGCATTCAAGCTCTGTTAAATACAAATGACGTGAGGGCAAAGGTAAATAATAATGTTACAATGATTTGTTCAACTGCAATCTTGTAACATTTTGTTTTTTGGCCAGAAACTTTCTAAAGCAGGAGTAGCCAACACGGTGCCCGCGGGCACATAGTCGCTCGCAGGGGCAACGTGAGTCGCCCACGGGGCATGTTCTAAAAAATAGCTCGCAAATGTAAAAAATACACAAAACAAAAAAGGAAATGTAATTAAAAGAATCTACCCTATGCATAAACGAAACCTCAATCATAACAAACTCTTATCTACTTACTACAAGTCTATATCTATCTAACACCCCTCCTTCCCCCACAATGAATATCGACCAATCACGTTCTTGCTTGATTTGCGGGACCAGCGTTGCAGTCGGGAAAAGAATGTGGAGCGGCACCTCACCGCACGCTTCATAAGGAGTTTGACCGTGATTTTCCTTCTGGCAGAATCTACAACACATCAGCCCCATTGAACACAGCCTAGTCGTGCCAGCCTATACAACACATGAGGGCCAGAGTTTTATTTACTAAATATGATCTAATAATATATATAATAAATATAATACAAAGGCTTCGGAATCCCCCCATTGTAGTTAAAAAAAAAACTGTAAAAACTAGGCCCCCCAAACAGCATCTTGCATAGGGCCCCCAAAAAGCTAGAAACGGCCCTGTGCACACATACACATGGTGTTATTTCCACTGGGGACAGGGGGGACATGCCCCCCCCACTTTTCAAAATCCCGTTTGTGTCCCCGCACTTTACAAATATGTTTATTATTATTTTTTAACGCAAGCCGTCATCGCCACGGTGGAGCACACAGCAATAAAGTAATACATCATTCCAATGTGTACTATAGGACAGTAAAAAAAACAAAAAACAGTTTAAAAGGAGAGTGATTAGTAAAATAAGCATAAATAAAAAGAAAGAATGCTAACCAGGTAACATAAGATAAGAATAAACCAGTTTAAAATGATTTGTTATTGGTTGTGATCATATTCTAAAGATGTTTGGATGATTGAAAAGTATACAGCTCCCTTTCATCTGAGTGTTGAGAGCTGTATTCATACATTCATGTTGTGCTCAAAGTGCTCCAGATTGATGCATTTCACTTCAACATTAAACAAATATATATACACTGCAAAAAACAAAAAAAAGAGGAGTAAAAGTAGCTCACGACTTTGTTTTATTTTTTGAAAGTAGCTCTCATCCTAAAAAAGGTTGGTGATAGGCTGTGACTGTGAGCATATAATAATTGACAGTTATTTACATGTTTGGTCTAATACAAAGCCTATTCCTAGTTAATTTAATAACTGCAGACAGAATTAAAAAAGAAATGCTTGCCTCTAAAGTTGAAAACAATTGATTATTGGTATCTGCTCTATAATCCTATTCTAATGATATCGATTAGATTTGGCAGTATCATACCTTCCTGCAATTCATAATCATTCTATGAAATAATGTGTCCCTTTGCTGTCAAAGACATCTGGTTGTTTTGATCTGAGTCCACAGTAAGACAGAGCAGGCAGCTAGGCCAAGCTGTAGGCTAAGCTTCTTTTTTGTTTTTTTCCGACAATTTCAGGTTTTGCTTATTGTTTCAGGTTTTAACTGGTTCTTGACTTCTATTCTTCTGCAAGTTACTTCTGTTCTACAATTTTATATTTCTCCCAGTTACACTGAAACCTAAGGCTGTGCGATTATGGCAAAAATCATAATCACGATTATTTTGGTTAATAATTGATATCACGATTATTAAATACGATTATTCATTGACTTTGAAAACACCCATTTATTGATCTTTAAAACAAATACAAATAATAATTTCCAACAGTATCTTTGTAACTGTTGATTACCCTGAACGTATAATTCAACTGAAAAACCAATACAAAAATAAATGATACATTTAAATAAATAATATAAAAAATAATAAATAACAATAAACAAGATCAACAAATATTTTGGAGCGCACTTCCACAAGCTACTAAACATATATAAATATGATAAATAAAAATAAATTAGACCAAAAATAAATTAGATCAAATATGTTGCACTGTCACAACCTAGCAAAGCAAAATAATTGTTTTTTTCGATTATGTTTGTTTTCGTAATTGTGGCAGGCCAAAATCGTAATTGCGATTAAAATACGATTAATTGCACAGCCCTACTGAAACCTGTCCAAGTGACACAGACCCTGTCCAATTTACATTTTGCCAGTAAATGCAATGGCCCAATGATCACAAAGATTTAATAAAACATAATAATCGTTTTACTAAAATCCTTTTCTAGACTTTGCTTGAGATGCGTTGAACCACTGCCAACTCTTTTAACAGTCCTTACTCAGTCCTTACATTACATTGTATTTCATTTAGCAGGAATCCTGCAAGTCTACATACAGAAGTGGGAATTTATTTTTAATTTTATGGCCAATGTACATTGGAAACGGGTGGATTTTCATTTTGCAGTGGAAGATTTGTAGGATTTCTGCTGTCCTGTCTTCTGTTCTA
This sequence comes from Trematomus bernacchii, assembly GCF_902827165.1. Taxonomy (NCBI): domain Eukaryota; kingdom Metazoa; phylum Chordata; class Actinopteri; order Perciformes; family Nototheniidae; genus Trematomus; species Trematomus bernacchii. The sequence goes on from NW_022987803.1 coordinate 5,680,336, forward strand.
GTCGCAGAGATGGTGAAGTGAGCTGATTGGCTGTTGCAGAGTGAAGTGCACATGCTGGAGTGTATGGTTTAACCATGTCTTTAATAAAGAATCACAATCACAGCAGGATAGCACCAGTTGAAGTGGATTAAAGCAGCATTTCAAAATCTTAAATGCTGAGTATTTGATGTAGCAGGGAGTGCTGCTCTAAGATCAGTGGTCAGGACCAATTTCATCTTGGATGTTGGCCTAGACTGCCTGTAGTGTTGGAGCCAAGGTTGGTGATGTCAGAGGGAGACTAGAGCGACACACACATACAATCCCTGAAAGTTGAACCAGCCACATACACACCAGCAGTTAATCTTTTACAGCTTGACCAACATACCTGTGTGTGAGTGTGTCACCCTGATGTTTTTGTTTTGGCTGTGCTTGGTGTGAAAGTAGCCATGCCAGTTGAGTGTCTCTATTTATTTATTTAATCGTTTATTTGGCAGGGACAATGCACAGTAATGAACACTTAAAACATTAAAATGTGTCAAGCGTAACAGTGCCAGATTTAGCTTTGAGCTCATTTCCATCCGCAGTCCCTCACATAAAACATTTAAGAAGTTTACATTTTACAAACATAGCAGTCAGGTCTTAAAGGGCCATACCACGTAGTAAAATAACTCTCTACCAGTAAGTCCTCTACAGCTGCCTTATTTTTAGAGGTTGCTCAACCGGCTGGACTGGAATCAGTCGGCTTGCTTGTCAAACTGCCTTGCACAATCTTAAATATCTGTTTGCATGATCTGTTTGCATAGATTATAGGGCTGTGCAATTAATCGTATTTTAATCGCAATTACGATTTTGGCCTGCCACAATTACGAAAACAACATAATCGAAAAAAACGATTATTTTGCATTGCTAAGTTGTGACAGTGCACTGCAACATATTTGATCAAATGTATTTGTATTTATCATATTTATATATGTTTAGTAGCTTGTTGAAGTGCGCTCCAAAATATTTGTTGATCTTGTTTATTGGTATTTATTATTTTGATATTATTTATTTAAATGTAGATATAAATGTATCTTATTTATTTTTGTATTGGTTTTTCAGTTGAATTATACGCTCAGGGAAATCAACAGTTAAAAAGATACTGTTCAAATTATTATTTGTATTTAAAAGTTCAATAAATGGATGTTTTCAAAGTCATGAATAATCGTATTTAATAATCGTGATATCAATTATTGACCAAAATAATCGTGATTATGATTTTTGCCATAATCGCACAGCCCTAATAGATTGTTTTTTTTATTTAGAAATGTTTTGGCTGTTTCTTCAAGTACAGCCAAATGTTTATTTTCAGCTGTTTGAAACAGCCAGGAAACAAAAAAAACAGAATATAGCAATTAGGGATGTCCCGATCACCTTTTTTTGCTCCCGATCCGATTCCGATCATTTGATTTTGACAATCTGCCGATACCGATTTTTCCCGATCCGATCTTTATGCAATGCATTAAGAGGAAAAAAAAGGTAACAGATAACGGCTGGTCATCCAACGCGATGAATTCAGCTATCTTGGCTGTTATTTTGTTGGCCTTTTCACTGTTCTGGGGCAGTTTCTCTTTCCTTTTAAAAGTCTCTGAAAGTGTTGGTTGTTTCAGTGCCGTTACCTGAGTGGCCGCTGTGTACTCGTCGTGTTGTTGTTGGTGGTGTTTGTATTAGATTGGTCATGTTGAACGTAGCTCTGTTCTTTCCACCACGCGGAACCTCCGCCTTGCAAACATTGCATCTGGCTGTTACACTGCCTTCGCTTTCAATTTTATAATACTTCCAAACTCCTGACATTTTCTCTGTCCCGACTCCCGAGGCACCAGCTGAACGTAGCCTCTTGTTAGCTTACTGCTACTATTAGACACTGCGCCCACTGTTGCCAGATTTGAGAGAAATAAGCAACCAGGTCTATGAAAACAAGCCCAAAAGAAGCAACACATACATGATGTTGTGTAATTTTAATCCAAAACTAAGGCCTCAGGATGACTTTAAGACGTGAACATGGTCATTTTTGTTTTGTAACATTAAATAAAATGTATAAAAATATTTTATAAAAAAAAAAAAAAAAAAAAAAAAGAATTCCGATCCCCGATTTTTTTCTCCCGATCCCCGATCACGTGAAAATCACGTGATCGGCTCCGATCCCCGATCACGTGATCGGATCGGGACATCCCTAATAGCAATCATGATGTTTGGTCAAACATTACAATCATTATTAAGATGACTAAAATTGCAAAATACATTTGTGTTAGGGTTGCATCCGACTAAAGAGTCTTAGCTTGAGAGCATGTCTTAAGTGAAGCTTTTTACTTCATTAATTACATCTCTTTACTTGTCTTACTTCCACCATGTTTCCTTCCTGTTGGAATGGCAATGGTAAAAATGCAAACATCTTGTTGCTTTCTATTTTTGGAATAATGTAACTTGCTGTGTAACACACTTTAAACACCACGGGAAAAGGTCAGGTTTTAACCTGTACATCAAAACCACATCTTATTACTTACAGAGGCATCCATTCATCTTAAGAGCTGAGTCAATAGTTTTTTCTTTTAGCACTACTATATTGAGTCTGGGTTTGCAAGATTTGATCAGTGCGCTGTGAGGCACATTTATCTCGGCACAATAGAAACTAAACAGTGAGCCTGCTAGTGGAGCCTCGCAGATGGGGGTGCTGCAGCCCCCTCAGCACCCCCCCTTCCCGCGTCCATGGTGCTCAGGCTGTGTTCAGGGCAGCTGAGTTTCGCGATGTCTCGCTGTCTCGCAGGCCCCACGCAGCAACCAGGAAACGACACCAGTAATCCAGCTCACACTGTCCGCTCCTCACAGCAGTGAGCCGCGCAACGTCCCGCCAACACGGCACCCAGACCCCACGCAGCATTCTCATCTGTTTGTCCTTACTGGTGTCATTTTGTGGTTGCTAACGCCATTGTAACACATAATCACTGATGTTCCGCTCTAACGGTGGTGGACTCATCAGAACAGAGTGGGCGAGCTGACCAATCGGAGCACAGTGGGCTCATAGTGAGGGGGGGGCAGGAGCTCCAACAAGGCTGTAGGACAGAGAGTGAATACACATACTATACAGAGATGCTGTATGAGAAACCAATGCCATTTTGGAACATTGAACAATGTCAATCTATTCTAGTAGACCTCAACAATGGAATTATGATAAGTAGAAAGGGCCATAACATGGGACCTTTAAGATTTGTCTAAAAAAAAAAAAGAGACAAAATGCATTTAGAAAGTCAACTCATCACTGTGAGGCTTTTTTTGCTTCTTTTGAACTATTATGATTATTGTGGGTTATTTTAACTATTTAATTGCTCTTCCGTTTTCTATACAAAAAGCTTGCCCTGTTATCAAATAAAATGGTTTTATGACTCAGTAATAGATCCTGTAGTGGGGTTTAAACTGTGGAAATCCATACCAAACTATATAAAGGGCTGTATGAACATCTTAATCAGACTGTATGGACAATGTCAATAGTAGATGGTTGTTTTCATGTTTTTTTGTTTTCATGTTAATATAAGTATTTGGTTGTAGGTAGCAGTGATTGACAGACCATCTGTTGTTGAGTAAGGGGCAGGTAAAATAAATACTTTCTTCTCCCTGCTCCTTACCATCATGGACTATAAAGTGTATATGTTCTGTACGAACCCCAATAAATAAATAAATAGATGCTAGGAAAAAATATGTGAAATTGACATTGCTCAGTAGCATTAGTTTAAGATGTCACTCTGATATTTTGTTAATTTCTGTGTGCTTTTCCTCCCTCCCGCTGTCCTGAGCAGAGGTCCTGGTGGAGTATGAGTACGACGCGCTCCATGATGACGAACTGACCCTGCGACCGGGCGAGATCATCAAGAACGTGCGCTATATAGAAGAGGATGGCTGGATGGAGGGGGACCTCAACGGGAAGAGGGGCCTCTTCCCTGACAACTTTGTTAAGGTGAGCAAAACACACGCAGTGTTTCCCACAGATCTGAAATATACTTGGGGGGGTGGTGGTAGCGGGGGGGGTTGAGGTGCCTTTGTGACGTGCAACAACATTAACATTAACCTTTCTGTTGGTCGCTTGTTACCAGACCCTTCACGCGATGGCAGAGCGAACAGGTACAGGCAGGGCCCATAGTGATAGCCCTATAGTTTACATCTACTACCCACAAATAAACATATGGACATGGGTTACTATTTAAAAAAAATTGTAAATGTATTTAGGAACCTATCCATGTGATTTTAAGTGGGGGTGGACCTTAAATCTTCTAGGGGGGTCCGGGGGCATGCTCCCCCAGTAAGATTTACATTTTTTATTTTGGAGTTAAATGTATCAATCTGGTGCACTTTGAGGGGGAAATAAAGAGACTAGATCTATGGAAACACCTATATGAAACAGAACTGTATACATTTCAATAATCATAAAATCATAAGAACATGGCCATAACCAATAACATACCATATCCAATATGAAAAAACACTTGTTTATTTATTTATTTTTGGTTCATTTATAGTTGTGAGTGTGTCTCTGCTCCTGAATCAGCCTCTCCTGTCTCAGCCTCTCCTGTCTCCCTCCTCTCTGCTCCTCTCCCCCCTGCTCCTCTCGCTCCTCTCCCCCTGCTCCTCTTTGAGGCAGCAGCAAAGACTAGTTTTAGCTCTCAACAAGTTTTAAAAGTGTATTACCTTTTTTCACCTAGTTAACTTTTCTTTCTTTTTATTCATGCTTTTTTACAATCACTCCCCCCTCAAATGGAAATATTTGTTTACATAAATGGTGACCAAACCGTTTGAGACCCACTGAGAACTTAGACTAAGTTAACTATCTAAACACTCAGAGAGTCCTTAACCTCACCTGAGCTGTAGTTATCCCGAGCTTGAATGACACACGGAGACCAATTAAGGGCTTTGATTTATGATCTGTATGACAGTGGCCATGTTGGCAGGCCACATCATGTAGACAGCCAGTCACCCTGTGTGAGGCAGACCCACATTTGCGCAGAGTTGCATTCACAATACATAAAAAAAAAAAAAAATCCTCAGGCCAGCAGGCCACTTAACAGGCCAGGCCATCGGGAAACCCCCCGGACCTCCCGATGGCCAGTCCGGGCCTGGGTACAGGACGCGTAGAGCGCGGAATCATTGTCCACAAGTTAAAAGATCGCAGATGGCGTCGTGGTCGCGGACGTAAAAAAACAAAAAACTAAATGGGTCGCAAAATATACTTGGACGGACGTTAATATACCTAGGCGGCCCGCCCAAGTAAAGTCTATGTCTGGGAAACCCTGCACACGGAGTCTTTGTGAGTTCGAAAAGCAATCTATTATAGTGTTTTCAAAATTATTATGTATAGTTCTATATTGTGTGTTTTCATATTGTGTACTCTATGAAACTCTATAGATTGTTATGGTGTATTTAAATACCAGGGTTTTGTCTAAACCATGTAACAGGGGCGCTGCACCCTCTTACTTAAAGGTCCCATCATATGCTTTTCCGGTTATTACCCGTCCCCTTGTGTGTAAACGGTCTGCAAAGTCACAAACCCTCAAAAGGCGCATTCACACCGCAGTACTTTTCCTACATGAGAACTTGGTTCATGAGAACTAAAGAGTTCTCATGAACTAAGTACAGATCGCGTTCACACCGGAATAAGTCCCTGGGGAAGGATTAGGCAAATGAAGCCGCTGACGTCACTTCTTCTTCTGCTTTGGGTTTACTGGCAGGCCGCAAACAACTTCACGGCGTATACTGCCACCCAAAGTCCTCGGCCAGAAGTCCCCGGAGTTGGGGACTGGCTTCAGTAGAAGTTGCTGGGACTCCCAGCAGCTTCTACTGAAGCCTTCCGAGTAAATCGCCAGAACGCCGACACCTCTCCCATGTTTTCTTGTGTTGCCATAAGTTAGTCTCTCTGCGTTTGTGCGCTGGGCTAATGCTAATAATGCTAATGCGAGGATAATAAAATGGCGGCTTCACAACACTTTTTGGGAGTTTTACGGGGCGTGGTTTGCATTCCGCCCAGCCAATCAGACATAGGAACCTTTTTCTCCCACGAAAGTACCTGCTCTCTAGCAGGGACGGAAAAGAGGGTAAAAAAGGTTCTGATGAACTCATTTGAGTTCCGGCTCTTTTTGGTGTAAAGGCGACATTTCGGAACTATATCGGAACTAAAGTGGGAAAAGTACTGCGGTGTGAACGCGGCTAAAGTACACCCTGTAGCGAGTAAAACTCTAACACAGAAAAGACCTGTCTATGCTGCCCCAGAAAGCCTCGTTGGAGATTTCTCTTTTTCCATTTTTTTTCCTGAGGCCTATTGACGTCACTAAGTCTGGACCAATTGGCACACAGCTATAGAACAATAGGCACACCCTCTGCCAGGGTGGACTCCCGAGCAGCTCAGGAGTCCGCCCTGCGAGGCTCCCGGAGCGGACAGTGTGAGGTGGATTTCCCGCTGTGTTTCCCTGGATGCTGGATATAGACCAAGTGGACGCAGACCCCACCCAGCAACCAGGAAACGACATCAGTAATCCAGCTCACACTGTCCGCTCCTCGAGCCTCAAAGGGCGCAGCAGCGAGCCTCGCAACGTCCCGCCAACATGGCACCCAGACCCCATGCAGCATTCTCATCTGTTTGCCATTACTGGTGTCATTTTCTGGTTGCTAAGAAACGCCATTGTAACACATAAACACTGATGTCCAGCTGTAACGGTGGTTGACTAATCAGAACAGAGTGGGCGAGCTGACCAATCAGAGCACAGTGGGCTCATAGGGAGGGGGGCGGGGGCAGGAGCTCCAACAAGCCGTTTAGGACAGAGAGTGAATACACATACTATACAGAGATGCTGTATGAGAAACCAATGTGATTTTGGAACATTGAACAATGTCAATCTATCCTAGTAGACCTCAACAATGGAATTATGATCAGTAGAAAGGGCCATGACATGGGACCTTTAAAGTAACCAAATTGAAGCTTAAAATTCAATGAATTTCAAATTAAATCACGGGAACACAGAATCGACAGGATAAGTTGAAAGTAGTTGAATATACTTATAGCATCATGTAGTATACTACTAGCATTGAGAGCGCCCCAGGATTATTATGCTTTTAGTTTAATACACATTTGTCTCTAAATGTGACTATTCAAGGGTAAGAGCTGGCAAGACTACATTTATAAAATGTATTTTATTTGGATATTGCGTAAAATGTCTACAGCTTGCAGGACACCTACACAGTGGTGAAATAAGTGACTAGAGTGCATCTTCTCCCATCTCTTTCCTCCTTTCTTTAAACCCTCACTTCCCTCTCATTGCTCTCTTGTTTTTCCCAGTCTGTAATCCTGCATAGTGAGATAGGTAATCTGCTAAACAGCCTGGCACAGTCACTGAGCTGGGATAGTTAATCCTCTAAAGAGCCTGCTGGCTGATTGAACTTTGCCCCCGACTGCGTTACTGTCGCCTGAGATGTTGTCCTCTTCCTGCTTCCTTTAAATTGTAGCTGATCGGCCGGGGGGGGCATAAATCCTGTCTGGGGGGGAGATGGTAAGGAGAGCTTCATTATAGTTACCTAGGAGTAATTGACATGAATGTATATTGTTGATGAAGGGTCCTTGAAATAATCTTATTAATCAATGGAAGATGGTTATGTACGTATGTATGTATGTATGTATATATATATATCTGTGTAGTGTTTCTGTTTTTTTTCTGACAGTGTGAATATAAGAACCATGTTGATGGGACTTTCTTAGCCTTTGTAATGTTAAACAATATTTTATAGCTCAGCTCAAACATTTTGATATTGATATTTTCAGTTTTTTTTATTCAGGGGTTGATCATGCTGTAAATGTTAGGACCACAGTTCCCACTTTAAGACTCAACTAAGATAAACGTACATACAAATTAAGTTGGATAAGCAAACAAAAATATGCCTATAAACACATCCATATCCTGGTCAATGATTATCTGTGTTAAAATGAACGGCGACATCAAGGCATAAAGTAGATTACTTTGGGTTATACAGTTTAAAAAAAAATCCTCACAGGCATAATAAGGCTCGTAACATTTTAATTACAGCGTACTGCTGCTGACTTGATCACAAATAACTTTTATGCGTTACAGGCCATTTCTCAATCAAAAAGGTACAATAAAAAACCCAGTGTCTTGACCGCTAGTATCATTCCACTTATAAAGCCTCAGTCACAGCGCTAACCTCTACCTGACTGCTTCCTGCTGTGGCGTTGTCTACCAGAAATATATTGTTACATTAAGTTTGCCTTTGGATAAAGCGCTCAATAATAGAATATTTGATTTAATTCCATTGATACTTATCTTAGATATTTAAGAAGCAAACTCTAGCCTAGCCTCACTTGCTCACCAGGGCTATGAGCGCTGAAAAGAAAAGCAATCCTGACCCTGATGAGGACTTTCAGAGCGTTGCTGCGTGCGAGCAAAAATAAACAATTATACTTGAAATGACTGGTACAGCAAATTCCTGAAAAACTAAGAGGATGAAGCAAGCACATATTATTATTATTATTATTATTATTATTGTAGCCTATCTTAAAAGCATTCAATTGGCTCAGTGCTTAGAGGTAATTATTCTAATCGGACCTCATGAGTGGAGAGATTAAAATATGCCAAACTTCAACATATATCAATGGTAAAAAAAAAAAAACAGTAATTACTGGATAACGGAATACCTTTTTAAAGAGGACATATTATTCTAATTTTCAGTCTCTACTGTGACATGTCTCCATGCTTTAATGTTCAAAAAGCTCTTTATTGTTCTCACACTGCCTGTGCTGCAGCACCTCTTTTCACCCTCTGTCTGAAACCAGAGCCCAGTCTGCTCTGATTGGTTAGCTGGCTGGCTTTGTTGTGATTGGTCGACCGCTTAGAGATGTGCCGCCCCTTAGCCTATCACATACAATGTGTTGGAGTGCTAGCCAAAAGAAGTGCAAGTGTTACATAGTGATGTCATTATGTTACAGAGTTAAATAAAGGAGTCTAATGGAGGCGTTTTAGGCAGGCAAACTCCCTCTGGAGGGAACTTTGGGATTTTAATCTTTGTAGAACATTTAAAACCTATAGAGCACACTACAGGGAAGGGAAACCCCCAAAAACCAGCAGACAACTTTAAACACATACTATACAAAAGAACATACAAGCATATTTGTTGATATTTGCTCATATATTATATATAATTATTCATAAGATTGCCCTTCTAATAACAGTGTCCTCTCATTCCCTTTTGTTTCATCCCTTGTTGGTGATAGGAGTCTATTTATATTAGATGAAGTCAATTAAGGTATCATCGCTGAGCCACTAATGGTGATTATACAAACTATAAAACTGATATTTATTTCCCCACAGAGATTGTTCACTCAGAGTACCTAAACACTTTCAAATACTCACAGCCAGCATCACCTCTTCAGTAACAAACATTACATGAATGTTTGTATTTTTCTTGCTGAGCTCACTTCTTTAACGATAACGCATATCAAACATGCTCTGGAAAATTCCTGTGTGAGCTGACTATACTGGAAGAAGTGATGCCCATATGTTTGTGCAATCTTATTAACACCCCAGATGTTTCAGCAGAATCCCCCCACACACCTGTCTTCTGTGTTGTTAATAATTTCATACAGACACCTGAGAGTAGTGGAAGAACCTCCTCAGTGTTCACATTTATCTTGCACTTGTTTTTTTTTACTGTTTTCCTGCCAGCTGTATCTCTGTGGATCTGCAGTTTGAAACTTAGAATGTTAATCGTTTTTCTTCTGCAATACTCAATTAGTGTTCCTGTTTTCATTGGTCTATGAGCCTTTTACAGCAATGGCTCTGTTAGAGTAGGACTTCAGTCTTAACTACTAGCAAGTGTCGTGTGGTGGCTAAGTTCATAAAAAAACGACATACATAGAATATGGAGAATAAAGAAAAAGTGTTTCTTATTTGCCTTTATTATCTAATGTCAAGAGCAAGGCAGTTGTTGAGATAAAGGGAAGGCAAGGCAAGTTTATTAAAAATAAATAAAATAATTATAACTCTAATAAACGGGTCCTCTCACATTCATGCCAATCAAAATGCTGGTGGGACGCCAGGCAACAATAAAATAGTATCTGACTGCAGGCAGTGTGTCACCCTTGGACATGAACTCTGTGCATGCATCCCGTAAGAGTCATGGGTTATGGAAGGGGGCGTGGCTTAAGCAAACGGGTAAGGGCAACACATAATGACACTGGAATTCTCTGTAGAGTTTTTATGACAAATGGTTGTGGAAGTGGGCGGGGCTACAATGTAGGAGGCGGGGATAGCCCAGTAGGTTCAACAGTTTTATTCATACAGTTTAATTAGCAGTAAGCTCATCACAGACTCAAACCCAGTCTGTTCACCTAATATAAACTTGATTTAAAAAAGAAGCATGTCACAATGACATGTTATATAACTGAAGCATGTTAGTTTGCATGTTAGCAGTACTTTAGCATGTTAAATAATTATGTCCTATAAAAGTACACATTTAACATATACTGTAGGTGCTTCAGTCTTTACCTCACATTTGCTAAAGTGAGTTATTTTCAAAACTGTAGATAACCAAAAATACACAGTATGATAACTATTAGTATAAATACAGGAGTTTACCACAAATACAGTTTAAACTGCACGTGGTTACAACCCTAGTGTGTAGTAATAAACAACTCCAAAAGCAAACCATGTCCTTTAAAGGGGACCTATCATGCAAAATGCACTTTTTGATGTCTTTTATACATAAATATGTCCCCCCGGTGTGTCAGGGAACTCAAGCAGTGTCAGAAAATAAAACCCTCTCTCTTTTCCTCCGTACCCAACTCTCTAAAAACGGAGACCAGAGTTGCGTCCGATATGACGTCATATCGGCAATGCAGACCCACGGCAGAAACGTTGCTATCAGAAACAATGCCCGACTGTTTTAGACGTAATATGGTCGGTGTTTACATTAGCATCGCTAACACTCAGAGCTAACCTGTACTGGAGAGCATGTGTGTGAAGAAGCAGGAAATAAAAAGGAACTCACCTCGTGGTATAACCGGCAAGAGAGAAAGCCTTTGAGCTCCATACTGTTTCAGAAATAATCCTTGATAATCCATGATATGGCGTTTCATCACCGCAGCTCCGCCCTTCTTTTTTAATCAAATTATTTTTTCTTTTTTTTAAAGCTTTATACATAAAATCAGCACTTTTGAAACAGGAAGTGAAATAGAGGGATATGAGGCATGGCTAGAATGGGTGATCTGTTGGGTATTTTGAACAAAACACTTCATAGACATGTTTTTTTATATATTTGTATTAGGGATGCTCCGATCGCCAATTTTGGGGACGATCAACGGAATCAGTATCGGCCGATACCGATCGCCGATCCGATCGAGTGGGCGGGGCCTAAATGGAAGATTTAAACATCACTTTAAATCTTCCATTTAAAGTGATGTTTAAAACTCAGTTAATGGGGCTCATTCACTGGAGCTTCCACAAACAACAATCAACTTAATTATTACATTCAAATGATGTACATTATTTCACTTTGGATAATAACACGGGAGAAATGAGCGGAAGCGCTCTCTTTTCCTCTTTTCCTCTCTCCCTCTCTCCCCCTCTCTCTCCCCCTCTCCTGACAGCCCGTCAGTATCTCATGCAGCTCACTGATCCAGTAATGAGTGACCTGACGGTGAAGAATAAATATATTTATAACTAGTTTAGCTTGTTCCAGAGGTAGATAAAATAGCTAAGTGTGTTAGGTCTAACTCTTGTGTGTTTCACTCCGCTCACCGGTCCGTCACAGCGGGTGGAGCTACAGGATTTCTGCTTCACACACAAGTTGCATACCGCTATTTTACTGTCTTTTTCGGACATCTTAAAATAATGCCAGACCGGTGAAGCCATTTTGGCGAGCTTGTTTTGCCGTGCACAGAGAATCGGCATGTTTAGAGAGCACCGATCGATCGGTAGAGAGTGAGTATCGGCAGATCTCGATCGGTAACCGAGCGATCGGAGCATCCCTAATTTGTATATATCTGAGACCTATGCTATTGCCTAAAAATAGCATGATAGGTGACCTTTAACCTCTTAAGCCCTGAGCCTGTTTTTCAGGTCTCAGGCTCGAAAATGACATTCCCAGAACAAATGACCATATCTTCCCTTCTAAAAGGTTTAAATTAATAATCTTTATTCTCAAAGTAATGATAAACCTGTGAGTTGGATGTAGAAAAGTCAGAATCAATATAGATGTTTTTTATTTTAAAGAAAATTCAGATTTTACATAGTAAAAAACTGTAAATTATAGTGTCCGTCCAAAAATTCTTTTTTACTTATAGTGAAAACTACTCTTGGATGATGGTAAGGTAGACTAAAAGCTTTAGGAATCCAAAGTACAACATATAATAAGTACCCTGTATCAAGATTGATGCAAAACAAGTGACATTTGACCTTTTTAGAGAGATTTAGCAAAAAGAAACCACTTCTGGGGTCATTTGGGTGGATTTTCCATATCTCTGGCTCGATTTTGCAGTTTTATTGCTTATGGATTATCAGAAATCATTTCAAAGGGACACAGACACATTGGATTAACCTATGGATTAACTTCAGCAGCGTTTTTATCGTTTTAATGCCATTGAAGACCACTTTGGAGAGACTACAGAGCCAAGGTAAAAATGTTAGCATTTTTAGCTACCTAGCGTCACCTGTTTTGATGTCCGTTTGTGCTTATAACGTCGCAAATTCGTATAATTCAGTGATAATGTGGGTACCCATCGATTCTGTGTCACCTCACGATGTGAAACGATGTCATGGATGTAGAGAAGAGATAAATAATAAGGTTTTGTGAGTGATTTTGGGTGCAGTAAGGTGTTAGCATTTTTCGCTCGTTGCTAATTCAGAGGCTCAGTGTTAGCATTGTGGGTTTTCTTTTGAAAAAAGAAAAGATCAGTTAGATGAGTTTCTTCCCGTTACATGGATATAAAACATTCATAGTTTATTCAATGAACATGCCCTCAGACACTGTTTCCTGCAAGATGTTGCAGCAGTGCCCCGGTACCGGGGTCTCTCAGGTTAAGGACTAAAAACATGCAGTTTGGTTATTTGGAGACATTTCAGTGACCGTTACGTGCAAATGTAGTTATATGTCTTTAGCCTTGTCATAGTCTGCTGATTGTTCAATGTGTACTCTACCTCAGTCTTCCCCAGTGCATGCTGGAACCTGCTAAGTATGAATGGCTATAGAAAAATGTACTTATGCACACATAATGTATGTTATTCCTGACTCTATTTAGTGAAGGTGTGATGTGGACTTAGTGCTGCTGTCAGGGAGTTTCCCAGGCAGCTGCTTTACTGCCTGGCTATGTGACTGATTGGATCATTGGGATCATTAGCAGTGGCTACTTTTAGCATGAGTAACTAGTACAATGTTGCACTGAGCCCCTACACACAAAGCCATTGTTGTGGTCTTTTCCTGTGTCTCTTCAGCTCACCAGAACATTCTTCTCACACACTTTTCACTTCTCCTTATGTTATCTGAAACTGATGCATATTGTTTCACATGTTACCTTTCTGTTCCACTTCACAGTCTTGATCAATCCTGCAACTCACTTGACAAAGACAAATGCTTAAGATTCTAAATGTAATTTTTTAATAAGAGGCTTTTTGACAAACATTATTTGATCTAGTATGTCTAATGTCACCTTTACCACTATCACCTATTGTGTCTCTGACAGATCTTATTCTACATGTGTTGTTTTTTAAATGTATATTTAAATAGATGTTTTGTATGGTAATGCATTTCTGAGGAAATTGTGATTAAACCACGGCTACAGCAGCGAGCATAAATGTAGCTTTGTTTGCAACAAAGTCGTCTGCAAAATAACATAATATCCAATTTCTTTATTTCAAATAATTTTATCTGAGTAACTTTCCTTTTGATGTATTGTAGGGCGTCCTAATATTAAACATAGAATTGTCTTAATTAAATATGATAATAATAGTATTTCCTGGTACTGATTGATCAGGAGTTTGAGTAGTAAATGCATCTATATTTAAAATCGAGTTAAGAATGAAAATAAAAAAATACTGATTTTATTTTTTTGACATCTTATAGTTTGAATGATAATGATAGTAACAACTAATTATGCTGCATTTCATTTTCATTTTGCAACTTTTTTGAAACAACTTTTAAGCCTCTTTTCTGAAACTATCAATCTATCCTGACATAAAGATATTAGTACGGGTAACTGATCATCTTTAAAGGAATATCTGGTTCCTCTGCCTCCTCATAGTGCTCCTTATGGCATTTAAAATATTCACTGGGCCTGAAAGAACACAACCAATCAGAGACAAGTCTGTGGTTGATACTTATCTTAGATATGGTAACATGTCAATCACTGCCTGGGAACTCCGACCAAACTGTCAAACTAGGCAGGGCTGACTAAATATAAATCCACTCGTTGCAGTGCCTGTGTTTTTCCCTCAAATACTGAAAAAGTAAGTGAGTGTATGTTAAGCTTTAAAGTGAGTAAGGCTGACTCCTTCTGGTCAGTTGGTCTATTATTTTGTCGTTATGCTCAAGTTCAAACAAATTGCTATTGATCAGGCCATAATGGTTAGGGAGGAATCAGCTCTGTCAACACTGATCCAATCTTCTGCACCTTACAACCCACCGTCTGTCTGCACTGCCTGTGCTTTAACCTGTCCTTTTTCTCTTGATATGTTATATGTATGTTTGTTTTATTGTTTTTTATCAACATTTCCAGTACTATATGTTGCATGTTTTTATTGATTGTATTAACTTGTTATTTTAAATGAAATGTGTCTCAATAGGGTGATTTATCAAATCTGTCCAGGGACTACAGATGAAAAATAGCCTCTCTATTTACAGATTAATGTAACTGTACCTGTGAAATAATAAAAAATAAAATCCATTATTTCCGGGGGCCTGAGGTGTGCGCTTGGGTGTGAGTGTGTGAGAAAGAGCTGCATCGCTCTATGTCTCTTGATTCATTCTGAACAATTATGCTCATATAATGCACAAAGTTGGCGGTTTTCTAGTCGGGTTCCAATCAGATCTTCATTAGGGTATATTGAAGCGAGTTGGGTGGTGCAGATTAGCTCCAACGAGTCAGATGTGTTGTGGATATGAACTGTGGCCGCAGCGCATTGCTACTACACTACTGGGCTTGGGTGTGAACATATAACATGTCATGTCTTATAATAGTTGTTTTGTTTGAAACATACCTGCAGACACTCCCCCTGGCTTTAAGCCTGTTATGTTAGTATAATATAATTGGTTTAAAAATGTAATTGTTTCTTTTTTAATTTGTAATTAATTTAGGTTGCAGGTATCAATCAGTATTAAGGCTGCCTAGTTTGCTCCAGGTAATACTTGGCTTTGATTGGATGGTTTACTTTTGGGAGTTTTGGCTCATTTCTACTGTCTGGATATAGTGACATGATAAAACATTATCTTGTATAAAAGGTACCAAATGAACCATTTAAAAACCAGGGGGAAAACCAGCCTTATGACTTATTCCTGTGTCCTGTGTGTTTTTTTTTTTTAGGAACTGAAGAAGGAATCCAAAGAGGTCAAGGAAACAAAGACTGAGCCGAAAGAAGAAGCCTCTCTGCCTCTAAGGAGAGAGAAGAGCGCAGGAAACGTGGCCAACCTGGTCCAGAGAATGAGCACCATCGGCATCCCCACCGGGGGCTTCCTGCCTCAACCCCCAGCAGCTTCAAAGAGTAAGATGCAGTAGTCACATGTGTATAACTGCCTGGATGAGTTGTGGTTTACTGCAATGGGTCAACACTTATTAGCAAACATGTTTTCACCTGTGTGTGCTGTCTGTGGGCTTGTGTATCCTCTCATGCATATTTGTGTGTTGCACCGTGTCCAGTCTTGCTCAAAGATCCTATCATGAGTTTTTTCTTTGTCTTTTTCAACCTAGCCACAGTTTCTATTCTTACAAAATGGCATGTTTTTTTTAGGACCTCAACTTCAGGGAAAAATGCAACTGTAAAAAGCTGCTAATGGTGATGTTTTGCGTTTGAGCAATACCAAGCAAGTCCAAGCAAGTCCCTTTATAGCCTAACATTAGCTTTCTACTTCTGGTGATTGCATTTACGCTTCAGAAATCATTAAAGTGGTGTTAATGTGGGTGTAATATTTCCCAAATCCAATGACATTTTATGTTGAGGGAGCCTTTGTGATGCTAACATCCGGGGCGGCCTACAAAAATAGGTCATCAACGCACAACTATGTAGCTGGTACACATTAAAAGTGAGCCTACCTTAATTAACAATGAGCTAGAGTAGATGCCAAATGTGGGGCTAACCCTCTTCACTTTAATCAGCAGGTGGAAAGCAAGACATGGGAACTTGGCCTGAGGCTTGATGAGTTGTAGCTGTATTCACTGACAAATAAACTGCTTACGTTACTGCCAAGTTGATATTCTCCTTCATGGATCAGCTCAAATGCATGCGGCATCTTTTGTTGCATTGCTGAAAACGTCTTTAAACACTATCACACCAATACTATCTCTTGTTTAGTGGTTATATTTTCAGTAGTTCATAGTTGAGCAGGGTGTGCCTGCTGCCTGCCACAGACTCACCTTTGGAACATTCTCAGAGCATTTTTAATGCTCTCCTGCTTCCTTGATTAACCCTTTGCTTGCTTCCCAGTTCTTACACCGCCCGCTTTTGACATTTTAGCAGAGATGAAAACATGCTCTTCCACACAGCCGAGCCCTTCCCTTTTGATTAAACTCAGACTGGCACTAACCAACATGCACATGTGAGGCCATACAACAGGTTGGTTAACTAAGCTGGTGTTTTGTTGACCCGCCTTTCACAGAGCCTAAGAGGAGACAGTGCAAGTCTCTGTTTGACTATCAGCCACAGAACGAGGATGAGCTGGAGCTGAAGATCGGAGACATCGTAGACATCACTGAAGAGGTATTTAATGCATGCTTTGACTTTATACAATGTAAATGTCCAATATGTGTACGTCACTTCTGATAACAGTGCTTTTGGAGAAGGTAGGGGGAGTATACATGTTTGAGATATCTGCCATGGCCTTGCCTTTTTCCATTAGTCACCTTTTAGTGTTTTGGATAAACAACCTATTTTTGGTCTGTCATTTGAGACACTGTTATAGGTGTACATTACAACCACTTAATGCATTTAACCACTGAATATACTCCAACTGTTAAATAGTTATTTGTGGTTCTGCAAGTCAGAACAGGAAAGAGACAGGACTGCGTTTTTAAACTGTTCGCAACATGAAGGGCTAATAATAAATTAAAGGGATGTGTGGGTTGGAAAATATACTTAAATGAGTAGGCACATGCAAAGTATTTTAAACACAGGAAACACTGCTTACATAGTCAATTCCTGACTCCTTTCATATTGTCGATAAGCGAGAATGCATTTCATTTTACATATGTAACGTGTATCAAACGCCACAACAACACTTCACAATGTGTCCAATGTATTTAACTGAACAGTAAAAAGCAGTTTGGTTTACTTTTTTTAGTCTACCGTTCAAACCCTCCGAATAGAGGCGATTTTTGTTGGAATTGCAGAAAAAGGTTTTGATTAAGTGCGTTATAGGACAAAAAGTAAAATGACTGTTTCTATCAAAAGAGACTCCAGTGGCGTCCAAGAGAGCATATTGATTGTATGTTAATTCATTATAATTACTTACTTTAATTAATAGGGATTTAGACATACTTGTTTGGACATACCTGTTAGTCTTCAATGATTATCCATTTACTTTCCCATTAGCCTGTCCACCCTGGTTTCATGTTTCCATGTATCTGTGCCAAGCAGATCTGCAAGAGATAAATACCACAATCATTTTCACTGTGTCACTGAGAACAAAGCCAGATGTTAGTGGGTGTGAGTGTTGTTTTTGCAGTAGGCTGCATTTCAAATGACAAAAACATTACCATGTCAGGTGGATTATATCTCCTAATGTCCTCTCTGTGCAGGTTGAAGAGGGCTGGTGGAGCGGCAACGCGAACGGCAAGTCAGGACTGTTTCCCTCCAACTTTGTCAAAGAGCTGGATGCCTCTGGAGAGGAGGGGGAGTCCAACGACACGGCGGCAGAGGAGACTGGTGAGAGAGCAACTGCAAACAAGATGGGCCTCATTAGTGTGAATGATGCAGCTCAGTTGGGATCAAACATTAAAAAAGGTGTGCTGGAAATGTATGTTCGTTAGGAACGATACCAGAACAAGCCCAAGGCAAGTGCATTGGCTTGAATTAAGCAAATTGACTGAATTTCTGGTTCTTCTTAAATGTTACTGTGGCTGTCATCTGCGCAGAGTCTATTTCTAATATCTCTGTCAGACTCTGTTCAAGACTTTGGAGAACTCGTTGAGACAGAAGATTTAGAAATTGTTGTTTTTGTTGCATTATGATTGTATTGTAAGTGAAATGAAGCGTAGAAAAGGTGGTGTTCAGATTGTCATTGCAGGACAGGTGAAACAGGTCTCAACAAGCAGCTTGGCTGGGTGTTCAGTCTGCAGCTGGATGTTTCTGAGCCTTTTAGTCTGCTAGTTATATGACTGGGAGCTACTGCTGTGTGTGTGGGGTGTGTGTGTACATGTAAGGATCCACAGCTTGAGGTTGGATATTAAGGGATTACATTTAAACGCTACATTGTGAGAACATATAGTGTAGGGTCAAATATCATAACTACCTTTTACAAATTTGCTACTTAGCTTCGCATGGGAATCCTGACCACCCTGTCGATGTTCGTCTTTCCGCGTATTACACAACAACGTACTAAATAAACCAACGACTTGACTTACAATATTGATTTGAAAATGGTAAATTGATTTAAAGGGGACCTATTGGGGAAAAAGCACTTTTTGATGTCTTTTATACATAAATATGTGTCCCCGATGTGTAAGGAGACTCACAAAGTGTCAGAAAATAAAACCCTCTCTCTTTTCCCACTTCTCTAAAAACGGGGGTACAACGGAGCTGATCCAGATTTGCGTCGTACATGACATAATATCTTAAATGTGGGCTGGCTTTACGCCCAAGGCCCTATCAGAAACGTTGCTGTATCAGAATCAATGCCCGACTGTTTTGGACTTAATATGGTCTTTGTTTACATTAGCAAGCATCGCTAACAGTCAGAGCTAACCTGTACTGGAGAGAGTATGTGTAAAGAAGCAGGAAATAAAAAGGAACTGTCCTTGTGGTGAACCGACAAGAGAAATAGCATTTGAGCTCCATACTGTTTCAGAAATAATCCTTGATGTGGTTTGGAACATGATGTGGTGTTTAATCACGGCATTGTTTAGCTGACAATCTGCCGGTAGAATCTCCCGCATGAGCAGGCATAAGCTCCGCACCCTCTGTTTGGTATTTTGAGCAAAACACTTCTTAGACATGTTTTTTATAGAGTCCTATGCTATTGCCTAAAAATAGCATGATAGGTGACCTTTAAAAATGATCGTATTGTTTCCGCTAAGATGAAAATTGTCCATTCCACTGCGTACCGACAGCTGGAACAGCAACGTAACTTAAAGAAACAGCAGCACTGATCAAGGTTTTCTGTAACTGTCTGTTCACATTTAGTTTTCCATGAACCAGTCTTTAAACGCTGCAGAGCCCATACCGTGTTCCTGTTAGTGTTCACTTCCTGTTTGTCTGTCTTATTTGGATATGAAGTGGTTACATTTAAACGCAACAATGTGAGAACATATCATTTTGTGTCAAATATCATACCATCGTTTCCCATCATGCATCTGTTTTAAAAAAAAAATCAGATCTTGAGTATTAACATTCTAAAAACTGCTCCTAGGTAGTTTTATGAATTCACAATTTTAACACCTTCTTGTGTCTTGAAGCGAAAATGTCTTATTCAAGATAAATTCTAATCTACAGTATAGAGTATTGCAGCAGGAGGCAAAGCAGTAAGACTGGACACTTATTAAATCACCCCCCATCTCACCCTGTTTTATCTCACCCGCAGATGGAAGTGGAATGGAAAGCGGCTCCACCCCCACATCCCCTCAGCCCGCCTCAGGGAACGGAGTAGTTGCTCAGCCCAAGAAGATCAGAGGCGTGGGCTTCGGAGATATTTTCAAGGAAGGCTCGGTCAAACTAAAGGCCCGCCTGCCGAGCCCCGACATAGAGGAGAGGAAGGGCAGAGTAAGTGTGACGCAACCTCTAAATATATACAGTATCTGTGACATAAGACATGTTGTTAGAGCTCAACTCAATAGAAAAGCAATATGTCCTTTTTAATATGACAACGTATTTCACATGAGATATTAGCAACATTACGATTTTTCTTTTTCCAAGTTCCACCCAGGCAGTGTAGATTTTCAGCCTTTTTTAAATTTTACACTTAACAGTTGGGGCCTTTATCAACATAGTAACCTTTTTAAATGTTTCCAATATTAAGAAGTAGTCGCCAACAAAAGAGTGCTGCACCCAACGTTTTTGTTCAGCCATCCTGAGCGCTTAGATGTGAATATATCTTAAGGAAAAACCTTTAGTGATATCACTGTGGAAATCGGAGGAAAACCAGTTATTGGCCCTGTCTTTCAAATGGGAACTATCATAAAAAAGACCAAAAGCTGATTTGTTTGAGCGGATTGGGAGAGTACCCTGGATGTTGCTGCCGGCGAGTGTTTTATCCCCCATACACAAGTTTGAGAGCATGTTCTGGATGGACAGTAAAAAAACAATGTCAGACAAATATATAGTAGCACAAACAGATACTAAACGGCAAGGTTGCGATGCTAGTCTGTCTTGGAAGAAGTGAACGTAGTCATAGACACATAAAAAGACACTATGTGGACATTTGTCATTTATAAGGACTTCGCTAAGTCCATGTTTTGGCACATACATTATCTATTTTAAGGGACTCCTGTTCATAAAAGAAGTCTCAGGGGTGAACTCTGGAGCACTGTTGTGTGTGACTCAGAGTGAGACTACAGCCCAGTCAAAAACATTGAGTGAGTCAGAGATATAGTGACACCTCTTAAGGGGCCAGTGTACACCATAAGAACTGCTTGCTATTGTTAATCTTCTGAATCCCCGTTCCTTCACACCTTTCCAGTGTTGAAGTTTGCGAGCGTTTTGGTTGCTTTCCATACAGACGTCTGTCATTTACATCCACTCCAGCTTTCTATAGCTCTCTTTTTTCATTCATTACAACTATTCCTCTCCGTTTTGAAATGAGTTTCATCAATCGCAACACTTTGTAATATTCCAGGAGAGAAAATTGGCCTCATATTTGAGAGATATCACTTATTCCCTTCTCTATGACGCCCATCTCTTCACACAGACCATGTCTGAGAAACTATTTTTTTCCAGCATCACTTTACACCAACTAGTTTTAACAAGAAAATACAGAGTAAAGAATATTTCAGCATTCAATACATACATCATAAAGTTACTTTACAGTACATTTCTGGTGAGCGCTGCGATGTTCTCCCGACTAGCTTTCTGTTTGTCGTGGTGGTTTTCTACCTGAATGTGTGTTTTCGATGACTCACAGCAGGTCGATTGCAGTGTGATTTAGCAGCCAATTCAAGCCCTTTTTAAGCAGGCCGTTTATCATCCTTTACCTGTTATTACCAGCAATGATCTAGTCAGAGACATTCATATATTAGATTTTTCATTTTCATTCAGTCGGTGATCTTGTAGTTCAGCTGATAACATCTGACTGTTTCCTCTTAACTTTTCTCTTGCAAGATAAAAAGACTGGCATCAGATGCAGCAATGTATGCAAATCAGATGAACTGGAGCCCAGCACATTTACATGAATAGTCTCAGTAAATAAAATATATGCAAAATGTTGAGCTCCTGACAGTTATCTGAGGCAGACTATATAAACAGCCGCCAGGCTCAGTAACATCTCATAAATCTATACGAGATATGTTTTATCTATGTAGTGTATTTCTGTGCTGTTTTACGTTTAGATCTATGGCCATGCATACGCGAGAAATGTGGGTCTCAGTGTTCTGCCCAAGCACATTTGGATATGTAGACTGCAGGGGCTGGGGATCAAACCCCCGACCCTCCGATTGGTTGATGTCCATTTCCCCCCTTGAGCCACAGCCTGTGTTCTTCTGACTAATTTGCCTTTTCTAGAGATCGGTTGTTTAATGCCCACACTAAAGGAGCAGACCCAGATTGACGTGAAGTGTCTGTTTGTTGTGAATACACTTGTTTTAATGTCATCAGCACATGCACTCGACATCACATTCAAACAGGAAATACCACTTATAACCATTGACCATTGAGGGAAGCAGGATTTATTTTTTATAATTAGTTTACTCCTTTGCAATTGAAAATAAAAAAGGAAGGACAATCCGATCATTGGCTTGTAAATATAAACTTGCAGGTGATAACATGAGCTCACTCCGATCTGAAACTCTCTCCACTTCTCCTTCTCTCTCCTCACAACAGCCCTCACTCTTTTTCAAAACTAACATGGCTTCCTCACTTTCCACTCCTCACATCCCCCCACATGTCATTCTCTCACACTCCTCACAGCCTCAGAACCCCCTCTGCCTGCGCTAGTATCAAGTACACTGCGGCTTTCACACCAACGCAACTCCGGTTCAAGCTCCGTGCTAGAGCTTTTTAGGTTCAGAACCGGTTCTTCGGTTTAGCTCCGGCTCTTTTCACACCGCCCAGAGTCCGACTGGTGCTGCGTCATTGCGTCATCGTTTGCGTCATGACGCAACCGTTTGCGTGCCTGCTTCATAAAGCCAAACCGCGCGGAAACCCCTCACAGCTCACACCGACAACAACAACAATGGCCGATTGTGCTCCAGCTTCCTCTGTACCTCTTCGGAAGACCAGATTCCCAGTAGGTAGCTGGTCTCTTCAGTGGACCACTGCTGCTTGTTAAGTTTCTCCATCGTTGTGTACAAACTGGATAAAACGCGGGCTTTTTGTTGTTGTTCAGGAGTTTAAAAATGACAATATTCCTACTACACCATTAAAATTAATATTCCACTAATACTCTATTTTGATGCGTCTTTGCATTCAAATGGGATTTCCGCCTACAGAGGGCTTGTTTGACCTTGCTAAAAAACAGTGACCCTCTTTAGAAAGCTCATGTTGAAATGTTTTCACATATCCAAGGTTTTCATAGGCATTATTATACTTGAAGACATGAGGGATATTTGTTGTGCATAACATCCATACCCTAGCGTTGGATGCTGTTGGTTAGCTGAGTGTGATAAGGCAAGAGGCTGTGCACCGCAAACTGCGATAAAAAAACAACAAATTGAGAACCAAATTCCTAATGTTCTGCATACATGTCCAAGGAATGCTGCTAAAACCCAAATAATATCTACACATCAAACGTCTTCATTGGAAAATGCTACATTCTGAATACATTTGAAATATTTCAAGGAAAGATATCCTGTTTACTTTAACTATTTTGAATTTGTGGAATATAAGTGAGCATGAAAACATGTACCGTTTACTTTTAATAATGATTCTCTTACCATAAAATCAACAATTCTTAACTGCTAACCCGAGAATGAAAGCATCACTCATGATCAGATAACTCCACTCATTGGGTTCAGACTCACTCTGTCTTTATGACAGTAGTCCAACACATTAAACATGTCCACTCATGTGCGATAAATCATCTCCATCTGTATGGTTTGCTTCATTTTAGCCAATCCCATCATTACCATCCGCTGCAAAGCCCGCCCATCCCAACATGACAGACTCGCAGAGAGCAGACGACAACAAATCCAAAGGTAAAGCACTGAAAAATACTTAAAATATATAAGTAGACAGACAACATTTATTTTTCTCAAAAATAATAAACCTAAAGTAAGAGAACTTGAAACCATGTGTTGTTTGTGTGTTTGGTAGTTGAGATATTACATCAGACGTTTCCCTTTTTTGACATGAACAGTAAATCAATGTGTGAAACTGTAGTATATTTAGTTTTGTCTTGTGTTTTTGCCTATGAATCCTTAAGACCCCATTCTCTGTTTCCTCAGCGAAAGAGTACTGTAAAGTCACGTTTGCTTTCGAGGGTACAAATGAGGATGAGCTGACCATAAAGGAGGGCGAGACCCTCCACATCCTGAGCAAGGTAAGACTCCACTGTCTCATACATTCAAGTTGTGAAATTAAATGATGGAAACAACTGGGTTCACTAAAGTCACCTATATTATCTAAACTCACATGCTTGGCTGTTTGATGTGCTCATGCAGGCTTACTCATAACTGCAGAACTGTTTTCAAGTTTATTCTCAAAAATCATCCTGCAAATCAGCTTGATTTATAAACATGGGTTTTAAGTTATGACATTT
This sequence comes from Trematomus bernacchii, assembly GCF_902827165.1. Lineage (NCBI taxonomy): Eukaryota > Metazoa > Chordata > Actinopteri > Perciformes > Nototheniidae > Trematomus > Trematomus bernacchii. The sequence continues at coordinate 5,704,666 of NW_022987803.1, forward strand.
CCTGATAGTACTCAAATCTTCCCAGCATATCTAGTGGTTCAATTCTGTATTAGAAGTCACAGGTTGGAGGAAATAAAATATATTAACAGGAGATTAACACACTGATCATAATGATCTTTGTTATTTAATGAGCAAAAACACATTTTGAAGTAGTGAAACCAGTACTGCAACTCATCAATCACGTTGCATGTCTTTGCTCACATTGTATTGAGGCATTGGTATCTATGTATCTATTTGAGAAGGGACAATGGACCTGGAGAACTTAAGTCAGATTTAGCCACAAAGGTACATTTTCATCTGCAGTCCCTGGCATTTTGATGGCTTATTAAATTACAGAGAAATTCTGACACACCTCTGTCTTGTTAAAGCCCCATTTAGTCTTCTCCATTAGGTGAGAGAATGGACACTAACAGACACACACACACAGAAAGGCACACACACTCGGACTCAAACTCAGCTGCCTCTGACATGTTGACAGTTATGTTGTCTCTGACTCAGGGGTTGTCTCCATGACTCCTTCAGTTCCCTTTAAAGACCACAGAGTAAAGATATGTAGCACCATCTAGTGGACACTGATGAGAAGTGCTATGATTTTCTACTTTGCTGTGGAGCCAAGACAGAGCAAAGATCACAAATCAATACCTTAAGTAAGGGTAGACATTAAGGGAAAATTAGATTTTCATTGTCACTGGCCCCACCATTGTAACCAACACTGGCCCAAGAGAATTGGTCTAAAAAAAATGGACTCTAATAATGAAGAAAATGAACACATTTGTTGCAATAGTAATTTATTTACAAACTACATTACTACTATACTACAACATTTCAATCGTCAGTTCTTCCTCATTTTCCTCCTCGGTCGGTTGATTTTGCCGTCCTCCTGATGACCAGGCTGTAGATCCTGGACCTCTGGCTCTTGACCCCGACTGCCACCACTGCAAAACAGCTCTCTTAGCGTCAAAGGTATCATTTTGGGTCGACAGTGAGGACCTCCAGTCACTCTTCACGCATGAGAAGCCTCTCTCACATGCTGCGGTACTGACGGCCATTGTTAGGTAGATCTGGGAAAAGATGCCTGGGTTCTTAAACTTGGTCTGTAGATCACCTCTCTGGAGTATTTCTAGGAGAGTGTCTCTGAGGGGCCCATTCCGCATTCTTGCCCAGATTTGATAGAGCCTGTACTCTCCCAACACCTCAGTGACTGTGGTCCCCTCACGCACCAGGATGCTCTGGTAATGGTGGCACAGGGACTCAATATTTGCTCGTCCATGGAGGACAAAGGCTTCTTTGGACTCATCTGAGTTGTCCAGTTTTGGCCACATATTATGATCAAGAGCTGAGCATTTTTGCACAATGCTCTCGGTAGACAGCAGGTCTCCCAGACGGCTCTCAATATGTTTGGCAAGCATGTCTGTAATTGTCTTCCTGTCTGTAGCCAGTGTGTCTGTGGTAGGGTTGCAAAGGGGCAGAAAGTTTCCGGAAAGTTTCCATGGGAAGTTAAGCTGGGGAATTTTGGAAATATTCGATGCAAAATTAAACAAAAAACATGACATTTCAACAGATCTTTTTTAATTTTAATATATATTTTTTTAGTAGTAGAACAGAACACGTTTTAATTATTTTATTGAACAATTATTTGTTTCATTGAAGAACGAAAACAGGAATGTTGAGTTAAATATTACTCATCTGTGCATGTGATGGAGGAATGCACAGTGCCTGTAGGGGGTGTGGTCTCAATAGCCATGCAGTAAGCAGTGTGCTCTGGCATGGATATTCAAGTGTACTTGAATGGCATCTGTTTGTTTTAGTCAAGATTATGCTAAAATATACTTTCCCCAACTATATTTAAGTTCCCTATGAAGAGCCAACCTTCAATTTAGAAAATTCCCAGTTTATTCCCGTTAATTCCCGTTTATTCCCATGGAAAGTTTCCATCTTTGAAAATTCCCGGAATTTTGCAACCCTAGTCTGTGGTGGTGTTTTTTTTAGCTCTACCCCTCCTATAGGTGCCATTCATTGCATCAGCCAACATCTTCCTTTGCTGCTCTCCGGGCTCCAGACACAGTTCTGTAAGGCCAATGAGGCAGGCCTCAATGTACTGCACTGCCTCCCCTGGCATCAGATTATCCTGCTGAAACTGGAGGCTCAGTGCCTTGAGAAAGTCCTGTGTATCCAGCAAGAAGTGCATGAACTGGACATTGGTGTGGCTTTTGCGGTAGTGTAGGATGTTCTTTGCCCTTCCCATCACTGCAGGTGAAGGTCGGGGTGTCCTCTCTGGGCTGACCTGGTCCTCAAAGTGGGCCACAAAGATTGCATAGCTATTACACAGGATCTGTGTTGCCTTGTGGATGTAGGGCAACCACCTGGCCCCCTTCAGGTTTGTAGGCTTGAGGACCTTCTCCTCCATTGCATCTGCCAGCATCCTCAGCTCCCTCATGCGGCTTTCACACCAGCGCTTTTCCCGTTCTAGCTCCGTGCTAGAGCTTTTCTGGTTCAGCTCCGGTTTCCCTTTTCTGCTCCCGCTTTGTTCACACCACACAGAGCCGGGGTGGTACTGCGTCATTGCCTCATCGTTTGCGTCATGATGTAACCGTTTACGTGCCTGCTTCATAAAAGCCAAACCGCGCGGAAATCCCTCGCATCGACAACAACAACAATGGCCGATTGTATTGAAGCGCTGTTCGCTTTGGTTATGCTATGCTATCGTTGTGTACAAACTGGATAAAACGCGGGCATTTTGTTGTTGTTCAGGAGGTTAATCCCGCCCATGCCCCTGCCCCCGCCTCGACGTAAGAGAGACGTAAGCGGCGCCGCCTCTTAGCTCCGGAATCTTGCTTCTAGACCGACAATTTTTTGGAGCTGGAAACGAAACGGGTTCCGGAGCTAAGAGGCGGCGCCACTGCGGTGTGAAGAGGAAAAATCTGTACTTTTCAGGCTCTAGCTCCGAGCCGGCCCTGAAAACGCGTTTGTGTGAAAGGGGGCTCAGTGCCTTTGGAGAGTAGTGGTATTGCTGATGCAAATATTGCAGCACCTCCTGCAGCTGCTTCAGCCTCTGATTCTCTTTTATTGAATCCACCACACCTAATTTCAGCCTGTGTGCCACACAGTGTATAGCAAGCAGGTGTCCAATCTCTTCCTTCAGCTTTGCAGCCACACCATTCCTCTTCCCCAAATTGACAGCCACACCATCAGCGCATAGGAAAACCACCTTTTCCTTCAAGTTATCCAGACCTGCTTGTTCAAACACTGTCTGTACTGCAGAAAGTACACCAACTGCATGTGCGTGTTTGACATCCTCAATGCCAAGGAAGGACTGAACCACTCCTCTCTCCTTATTGAAGAACTTGACATAGACAATCTCGTTGTCAAGGTTCCCAGTATCAGTTGCCCCGTCAATCATCACACTGATATAGCCTGCATTCTTTAGGTCAGAAAGCAGTTGCTCCCTCTCCACATTGTAGATATCAATTGTGAATCTGTAGGTAAAAAAAGGGAATTTCATTCATAATGAAGGAATTGTAAAAAGTTAATTAAATAGTAAATTCGGAATGTATTAATGTATTTGTGATTCTCACCTTAAACATGCCTTGTCTGACAAGTAACAATTGGTCATGTTGGAGCGAGTCCTACTGTTGAGCTGCACCAGGTCCGGAAAGTCAGTTAATGGCTTTTCTTTCTTAACAACATAGTACGCTGTATGAAACATATTCTCCATTTTATCCTGGAAACCTGCATCCATTTCACCATTAACATGAATCCCAGCTAACACAGCGGGTGTTTCGATTGCTTTCGATTACACCTGGTGTGAGGTGTTTTTTTCATGCGGGTCAAACCCCTGTGGAGCGTTCTGCTACCTGGCCCTTGAAGAGTGGAGAGTCCCTAAACAACCAAAAGAATCTGCTGCTTAAATATCATATGTAAATAGCCACTATAACTAGCTAGGCCTACTATACATTCTATAAAGCAATTGTTCATATTTGGTTTATTAAAATAATTATATTGTGGTCATTGTTAAAAATAAATAAAAAGGAGGGTGACATTTTCTGCTATGAGTATTATTGTTTTTATAATGCGCTTTCTGCCTTCCTGTCATCATCAGGAGTTAGAAATGTAATAGCCTAGATTACAGCCTTCATTATCCTTAACTGCTGGGACATTTCCCTATAGCAAATATACCTTTTATATTTTCTACTCTTCACTTACTTGTCAGAATAGGTCGGCATTGATGTACAGAGCCGACAAAAGACCTAGTTTATATTGGCATCATATTCCAGCCAACTCCAACGATCAAGCCAGTGTGGCTGAAACTTTCTCTCCCTCGTCTTCTCATACTCCCTGTCACTCTCCTTTAACTCCTCCGGTGCCTTTCTTTATTTAAGGACTGATTTTTGCCCGGCGCTTGGCCGGTTACCGGTGTTTTTAAAAACATTTTGCCGAATGGTTAGGTGGCACGAAAGTCTGTAGTGAAGGAGCACCAGAGCCTACTCACACTGCACGCGCACGGGAGCTATGGAGTAGAGCGCGATGTTGTAGCGTTAATAAACGAAACAATCTAACAAAATTGCTTAAAAAATTGCTTAAAATACCAATACCACAGAACAATGTGAATGTATGTCTTACTGTTTTTAGTGGCCCGAGCGGGCAAGTGGAAAGTACGTTATGCTGGCCCGGGGTGTCTAAATAGTGCCTCCGGGCCAGCGGGCCATTTATGATGTCAAGCCCTGCCTTAAGTTTTGTTGTTATGAAGTGTTTTCTTAATTCGTTGTCTAACAGGACACAGGAGAGCCAGGATGGTGGCGAGGGGAGATCGGGGGCAGAGAGGGGGTCTTCCCTGACAACTTTGTTACCATGGTGTCTGATGCAGAAAAAGAGGTAAGTCTTTGCAAATCTATCAAATCTTTTAGTTGAAGATTCTTAATTCTGAGGATTTGCTGTTTTCTTTGTTTATTTTCTGCAAATATATTTGTGTTTAGGACTTATTATAATTTAATGATATCAATGTTTGCTCTGAAGTTCTGTTGGACATCTGAAGCTATTTTCTGACATTTTACATATCAAATTGTAACAAAATAATGACAAAAGATACTAGTTGAGGGCCTTTAAGGAAAATTAAACATCCTAATTGTAAATGTGGAAAATGTCTATAAAGTCCCTCTACAAACGGGTAGAAAGTAAAATACTAAATAACCCAGACGTTGTAAACTACAGGACCTGACGGTGTTTTAAATCCTCACATAATATAAGACTGATAGGAGGTGACAGTGTCATTAAAAACAAGTTTCATAGTGACAACGTGGCAGATTCCAGTCTGAATAAATGATCATTGTGTGACAATAGAAGGTTGTTTGCACATCGGTCAAATTATCATTCAAAATAGGGCAATTATGTTTCTTGAAACGTGTTTGAAGGAGAGCTCTAATTATCTGTTCATCATGAAATGTTATGTGCCGGTAGCGGGCGTTTATGTCTACAATGCTTTGGCCCTGTAATGGTATGGAAATTGGAACGAGTTCTTTTTACAAAGCAGTATTCATAGTCTTAAAATAGTCTTAAATATTCTTTGATTATGTCCTTTTTTCCTCTGATAATTGAGTAAACTAGACACACACATATATTAAATGTAAAAAAATGTTTTATATACTGAGCAAAACGGGTAAAAAAACAGAAAAGCGAGATGTTGAGTGTGACTTAAATGATACTGCGTTCAAAATAGCACACATAGAAAATGGTTGACCTAACTAGAAACTGGAACCCTATTCGTAGTGGAACTTCTTAATAGTAAGCCTGCAATTCCATTAACCTCAACTTAATAAAGCAGCAGTTGTCTGACGTCGCACAACATCAACACACTTTGTAGAGCATATCTATCTCTATTTAATTAAAAAAGGTACACACTATCATATAGTAAAACCGTTTCTGCATGTAACATATCCACACTATCATATAATAAATCCTGTACTGCATGTAAATTAATGTCACCATATGTCACCAATGTAATTATGTACCTGGCTACGGTAAATCAACTCTGTTGATAATCTCCTCTGCACAAAAGCGATTCGTTATTTCTTGGTCTAAAGTGTAGAAGAAACATCAGTTTGTCAGTCAGCCATGCCCCTACTTGCATTTGGCGTCATGCACGTGGAGGTCGGAAGTTTTCAATCCTTACCAAAACGTTCCAATTTTGCTGAGAAAGCAGCATTAGTAGCCTCCCAACTGAGATACGGGATTGACCCACTCTCAATAGTTTTAAAGGTCAACTCAAAGAATGGTGGAGAAACAAACAGACGTGTAATCACCGCTAAATGCACTTTAACACAGGGGTATCTCCTCTTGCACTTTAGGTAGCTCTTGTATCATCTCTTGCACTTTATATGTCGTTGCTGCTATATTGTACTACCATGTCATAAATACTTGTGTATGCTGCTCTTGCTCTTTTGCACTTTTTGCATATCATGTATTTTGTTTTTGCCATGTTTGTAAAATGTCATTTTCTTAAATGTTTTATGTGAAGGACTGCGGATGGAAATTAGCTCAAACTAAATCTGGCATATTTACACTTGACACATTTAATTGTTTTAAGTGTTCATTGATGTGCATTGTCCCTGCCAAATAAACGATTAAAATACACGTGTTTACCTGCAATAAACAAATATACAAAATGTGGTTATCGCCTGTGGGATAAACTGTCCCAGAGTCTGGTTCAAGCTTAGTACTAATACATCTCTTCCAGGCATTGTTATTTATCAGTGAATCAGCTTTTTTTTCAAAAGGCTTCAGCTCAAAAATAATTGGTATGATCAGGCCATGTGAGCGCTCTTTTCTGAATGAAGGCTGAGTCTACTTGCTGTCTTTTGTAAATGACATTAGCGTCCTCTGAGGTTTCATCACAGAAAGTAATTAAGCATTAAGTTATTCTGTGTTGTCCTGTTTGTATTTTAGACTCCCACATCAAGAGGGTCAGTGAGATCATCTCCTAAGCAGGAGCCAGAAGAGGTGAGCTGTTAGTGCCTGATGAAAGAACATCACAGATTGTTTGTTTCTCCCATCACTCATGTGTATTCTTATATATCTGAACATCTCAATCAAGAAAAAGACTGGAGACAGGGGCAAATTATATAGTGTGTGTAAATTAAAGACACTTCGGATTTTTTGAAGCAGAGTAGTACATCTCTATATCTGTAGTTTTTATTCTTGTTTATTTTGTGTTCTTATCTTTATTTGTTTTTGTTTTGTGAGCTGTGTGATTTTGTAGTTCTCTTTACAGCTCTTTGGTCTGGAGGTTTTGAAGTGCTCTATAATAGAGTTGGATTGGATATTACTTCTCCATAGTCAGTGTTTCACTTAGTAGATTGTGGTCGGCATGCCCCCGGTTTGTTTTGAAAAAGTGAGGAGTAATTCAAAGTAAAACATACTTGAGCCCCATAACAAGGCCCACCAAAAAGAAAAAAATCAATAACAGTTGAAGTGTATGCTATATTTATCTTTTCACCACTTACAGTTAAATTGCCCCTTCTGAATGGGAACTGAAGCAGTTATCTCTGCTCTCTTCAGGGTTACACATTTGCAGTTCTTCAATTTCACCTGCAGACATTTAAAGGGGACCTATCGTGCAAAATGCACTTTTTTATGTCTTTTATACATAAATATGTGTCCCTGGTGTGTCAGAAAACTCACAAAAATAAAACCCTCTCTCTTTTCCAACAACAACGGAGCTGATCCAGATTTGCGTCCGATATTACGTAATAAATTAAATGTGGGCTGGCTTTACACCCACGGCCCTATCAGAAACGTTGCTATCAGAAACAATGCGTGACGTGTTTTGGACGTAATATGGTCTTTGTTTACATTAGCAAGCATCGCTAACAGTCAGAGCTAACCTGTACTGGAGAGAGTATGTGTAAAAAAGCAGGAAATAAAAAAAGGAACTCACCTTGTGGTAAACCCGCAAGAGAAAAAGCGTTTGAGCTCCATACTGTTTCAGAAATAATCCTTGATGTGGTTTGGAACATGATATGACGTTTCATCACGGCAGCGTTTAGCTGAGTATCTGGGTAGAATTCTCCTGCATGAGCAGGCATGAGCTCCGCCCCCTCGTTTTAGTTTTTAGTTTTATAAAGCTATTATACCCATAATCAGCCCTTTAGTAACAGGGCTGAAACAGAGGGGTATCAGGCATGGCCAGAACGGGTGATCTGTTTAGTGTTTTGAGCAAAACACTTCATTGACATGTTTTTTATATATTTTTATATATCTGAGACCTATAATATATGCCTACAAATATCATGATAGGAGACCTTTAAGCGATACTGTCCCCCATTGTGCAACCTCTTGATAAACAATGGTTTCTCTAGTATTCTTGGTTCGTAGTAACTGACTAGTGTGCTGACCCGGACCCCTGTTGAGTTGTGACAGCACAGACCCACACGTTCACACACATGCAGTTAAAACATACCGACATAGACAGTGGCATTCACAGATTCCGAAAGGCCCATCAGGAGTTAATACAAGTACGTGTTGAGCATAGGAATAGAGAGACGTGAGCTCTGCACCTTTTATTAAAGGTCCCATGTCATGGCCATTTCTACTGATCATAATTCCATTGTTGAGGTCGACGAGAATAGATTTATATTGTGCAATTTTGCAAACTCACATTGGTTTCTCATACAGCATCTCTGTTTAGTATGTGTATTCACTCTCTGTCCGAAACGGCTTGTTGGAGCTCCTGCCGCCGAAAGTGGTATATTGTTCTCGAGTCTCAGTTATTCAAGCTGTGCTACTTCACTGAAGTGTGACTCAGTTAGACATCGTTTAAACAACATATTGATCTAATGCCAATGGAATTAAGACACAATACACTCCATCAAGTCAGCCCTTGAATACTTTGTGCTGGGTCCTTAATGAAAGTCAAGGACTGTATTCCAATTCCTAATATATACACCATATATAGGTATGGCTAATTATACAGGTACAGCTAGAACAAATACATATTAACTAGCATTTCAACCTGTGCAGAAACAGACTCCCATGATGAAGGAAATTGCTTTTTAATGCTAAAAATAAATAATTGAAAGTTTTGTTGCTGTATGTTGTAAAAATAGACATGTACCCCTGTGGCAGGATATGATTTATTTGTGCATATTCCTGTGTATGTGACTCAGGCGCCGTTTACACGAGGAGAAAACTGCTTGTATCTGCATAGTTTCGCGTGCGTATAGCCCTATTATTTACACGAGGCCGATAGAAACTGACCCCACAAACAATAACGGGTCCCAAGGTGGATAGATTTGCAAACGAAACGCTCTGGGGGGTCAACCGAGTCCGTGTAATCACCTCTATACAAATATTTCCTGAAAAAATAGCGATAGCCCCACCTCTCCCCACCTCTCCTGCTCACTGCTGTAGCAACTATCAAAAATAGCTGTGTTAATTAAACGCACAAGGGGTTCTTGAATGAAATAATATTATAAAAGGCAAACCAGAATTGTTAACGCCCAATATACTCCTTAAACAAAATAAACAGTCAGATTTCATGCATTGATCCATTATATTGACAAAGGTGCATCTCACCCGGTGTTTGTAGAGAATATCTCTCTTTCTGAGCCGTGCTCTCGATGCAATATCCACAGAGACGTGCTTCTTGGTTTCTTTCAGTTAACTTCCCCCCGTTGCATTTATCCATATGCTGAGGAAATTACTATATCCCGCTGAATACCAGCAATCGCCACACACACTGACTTCCTCCTGTCAGTAGCTACTGTTAGTGCTACTGCTACTGACCATGCTACAGATATTAGTGCAAAAATATACAGCTCCTCTACCACAACCATCAGCAACAACAGATTCGGTTTCTTTCAGTTTCTTTCAGTTTCAGGGCTTAAACAGAAGGGTAGCCATGGCAACATTGCTGTGGGGCTGCTCCAGGCTGCTCTTCTTCGCGGCTTTTGGTGTATTTTGGCAGAAGTTACAGCGCCACTTACAGTCCCAGCATATGTACTACAGCGTTTCCAGCGGCCTCGTTTAAACAGACACGTTAAATGAAACAAATGCATGTGAACGGAAGACTTTTTTGAATACGCATACTGTGCATAAACGCAAACGGTCCCGTGTGAGCGGGGCCTCAGTGTCAGGCGAGGCCCACCAGGGTTATATAATATAATTGGGTTGTAAATGGCTTGACATTTAATAGATGTCGGCAATCAGTATGTCATTGTTAATTATTCAGCCCATGGGGTCTTTGACTCTATTTGATGTTTTTTAAGATGTCCAAGTCGTTAAATGTCAAAAACAGCATTCTCACACACTACATGTAAGTCAGAAGGAGGAAAATAACTTTAAACGGTTGTATTTTGTGCAACAGCCCTTTAATAAATACTGCCTTTATGAGGCAGAAGAGGTTTCCTTTTTAGCCGCGTTCACACCAAGTACTTTGCCGTACTTAGTGCCGGCACTTATTACCCCGGCACTTATTACCCCAGGGCACTTAGTACAGATCGCGTTCACACCGGAATAAGTTCCCTGAGTGAAGATTACGCAAAAATGAGCCGCTGACGTCACTTCGTCTTCTTCTGCTTTGGGTTTACTGGCAGGCCGCAAACCACTTCACGGTGTATACTGCCACCGGAGTTGGGGACTGGCTTCAGTAGAAGCTGCTGGGACTCCCAGCAGCGTCTACTGAAGCCTTCCGAGTAAATCGCCAGAACGCCGACACCTCCTCATCTCCACCGCTCCCATGTTTTATTTTGTGTTGCCATAAGTTAGTCTCTCTGCATTTGTGCGCTGGGCGAATGCTAATGCTAATAATGCTAATGCGAGGATAATAAAATGGCGGCTCTACAAAACATTTCAGAGTTTTACGGGGCGTGGTTTGCAATTCGCCCAGCCAATCAGATCTGGGGCACTTTTCCCCCCCAGGAAAGTACCATCTCTCAGCAGGCACTAAAAATGGGGGTAAAAGTTCCCGGCAAGTACTCTTTTTGGTGTGAACGCGACATAGGAGGTACTAACGGAACTAAACGCGAAAAGTACGGGGAAAAGTACTCCGGTGTGAACGCGCCTATTGGTTAAACTGTCAGATGCGGCTTTCACACCAGCGCTTTTCCCTTTCTAGCTCCGAGCTAGAGCTTTTCTGGTTCAGCTCCGGTTTCCCTTTTCTGCTCCCGCTCTGTTCACACCGCCCAGAGCTGCCGCTGCTGTGTCATGACGTCACCGTTTACATCGCTGATTTGCTCCCCAACGGCGCTCACAACAACAACGGGGGACTGCGTCGGGTCGATGATCGTGTTGCTTTTAATCATACGAAGCCAGATTAAATTAAATAACGACTTCTCCAACCTTATACTTTTCTCCTGAGTGCTGTGGTTCATTGTTTATTAATGTGTTTCAGCGGCATTTACCGACCGCTGCAGTGCTGGCTGCTCTTCCACGGGAGTTTATTCTCCCGTTAGCTCCGGGTTAGCTCACACGGCTCTAAAGTATTCACTGTCTGACTGTCACACAAGCAGCTGATACATATCCCCAGTTCCCCTTAAGTGAATGTGTGTCAGTCTGAATTGACGCTGTTTGGCATCACAACGCTGTTATGAAAGTTTCTCTGGTATAACATGGGTGATGTTAGCATAGCAACCGAAGCTAAACTGACTACTTGCTAAGCCGTTTTCTACAGGCACATTTTACCGGCGTATTTTTCATTATGATTCTACTTGTGATAGTCGGACATGACAACCTGTGCAGCCCATGTATTGATTCCATCCGATAGCTGCTATAATAACAAACAAAACGTCTGCCTGCTCTCCACAATGATCAATAACAGCGAACGGATGGTCAAAGTAAGGTACAAATAAACAGAATCACACGAAGCCTGGTTAATGTTGCCTGACTTTATAAAGTGTTTTTTTTTTTTATAAGTGTGTGGTTGCCTTCTAGTCACTTTGCTCAGCGCTACTGCTTGTAGGCAGGCATGACAAGACTCTTCAGTCGACCCATGTTCAGGGGAGGTGGGTTTAGTTTCCTGCACGCCTCGACGTAAGAGAGACGTAAGCGACGCAGCCTCTTAGCTCCGGAGTCCTGCTTCTAGACCGACAATCTTTTGGAGCTGGAAACGAACTGGATTCCGGAGCTAAGAGGCGGCGCCGCTGCGGTGTGAACAGGAAAAACCGGTACTTTTCAGGCTCTAGCTCCGAGCCGGCGCTGAAAACGCGTTGATGTGAAAGGGGCAAGAGTCACAGATTCAACTTAGTTAACCTGAGTAATGTTGCTCATTTAATAAACGTTCACTCTGCAGAATAAGTGTTTTGTGAGGAAGTTAAACTGTGTTTGCAAGACACTAATAATGAACTTTGTATGCACACATGTAGTTACAATTAGACACAGTGCAGTCCCTGTCCTTCAAAAAGGATTGAATCCAGTTTAGCACTGTCAGAAAGTCCAACACATCTTCCAGTCTGTATACTAATGTGTTGGGATCGACCTTGTTTAATTCAAACTATCTGTGTTAAAACTTTAACGAGTTTAAAAGCAGTTTGAAGCCAAAAGATTAATCCGCATCAATGTTGAATTTCTCAGGGAATACCAAAGCCGATTTATATTTTAAAAAATATATATAAATGTGAACTGTTTTTCGGTCCTTCATCTCACAAACTCTGGATGAGCAAAAATTCCCCAAAATAACACGGTATCTTTAGTGTTCATATAATTACCCACTTATTGAGAAGACTTGAATTACCAACAGTTAGTGGTATCTTTTGATTCTCGTTATCCTTTGTGAAGCTGACAATTGAGCGGCCCGACCAAGCAAGGAGGCAGAGGCAAAACGTCCCAAATACAACCCGGTGTGGGCATTTATTAAAATCATAGACACATGACTCACAGCCTCAATCTCACCCACCACAAACAGGAAACACAGAGCCTAAATACCCACAGACTAATCAATCAACAAGACACAGGTGAGGGGGGAGGAGACAACACAGGGCACCAGGTGAATCAGCAACAACAGACATGGGGGAAGGGGAACATTTTTCAGAATAAAACAAGAAACGGAGACAGACAAACTAAAACATAGACAGATCGTGACAACTAGATGCATAAATTACATGTATATTCACATTCTTCCTGTGCCATGTTTTAGTGTAGAACAGAATATACTTCGCCAAATATGAAGCTATATTATCCGTAATGGAAGCCGAGATCTATGGCCCCAGAGATCACCTCCGTTACATCCTTCATAATCCATTATTACTAAGGCTGTCAATCAATTAAAATATTATTGCAACAATCCAAACTAAAGACTATTTTAAGTTAATTTAATTTAAGGCCTGCAAGTTGTAGCCACTCTGCATCAGCCGTAATCTTAGCCTAAGGACAGAGGGTGTCGTTTTCTCATACTGATATTCTGTACAAACTGCTGTTATATTTGCTGTAAAGTGTCCTTACTGTAAGGTCATTATTATATGTACAGCACTTTGGCTCGACCAAAAATCGTTTTAAAAATGTGCTATATAAATAAAACTTGATTTGATTTGATTTGATTTAGCCAGCGAGTGGTGTTTGAGACTCAACGTACTCCGGTGCTAACTTATAACTATAATGTTGTTGTTGAGAGAACATCTGGCGGGGCTTTAAAGCTGAACTTTTCTTTCACAATGTTGCTGCTTCATTGCTTCCGGATCTTGCAAGTTGCAGCACTGGCAGAGTGTCACAAAACGTGCACGCGTTAATGCGCACCAAAATAAATAGTGGCGATAAAAGGAAATCGCCTTACTCTGCTATTGTGTTAACTTTTACAGCCCTTATTATTACCCGGCATTTTTTGATCACAATAAAGAACATGGGTAATATTATTTTATTTTGATTCATAGAAATACATTATTCACTGATTCAAAAATAAAGAACTAGCTTTTAGGTTATTCATTTATAGGTGAATGGAGAAAAACAGCGCGCTCACTTTTCGTGTCACTTTTCCTGCCACACTAACACTCTGCAGACTGACTCAACAGCAAGACTTCAGACGGCGTTTTTGAAGTTTTGAAACATTACTCCCAGCCAAGTGATAAGAAGTTGAAAAATAATCTATGAATATAGGATTTCATTTACGGACCTTGAAGAAAGCTCTTGCAGCAGCAGTATCTGCTCCTGACATATGGCAGTTGAGAACACATGCTTTGAATTACTTAGATTACTTACGTTAGATCACCCTCAGGCAGTCTTTGAATCCTTTTAAATGCAATGACAGACAGCCTTCAGATTTACCCGACATGTCTTCCAGTCACATAGCCGATCAAAACGGATACACATCAGCTACTGCCACGGGTGCATGTGACCTTATGTAAAGATGTTCCAATGAAGGAAATTATGCAAAAATGTGGCTGGTGCATCCCGCATATTTGCATTTATTAAAAAGTTAACACGAGACATTAACCCTTCATGGGGTACAGAAACAAATAAAAAAGACCACAAAGCCAAAAGCAGCTGACTTACTCAGAGTCTCAACTTTCTTCAAGTAACTGATCTGAAAGTATAGACAATTCCTTTCTATTGCGTTTTCTATGATTCTTATGTATTACTGGTGAAATCTATATTTAAAAAAAACCCATCTAAACGATTAAACGTGTATACTGTAACATATGGGATTAGTTTTGTTTCATAAAGATAAAGCAACACTTTCTCAGAATCAAGCAAAACTAAGAGTTTAAGAGAAAAAAAAAACTGAGTCAAGCAAAATAAATTTTATTTAAAAAATAAAACTATAAGTTGCAAACAAATCATTTGTGTAATCATGTAAACTATAAGTATTTTTTCTTTGTTTTAACATATCTTTTTGTTTTCAGTTCTCTTTGCTTCTTTCTCAATGATCAGACTTTTGCTCTCGCTGCAGCTTTCTCGTTTGCGCCCCCTCATTTTTTGTTTTCGATTTTGACACGAACGTCCCAGGTGGGCGGGACTTTCAGGGGTGCGTCCCCATTGGCTACTCAGTTTTTGAGTGACAGCCCACTACACCACAGATCATACAGTGCAACTCATGCAGCAAACTCCGGAGTCCACTCGGCCACGTTAGTGTTGGTGTGTCCTGGGGAGTTTTCATGGACATATCAGACTTATCTTATGGATTGCTGTGCATTATACTTGTGTTGTGTAGTTTATGCTTTATTCCAACTTTCAATATTTTAATACCTGAACACACTGCTGCTGTTAAATAATTTCCCAATTTGGGATTGATAAAGTGTCTGTCTGTCTATTTATTTATTTTATAGATAAAAAAAACACATCTATGTATTTTCAAGCTAAAGGTGATACACAATATAAACTGTATAGCCTACTGTTATTTTTTCAAAGACATGTTACATTTCAAAAGCATATATTGCTATGTTTAGGACAAACAATTAAAGACTGCTTTAATTTAACAAATTCTGCAATATAAAAGAGGCAGATTTGCTTTATTAAACAGACCAGACCTAGGTTGCATACCAACACAATTAGGAACATGCTCACATCATACTATGTTGGTCTGAAGAGCTGAAGCATTCATACAGAATGGATAAAAACGGTGTTGTCTCATTCTATATCCTGTGAGAAAATGATATACATTTAGCAATACAAACTTGACATACTATTCCTAGCCTGAGGAAGATATGAATAATCAACAGATTTGAATGGAATCTCTAACATTTGCATATAGAATAAAGACAAAAGAGTGATTATACAAATTACATTTATTGAAATTTGAACCAGAAGAAGAAGTCTCAAAGAATGTTTTAAATAAAAGGACATAAAACAAAAAGGTGGATAATAATAAAATATATGAAATGTATGTAAAGACATTTGGTCAAATGAAATGACAGTGAGCAAGTGATAACAGCAACGCCCAGCGTGGATGAAGCTGGTGCAGGTCTTTCTTCATGCCCCCCCTCCGTGCTGTCCCCTCAGAGGAAGTGGGAAAACGGGATAAGACTCTGGACACCACGCTGTCTCAATGATCCACACTGTTAATATGAGAGGAAAATAAATGTTTTAGGAAATGAAAAATATGAAGTTAACAAATAAAACACAGCTCAGGGGCAGTCATGGACGGTAGGTTTTCCTACAAGGAGAAGTAGTTAACTCAGCCTCCATTGATTTTCACATCAAATTAGCGTGTTAATAAAATAAGCTACCATGGCTTATACTTGCATATCTAAACAGAATCATGAAAGCCTGTTGGTAGAGTCAGACACACGAGTCCGTTTGAGTGTGTGCGCTGGTGTCTGAACGCTCACTCACTCACTGCTCGCTTTGTAGCTAACTGTCCCTGCTATTAGGCTACTAGCTTGCATTGTTATGGATCTAAAGTTAGCAAAAGCTAACTTTCATAACACAGCTTTTCTTTACTTCTCACTTAACTAACACAATAAAGAAACAGACCATATAGTACAGCACAAACAACACAAATTATCAATACTTACATATATTTTCACTTGTAGTCAGTGGCGGCTGGTGGAAAATATTTTAGGTGGGGCTGTGGAAATGGTGATCAAACAATACTAGGGGGGTCCGGGGAAGGACAATTTGAGGCTTAAAAATATGAGAAGACTGATCAATACCTCCATAACTTCAGTGTGGTTAGCTATGAATCTTCCAAAACTTCCAAACACCTTGTCCTGGACATAGTTTCTACAGCATAAACTGTGCAACAGTACAGTAGGCCCACACAAACTGCAGAACACCGGGGCTTTGGGAACACTCAAAATTACTTAAAATGATTTAATTCCCATTTAACCTGTTAAGGGGCTTTTTTTCTCACGAAACTGTGTCTCAGGGCTTCTTAAAATGTAATAAACTATTCATGTGTCCTACTCAGAGGAAACGCAGCTAACTGATGATATGAACCATGTTTACCGAAACAAAACACAAGTCTCACAAGAAGCGTCTAAATGAGCCCTGAGCGAAAAAATGCTAACGCACTCTAGGTATAAATCAATCGATATACTCATCGGATATGCACAAACAAGCTTATGCTAACAAGATTCTAGAAATATAAGTATCATCACTGAGCGATCAGAACTCGCGACAGGGGAAGCAAATACAGACATCACACGACGTAGCTTTAGGTAGCAAAACATGGAGATATGCTCACCTTTTGCAGAATAACAATTCTGATCAAAAACGAGAAAAACGCAGCTGAAGGTTAATCCATAGGTTAATCCAATGTGTCTGTCACTTTGAAAAATGATTGATGATCCATAATTCAATTTTTATGTCAAAAACTGAGTTTTCATTAGCTGCTAATGGTAGCTTCCAGAGTGTATGACAGCTTCCTGTTTTGTCTCCTTGGATACGAGTCCAAACAACTCACAGACTGCACCGGGCGCTGACGTAGGAGCCCTGTGACCATCAGATTTGACGACGCTGATTGGCTGAAATTATGTTTCGGCGGCATAGTTTAAAGATAGCAACAGTTGGCTTCTGCTGCACTTTCTGCACTCTCATCTGGGCGCTGTGCATAGCGCCCAGACGAGAGGGAGTAATGATACATGGGCAAGGCCAGGCAGGAAACATGTGATTTATCAGTAACTTTAGACATCGTAACACAATTTTAAACGAGATTTTATTGTAGATTATACATTTTACTGATACCAATTATATAATATTTACCTTGTTTATTAAAAATAAAAATAAAAATAAAAAATATATTTTTTAAATATATATATATATATATATATATTTTTTTTAATGTGGGAAGAGGGGGGGCGGCGCCCCTATGGGCCGGCCGCCACTGCTTGTAGTATTATAATAATTGAAATGCTGGTTCTTCTGGGGGTCTTCTATCCACGCTCAGCTACCGCACCGCAGCTGCCTGCACTGTACAATCGCTGGAGGACTGGGCTGTAACTCAAAAACTGAGTAGCCAATGGGGACGCACCCCTGAAAGTCCCGCCTACCTGGGACGTTTGTGTCAGAATTGAAAACAAAAAATCAGGGAGCGCAAATGAGAAAGCTTCAGCGAGAGCAAAAGTCTGATCATTGAGAAAGAAGCAAAGAGAACTGCAAACACAAAGATGTGTTAAAACAAAGAAAAAAGACTTATAGTTTGCATGATTACACAAATGATTTGTTTGCAACTTATAGTTTTATTTTTTAAATTACATTTATTTTGCTTGACTCAGTTTTTTTCCCTCTTAAACTCTTAGTTTTGCTTGATTCTGAGAAAGTGTTGCTTTATCTTTATGAAACAAAACTAATCCCATAGTAACAGATGTATTGTGTTGTATTCAACGATAGCAAAGTGGTTCAAGAGGAAAGGATTAAAGAAAGGTTAATTGTTCAATCCTTTCTTCTGCAACCACTTTGCTATCTTTGAATATTAGACAATACATTTGTTACAGTATACATGTTTAATTTTATAGGTGATTGTTATTACATAGTATTTCAAATGTTTAGGAAATATTTTAAATGTATTCAAATTCAGGGGGATTCAAGATCTTCATAAAATAAGCGAAACTACTACTTTTTTCCCTTTTTAATTAATATTCATCAAGCATACATTTCCAGGCTACACATGTTCCTTCTATGGACCAAACCTTAATGGCTTTGCCTTTCTCCTTTATGTCAGCTTTGGTTTTTAAGAGGATAGATGTCTGGCACTCTGACCTATTTTTCCTTTTATCTCTCTCTTCCTGCCAGAAGCCGAAGAAGCCACCACCGCCTTCAAAAAGCATCGGTGAGTAACACTTTACATCCTGCTGCTCATTAAAGGCTATCAACTCAATGCTATAGTTGGAAGTCGTGCTCCTCCATGTATCTTTCAGTGGAACTCCCTGTTCTCACTACTTAAGCTCACTTTGAACACATTTACCTCATACTGCTTCAGAATATGCAGAATTGAAGTCTCTTTCTACTTTGAAGCCACAGCACATTTCATGGTAACCCATTATTTGTTTTTTTTACCAACCTTAGGATTAGTAAGTTACCTGGGCAATTATCTTATTTCTGTCTGTCTAGAAGTAGAATATGATGGACTTGAATCAGAGTTTGTGATCATTATTTATTGATAGTGTTTGAATCACATCAGAGAATACCAGTAGAACAGAGCATGGACTTTATAAACAAGGATATGATGAACTCTGAGAGCTGCATATTAGAAGACTATTTATAAAAAAAGAAGCTGCTGTATCATGAAGGTTAAGTGACCACTCTACCAGATCTTAAAAAAACAAGACGTGCTTTACGCGGACATTCTATTCAGTGTGTTGCACAAAATAAAAACCGACTTATCTTATCCCAATGATCTTATCTGACTTTTACCAAAGATAGAAAAAGAGACAAGTTAATGCATTCATGATGGTGGTAAAGCTTAGCTCCAATGTAATTCTTGAATTGCTTCCAATTTCTGTCACAATTATAAGATGAGTGAATCTCAATTTTTGTTATACTTTCATAAATATAGTTATTTGAAGTGTAGCTCCAAAAGCATTATAATGGTTCTGTCCCCTTATGCCTGAAAAAAGCTATATCAGGGTCAGGCAATTTTGAAAATATTTGGCAGTGTTTTGAAGTGTGAATTCCATTCGCTGATTACATTTGGACATTACCAGAATGACTTTGCTAAAGAGGCAGGTAAGAGCCGGTCACGAGTAGAGTACATTTTGGGATGTTTGACTTCAGATAAATAAAGCTAATCCAGCACCTTGAAATAAGAGGCAGATGTCAAAAACGTTTTACCATGTTCATGGTGTTTAAAGTGTATTTACATTCATTTGGAGAATTTGGAGAACGCTTCATCATATACTTCAATTATGAATTTGTTAGTCAACGTTGTAATCATTTTACTTTAGAATGAGGTGGAACTAGAAGTGTTTCAGGAAAGTTTTGGTATCAGGATAATATAAATTAAGTAGGACATAATGCTCATTTTCAGCTTCATATCCGTATTTAGTGCCTCTACTGGGACATGTCTCCATGCTTTAATGTTCAAAAAGCTCTTTATTTTTCTCATACTGCCTGTGCTGCAGCACCTCTTTTCACCCTCTGTCTGAAACCAGAGCCCAGTCTGCTCTGATCAACGGCTTAGAGATGTCCTGTCCCTTAGCCTACCACATACAATGTGTTGGAGCACTAGCCAATAGAACAACGAGGGTGACATAGTGCACAAAAACCTATATAACACACTACAGGAAAGGGACAACCACAATAGGGGTGCAACAACTAATCGATTAAAATTGCCAACTAATTCAGTCGTCGATTCATTGGTGACGTCATCACGTGTGTTTTACGCGCCGTTAAGCTCCAACGTTATCGGTCTTTTTTAAAGAGGTCTATTTAAAAAATATATGTCATATGTATTATACATACACATTATATCGCAGTCTTAGTGTCGCCAACTCGTTTCTAACATGCAAAAAGACCAAACAATGCGTCTGATGTATTTTCGATCATGCAACACACACACGGCGGGGATGGCGGAGAGAACTAAGCGCTCCGAGGTGTGGTTAAATGTCTTGAGGTGGACAATGCTCGTTGCCAAAAGTGCAATAAGAGTTTAGCATGTAAGGGCGGTAACACGAGCAATTTGTCTGAACATTTGCACCACATCCAGACGCAGAAATGCACCGGGTTCGACTGTCTTTCTAGTAGCTCTGTAGCCCCATCCACGAGTAACGTTTCCACGTCAGGTGTTATGTATGCTAGCAGCAACACACGGAGCTAACTCAATTATACAAACATGGGCTAATGATTAGAGGTAACTGAGTTATTTAGTTTGTTAAAGTTTCAGCTATTCTGTTTACAGTTCTGTCATCAGATTATTTAATACGATTTGTTAAAACACTGTTGTTTCTTTTGATGTGAAATATTATTTATTTAATTTAAATAAAAAGCAATGTTAATTTTGTTCGCAATTTGTTTAGTTAATTTAATAATATATGTATTTTTGAATCAAGTATTCATCTTTATTGTCTTCATTGTTAGTTTCCACATGCCTAAAACAACCTCAAGCTAAATCTAAAAGTTGATGGCTAAATAAGAGCGTTTGAGAAATTGTGCAAGGCAGAATAGTGGATTAATCGTTTCATTAATCGATAGATTCATCGATTATCAAATTAGTCGTTTGTTGCAGCCCTAAACCACAACAAATTCAATAGGGCCCATTTAAAACGAGATTTCAATCCTAGCATTAAAATGTTTTTTTTCTGTCCTTTCTTGGGAATTAAATCTCCAGGGCAGGCATTTTCAAAGTCATACAAAGGCCGGAATTGTTCAACTCAATACTTAGAAAAAGTTTCCCTGGAAAGCCCAGTCCCTAAACCCCCTGTTCTCCAGTTGTTGTTTAATGAAAGGCAAACGCATAGTCTCATGGTTCTGGGTGTTAAAGGGTTATCAGCACAAATATCCAACATTTGCAAAATGCACTCTTGCATCATTGCCTTCATGTCGACACAGGATGTTTGCGTTCATGACCTTCTTCCTGCCGTGTGGTGCAGTTTGCTGTCTGTATGTCTGAGACGTCTGAAATGATGCTATACCTGCAGAGTATTATGTGCCAGAATGGGATAGATGATTATTCTGTAACTGTCTCTCGAAGCCTGTTAGCGGTGTGTGTGCTGCTGTGTGTCAGAAAGCAGTTCTCTTTGTGTAATTGTGCTTGTGAAAGTGTGTATCTTTCTTCTCATTGTCTGTTGAGTGTAAAATCTGTCGGGCCAGACAGACGTTGTGACGTTGTGACGTTGATTGGACCATGTTTCGTTTTTCAGCACTTAAGCCAGAGGTTCCAAGTGTGGACAAGAAGCCTCATCCCATCAGGCCAGAGGACAGAGGTAGGATCCTCCACCTTTCCTCACACCCATCCTCACCCTACATATCACACATTAGCATCTCATGTTCTCTTTTTGACATCTTTCCCACTTTGGAGCACTCTTTTCCTGACGCACTGGGCAGTGTCACCACTAACTCCTCTATCGACCTGTGGAGGCAGTACACAGAGACCATTTTCCATCTCGTCTCCATTTTGCCTTTGGTAGTGTTTGTTTGAACTTGATGCTCTGCACTAAATTAAGAGCACTGTTGTTCGCAGAAACAGATGTTCTTTTCCATAAGAATAAACAAAATAATTAGTTTAAATGCTTCAACGAAAAATGGTCTTTTCCTAGGTTGTAGCTAACGGGTTATGGTTAGAGAGAATGTAAGCTCGTTTGTTATTTAATATTAAAGGCAAAAAAGTAACTTTTACACATTCAAGTTTCTTGCCAAAAACGTTGTACCTTCGGCCCATTACACACTTTTACCAAACACAGGTTGAATCCATCCATCCTCCTGAAGATTCAGTACAGATTTGTTTTTCACAATGTTGCAGTATAAAGTGTACGTCATTACAAAGCCTGCCTCAAAAGTAATGAGTGTAGCTAAAACAAATGTGCATTAATTTTGACCGTAGTATTAAATGAAAAAATTAATAATACCCAATAATGATCTTTCTGAGTAATTACAAGCACATGTCCCCATCTATACACAACATATATGCGTCATACATTTCACTGACCTGAAAACAACAGAGTTAAAGACATATATTTGCATTTAAGAAATAAAATGTTTAAATAAAACAGTTTGAGAGATAAGAGTGTCAATCATTGAAAAATGTACATGTGTAACAACACTGCAAACACACATGGTTATTTTGAGGTTTCATTATGAATTGTAATGTAGCAATTACAATGACATATCTACTCTGCTCTGTCGCTCAGGGCTGACCACCAGGCACACACACACACACACACACACACACACACACACACACACACACACACACACACACACACACACACTTCAAAGACCTGCGTTTATTCTGACATCTCTCACATTCACACACATTACGTTTCTTTCCTTCATATCAGCTTACATTTTAATATGTTCTGGCCTACACGTTCATTTAATATTATATTAAATGAACGTGTATATTATATACATCCATGGCCTACACATTGACAATAATAACGCAGATTTCTCCGGATCTGTATTAAGTACAAGAACCTAAAAACTTGACTTACTTTTACTTCCATCACTGTGAGTCACCTACTTCTTTACCTCAGGGTCTTCTTTCTGCTCTTTTTCTATCAGTGACATCCAAGCTTCAGCGTACATCATCTGTTACTCATGCTGTTCTCCTTCCAGGTGTGAAATAATGATCGTACTCAAGACATTGATGCATATGCCCTTTTCATTTTAGCACTTACCTCCATCCCCAGTAATTCAACTCTCAAAGAAGCATTATAAGAGGGACTTTCTAATAATACTTCTTTGAGACTTGAATTGCTGTGTATTCAGTGCCGTTGTGATATTGCAGCGATGTGAGTGAAAAGTGCAGAAAGTACAAATAACTTTTGCAATTTCATTATTAATTATTACTATTTTCTCTCCCAATACATTATTATTAATTATATATGAGTTCATAACCACTCATAGTGTAAGCCATTCTTCATATTCCATACTGCATATTCCTCTGTATACTTTCTGTTCAATGCTACCTCTTTTGTAACTGCACAGCTCTTCCGCTTTAAATTCTGATATACTCCATATATTTTAATTCTCGGAGTAAACCGTTGTTTTCCTATTGTAATTCCCTTTTTATATTTTTAATAAAAAATATGTATTATAATTAATGTGTCCCTTTTTCACAATTTACCAAAGCAAATTCCTTATATGTGAAAAAGTACTAGGCAACACACCTGATTCTGAAATGTTAATGGCTTACATAAGTAGATCAGCCAAAAATATTTAAAGAAAATAATGTTCTTGGAGTAACAACAATTTTATAATGATTATGGTATTGGTAAAAATATAATCTAATAAGGCAATCCAACGATAGGTAAATACTGTAGGGCAGCAACGGTTTGACTCAATTAGAGTGATTCTATGTCACGTCATTATACAATTCCTGTTTTTAGCATCAATCTTCAAACTTGAAGTACATTTAACAACCGAGTTTCCTATTGCTTCCACCATCAACAGCTGAACTAAGTCCCCTCTCTTCTTAAACTATCTCCTTCATCCCTCTGGCTTTTTATTCTCAGTGCCAGCTAAGCATATTAGCCTCAATTTCATTAAATGTCATTTCCAACTTGCAGGCTAGGCGATGTCAGTTAGCATAAGTCATTCATCTCAGCCACACGTGTTAAACATGCTAAACCTCCCTTTCAGATGCAAATTAGATTGAGAGTATAGAGAATACAAATCACACATAAAACTGATCTGACAATCATTAACTGCGAGCTACATCAAGATCCATTTTCCTCTTTCATGGCTGAACAGATGTGTCCCGCACTTCTTAAGACTCCAAAAATAGAATCAGTTAGAGAATTCATGGAGTTTATAAAGTATCAGTAATTGTATACATGTATATACATTTCCTAGTGTGATATCAGCAATTAAATAAACTGTCAGAAGTATATATAAAAAAAAAATGACAGTGATTTCCATCTTATTTCCTTCAGTTATGAGTTATGAACCTCAGTTTTATTTGTTCTATGAAGGCAGAGCGGCAGGCAGATTTCTCTCCCAGATATACAATCACATGCTCAGATTATGCATTATTTGAATAAAACGGTGATTGCAGGGCTATTTATTTCTTGTGTAAAAAAAATATATAGAAAAGCAGAACAAATGTATTTCTCAAGCACTCTTTTTTTCTTCTACGTCTTCGTGGTTCCAAAAGCTCCACGTAAATAATGAACCGTGGAAATACTTGTATGGTTTTCTGTGCAACAAGGCAGGGATTCTATTTAATAGACAACAACCTCTTTCATAACTACTTGGTACACAGCTTAGTAAAATCCTTGTTTATAATTGGCCGATTTGGACATTCTGCGGTTGCTTTTTCTTGATAGCAGACAGAAGAGCAATTTTTGTTTATTTTGTTTAGTACTTTATCTTATGCTTGTTTCATTTATTTTTTTAATATATATTTTTTTACTTTTATACATCTTTTTTATATATCTTTTAATTGATTTTAAAATGGAGCAATTGTCACATTGTTACCGGGTGGTCAATAAAGTATTCTAATGTGATGAATATACTAATACGCTGAGTCACAACCAAGTGATTTGGAAAACCAGTCACACAACTTACTTTGTTGCCTAACAGACATTTATTCAAATGAAAATCTATGAGATAATTACTTTGTAAAGAGCATGGAGGCTTTGTTCAGCCGCGGACTCGTTTTATCAGCAGACAAGCTTGTTGAACATTAATTTGCCCTGGTTGTTTCAGTGCTGCACAAAAACAAATTGACTTTTGTGCCTCAGACATAAAACAATGTACCTCAGTTGCTGTGTGTAATTCTAGATGATTGCAGGAATGTTCTCTTTGAAACTGTCAACAATAAAGCCATTTCTCCTCTTTACTCTCGGTTATATGTAAGCTTGGTCCATCTTTCTTTTTAAAAATCTCCTCACTGTTTTCCTCTGTTTCAGTTGATAAGCCTACACTAGAACACAAGCCATCCAAGCCTGCAGCGCCAGTGGTACCGCCCAAAAAGCCGGTCCCCCCTCCTGGGAAAGGCAGGCCGGGGAGCCTCCCACCAAAGAGGCCCGACAAGCCTCTCGCTCCATCGCCAAAGTAAGTCTAATATTCATCTCCTAGTCCAGCTTCTGTTCATCCATCCTGCTGTGCGCCTTTCTGATCATCGCTGAACCCTTTTCTCTAGTGTCTTTCCCCCCACACATCACTCCTGTCTCTTGTATTTTATGATTACTCATCCACTTAAACATGAAGGTTTTCCCTAGAAATGTTCTGTTGAAGGACCTGGAAATTAGACAACACTGACCTTTTTGATTCCTCTGTATACAGTAATGTTTTTTCATAATTGTTTTATTTTGACCTCTTGTCTCTAGGCACAATGGAGAGGTGCCTTCCACACGACTAAAATCAGAGTTTGAGCCATCGTTGCCCACCAAACCCAAAACCCTGTCTGGGGACTGGGGGGAGAAGTCCTCGGATGTGGGTATGTACAGTGTGCGCTTACAGATTATCCAAGCCCATATTACTGGGGTGATTTGTTTTACTTGATATTAGGTCAATTCATGATTTTTAACTACAGAAGGTGAGCTGAAAAAGAATGCTTCACAAATATTAAATAATGTGTGTGACTTCCATTAAAACCTACATTGATTTTTGGGGTGACAGTAGCTCAGTCTGTAGGGACATGGCTTGTGAATCAGAGGGTGGGCTGGTACTTGGAGCAAGGCAGTGCCCATGAGCAAGGCACCACGGCAGTACACAGGAGGATAACTGGGACCTTTAGCAACGTATAATGCGACGACAGTCTATCGATGGGGAGCAACAGATCGCAGATTTGCCGGCTAGCAAGTAGCAACTCCATGCAGCACTACTGAGCATGTTAGCTTAGCTTGTTTGCCTTAGCTAGCTGGGGAGCTTTGAGCTCGTCAGGCATGTTCCAGCAGCTCCGCCTTTTGCCCTTTTTTGGATAAGGAGGGGGCAGGTGGGAGTAAGATGCCGACGTCACGGCCAACATTGCACCGACCGGCTCCGCCCACTTTGGGCTTCTCAGCAACTCTGTAGAATCCTATGGGTGGCGTCACAGACACAACGTCCATTTATATATACAGTCTATGACCCTAGTAAAGTGTTTCTCAAAGTGGGGGGCGCAGAGGCATGACAGGGGAGGCGCTAGAGAACAGGAGGAAAAATGGTTATGAAAAAAAAAAACATAATTTGGAATATTATTGATTCGAAGATAATATGATACAGTACAAGTACGTCTGGGTCTCTGTGTTTCATTCAGCTCGGCTCTGTGTGTGTGGGCTCATTTGTGTGAGAGAGAGAGAGAGAGAGAAGACGAAGGAGGAGAGAGTGAGAGTGGTAGAAGAGAGAGAGAGATAGGAGAGAGAGTATAGAGAGAGAAGAGAGGAGAGAGATAGATAGTATACATCGTATATAGCTAGGTATATGCTCATCGCTCTCATCTATATTCTCTCTATCTCGCTATCCCCCTCTCCTACTCTCTCTCTCTCTCTCTCTCTTCTCCTCTCTCCGCTCTCGCTTCGTCTCCTACTCTCTGCTCTCGATCTCTCTCTCTCTCTCTCTTCTCTCTCTCTCTCTCTCTTCTCCTCTCTCTCTCTCGTCTACTCTCATCTCTCTTCTCTCTACGCTCTCTCTCTCTTCCTTACTCTCTCTCTCTTCTTCTAACTCTCTCTCTCTCCTCTCTGCTACTCTTCTCTCTCTCGTCTCTCTCTATCCTCTCTTCATCCTCTCTCTCTCGTCTCTCTCTCTCCTCGCCTCGCTTGTTCCTCTCGTTCTCTCTCTTCTCTGGCTCCTGCATTCGTATGAGCTCTAGCGAGATCGATCCTCGCGAGAGCGCCCGTTTTTGGTTGCTTCTTCTTCTGTGCTAGCGAGCTACGCTAACGGATATAAGGAGCTTTTTCAACAACAAGGTGAAGGGAGAGTCCTCTCCTGTCAGACTGAGACGCTCAGTGAACTAAAGGACTCTCTGAGTGTTTAGATAGTTAACTTTAGTCTAAGTTATCTCAGTGGGTCTCAAACGTTTTGGTCACGATTAATGTAAACAATTATTTCTGAGGCACACGTTTATATGATCATTATAGTTACAAAAAAATAGGAGAATAAATGAAAAACAGGTATGAAATACTATATGACAGTAAAAAAAAGAATAAAGGGGAGTGATTTGTAAAATATCCATAAAGAAAAAGTAAATCTGTTTACAGTTTTAACTTCAATATTTAAAAAACAAATCTTCCCGGGGGAGCATGCCCCCGGACCCCCAATGTGAGGTCCACACACCACCTATAAAAATAGCACTTTACCCCTGCTTACACCTTTATGCCGTGAGCTGATTATCGAGCCTTCATTGTAACAGTCGCGGGTGTACTGTGTATTTGCATTGGGATTGTTGCAGTAGAAAATTCCACTGTAGCGCCCGGTACATTAATTGGAAACCCTAAATGTTTGAGCACCCTCTATGAAACGTCAAGCTACCCCACAGCACCCCCAAAAGAAATCTCTGGCGCCGCCACTGAGCCTGCAACGCCGTTTTGAGGAAATGTGCAGTGCAAAACAGGCTCATTGCAGCCACCAGAC
Source organism: Trematomus bernacchii (assembly GCF_902827165.1). Taxonomy (NCBI): domain Eukaryota; kingdom Metazoa; phylum Chordata; class Actinopteri; order Perciformes; family Nototheniidae; genus Trematomus; species Trematomus bernacchii. Next base: position 5,732,737 of record NW_022987803.1, read on the forward strand.
ACACTTTTCTGCCAAATATCAGCATTTTCTTTCTTTTCATTTTTTTGCAAAGTGGCAAAGTATTATAACTTATTGTTCTAGCAAAGGGATTGCACAATTGTGTTATGTATTTATTCTTTTGACCACACAGACTTATGGAGCATTGTTTTATTATCAATGTTCTACCAAAGTGATTTTCTTATTTTTTTGAAAGGAATGCTCACGTTCATATTGATGTATTTGAATAAATGTTAACTTGGCCCATTACGTGACTATTTGTGTTGGGGGGGCCCCACATTTTTCTTTTTATCCAAAGGGGGGGGCCTGACAGAAAAAGTTTGAGAACCACTGCCCTAGTACTAGGATGGGATAAATGCAGAGGTCGACTTTTACAGTGTGTGCTGTATGTACAATGTGCATCCATCTGTTCTCATGATGCATCTATCTACTACTCATGTTGTAGAAAGCAACTGAATAATTGTTAATTGTCTTATTCAGAGTTTTACACTGATGGAGACAGAACGTTATTAGTGAAACAGCAGAGCATTGGTAACAACAACCCCACAACACATCAATATGAAAATGTGTTTCTGATAAAATGGTAAAAGACAAGCAGAGCTTTAATTGGCATAACGTACAATAATTGAAGCAGAGCTCAGTGAAGGAGGTATGAGGGGATTGTGAAGAGGAGCAGCAGCAGACATAATTGAACAGATAAACAGTTCAGAGGCTGCCATTTTGAGAGAGGGTGGGGGGAGAGAAGTGTTTATTGACAACCGAGGAAGAAGAAGGTGCAGAGAATCTTTGACGGATTTAATGGAGTTTTCTTAATGTTTTTTATCTGAGAGTTCTCTCTTAGGTGACAAAGCACTGCTAAAAGCCCACAGCGCTCACCAGAGGACAGTCTGACACCCTTTGTGAAACATGAAAACTCAATCTACCCTGCAATCACAGGCAATGCTTTCTGCCAGCAGCACTTTAACACTGTGTACTGCAAAGTGCTGTTACTCAACAGTTGCTAAAAGGTTTCAGTGTTGTATAATACATTTGGGAGTGATTGATTCTTCCCTCTGTTTAACTTTGTTGCATGCACTAGGGCTTGTTTCGACTTAAGATTTTTCTAGGATACCAGTAGTCGTCAATTCAGGAAGTTAGGCACCTACACTATAGCTGTGTATATAACAAATAAAGCCTTTGAACTTTTCATTATCCTTAATGCATGTCGGAACAAGCAGCGAGGACACACACGATGTACATTTTAATTCATTATTAATTTATTCTCTCAACATAGTATACAATAAATATGGCAAACAAATAGATAATACACATCAAACAAAATCCCTCATCATTTCTCAATTATTATTTTTTCTATATGAGGCATTGCTGTTTCTATAAGTATATTAGTGATAATACATCTTTATGTACTCTGTTGTCCTCAATTTCTCTCGTTTACAAACATTCTGTTTAATTAGTTATTTAGTTCCAGTTGTTTGCACTTTGCCTCATTCATGGTAAAAAATAAAAATAGTTGCAGGCAGCCGCGGCGCCAGGATTTCAATTTTGGGTGGGCCAATGTAATTTCGGCTGGGCCTATTCTATTAGATGTTTCTCGTTAACAAAAATAAAAAATAAATAAATAAATGCCTGCATATCATTGTAGGCAACTGTGTAATGCATATTTCCTATAGTAAAGACACTTTTTCTAAACCCTTCTCTTTTAAACATGTTCACGTATAAGAAGCTTAAATATTATTTAAATGATTAAGCGGCACGCTGCAATGAGTGAAATTTAAATGTTAAAGCCTACTGCATGTTTTTTTGTTTTGGTTCACAATACATTGATACATTTAGAAAACAAAGAGCATACAACGGCAGAATATGGAATAATGAGCGAGCACCTGATGTGTGTCTGTGTGGTTAGACCGCAGCCTGCTGTCCTTTAGCGGATCTAGCGAAGTGAGCGGCCGTGCGTAAATGGCACTGGTTCTCTGACGCGGCACTTTTCAGAGGCTGCAGATTTATCATTAGGCTACTTCCTTCTGATACTGCAGAGATTTCATACTAAAGCAGCTAGGCAGCAGATACTGTTTCACACTCAGAAGCTTTGCTGATTTGGACATGTGAGAATGATGTCCAGTAAAACTTTTAGGTGTTCCCGATTTTTCTCAATGATCTCTCTCTCCCTGTCGGCCCTCTGGGTTGAGTAGCTGATGGAGGATGGTTCCATGGTCAGATTTCTCGCACTATCTGTAGTTTGTATTTCTCTCCATAGCTATTGCATGAGCTGCGCTGCATTCGTGTTTACTGAGAGCATAGTCGATGTGTTTCCAGTCCCTGTAACCATGGCGACTGATTGTATCTTCTCCGCCGGCCCCGCCTCTCTCACTAAAATGCCAGCACATTTTACAAAACACACTGTCCTTGCTAATACTATACTCCAAGAATGTGTACTTGTCATACCAGTGGGCAGCGAAGCTCCTTTTTTCTTTTTGTCCGAAAAGTGTCTGAGGGTACTTTATGAGCTTTGGCTGTGTAGCCGCCAGGTCATCTATGGCTGAGAGGTCCGGCACTGGGAGGCTATTTCCTGCCCTTCCAACGGATGCTACGTCCCGCAGAGGGACTGAGCTCAGCGGGGGCACAACATGAAACACACTCTCGTCTCTCTGAGGCGGCACCTGCTGTGAGGATGATGAGTGTGGTGGTTCCGGCGGCGGCGACTCTGTTCTTACTCTTTTAAAAAACCTGAACATCGATTGTTGTGACATTGTTAGTGAGTGCGGTATATTTGTTGTATCTGTCCAGTCCACTGTACTCTTTTGTTTGCGCGTGGCCGCGAGACGTTCTACGATGTGTTTGCTCCCACGCATCGACTACGAGTTCGGTCCAATTCACATTTTACGTTGCCTGATTACGTTAATTCATGTTGCTTTTAATTTTATACATTTTTATAAAGGGAAACACATGTTTGCTCTTATTTAATTATTTAATTTTGATAATCAAAAATAAAAATGTTGGTAAACTATATTTTCTCACAGTCATTTTTGATCAATGAATGGGTGGGCCCAGTGACAGAGTGGGTGGGCCTAGGCCCAGTAGGCCCACCCATAACGCCGCGGCTGGTTGCAGGGTAATGAAAGAAAAGCATGTAAAAGTGATGAAATGCTCCACTCTGTTTCCTTCCTCATGTCTCCGTTTGGTCTTCCTCTTCTCACAGATCTGATGAGTTTTGATGAGCTGTCGTCTAACTCGGAGAAGCTCTCTCACCCCACCGCTAACAGACCAAAGATGCCTGGCAGACGGCTGCCCGCACAGTTTGGTGGAGGAAACTCGGTGAGAAAACACACAGATAAATACAATGATGATGATAACAAAATGTGGAGAACTGTTGTGGTCCTGTAGATGCATTTTCATTGTCATATACACAATGTCATGTCATATTGCTGTTACAGACTGATAGTCAGGTGTTGGAAACATTTCAACACAATGTATTCATGTTATGGTTAGGCAATATGGCAATATTAAATTGGGACTACATATCGTCTTATATTTTAAATATTGGCATATCGTTTAGGGATGCCAGAAACTGACCATGATCAAATTCGAAAATCGGATAGCCCTGGCGAATATTAATCGATTATTCTGCTAGTGTTTTGTTTTGATTTGAGTTTTGTGTTTTTGTATATTGTACGGCGAACTTGAGAGTGCCTATACAAAATAAAAAATAAATGCATTATTTCATATTTTACGCTTATGCTTATAATCCTTTTTTTCAGATTGCAGCAACCATTTGTAAAAAGGTTTAGGCTTCATATTGTTCCTTTTTTATATCTGATCCCTTTTTTTTCTTCTCTTCTGAAATGGTTCTACCTCCCTATGGATTTCCTTTGACATTGAGGTCTCTCAGCTCTCTGTAACCCGTCACATCCCTTCACCTCACTCTCATTCCACGTCCTCACACAGCAGTGTTCATTTTGGCAGCTATTTTTGATTTAGGCTTAGTCTTTAGACGAAAATGGTTATTAGTTTTAGTCACATTTTAGTCATTTCTATCCTTCATAGTTTTAGTTTAGTTTTAGTCGACGAAAACTCAAAACGTTTTAGGCAACTTTTAGTCGATGAAAAATTACATTTTAGTCAACTTTTAGCCAAATTGTTTTCTCTCTTTAAACCAATTCAGTTAGGCAAATACAGGTTTCTGAAATTGGAATCAAGGTGACAGCATGTTCGTTGAGATTCGTAAAGCAACATTTCACTCTCTTAACACTTTACTTGTGTAATATCTAGGGATGGGTATCGCTAAGGTCTTTTACGGTACTACTCTTATCGAGACTGCTTATCGATCCGGTACTTTAACGGTATTCTTGTATGCACTTTTTGTTATTTTTTAAAGGGAAAAACTAACAAATTGTTAACCGAATTAATTGCTTTATTGGATTGTGAAAAAAATAAAATATATATAATTATGTTATTATATTGTACTGTGCTTGAGTAAAATGTTGAGGTACTTCTACTTTACTGGAGTATTTCAATGTTTTGCTACTTAGTACTTCTACTCCACTACAGTTCAGAGGTAAATTATGTACTTTTACTCCACTACATGTATTTAATACCTTTAGTTACTTCACAGATTATTGATGTGAAATATAATCAAGTGTTAAATCAGACTTTAGTTCCACCTGGAGTAAATTCACAAGCTACCCTGCAGTATACAAAGTCATTCAAACTAGCTGCACCTTTACCAGCTTTGAGAACACTTTCATGATCAATCATTATAAAACATATCATATATATTATTCTGAAATGGAACAATCTGCACAATGACTACTTTTACTGTCGCTACTTTAACTATATTTTGATGATCATACTTTTCTACTTTTACTTGAGGAACATTTTGAATGCAGGACTTTTACTGTAACAGAGTATTCCTACACTCTGGTATTTTTTTACTTAAGATCTGAGTACTTCTCCCACCTCTGCGCACCTGATGTGATAACGTTACTCGCAATTGGGGCAACAGAGCTACGAGTTAAGGAAGTCGGAAATTGTGCATTTCTCCGATTGAATATGACGCCTTTTGGCCGGCTGTTTGGACAGACTACTCTACTCGTGTCAACGCGCTTACGCCATAACACTAATGGCAAACAAGCTTTTTCCACATCGAGCCTTGTAGTTTCTCTATACTCTCTGAACGCTCCGTCCCCGGCAGATCTCTGTGTCCGCTGCAGCATGTCTGTTAGGCCCCGCCCCCCCGCACACAGAGAGACACAGGGAGATCGCTCTTCTGGAGTGATGAGAGCGGAAATAATGATATTTCAAGTTAGAAACGTAAGATGCATTTTGACAGACAAGACGGACACTTGGGGGGAAATACCCTGCATTTTGAATGTCCGATAGTCCACCATTAACACCTTAGTCCCGTCTCGTCTCGTCAACGAAAACTAAATATACATTTCGTCATAGTTTTCGTTATCAAGAATCTATTTTTAGCTCGTCATCGTCTCGTCTTAGTCATGTAAAAAAGGTCGTTGACGAACATTTTTCGTCATAGTTTTCGTTGACGAAATGAACACTGTCACACAGGAGTCCCATCGCCTGCCCTCCTCTCCTCAGAGCAGGCATCACTCAGCAGCACTCCTTCAAACGACTGTCACTGGGAATAGTTACCCTGTCACCAAGCTGTAAACAAAAAGAAAAATATTAAATCTTTAATCATGTAAATCTTTTTCCTTTGCAGCCCACCAAGGAATTGAGCGTGGAGAAGTTATTCAAGGTTGATGAAGAAGATGCTGCCAAACCAAAGCTAACAGACACCAGAAAGGTAACTTATAACACTGTTATTCACCAATGAAATGACAGATGACAAACACTCCAAAAGGCATCATATGGGTGCAGATGTTTCTCAGTATTGTCCCTGTTGGTTGGAGCACTTACCCTCCAGAAGAGCAAATCTTATCCCGTCCAGAATCAAACACTGACCACTTATTTTCAACATGATAAACTGAACAACAATTTTTAAATCGTTCAAGTAATGAGTGGTGCAGAAAGCGGCCACAGTCTAGGGTTTCAATATAATTTGGGAATTGTGCACCCCGATGTAATCCCACTAAAAGTGTTAGTTTGTGCCGCTGAGGGGCTCAGATTGTTATCATGCTTATGTGTCTGACATTATTATGTAAAGGACCCTACGTCTTCTGCTTGGTTTGACAGATCGGGGAAAGAAAAACTTGAAGACGAATGTTATATCTCTCTGAAGGTCTTTTACATACTTTTTCAGACACTTTTACTATCAATCTAACTGTCACTGGCAAAAATAAACACTTTTAGTAGATGTTAATGGATGTATAAAGAGAACTGGATACAGCGTTGGAGGGTGGGCCCTGATCATTCTTATGAAAGTTTCTCAGTGGCGCATGAAACTAAAACGACCTGACTATAACAAAAGTACCTGGATCCATAGAGCACGCCCACCTGAGTTTACACCCCGCCTCCAGTCCCATCTGTCACAGTTGGTCGTGGTTCAGTGAAATGATTGGAGAAGAAAAATAACTCTGGATTAGCATCTGAACATTTGTGCCAGTCAACATATCCAAAAGATTTCAATGTCTGGAACTGGAAAAATTCCTTTCAAATTTTATCTGACACTATTTTTTTTATTTGAATATAATGTATAGGAAGGATATTTAAGAATGACATCATCAAGGCAGGTAGATTTTTGAAAATAATTTCAGTTCGGTTTCTGTCAATAGATAAGTGCATACAGCAAAGATATAAATAAATACATCTTACACAAACTACTTCTTAAGATGAACAATTTCCTAAGCTTAAGGCTTTCATATTCTCGTATAAAATAAAACAGACTACATGAAGCCTGTCTGGTTCTTAACATTTAAATGAATGCGTCTGGTGCCGGCTCAATCAAGGGCTGTTTTAATTAAGATCTGCAGAGAATCCTCAATCCGTAAGAGGGACGGGTTCTGAATAGTTCATTCAGCCCAATTCTTAATACAATACAAATTGTGCTTAGAGGAAATTACTTTTGACCAAACAACATGACAGAGGGATTTAAATTTGTCGGACTTCTACAGATTTTTCGATCAAAGTCAGGGCAATACTGTCTAATGGATTCTGGATTCAGCTCTAATGATTCAAATTAGAGATTTTCTAGTGTTTATCTGTTCCTGGCAATATATGTATGTCTATTGAAGCTATATCAACTTGTTTCTATAGTCCAATCTTGTGCAAGTACAAAATGGCCACATTTACTGTGTGCCTCCTGTGCTCTTGTCCCTACACTACAGCAGTGATGTTAAATCCCTGTCTGACCTGCATGTTCCGGTCAAACAGGATTTAATTTTGGGCCTCACCATTAACCTTGTGACGCAAAGGCTTTCCGTTTGGGATGCAAGTATCTAAACCCAGATGAACCGTGTACAGTGTGTGCTCTCTTGTTACCATGCACAAGTCGAAAGTAGCCATTTCTAATGCAATATATAGGTGACTACCATTGAATTCTTTGTTGAAACTGAATATCTGCAGAGACTGAGGTAGAATGGTTATATCACAAGATATTTTGCAGCTTGTATGTTGATTCTAATTGCTCTACTTCATAACAGCAGTAAAGTCATTCGAAAGATCAAAACATTTAGCAAGGTAAAAAGTCAAGTTGCCAAGCCACTTCATAGAGATGAAATGAGTGGGTTTGATTTACCAGCAGAACAACTTCTCTAGCTCTTCAAGTATTGTAGACCAGAGGTTTATTCAAATCTGAGGCTCTCTTCCCCAGGGGGGCTCAAACAGCAACTGGAAGTAAAAAGAAGTTATCAGATGAATATGGCATAGAATAGCATACATGTGTGAGATTTAGTTAGAAGATGATTCCGATTTTTACAAGCTTTGTCTGAGGGGAGGCCGACAGTGTCACACATTGAATACCCCATCTGTGGACAAGAGATTTAAAGTTTAAGAAATAATATGTTAATGAATTGTGTGGTGAGGACCAAAAACATGTAGGTGCTTTGCAGGTGTATGATATTTAACTGAATATGTTTGGTTTAGACCGCTTATTTTGAGCTTGGGCTTTAAAATATTCTTGCCATTTTCCCACATGTCAAAGACGTAAGAATTAGTTTTTTCATCGAGAATATTGTCATTATAATCCTGGATTTAAGTAAAAGTTTGTTAAAAACAGTAGACTCTTAGAAATAATTGTTACCAAAACATATACATTTTATTTTTGCTTTTGTTTGTTCAACTTACAGGGCTAGTGTATTTACGACATTTACAAAAGTTAGCATCCGTTACCGGACACTGACCGGAAAAATCTATGGAAGTCAAGAAAATCTAAACCTTTCCAGTTGTATATTTAGTACAAATATTTACCCTAATGCGCAATTTGAAGCGTATTTAAAAAAGACTGAATTAATGACTCGGCTCAAGCCCCTCTTAAGCAACGCGATGCCATAACTGTGATGAAAGAACTTCACAGTGATGGAGGGTTTAATTATTCAATGGTCAGAGAATATTTTCCCTCGGAACAGAATTAAAACACAAATTTGCAGCCACATTTTATCTGAGAATATATGTAGGACTGAAACTAAGGGGAAATCATTTTTTTGTTTTTTTGCTGGTGTCATTCTTTATACATCCTTCCTATGAGCCATTTATAAGCAAACAGATCATATTTGAACAAAATTCCTTCCATTATTATCTTCCTGGACATATTGACCGCCACCAATTTCCTTGATGACGGATCACCACCACCTGCTGTTCTTCCCTTCTGCTTTACAATAATTGTTCTAGATGTTATCTAGTGTGGATTGGTCATGGTAAGCCGAGACAAATGAGACCTGGCTGTTCAGCTGGGGGAACAGATCATCAGACCATCCTATTGTTACAAAAATACACACACACACACATGTAGAGACAGACAGAGCAGCTCAGACTTACTGTGAAATGACAGGACATGGCCTCTGTCTGTCCTCCTCCTCGAGCCCTCACTCACCGTGGGATCCACCTGCTGCTGACATACTACAGCTACAGATGTGTGTCAAGATAAAGGAAAAACCAAAAGTAAAGAAACAACCACAAATGCTTGACTAAAGGTATACTGCGTAACTAATGAACTATAGGGTGGGTTATTTCATGTCTGAAAACATCACATGTTGATGTTACTGACAGTTATCGTTCCTACTATGGTCCTTAAGAGACCCCCCCCCCCCCCCCCCCCCCCCCCCCCCCCCCCCTCCTCAGTATAACAGATCAGAGTAAAACTGATAAATGAATCGGGTGCCGTTTTGAAAGCTGACTCTCAAAATGTGTTCCTTCCCTTTGACTTAGGAGAAAGAGAAAAGGATTGTGTAGTGTAAAGACAATCTCAATTAGGATAATCAGACGGCTAAGTTAGGGATAATGATAATTTGAAAATGATCATATAGCTTCCACTAAGAAAAGATCCATTCCATTCCACTGCCCGCCACTGGCTGGGACTGAGGTAACAGCAACGTGACTTAAAAAGACGGCAGAACTGACCTTGGTTTTCTGTAACTGTCCAAGTCTGTTCACATTCTATATTTGATCAACCAGTCTTTAAACACTGCAGAGCCCATACTGTGTTCCAGTTAGTGTTCACTTCCTGTCTGACTTCTCCTGCTGATTTCACTGACGTCCAGCGCTCTGTCTTATAACCTCTTTGCTTCAAGCAAATGTCTGACGTAAATGTCTGACGTTTGAAAATGAATGATTTGCGTCCACGGCTGACGTTAAACTTACCGGACTTCTTTCTGTGGATTGATATGACTGCACATATTTCCTTGATCCTCCTTAGCAACAGTCTGCTCTCCTAAGAAGAAGACTGTTAGCGAGAACTAACAACCTCTTGATTGTCCAATCAAAATCAAGTATTCAACTAAGCTATGAAATAAGTAGTCTTAAAAGCTTTGGGCATTTTTAATTTGCACAGAACAAGCATTACTTTTTACTTTTCATGGTCCTATTTATCCAAAGCGACTTGCATACACTTAAAAAACGTAGACATTAAGGGTTAAATATCTTTCCCAAGGACACTTCCACATGTTGACTGCAGGGACTGATTGAACCACTGATTGAAACATGTCTTTGTTTAGGCATGTATGCTTGGCATTTGGTCAAAAGGAACAAGTCAACAATGGTTATCACCTTTTATGTTATGATGAAACATTGCTCTTGTGGATGCAGGAGCACAATGCCCTGCACAAAGCATCACTGAGCAAGTTTGAAAATAATGTTAATCGTAAGGCCCCATTCACCAGATCTGTGGACCAGTTTAGGTGATATCTTTCTGTTTTACACATTTAGCAAATCCCTGGCTGCAGTTGAATGGTCAAAAAATCAGGTCTTATGTCTTTTCCTAACCAATTTTCCCCTGGGGAAACATGTGAAGGAGAGTTCATCAGGATTTAGGAAAAGACAGACGTGGTGTTAAAATAATCCGATACACAGGATGACGCAATTTCTAATGTGCCAAACTCTCTGCCGTGGGAAATCTACAATTTTCTGTAAATGGACTACTCTCCCTCACCCTCCTGTCCACCCAGAAAAGAAGTGAAAAGAGTGCAAGAAAAGGAAAGAGGTTAAAGTACAGAGTGCTGAGCGTCAGAGAAATCCAAAGAAGAAGACAGGAAGTAAAGATAAAGGGAACACAGTCTGGGCTCTGGCAGTAGTTAACAGAAAAGAAAAGGTGAACAGACTTGGACAGTTACAAAAACCCTCCAACAGTGCTGACATCATTTTAGGTTACTTTGCTGTGGCTGCAGTTCCAGCTGCTGGCCGTGGAACAGACTATTTTTGTCTGCCATGGCAGAACGATCCTTTTTTAATCATTAGGGTCGTTTTCCTATCAATATTGTGGGTCAAGCCTTTGGTTTATTTCGTATGTAGCTGCTTTATCAGCGGGATAATGTGCAGCGAGGGGAATGCTTGATAAACACCGTCACTGTGTTTACTTAACAAATCGGATCCTTTGTCACTTTAAATGTTGCGGCCGCAATGTCCTATGGGATGGCAATATCTCCTTCCCTTCCGGAAAGGATGGTCCAGTGTATCCTAAGCTAAAGGAGACATTTTACAAAATAAAATCCTATTCCACAGCTTCGACTTTCTAACTCAGGATTTTTCTCACAAATGTTGTTTTTCTTCCTAGCCTTCCACGAACACCAGATCCCAGTCACCGCCGCTCCACAAACCCAGCGTGTCCAGCAGCGAGGCCCAGCCCAGCGCCAGCAGCACCTCTCAGGGCAGCAGGGCCCGGCTGGAGCCTGAGGAGCCGGGCTCCCAGCTGGAGGAGCTGAGGAGCCAGATGAAGGAGCTGCTGCTGTCTGTGGAGCTGCTCAAGGCCCAGCAAATGTAATAACACTCAACACATGAATACGCTTCATAAGAATAACAAATGTGTCACGCAACAACCCATGCGTGTAGAAATATGCTTCTTTCTATAATGTAGCTTTACGGGGAAAAAATACTTAATATCCGTTTTGACACATTATGCAATTCTCCACTCCGCATAACTAATGATTTTAAATTCTGTCAATCATGTAAATGCCTTCCCTACAGCAATTTTCCAACCGACATCCCCCCGTATCCCACAACATAAGATGTTGTTTACTTAGAACCATATTCATAATTATATCTCATAATATTATGTTTCATTAGAAACAGATTTAGGCTTTTTCAAAGAATGAACATTTGCAGATTAAGCTAATTATAAAATGTAATGTTGGTCACTGAGGATAAACCATACATTGAGTGAAGGGATTTAGCATGCAATGCTTTATGATAATACTTAACTGACCTTTGGTTGTGCTAGGAGAACTTCAGCTCGCAGTGCTTAAGCTTTATTTACATTTTGTATCGAAACGCGTAGAGCAGGGCAAAGATCATGAGTTTGATATTGTATATATGCTGCATAAGTGCTGACGCTTGAAATGTTTATTTCCAGGAAAGAGATAGCGGAGCTCCGAGGGGAGCTGGATGAGGAGAAGCTGAAGCGCATGGCTCTGCAGGTAACATTGATCCCCATAGCAACCCATGCTGGGCTGTCCACGCTCATTAGCCTCATTAGATAGCCAACTATTTATGAAGAGCAGAACACTGACTTGTGTGCACACAGATGACGCAACCAGAGTTACCACATATAAGTGATTCTTTTACAGGCCGTTAATTGCAGCAGTCAAGCTGCAGAGAGATCAGTAATGAGAGGACACGGTATCTAAGCTAGCTGTACTGTGAAAAATAATCAGACCAAGCTGTCAGTAGAGAACAAGAATCTTGTAAATCTTAATAAGAACAATTTATTTGAAAGCTAGTTAACTTACAGTTGGTCAAATTAGATCATGTTATAGAATACTATAATGTCTACTTATTGAACACAACAAAGAAAAACCTGAAGACAGCCTATTTCAGTTATTGTTTCAACCATTTTAAAGGGTTTTATAACATATTTAGCTAATTAACTAAATTAATGACTATACAGCAGTGACTATTGTTTACTAAGCAACAGTTAATTGCAGCAGTAAAGGCTGAAGAGACCTCCGTAATGAGAACAGCGTAAGGATGGTCAAAAGCTTAGCTCGATGTACTGTGACATCAGACCCCAGCATTAAAGAGGCTCGGTTAGGTTTTGCTTCTCCTCTAATGTGTTAAATAGGTTTCAGTGCATGTAAATGGTCTGCAAAGGCTAACATCCCTGTGTTCCCTCCAGAGAAGAGTTCCTCTCAGAATTGATGCTCTTTAAGTTGAGGACTACTTTTCTTAAATCTTGTAATCTTGTCCAGAATCAAAAAAATAACCCTTAAAACAAACTGATGTCCTCATGCTTAGTTCCACCTTAACTTAAAGGGGACCTATCATGCAAAATGCACTTTTGTACGTCTTTTATACATGAATATGTGTCCCCGGTGTTCCAGGGAACTCACCAAGTGTCAGAAAACACAACCCTCTCTATTTTCCTCCATACCCAAATCTCTAAAAAAGGGGCTGCAACGGATCTGATACAGACTGATCCAGATTTGAACATTTCTCTGATGTCAGGACGGAGGAGCTGACCTATCAGGGGAATGAGAGGTTGCCGTGGCATGGTAACAGCATGGTAACATGACGCTCATAACTCGGCCCCCTCCTTTGCAGGGGGGCGTGGTCAGCTGCAGTGCATGCAAAGACAGGGTGGAGGAGAGCAAAATAGAGCGAAATGAGGCATGGCTAAAATGCATGATCTGTTTGGTATTTTGAAAAAGAAAACGTATAAATATACCTTATATAGGTATGGCCCTACAATATATTATTCAAATATAGCATGATAGGTCCACTTTAAGACTTTTCTTAGATTAAATGTAAACTTACAAACTAGGGTTGTAGTGTTTTAAGAGGCATGTTGTTGAGTTGCGTTTTGACAGTTCTCCATCCAACATGGCAGACTATCTGCTGATGAAGATCATGTGATATATCTGAACGCTCCAGAACAGCTGCTAAACAGACATTGTGGTGATTCAGTTTTAGATTTATTGAAATCTTGATTATAAAAATGTAATTACTCACAATTTGACAACAGCAAAGGAAACATCTGATGAGTCAATTGAACGTATCGTGTTGCGCCTAAAGGGACCATTTGAACTGTTTTATTACCAATTTTGTAACATATTATTACAAGAAAGTAGAAGAACATCCAATCCACGTTTTCTTTAAACCCACATTACACGGCCCGGCCCTTCCCAGCATGGCACCGATAAAAATCACATCACAGAGCGAACCCATGGCATACATTCCGCACACACATGCACACACGGAACCATAACTGCAGATTAGTTTTACCCCCTACGGTTCTCTCTACTTCCACACATATGTAGAAAGAGCAAACCAGGGATAGAAAAAGCTGAGGAGAGATTGCCATCACATATATTGTTCTCAGGATTTAGAGCTTTCCTCTTCCCATTCAGATATTTCCGATGCAGCAGTGGTTGTTGTAGAAGTAATAAGAGTTACAGGAACGCAACATTGGATTATTTATCTCATAACAATTCTTCTTCTGTTGGCTTCAAGTTTGCATTAAGTCTGGAATTGCCCATAACTGCCTTTTGAGTCTTTTCCGTTAGTCCATAATGTTTGGAATTCTTTATTTAAAATAAATAGTAGGACATTTTGCCAGTTGATTATCAAGCAGCGGTGAAAGTTGGTTAGCTTAGTAGAGCTGTATCAAACATAGACCCACTGGATGACTTTGAAAATCATCCAAGAGAAGTCGTCTTTTCGAATGTTTGACTCAACCTGCTTCTTCTATAGCTTTTGTTCCTGTGTAGCATAACAAAACCAATTCAAGAAAATCTGAATCAGATTGTTCGAACCATTCAAAAGTAAAATAATATTTCTTTATTCATTTTTATATTATATATTTTGTGCCTTTGTTGGTCCACTCTAATCTTTACATTGCGATGCACACGTAATGACATTAAGTAGACAAACTGAATGGGGGAAAACTGAGACGTATTGCCAGAGATCTCATGAATTGTCTTTCATCTGTTTTGGTCAATAGTGTTGAACATATTTGAGTGTTCTTCAGAGGTGTTGCTGTTTAAAGGATGTTTACTGATGCAGCCCTCTTGAGATCGTATGAATGAATATGAGTTTCTCACCCTTGACTTAGCATATAAATGAAAGACGGGAAAGAAGTTAGTCTGGCTACGTCACAAATGTCCCAATATAATCCTACCCTTGCCTCTAAAGCTCACAATAAAAACATGACATGAAAACATGATTTATCTGAATTTTTGATTCAACCTTTGGGCAGAGAGAAGTGAATGTTCCCCTTGTTTCCAGTCTTAATGCTGAGCTAATCTCACTGTCTCCTGGGTCCAGTTTACCCTCACCACATGAGTCACAACAAACTTCATCAACTCTGTTTGTTTAAGATTTACTTTATTGATCCCAATTTAGGAAAAAAAACGAATTGGGATCAATAAATTAAATCTAATATTGTCATGTAAGGGAAAAGTTAGATTATTTTTTTGCAAAGAGTTGATGAGGAGATCAATACGACTCTAATATCTGGACAATGAACTGGACCCAGGAGATAGTTAGCTTATCCTAGCATTTAATTGGTCTGTAAATAAATATTAAGATGTTCTGCATTGTTTGGATAATTGTAGTCAGACATATCCTACAACTTTTAACTAAAGTTTGTGGGGTAACATACAGTATATGGACAAGTATGCTATATATATATATATATATATATATATATATATATATATATATATATATATATATATATATATATGCGAGACAAAAACAAGTTTCTTCTTCCATATTAAGGATTGTATTTGACATCCTTTTTGAAGACATTTGCTGCCCAGCTCACGTTCTCCTCTCTCACATGGCTCCATTGTCATCCCTCTAATCACTGCCGCTGAAAAATCCCTTCCACAGCGGGACACCTCAAGCATTGTGCCTCACAGCGGGGATGATGTCTGGCTCAACCTAATTTCGCACTTTTTAAACTTCCTATTATTCTTCCAGAGGGGGTCTACTCTTTTCAGTTCTACAATCTAACTGCATCATTTGATTTTGTCCTCGCAGATGGAGATAGATAAACTGAAGCGGAGCACCCACTCGACGTGAGGCCCTCGGTCCTATCAACAGCAAGCCTTAAGGTCAGCTGGTGTCCTGTCGACCAACCAGAGAGCAGCAGGGCGGTGACGGGTGTTTGCTGAATGGACGGAGAGAGGGTGGGGAATCACACGAACCACCACGAGCACAATCCTTTTTTTTCCAGTGATCTACGAAAATAAAATCCCCATATTTGTAAGATTTACACTTTGCACATATAAAGAAAGCTAGATGTAATTTAGTTACAAATGTATATGTTCCTCTTTTCTTTTTTTTTGCCGATACAAAAAAACGAGGCCTTACTTCAAACTACTGCGCTGGACTCTCCCGCTCTTTGTCTGTCACTCCGGCGTTCCTTGACCTCCATCAGGGTGGAGGTTCGTACTACTGACTTTGTATAAAACAGGGGTCGCTTGTTTGCCCCGCCTAATTTTCTTTCTCTCATTTTTTTTTTTAATGGTGCACAAATAGTTGATTTTAAAATTGATTTCAGTTATTTTGATCGTCTTCGCTAATTGTTTTGTTTCCTACACGGCGCCCATCAGCAGTACTCCACCCTGCAGCGCTCTTATTTTATATAGCATTCCTATCCAGGGTAACACTACTGTGCCTGTTTAAAAAAAATATATATATAAAGTGTTTATAATTGGAGCTTACAAATACCATGATGGTGTCTGGAAATGTTGCAGCATGATATTGTATATCTATATTTTTTAAGTCCACTGACATGCCTACAGTCAAATACTACAGTATATAGAGAGCCTCTTCTGTGCCGGGCTCTTCTATTTTTGACACAAGTCGCTGGGAATGTTCTCAGAGGTTTAGCCAGATTTATGCTCTGCAGTTATGCAGATAGATATTGCATGCAAAAAACGTAAAAGAAGAAAGGAGACTGCACTCTTCCATTATCAAGGTTTCTGACCAACACATTTATCAAATGAGGCATCCTCGTGATGATCATCTCTACAACCTGCTATTAATTCCAGCCATCGTCCCTTTTATCCCTGCCACGGCCCGTTCTACCTCTTCCCCTTCTTTCTCCAACCTCTCTAAGATTCCAAATTAATCCTTTGACCTGTAGTGTTATCTAATCATATTCTACATGTCCTGTAGTCTGCATATCTTCCCACATTCCAACTACAAAAGTGAACTGGAAGCAGAGAGCAGCAATAATGAATGAATGAAAATGAAATTAACTCACACTCCTTATCCTATCAGTTTGAGGAGCAAAGAGTTAATGTGTGTACCTTTTTAATGTGGTGATATTGTGCTTCAAAACATTTTCTTGGTGGAAGTTTTTGTATGTAGAAAAATGAGACAATCCTGGAGAAAAATGTGTGAAATCTGTGTCATTTTAGAAAGAGCTATCCGTCAGCTAAATAGTCAGAGCACCTGGAATATGTCTATTAACATAATATACATTGCAAATACATTTGGTACAGACATTCATGGCCCCCAAAGGATATATCCTTGGTGATCCCCCGGTTTCATTTCTTTGTGTGACACCAATAACATATCAAAGTTCTCATTATCCATTGAAAAGTAGTTTCATCGGCCCAATATTTATCAAATGTGTCCGTACTAAAGATATATAAGAGTTACTTAATGCCAGACTGGCAGAAGCAGTGTTTCAGATGTTACCATGCTTACAAGCTAAATCAATTTAGTAAACACTGTTAACATTAGCAAGTAAGCTTTACTCCTGAACAATACTGGACTTTAAAACCGATATTAATAAAACAAAGTTGCAACTAATCTGCCAGCTATTTGTCTGCCAATGTCAAATATTATCTGTGTTAATACATGGCCTAAACAAACATTTTTGATAAGGATTTTTACAGTTTCAAAAATAAGAAACAAAACAATTTGTCATGCAGTTTTAAAACACCTTTGGAGCGTTGACTGCTTTGTTAGCATTTTGCTCAAAGCTCAGAGTAAAGACTCAGACAGCTACCAGAGAGACACCCCCACTAGGAGTCGCTAAACTCTAAAACCTTCAAATCCCACACATAACTCCTTTTTAAGATGAATAAAGTAACAGGAAAATAAAGTGTACTCTGATTTAAAAATGGTGATTACAATTTTTTTTCAACACCACATAACTACTTCTGTCTTTCTGGATGCTTATCTGTATTCATATCAGAGTACGCACAGTTCAGGGCTACAGAAATGGGTGGAACTAATTGGTAATACAATGTCAGTTACTCTCTGTCGGCTCTAACTTGTAGCCCTGAGCTCTGAATGTACAGTGTAAGGGTTCACTGCTGAGCCAATCTCAGTTTTGAGAAACGTTCAGGACACCAGTACAGTACCAAGTGGAACGCCCTCTGGAGTCTATATGGGTTAGAGGAGCATTTCAGCCCTGAGTCGGAATGTTTTAGAGCTGTTTAACCTCTATACAAATAATGTTTCTTTTTTAAAATATATATATATATCTATACATGTCTCACAAATGTCTTAAAGAAGTGTTACTTTGCTTTTAAATCATCCTCAGGCTTTCTTCCATGTGTCTGATGTGTGTGTGCATGCTCGCAAAGTGTAACAGAGGCCATGATGTTGGACTCCAGAGTGCTTTGACCAAGTTTATACTGTATATCTGACCTTAATGAGCATGGCACTCGTGCAAAACGCTTCCTGTTTGAGGAAGCAGCTCTTAAATGATATGTCTGGGCGATGAAATAATCACAATTTGGGAAACGGGGACCTGGGATTTGGGTGATAGCTCATCACATGATATCTGTAATACGGCTTCCACATATTGTACATTCCAGAGTTTGACACCAAGAGAATAAGAAATCTGTGCACATTTATAACATATGTTCAAGTGATTTGTTTACAAAAGCTGTATCCTTGCATGAGCTGAGATTCTTTTCAAAATTGAATAAATATCATCTTTATTTACTGTCACATACTTGTTGCTTCTTCCTTTCCCTTATATTGTGCATCACTTGAAATGCTTCACAGACAACCTTCTGACTTTGTCGTGCTCGAACTCTTAAAAAGCATTCTTGGAATTATTGAGTGGAACATATTGAGTTTCTGAGGAAATGCATCCCACAGAGAAATGAGCCGTGGGTGGTGCGTTGCCTCTGACGTTTGGGCGATGTATCGGACTGTGGTGGAGAACGGGGTGCTTTCGATTTACCAACCAATCGATGTTCCATCCCTAACCTCATGACCAACCCCCTGTGTTTAAACACAGTTCTATTTCTCTGACTTTCCTTTCCCCTACTGTAACTTTATAGCCTCAAACCAGTGACAAGCACCAAACAAATGCAAAAAGGGGCTTTTAAAAATCATCTTATTGAACACAGTCTGACATCAGCAGCTTGGTTCTGATGCTGACAAAAATATAAAAAATCGATCCCATCAAATGGTCTTTTTCATCTTTTCAACAAAAACTATAATTAATTATAATTAGGTTGTCTTCTCTTATAATAGACATGAAGCGGCTCTATTATGCCCTTACATTTAAATGCAAACTAACTTTTCTGTAAATGTAGCCAGTCGGTTCATAATCATTTTTGACGTAACAGTTTTGCTCAGTCTTTTTCAAATAAACATCTATCCAAATTAAATCGTATAATTGGTCCTTATATATGCATACAGTCTTCAAAATAGGCTCCCAACGTAGCATAACTTAGTTGATGGTTAACTTACCCTGGAAAAACTCCTTGGTTAGGTTTAGGCAACAAAATAACAGGGTTAAGATGAGGAATAGAACATGGTGTTATGTAAAACGCACATAAGTTATGTCACCAAAAGGTGTATAAAGTCATCATCAGATTTTGGTTTTACACAGGACACGAAAAAGCGGCCTCTTGGTTGAAAGTCCTGTGTTTGTTGGACGGATCCATTTTCACCTTTTCTCCACACGTTAGTGTACCCTCTCGTTCGTTGGCAGTAAGCATTGCTTCTGCAAAAGCAATGGGATTTTTCCATTGGGTTTGGGAATATTGCAGAAAATAAGATCTGCGACACACATGTTTATGATACTTACATGTTTTCTTCAGCAGGACGATCTCCACATATTAACACCACTTTTATAATGGATTAAGCATAACTGCATCTCCAAAAGTAAAAAGCTAACGTTAGGCTATTCAAAGAACTACATGAGTTTACTTCATTACTTCACATTAACACCGCTAAGCTAAAGGAGGTTAATGTTCGGTGTGATGACGATGACTCATTTTGTCACTTGTTAGCTACCACTGTTTTTAACACTTATGTTGTGTTCGGGTCTCCCGTGACCCGTTTCAAGTTAAAATTATATAATAACTACGCTCTAGTTTTTTTTAACGGAACAAGGCTTCATGATATCCTCCACAACAGCTATATAAACACTACAAAACTGATTTTGACCATTTTCAAATAGCTTTCTATTTTTCAAAATAGCTTATATTAACCACAGACATTATTTTTGGAAGTCGTAGGACTCATTCCTGCACCTCTATTGGAATTCGAAGAAGATTCCAGTGTTAAAGGTTAAGGCGACAGTCTGCAAGATTTCAGATAGAGGCTAAAGCTTCTTTGTAACGTTGACTAAATCAGTGGTTCTCAACTGGTGGGTCGCGACCCAAAAGTGGGTCGCGGACCCGTTTCGAGTGGGTCGCGGATGTGTGAGTGAAGAAAAAAAAGTTGAAAAAAAAAAATTGAATTTTTTTTTTTTTTTTTTTGGGGAAAAACTCAAACTTTTATTTTGAAGGCCCGATTTTCTTCTCAGAGTGTACCAGAATGCGTAGTTTATGTTAGTATTTCTAAAAATCTCCTGGGGGAGAATCCCCCAGACCCCCCTGCTGGGGTTGGGTTTCAGCATGTGTGCCTTTTTATATAGTTCAGCTTTGATTCCATCATCTCATTAAACCTTTTTTAAAAGCATACTTTAGTTCTGTGAAGGGATATAAGGGATATATGCACTGTACTTCACTTTTATTAATATTGTATGCTCAAAAGCGTATATATTACAGCACGATATTTTGTTGAATAGATTTGAGTGCTTCAAAATGTTGGGTCGCGATGTATTGACCAAGTAAAAAGTGGGTCCCGAGGCTTGACCAGTTGAGAACCACTGGACTAAATGATACACAGGCAAGAATCAATCATAAATAGGATAGCTAACTTCCCTCAGCAGACCAGGATGGATTGCAGTCTTATCTCATATCTGACAGTGAAAATGTGAAATACAGAACATCATAACTCCCAGGGTTAACTCCCCATCATTCTGAACTGGACAGATGTACTCTCTCCTGCATGCAGGACAACAGTTTTCTCTCTGGAGACTTTTAAAGTTATTTATCTGACACAGGGTCAACCTTGTAACTGAAGAAGGCAAAAGACGGAACACGTTAATTGGAAAAACCACATAAAGGTTAAGTGAGTTTGTTATCTGTTATTCAATTTTTACAAAGACATGGGATAAGCTAAAGTCAGGCATGTGTGTAAGAACATGTTCGTGAGCGTGTGTTCAGAGATCAAAGCAGGCCGCACTAAATCAAACCATTCTGCAGAGGCTTTCTGCAGCAAGTAGCAAAGAGGGTTATCCTTTTGAAGTCACTCACTCTTTTCCTCGCTTCCACTTCTCCTCCTTTCAGTTAGCCCCTGTTTGCTTTGACCTTCTTATCGGTATCATGTGACTTTAGTTCATTTCATGCTCCTTAGCCTCTTTAGGTCACACCACAGGGACTACCGAAATGATCTCAGTTCAGCTTCAAAACCATTTTTACATAATGGCTTTGTTGGGTTTTCCAACATTTTATCCAATCTCACCTCATCCGTGTTAATGCAGTGCATGTGGACGAGGGACACAGCCATTTCATGGGTATTTCACAAAGTGTTCTTGCGTGAAACCGGGGTATTTTGCAGCAGCCAAACAGCCTCTTTCTCACTGAAGCACATGTGCAGTAAATCTAGAACAACCCGTATAGTCTGAACCTCCTACATAGATCTCTCTGATGAAGGACACTCACTGTATTGAGCTTATCGCACCATATATGCAAACATACTTCTGGAAAATTGTCTGGGTTGAAGAACCCCTATGGCAAGATTTGTAATATTTAATAACCATACTGGATATATTGCAGATATGCCTAATTCGAATCTTATGGTCAAAAAGAACATTTCCAGAGGCTCCAGCCTGAGAGTAAAGCCTGCAGTCCATATGAACACATAGTCAGTAGGCTGCGGCTTTGTTTGTTTCAGCAGAACCCCCGCCCCCCCCCCCCCCCCCCCCCCCCCCCCCCCCCCCAGGTCACAGAGGACAATATACAGTTGAGGCCTTTTATAATTTTCCATCATGTAGTGGAACCACAAATGATTAGTTTTGAGGTATAATGGTTTACTATACACAATAAAACAACCTTTTAAAATGTTGTTAAGATAAATTAAAATACCAAAACCTGACCGGGTCTCCTGTATGGTTTAGCTTTCCAAGTGATATTCGTGTTGGTGTAATGAAGTCCTGTTTTCTACAGAGGTGACAACAACACAGTACACACTGAATTTAGTCCAAACAATGTCGAATTGGAAATGTCATGATCACAGTGTCTGTCTTTTTGTGTTTCCTGTTTTATTTGATAGAACACTCTCCTTGTGACTTCTCCGGATTCACTTCCTGTGTTTCAGTTTTCCCGCCTCTAGTGTTTGTCTGCCCCCGCCCTGATTCCCTGTTTGTGCCTGTGCTCAGCTGTGTCTTGTCAATGTGGTCAGTCTGTGTGTATAAAGGCCGGTCTTTCCCGGTGTTCTCTGTCAGTTCCAACTTGTCAAGGTTTCCATCCATGTGTTCTCTCTGTGGCTTGTCTGCTTGCGTTTCCTCTGCCATCCGGTTGTCCCTCGTTTTGTTTTAGCTGTTTTTTCCCTTTTTTTTGAATAACCTTCTCTGCTCCATTTTTTTTGTTGTTGTTCCAGGTTTACATTCATTGAAGCTCTTTTTTCTTTACATAAACCCTTTGTTCTTTGTTTAGGTACTACTTGCCTTTCATACCCGTTGAAAATAAATGTTAATAACAGATTTTCTCTCTATTGATTTAGCAACATGGCTAACGCTAGCGCCCTGGCTACCATTCAAAGCAAGAACCAACTGTAAAAGCTCAGATTTAAACCAGAACCTCTGAACTCGTGATAAAAGCAGGCTAAACAGCTGCTGGTAACAATGAGTTGGCGGGTTTTTGTTGAACCCAGCTCACACTGTCCGCTCCTCGCAGCAGCGAGCCGCGCAACGTCCCGCCAACACGGCACCCAGTCCCCACGAAGCATTATCATCTGTTTAAATGCTGGCAATGAAATTGGCATTTACTTAATAATGACGAGTAACATTTTAAAGGTTGTCGGTTGTCAATTCAAATCCAATATATTTAATAGCATGGAACACCTTGCAAATCCTCTAGGGTTGAAAAATGTAATTAAATATTCAACAATATTTTATCAATTAAAGTTTAATAAAAAAAAATTGGAAAGCCCAATATCATAAAAAACTGAAGAAACCTGATAATGAGAAGCGATCCCTATTTTAATAAATTCGTGTTCAGAATTACAAAAACATGGAGAAGGAGGATGTAGGGCGACAGTTTGAAAAATAACGATTTTAAATTCTCATCACTGTTGCTGATTAACAGGACTCAGCAGGAGGACATGCTGCAGCAGAAACTCTCTGAATGCACAGCAGGGCACAGATCATAGAGAGTCTAACACATCTCACTTCTGATGGTTAGTTAGCTGGTTTCTTTGGGCGGATCAGCACAATTAAAATGTCAAATGTTAACCCTAAAAGTTACATTTGAATGGGTTTTTGGTGGAAGGGGGCTTCAAAAGCTACAGGATGCCTCTGTGAGTAGGGTGGCCATCCGTCCGGTTTTAGGTCGGACAGTCCGGTTTTCAATTTCTGTGTCTGTCTGCCGACGCTCATTTGTCCTCCTTTTGAGGTCAACCCTATTTTATACTTTTAGGGTATAAAATAAAAAAATAGACAATAATACAAAGAAATACAAAAATAAGTTATGTGTAAGTATATATCCCCTTAAGACTTGTGGTCTTACAAATTATTGGCTGAATGCGATGTCAAATTAATATATTGTATTTAATTGGTTAATAAACGTGAACAATTAGCCATGTGCTTCTTGACGTCACGGTGACGGCAGGGGCGGCACCGTGTAGACAGAGTAACGTTAGCACTTGCGGACTAGCTCATGAGCCATCTCCGCCTAGTTAGCGGTAGGTTAAACCGCAGAAATGCCGAAACGAAAGACTTCATTTAATCCTGAATGGTCGAAAGAGCATGGATTCCTCACAAAAAGCCAGAAGGACGACTTCCCTGCTTTTTGCACGTTGTGTCGTTGCGATGTGGACGTAAGCAGTAAAGTAAAAGGTGCTGTCGACAGACATGCTAGCACAGACAAGCACAAAAGCAACGATCAAAGAGCAGGTGCCTCTTCACTTTTATCGTTTTTCCGTGAAGCTTCATCGCCTCAAGATGACAAAATCTCCGCTGCAGAACTTTGTAAAGGTTATCATGCAGTCAAGCATCACCAGTCATACAGGAGTGTAGACTGTGGAATAAAAGTTGATCGCACGATCTAGAGCGACTCATCAATAGCAAAAGGGATGACCTGTGGAAAAACAAAAGCCAAAGCTTTGTGCGGCGGCGGGGTGTGTGTGTGTGTGTCTACAGAAGGTCCAGTTGTGATAGACACGGTTCGCCACTGGAAACTGAAACTTGCTCAAAAAGACGTGCTCGCTGCAAACTGTTTAGCCTATATTCTGCACAATGCAACAGGATATGCAGCAAGCAGCTTGGATATTGACATGTTGTGCTTAAGGTGTATAGCCATTTTAGCATCTCAGCTAGCAGAAGGAATTCTGCGAGTTTGTGGAAGTGGAGGAATGCAATCTGCTGCGGCACGTTGTCACGAGATGGTTGTCTCTGCTGGCGTCTATTGACAGAATCCTGAAGTGTTGGAGACCCCTGACCAGCTACTTTCAGAGTCTAGGTGAGGAGGAATGCTCCAAGATTTTGTGGAAATGCTTTGGAGAGGATGGCACGGAAGTATCTGAGATGTATTTTCTCTTCCTCAGTCACATTCTGAATGTGTTTTCAGACTGCATTGAAGCACTTGAGGCCAAATCATTCAGCATAACCTCTGTGTTTAAGGTAATGACTGAACTGAAAGGGAAACTTGAGAGAAGGTTAAAGGACACATATTTTGGCTTTGCTGTGAACAACAAACTCAAGCAGCTAACCCCTGATCTGGCTAAGAAATGTGAGGCTGATTTTATTGTTTTCTATGAAAGAAATACGTGAGTGAAAGGTATGACTTCTCTGAGAACAGCTTTCATAGTAAAGTGTCAAAGCTTGGCCTCGCAAATGCTGTGTCCTATGAAGAATACAGTGATGCAGTCCAGGCCTGCAGCCTGAAAGACATTGATATGGATGGACTCTATAAGGAATATGGCATGGTGGAAGCTATTCTCAGCTCTTCAGAAATGGAAGGTTGCCACAGTGCGGAGCGGTATCTGAAACTGTTTTCCAAAGCAGAAGTCCCACTTGTGAATCTGAGGAAGGTCAGCGCCTACATCTTCTCCATCCCATGTAGCAATGCACATACAGAACGTGTGTTCTCAATGATGACCTCAGCATGGAGAAATGAGAGAAACCGTCTGGATGTGGACAGTGTCAAGGCAGAGCTGCACATTTGTGTCAACTTCACATTTGAGTGCACAGACATGTACCAGAGACTCTTTACAAACAAAAAACTCTTGGAAGCAGCCAGGAAAGGGCAAAAGTTTCGAAAATAGACATTCAACTATGTGGTTAGTACACTAGAGTTTTATTGTGTTTTGAGTTTGAAGGATTCAGTGAAGCCAGGATAAAAACTAAAAGATAATCCCAAAGTGTCCTCCTGTTTTGGTGTTATGGAAATGGCCACCCTCTCTGTGAGAGTGCTTAAAATGTCTGCAGACAAAAAGCAGGGTCTTCTTATTGCCTCTTGTGATTGTAATGGAGATATTGATTTGTTAGTCTCTAGGTGGAATTGTAAAGCCCTCATTTAGAGTTCATCAGGTAGAAGGAACATAGTGTTCCCAGTCCAATATCACATAGTGTAATGCAAATGTGGCGTCATATCCAAAAAGCACCACAGGATTGAAGAAGTTCTTTGTTACCTGAGCTTTAAGAAAGACCAATATAATAATATTTGATAGGCCATTCAGCATGAGCTTTATGTAAGCCTTTTTCCAGATGCCTCATTTAATCATCTTTTCATCAAAAAACATTAGGCTTACTACATTTGGCCTTCTCACTCCACGAGGAGAAGGCCAAACATAGACACTTACCATCCAGGTAAAAAACTCTAGAACAATACCTTAAACAGTTTTTAAGACAAAACATTTGTTCTTTGTGAGAGCAAGATAGAGCTGTTAGACTGGGTATGATATCTAAAAGCCTAAAAAGCTAACTAGGACAGAGGGCAATCTCACACCTCACCCATAACAAGGCTGATATTGCCAGGCAGTCAGGCAAAACCAGGCTCAAGCCACTTGGAAATGAGATAGCAAAGGGATGATTCGGCTGATAAATCTCCTGATCTGCACAGGTGCTTATAGTAAGAATGCAAAATGACCCAGATCTGTACAGATGATGGCCTTAAGCTGCTCTTTTCTGTTGAACAGTAGTCATCAATAGGCAGTGATATTGATGGACATACAGTACAGACACTGGCATAAACTGTGTGTGGAATTATTTATATAAGATAATACTATTTTGTAGGGAAATACTTGGATGGACAAACACAAGTTAAACACAAAGTGTATGACATGCATCACTTCTACAATAATATCAGCTGCAACAGTGAATGTAGTGCAGAACACCAATTCTAGATTATTTTTTCTAGCAATTTAACAAACATTGCAGACTTCGAGACAATTTCCCCATTCTTAATGTAATTACTGTATCAAAGACTTGGCTCTGTAAATATAGGGAAACTGTTTTTCAATTAGACATAGAACTGTTGATATTAGAACAAACTTAAGGGGAAGGGGAAGAATTGCCCTGTTTGGAATAATGACTTGTTGAGAAACCTAGAAATAAAATCACACTGAAGAGAACACAAAGATCCTGTGTTACAACAATATCATGCTTGAGATATTGTAAGATGAATGATAAATGATCTATATCTGTGCGTGGGGATTCTACCGTAGATTTGTTAAATGTAAAGAATCGAGACTTTTGGAGAACATTATTACCAATAAAATAACTGTTGTTCGCTGCCTCTTAATGTCGCCACCTTCATTTTTTGCATTCTTAAATAGCTTTTAAAATAACAAAACTATGATTGGTGATACTTTTTAATGTTTTTGACACAGTCCAGAAGTCAGAGGGGCTTTAATGGGGGCTTAAGGGGGAGCAAAGCTGGAATGATGTTTATTCTGATAATGATCCAAAGAAAACTAATGATACTTTTCTGTCTATTTTTACCACTTTACTGTATATGACAAGGACTGTATACAAACACAAAGACAGGACAAGCCCTGGATCACTAGGGGACTAGAAAATAAAAGACAAATTAACTATTTTAATTATTAACAAACATTTCTTAAAATACAAATTAAAGCATAGTTAAAAAAAAACGACAGAACCAAATGTAATTTATTGACACAAGGTGCAACAATGAAATTGAAAAGGGCAAAATCAAATTATCCAAATTACTTTAATAAATATAGTCAACCAAACATAACCAAAACATTTGAGTTTGCCAAGGGATTTAAATATATAATTGATATAAATGACCCCACCATCCCCCTCATGAGGAATAAAAGAAGAAACTAATTGAGCAGATAATAACCATAGAGCAATTCCCCCCGCTCCTCAGTGCTTGATAATCATTTTTGATTGACCATGCATATGGTTTTAAATCGAACCAATTCAGCACAATGCTAGTGATGGAACTGATCTACCCACAGAGAGGGAATAATAAGGAATATACAAGGTATTCATTGATTTACAAAAGGGAATTGATACTATTCAACATAGATTATTAACGAGGAAAAATTAAACTATACGTACTTGCCTTACTGAAGTGTTCCACAGGGTTCAGTGCTGGGTCCGTAGTTGTTTACATTGTACATTAATGATATTTGAATCTTGTCCAAAGTGGAAAATGTCCTCATATTTTTTTTATATTTTGAGCAGCCTCTGGATGCAGGAGAAACAGGGTTATAAACTATAACATGTTTACTAGTAACAAGTTTTTATTTTTATTTAAATAAAACTACATTACTACAATGTGGATATCGAGAAATGAGTAACCACGTACAAATCATGATGGATGATTTTGACCAGAAGTTATTAAAGGAGAGGTGTCATGGCCATTTCCACTGATCATAATTCCATTGTTGAGGTCTACTAAAATAGATTTATATTGTGCAATTTTCCAAACTCACATTGGTTTCTCATACAGCATCTCTGTAAACTACGTGTATTCACTGAATTTCACTCTCTGCCTTTAACGGCTCGTTGTAGCTCCAATAGCTCCAGCCCCCACCCTCCCTGTGAGCACAGTGTGCTCTGATTGGTCGGGACGTTGTGAATCGCGCTGAGCTCCGTGGAGGTGTTGTTTCCTTGTTTAGGATACATAGCGAAACACAGCCAAACTCATCCTGAGCACACACAAAGTCACAGCCGAAGTAAAAACAATAAGTGTGGCTTGATATTGAGTAAGAAAAAGGTTGATAAACGCTGTGAGAATGGGTCTGCAGAGAGAATTTTGCCGCTATCCCAACTGTCTGTTATCAGCCTGCAGCCAGGGAGGAGAAATCAGCTGAGCTGCTCCCTGCACACAGATGTGTGTGTGAGGAAGTCCGTGGATTGGTCAATTTGGACCAATCAGCGGGGGCTTAACGTAACGGCTCTTCGGGATTGGTCCATTTCGTTCCGGGTACCGCTTGACATCATGCCGTACCCGGAACGAAATGGAAGACTCAAATGGGCAGTGACGTATCTCCAACGAGGCGTTTTGGGGAGGTATTTTCTGTGTTTGAGTTTTACTCGCTACAGGGTGTACTTTGAGGGTTTAAAACTCATTTAAAAATACATTTCTATGAGTTGTTTTTGGGCCCCAGACTATGCAGGACACTGCCGTTTTGATATGTTTGCTTTTAAATGATTTATAAATCTTATCGAAGTCCAGTGCAATATTGGACAAAACACAAGACTTCCACAATCATACATACAAACCAAACAAGGGGAAGTTGAAAAAGCTATTATACGTTAAAAACTGAGCAAACACTGAGTGAAAGCTATTTATCTGTCCATATTTGGTGCTTTGTTTTTTATAATTTGATTGAGGAATTAAATCAAACATGTCTGATAACAAGGCCCTATTTCTTATTTTTTCCTCTGGAGCCTCAACAATTCCAATTTGAATTTCCTCACATCCACAAATACAGTTTCTCCATTAAGGGCAGCAAAATCTTCCCATGAGCATTTAGCTGTCTTTCTGTATTCAACGTACTGAAGCCCTCTATATTTAAATGAATGACGAGACAGCGATGTGGGTTGGTAGTGATTTATTTTCTAACTATGTTGGATCAGATAGACATCTTTCATAGGCAACTGTAATGTGTTTTTTTTTATATTGGAATTGCGTCTTGTAAATATATAAGATAAATATATGCAGAAGCTCTGTTTACTATTCATAGAACTGCACTAGGAAGTTCAGTCTGCTCTGAACAAACCCTGTTAGAGGGAAGTTCAGTGTCAGTGTGACTCAGCAGGTCATGAATATTTGTTTTCACTTGAAGAATATTTGTGCAGTTAGAACTCAAGTTAGATACATTAAAATTCTCTAAATGTGTTTAAAATGTGTGATTCAATTAGATAACCCGACTAATGGTGTATTTCAAAGTACCACATCAAATAATAAATACAACAT
Source organism: Trematomus bernacchii (assembly GCF_902827165.1). Taxonomy (NCBI): domain Eukaryota; kingdom Metazoa; phylum Chordata; class Actinopteri; order Perciformes; family Nototheniidae; genus Trematomus; species Trematomus bernacchii. The sequence goes on from NW_022987803.1 coordinate 5,762,265, forward strand.
TTGAAAATAAGACGAATAAAAAATAACTGTAAAGTTTTTAATGATCTTTACAGTTATTGTTAATTAATATATTGATCATACATGTTGAAACAAGTCTGAAACGAAGTCATCTAAGATATAAAAGGATAAACCACAAGTCACATGATGATGACACATTTTACTATTCAACCAATTTTATTCTATTTTTCTGTTCATCAAACAACACACTGAATGATTTTGCTTTGTCACATAAGAAACGTTCGTACTCCATTTACTCATTCTCGGTCGTTATCACTGCACCTCTCCTACATCTTGGTACCAAGGTCAACAGACTCACACTGAATTCATTACATCCATCATTACAGCCATTGCACATGCCTTACCATAATTGCCCAAGACTTAATTACACTGAAAGTCAGCCATCCCTGACAATCAGATTCTATAATGGAAGCACAGCATGTGGGTAGGATCACTGCTTATGGGGGGGGGGGGGTCTTTGATATAATGATTATGTAAATACATTGATAGGACTACCTTAATATGTTGCACGCATACAGAACATATATTAACATGTTTTGAATGTATTATAAGGTTGCACTGGAGAAAACCCCGTTTTTGTTCAGGAGTACCTTGGCTTATTCAAGACTCAAAACCAATGCCGTGTCTCAGTTTGTGTACTTTTGTACTTGCATGTGCTATTTGGACTGCATAATTGAGTCCTAATGTGAAGTAAGGCCACGGTTTAAAAATTGATATCATGTAGCCATCTTGGCTTTGTAATAGAAGTTGTGCGAAGTAGCCACGCTTGCGTTTGCAAATAGAAGTGTTACGTGTGTTTTATTTTCTATTTAATAAACGTACCACTGTATGGTGCCCAAAAAGGAAGCCAATGTTCATTTGACCAAAATGTCTAGGGCCGGCCCTGTTCACAGTGCAGTGAGTGCACACATGGTAGCTGAATGAAAACACAGCATGAGTGTTTGACAGCCAGTTTTCTGTATATCTTGTTTTAGGAGTCATGAGATGTCCTCTTGGGACCATGAATATAGCACATCCTGAAGATTCTCTAGAGCTTGGATTCAGAGATATTTGGACCATAAAGATGCCACGAAGGACTTCCGGTCTGAGCGGAGCCATGTGAGGTCGCATTTCTCGAGCTCCTCGCCAGAATCAGAATATTTATATTAGACAACTACCCTCTACATTATATTCAAGTAATTTTCATCTAAGCTGTTCTTCCTTGCCTCCGCCCAACAGTTTAATTCGAAATATGTCGTCTTCCTCTCGCAAAAAGGCGTCTGCTGCGCCAGATCCGAAAGCTAATAGTGCTAGCCCGGCTAAAGGTGCTGGGGCAGGGCCCCTAGCCGCTAGCGCAGCACGAGGCGATGAGACCGCCATTCTACAGGCCATTCAATCTCTCAGAGAGGACCTGCTGAAGAAAATCGATGACAACGCCGAGATGCAGTCCAAAGAATTACGACGTGAAATAAGCCAACTGAGGGACGAGCTGAGATCCGCCGTTGACCGCGTCAGCAGCCGCACCAAGTCTTTGGAGGACCGGGTCGAGAGCCTGGATACTGCCGCTAATGATCACTCAGACCTCATTACCACTCTCGAACGAGACGTGCAGCAGATAAAAAAGGATATGAAAATCTTCGCTGACAGGAGTGAGGACCTGGAGGCGCGATCTAGGAGGTGCAACCTCCGCATCACCGGGATACAAGAAAAACGGGAGGCAGGGAAGAACCCAACTGACTTTGTAGCTAAACTACTACAGGAAACGCTGGGCTTAGAAAAAGAGCCACTACTAGACATATGCCATCGCACCCTACGGGAACGGCCCCAGGAGGACCAGCCACCCCGCGCCTTTGTGGTGAGATTTCACTATTACCGGGAGAAGGAAGCGATCCTCCGCAAGGCAGCCACGGCCACAGATCCGACAACGTCACACGGAGACAGGATCAGAGTATTCCCCGACTACACCCAAGCAGTCGCGAAGCAGAGAGCCACCTTCAGGGATGTGAAAGGCATGCTAAGAGGCTGTGATGGTGTCAAGTACGGACTGTGGTATCCCTCAGTTCTGCGGATCACAACGGCCGATGGAAAGCGACACAGTTTCACAGACCCGGGGGTGGCGAAGGACTTTGTTTTGAGGAACGTGGCTAAACAGAGCGGCTAAGATGCTAGGTAAGCTGACTGACTGACTAATGCAGCTATAACAGGCGGCGCCGGATAGCGGCGTTGACTTATTCACTTGTAGTATATGGGGCTGTGGGCTAGGGCTTGCTACGAACATTTGTGGTTTTTCTTATTATTGTGTAATTTAAGCCAGCTCGCGCTGCTCACACTAGCCCACATTATAACAGTTGGCTTACGGCCCGCTAGTTCAAGCAACTGCTCTCCTATTCTCCTGGGGAGGTTCACGTTTTTCTTGCTTTACTTTTCATTCAACAACCAATACTGTATGTTTGCATATGTTGTCATAACTGGTTAATAAGTTTGTTACTTCTACTGAGACCATGTTATGAATGTTCAACTTGGAGGTTTGTCTATATCTATTATCACAAGGTTTATCTAAAGCTATTGATGGTTCTGGCGGGGCTCGATCTCGCCAGGTAAGCTGTCCACGTTGAGATGCGAGTGTTATCGGGGGCGGGTAGCAGTCCCTCATTTGGGGAGGGACCAGCTCTTTATTGTGAATGTTGTTTCAACCACTTCAATTACATATGGACCTTCTATTTTAGGTTCTCAATGGTGTTTATGTTCTTATCGCTGTGTGTTTTATTTCAGTTTTTTTAAGGTGACCCATCCCCCCTTTCCCTCCCTTCCTCTCCCTCACCCTTCTGACAGGGGGCTAGATTACTGTCTAAGGTCCCACAATGACCCAGGCAAACAGGGCACTGAGTGTGGGTAAGGCGGCAACTACTTTTGTTAGCTGGAATGTTAGAGGTCTCAATCATCCAGTAAAGCGCAGCAAAGTGTTTTCCCACCTCCAGAAGCTAAAGGCAGACATTGTTTATCTCCAGGAAACTCATTTGCGTACTTCTGATCACTCTAGACTCAAGCGGGGTGGTTTCTCTCACATTTTCCACTCCAAATTCAACACCAAATATAGGGGTGCAGCGATCCTGATACGTAGGCATGTGCAGTTTGTGGAATCTAAAGTAATTGCAGATACAAATGGCCGCTATATCATAGTGCAAGGTCAATTGTACAACACACCTATTGTGCTTGCATGTCTCTATGCTCCCAACTCAGATGATGCCGATTTCTTTAGCAATTTCTTCTCTCTGCTCCCTGATTTGAACTCCCATCACCTAATTTTGGGGGCAGACTTTAACTGCGCCCTCAATCACACTCTGGACCGCTCCACTGTCTCCTCTAGACCACTGTCAAACTCGGCTCGAGTGGTGAACTCCTTTGTTGAAGAATACGGGATGGTGGACCCATGGCGATTTAAGAACCCAACATCTAAACAATTTTCATTTTTTTCTGCAGCCCAGCAGTCATTCTCCAGAATAGATTACTTCATTTTAGATAAAAAGTTACTTTCTGTGCTTGAGTCCAGTGACTATGAGAGCATTGTTATTTCTGACCACAGCCCAGTGACCATGAAACTTTGTTTTCCAAACCATGTACCACCACAAAGGATCTGGCGTCTAAACCCACGCTTATTATTAGATGAAGATTTTATTAAGTATATTTCCACGCACATCGATACCTTTCTTGAAATAAACCGTCAACCAGAGATGAGTATAGGCATTGTATGGGAGGCCATGAAGGCTTATCTTCGTGGGCAAATAATATCATATTCAATCAGTATTAGCAGAAAAAGGACAAAGCGAATGACAGAACTTGCTAATCGGATCAGGGACATTGATAGAATACACTCAACAAAGCCCTCTGCTGAACTGTATAAGGAACGCATTGCAGTGCAGGTGGAATATGACTCTCTGGCATCCATCTACATAGAGGACCTTCATCTGAGATCTAGGCAGACCCATTATGAACATGGGGAGCGGGCCAGTAAATTACTCTCCCATCAATTAAGGCAGTCGGCTGCAGACAGTTTAATTGCGGAAATTGGAACGGTAAATGGGGACACCATTTCAGATCAAAGGGGCATTAATGATCAATTTAAGAGTTTCTATGAAGATCTTTATTCATCAGAAGTCTCGGATGACTCTCTGACAGCTAACTTTCTAAAGGACCTTAAGCTTCCAACACTGGATCCTGACGATGTCTCGGCTTTAGAGGGGGACATTTCTAATGAGGAGATAAATCGCGCTATTAAAAGTATGAAAAGTGGTAAAGCCCCGGGACCGGACGGCTTCCCTATTGAATTCTATAAAAAATTTGCCGGCAAACTGACGCCTGTGCTGCGCGAAGTATATGCAGAGGCACTCCAGCAGGGTTCACTGCCCCCCACATTAGCTCAGGCGGTGATAACAGTCATCCTTAAAAAGGGCAAAGATCCAGCAAAATGCGACTCTTACAGACCAGTAAGTCTAGTCTGTTGTGATAACAAAATTCTCTCCAAAGCTTTAGCTCTGCGCCTTGAGACTGTTCTGCATAGAATCATCCACCCGGACCAAACAGGGTTTGTAAAAGGCCGACAGTCTTTTGGGAATCTTCGGCGCCTATATAATATAATTTACTCAAATCCAGGACTCTCTCCAGAGGCCCTCATCTCTCTAGACGCACACAAAGCCTTTGATCGCATTGAATTTGACTACCTATTTGCAACTCTTGCTAAATTTGGCGTCGGCCCATGCTTTATCTCCTGGATAAAGGTCCTCTACTCTGCACCTCAGGCAGCAGTTCGCACTAATAATATAATTTCAAAATACTTCCGGCTTCAACGGGGCACAAGGCAGGGATGCCCCCTGTCCCCCCTCTTGTTTGATATAGCCATAGAACCGTTAGCAGCTGCGCTCAGGAATCGGTCAAATTTTACAGGCATTGAGCGGGGAGGCTATACGCATAAGCTGTCTTTGTATGCGGACGATGTTTTACTGTACTGCTCCGACCCGCTTAGGTCCATTCCGGCTGCACTCGATGTAATCACCTCTTTCGGGAAGGCGTCTGGGTATAAGGTCAACATGACCAAGAGTGTACTCTTCCCCATCAATGAGACTGCGGCCAAGCTTTCATTTAGCGAACTCCCCTTTAAAGTGGCCATTGACTCTTTCACCTACCTGGGAGTGTGTGTGACACAGGACTTTAAAACCCTGTTTAAAAAGAACCTGCAACCAGCTCTGGACAAGGTTAATGAGGACCTAAAGCGCTGGGCGTCGCTCCCTATTTCGTTGGCGGGCAGGGTGAACACCATTAAAATGGTTATTATGCCACGTATGCTGTATTATTTTCAGTCAATTCCTGTTTTTCTCCCTAAAAAGTTTTTTAAAGACCTGGACAAATATATTTCCACTTTTATCTGGAATAAGAAAATTCCCCGTCTGCGTAAGGCATTTCTTGAGAAAAGAAAGTCAGAGGGGGGTCTTGCACTGCCTAATTTTTTACACTACTACTGGGCTGCCAATATCCATAAAATGGCATTTTGGATGAGTCATTTCCGGGAAGGGGGCGGTCCTATTTGGTCTAGCATGGAACAACACTCGTGTGAACCACTGGCCCCTGCCTCCCTGATGTGTGCTCCTTTACCACTTAGTAGAAAATATCACTCGAACAACCCTGTGGTCAATAGCTCTCTTAGGATATGGTCACAGTTCAGGAGGCATTTTGGATATAGACAAACTATCTCCTTCATCCCCATAGTTCGCAATCCGGCTTTCAAACCAGCCCTGATAGACTCCGCTTTCCACCTGTGGTCCCGGAAGGAACTTAAGTGTGTTGCTGATCTGTTCTACGAAGGGGTATTCACATCCTTTGAACATTTAGTTAAAGAATATGACATCCCAAGGAATCATTATTTTAGATATTTACAAATTCGCGATTTTACAAGAAAACAATTTCCCTCCTTCCCGGCCGCCCCACCTGGTGGATGGATGGAAGACTGCCTGGGCCTTAAACCTTGTCAGGGAGGCTATATCTCAAAGCTATATAATATTATTCAAGAAATCTCTAGCCCTTCTCTTAACCACCTTAAGGGTGCCTGGGAAGAAGAAATGGGCATAGAACTAACCGATGAGACCTGGCGGTCTGCGACTGAGAACATACATAAATCCTCCGTCTGTGTGAGGCATGGAGTACTTCAATTTAAAGTGTTCCATCGATTACATCTGTGCAGGAGCAGGCTTGCCAGGCTGTACCCTGATGTTGATCCTACATGCCAGAGGTGTCATTGTGCCACGGCTACCCTATTGCACATGTTTTTCTCCTGTCAGTCCATTGCCCCATTTTGGTCTTCTATATTTGAAACTTTTTCATTGATGTATGGCCAGAACATACAACCAAATCCCATAATAGCTGTGTTTGGAGTAGCCCCTGAGGGGGTCTCCCTCTCTAATTGCCAGTCACACTCACTTGCGTTTGCAACCCTTCTTGCCCGCCGTCTAATCCTCCTCAAATGGAAAGACCGGACTCCACCATCTCATGCCCACTGGGTGAGGGATGTGATGGCACATTTGCAGCTGGAGGAGCTGAGGTATCGTAGCCAGGGATGTGTTAACAAATACTACAAGATCTGGCAGCCTTTCCTTGACTATTTTAACAAACTCCCCTGTGCCAATCTGACTGCATGAAGCCCCCCCCCCCCCTTCCCTTTTAATTTACTGTTTATTTTATTGGATTGTATTATTTATTTTATTTCTTTAAGTGCATCTGTGGGTGTGTATGAATATGTATATATATATTATGTGTATGTGCTTACACAGTATATGTACTGCAATGACATTTTTATTTGTGGTACAAATGTAATTCAATTCAATTGTATGATTACACATCTGCATTTTTATGTGCCCTGTTCTGTTTTGATATAAGTGAAAATCAATAAAGAAAGGTGAAATAAAGATGCCACGAATGATAAGAAAGGTGTCCCCCGTTTATTGGTTTTACCCATTTCAGTTCACTGCACTCCGAAATCCCAGAAAATTGAAGATGCCTTGATCCCCTCTGTTAAAACTTGACAGTTAAAGCAATTCATGCAGTTCATAGAGTGCAATGCTTTTTCTACTGTGTGCGTGCGTGCGTGCGTGCGTGTGTAGCTGTCTTTACACTTCACTGAGCCATGACTCACTCTCTGGAAACATATTTTTTTATACGTTTCTCCTGGCCCAGACGTAATAGGTCTCAGTTTTCATCTCAACAGTTATTAACAGTTGAACTATGTGTCATGTAAACATCAATTTCAATGTATTTTCATTCCCAACCACTCAGGCGCTATGCTCTGTTGTTTACAGGTTCGGGAACACTACTGCAGAAACAAGAGAAACACAGACCAAAATCATAAGCACACGCACATTCTTCATTCTTTGTACAGTGACATGGTGGAATCATTGATGTTTTGTGTGTTATAGAACTTACTGTAAAATCAAAACGCAACTTATGCAAGGTTCACAATTAGAGATTGTAAGGTGCTTCAATCAAATATTTTGGATGCATTGCATCAAGAACATTTAGAACCTTATTGCAAAATTGAGACTTGACTCCCATTTATTTCCTTTTTATGCCACAAGGGGCTTATACAACATTCCCCGTAGGCTAAGGGAATTTGTGTCTTCACATTGCTTTGTCAACTTTGGTAAACTTCAAAGTCGTAGCCTATATTATATACACTATATACTGTATACAAAAGTATTGGGACTCTGGGAATTCAGGTGTTTCATTCAGTCCCAGTGCCACAGGTGTATAAAATCAAGCACCTAGCCATGTAGTCTGCTTTTACACACATTTGTGAAAGAATGGGTCGTTCTAAAAAGCTCACTGAATTCGTACTGTAATAGGATGCCACCGTTGCAAATCAGTTCGTGAACATTCTTAGATATTCCACGATCAACTGTAAGTAGTATTATTGCAAAGTGGAAACGTTTAGGAACCACAGCAACTCAGCCAGGAAGTGGCAGACCACGTAAAGTTACAGATCGAGGGGGTCGCCGAGTGCTGAGGCGCATAGTGGGTAAAAGTGACCAAATCTCTGCTGACTCAATAACTGCAGAGTTCCAGCTCTGGCTTTAATATCAGACCAAAACTGTGGGAGCTTCATGGGTTTTCATGGCCGAGCCGCTGCATCAAGCCTTACATCACCAACACAATGCCAAGCGTGGGATGGAGTGGTGTAAAGAGCGTCGCCACTGGACTCTGGAGCAGTGGAAACGTGTTCTGTGGAGTGACCAATAGGGCTTCTCTATCTGTCCTCTGATGGACCAGTCTGGGTTTTGCGAATGCCAGGAGAACGTTACCTGCCGGACTGCATTGTGCCGACTGTAAAGTTTGGTGGAGGAGGGATAATGCTATGGGTTGTTTTTCTGGGGTTGGCCTAGGCCCCTTAGTTCCAGTGAAGGGGATTCTTAATGCTTCATCTTACCAAGTCATTTTGGACAATTCTATGCTTCCAACTTTGTGGAAACAGTTTGGGGAAGGCCCTTCATGTTCCAGCATGACTGTGCCCCAGTGCACAAAGCAAGGTCCATAAAGGACTGGCCCGCACAGAGCCCTGACCTCAACCCATTGAACACGTTTGGGATGAACTAGAACAGAGATTGCGAGACACACTCCAAAATCTTGTAGAAATCCTTCCAAGAAGAGTGGAAGTTGTTATACTGTAGCTGCAAAGGGAATGTGTAGGTGACCCAATACTTGTGTCTATATACTGTATGTAGCCTGTTGGAACTAAGTACAAAATAATTTTTGGACGGACACTATCATTTACAGTTTTTTACTATGTAAAATCTGAATTGTCTTTAAAATAAAAAACATCTATATTGATTCTGACTTTTCTACATCCAACTCACAGGTTTATCATTACTTTGAGAAAAAAGATTATTAATTTAACCCTTTTAGAAGGGAAGATATGGTCATTTGTTCTGGGAATGTCATTTTCGAGCCTGAGACCTGAAAAACAGGCTCAGGGCTTAACAGGTTAAACAGGTGAGAACACTATCATTTAATAGGCTATTATTTTTGCAAAAAAAACATTTTAGAACCTGAGCTGATGTAGTTGTGTTTTATGTTCAGGCTCGATCGTTGATTGCTGTACGTGGCTGAGGAAAAAACAGAAGAGGATGACAAACTGAGATGGACTGAAGTCATAATTAAATAGAAACTGGCCTATTTTTATGTTTACTCTTTTTAAAGCTATATGTTTTATTTATTTCAAAGTGGGCTACTTTTTATTTTATTAATTTTCCACAAATAAGGGAAGGACTCAAATAGACCTGCACGGTTCTGTGTTTTATTTCAAAGTAGGTCAACACATGCCATTGTTTTTTCTCCTCTTTATAAGAGTTTGATGTTTTCCTTTGTTATAACAGGTAAAAAGCAATAAAATGTCAACAATTTTCTTTGTGTTGTTTTATTATTTCATAAATGCATCAAACTATAGTTCTTTTACAGTGGGTGACAAAAGAAATTGGAAATGAAAAAGAATAAAAATGAAAAATAACTGGACACATACTAGAAATAAGCTTTTGAATAAATTCCAATCCCTCTGTATATATAGTATAACTATATATAAAACGTTATACACTGTGTTATCTTCATTTTAAGGGTAAAATATGTTTTGCGGCTCCAGATACATTTTATTTCGTGGGCGAGGGGCCAAAATGGCTCTTTTAATAGTAAAGGTTGCTGACCCCTGCATTAAACCAATGAGAAGGCGTGGCCTATCTGATGACAAATCGAAACCTAAGATCAGATGCGGACCAGACAGACTCAATGCAAAGATATACTCTGAGGGAGAACTCAACACCAACACCACACCAAGAAACAACACCAAAGAGAGATCTGGTGCACTCTGAGAAGTGTACTTTATGTCCATTCTACTCCAAAGTGTAAACATTTCTACTCTGGTCATCAGTACTCTGGGATTTTAACACTTTGGTATTTGCTGTGTAGTCAGTGATCTAATTAAAGTTTGCATACAGACTCCTGAAGTTGAAATGTATTAAAGAAAATGTCATTTCAAGTCCAACATTGTCATTAAATTGATGATCGGTATAGTATTTACACGAGTCACTTGATATGATTAAACACGTGATTCTCTGAATCGACATCATATTCAAAATCGTACATGTTATGCTCTGTGTTGTCAAATCTTAAAAAGATTCTGAGTGGCTCAGTCATTTATTTGTTGTTATTGTTTTCCATGTACGTCTGCAGGGAGTTAACTCCCTCCACACATACCTGTTCATTCCTTTGCTCTTTCATGCCGATCAAGCGAGTCAAGAAATGTCTTTACGTCCGACATCAGCTCACCTCCTGGGGTTCTCTTGTTCCTGGAGCGGTGTTTCTGCCAGCCTGAAGCCTGCAGAGTAGACTCCAAGTCCGGTTGTCCTGCTGGACTCTCCATGTTGACACCATACTCCAGTAGACCCTGTGCCGCATCTTGTGGGTTGTCAAACACCCTGATTTTTCAGTTTTTCTCAAATAGTTTCAGTTTAGCAGGGAACAGTATGCGTGATTTGATGTTTCTTTCCTGGAGTTGCTTCCTTGCTTGTCTGTATTTTGCGCGCTCCTTGAACACTTGGGTGGTGAAGTCCTCATCAAAGAAAATCCTGCAATCATTCACCCTAATGTCCTTCTTTGCCCAGGCGGCTTGTAGCACCCTTTGCCTCTGTCCTTTTTTTTCTTTCTGTCACAGGTATGTTGACACCAATCTAGTTGAAACTACTTCTTTTAACTACTGCATGGTCTGTGAATCCTGCCATCACTGTTTGTGTCTGAAATGTTCCATTTGTCTCACCTTTGTGCACATGCAAATTAAGTTCATGCATAAATCAATCTGAAGAGACTTTTTTTTTGTGATGTAGGTGAAAAAAAGTACTCTCAGAAACACTGACATCCAACGCCATCTGCCTGCCAATTAAATGCATCAAAGTGTGATAAATATTGATAGATGAACATTGGAAAAATGTGAGCAAGCTGTAGTCAACCTGCTGAGTGTCTGAGGATGTCCGTGGGGATGAAAAGGCTGATAACGAGTCTGGGATGAGCAGCGCGTCGCGGGAGTCTGATGATTGCTCCATGCTGATGTGCTGTGTTTTCAGCGTTGAGGGCTTTCAATCTAATCAGAGAGGGTCTACTCTTTGTGAGGGACACTGAGACTCATCATTCATGGTACAGGTATATCAGCTGGACAGAATACATATAGGGCATGCAGCGACAGGTGTGTGGATTGGCAACGTTTCTTACAAAAGACAAAGTTAGCTGTCAGGAAAAGGAAGGTCTCATTTAGAAAGAGTATTTCAATCAGGAGAGACTTGTTTTGATGTAACAATATATATGTATTGCCAAGAATACACAGATGAATGTGATGGTGATTAGACCCCGTTGTGCGGGAATATCATTCGGGAGGGGAAAACCGAGTCGATAAAACCCCCCTGGGGTCTAGACATGGTGGTGGTGAAGGCCTGAAGGGATTGATGGAGGTCTGAAGAGGAGTGGTTTAAGCTTGACTTGGACCCTGGATTCGGAGGAAGTGGAAGGGGTGGAGGAGGGCTGCGTCGAGTCACCTGAAATGACAGCGTTTGACGATGTGCTGTGATTGGCTTGTGGGAATAGAGACGAAAGTGATAGGTTTAGCTGGGGGGTGAACGCTCACTGATTTGAGAGGTGAGCGTAGTAAGATGGAAATATGTGACTGACAGGATATAAAGACGGTCTTCTTGGTTGAACTTGCGCTGAGCTTCATTTCTATTTCTTCTTCTTGAGATAAAGCTTTATTTGTAAAGCACTTTTCATACATAAGGTGAAGCTCAAAGTGCTTTGACAACATGTCATAGATCACACATTTTAAAAAACTGAACAAGGAATTTACTTCAGATCAAACCGTTAGTGACAAAAGGAAGTAAAAAGGTATGTAAGGTAAATAAATAATTATCTGTCTATGAGGATGACATAAGAAAAAGTGAATAAAATCAGTTAAATAATTGATCCTTTAAAATAAGTAAGTAAATAAAACAACAATAAGCATCTTTTTTATTTAAAAATGGCTGGACTTTGGGAATATATCGTAGGTTGAAGAAATCTGTTTTTGGAATTTTGCTTATGTAAAACTTAAGTTGGAGTCTAAAAAACGAACAAGACTCCTCACTTTATGATAATAGTTTTCATCTTCAAAAACATGGTTAAAAACAAGTTTCTCCACCAACTTCTAAATTGATGCCATCTCCGCTTTTCTGAAAAGTTGAAATATTTTCAACTCACAGCGCCCACATGTGATGGCATACACTCAGTTATCATTGGAATCAATTGGAAAAAAGGCACGGGTATGTGGACAAGGGCCCTAACGTGTGAAGGAGACTATCTTCCAATTAATCTGGCGACATAGAATCCCCTGGTAAAAACCCATATGATTTGCATATCGTAATTGGTCGAGTAGGGAAGAAATAATCAAACTGTGGGATAAATTGTTAAGGAATACCATTAGAAATTAGAAGAGATATGCAGACCAAAAAGCCATCTAGGCTATTGCAACATAAAGCACAGCATGGTGACGGATGTCTTCAGAGCAGTGGGGATGTAACATTGATCCATCCCAGAATAACAGGTGCCATGTTAAAGTCCTCCCTGCCTGACGGTCAATTTCCCTCCAATTTTCACTTGTGCACTGCCCTGTTCTGTGGCTCCAGACACATGTGGTGTATAATTACTGGTGAACTTCTGAATGTTCTTCCTGTCTCTTCTGGAAATGTGCAGAGGACGTGTCGATTACTCAACAGGCTTTAAATCAGAGCCTCTGTCTGAAGTGAATAATTGGATCTAAAGTCTCTAATTACAGAGAAATGCAACCCGGTATCACAGCAAGACGTGAACATGTGACGATTTACCATGCTGGGAGGCGTGAAGATGTCACGATTTCGTCCCTTCAAACGTGACAGTTACACAGTATTGTTAACATGGCCCAACCAGTGGAGAAATACCCGGAAGTGCCAAGCAAATGCTATACCACGACTATTGGTCGGTTGTTATTGTCAAAATTAAATATTTTTAATGAATGCCCCCAGCTGGTCGACACCTTTTAGCAGAAACAAAGGCTACATTAATTTATTAAATCGATTTTAATCCATTTGTGTTGTTGTGGAATTACAGGACGTGACGTGCGATCGCGTAGCAATTGAACTCCGTGAAAATAAACACCACTAAGGTTCAAGGTTCAAGGGTTTTTGTTATCAGATGCTAGCAACAGTGTAATTTTGGCAATGAAAATCTTAGAGCCCAAGCTCCTCCAACAGTGCAACATAATATAAATAGGACATAAGACAAAATAAGAAAATTAGAAAAAGATAAATAAAAAATAGTGCAAAATGCACCACTATTGGTTCAAATGATGAAACCAGTAGATTATTTTGTTTTTTTAGTTTTGTTGCCCCAGCTGTTCGACTAAATCGATGTTAATCCATTCATGTGGTTGTGGAATTACTGTACGTGACGATGTGCGATCGCATAGTAAATGAACACCGTGCTATGTGATTACTATCCGTATGACAGTGGCGAGCCGTCAGAGGGCCTAAGATATTCTAAAAAAAAATTTTAGTTATATTTTTCATTAGTTTTATCAAAATAACTTGATTGAATTGTATTTAAAATATCGAATCTGCCTGTTCAGTTTCTGTTTGCATGTTGCATTCCTTTAGCCCTCTCTGCGAGTTACTGCGAAGATAAGAGCTGATTGGTGGTCCTGCTGTAAATTCACAGTGGGCCCGCTATAGTAACTCAACGAGAGAGTAATGTCAAATGACAGTACAATTGACCAATCATATCTTCCCTCTAAATGGGTGGGCTTTATTTTCGTGGACTTTATGACAAGTTCCGCCCACTGTGAAGTTTATGCAAGTGTATAGAGTGGTGCAGTGACGCGTCCTAAAACCCGGAAGTAAGCTGCGCTCAGGTTCCCTCGACAAAAAAGCAATGGGATTTCTCCATAGGATTTTGGAAAATAGCTCGAAATAAGGTCTGTGGAAAACGAACCTGTTAGATAAATGCACATTTTGTTTGCCTACCCTACTTTTATAATTTTCGAATCATAAATCTAATCGATAGATTTATGATCGATAGATTTATGATTAGCATAAGTTCGTTCATGATGGAACATTCAACATTTCCAAAAGGGTGGGTGGAGGGGGTCCGGAGGACGGGTCTGGGTAAGCAAGGCAAGGCAGAGTACAAAAAGGGGCGAAGGCCACAGCGGGAGAACTCAGGGGGCCGGGCATGAGGGTGAAGGCAGCGGCTGGAAGAGTCAGGGGGCCGGGCTCGAGGGCGAAGGCCGCTGGGGAACTCAGGAGGCCGGGCACAAGGTCGGGCAAGAAGGCGGCGACGGGACAGCTCCGGAGGCCGACGTACGCCGCAATGGGACCCTTCCAGGGTCAGCTGGATCGCCGGAGCACTGGGATCGAGAGCAGGAGCTGGTGGGACCCCTGGCGGGACAGGCGTAGACGGGACCCTGGACGGAACATGGGCTGGTGTCAGTGGGACCCCCGACGGAGCAAGGGCTGGTGTCGACGGGACCCCAAACAGGACAGGACAAGGTGTTGGTGGGAAATCCGGCGGAGCAGGTGTCGGCGGGACCCCCAACAGGACAGGATCTGGTGTTGGCAGGAAATCCGGCGGAGCAGGTGTCGGCTGGACCCCCAACGGAACAGGACGTGGAGTTGGCAGGACCCTCAGCGGAACCCCCAACGAAACAGGACAAGGAGTTGGCAGGACCCCCGGCGAGACAGGTGACGGCGGGACCCCCAACGGAACAGGACACAGAGTTGGCAGAACCCCCAGCGGAACCCCCGACGGACCAGGACATTGGGTTGGCAGGACCCCCGGCAGAACAGTAGTCGGCAGGACCCCCAACGGGACAGGACATAGAGTTGGCAGGACCCCCGGTGGGACAGGTGTCGGCGGGACCCCCAACAGGGAAATGAGAAGGGATTTGAGAAGGGACTTGGAAAGGGACTTGGAAAGGGGCTTGAGTATGGACTTGAGAAGGGACTAGAGAAGGGACTTGAGTAGGGACTTGAGAGGGGACTTGAGAAGGAACTTGAGAGGGGACTCGAGAAGGGACTTGAGAGAGGACTCGAGAAGGGACTTGAGGGAACTCGAGAGGTGACTCGAGAGGGAACTTGAGAGGGAACTCGAGAGGAGACTCGAGAGGGGACTCGAGAAGGGACTTGGAAAGGGACTTGAGAGGGGACTCGAGAGGGAACTCGAGAAGAGACTCGAGAGGGGACTCGAGAAGGGACTCGAGAGAGGACTTGAGAGGGGACTTGAGAGGGAACTCGAGAGGTGACTTGAAAGGAGACTCGAGAGGGAACTCGAGAGGGGACTTGAGAAGGAACTTGAGAGGGGACTCGAGAAGGGACTTGAGAGAGGACTCGAGAAGGGACTTGAGGGAACTCGAGAGGTGACTTGAGAGGGGACTTGAGAGGGAACTCAAGAGGTGACTTGAAAGGGGACTCGAGAGGGAACTTGAGAGGGAACTCGAGAGGAGACTCGAGAGGGGACTTGAGAAGGGACTTGGAAAGGGACTCGAGAGGGGACTCGAGAGGGGACTCGAGAGGGAACTCGAGAAGAGACTCGAGAGGGGACTCGAGAAGGGACTTGAAAGGGGACTCGAGAGGGAACTTGAGAGGGAACTCGAGAGGAGACTCGAGAGGGGACTTGAGAAGGGACTTGGAAAGGGACTCGAGAGGGGACTTGAGAGGGGACTCGAGAAAGGACTTGAGAGAGGACTTGAGAGGAGACTTGAGATAGGACTTGAGTCAGTCGGTACGCCAACAGGACACGGAGAGCTGGAGTCGGCCGGTACGTCGACAGGACACAGGGAGCTGGCGTCGGCCGGAGAGCCAACAGGTGACGAGGAGCTGGAGTCGACCGGTACGCCGACAGGACACGGGGTGCTGGCGTCGGCCGAAGAGCCAGTACTGGTACTGAAACTGGAGTCGGGACCATGGCTGCTGGGGCCGGTACTGGAGCTGGGACCATGGCTGCTGGGACCGGAACTGAAGCCGCGACCATGCCTGTGTGGGCTGGAATCTTGGTCTTGCGTCTCTTAGAGATTTTTTGGAGGATCCGTGGACCTCCCAAGGCCTGGTCATACCCCAGGAAAGGGTTAGAGGCTTGAGACAAGTCTTCAGGACTACTTGTGAGAAGTTGTAGCCTCTCAGGCAACAAGCTCCTGAGCCAGGGCTTGCGAGCAACCTCCTGGCGTGCCTCCTTCAAGGCAACCTCTCTACCCAGTCTAGATGAGGCGTTATTCCAAGAGTAAAAAATGTACTGCAGAGAGTACCCAAGACGTTCCGCCTGTAGAGCAAAACAATCTGAGTCTGCTGAGTCCAAAGTTGGTCGGTTCATTCTGTTAGGGTTCGGCAAAAGGTAGGACCCAAATGCAGATTAAAAGGGAAGCGGGTTTCAAAACAAAAGCGAGCTTTAATAACAAAAGCTGATGAACATAAATAACATGGCATGGAACACATAGGTAACACGAGGAAGATACAATACCAAAAACGATCGTGACCAACATGGAGGGAGACAGGAAAAACAAAACAAAACCCATTACCAGACAGACAAAACTAAAACCGTGACATACCAAGATCGTGACATTCATCCAAAAGGACAGGAGGATGGACTTTGTGTTTAAGTGATTTGATCATCAAAGGTAGGCCTAAGTGACTTTCAATGTGGGCCGCCGTGCCGACTTCATTCATTTGTAATTGTTACTTGGCTGTGGGTGCCCTGTCATGATAGGTGTTTATATAAATGGTGTTGTTTTGTGTGGTAGAGGGTCGCTGTCATTGATGCGTTTTGCACCCCGGGCCGTTGTTTTGATATTCCGCTGAAGTATACGATGTGACGTAATAACTCTTCTTTTTATTTTTTTTTTCGAGGGAAGGGGGGGGTCAGAGGGCCTAGGTATAAAAGTCACGGATCGCCACTGCCGTATGATGACCATGAACGCACTGGACATCGGCTACAACTTCCTCTCTGTCTGACTTCGCCAAGCAGGTAAGGTGCTGCACCGCATGCGTCCAACATTTTAATGTTTATTGCAAGTTAATCAGTTGTAGTTACATCATATTTGTTTAAAAGCATGAGCTAGCTAAACTCCTATTAGCTTTATTTGGCTAGCTAACAGCTAACCGGGACGAGTCCCAAAAACCCGGAAGTGAGTTAGCATTTTACCACTACCGGTTCCCTCGTCTTAGAGTCAATATCCACATTTCTACCCTACTTTTATAATTTTCTAATCATACCTTTTATTTAGCCTTTATTTATACAGGTGTAAAATCTCATTGAGACACAAGGTCTCATTTTCAAGAGAGACCTGTTCAGTGGTAACACTACCACACAAAGTTACAGACAGACAGGACACTAAACACAGAGGCAACACTAAAATAAAACATCGTAAAAAGTAGTCATTGAAATCCATATACAGTACAGTATTCAGATATAGCAGGTGCAAACACCCACAGATGATTTCTCCAGCTTTTTTCAAATTAGTTTAAAATCTGTGATGGGTATCAAACTGGTCAGCTTAAGTTCCTGCTGAAGTGTGTTCCAGGTCGAGGGGGCAGAGTATGATATGGCTTTTTTCCCAAGCTCCGTGCGTACTGAGGGGACGGACAGAGTGATGTAATTTTGAGATCGTAGTCTATAGCTGTACTGTTTGTGTGATATGTAAGTGGATATGTAGAGGGGCAGCAGTCCAAGCATAGCGGTATAGATGAGTTTGTACCAGTGCAGTGATCTGCGCATTGCAGTGATCTGCGCATTGATAATGATGTCCAGTTGACTAAAGAGTACAGCGTGCAATGGTGTGTGAGGGGTTTACAGTTGGTTATGAACCTCAGAGCCCCATGGTAGACAGCGTCCAGCTGATGAAGGGAGTGAGCTGAGGCGTTCATGTACACAACATCCCCGTAGTCCAAGAGCGGCAAAAATGTGGCAGCTACAAGCCGTGTCCTAGCACTTGTGGAGAAGCAGGCCTTATTTCTAAAAAATAATCCCAGTTTTAATTTCAGTTTCCTTAAGAGATTGTCAATATGTGGTTTGAAGCAGAGATTTTCATCTATAGTGATGCCTAAGTATCTGTAGGTGTTAACAGTTTCAATGGGGTTATGCTGTGCAGACATGATGCAGGGAAGAACAGTTGGTAACTTTTTCCTATTGGAAAAGAACATGACTTTTGTCTTGTCTGAATTTAACACCAACCTGAGGTGGAACAGATGTGACTGAAAAGTGTCAAAAGCAGACTGCAGACGTTCAAATGTAAGTTGTGTACTGCAGTGCTAGCACAACAGTACACAACAGTATCATCTGCATATAGATGTACACAGGCATCAATACTTTGACCCACATAATTTATATAAATTGTAAAAAGGGTCGGTCCCAAGACCGAACCTTGAGGAACACCTCTGGGCACATTAAGAAAGCTTGAGGAGAGACCGCTGAATTTTACATATTGCTTGCGATTTGAAAGATAGTTTAAAAAACAACCAACAGCTTGGTCAGACAGGCCTATATGAGATAACTTCTGGCATAGAATGCCATGGTCCACAGTATCAAATGCCTTGGATAAGTCTATAGAAAGGGCAGCACAGTAGCTCTTTGCGTCCAAGCCTTCAACAATGTCATTCACTACTTTCAAAGCAGCCGTTACTGTACTGTGCTGCTTCCTAAAGCCTGACTGGTGAGGCGATAGAATGTTGTTCAAGCTTAAATATTCTTTGATTTGATCATTCACCAGCCTTTCAAGTACTTTAGCTAAAATAGAGAGCTTGGAAATTGGTCTGTAATTATTCATCGCCATGGGATCACCACCTTTCAATAAGGGGAGAACATTTGCAGTTTTCCAAACATCTGGAATGACATTGTTTGTTATAGAAAGATTAAAAACATGACACAGTGGTTCGGCTATAATATCTGCAGCTAGCCGTAAGAAATAAGGGGGGAGATTGTCTGGGCCTGCTGATTTATTGGTGTCTAGGCCCTTTAGAGCCTTACAAACCTCCCCAACATTGAAGGGGTTGAAGGAGAAAGTGTGGCTACTGGAGGCATGACTGGTGGTGATGGAGGGGGATGATTTACCAAAAGATAATGTGTCAAACAAGGAACTGGAGGCAATCAAATGTTTATTAAAACAATGAAGCGTCTCTGTTTTATTTGACACAGGGGTGGAGTCAACAACAATGTTAGGAGGCAGCTCTAAGGAGCGAGAGCTGGCAGAGAGGAATTTTATGGTATGCCAAAATCTCCTAGGATCGTTTAAACTGTCTGTGGTCTGGGATAAGTAAAAATCGCTTTAGGCTTTTTTAATGGAAGCAGTACAGCGATTACGCAGTTGACGAAAAAGAAGCCAGTCAGCCTCAGAGCCTGTCTTCCTCGCAGCAGCCCAAAGCAGATTCCTCTTGCGTAAGAGGGCTGCCAGATCAGAAGTGAACCAGGGGGTATCACGGCCCTTCACCCTGAACCGGCGAAACGGAGCAATGTAATCGCCAGAAGCTAAATGCTAATGTTATGCTATAAACGAACTACAGACGAGTACAGCAGGGTCGCACGACTTCAACGTCATGCCAACTTTACGCCACTCAGCTGTTAAATTGAAATAAATAAATATCTCTGAAATAAATAGCAATAAATAACTAATTACCTTTAGAAGTACACCAAAACATAACTGCTAACAATGTAAATGCTTTGTTGGAAAAAAGGTAATGTAAGAAAATGTTGAGTTAAATACTTTTGGCACTGTATATACAAAGTAGGGATGGGAATTTGAAAGCAAATGTATATTCGAATATTCGACCCCCCAAAAAACGGTTAACCGGTTAACCGAAATGTACAAAAAAAAATGTTTCAATAACTTTTGGAAATAAATAAATAGTACATGTTCAAATAAGTATAGAAACCAAGTCGAATTTGTCAAATGTATTGAACTGGTGATCACAGTTTGACAGCTATAGGCCTACAGCTTTCATGTGCGGAGGTGATTCACAATCAGGCCAGCTGTAGAGAAGACCCTCTCAGCTGGAACGGAGGTTGCGGGTATAGCAAGGTATAGTATGTATTATATACGTTTAATTTGGCATAGTTTGCACTCTACACCGCACTCACTAACCTGGTCGAAATATTTCCACACATTACTCCTTTTTGACGCCATGTCTGTTGTGTAGGACATATATATATATAGGTCATATGAGAGGCCCCGCCTTACATCTTCCGCCACAGATTTGGGGAAATTGGTCCGTGCGCAAAGCATTGTGGGGATTTTAAGACCGCGGAGTCTACTCATGTGCAGCCTCGATATTTCTCCAAACGGAGTACGCCGGGCTCGGTAGATTTCCAAGTATGCTGGAGATTGGAACAGTACTTCGGCGGCACTCGATGACGTAGTATGCTTGAAATAGTGGCTCTGAAGCAGCTTTACTCGCGATTGAGAAACACCCAGTATATACCCCAGAGGTACCGTCAACATATGTGTACGTGCGGAAACAATACCCCCAACCTGTAGTTCCTTGATTGCATTATGTAACCCCGTTAATTAGTGATCACTACAACCTGAATAATTATTCGAATACCTGAATAATTTCGAATATTCGATTAATCGTTCCCATCCCTAATACAAAGCATGGAAACATGCCTATTGTGGCTTTCATACTTGCATACTGGCAACTAATAGTATTGTGAAGAAATGTCATGACAACCATCTACAGACTGTTACTGCACGCTGATTGTTGTGGTCCTATTTAGGACAAAACGTTCAGAGCTGTCTTGAGTTCCAGTCCGCCCATGATTGATTAGTGCTTTAACTAGTAATTTACCCCAATGTTAAAGCTTGTTGATGATATGTGACATTGTAAATGGTCATGCATCCAAAAGTGTTAACTGTATTTTTTCCTTCAAAAGATTTAAAACTTCCAAAGCAAAATCAAGATCAAACAGCACTTTTAAGAGCCTTTTTCAATTTCTTCTCCTCTCCCTCCTCAGAGCTATATTCCCTACATTTCTTCCTCTCTTTTCCCCATTCTTACCATCTTCATCTCTGTCTCTTTACCACTTTCTCTTTTGTATTTATGCACACACACACACACACACACACACACACACACACACACACACACACACACACACACACACACACACACACACACACACACACACACACACACACACACACACACACACACACACACACACACACACACACACACACACACATACGCACAAACCTGGGTAGTTGTGCCCACAGGTAAGAACTTAAACTTTTCACGATTTATATATAGCATTCAAATCGACTAACAGTGTCATATATTTATGTCTTTGTTATGCAAAACTTACAGGGAAATAAAAAATGGTCTCATTCGAGCTGGTAACACAGTAGACGTTGCAGCATATCAAATCAAATCAAATCAAATCAAGTTTTATTTATAAAGCACATTTAAAAGCGATTTTTGGTCGAGCCAAAGTGCTGTACATGTAATAAAAACACAGTACTACAATCACAATAGGGAGCGGCGAGCCGACACAGGCGCCATCTTGAATCACGAAACCCATATTATACTGTAGTATTATAGTACTGTATTATAGTACTGCTATAATTCTAGATTATATTATAATTAAAATTATATATAGGATTACAACTAGGGATGGGTACCGAGCCCCGGTATTAAACGGGCCCCGGGGCTGAATTATTAAAGACCGTGGTACCGTTAAGCTCCGACGTTATCGGTCTTTTTATCGGTACTGGAGACATGTAAAAAATATGTCATGTGTATTATTGCTACACAAACATTATATTGCAGTTTTAGTGTCGCCAACTCCGTTTCAATGCAAAAAGACTGCAAAATGCAGTAGTATTTTCGATCTCTCCAAACCAGACGAGAGATCTCTCTCCCCCGCCTGCTTGCGAGGGGGCGGGGCAGTTTACACACACGCAGCTGCTCCATGCAGCAACACACTAGAGATGGCAAATCCGGATCATTTTACGGACTCAGGGTCTTCTGAGTCAGTCATTGAAGAGATCCGGATCATACGAGTCATTTGAGTCATATGAGTCAGCATCACCAAGACCGTAGAAATCCTATTGGTGAAACCGAAAAGTTGTTGCATTTCACGAGCATATTATTATTCCATATATTTTGAATATATATATATATATATTTGTATATATATATATATATATATATATATAATATCTGCATGTATATTTTCTATTTCGACATGTATATTTTATATTTTATTTTTATTTCTATTCTTGTATATTTTGTAGTTTTGTTTTATTGTAAAATGCCTTTTATGCTGCTGTAACAACAACAATTTCCCAATTTGGGATCAATAAAGTACTATCTATCTATCTATCTATCTATTAAACTGACGTTATAATTAACCTCCGCTACACAGTGTATTTTGCTTTAATAAAAAATGTTGATCACAAAAAAAAGGGTTATTTTGCGATTTGGCAAATCTGAGTCTGCTGTTGACTCGTGCATGAGGACGAGTCTGCTGGATCTCTGGATCTGCTGCTATATACGGCTCCGAGTCCGCACGAGTCTGCTCTGCTGTGTGTTGCACACACAGTGAGTCAGGATTTGCGAATCCGAGTCTGCTGTGGACTCGTGCATGACGACGAGTCTGCTGGATCTCTGGATCTGCTGCTATATGGTTACGGCTCCGAGTCCGCACGAGTCTGATCCGCTGTGTGTTGCAGCGAGTCAGGATTTGCGAATCTGCGAATCTGCGAGTCTGCTGTTGGAGCCGTCGGCTCCTCTGAGTCCCCACGAGTCTGCAGGAAGTTTCACTGATCCGCGTCCCCTCCCCTGAGCCAAACGATCACTTCTGGCAGCTATCCTGTGACTGTATACTTGCTAAAGGGTAGGTAGATGGACTTGGGGTACGTTGTAATGTGATTTTACATGTTATAAAGAGAGTAGCGAGTGACGCAATTTATAGTTTTAATTTGTACGTCACACCAAGTGTGGGACTCAAGGACTCGGGTTAATGGAGAGGGGAGACTCGTCATGACCAGCTCATTTCTAGGATCCGGGTTAATGATCCGGATGAATCAGGACTCGCCCATCTCTACAACACACACACACGGAGGAGATGGCGGAGAGAACTAAGCACTAAAAGGTGTGGTTAAACTTTACCCGTCTCGATGTGGACAATGCTCGTTACCTAAAGTGCAATAAGAGTTTAGCATGTAAGGGCGGTAACACGAGCAATTTGTCTAAACATTTATCAAAAGTGCACCACATTCAGACGGAGAAATGCACCGGGTTCGACTGTCTTTCTAGTAGCTCTGTAGCCCCGTCCACGAGTAACGTTTCCACGTCAGGTGTTACAGTATGTATGCTAGCAGCAACACACGGAGTTAACTCAATTATACAAACATGGGCTAATGATTAGAGGTACATTTATTTTGTTAAAGTTTCAGCCATTCTGTTTACAGTTCTGTCATCACATTATTTAATACCATTTGTTAAAACATTGTTGTTTCTTTTGATGTGAAATATTATGTATTTAATTTAAATAAAAAGCAATGTTAGTTTTGTTCACAATTTGTTTATTTTCATTTTTCATTTATTCGTTTATTTGAATAGGGACAATGCACATTAATGAACACTTTAGACAAATAATGCTTCAAGTGTAAATATGCCGGATTTTAGCTTTGAGCTAATTTCCCTGACATACAACATATAGTTAGTTTACCTCATTTTTTTCTCCAAAAGAACCGATAAAAGTACCGTTAAAAGACCGGACCGATAAGCGGTATCGATAAAAGTAGTAGTACCGTTAAAACCTTAACGATACCCATCCCTAATTACAACAGTATCATATATTTTGGTCAAATTCAAGATTGTGCTTTTACACTGCAATGTCATGGTCAAGCTTGTAAGATAGTAGAAGTTGTGTAACCTTACTTTCGAGTACATATTTTACCGCTGGATTTTAGCTTTGCTTTGAAATTGTACTAAAACTAAGTAAGGGGCCATTATTGCATTGATACTAAATTCATTTACTCAAATTAAATAAAAATGCAAGTGTTTTTATTCTATTCTAAACAGGATACAGTTTTTTTTGTAGCTTCAAGGGGTGAGACTTACAGTGACAGACTAGACAAAGGAAAATGAGTCAATATTTGTATTTGATTGCATTCTGAATTTGAAACCCAGTTTTAAATGACCTTGTCTTTTATTTGTCTTTATCTCCAAAAGAATGCCAGGACCAGGTTCCACTTCGAGGCAATGCTCAAGCTGCTGCATGTCACTGAATGTGGCATGCAAAACTTGCAAATTCTGCAAGGCGGTGCAGCCTCGCAAACTGCGCCTTAGCAAACAAATCGACAAGTTTGACACCTGGGTCGAGGCACAAAAAAAGAACAAAACTTCATCCCACCTGAGGGATCAAGCTGCATTGTTGGTATGTGATGGACTTTTTTTTGTTGGCCTGCATGCATAATTAATAACAGCCCTGTACTTGTTCATTCTGGATTTGGAAAAGATATTTACATTTGATACAGAAATGTAATATCTGATCATAATTAGGTAATACAAATCTGCTGCTCAAAGCCCTAGGTAGAAATGGGCTTTGAGCAGGTGCACATGATGCAAATGTCATGACCTGCATGAACTGTGTGCCCCAAAGAAAATGTGACTATATGTGAATTCAAGTTTTAAAGCACTGTCTCTGTGTCAGAACACAGCTAAATACATTTGCACTATTTAATCATTTATCCAATTCAACTTACATTCGAAATAGACATTTTCATCAGTGTGTCTGCTCCCTGTCAATACAACTACTGTAGACACAGGGATAAGTTATACAGTAAGTTATGTTTATATAACTTTGGCGAATCATCGCTGAATTTGATTCAATGTAATTGAAAGGTACTGTCGTGGCCCATTCTTGTAGGATATTTATTAAAACTGTGCCACATTAACAGGGATCCACTTCTTGACTCACACGTTAAAAACAATCCAAATAAAACTCTGTAGGCGCTGATTTCTTTGCCTTCCTCTGGCAGATTTATTTACTTCTTCCATGAAATTAAACAAACAAATAAACAAAGTTATCAGTGTAACGTGAGGTCAAAGACTGTACTGATTCCCCGTTCCGTGCTGGAGACAATCTCCCCACGAGGCTCAGTCCCACCCCTTCCTTATATAACAGCTGATTGATCACAATAAATCAAAGCTATTCTCCGAATATTTAATTCAATACTAATTCATAAATGGAAAGAATATATTAAGATCTAAATTAATAAGAAAATAATACATTCATTATCAACACAAAAAATGGCTCTAACATTACAACAAATAATAAATAGAGCCAATATTCCAAACAAATATAATCATTTTCTTCTTGTCAGAGTTCATAGATGAAATTCATCTTGAGTTCATAAAATATAAAAATTTGATTTGTCTAACTTCAGCCAATAGTAGTAGTCCAGTTAATCTCCAGCTTCCAGGAGCAGACAGAGTTTGGTGACAGGCCTCTGTAAAACACTTGTTTTTGTTTTAACTGGACACTTCGGACAAGCCCTTTACTTCCTGGCAGGGTCTTTAGAATCCGTCCTAGCACCCAGGAGTTTCTGGGAGCCGAATCGTCCACAATATCAGCGAGGTCTCCAGGAAGAAAGTTCCTTCTGATCTTATTCCATTTATTTCGCTGTTGCATTGTTGGAAGATATTCCAGAAAAGATCAGCCAGATATTGTACCACATGTCTCCATTTTCTTCTTGAGTACAGGTCCTCCTTCACGAAGAGTCCAGGTGCATAACAGGGTTAGTTTTGAGCAGAAGCAGATGATTAGGTGTTAAAGGCTCCACATCATTCAAGTCATTTGTTATGGTTGTGATGGGTCTATCATTCATTGTAGCTTACACTTCACATAAGGCTGTTTGCAATGCCTCATCATCCATGACTTGTTCTCTTACCACAGAGCACAGAATATTTTTTAGTGACTTGATGAGTCGTTCCCATACGCCTCCGTGGTGAGGGCCTGCTGCTGGGTTGAATATCCACTCGATCCCTTCTTGGAGAAGGTTGCTTTGGATTTTGTCGTGTTTTAGTTATTTTAATGATTGTTCAAGCTCCTTTTGCGTACCAATGAAATGAATGATGGTATGAAACTTTTTCATACCAAGGACCAATAAAAAAACACTCGCGGACCACCTATCCCCAAAAACAATAGGCCTGCTTACCACTCCAACAGTATATAACAAATGACAGCCTTATAATGACAACAGCTTAACGTGACCTCTCTATATCGCCTCGTTCACACATTAAATTAACAATACAAATACAACTACAGATAATATAAGCCTTTCGTTCAAATGCGATTTAAAATGCTCACAGGTTTTACACCTCTTATGAAATGTAGACTACATTAATTACGGAGTTTATGTCCAACAGACTCACAGATCGTTGGCTACTGAGAGAAATGCAAAATACACCGCATGTAGTACGACACAAACCTCCGCTGTGGATTTTCAAAACAAAATACAGTAAAACTTTGGTCGCAGGCCCAAGTTGAACTCTCTGAGGTCTAAGCCATATTTTCACATGTTAGGCTCGCCTGGGCTGTTTTTGTAAAAATGCTATTAAAACTTTGTGTGGTAGTGTTACCACTGACAGGTCTCTCTTGAAAATGAGACCTTGTGTCTCAATGAGATTTTACACCTGTATAAATAAAGGCTAAAAAAAAATAAAAAATTGCCATTTTAGCATTGTCCATATCTTCCACGGTCAGATTTGTGGTGACGGTCACTTTAACGTTTATGGCCTGTTCTTTCAGTGATTTATCATTACTCAGCAGTAATCCAGGGTTTATCACCTTCCTTCTTTGACTGATCTCCAAGAGCAATAGTTTCCATTTCAGGATCCAAGCTACAGCTTTTTTCAGGCTGTTCCAATCTGAGTAATGCTCAATTAGTTCACTTGTGGGACTTTTCCCCTCAATACTCATCACATTTGCAGTGACATTCCTTTTTACTTCAGGATCATCTGGAGAAAGAGAGCTTTGTGATATTTTGTCTGGGTTCCTTGGCCACTGAGACTCCTCCTCCTGCAGGAATTCAGCATAAGCAGCATCCTTCTTGAATTTCCTAGCAAGGTAATGTGCTCTTTGTTCAGCTATATGGTGATTATTGGGCATGATGACATCACTATTACAAAGTGGCAAAGGTAGATAATAGTGATTATCCTTCAGTGTAGCAGCACTTGATACCAGCTGCATGAATTTGCTTTCTTCGGCTGACATTTGAAGTTTTCCCTCATATTCTCTCTCTGGGAAATCATGATGGTACTGATTTACAAGAAGGTTTTCCGTGCCTCCCCTGACTGCACGTCGCTGACACACACCGCTGCAGACTCTCTGCACAGAGGAGCCGCGGAGGAGCAGCGGAGTCCGGGCGATGCTGCTCCTCCAAGGAAGAGACACACGTTCACTAAGCCGAAAAAACTATATCCGGTCACAGTGATCTGCTATTTTAAAGTAAAGTCAACACATATCGACCCTAAATATAGTC
The DNA here is from genome assembly GCF_902827165.1 of Trematomus bernacchii. Classification (NCBI taxonomy): domain Eukaryota; kingdom Metazoa; phylum Chordata; class Actinopteri; order Perciformes; family Nototheniidae; genus Trematomus; species Trematomus bernacchii. Next base: position 5,789,875 of record NW_022987803.1, read on the forward strand.
TATATTAAGAACGAGAAAAGTTTTAACATATATATCGTTTTTTGTAAACATATGACAAATGTGCGAGGGTGATGACGTCAGAGCATCGTCCTAAGCCCCGGACAGCCCCGGCCCAATTCAACCCCTGTGTGTGAGTGAGCATGTGTGATTGTGTATGTGTACATTTGTGAGAAAATCCTGACTGGCAAAAGTCACGTGACTTTTGGCAGTAATATTCCGTGACGTGAGAAGAAAAAGTGTTGTACTTGTAAAACCTATGCTGAATTTGTCTCTGAAACATGATTTATTAGAAAAATGTAATGTGTTTGTTTGATAGATACATTTTGTAATTGCAAAACTAAATGCATTAGTTTGTAAATGGTGTTTTGTATTTGCAAACCACACTGTGTTTGTTAAGTGAATCACAAGGCATTTGTAAAACTTGTTTAGTTTGTTTGTGGAGTTATGGCAGGAAATTAGCTCCATATTCCCAGCAATACAGTTTGCTCCTCGGAGGCTGTGAGCCAAGGGTACCGGTGTAGTTGAATTTGAAGAGGCAGACAAACGCTTTCCCTGGCTGCGACCAGCTTCACCAAATCAATTTCTCCACCACTGTCAGCCATTGTAGGTTGAAAAAACTGCTTTAAAATCTAAACACAAATATTTTACCTTGTGCAGCTAAGGACGCTGCAGATGCTGTTTGCTAACAGGTCGCTAACAGTAGCTACTGCTACACGCGCTAATATTTACTAACTCGGACAATCCAATCAAAGGACGCGAAAATGCTGTCATCATTGTACTCCTGCTAGATGGCCCTGGTGTCAACAACTTGAAATGTGATTGGTCAATGCAACCGTTTCATTGCCATTTGTTTTAATCTACACTGCTGATTCTGATCCTGCTGGAAGTAGCCATCAGAAGATGATTACACTGTGGTCATAAAGGGATGGACATGGAAAGCAACAATACTCAGGTAGGCTGTGAGTGTATGTCCCATCATTTGTGGAATCGTGTTTAAGTACATTTTAAGTTGGACGGGTTCGTTTCCGTTCCACGTGGTATCTGGTTCATCATGTGATTGCAGCCTTCACTTCATCCCATGATCATGAGCTTGAGAAAAGGATCTCCATTCTGAAAGGTGGTGTACTGATCAATCAGGTGGAAAAAAAACATCTCTCCTCTGACTTTAGTACACCACAGGAATGTTCTAACCACAGAACATTTTAGTTACTCAACCAGTAAGAAATTACCCAGCAGACCTCAACTGTATGGACTGTATGGCTGCATGATTATTGTTTGTGCAAGCGTCCAATGTAAGCCTTTGCCATTACTTAATAACGCCATTTGATTCTCAGATTTCAAGAACTTTAAAGATAAAGTAAGAGACTTATTCAAAAAAACAAATACCAATAACTGCAACATCCAGGGAGAGATTCCCCCCCAAAATCCAGACGCTTCTTCAGAAGTTCTTATGAATAGATAAGATAGATTATGAATCACCAAATCATGAGGTCTTAAGGAATTATTTCCAAATTTGTGTTGGAAGACTGTTGGGCTCTGTTGTCCTAAAGGAGCAATGCCAAAGCCAGGGATAATGACGCTTTTATTGAAAAAAAAACTCCCAGAAGCTAGTCTTTTTATTTGCTACCTTTATTGGAAATTTCCCGGCACTAAAATAACTAAAGAACTTGTCTGCACTGAGGTTGGTGTATAGGTGCACTTTGGGATGTGCTAGGCTAAGGTTGAAGTGGCCGCAACATGCAATTCGGTGCTCATTATGGTACAATGGTCTTCAATGCAATTTAATACCGGGCAGACAGAGGGCCATTAGTGGGCAGAGAAGCACTCAAACAGACCTCTCCAGAATCACTTCAACACTTTTCATGATTGTTAAATTTAGTTTTCATGACATATTTCACTGCAGATTGATCTGTGCAACATAAACATGTTTGAGGAAGAGTCTAACCATATCAACCGTGTTTTTCTAGAGTTCCACAGAAATATCCGTCTGTTGATTGAGAGTTCTCCACAGTTGATTAACAGCTGGAGTCATCACATTAAAGCAGGAATGATATGCGTGGTTAATCAGCACCCTAATTTTAAAAGAGGGGCTTTGACTAATTTCATGGATGATACAGCTACAGGAACTTCTTAAATTATTCATATCCCCTGATGAGAAATTATCCGTGGTGTCACGGTAAATAACGCCATGTGAACTTTCTAAACATCAGAATAAACTGCCAGCAAAAGTTTGCAGCGGGACGCAAATGTGTCACGGATGATGCATTTCCACCAAAAATGTCAATGAGACATAACAGGGAAGAGTTAAATCAGAATGTGTTTGTCTATCTACCTGGATGAATGGTAATGGTAATTGCACACTGTGTCAGGTTTCAGATCTGTGGGACCCGAGCAATGGCAAAGAGACAAAAAGGAGCTGCACCGATGGGTTCAATCCATCTTATTTTTTCAAAACTTAATCCCTCGATTAGGCAGGTCACACAGTGAACAGTTAATGTTGGTTTGGTGTGTTTGTGTGTGTGTACAAATATTTAGTGATAAACCATTGATTCATTATGGTGGCATAATTTTCAGGACTGAGACAACAGATCAATCAATCAAAGTACTTTATTAATCCCAGGAGGAAATTAGGTTTTAATTGAATAAAACCAGTTATATAAACTGAAATTGAGGTAGAAATGTGTAATGAAAGACCTTGTTCTGCTGTGATACAGCGTCTGAGGTACAAGAACGAGGCAGGATGTCCTCCACAGCACAGACACCCTCAGAAGACTCTGGAACTTTGTTGTCAGATATAACTTTCTGCAGCAATGTTTTCATAAAGCACACATAAACTTCACTCCAGTTATTCAATGCCATTCCTCGCGGTACACAATATGACAGTTCTCTGAAAGTGTTAGCATAAGATCTGCCTCTCCCAGTCGATAAGAGAGACATTTTACCAACAGCCGACCTTGTGGAAAACAATCTGCCAAAGGCTAGCAACCTGATCCTTTCTGGAAATGGTTGGACTGAAGGTTAAAATAAGATTTATTAGATAACACTCAGTAGGATAAAACTGACCAATTGGACATTGGTGGAGATCAATCTGCCAAATGATAGGCTACCCCATGCCAAATGATAGGCTACCCCATGTTTTATGAGAGGTTAAGATAAAATGCATTTTATGATAAGAAGAGAATACTTTCACAATGCAGTCTAGCTAGCAAAGGACGCTCTGACCTCTAAAGCTCACTGGATATAACACAAGGGCAAGGGTTTAGTCAGAGAAACCTTCTGATATTTGCTATAAATGGCTTGATATTTCAAACCTTCAGAGAATATAGACGGTTACAATTAAGGTATAGAGGCCTAGTCAATGTAATGCCCTCCACCTGTGGTTATAGCTGCAAAGATGACTCAAATTGAGCTCCAACAGTAATGCTTTAAAGGTCCCATTTCTACTGATCATAATTCCATTGTTGAGGTATACTAAAATAAATGTATATTGTGCAATTTTCCAAACTCACATTGGTTTCTCATACAGCATCTCTGTATAGTATGTGTATTCACTCTCTGTCCTAAACGGCTTGTTGGAGCGGATTGGTCAATTTGGACCAATCTGCGGAGCCGTTACGTTACGTCACTATACCCGAAATACGTCACTATACCCAAGAAGTAATCAATGGAAAAAGAGAAATCCCCAACGAGGCGTTCTGGGGCAGCATAGACAGGTCTTTTCTGTGTTAGAGTTTTACTCGCTACAGGGTGTACTTTGAGGGTTTGTGACTCTGCACACCGTTTACATGCAGAAAAAGCTACATAACACGGGACGGGTAATAACCAGAAAAGCATGACATGGGACCTTTAAAAAAGAAAATCTAGTTGGACTGAAAGGTTGCCAAAATATCTCTTTGTGGGAGAACAAAAGTAAGTATTTTTCCTTTCAAGTATACCAAATAGTTTATTCTGACTTTTAAATTGAAGCATAAAAAGCACAAACTGGTGAACATTGGGTTAGGTTTAACCCCAACCCTAACTAATTATTTTTCCACATTGAAGGTAACGGTCCTAAATTAGTGCCACCTTAGCGGCTGTAGCTCAGGAGGTAGATGGTCGCCCACTAATTGGAAGGTTGGTGGTTCGATCTCCAGCCTCTGCAGTGAACAATGTCGATTTTTTTATTGCTCCGGATGGCTTGGCAAACGGAGTGTGAATGCATGTAAATGTTACGGGCCGTCTCCACGGCAGCGTTAAAAAGATCTTGGAGGTGGGCGTATCTGAAGCTTGAGGATTTTTTGCGAGCAACCAATCACATGAATCTCCCGCCCGCGACATACGAAGCAAAAAAGCCCATAGTAAACTGGATATAAACTCCCCAAAACAGGCGAAAACCTACCACTGTCTCTGCCACCTCCCTCCATGCCTGGCTCCTCCGGTTTATATCCTGGTAGGTCTGGTCATAAAGCACCGGGTGATTGATTCGCTACCGCTAATTTCTCCTCCATTTTTTGGAATATGAGGAAATGACCTGCGGTATTTCTCTCCCAGCATACACGCCGTTTGATTGGCTAGAGCTTGAACTGTCAGATTTGCGTACACGGGATTTGATTGGCTGACGCTTCCTCCTCAGCTTCAAAAGTTGAACATTGTTCAACTTTGGATCTTGAAAATCCTGAGAATCTCCGCTCGCCTGCCCACAATGCATTTCGGCGAAAGCGAAAAAAAGTGACGTCACCCCATTCAAAGTGAATGGGCAGAAGCGTTTCAAGATTTTTTAACGCTGCCGTGGAGACGGCCCGTTAGTCTCTAGAATATTCTGTACAAACTTTTAAGTCCCCTGAGATACATGTATACATCAAAAATGTAAATGTGTGTTATTGGGCTTTATAAATTAACTTTGATTGATTGATTAGTCTCCTGAGCAGGTAGCTCATTTTATGGCAGCCTCTGAATGAGTGAGTGGGTCAATGCTGACTCAAAGCACTGGTTGGCAACATTTTGGTAGAGCCTATAATGATGCTTTACCTACACTGTTCCATTGAGACCAACATATTGTTATTACATAACAGCATCACATGTACAGTGTGGAGCCTATTTTTATATAACATTAGAAAGACTGATTCTTATTATTACATTATAAGCTTATTGTGCTCATTTATGTTGCTGTGACTTTGGAATAATAGACGTCTTTAGCCTGCAATACAGAGTAGCAAGGTCAGGTGCAGACACTGGAAGAATACAAAGAGTTATTCATAAACAGGACATCGCTCCGACCTTGAGCTTTGGGTGAGCTCCACTCCCACACATAGGAAGCAGCCTTATGAAGATTCCACTTTCTGTAGAAACGTTAGCGAAAACAAATTACGTATGATGGTGCCAGAGTAGGGAGGGACTTCCACAGGCCGGCCGAATGCTGATTGGAGGATTGTGTTGCCAAGAGACTTTTTTCAAAGTCTGTGCACCAACCAAAGAGAACCAAGTCTAAACCATGGTATCTCTTCAGCTAGTCTTGACCAATCATAAATGTACGGGCAACGCCCTGTGTAATAAAATGTATGCACGCACGAGGTTTGGGGCTCTTTTCCGGAAATAGTGGTTACAGATTACAGCTTTGCTGCCTGTGATTTCTATGACGTGACGGAGTCCTTGGCCAAGTGATATATATATTTTGCTCCCTTATAATAAATAGTTAAACTTAGAAGTTGTCTGTCTTTCCTGGAATTTTGAACACAACAACAGCCTGTGTGAAACATGTAAGCACAATTGTTGGCAGGCCATCTGGATTTATTCAATTATTTCATTATGAAGTTACGTCTGTGCATCCATTATGTACTATACTGTCGGAGGCACAGTGTTGATTAGAGAGGTGTTGCTTACTGCTATAACACTAAAGTATGTGTACGCATCCCCTGAGTTCTATTACGTCTTATTCCTCTTCATCCCTGTTATTCAACATCACAATTCTAAGAGGATGTGAATATAGAGACATTTGGGCAAAGGGATATACCGTACAGACTGTACATAAGGAATCAATATAAGAAAAAGACCGGCAGAAGTATTTCTGTGCACACGGGAGTGACTGCATCTTTGTTCTACAGAAATGTTATTGACCCTTCAGTCCTTAACAACATAGGACTTATAGAACAATTCTAAACCAGTTATATGAAACCATTCGAAAGACTACACAGAGACCCTTTGTCCTTGTCTACAAAATATAAATTGGTCAGCAGACTGACACAAAGGCTGGTCTCAGTTCACTCTCTATACGGCAACTGTTATTGGAGTCATTGCCTACTTCAGTGCATGCTTTTGTTTCTCTGATAATCAGGGAAGATGTATTTAACCCTAAGCATGAATGCATTGTTTCAGGCTTATCATCACTCTCAGACTTACGTCCAAGCCTGTGAATGTTTTAGGTATTTGATTTGTATCAGTGGTAATTTAGTTATTTGGTAATCCAATACAATGTTGTTTTGAGTTAGGAATCTTACAGCAAGCAACTTTCCGCCTTCTCCCTGCATTTGTCAAAAATCTATTCTTTCTTTGCTTTTGTTTCTTTTAATGTCATCACATTTCATTTCTAGAATGCACAGTTCAATCCTTATTTCATACGTATATTCATTCAAAACTGAACTTTGGAATTGCTTCATTTCAGTAAACAATGCTGCTTTTTAGTCTTTCTTATCTTATCTTAATGAATTCCCCTCTTAGGCAATATTTAGAAATGTCCCATAGTATAGGAATTTAACAAATAAGTTGCTGCATGTTTCAAATGTATTCAGTTATTTGCTTTTTTATGCTTTGTTCTTGGGAGTTATTGACCTTCCACTGTTTGGATCGGAGCTGCGCAGATTTCAAATTCAGGTTCATAATGTTCTGAGATATGTATTAGACTCTGAGACACTTTTGGGAATACATGGATTCCAATAGACAGTGCGGGAAGAAGTATTTAGATTCTCTACTGTGGGAGTAGAAGGTGTAGTCTCTTTAATCACAATGCAATGATCTCTAATGTCCGATAAACTGAGTCTGCATTCCTTTCAGCAGTGTAAATAGATCATTGTTGGCGTGACTTATCTTCACACTTTTGTATTCTTGTGGATTTAATATTTATTGTAAGAATAATTATTGAGCCTCAAAAAGTGTATAATTTATACCCAATTGTCCTGAGGATTGATGGCAACGTTTTGTTATGTACACATATTTATTGAAATTGTTTGCCACCACGCAATCATTGATATAGATATATATATTTCTGCTGAGTCACTTAATACTTTGTTTAGACCTTTGAAAAATAAATGTGTTAATTCAAACACAATACATTTTGAGTTTTTTCTCTCACTCTCTTTGTAAATGTTGCACATCTTTCCTTTTGTTTCATGAAGGAGGACACTTTTTTCTATCTTGGAAGTAAAATGCTACCAGCTCCTGTACTGACTGGTGTGAACACAGGAAAAGGACTCAAAAACACGACTCAGAGACAAAGGTTAAGGTAGAATAACAGTCTTTACTAAGCAGAGTGAGGTACACAGGAAAATCAGTTAGATAAGGCAACTAAAACAAACGAGGGAGCAACAATAAGCGAAGGAAGTGCAGACACTGAAACGAGAGGAGAGATGAGTAAAAGTTAAACAGGAAATGCTGAATGACAACAAAAGCAAACGTAGCAAGGCTAGGCAAGGCAAGTTTATTTATAAAGCACCTTTCAGCACACGGCAATTCAAAGTGCTTTACAAAATAAAATTTTTAAGATATATTTAAGAATAAATACAGCAGAAACACATTATGAAATGGCATTTTATAACAGGCATTTTAAAAAGCAAAGATAATAAAATAAACACAACAGGTATAGAATACATGAATAAACAACACACTCTCACTCCATAAACGTCCAGGAGCGACGCTTGGTCAGGGTCCCGAGGCGTGCAGTTGGGACGCTCCTAGGCTCCTTCAGCTTCATAAACAGACGCAAATAGCTTTCAACTGATTGCAATGTATTCCCATCTGCGGTGGGATTTGACGCTCATGGAAGCACGGCATTTGTTTGTGTCGGCGGCATTTAAAGGCAATGTGAGCGTCCATTCCCATTGGATAACGGAGAATTGTACAGCCGGAAGTAAGTATTCCCCTTACTGTCGATTGATTTGACAGTGATATCTGCACTACTCATCAACTCAAAAACGCCAGATTATCCTTGTTAATTACACAACATTGATTGGTTTAAATTGTGTGCAATGCTTTTGTATTTTTCCCCTTCGATTCGGAGAAACAAATATTTGTTCAGAGTTTAGGATGGCAGAAGACACTACACTACCCAGAATCCCCAGCTATTGTTTAGGACTACACCATGTGCTCTGTGACAAACCCCGTGATTAGTTCTCAAGCTCTGTGATTGGATGTTGGAGTGGCAGTGCGCGGTGTCAAACAGCACTTTGAAATGGAATGAAACCCATCGACGGCACACTATCCAAATCAAGACTCGAACGTGTCCTACCCCCCCCCCCCCCCCTTAGGTCACAGGCTCCTCCAACAGTGCAACACAATAAAACAGTGCAAGTAAATACAAAAAGAAAAATAGTAAAATAGTAAAAAGTGAAATAGTGCAATAAGAGTCTATATACAAGTGATTGGAATATGATATATTAGACAAATAATTTCTAAGTAGCAGCCAGATGAATGTTATGGATGTTGTTTCAAAGTTCAGGTGTTTAATAGTCTTGGCCTGTGGGATGAAGCTGTCCCTGAGTCTGGTGGTTTTAGTCCGGATGCTGCGGTACCGCCTGCCAGACGGCAGCAGACAGAACAGTTTGTGGCTGGGGTGATGGGGGTCTTTTATAATCCTGAGGGCTTTCTTTAAGGTTAACCTGGTATTTTTACTACATTTATTTTAGTTACTTTACAGATTTGGATTAATGATGTGAAATATAAACAACCCTTAAATCAGACTTTAGTTACACCTGAGTAAAATTCAGTGAAGCTGATTGTCAAGAGCAAACAATCAGGCGAGATATTTGATAGTTGGTGCTTGAGAAGACAAAAAATGTATCTGCAGATCCCTATAAAGCATATTATCGTTATTCTCTAATTGTTCATCAAAAACTGTATATAATGGCTATTTTGCACATCCCTTTCAAGATTTCAAGATTTTCAAAGGTTTATTGAAATATCATATACACAACTACGGTGTAGTTATGCAATGATGACAAACTTGGGTCATAGGTTCCTCAACAAGAGATCTATCAATATGTGTGTACCTCCACCATTAAACTGTCATATTCTGCACATTTCTTATTCTATCTACATACATCTTATAAGAGTATAATAAATATGTATAATATCGGTAAAATAAGTGCTTCAACATAGTTAACTTTGCAGGAAAGTTGATTGTCAAGTCCCAAAACAAACCATGAAATATATTAAATGTTAAGTACTTTGTCAGGCTTAATATAGATACCCCCAAAGCTTTTTGCTTACATGTATTTAAAAGAAGACCTTAACCTAAAGTATTATTTAATGTTTAAATAAAGCCTAATTAGTTTGTCTGTTTTGCACATCCTCCTATTAATATCTTTGTACATCTGGCTCTAACGGTCAGAAAGAGGTGTCAACCATCAAAATTGAGCAAGGGGGGCCAGAGATATGGAAAATCCACCCAAATGACCCCAGAAGTGGTTTCTTTTTGCTAAATCTCTCTAAAAAGGTCAAATGTCAACATCTATATTGATTCTGACACTTCTACATCCAACTCACAGATGTAACCTTGCTTTGATAAAAGAAATTATTCATATAACCCTTTTAGAAGTTAAGTTGTAGTCATTTGTTTTGGGCATGTCATTTTCGAGCCTGAAACATGAAAAACAGGCTTGGTGCTTAACAGGTTAGATCAAAAGACGTGTTCAATGGCATTAAAACGAAGAAAAAAAATGCTACAACTGTTGATCCATAGGTTAATAATGTACCTGTGCCTTTGAAAAAATTATTTATAATCCATAATTCAATTTTTATGTAAAAATCGGAGCGGAAAAGTTAGCTGCTAATGCCACCAGAGTGTATGCAGCTTCCGGTTTTGGTCACGCGTCACTCTCACTCCTTATTTGTTAACGTGTTGGTGTGTATAGAACTTTCCCTCGATTCCATTGGCTCTAGCAGTTATAAAGAGATTTCATTCATCAAAATCAACCAAGGGGGGCCAGAGATAGGTCAAATCCACCCAAATTACCCCAGAAGTGGGTTTTTTTGGCTAAATCTCTCTAAAAATGTCAAATTTCACTTGTTTTGCATCAATCTTGCTACAAGGTACTTATTATATGTTGTACTTTGGATTCCTAAAGCTTTTAGTCTACTAACCCATCATCCAAGGGTAGTTTTCACTATAAGTAAAAAATAAATTTTGGACGGACACTATAATTTACAGTTTTTTACTATGTTCAATCTGAATTTTCTTTAAAATAAAAAACATCTATATTGATTCTGACTTTTCTACATCCGACTCACAGGTTTATCATTACTTTGAGAACAAAGATTATTAATTTAACCCTTTTAGAAGGGAAAATATGGTCATTTGTTCTGGGAATGTCATTTTCGAGCCTGAGACCTGAAAAACAGGCTCAGGGCTTAAGAGGTTAAATGCCGCCGACACAAACGAATGCCGTGCTTCCATGAGTGTCAAATCCCGCCGCAGATGGGAATACATTGCAATCAGTTGAAAGCTATTTGCGTCCCTTTATGAAGCTGAAGGAGCCTAGGAGCGTCCCAACTGCACGCCTCGGGACCCTGACCAAGCGTCGCTCCTGGACGTTTATGGAGTGAGAGTGTGTTGGAATAAAAGCCATACAGATGAAGCGTCTTATTTTGGACAGTTTAAAGTGCGAGGGTCGTGATCGGTTCGTGCACGTTCCGTGATGGCCGGCCGGCCCCCAGTCTGACTTGATACCGCCCCCATGATAAATACATTTAATTATTGTGAAGCCAGCTGCAATGGATCATTGATCCACCAGGGGGTGCAGTGGGGTTCCACACTGGAGTCATGTGAAATCAACTTCTTTGTTGTTAATAATGTTGTTTAGTCGGAAAAAACGAACGAGCCGGCTCTCCCGATTTTTAATCCTAATTTAATCATCATCATTGATGTTTATGTTCGCCGAATTGACATGAAATCACTGACAAATATGAATATTCTGTATTCAACTTCATTGAAACGATCAGGATGGGTGTTATTTTTCCCCACAATGACCAAGTCGCTGCAAATGATCCCATGTATTACATGTACATGACCATATTCTCAACAAAGTTACGTAACGAAACATTCTGTATTCCTTGCTTACTTTTTATTTAATGCTTTATAACAGCTGGAATAGTTCGTTTAGAACAGGCACCTCACTCGCAATCTGCTCCTCCGCAACGCCTACCACCTACCTCCGGCTGAAATTATGAATGTACAGTAAGGCATAGTAATCATAGATAACACGGCAGGGTCCGTTACAGTTTGTTTTCATCTGATTTCAAATATTTCAAATGTCTGAAGTTAATAAATACATTCTCAGTGTTCAAGTCAATAATAGTCATATAAGAAAAGTACTGATCTAATAACAGAAATTTTATAAGGACTTTTCAATGTTCGACATCGCTCATGTGAAATACAGTAAACTGGATGTTGTGGTGCCGAGAGGCGGGGTATCAAAAGTACAAGCTAAACTTTTATTTAGCATCTGAACACACTTGTAAACAACGTGATGCCCGGGAAGCGAAGACCCGGCGGAAACAGCTGGTCTGGTTCACTAAAATGTCCGTGTACAGTATATCTGGTACTAATGTATAGCGGATCTTTGTTAAGATCCATATGTCAGTAGAGATGGGATGGCAGAAGGTGCTATATATATATATATATATATATATATATATAATTCCAAAGCTGGTAAAGACCTTTCAAATTTAGCAATAATAGTCATATAAGAAAAGTACTGATTTGTTCTTGAATCAACATTTTTATGGAAAATGTTTTATGTAATTTTATTTCATTTTAAATAAAATGAAAGACATTCACAGTTAATGTAATTAGATATACATTATTAATGCCATACATTTTTAAATGTAATTAGATATACATTATTAATGCCATACATTTTTGCATAAATATTTATTCAGTATGATAGCTGTCTAACAGAAGTTAAATCCATTTCTCACTTATTCTGACAATGTACTTAACCCCAAATAAAAGAACCCAATAAAAATAGTTGTTAAATAATAGTGAAGTCACGTTGTAATAACAATAACTCATCTCTCTCGGTTTTTTTTGTTTTCTTTGTGTGCTTTGCCAAAAGCCACTGTGTCAAGTGTCCTAGTTGGGTTGCCGTAACGAACAGCAGCCGGCTCTCGATTTTTAATCCTAATTTAATCGTTTATGTTCGCCGAATTGACATGAAATCACTGACAAATATGAATATACTGTATTCAACTTCATTAAAATGTTATTAATGTGCCTAAACTCAGTAATTCACTAAAAATTACTGATCCCTGGGTGTTATTTTTCCCCATAATGACCATCCAATCATCCAATGACTGTTTCCACTCGGACTTCAATACAGCAACACCATTGTTTGGTTTCCATGGTAGCGTGTCTCTTTAGTAGCGTGCACTCCTTTCCTGTAAATTACAGGTCCAGCCAGGCAAAACAGTAATATGAAATATGAACGTTAGTTTTTAACTGAAATGATCATATAAAGTCAAAATGTCACAGTGTTTACAAACATTGACCATACCGTTCACCAGCCCCCACCCCACTATGTTGAGTATAGCCTACTCTTTGTTTAAAACGAATTGGCCATCGGAATGTGTGTGTCCCAACCCCCCCCTGTGATATCTCTTCACAGGGGGGAGAGAGTTAGACGCTCGTGAATTGTCAACGGGGGGGGGCCTCTCTGCACGGAGGAGCCGCGGAGAAGTGAATCACAGTGATCTGCTATTTTAAAGTAAATTCAACACATATCGACCCTAAATATAGCATATATTAAGAACGAGAAAGTGTTAACATCGTTTTTTGTAAACATATGACCAATGTGCGAGGGTGATGACATCAGAGCATCGTCCTATGGGTTTAGCCCCGGACAGGTACAACAGGTATTCACTCAGAGGGGGGTAGTCATGCCCGGCGCCGTGGGAGGGCCAGGGAGGGCCAGGCCCTCCCATTTGACATTCCTGCCCTCCCCCAATAAACACGTTTTTTATTATTTATAAACATTTTTTTTTAAATATTTTTTAATTTGTTTAATTATAAATAAACTGTGAACTTTTATGCTACGATGTATGTGATGTCAGATAGTAACTATAAAAAAAATCGCAGGCTACGTCAAATAAATTCATGTGTCTGTTGTGATTTGTGATTCGTCCACATTTAGACCAATCACAGCGTCACACTCTGCCGCCTATTCTGGATTTGTTTATTGTTTATTGTGCATTCTGTAGACTCCCATTTCTGTTTGGATTACAAAATGGACATCAGAAATTGGCTTAAAAGGTCTAAGGATTTATTAAAACGAAAGAGCGATGAAAGAACTGCAGCCGATGGTGCTGCTGGCGTCCCTGCACCTGCCGTTGCAGCAGCACGCCTTAATGTCACAAGCTTGACCTCGGCAAACCCCGGGGCTGAGTTAGCGAGCCCAATCCTTGACTCATCAAGGCGGGCGCCACCAACGCTGCACTCCGAGGCACAGCTCCTTGTGCCCCTACCATCACCACCTGCGTTGCCACACCCTGTACCACACCCGCCAGCATCATCCTCATCCTCCTCCTCCTCCTCCTCCTCCTCCTCCTCCGTGCCGGTGCCTCCACTACAGCCGCTACCTAGCAGCACATCAACAGATATTGGGCCAGCAACCGCTCACAGACCAACAGCCCCAGATGATCTTGGGGTTAATAAACCCAACCAGGTGAAACTGGATCGTTATCCAGGGAGATTGTTTTCAGGAAAGAAGCGCACTTTTGCCACTGCATGGTACAACAACAGACCATGGCTTGAATATTCGGTAAAAGCAGACGCAGCCTTTTGTTTCCCCTGTAGACAGTTTAAAGTAAATACGTCTTCATCTGATGCGGCTTTTACTGTCAAAGGTTTTTGCGACTGGAAACACGCATTACAGACTGATAAAGGACTGCTAAGACATGCCGCATCAAAAGAACACATTTCATGTGAGAGTTTGTGGAGAGAGAGACAGATACGCGAGGAAACAAATAAGGAAATTAGTACTTTGGTGCACACAGATCAGCTGGCACGGAACCGTTATTACGTGTCAGCTGTCGTTGATATGATAGCTTTTTTAGCTGTCAACCAACTCCCTCTCAGAGGTGACCACGATTCACTCCACAGCATGTCCGAGTCAGGCAGTGGGCTCTTCCTATCGCTGTTTGAGTATACGCTGCACAAAGATGCAGAGTTGGCCAAAATAATGGAAAGCATTCCCCACACAGCAACATACACCTCTCACGACATGCAAAATGCCATAATAGAACTAATGAGCACCTTAGTGACTGAGCATATTGTCGAAGAGATAGGGGATGCAGTGTATTCTATTAAAGTTGACGGAACCAGGGATCCCACCGGGCAGGAGAATATTTCCATTGTTCTTCGGTTTATCAATGCAAACTGTGAGATAAAAGACCGGCTTTTGACCATAGCCACTGCAGACAGAGGGGATGCCAACACTCTAACCCAAACGGTTATTTCCGAACTGACCAAGGCTGGACTGAGCACAGACAAAATACTGAGCCAAGTGTATGACGGGGCCTCCCTGATGTCGGGAAAACATGGTGGAGTACAGAAACTCCTTCAGGATACATTGAAGAGGGAAATCCCATACATGCACTGCTTCAATCATCAGCTCCATTTAGTGGTAGTGCAGGCAATGTCCGCAGAACAGCCCATCACAGATTTTTTTAATGTGTGTAACCTCTTGTACAAATTCATCAGAAAACCCACAGTCGCGGTTCATTATCAAGGGGAAACACTAAAACGTCTGCTTGACCAACGCTGGACCGGTCATTTGGCCACAGTGCAGGTGATACAGAAATCACATGAGGACATTTCCCAGCTGTTGACGGAAGTTCAACGTGCACGCTCCTTCCCAGCTGACCTGAGAGTGGAAGCTGTGGGACTTCTGAGTGTCATCTCAAAGCTGGACTTCAGATTTATTGCGCTTCTGATTAACAAGATTTTGATGCTTCTTGAACCACCTAATAGAATGCTACAATCGAAAGACATGGATCTCCTGACAGCTGTCCAACTGGTGAACTCAGCCACGGAGTGTGTTGCGGGCCTGCGCACAGAAACCGAGTTTGGTGCGCTATGGGATAAGTGTGGAGCAGCAGAGGACACAACTGACCCGCCCCAAAGTAAGAAGAGACGCACAACAAAAAACACAGCTCTACAAGATTACGTTGTAGAGCAATCTACTGGAGCACGGCTTGACCAGGACGAAACAGTAACAGAAAGTAGGAGACTGTTTTACAGCTGCATTGACGCAGTGTGTGGAGAGATGGCACGACGCTTTGGAGAGCGCAACAGCACACTGATGGAATCACTGGCTTCACTTGATCCTGAGAGTGATTTATTTTTGAACACAGACAAAGTATTGCCCCTGTTGGAGTTGACCAGTACTAAACTTGTAGAAGCCGAGTTTGTTGTGTCCCGACAGTTTCTCCGCGCACAAATGGAAGGCTCTACGTCCCCAGATGATGGAAAATGGACCATTAAAACACTCCTCACCACCTTCCACAAGACCCTGGAAGCCATGCCAAGTGTCATAGGGGCATTTAAGTCGGCCTTAACTTTCGGGGCCTCCACTGCTACCTGCGAGAACTCGTTTTCAGCCCTGAAAAACATTTTCAGTGACCACCGACGGAGCATGCTGCACCAGCGGAAAGCTCACCTTATTCAACTCGGGTTTGAAAAGGACTTGACCAGGAAATGCAGGGATGAGTGGAAGGACACTTTGCTGAGGCGATTTCATTCTTCAGGCAAACGGCGTCTCCAGCTTTATTAGCATAAAGCAGTAAGTATAATGTTTACATGTCAATATGTCAGTGCTTACTGCGCCACATTACGCACTGCATAATGTGGTGTCGCGTCGCTCCCTCTCGTAACGGTTGCCCAAGTTTAAGGCCCAAGCAAAGCTGTTGCTGTTTTTATTTCAAATGTGTGTGTTAAGGGAAATGTGTACATATGTCCTCAGTTGTTGTTATATTATATATATATATATATTATGTCTATTCTGTACTCAAGCTCACAAAGGGATGTCATGTTATTATTGTTGTACCACTGTGTGCTATAGGACGCAGGCTTTCGTCATATGTAAATGAGGGTGTGTTCACCTGATGTCCAGATCTATGTGTGTTGTTGTTCTAAGTTAGCTCGGCTGAGCGAAATGATGCACCTGCAGTGCATAGGAAAATAAACCATGCCCAAGGCGGGCTAAACAGTTCATAGTCTCCGTCTCTACTATTTCTCTCCGAGTGCAACAATGAGGAAGCTGCCATCCTTAACCAGTGTGCCTTGCTCGTGATTTACTACCAGTGTTTGTGCTGCCACGCACACAATGTTTCAAAAGTTGTTTCTATGTTGCCCTTTATTTGTGTATGTATTTGCGATAAGTGTGCGTCTTTACCTATGGTCTTTACGCAATGCTGTTGGCCTTGCTGTTTGATATATATTGTGCCGCAGGCCCGCAGCACATGACGGTTTTGTCTGCCCTCCCATGAAAATCATATGCCCTCCCTTTAGATTTGTTCTGGCGCCGGGTCTGGGGGTAGTTACTCATTTACATGTCAAAAAGCAACATACAGTAGGCGGGTGGGGGATGGTGAACGTTTACATTTCTCTACAGCAGTGGTTCCCAAACTTTTTGTGCCCAAGGCACACCAAAGGACAAGTAAAAATCTCAAGGCACACCTATTGTGCGAAATAGCCCTTATAACACGTGTTATCACTCATATCATGTAAAATATCTGTAAATGTGCATAATTATTTACTAATGCCAAATAAAATGTGACAAAGACAACTATATTACTCATGAAATATTTATTAACGAAATATTTCAGAAATTAATTTGAAACTTTATCAAATTAGGCTTCATCAAAGCACAGGGATGAAACGTATACCAATATAATCTCAGGGCTCGACATTATAAATGGCCCGCTGGCCCGGAAGCATTATTTAGACACCGCGGCCAGCATAACGTACTTTCAACTCGCCCCACAGCTGTTTGCTGCGGAGCGCAGCGCGAGCAGTCTCCCGTGAGCGGGAGCGCACTCCTTCACTACAGACTGTCTCTATCTCTCTCTCTCTCTCTCTCTCTCTCTCTATCTATAACTATCTATCAATATATCTATCCATCTATCTCTCTCTCTCTCAATCTATCTCTCAATCTATAAGGAACCGCAGTAGACAAAAGGCGTTGCTATAGCAACACGTCATGTTTATATGAAAAGGGGTGGGGTCAATATGACCCGCTGGGCGGAAATAGGTATAAATTGACAATTTTTAACAACATAGGGTGCTACATAACACACTTTCAGTCTTATAATTCCCACCTGCAACTGCGTTAACAGCGAAATATGGGGTTCTGTGAGGATTTTTTTTTAAATAATTATTTTTAGGTATAGAGTTTGCCTCTGTATTATGAAATGAGTGCATACAAAGTGATATAGTAAATTAAAAAAATATTATTTTTGTGTAGTTGTATATTGCAATAATAAGCATTGCCCTTCTCCTATTCAAACCAAAAGAGAAAATGCAGATATTACACTCTGAAAAGAAAGGGTAGACATATCTGTACTCTTAGTGCCAAGTAGCTAAGCTATTCATTTGCAGAAATGTAAAGTGATCTATCTAAGTTCTATTCATATTCTTGACGGGAAGAGTTAGTATACAATAGAGTTAGAGTTAGTATACTTTAAAAGCCTTCTCCAAATCAAACCAAGATATCTTGGGTATTCACTCAGAGGGGGGTCGGTGAACCGGGCAGAGTTTTTAAACATTTAAACATTTATAACTAGTTTAGGTTGTTTGAGAGGTACAGCTACCATTCTTTAATTAGATGTTTGATAAGTGCAGATCACATAGTAAAACACATACACAGATACATTATTTTGTATTTTTATTAAATTCGACAATGTCAATTTCACTTTCCACTATGTCCACCGTTGTTTTTCACAACCAATGGCAGAACTTTATTGAGGCCTGTAATTAGTCAACTACAGGTCTCTTGGGTCAGTCTTTTTCTTCCAAAAAGCTTGTGACAAGATGTTATTGCTCTTGGGGCATTAAAAACAAGATTTTAACTTTAGTTTTTTATATAATATCTGCATTTTCTATTGTGAAAAACTAAGTCTTAGTTATTTAATATATAGCGCCATCTCCTGGTTAAACCCTGAAATTGGAGAATAGTGGGAGGGCCTAACATTCCTGAATACTGGTCTTTGGCAGGCAACTGGCTGGCAGTCGGCAGGAAGCTGTATGCTGGGGTCCAAAATAAGAGGCTCCATCTGTACTGCAGTGTAAATATGAACAGTTCAATCAAAAGCAGCGGCAAAAAGATACGTTTTCAGTCTGGATTTTAAATTATTAAGAGTTGCAGCGGACCTGCAGGATTCTGGGAGTTTGCTCCAGATAGTCGGGGCATAAAAGCTGAACGCTGCTTCTCCATGTTTAGTTCTGACTCTTGGAACAGAGAGCCTGAGACTCCTGGATGGTTCATAGTTATGCAGGAGATCGTTAATATAATTTGGTCCTAAACCATTCAGTGCTTTAAAAACCAGCAGCAGTACTTTATAATAAATTATTTGACAGACTGGAAGCCAGTGTAAAGATTTCAGAACTGGAGTGATGTGATCCACTTTCTTACGGCCCCTACACACGGCGGCATGCGTTGACGCTTGGCAGTGGGCGTACCCTGGGGTTGGGGAGTTTACGCGAGCAACGCGACCAACAACATGAATCTCTCCTGTCAATTGCATAAAAGGTTTTACATGTCACACTTTATATGATGAACATTTATGACATTAATGTCTATGGTGCTATTTTACGCAACATTCCATGCTGGCTAAATACTGTCTATGCCTGCTAGCTGTCCATTAAAACGAAGTACACTGGATATAAACTCCCCAAACAGGCGAAAACCTACCAGTTTCACCCACTGTCTCTGCCACCTCCCTCCATGCCTGGCTCCTCCGGTTTGTATCCCAGTAGGTGAACAGGGACTGATCATAAAGCACCGGGCGATTCCCTACCGCTGCGATTATTTTCTCCTCCATTTTTTGGCATATGAGGAAATGAACTGCGGTCTGGCTCTCCCAGCATACAGTTTGATTGGCTAGCGCTTGTACTGGCAGATTTGCATAAGCGGGATTTGATTGGCTGACGCCTCCATCGAAGCTTCAAAAGTAGAACATTGCTCTACTTTTGCAGCGAGCACCGATGCAAAAGTAGAGCAATGTTGCTACGCTTTGCTCCCACAATGCAGTTCGGCGAAGCGTGACGTCACCCCATTCAAAGTGAATGGACAGAAGCGTTGAAGAGTCAACGCACGCCGCCGTGTGTAGGGGCCGTTAGTGTCAGTGAGGACTCGAGCAGCGGCGTTCTGAATCAGCTGCAGCTTTCTAGATTGTTTAGTGAGACCTGTGAAGACACCATTACAGTAGTCCAGTCTACTGAAGATAAAAGCATGGACAAGTTTTTCCAAATCCTGCTTTGACATTAGTCTTTTAATCCTAGTTATGTTCTTAAGGTGATAGTGTGCAGACTTAATAATTGTTGTGTTCAAAATTCAGGTCTGAGTCCGTCTGAGTCCGTCACTACACCTAGATTTCTTGCTTTATTTGTTGTTTTGAAGTCTGCCGACTGAAGCTCTGCGATGACTTTTATTCGTTCCTCCTTTTATTCGTTCCTCCTTTGCTCCAAAAACCAATCAAATCTCAGTTTTCTTTTTGTTTAATTGGAGAAAGTTCTTTCTCATCCAGTCATTGGCGAACTCAATGCACTTACTCAGTGTTGTATTTGGAGAATAGTCTCCTGGTGAAATTGATATATACATTTGGGTGTCATCTGCATAGCTATGATAACTTAGGTCATTGTTTTTCATTATTTGAATTTAATTAATTTAAGAGAACCAGCAAGTTTTTTCTGAATAGGTCTTTGTATTTCCTTGTAACTGAGACACCCAAATAAGAAAGTTTGTAGCTTTCCATTTTAAAAGGCAGGTAGGTGAAGTTCAAGGTTTGTGCTTTGTCATTGATAGTAAAAGAGCTCACTTTTTTGAAGGTTTAATTTGTATCCTGACAGGTGACCAAACCGACTGAGCAGTGACATGGCGGGGGGAAGAGAGGTGTTTGGATTTTATCAGAGCCGTATAATAGAAGAGTTACGACATCTCCGTTCACTCCAATGGACCAGTTTTTTTACAGCAATGGCGGATCGTGGAGCCGTCAATAGTTCCCCGGAAGTTAGCTTGCCGCTGACTTCCGGGGGACTATTGACTCGAGAGACTCCACGATCTGTGGCTGGCAGCGCAGTAGAGCTGCAGCGTTCGTGATGGACTTTTAAAGGTAAGAAGACGTTTAAAGATTTATATTGCGGATATTATCAGCACATCTGAGTCAAATGAACATGTGTATTAAAGGATGTTAGTGGATTATCCCTAAATCAGTAGATTTAGGGAACGTTTACAGATAACAGATTAGGCTAGGATACCGGATAAAGTTAGCAACACACGTTAACCATGAACAGCTATTAATCCGTTCTCCTAATGTTATTTCATCCAACGTTGTGGAATTAGAGAAAAAGGGCTTCTAAACGTGATTTTTTTGTGGGGTGGAGGAATATAATATTAGTTAAATATAACATTGGGGCACGTGTGAGTGAATGAGTGGAAGTGGAGAAATTACGATCTCCATTTTGGAGTAGACCTACAAGCTAGTATAATAAAGTTAACGTTACACAATAATAAGGAAGAGAGCTATTTGATATTAATTTAGAGTGCATATTTGAGACTTCCAAACAGTAAACAAAAACGTAATTTATGGGTGAGTGTTTTTAGTGTATTCTGTTGATTATTACCTGTCTGTATTATGTTGCAGCTCAGCTGATTTTGAAATGATGGCAAAGTGAGAGTGAAAACACAAGGTACATTTAATACTACTGTTGTATATAAGTAAGCATACTAAACATGTATTCTATCACTGTATTATATAAGTAATCTTGTTAGTGTATATTAGTAACCTACTGTATGGCAGGTGGAGGGGCAGTGATGTTACAGGTGGAGGACTTACTGGACATGTATACACTCATTACATACTGTACGTAAAATACGACCAAGAATGTGAGACAACTTTATACAAATTCATATCACATCCATTACTGATGCCATTTGTCCTACTTTGTTAAACTCACAAATAATAAAGTTCCATAACTTCAGTTGGAAACAAAGACCACACCTTATCTCCCCAAGGCAATTTCCCATCCAATAGGTGTGCTATATAGGTGTGTATAACCCTTTCTCCTGCCTGTTTCTCCCTCTTTCAGCACACGAACCAGAGGGGGATTCAATAGAGCCTGAATACCTGCACTGAGACCCTCACCCTGCACCCTGAGTCTCAACTCTCAGAGTTCTTCAAGCCTTTCCCTGTTATTTGTATTAAACCAAACATTAAGCTTCCCAATAGTGTGGTCTTCGTTTTGTGAAAAAGTGCAAATGCAGTGTTTGAATATGATTACCTCACATATTTTGTTGCGGCTGTCTGTTTTGATTGTTAAATTGCTCCTGCTGACTTGAGCTAGCCATTTTTCCCTCCTCTCTGTGTCAGTGGGGAAGCCGTACATTCTGATTCTTACTCCTTTCTCTGAGCGATTGGAGCATCCCCAGGCAGCACAGCAAACCATGGTGGAGACGATATGCCAGGACAACACGGAGGAAAAGGCACAGACAAACTGCATGACATGCTATTCAATGTTTATTGAATTCCATGTATTTACAATGGATGTTCCTAAAACAACACTTTTAACGTCATAATCATGTTGCTGCTAGTCCATTGATAGTCACCTGTTGGTCTCCTGTCCTTTCTGAAAGTCATAAAGAGTACATTAGTCATTTAGATTACTTATGTCCTCAAGTACCATGGGATTACTGAAACCACCATGAATTAAAAAAATGGTAGAAATGAATCTAATCTAAATTTTGAAGCATTCCTTACCATCCCCTCCCTCTAAATATATCAATAAACATTAGGAAGTGATGCTCCTGACTACCATACCTGTTTAAGAAGATAATATTTGTTTTAAATAATTCAAAGCAATACACAACAGCAACAGGCTCTTTAACCAAGGCAACAGCCTAACATGTATATGTTAACAAGTAAACTAGCTGTTCACACTATTCCTAATATTATCCATAAATATTAGCAGATTCTATTTTATTTTTAAAACATATTGATGTAAATACATACACATATCGGTATGTTGTATAAATATTGCAAATCAAGACCTTTATTCACTACTTATTACCAAAAATCGTAGTTCTATCTCCGGTAATCATGCATTCATATGTCCCGCCACGAACTTCCGGGGAACTATTGACTCCCTGAACCACGTGACGATCAAGCATTTTGGACTTCCGCTGTCGTAACTCTCTCTATATGGCGCTGGATTTTATATAAAAAGTAATATGTCATCAGCATAGAATCAGACTTTGTGCTCCATGTTGGCCCTCCAAATGCTGGATATGTCTTTGCTATCACGCAAGGCTGTAGCGAGCGGTTCGATGACCAGATCGAAGAGCATGGGACTCAGGGGGCACCCCTGACGGGTACCGCGGTGCAAGCTAAATGGTTTTGAGAGCTGAGAGTTGGTACGAACCGAGGCTGAGGGATGTGAATATAATAGTTTAATCCACAAAACAAAGTTTGGTCCAAACCCAAATTTGTCCAAAACACAAAACAGGTAGTTCCACTCAACCCGGTCGAATGCTTTCTCTGCATCGAGAGAAACCACACACTCAGGGACTTCCTCAGAGGCCAGATAAACAATATCAAGAAGCCGACGGATGTTAAAATAGGAATGTCTGTTCTTAACAAAGCCAGTTTGGTCAGCAGATAGGATTGTAGGGCATGTTCTAGTCTACGTGCTAGGATCTTAGCTAATATTTTTGCATCTGTGTTTAAGAGAGATATGGGCCTATAAGAGGCACATTCGGTTGGGTCCTTCCCTTTTTTGGCAATTAAAGTGATGCAAGCTTCGGTAAAAGATTGGGGAAGAGAGCCCTGTCTGCAAGAGTCAGATAAGACAGGGAAAAGATATGGGGAGAGAAGCAAAGAGAATTTTAAAGAAAATTCTGAGGGGAAGCCATCTGGACCTGGACATTTGCCCGACTGCATTGTGGAGATGGCTGAAATTATTTCTGCCTGAGATACAGGCTCCTCCAACTTCCTCCTGAAGTCAGGTGAAAGTTTGGGATTATTGAGACTACTTAACATTTTAAGAATTTCACTGTCCTCCGTTTGAGACTCTGAGGTGTAAAGCTGAGAAAATAAGTTCCTAAGGGCTTCGTTAATCTGTGTATGGTCAGATGTTGTATGGCCATTTTCCCTTTTGATAGTAGAAATACTTTGCTTCGCCTTAGTGCCCTTTAGCAGATTAGCCAGCATTTTGTCGGATTTATCTCCATGGATATAAAACATGGTCTTTTGTTTTAAAAGTGAGTGCTCAACTAAATGTGTTGTAAGCAAGTCATACCTTGAGTTCCAATCGTTTTTTATAAAGGGCCGGTTCTTTAGTTTGTGCATATTCTTTGTCAATCTCTCCAATTTTGTGAGCCAGGTTTGCTTGCTCTTTGTAGGATTTTCTTTTCATTTGAACAGTATATGATATTATCTGCCCCCTCAGGTAAGCTTTAAAAGCATCCCACACGGTAAGGGTGGACATTCCAGGGGTTAAGTTAGTAGAGAAAAAAAACGCTATCTCTTTCTCCATGAAATTTACAAAATGTTCATCCAAAAGTAAGGTTGAATTGAACCGCCATTGTCTATTCCTTTGCGGGATGCTAGGGAGAGACATGGCCAGCAAGATGGGAGCATGATCTGAAATTACAATGCTCTGATGCACAAGATTTAACCAATGGGAGAAGTTATTTATCAATAGATTATTCTTTTTTAAGAGTGGTTTAAATACTGCAGTTTTCAGGGCCTGTGGAAATACACCTGAGTGGAGATACTTGTTTACTATGTGAAGTAGATCTGAGGCCTGTACTACGAAGCCAGTTCAACCTAACCTGGATATGTTTGAGTTAGCCGGTTGGCCTAATCCAAAACATACGTGCTCTCGCTAAACTGTCCTACGATGCGGGTTATCAAGTGGATCGCTCAAGCCAGCCGTGTCCTATCTAGTTAGGTGCACGTTCACATAAAAGGGGTGGTATTTGGAGCGATCGACCAATCGGAATAATGGAGAAACCTCGAGCGAATTATTTTACGGCCGAGGAGCAGACAATGATCATGAGCCGCTACGAAGATGTGAAGCACATCATTAAAGCCAAAAGCAGTACCCTTGTGGCTGCCAAACGTTGCCAACAATGTTGGCAGGAGATTGCAGACTCCGTGAATGCGTAAGTAAAACACGTATATATATATATATATATATATATATATATATATATATATATATATATATATATATATATATATATATATATATATATATATATATATATATATATATATATGTAACAGCGTGCAGAGCTGCACATCTTTAAAAAGTGTATTGGATGCACGGCAGTCATGTACAAAAATAAATCCGGCGCTTCCAGATACATTTTCTAGTTTATCGGATAAATAGTCATTAAAATACCAAATTGATCATTGAGTGGCAGCCTTTTTTCATTATAATATCATCGCCCGAGGGTCACAAGTGGACTTTAAGCCTAATATTTTGTAATCCTTTTAATTTATAGCATTTTTATTTAATTCAAGCTGTACATGACATTTTTTTTTTCGTTTTTCAGATGTAACCCTGGCGGGTCTAAAAGGACTTGGGAGCAAATGCGAGTCAAACACAAAAACATAATTCATCTCTTTTGAGATCTTAAAAATACAACTACACGTTTTGTATTGCTTCAATTAGTCTGTGTTTCATAACTGTATAGGAAAGCGGTCACATTTTTTCCCAATTCTTGCAGCCAACAGGAAAAAAAATGAGCAGAGGAAGACAGGAGGGGGCCCTCCTCCAGCAGATTTCACCCCTGCCGAGGAGCTGGTCCTCAGCAACAATGCGGGTCGGCCCTTGATGGTAGGGGTGGAAGGGGGGGTCTCTACTGACCCTGGTGGCAGCAGCTCCCACCACCTTTATATACAGGGTAAGAGTCAGGGAGCTTTAAACAGCTGGGATGCTATAAAACACAATTATATATCTATTTTTGTGGGAGTAAGTAGCATGTATTTTATTGTTCTGCAGATGATGGGGAGAACGTGGTGTTCCTGCCCCCCCCAAATCACCCACTACCTCATACAGAGGTACCGTAACCTTTAGTATGTCACCTATATGGTCGCTGAATATGGATAACATAGACCATTTACATTTCTTCTTTTTTTCAGGAGGGCCTAGATGATGAGACGCTGTCGGTCGGCTCAGAGAGCGCTCTGGCGGTACACTTTAGTATTTTGTTACCAAAGATATGAAGTTTTCAATTTGCCCTAACACAGATAGAGGGTGTGGGCATGTTGCTTTAATTGATTATTTCTGATTACTTGCACATGGTGGTGGTCTGCACATGGGACAAATAACTACTCTCTATTGAAAAGATATTTGCTTTGCTCAATTTGCAGGAAGAAGGAACTCTTCCTCCCCCGCAGCCTGGGCCCTCGACGTCTAGGCCCTCATCACGACAAGTAATTAATGAAACAAAATTTAAAAGTATAGTCAACTTTAAAATGGTCAGCTTTCTTGCTGTGAGCCATGCTTGAATGTTAAAGCAACATATATGTGTTTCATGTGTTTCAGGCTGAAGCAGACTCTGTGAGGGCCCTTTATAAACGGACCCTAGTCCAAACTATACAACTAAATGACCTACTCATCAAAAAAACAAAGTTGGAGGTGGACAAATTGGACAGAGAAAGACAGGTAATTTTGTAACATTCGGTCATTTATTTTCTAGTCAAATGAACGGTGCATAAGGTGACCTTTATCTTTTAGGATACCTAAAAGAGAAATCCCTTCTTTCTTTACAGAAAAAGTAAACCAAAATTATGTTTTTTTCTCTTTTTCTTTCAGGAATGGCTGAGAAAATAAAAACCAACATAAATCACCCAAGGCCTCTCTCTCTGTGTGTTATTTTTTTATTATGCAAATAACAATGCGATAGCATCTCTGCCAGCCCTGCCAGTAGGGTAGTCCAGGGTGATGGGGTCTACCACATCAGGAGGTTGGGGGTTTGCAGGAGGGGCCCTCTCCTTCCTCATGTTGGCGATGTTGTGCAGCACAACACAGGCCGTTATGATGCGGCAAGCTCTTTCAGGGGCCACTCTGAGCCCCCGCAGGCAGGTGAATCTGGCCTTCAGTATCCCAAAGGTCATTTCGATCCTGACCCTGGTTTTGGCATGGGCCACATTGAAAGTGGTTTGTGGCCCTTCACCAGGGTCAGGATATGGGGTCATTAGGAAAGGCTGGCAGGCATAACCCCTGTCCCCGAGCAGCACTCCACTGAAGACTCCTGAAGATAAAGGAACATTTCCATAAGTATACACAAAAGGCAGCTTAAGAAGCACGAAACAATAAGAATGTACAGTTGCCATACCCTGCTCGAGTTTGTGACACAGTGAAGACTCTGAGAAGATCCTCGAGTCATGGACTGACCCAGGCCACTTTGCCTCAAGGCTGGTGATGACACACCTGTGGTCACATGTGGCCTGTAAAAGCATTTGGGGTTAACAAGCCTACTTCCACAATAAGAGCATCATAGTCAGTGTAGCATCAATGTTCATTTGCAATGAGTCCATGTTATAGATACAGATAGTCCAAGTGTGAAACATGTACTGTGTGAATATTTAAATGTGTGATTTCCTTTAATCACCCATACTTCAATGTGTGTTCTAGTGAATGTACAAGATTTACCTGAATGTTGAGGCTGTGGAATGATTTGCAATTCACATAATCGCCTTCATTATCTCCCAGGGACGCAGAGATCGGTATATGGGTACAGTCGATACACCCAAGCACCCTGGGAAACCCTATGAAATAGTAGGCTGCATTTATTATACAACAGTGTACGTCATAGGAACAACATTCACTGTAAAGGCCCTGACACACCAGGCAGTCACCAGAGAACTCGCCGACACCGACATCGACATCGACTGTTGCATCGGCGAGTTCTCCTGCGTCTTGGCCATGTGTCGCACTGGAACACACCACAAAGACTTCAGCCGAGCACGTACGAACTGCGCATGCGTGAGTGGCAATAACTCTCCTTACCAGCAGGCGGCGGTAGTGTGTATTCGTCATTCAAAATAGGCAACAACCGGAAGACAGAGAAGAAGAACAGACTGATATAAACAAACAACAAATAGCGTGTGCGTTCCATTTTCACTCTCGTCCATCGAAAACATGTTTTAGAATATAAAAATACATGAATGATGAAATGAGCACATAAAGTGCAGACATACTATAAAATCACAGTTAATAGACCTGCATCTGATGATCGCAGTGTTCTGGCGGGTGTGTAGTTTATTGAGTCAGCAATGTAGTAATGTATGTAATGTAATAATGGCCACTTCTTGCTAAATTTACATTTCCATGTGATGCTTTTATCCGAGGCGACTCACAATAGGTAAATGAACAGCAGTAGACAGTATCTCATTTACTTAGACACTGTACTTAAGGACAATGTTGAGGTACTTGAGACTAATCCTGCAACTTTATACTGACAAATAAACCGATGAGATGAAAAACCGGACTTGACCAAACAAATCACGGAGCTCTCAGCAGAGGACAGCCGGGGACGCTCCCGCCGATATCAGAGATGTCCCTGCTATCCCTTATGAAACAAAAATATATTGTAATATATTGGTAAATATAATACAATATATTGGATCATACATTTCCATATATGGGAAAGTAGTCCTTATATTTTTAAATATATTGCAATATATGCATGGACCATGTATGGCTATATATTGATACATATAAAAAAAATATATTGCAATGAAAACAAAAACTGCACTATACATTTATATGTAATAGTTTTATTGAAACACTCATTTATCTTTCATGAGTTTACATAAAATTGAACAGATGTTCATAAACAGTTATCTCACTTCGTTTTGTATAGTTACCCACTTTATATATGAACATATGTTTGATGGTAGCCTACATATAAAAAAAGTACAAATTGTCCATTGAATGATGGAAAATAATATACAGTTTATAAATATATATAGACACACACATATATGCACGCATATATGCACGCATATATATATTCATATATGCGTGCATATATGCACGCATATATATATTCATATATATATATATATATATATAAATATATATATATATGCATATATGCACGCATATATATATGAATATATGCACGCATATATATCTATGCATATATTACGGCCGACCGGCTATTTGGAGTGGAACGCAGCCCATCCACGGCAGACAGCCCAAACAGTATTCGAATGCGCCACTTCCGGCTGATTTCGGGGAGCCCCCCCCCCTCTCCAGCAATAGATTGATCTGATTGGCAGATTCAAATCTGCGTTGCTGCCTCTGTCTGTTGATTCTGTCGCTGAGTGTCAAAGAGAAAGCATTCATCAGGTGCTTCGAAACAGAAAATTAAAAAGAAACGAGAGGAAAATACAGCACCAGAGTCAGGTATGTGTGTGAGCATTTAAAACTATTTTAAATTGAAATAATTCTGCATGTACACTATAAGTAGTCTAGTTGCTTAATCCGTATGTCCCGTCTCTCGGCACTACACCAGCTACATTAGCTAACGTTAGTTAAATTAGCTATGTTAGTTCCCTCGTGTATGAGTGTATAACCGGTCCGCAGCTTTGTGAACATTCAATTTCGAAGATTTTCGATGTTACAGTCAACTGAAGTCGACCCAAAACAGCCAAAAATAACGGACCTTTAGATCGCTAACATTTTAGCATAAGTCAATGGAGTTTAACATAGCGAAAACTAGCCCCACGGCTAACGGACATGTTCTGACTGGTGACGATGATGAGCTAGTTAAGTAATGTAACCACAGTTAGTCTATGTCTTGTAAATTCCCCTTGTTCTCCTTGATCTGCATTATATCGTTCGTGTTTTAGTCAGGCACATTTAGGGACAGCTAAAGTAGTTCAGCTACGGGTCTTCGAGCTGGTTACACATGTGCGTTCAGGACATTATTGCGCATCGTCACATGCATAATTACCATCGTCACAGAGAGAATGCGTTCGTGAAGAATGTGAGCATATATGCAGATCTTTAGTGTTGGTAATGTTATAAGATTGTATGCATAGTGTCCTGCTGAGTCAGTGTGTTAATGAGTCTTGATGTCCCGTTTTTAGTTTCTATGTTGTTCAGGAATTGAGCTAATGCTAGCTAGTTAGCTAAGTTAAGCTATGATAGTGTGTGGATGAGATGCTAAC
The DNA here is from genome assembly GCF_902827165.1 of Trematomus bernacchii. Taxonomy (NCBI): domain Eukaryota; kingdom Metazoa; phylum Chordata; class Actinopteri; order Perciformes; family Nototheniidae; genus Trematomus; species Trematomus bernacchii. The sequence goes on from NW_022987803.1 coordinate 5,819,527, forward strand.
TTAGCTTTTATTAGCCGTGTGTTTGCAACGTGTCTAATGTGTTTTAGCAACAATTAGTATTGCTGTTGCTTATTATTAATAACCATCGTCTGGTTAGTTATTGTAATTTGAACCTTATTTCTATTTCTGTGTATTTTGCAGAAACCATTCATTCATTCTCTACTCTACGTTAGGCTATGTGTTGTGGACTAATGCATTCAAGTTAGTTCACATTTTAGTTGTTATTGCCCCTGCTGACAATTGTGTGGATAATATGTAGCCTACAGTCAATGGCATTTCACATTTTGCTCTCCAGTGTATGTTATTTTAATGTTGACCCATAATACTATATATCTATATATTTTACAGGAGCATTGTTGAAATTCATAGGTCGAACTAAGCCTGCAGAACCACAAGTCAAGAGGACAGAGGAGCCAGATAGCAGTGGTGACTGAGACAGAATAAATAAGGAGAGAGGGCCCATGCAGAGGCAGACATCAGTAGTGAGGAATCAGACCCAAAAGATACGAGGACAGAGGAGCCAGATCGCAGTGGTAAGGAACGCACTGTCATTTAATTTCACTGTCATTTTACTTTTCACATATCACTTTATTCACTATTCAGCTTAGTTATCCTTGCCATGAAGGATTGAATGGATGAATGTTCTATATTATTTTAATGATAGATTGAACCACAGCAATATTGTTTTAGAGATTTTATATGTTTAACTGCTATGCCTGTCATCTCTGCTCTGTGTCATTGTGTTGTCTCCTGGGTTATGTAGTGCCCGGAGTCTGTCTTTTTATTTTTTTCCTCCCAAACCCCATCCCCTCAGGACGCCTTTTACCTCCTGTCAGGTCATCATTGTAATAAGAATTTGTTCTTAATTGATTTTCCTGGCTAAATAAAGGTTCTACTACTATTTATTCAGTTATTTTATTACTGGTACTGCTAATTGCATTATGCGTATTGTTGTATATTGTATATACGTATGTATTTACTACTACTACTTACAAAATCGAGGGTTGTAGCTTTGTGTCAGTACATATTTCAGGGTTTTTCTATGCCTTTGTTCATCTAAATTCTAATACTCATAGGCGACTACCACTCCTGCCGATGCCGAGGCCCAGTTCTCCCTTCCCACCACCCCAGGCTCATTGTGCTAGGTAAAACTCTCATTCAATAAAAGTAGTCTTTTAAAGGTGGGGTAGGTAATTTTGGAGAAACCAGCTCGAGATCGCTAGAATTTGAAAATACACAGCCGGAAAAAATGTGCCACTTCCTTACAGAGCCCCTCCTCCAACACACACGAACGCGCACATGACCAATGAGGGCACGAGATAAGTTTGTGCACAGATGGAAGGCTGACAGGCAGGTAGGCCATCCAGTCATTTCAGCCGGGCCGGCTAAAATGATTGGTTGTGCTTTTTACAGTACCACGGCTTCCACAGATGATATTTTTTTATGGATTTTTTGTCAAAGCACTTAAGATATTCATTGCTATCGGGATGTTAAGAGCATTCCATGGAATATAACAAAAAGTGTATCTCGAGCCGGTTTCTCAAACTTACCTACCCCACCTTTAAAGATGAATGCAATTACATTTTTTTAAGTTTTAAACAGAACTGTCACAGATGCAGATGCTTGGTCCAAATTCCATAAAATATACCAACCAGTAGCGCCACACTCAGACGAAAATGTACAAAGCCTATTCTTCCACTATTTGTATTCCCACATTATTCACCAAGCCAGCCCATGCTTTAATATAGATATTATGGATATTGTTATAATTCCTGCTGTCTTTTGTGAACTTCTAATTATTTGTAATTGTTCTGTTCCACAGATGCTGTAGTAAACCACCATCCAGGGACCAAGACATCAGATATAAGAACATCCATTAACACAAGAATTTGTGAGTAAAGGCACGAAAAAAAACAAGATTGACGATCAAATAGGGTACAAGACTGTTTGGCCCTGTTCCGGACCTTGTTTTAATGAGTGATCAGCTCATGTTTAAAGTTGTCACCAGGTGAAACAAAAAACAAGATTGTTAAATAGGATAACAGACTGCTCTTTTTGGCCCTGTATGAAATAACAATGCATCATTTATTAACTATACCTATACAAAATGTAATACATTTTCCCTTCATTATGTAATAACACCTCCTTTTGTAATAATTTGCCCATTATGTAGTAAACAAGTTCAATGCAAATATGTAATACATGTTGCCACATTTTGAAATATATTATTACATATTGCTGTGGTTATTACAAAATGAGTTGCAAACAATAACATTACAACTGTTTATTTATTTATTCAACCATGAATCATCCTTAATCATAATTTTAAAATATTTCAGTAGAATATCTTTCATTGGCCAAAACTAGATCAAGTGTTACCATATTCATTAGCCAACATGTATATCAACATCAATTTTGGGATATATTTACAGTTTGGTTATGGTTACATAATGAATATTACAGTTTTTTAAAAGGGCAACTCACGCATTTTGTAATAACCATTGCAAAATGTAATAATTGATTACAAAATGCAGGGAAATGTATTTTATATTGCGTTCAGGCTGTTACAGAATGCAGCAGATTATTACAAAATGTGGGTTTTATTACATAATTACATGAAAATGTTCTTGAGTCATTACATAATGTGTTTATAGGCCTTTTCTTTTATTCTTTCCTTGTCCTTCTTTTAATGAGTATTTTGATAACTGTTACACATTGATAGAAAAAAACAAATTAAGCTTCTCATTATTCAGACTCAGCTCTCAGCGCTTAAGCTTCTTTTAAATGTTGATAAAACCAAGGTAATGCTCTTTTCAAAAACTAAAAAGACACCAGAGCCTGTTTTAGATATTGTAACTACGCAAGGGATAAAACTTGAAGTGGTTACCTGTTACAAATACCTTGGTATCTGGCTTGATGATTGTCTCACTTTTAAACTTCATGTCAATAACCTGCTTAAAAAACTGAGGGTTAGGCTAGGTTTCTTTTCCAGGAACAAGTCCTGTTTCTCACTTGAGGCCAGAAAAAGGCTAGTCACTGTGACCTTTTGACCTGTGCTGGACTATGGTGATCTGATCTATATGAATGCACCTGCCAATTGCCTGGTCAAGTTAGATGCCGCCTATCACAGTGCACTGAGATTTGTGACAAACTGTAAAGTATTAACCCATCACTGTACCCTGTATGCAAGGGCAGGTTTGCCTTCACTAACTGTACGGAGGCTCAGTCACTGTTACATTTTTATATACAAAGCCATGTTAGGGAAACTTCCTTCCTACATCTGCTCCCTGATCTCACGGCGAATTGTAAGTGGCTACTGCCTGAGATCGAATGCTGTGGTTTTATTAAATGTGCCAACTGCTAGGACTGTCTTAGGGAAGATAGCATTTAGATGCGCAGCTCCGCTAACTTGGAACAGTCTGAGCAATTTGGTTCCACTAAATGTTTTTAAAGCAAGGATAGATGCTATCCAATCGGAAACTGTTGGAACCTGTAAATGTTACTAGCTATGTAAACTGTAGTCACTGTAAATATGCTGTATGATGTCCTTTTTTGTTTTTCTGTTATGTTTATATGTATTCATGTGGAACCTACTTGCAGCAGGTCACCCTTGAAAAAGAGATCAATGATCTCAATGGGATTCACCTGCATAAATAAAGGTTTGAAATTAAATGAAAGATTTTTTTTTATCAGAACATGCATTTCTCCTCATTGTGAACATATATTGCACTCATGTTCAGAATATATGGTACGTACATGGTCTTTTATAAATCTGAATATATATAGTGCATACATGTCCCCATATAATTGTGAATATATAGCGCATACATGTCCCCATATAATTGTGAATATATATAGTACATGTCCCCATATAATTGTGAATATATTCTGCATACATGTCCCCATATAAATCTGAATATATAGCGCATACATGTCCCCATATATTTGTGAATATATATAGTACATGTCCCCATATAATTGTGAATATATTCTACATACATGTCCCCATATAAATCTGAATATATAGTACATACATATCCCCATATATTTGTGCATATATATAGTACATGTCCCCATATAATTGTGAATATATTCTACATACATGTCCCCATATAAAACTGAATATATAGTACATACATGTCCCCATATATTTGTGAATATATATAGTACATGTCCCCATATAAATGTTAATATATAGTAAATGTATGTTCACATATATACACAACCAATATATTATATATATTTACATATATTACTCAATATATGGAAAGCGGCAATTACTGATGTATTATCCCATATATTACAATATATTATCACAATATATTATTCAATATATATATATTGTAATATATTAACACAATATATTCTATATATCTTCAATATATTTTCAATATATTTTGTAGATATGAATAAATATGTTTTTCATGTTGATTATTAATCAGTATCACTTGGTGTAGCCAACAGCAAGATTTCCTTTATTAAATCTTATCAATTAACCAGTAAATCAGAAAACAAAATAATGCAATATATTGACAGTTAATATATGGGGAAATATATTTTCTTTGCGTAAGGGATGTGTGGGAGGTAAGAGAGGACATTTAAGGGCTATGTTTGATGTCTTTAAGTATCACCTGCTGGGGTTTAGCTGCTGTCCTGTGCCTTCTTAAATCGTTTGTTTACGTCCCTCACTTCCGTTTTGCTTCTCATTTGCTAGCTGAACAGCTGATCAGAGTGGTTTCTTGGCCCGATAGCTTGTGTCCGACAAATGGCCGATTCAACATGTTGAATCGGCCATGTGTCGACCGTGAAAGGCCAAATAAGGCGTGTCACGGCCGAGGGTTCGGGACACACCAAATTGACTTTGGGCGACCGGGCACGCTTTGTCGCCAGACAACCGAAGATGGCCGATATCGGCCTGGTGTGTCTGGGTCTTAAAGATATAATCACATATCAATACCTGCCATGCTGTAAAATCCCTCTTTGATCGTCTGTGTGGGACATGTGCCAGGAAACACAACAAAGGACTCTGTGAGCCCTGTCAGAGCATGTGCGACCTTATGAATAGCACTGCAGACTGTATTCTTGCTGAGGTTCTCTGCATCCCCCACAGCATAGAGAAAACTGCCAGTTGCAAAGTATCGCAAAGCAATACATACAGTCTGCGGCACTGTAAGGGCACAACTCCGATGTGTGGCATTAGCAATATATGGCTCGAGGAGCTGACACAGATAAGTCAGCCCTTCTGACGAGAACCTGTATCTTTCATACAAATACTCTTCAGGGAAAGCCAAAGGGTTTAATCTTTCCCTAAAATTCCTCTCCCGCCTGAGAGCGCCTCTCACAGTCTGAGCTCCAAGCTCCACAGTGTCATTCACAAATGGCGACGTCATTTTCACAGAGATTTCATTGGTCGATAGGCGGAGCTTTTATAGACTGATCTCTTAGCCTGCAACCTAACCTGGTCCCGACCAGGGGGCTATACTACGAATCAAGATTTTCGTTTAGCAAGCTAACTTCAGGGGTTTCCGGTCCTACGAAGCTGGTTCACTTTTTAGCGGGCTAGATAACTTATTCTGAACGGCTATCCTCCGGAACAGGATAGGTTCCAGGATAAAAGCACTGCCTGCTGACCAATCAGAGCTCAGTGTGCGGAGTTTAAAGCGATCAATTCATATGACAGGAGGAGAAAGGAAATACAGTTTAAACTGCCGTTGCAGGAAAGACAGCCGGCCAAAATCACCGACTGTGTGAACGTGAAAATGAATAGAATATCACCTCCCATCTTCAGAGCAATCTGACTATTATAACATTAGCGTTAAGAAAGCTTACTTAAATATCTGCCACAACATAAGTAACCTACAGTCCGCGGCACTGTGAGTGCAGACGTACCCCATTATCATTCATATCACATGATATCACATCATAATGTATCATATTTCCTTATCTGAGTCAGCTTCTTGAGCCGTATCTGGCCGTGCAACACTCACAGTGTCACATACTGTATGCAGAAGTATTATTTTAAGCAACACATTAAGTTGACACTCGAGTCAAATGTAATTAAAGTCAGATCCACTCGTGTCTTGGACGGGGCAGCAGTGATATCATAAACCTGTTAATGAACGTATTCAAACACTTTTTCTTTTACCAGCAGTATTCACCTTGCAGCTGCAACTATGTGGCTTTTATCCTGGATAAAGTGTTTAAGTCATGGATGTTTAAAGTTTAACGTCTTCATATTTGTCTAATATTAGTTGACTTTTCATTCAGGAAATATATGACGCGCTGCGCTGTCAGTACACGGCTTGTCCATGTTTGTGATTGGTCGAATGCTCCAAATACCACCCCTTTTATGTGAACGCGCACCTAACTAGATGGGACAAGGCTGGCTTGCGGTCGAGGTGATAGCCAGCGTCGTAGGACAGTTTAGCGAGAGCGTTTTTTTTTTTGGATTTAGTCAGCCGGATAACTCAAAACATATCCAGGATATGTTGAACTAGATTCGTAGTATACCCCCCAGGTTAGCCACTCAGCATAAGTTACCATGGAGATCTAGCCCGCTAAAAAGAGAACCAGCGTCGTAGGACCGGAAACCCCGAGTTTTCCCTGAAGTTAGCCCGCTAAGCGAAAATCCGGCTTCGTAGTACAGGCCTCTGAGGCCATGCAATGAAAAACAGTTTTGAAAAAGCCTGTAGGTATAATATCGAGGCTGCAGGAGGAGGATTTCAGATGTTGAATAATGTCCTCCAGGTCTTTATCATTTATCACCCGGAATTGTGTCATGATGTTTGAATTGATTTTAAGACAACACATTGCTGTACCTGATACAGAGGCACTGACTGCTTGTCTGATTTTCTGAATTTTGTTAGTGAAGGAGGCAAATTTATTGCAGGCCCTGGTGGATAGCAATTCCGAGGCTACTGACACTGGGGGGTTTGTTAGTCTGTCGACAGTAGCAAACAAGGCACGTGAGTTGTTTTTGTTTTTGGTAATGATGTCAGAGAAGAAAGACTGTCGCAGGAGGAGACCTCACAGCACCGTTCGTATTCCAAGACATATTTATTATTGTTGTGCTTTTTATTAGTCTACAGAAAGTGTAATAAACACATACATCTTACATGTATTTTCAGATCAAAATATTCATGCCTGCTAGAAAATAAAATTCATTATACGTATTTTATTATTTTCTGCTTCTCATTCTGAAGCAAAGAAAGATGCACAATTTTAAGGGTAATATTAATGTTATCTTATTCATGCATAAACTCTGTAAACCATAAACATACAGCTTACCTAGCAGAGGATACAGTATAAAGGACATATGTTCAAAATAGGTTTTGCACAATGCAGCAGTCTTAACAAATATGTACATTTCAGGATTGTATGTTAGTTGAAGTGGGTTCAGCTGGTAGTGGAGGTCTTGGGTCACTGGGTTTATCCTGAGGCGACTTCCTGTTCATATTGGAACATTCGTAATGCTGTCTGCCACTGTGCTGTCTTTAAATCACATGATTGTATCTAACAGGCGTGTTGATCACAGTACTAATATGAGGGTCATTTCAGTACAATAGGCAATAATTACAGTTTACTAAATCAGTTTAGAGTAAGAAATTGACTATGTAACTTGTTTAGTGATCTACCAAAAGCTTTTTCAAGTTTCAAGGCTTTTATTGCCATGAGTGCATAGTTACAGTGTAGTTATGACAATAAAAATCTTAGGTCACAGGCTCCTCCAACAGTGCAAAACAATAACAGATAAAATAGTGCAAGTAAATAAAATAAAATTGAATATAATAGAAACTGAATTTAATAGAAATTCATATTGATATTAGGGATGCCAGCGATTATTCGATTATTCAAATATTCGTTACAGTCTCCATAATCGAAGATTATTTTTAAAATTCGATTTTATTTATATATTTTTTTATTAATATTTATGTTTTTCTTTTTTTTCCTGGTTTGGTTTCAACCAAAATATAGACTAATGCTAATAATAGTAATAGTATTAATAATTGTAAATGACCATTGATCACACCACCAGTTTGTTTTACTGTAAACTTGGAGGAAGCCAGCAGCGCAGAGTGCAGACTGCTGCTGCAGCCTGCTACACACCGCCCCCGCCCCCCCCCCCTCCCCGTCACACGTGCGATTGATTTATTGGCGACAGAACAGTGAGAACACAACTAAAGATGAACAGAGCGGCACGTCCACAGAAGAGTTCCTCGTGGAACTACTTCGAACTGACAAGTGCAAATGAAGTCAAATGCAAGCTCTGCGAAAATACTTTTTTTTTTCTCTCCCGCGGGGGGTATAATAATCGATTAATATTCGCCAGGGCTGTCCGATTTTCGATTTTGATCATGGTCAGTTTCTGGCATCCCTAATTGATATATGAGTTGCAAACAGATGAATGTTATGGATTTTCTTTCAAAAGTTCAGGTTTTTAGCAGTATTATGGCCTGTGGGATGAAACTGTCTCTGAGTCTGGTGGTTTTAGTCCTGATGCTGCGGTACCGCCCGCCAGACGGCAGCAGACAGAATAGTTTGTGGCTGGGGTGATGGGGGTCTTTGATAATCCTGAGGGCTTTCTTCCTGAGCCACTGGGAGTAGAGATCCTCCATGGATGGCAGCTCCGTCCTGGTGATGTGCTCTGCAGTTTTCACCACCCTCTGTAAAGCCTTACGGTTGAGGGCGGTGCAACTGCCGTACCAGGGCGTGAATTGAGTCTAAGTTACTGCAAAAAGTATTAGGGCAGGGGTGTCCAAACATTTTTCACTAAGGGGCCGATGGGCTGGGCCCCTCACTAAAGGTGACTGATATTGCCTCCTATGTTAAGTTTTAAGTTAGTAAAATCAATCAAATGTAGATAAATTGCTTTATGAAAAAAAACAGCCTACATCACAGCTTTCCATAGGGTTTCATTTATTTAGTAACACAATGTGTGTCAGATTGCTTATAATCAGGGGGAATAGGAAGGGTATATTTCATGCTTGTTATGTAAATAAATTATACGGCTTTTTTTATTAACTATGGTTTGTAAGAAAATGTTCTCAACTTTAATTTACTGAGTCTATTTGAAAATTGGGCTTACATGTATACTATGTTATATATGTGACCTGCTCTATCGAAATCAGTCGCATTGACCCGAAGACACATTTTGAGTTGTATACACTGTTGGAAAGAGGAGATTCCTAGCTTTCTAATGATATCAAGATTGTTTTTGTACTCCAAATATTAAGCAAAATATGTCACATTATATAATGACTGTCACCGAGTCATCATTTTGAGAAAAAGGCCTTCAAAGTTTCCTCTTCTCTGGAATCCATCGATCTGATTGATTATTAGCGGAGCAAACGATCAAAATAGTCCGGAGGGAAAATATTTCCGTTTGGATTACTGGTCTGGGGGAAGCTCGCGAGTGTGTGTGTGTATGTGTGTGTGTGTGTTTGTGTATTTTTGCGTTTGTGTGTATTGTGTTTGTTTCCCAGGGAAAACACTCACGAGAAACACCGGCTGTTGTTATGCTTGCTGTGACGTTAAATGACTCCGTTCTCCGCTTGTAAATATGCCGTTACAAGCTTCATAGTTGTATTTATCATCTAAATTTGCCGAAACAAGTTTAATATTCTGAAAGCCAAGACTTTGTTTAATTGAAATCAGATGAAAACAAACTGTAACGGACCCCGCCGTGTTATCTAGATAACTATATGCCTTACATTCATAATTTCAGCCGGAGGGAGGGTGAGCTGCGCTACGGAAGAGCAGATTGCGAGCGAGAGGTGCCTGTCATCTTCCCTTCACAAGCTTCACAAATGTATTTATCGTGTGATTTTGGAAATAAAAGTTTCATATTCTGAAAGCCAAGACTTTGTTTATTTAAAATCAAACAAAACACCCGAACCCCGAAAAAATAGTTTTTTACACAAATCCACGTTTATTTTTAAATGAGCCGTTGCGACATCCGACTGATTTCGATAGAGCGGGTCACATATTGTTACATATTTATTTAAGAATACAATATAAGACAAGCACACGTTTCGTGTGTGGACCATATTCCATTACACTTTTAGAATTTCCTGCAGGCCAATTAAAAAATGGACCACGGGCCACAGTTGCCCCCCGGGCCGTAGTTTGAACACCCTTGATTAGGGTTAAGGGTAAGTGTGACTCACGGTTATTTGTTATAAAATACCATGTGTTGACAGACCAAGGAAGGCGATCAGTGTTCAAATAGACAGGGCTGTAATATAAGAAGTATTTAGATTCTCTAGTCTAGACAAAGTACCATAAATATTCTGTCAAATTAAATTAAAGTCCTGCATTGAAAATGTTACTTAATTAATAGTAAGTAAGTTGAATAAGCATGAAAAGACCCATTGCAGAAAAACTCTTAAATACATTTCTAAAATATTGAAAACAATGTTTTAAGATTAATTTCAAAATCACTTACATTTTAATAAATGCCAATTCTAAATTGGCTTGTTGATTCTTGTCTAATCCAACCTTGTATAAAGCATAATTTGATTTATAACAACAAATATTTTATAAACTCTTGTGTTTTATTCAGAAATCTTAATGTGTTGAGTAACAAGTAACTAAAGTTAATTACATTAAAATATACATACAGTAAAAAGTAAAATGTTTCCCTTTTACTTGTAATGGACTTAAAGTATAAAGCGTCATGAAGAGAAAATACTCAAGTAAAGTACCTCATCATCATACTTGTGTACTGTACTTGAGTAAATCTACTTAGTTACTTTCACCACTGGAACTACCACAGGGAATATTTCTTAACCTGCTATAATATGTTCTCAAATTTAGCCTGAGGATATTTGTTGAGATATATCAGAGCTTCTCCAGTCTGCCGTTGTCAGGGAGATTATTCACAGTCATCACCATCATCATCATCCCACTCTAAATGTACAGGAATGCCAATACTGCATATGAATACTGTATGTTAGTCCAACACATTCTCACACCCAACTGAGTGTCCGATATTGGGTGTCAATATCCGCTCTGTACATGCCCAGTGTTATTTCGAAATAAATGTGTGTCTTCATAGGAAGTCAGAAGTAGGCAACAAGCCCTACGCAGAGTAACCCTGACCCTAAAGGGTGAGGATGTTTAGGCAGCAAAATAACTTGGTTGGGATCAGGAAAAGATTGTGGTTGATGGACGAATCACTTACTCCTGACTTGAGTTACTTTGTGTCTTTTTGAGTGGTTAATGTCATTCAAGACATTTGTCATATCTATCTACATTTGTTAAAGTAGAATCATTTCTATATATCAAGAAAACCTTAAATGTTTGCTATTGCTGGAGATGAAGAGGCAATTGGAGGTAGATCCTGAGTATGCAAAATTACCAAAATAGATCCCATTTGTTGACATCCTCCAACTCCTCGTAGCCGAGAGAGTGCAAGGGCCGAGGGGTTGCTGTATTGAATACAGGATGTGAATACTGTATATGAATCATGTATAATACAGTTTCACACCCAACCCAACCCAAAGACCGCAGCACGGTCAGTGCCCCTACGCTTCAAACTATTAAGATCTAAGTACCTCTTTAAACATCTGTGCATCAGGGACTAGGTGTCAATTAACGCTCATTACAAGGTGAGAAGAAGAAGACTTTTTGACTTTTGCAAAAACACTTTATTTACATACGATCAATTATACATTCTTCAAATAAAGTGCTTCATTGTGCAATAAAAAAACGAATCACTTAAAATAATACATTAAAACCTATGTCTTAAAAACTTGTGCAAAGTGCAAATCTTCATTGATAAGAGAACACACAATATCATCATAGCACCAACGCTGTTTAAAAGCGTCTAGATCCCCAATGTGCTTATAAAAACGATGCTCCAACCAGAGTCTGGCTCTGATGTTGCACAGCCAGATCGCTTTTGCCTCTTCCCCTTTCTTATTTTCAACCCTGTTTCTCCTGCTTAAATAAATGGCCATTTTTGCTTCGCCAGAGAGGTATTCAGGAGCTGCCACTTTTCCTTGCTTGTCTTTTTATATGGAGCCCCCATGATAAAAACACTCTCGGTAAAAGCTATACTAAAAAGACTAAAAACCAATGTTAAAAGAGAGAAGAAACCCGTGAGTCTCTTGCACTCTGTAAAAACATGGAAAACAGTCTCTCTAAAACCACAAAATGGACACTTGTTAAAAACAGCAGGATTAATAATGGAGATAAAAGAATTACAGGCGATGGCACCGTGTAAAATTCTCCACTGGAGGTCGGCAGTACGTTTTTCAATGGGAGGTTTGTATAAAACCCTCCACTGTGGGCCTGGTCCGCTTCCTGCACCCAGTCTGGTGCTCCACACAGTGGAGGCCCTGTCCTTCAGCACATTTTTGTTGGTCGTCTTTACAATGTTCATGTAAAGTGTTTTCTTGTCAGCTTTGTGGATAGTCATTCTTTCTTTGTTTGCGACCTTGAGCAGGGGGCCGGTCAGTTCTCCGAGCCCTGGGCTCAGGTAGATCTCCGGGAAAGGGTCTGCTGGGTCCGGCTTGGCTCTTCCCTGTCCGTAGCTTCTTAAAAGTATTTTGTCATCAGGGGAGATGATCTGGCTCCAGAGTCTGTAGGATCCTCTCGGCCACCCGGACAGAGTACAGACCCAGCAGAGAGCCCAAGGCCCGGGCATCGCTCAGCTCCGGCCCCACTGCATCCACCAACTGCTGAAGGCACAGGGTCTTGGATCGGCACAGCGCCACCGTCAGGCCGGGTGTTTCGCTGCTGCTGACGTCCAACCTGGCTTTGTGAATCAGAGGCTCTTTCAACAGTACAACCAGTACAGAGAGTCAGTCTTTGGACACCTTTTATGGTTAAAAAGGGCCCAAGATTGAAAAACACCCTGATAAAAAGGAGGTAACCCACTTAACTTTAAAATGTTTAAATCAGTTCCCTCTATCTTCTCTGTGACGTCCTCCCAGTTCTTCAGGACTATATTTGTGTTTCCCAAGAACACACCCAGGTACTTTAGCCCATCTTTTTTCCATGTCATGTTCTGGGGAAGAACTGGGAGACCGCCACTCCACTCACCGACAGCGAGGGCCTCACTTTTCTTCCAATTCACCCTCGCTGCCGATGCTGAACTAAACTCCCTCACGATGTTAACTAAAATGTCTGTATCCTTTGTGGAGGAAACTTCTGTGTAGCAATGCATGGAGTCACCGACTCAGGAAGGAGACACGGTGAGAGTTGGAGCTTTGATGTCAAACACTGATGGGTTTATTCAGAGTATTCGGCCGGAGGATTCACATCACAAATCCAAGAGTCAGAGGTTCTGACTACACGGTAGAGTTGCCACGTCAATTCTGAAGAGCCTCTCTCTATGCTAGACCTTTTAACTGGTTCACAGAGAGTAATCAACATCTCTGAAGGAGTAGACTAAACAGCTGGGAACACTGAACCACCTGCGTCCGACACTCATGGCCTCAAAGATTTCACATCTTAGAGTCCACAAACACAGATAAAGAAGTGCCTCAGTGTTCTCACAACAATTACCATTCGTGCCAGACAAGTTGACCGGTCACAAACTGGTGACAACAACACATATGGCACCAAGGCCTTTCCTTAAAGGAGATAACAGACGTCAGAGTAGATCATAAAACGTCACAGAGCAAAAGGTTAGATATCTAGAAGAATTATTCCTTAACAGTTCCTCTCTTTTTATCATTTTTGATAAACTTAAAACATTAGTCTAATAATAATTCTGGTCAATACTTAAATCAATAGGCACCTTCAGAGTCGAGTGTGGTCTCACCTTACATTCAATTACATCACAAAGTAGAATAAGATTGAAACATTCAATCACAATGATTGATACAGCCAATCATAATAGGAAAAATTATCTCTCATCAGTGTTTGGAGCATCTTTTGTCAATAAGTACAATAATTAACACATAAAACACAGATACATAATAGCAAAAATATTTGTTTTAAACTAATATCTTTTATCATTTAAACCATTAGTTAATGTCATTTATCAAACTATACAATCAAAACCAGCTTGCAGCTTAAAGATTTGCTTTAAGGCAATCACTAGTCAAAAGCATTTAAAACTTAATATCATAAGAGATCCAGCTAAGGCATAAATTCACAGTGGTGATTTGATCAATCTGTAATCTGCAAAGTTGCAGTGTCCTCAATTTTAGGATTACTTTACGTTTACTTCATTACGCTTTAGTCAAGAGTAAGGCACTTAGTCTTAGTAAAATCAATACATTCATTTTAGTCAAGTACATTGTTCAAAATCTGAAAAGGAAAAGTTAGGCAAATATTCAAAGACTTTTGTAAAAACCTGGAAAGGAAGGATTAAACATTCTTAAAACTTTAATTCATACATTTGTAAATGCTACAACTGATCTGTACCAAATTAAGTCTATCAATTATTGTTATTAGCCATACTTACCTGAACATCTACTTATGGTACTTGGAAAGGGTTCTTCTGTGTTTATCTAATGTTGAATATAGAATATCAATTTCTTTAAATTATACTTCTCTAATTTGAGGATCAAATATGCTACATAATTGTTATATGAATTATTATAAATATTTGTTTTGGGCCAAAACTGAAATTAATCCAGTACTTGAAACATCATTTTAGGTCTGACCTGTGCATGGACAATACATTAAAGAGTAGTGTTGTTAAGCCTGATTGCTGGATGATTAAGGATATTAACATTATCTGTTATAATATTAGAAATACCTTATTATTCAATACCTTATAATCTGAAAATATTTATTAATTTTGTTTAGTGTGAAAGTGTAATCTGATCTGACAAAATATATTTATCACCACTATTTAACACATGTCTGGTCATTGAAAATATAAAAAAACAATCATTAATTGTACATCTTTAAACATCTGGTCATTCAATTCAAAGTTCATCTTTGTACGAGAGCTGGAAGAACATGTCCGTCAGTCTTCCTGACTCGTTCTCCTCCTCCCTTTATGACACCGAGTGTCTGGTGTGCAAAGGCATCCTGATACTGTAGATTAGCACTGAGGTGCTGATTGGCTCAAACTCTTCTTCATCAGAACGCCATACTTCAACCCCCCAATTGCTCTGCTTTTGTGTGGCTCATTCAGTGAGCACTGTAGTTGATGCCCCAGTGAGACGGAGGCTCATCTGCCTGTATTCCTTCTGCTATCTGCTTGAGTACAACTGCGTATTCCTGATGCATCCAGGTGTCCCCCCCGTGATGGGAGAGGTTAGGAAGACATCAAACTCCTCCAAGAAACATGGAACCTTGTATTATAGAAACCTCTGAAGCCCTCGCTCGTCCTGCAGGGTTGTCTGCTAGAGCCCACCGAGCAGAAAGATGAAGAGAAGAACCCCCTCTTATCAGAAAGGTGAAGAGAAGCATCCCATCTTATCAGAAAGGTGAAGAGAAGCATCCCATCTCGAACGACCTCGTGCTTCCTTGCACGTGGCTGGGGGTGCTCTCTGCACCCGGAGAGTGTGACCCTCTCTCTCTGACCCTTGGCCTTGAGAGCTGTCCTAGTTATTGGGTTAACACTTGATAGGGATGTTTTTCTGAGTGAAGACAACTCAAAGTAATGGATTAGCACATTATCATTTAATTACAAAAATAGGCCCATCAGAATGATTTGGGAGCCTTCCTGACACATGCACATTATCATTTTGAAGGTTTGTGTTAGTCATTTAACATGCAAGAATCATATACTCATCAGTCCATAGCAGAGAAATGTTATTGTAAGTGAAAGGTGAGCTTGTCCCTGCAGATATAACCCCTTCTCAATGATTCTAAATGTATATTAATTCACCATTTACCTTTTGATAAAATATTGGTTTATCAGAAATATTTTGTCTCTTCCATAAAACATAGGTTTGAGAAATAAATTACCCAATATAAAATAAATTACTCAATATAATTGACTCTTCCCTCCCTTTTCTTACATATGGTACATATGAAATAATAACTTAGGAGTCTATTTAAGCATGGTATAGTTTATAATCTATTAATCGAGAAGACTCAGTATCACCTGTGTGCAGCTTACAAAAACCATTGTGATAAACATATATTATGCAGGAAATTGATACATTTGTTGAAAAACAAAGCATATCTGATTTGGGAGGAAAAGCTTCATCCCTTTAACATCTGAGTTATTACTGATGGCATAGCAGGAATGATATTGGGTGTCTGAGGGTGTCATTATTGAGAAATGTCAAACAAAATCAAAACCTTACATTTGAAAACAGGTTTGCATTCCTCCACTTAAGGTGACGTTATCATTGGAAACAATAAAAGCTAATTGTTTTGATGTAGAATCTATATATTGAATCGTTAGAGCAGAACAGAATGGTTGTATTGTAGCCTGAGTTTCGTGCAGCCTTTAGTTTTACCAGGTGGAAACATTGTCTATATAATGTGAATACATGTAGAACTAGACATTAAGAGACCCCTGACATTAGGCCTATTTGAAACAATAGTAGGGGCTTTTACCAGCTCGCCAACTTACAGGCATCCTCTGCATAGCAGTATGAATAGCCTTCAAAACAACCCTCTCTTTGGTAACGAGAGTCATGTATCTGAACCAAATGCCCTAAGTGAAGCCGTTAGTCTCATCTGACTGACCCAAGGGTTGGTGCTGGTGTGACAGGGAGGCTTCCAAGTGTTCATAGCAGATGTCATGCTTTCAGTTCATGGCTCGGTGGGGGGGAGCAGACCCATGTGAGACAGTATCAACGGCTGTAATGTTCAGTTTGAGGAGTGTCATTCTCTCTTGGAGCAGGAAATGGTGTCCATTCAGACCAGACCATTAATGTCATGTACTGTAGAGCAGCCATAGCATCTCTGTGACTGCACTCAGCCGGACTGCAGCAGGGCAGAACTGGGTGACTTTTAGTGAAGCCGTCCAAGGCCATAGACAAAATGGAACCACGTACTAACAAAAGGGACACAAGGTCATCAATGTCTCTCTTTACCTTTGGCCTAATTGTAAAACAAATTAGTGGAAGAAATGTGGAACAGTAATCCATCATCATGTGAAATTTAGAGTTAATTTAAATAATTACTTATGGGTTGAAGTCAAATTAACATTAACATTAGAACTAAAGTCAGTCAAAATTGGACTTGCACGGATCAGAATCTAATCAATACACCATTTTCCCAGCTCTGTAATGAAAAGATATCAAGATTAGGTACATTACAGGAGTGTTAAAACATCCAAACATGCACACTTATCTTATTCTAGTAGAGATTAGAGGACAGGTCTAATGTTGTGAACAAAATGATCAAGTCAAGTTATTTTATTTATTTTATCTTATGTACCACATTTAATTTAATAATTCATCTTAAATTACTCATAACTTTAAAGAAGGCAACCATTTACAATGTGGATAAGGTGAATACTTATCCAAAGTGTGTGTGTGTGTGTGTGTGTGTGTGTGTGTGTGTGTGTGTGTGTGTGTGTGTGTGTGTGTGGGTGTGTGAACAGCTTGTCTGCCCAAGGTTAAAACATTTGGGACAGCAGTGAGAATGTTATGAGAAACAATTTGTTGCTTAGACTGAACTCGAAAGAAGCTAGACTGGAACATTTTAAATAAATCAAAACACTTGTACATTAATTAAATATATTTGACATTTAGCTTGAGCTGGGTTCAATACTTTCTTTATGGTATTTAAATTGGGCTCAAGTAGAACCTTTACATGGATTTAGCTTGCAACACAAAGTGATACCGATCTCTGTCTGTTATGATTTGAAAGTCTCATGATTTAAAGTGTAGGGTTGTGAAGGAGAGGCCCTTGGAAAACAACATCTACTTTTTTTTTAACTGTAATTACTTATTGTAAAGAGATTGCAACATTATACTTTTTAAAGAATTGCTCAATTCATTTAACACATTTATTATGCACACTGTAATGAAAACGTCAACAAATATATTGATCCTGGCTTAACCAGCGACCTTTACTCTTTTGTTCATAAGCTCGGTTTCACAAAACTTGTCAGTAGTTTAACAACTATTATAATTTTAGTAATGTCTATGGAGACCAATTGGTTGATACGAGAAATCATTTGAAGCAGTTTAATAAAGAATGTTAAACTATATTTAAAACTGTAATTAAACTTCAACTTATATTAATTATCTGATTCCAGTGGCCAGTTGGAACAGATAATCAACAAAGTTTCCATTTTGCAGCAACAGCGCAAAAGGTTTCAACAATAATTTGTATTATGTTTGAGTCTAGTTCTGTCTTATCAGCTTTGTTTCGGAATGTGTTCAATACATTACGTTTTTTTTTCATTATTACCATACAATACATAGATTTAAGAATAAATGAAACAAATAATACAACATTGACCTAAAACAGCAGACAGATTTTGCCACCCTGACCTCCTCAAGCAGGTTGTTTACGACTAGCAGTGATGCCTCTCAGGGTCTCAGGGTGCAGGACGGGGTATAGGGTTTATAAAAGGTCACACAACATATCTTAACATACCAGCAATACAATTTAAGAATGTATTCTTAAAGTAATATAATCTTCTCTTCTTCTTACACCTACAGCGCACACCCTGAATAGTGTGCTTCTTGTTTACATGTTCCTCTGCACACTCAGATGCAGGACATAAAACACTCTTTTGCTATTTATTTTCATTTTGCAGCACATCTATACTACCAGAATTTTGCAAAACAAATATATTATTTATTTTTCTCAAGTCATTTACTTTTGGTGAGTTAACTAAAGCTTAGTTTATTTTACCCTGGCTATGGACTGATTCATTATTAGTTGTTACAAAACATGCACAAGACGGCGGTTAGTACAAGAAAAACCACACTGCAATTAGACGAACAAACATGAACTCATAATAAACACCAGCGTGACAGCAAAGTTCACCCAGCTCAATTTAGTCCGGATTAAAGAGGTTTCAGAGGGGGTAGGTAATTATCTCTCCCTCTATGGGGAACCCAGTGGGGCACCTTGACTTGCGCTCCCACCCTTGTATACAAGTCCTAGATCGGTGCCTGAAGACCGTCCAAGAGCAATAACTAGCTTATCCTCTTGCGACCCCACTACCCTGTTCGAGTGGTGCTATGCCCCCCCCGATCTGGAGCACATAGACTTTTTTCTCCGCTACCCTTTCTATCCGAAACTACACAGTTAACTGTAGTCCTACTCGACCAGCCTATACACACGCCATCATGTTCATCACAACGATGAAACACAGTTTTGTTCTACACTTGCATGCCACTGCCCACCCGTGATCAATTAGCCTATAATTGTATGTATGCACCCCGGACCGGCACCAGTTCCTCCAGCAATGTAGGGAACTGTGGCGCATCAGGTAATGCACGCACCTCGCACCTCCCAGCACGTCGTAAACGGCCACAAGCCACGAGAGTGCTTTTAAACTATCTCATTTTTAATAGAGACGGCGGTGGTGTGAGTTAAAGCTATAGACAAAAGCTATGACTTTCTCCCTCTGAGTTCACTTCACCAGCCCATGCAGATACGGGGAGGTATTTTACACACATCCCCCGGAGCCGCAGCCGGAGCCGAGGCGCTGGGGGTAATATCTCTGGCTGCTTGTGTTAACTGCTAGTGTTGGCCGCTGAAACCCCCGGAATCTCGGCGATTTGTTCATTACAAATCGCTATTTTGATTTCACACAGAAGTTCCACTTTACTGCTGCCCTCATTAAGGTCTTTTTAAACATCTCCGTGTATGCCTGCACGGCACATACGTCCCGAGCAGCACACACAGAGGGAACCAGCCAGGACAGAGTCCCTGGATGATCCCCTGGGGTTAATAGCCCTAAATGTTCATTAACCAAAACGAAACGCAGCTGCTTAGCTTCACAGATAATTTTAGGATACCGTCAATCACAGATTCTGGTAAGGCAATGTCCAAATGTAGATTTGAAATCACACTTACCAGTTCTGAAGATCTGTTGGTATCCTGCCGACAACGCCAATTTGTGCAGGAAACTTCTGTGTAGCAATGCATGGAGTCACCGACTCAGGAAGGAGACACGGTGAGAGTTGGAGCTTTGATGGCAAACACTGATGGGTTTATTCAGAGTATTCGGCCGGAGGATTCACATCACAAATCCAAGAGTCAGAGGTTCTGACTACACGGTAGAGTTGCCACGTCAATTCTGAAGAGCCTCTCTCTATGCTAGACCTTTTAACTGGTTCACAGAGAGTAATCAACATCTCTGAAGGAGTAGACTAAACAGCTGGGAACACTGAGCCACCTGCGTCCGACACTCATGGCCTCAAAGATTTCACATCTTAGAGTCCACAAACACCGATAAAGAAGTGCCTCAGTGTTCTCACAACAATTACCATTCGTGCCAGACAAGTTGACCGGTCACAAACTGGTGACAACAACACATATGGCACCAATGCCTTTCCTTAAAGGAGATAACAGACGTCAGAGTAGATCATAAAACGTCACAGAGCAAAAGGTTAGATATCTAGAAGAATTATTCCTTAACATCCTTCTGGTCTCTAATAAAAGCAATGACATCATCTGCATACGCTGATAAAACCATGTTTCCATTAAAACCAGGTAAAAACAGCCCTTGCAGTTTGGAGCGTATTTTGTTGAGGAGGGGTTCTAGGGAGAGTGCATAGAGCATGCCAGACAGAGCACAGCCCTGCCGGACCCCTCTACACACTCTAAAAGGAGCACACAACCCACCGTTGAACTTCAGCACACTCTCAATCTTATTGTACAACACCTTGATCTTGGCTATGAAACCAGCGCTGAACCCAAACTTCTCCATTACTTTCCAGAGGAAGCTGTGCTCAACGCGGTCAAAAGCCTTTTCCTGATCTAGAGAAATCAGACCAGTATTAATGCCCAATGAGCTGGAGACCTCCAAAACATCCCAAATTAGGTGGACATTGTCCACCATGGACCTGTCAGGCACACAGTAAGTCTGGTCCCAGTGGATGACCTGCTCCACAGCCCTCCCCAGCCTGGTGGCCAAAGCCTTGGACAGAAGTTTGTAATCCACACACAGCAGAGACACAGGGCGCCAGTTTTTGATGTCCTGCAGGTTTCCTTTTTTTGGTAGCAGCGTGATCACCGCTCTCCTGCAGGACATCGGCATAGAGCCAGAGGCCAGACTTTCATTAAAAACGTCTAAAAGGTCATGTGACAAGACGTCCCAGTAGGCTTTGTAAAACTCTACGGAGAGGCCATCGATACCAGGAGCCCGCCGTCCCTGCATGCCTTGCAGGGCGGTCTGCAACTCCTGGATCGTTAACGGCCCTTCGAGCTGTGAGTTGGCCTCCTCGGAGACCTGAGGTAGTTCATTGCAGAACCCCTTGGACAGAGTTTCCCCCTCCTCATACTCGCTTGTGTAGAGTGTGGAATAAAAGCTCACAGCTCGCCTCCTGATCTGGCTTGGCTCTGTTATTTCCTGCCCTGTGTCTGACAGCAGTGAGTGGATCACTCGCCTCTGCCCATTATTTTTCTCCAGGCCGAAGAATAAGCTAGTGGGAGCATCCATCTCATTAGTGTTGAGAAACCGGGACCTGACTAGTGCACCCTGAACTTTAACATCCAGCAGGTTGGCTAAAGCCATTTTTTTTTCTTTGAGGATTTCAATATATCCTCGATCTCCTGTGGTCTCACTTATTGTTTCTAGTTCCACTATATCACTCTCCAGGTCTTTCATAGATCTAATGATGTCTTGTGTGACATTGAGGGTGTGCTGTTGGCAGAGCAATCTTATTTCAGTCTTACCATGGTCCCACCACTGCCTAAGACTGCTAAAATCTCCCTTCCTCTGCCTAAAAACACTCCAGGAATAAATAAGGGCCTCTTTAAAATGTTTATCAAATGTTAAAACCGAGTTAACCTGTTAAGTCCGAGAGACCCCGGTACCGGGGCACTGCCGCAACATCTTGCAGGAAACAGTGTCTGAGGGCATGTTCATTTAATAAACTATGAATGTTTTATATCCATGTAACGGGAAAAAACTCATCTAACTGATCATTTAAAAAAAAATTTCAAAATAAAACCCACAATGCTAACGCTGAGCCTCTGAATTAGCAACGAGCGAAAAATGCTAACAGATTACTGCACCGAAATTCACTCACAAAACCTTATTATTTATCTTTTCTGCACATCCATGACATCGTTTCACATCGTGAGGTGACACAGAATCGATGGGTGCATACATTATCACTCCATGATACGAACTCGCGACTTTATAAACAAAAACAGACATCAAAACATGTGGCGCTAGGTAGCTAAAAATGCTAACATGGTTTACCTGTCTCTGTAGTCTGGTCAAAAGTGATCTTCAATGGCATTAAAACGATAAAAACGCTGCTGAAGTTAATCCATAGGTTAATCCAATGTGTTTGTGTCCCTTTGAAATGATTTCTGATAATCCATGAGCAATAAACCTGCCTTTCCGTTTCCAGATATCAGAGCTAGAGTAGGTTCGCTCTGATGCAAAACTGCATGCGCGAAGCCCCCACCTTTTTTTTCTACCATGTGTGTGAGAGGGGAGATTCCCCTTCGATTCTATTGGCTCTAACGGTCATAAAGAGATGTCAATCACCAAAATCGACCAATGGGTTCCAGAGAAACGGTAAAACCCCCATTTCCACCCAAATCACCTCAGAGGTGGATTTTCTTTTGCTAAACCTCTCTAAAAAGGTAAAATGTCACTTGTTTTGCATCAATCTTGATACAGGGTACTTATTATATGTTGTACTTTGGATTCCTAAAGCTTTTAGTCTACCTTACCATCATCTAAGGGTAGTTTTCACCAGCGGCGGACTGGGACTACAAATCAGCCCGGGACTCTCGACCGGCCCAACTCGGTACCGCAAGTAATCACCGCTAGTAAATTGTCGTCCGACCGGCCCACTTCAGTACCGGCCCATCGGGATTCGTCCCGAACGTCCCGATGGCCAGTCCGCCCCTGGTTTTCACTATAAGTAAAAAATAATTTTTGGACGGACACTATAATTTACAGTTTTTTACTATGTTCAATCTGAATTTTCTTTAAAATAAAAAACATCTATATTGTTCTGACTCTTCTACATCCAACTCACAGGTTTATCATTACTTTGAGAAAAAATATTATTAATTTAACCCTTTTAGAAGGGAAGATATGGTCATTTGTTCTGGGAATGTCATTTTCGAGCCTGAGACCTGAAAAACAGGCTCAGGGCTAAACAGGTTAAAATGCCAATATGCACTTCTGGGTAAAACATTTCTAATAAAAACATTACATAAAAGCAAAGAGTGATCCGTAAAACCAGCAGGTGATATGCTGCACATTTTAAAAGTGTTAAAATGATGCTTAAAACAGTCAAAACGATCTAGTCTTGCTGATGAGATTCTATTCTCTCTGATGTGGGACCAGGTGTACTGCCTGTTGTCTGCGTGCATCCTCCTCCATACATCCACTAGGCCGTGGGAGTGGACCAGCTGCCTCAGAGCATGCTGGGATGCTGGATGCGGCTCTGCATGGTTGCGATCTAAAGATGCATTTTCTGTACAATTAAAATCCCCACCCAAGAATAAAAAATCCTCCGTGGCACAACCGTTTAAAACATCATTAACTTTGAGTAAAAACAGCTTCCTCTCTGCACTGTTTGTTGGAGCATACACATTTATAAAAACAGCTGTAAAAAGGTCAAACCGTGCTTTTATTAAAAGCAACCTCCCATTGATAAAATGCTCGACCTCCAGTGAGACAGGATTGAAAGACTTGGAGAGGAGGAAGCCCACCCCCCCCACTGAGAGAGGTGTTGTGGCTTAAAATGGCACTCACATAAGCAATAACCTCAAATGGAAGACCAACACAGACCACATCTACAAAAAAGCCAACCAAAGGCTATTCTTTTTGCGGCAGCTCAAGAAATACAGAGTGAGGAAACATCTTTTAATCCAGTTCTACACAGCCATCATCCAAAGCATCCTCACATCATCCATCAACACACTCTCACTCCATAAACGTCCAGGAGCGACGCTTGGTCAGTGTCCCGAGGCATGCAGTTGGGACGCTCCTAGGCTCCTTCAGCTTCATAAACAGACGCAAATAGCTTTCAACTGATTGGAATGTATTCCCATCTGCGGCGGGACTTGACGCTCATGGAAGCACGGCATTCGTTTGTGTCTGTTAAAGGCAATGTGAGCGTCCATTCCCATTGGATAACGGAGAATTGTACACCCGGAAGTAAGTATTCCCCTTACTGTCGATTGATTTGACAGTGATATCTCCACTACTCATCAACTCAAAAACACCAGATTATCCTTGTTAATTAAACGACATTGATAGGTTTTAGTGTGTGTACAATGCTTTTGTCACGTTTTCCCCTTCAATTCTGAGAAACAAGTAGTTTTCTATGAGTTTTGGATGGCCGAAGACATTACATTAACCACAATCCTCTGTAGCAACCATAGACGGTATATTGCAACAGGCAACAGCTTCGGTTCATGTTAATTTACAAACTCTTCAACTACAACCGTAGTTATATTTAAAAACATGTTAGAAGGCCTCACGAAATACTTTAATGTAAAAGTACATTTAAATGTGAAAGAATGTGTGTATATTAACTGTGGGTTTTTCTCTGGAAGTTTTTCCTTGTACGTTGTGAGGGTCAAAGGACAGATGATGCCGTTTTTCTCATACTGATATTCCGCTATGCACGCTGGGATTTGGTGTTTATGCGATGTGAAATCCGAAAACATTTAAAAAATAAAAATAATACATTATTCCGAGTGTGCTTGCTTTTCTCTTTGAAAGTCATCACATAACGGCATTGTAATACACGTTTCGGCTGCATTAAATATTACATATCTGCCGTAGTTAACTCTATTTATAGAGCCCTGATGACAAGACTTCTAGACAAACAGGAACAGCCGCCAAAACTGAAAACTTGACGTGGATCTTAAATATATAAGCAATTAAACAACATCTTACATTTCTTTTCACACAATACGTCTCCTTGCAGTATCAACACTAATTCGGCTGACTTTTATATTTGATCCAATTGGTAGATAGGCTGTATTTACGCCATAACGGTGCACAGCTGATAGAAAGGGACACCTACTGGTTAAAGCACGTTATTGCATTTTATAATTTTATTATTAGATATTAATAGGATCCCTATAAAGTATATTCTTTACTCGTCGTTATTCTCTACTAATAGTTAATTAAAGACTGTATATAATGACTATTTTGCACATCCCATTCAAGATTTCAAGATTTTCTAAGGTTTATTGACATTAAAGACTGTATATAATGACTATTTTGCACATCCCTTTCAAGATTTCAAGATTTTTTGACATATCATATTATACACAACTACGGTGTAGTTATGCAATGAATGAAAAACTTGGGTCGCAGGTTCCTCAACAGTGCATTACAAGACATCTATCAATATGTGTGTACCTCCACCATTACATTGTCATATTCTGCACATTTCTTATACTATCTACATACATCTTATAAGAGTATAATACATATGTATAATATCAGTTAAAGTAAGTGCTTAAACATAGTTAACATTGCAGGAAAGCAATATATTAGACGTTAAGTACTTTGTCAGGCTTAATATTTATCTGTAGATACAAATTTCACTGTGTGTGCTGTGTGCTCTGCATGTGTGACCATCAAAGAGGGTTTCATCCCTCCATATTCATCTTCTATACCCCCAAAGCTTTTTTCTTATTCAAAAGAACACCTTAACCTAAAGTATTCTTTAATGTTTAAATAAAGCCTTATTAGTTTGTCTGTTTTGCACATCCTCCTATTAATATCTAATAATAAAATTATAAAATGCAATAACGTGCTTTAACCAGTAGGTGTCCCTTTCTATCAGCTGTGCACCGTTATGGCGTAAATACCAACCTGGTCTCACCAGAATGCGTGACTCCACCACGACTCCTTAACACCGCATTGCGTGGTGGAGTCACGAACTTTGCTACATTTACGTGTCTGCACCACGCAAACAACCCCAATGTAAAGTGAATGAGGCTCCTTTGTCGTGGTGCACACACGCATTTCTACAACGTCCAGCAGTGAGCTTTTATTCTATAAAACGTTTTTTTAAAATCTACTTTATAGCTTGTAGTAACTCACAGGAGGCTTCTTTTATTTTATTTGTATTCATAATAATTTTTATTTTTCGTCAGAATGTATTATGGTGCATTATTTACCAATGTTTGTTCTCAAAAAACAGTGCATTGTGTGTAATACAACTGTGATTTTTATTAAATGAGTTAGTTTTTAAGGAAGGCCAGAGCTTCAGCTGTGTCAAATAGATTGTTCCCTTTAGTTAACGTTATTTAAAAGATAATTATATTCCTATTTGATCAAGTCCACTTTATTGTATTACGGACCCAAAGAGCTGAGCGTCCATTCCCATTGGATAACGGAGGATTTTACACCCGGAAGTAAGTATTCTCCTTACTGTCGATTGATTTTATTTACAGTGATATCTGCACTACTCATCAACTCAAAAACACCAGATTATCCTTGTTAATTACACAACATTGATTGGTTTAAATTGTGTACAATGCTTTTGTATTTTCCCCTTTCGATTCGGAGAAACAAATATTTTTTCGGAGTGTGTGGATGGCAGAAGACACTACACTACCCAGAATCCTCAGCTATGGGACTACACCATGTGCTTAGAACGTGTCCTACCCCCCCCCCCCCCCCTTAGGTCACAGGATCCTCCAACAGTGCAACACAATAAAACGGATAGGCTACACAGAAGAAATAGTGCAAGTAAATACAAAAAGAAAAATAGTAAAATAGTAAAAAGTGAAATAGTGCAATACGAGTCTATATACAAGTGATTGGAATATGATATATTAGATAAATAATTTCTAAGTAGCAGCCAGATGAATGTTATGGATGTTGTTTCTAAGTTCAGGTGTTTAATAGTCTTATGGTCTGTGGGATGAAACTGTCCCTGAGTCTGGTGGTTTTAGTCCTGATGCTGCGGTACCGCCTGCCAGACGGCAGCAGACAGAACAGTTTGTGGCTGGGGTGATGGGGGTCTTTTATAATCCTGAGGGCTTTCTTTAAGGTTAACCTGGTATTTTTACTCCACTACATTTATTTTAGTTACTTTACAGATTTGGATTAATGATGTGAAATATAAACAACCCTTAAATCAGACTGTAGTTACACCTGAGTAAAATTCAGTGAATTCAGCCAACAATCAGGCGAGATATTTGGTAGTGGGTGCTTGAGAAGACTAAATATTTATCTGCAGATCCCTATAAAGCATATTCATTACTCGTTATTCTCTACTAATAGTTAATTAAAAACTGTATATAATGGCTATTTTGCACATCCCTTTCAAGATTTCAAGATTTTCTAAGGTTTATTGACATATCATATACACAACTACGGTGTAGTTATGCAATGAATGAAAAACTTGGGTCACAGGTTCATCAACAGTGCATTACAAGACATCTATCGATATCTGTGTACCTCCACCATTAAACATATTCTGCACATTTCTTAAACTATCTACATACATCTTATAAGAGTATAATTAATATGTATAATATCAGTTAAAATAAGTGCTTCAACATAGTTAACATTGCAGGAAAGTTGATTGTCAAGTTCCAAAACAAACCATGCAATATATTAGACGTTAAGTACTTTGTCAGGCTTAATATCTGTAGATACCCCCAAAGCTTTTTTCTTATTTAAAAGAAGACCTTAAACTAAAGTATTCTTTAATGTTTAAATAAAGTCTTATTAGTTTGTCTGTTTTTTTCACATCCTCCTATCAGGCACTAAACTGTTTTATTGTAGAGATCACTTACAGCATCTTCTTGATATTTTCTATTCTATATTATTTATATCATTGACCTTCCACTTTCCCACTATATTAAGAGTATGTACTCTTAATATTTAAATGTTTTCATCAAATATAACACATTCAAAAGTGCTTTACAAAAATGAAAGACATTAAGAAAAAGGCATTTTAAAACAGTCATTAAAAAGCAACACAATCTACCTGCATTGCAATTACTCTAAACGTGTAATAACGTGCTTTAACCAGTAGGAGGTGCGGGTTAAAAAGCTGTCAAGTTTACAGTGTTAACAAAATAAAATATACTGCTGTTTCTGGTTTAGTTTACGACGGATATATTCTGTTATTGTTTTGATATTTGTAACACAAAAGCGATGGAAAAAACCCACAGCAACACAGAAAAGATGGTCTTAACATGACCCAGCGGTCTAGTAGTTAATAAAAAACAATAATATCAAAACAAATTATTACTACTAACTTTATTGTGAAATTAAAATAGAACGGTAAAAGAATAGTTTCCGGTCTATTCTGAGGCCCGATCTCTGTAGATAAATAAAGAACTACGACAGATGTGTAATGTTTAATGCAGCCAAACCATTCATTACAATGCATTCATGTGATGACTTTCAAAGAGTAAAGCAAGCACTGCTGAATAAAGTATGATTTGATCTTTTACGAAACGTTTTTTTCATATGGAATGCAGTTGGAGGTCAACCAATCACAGAGCTTGAGGCAAAGCGGAACAATAGCTGAGGATTCTGGGTAGTGTAGTGTCTTCGGCCATCCTAAACTCTGAACAAATATTTGTTTCTCCGAATCGAAGGGGAAAATTACAAAAGCATTATACACAATTTAAACCATTCAATGTTGTGTAATTAACAAGGATAATCTGGTGTTTTTGAGTTGATGAGTAGTGCAGATATCACTGTAAAATCAATCGACAGTAAGGAGAATACTTACTTCCGGGTGTAAAATCCTCCGTTATCCAATGGGAATGGACGCTCAGCTCTTTGGGTCCGTAATACAATAAAGGGGACTTGATCAAATAGGAATATAAGTATCTTTTAAATAACGTTAACTAAAGGGAACAATCTATTTGACACAGCTGGCCTTCCTTAAAAACGAACTAATTTAATAAAAATCACAGTTGTATTACACACAATGCACTGTTTTTTGAGAACAAACATTGGTAAATAATGCACCATAATACATTCGGACGAAAAAAAAAAATTATTATGAATACAAATAAAATAAAAGAAGCCTCCTGTGAGTTACTACAAGCTATAAAGTAGATTTTAAAAACGTTTTATAGAATAAAAGCTCACTGCTGGACGTTGTAGAAATGCGTGTGTGCACCACGACAAAGGAGCCTCATTCGCTTTACATTGGGGTTGTTTGCGTGGTGCAGACCAAGCGGCAAACTCTGGGGAAGAGCCGGGACGCCAATACGGAAGTGCCACAAACTGCAGTTCATATATTGGCCGATAGGCGATGACTGCAGAAAGGAGCAATTTCCATAGACCCCCATGTTAAAATGCCCAATTTCACAGCAGAAAAAAAACGTTTCTAGCCCTGGCTGCAATACATTTTATTATGTATATAGTTAGATTCCACCTTCATGATTATGAATCTGTGAGTGAATTGTTTTCTAACATGACCCTTTTATTTATATTAGGTCTTAAAGTTTTTGCATAAATTAGGGCGTGGTCACATTGAGTGACAGCTCTGTCAAGTGACTGCTGCTGTTAGCTTTTTGTCTCTCTGCTAGCTGCTCCGTCTCCGTGAAGCTACAGGGACTCTCCATGCTCAGTTCATCCAGGGAACACAACTTGACCCCGGCCGTGTTTGTTTGTTCTTCATGCTTATATATCGGACTATTGTGACTCGCTCTGCGGTTAAAACAGACGGTGCATGAATGCCGTTTTGCGGTAAGTGAAATTCGAGTACTTATGTGTTTATGATTTTAATCAGCTACGTAATGAATGTTAAGGCTTGGATTAGCGTGTAAGTGAGTGGTAGCTACATCGGTGCTAACCATGCTAATCGTAGCCTCCAAGTTAACTTAAAACCATAGACCGTATATATAAAGGTTAAAACGAAATAGACAAGTGTTAAGCGTTAAGTGGGATAATACTGGAGAACAAAAGGCTTCTGTTTGAGGTTGATAAAATAAGGTCATCCTTGTAACTTAGAGAGATATTTTATTATGTAGGTAGGAACTGTATGCATCGCTAAGGTTAATTTAAATTGGCTATGCTCGAGTATGTAGACAAGCTAACGTCGAAGTAGTCTATGTGAAATCAACCTCACAATAAGATGTGTGTATATTACAATTATTAATGTCATATTTCAAGATGATTACTTAGATATTACAATATGGTTGGTTGAGCTGGAGTTCATTATTGAGCTTACACATTAACATCACAGTCATCTGAAGAACGAACCCAAACCTTGTTGTTTTTATTAATTGCATTACCAAATTGGTATCAAATAAACAGTAAGCATTGGTAACACAACTTCCAAAGTTACAGTAAAATAAAAAGGACCCTGACTCGGACAATACACAATCCAACATGTTCAACAGAAGATAATAAGTTATATTGTTTGTACACATGGTACTTTACATATATATCTGTTTGTTTAAAGTGTGCAGGTGATGCAGACAGGCTGGACCAGAGAGTGAGAGACAGAACTGGACTCCTCACAGCAGTGAACTTCAGCACAGGTACAAATACTCTTTTTTCATACTGTACAAAGAATCAAGAAAGATATTGGTTTAAATAAATGAAGTATTGACTTTAATACACTGATATACATTCCATTAAACAATACTAAATACTAGATCACCTACACATCAGTGAAGTTGAGGGTTTTTTCCATGCAAAGGGTTACATTTAGATGTTAACAAGCAATATGACTGTCAGCTTTCTAATTTAAGGTATTGAAGGCAAAGATATTTAACGCATAGTGACAACTGCTATTTATCTCTCAATATTGTCTGTAAAAACGTGGTAAAAGTTATTCTTTCAGTGAGACAACAGAGCAAGCTTCTACAGTTGCACTAAGTTTTGATAACAGTTAAATATTATTTTGATAATAAAATATATTTCAATGTTGATGAATGTCATACTGTTCATTCATAATCTGATTGTCTTTGTAGCTCACTGTTGAAATAAAATAAAACATTACAATTACAAAATACAAGCACACCTCTTTCATAAATAACACACTTGTTCTGCAATAATATGTTTTATGTTTCCTGTAATTTTTGTTAGGAAAGGACATGCCTGAAAGACACGACTCAACATTTTCTCCTTCTCTGAGGGTCAAGAAGAACATCCAAGAGGAAAATTAAAAGCTGATGTTATGAGATTTTAAGACCAGTACAGGACATTTACTAAGAAACTACTTTTATTGTGAAGTCAGCTGATCGAATGCACCTATTTCCACATCTACACTCCATCAGCTGATTAATTATATTTGCCTCACTTTATGAGCTTCACAACACCTGTACCTTGTACCGCAGAGTTTGCAACGTCACAAATAAATGGGGCCAATCTTCAGTCAGATGTGAATGTGTAATCTAACATTTTCAGTAAGAATAATGGACAAAAGGAGTGCAAATACAAATTCAATTTATTGAAATCTGAACCAAAAGTTAATCAAACATGTTTTAAATAAAAAAGCACATATGGACAGAAGGTGTAAACCTATTAAATGTATAAGTAAACACATTTAGTCAAATAAAGTGACAGACAAGGCCTGTGCAGTTGGTATCAGCTATGCCCAGCATGGGCTCCTCCATCAGGCCTGGTCCTCCTCGCAGAGGAAAGACCCTCAGTCCTCTCCAAACCAACAGACTGGACGTCCATCACACGGAGGTTTCTCCCTGAAGTCTCTGCAGCTCTCTGGACACCACGCTGTCTCAATCCGTCCACACTGAATATGAGTGGGGGAAAATGAAAATAATAAATGCTTTAGACAATAAGAAATATAAAGTTGACTGTTGAGTTGCTCAGTTTTTTTAGATTGTCAATACTATTACTGTATAACTAATATCTCAGGTTAAGTAGGCACCTTCAAATAAAGATTGGTCTTTAAATACATTTTGTCTTTTGAATTGTTTGTCTAAAGTCAAGGATCTAGAACTGGTACTTATAGTTTTAATGATACAGTCTGGTTATAATGCTGTTTGGAGGAGGCCTCACAGGTAAGAGCACTAACTAGCTACCATCACATGTACTGTACCTTAGCTTGACTTAAATGTATTAAACGTATAATTAAGTGATAGCAAAATATAAATAACTAATGTCATGCAAACATATTAATTTGCTTGATTCCAGTGTTGCATTTAGCACATTGCATACAAACGTTAAGGGATTTTAAGATTCTGAAGTATGCTAAAAACTCAATAACTTAGATTATTATTTATAGTTTTGCTGAATAGTTTCATGTCCGCTTACCTTAGAAACGTAAAATGTGACGGCAGTGTGCAGATGGGGAAGCATGTTAGCTTAGCTTCTTAGCTTGAGCTAGCTCTGTTACTTCCCAGCTGGAGGCAGCAAGTCCCGCCTCGGCTCCGCCTCTTTGCCCTTATTTGGAGCAGGCGGGAGTTAGACTCAGACGTCACTGTCGAGCCGTTAGTGGCCGACTCCGCCTACTAAGGGCTTCTCGGCAACTCTGCAGAATCCTATGGGTGACGTCACGGACCCTACGTCCATTTATATATACAGTCTATGGTGCAGACACGTAAATGTAGCAAAGTTCGTGACTCCACCACGCAATGCGGTGTTAAGGAGTCGTGGTGGAGTCACGCATTCTGGTGAGACCAGGTTGGTAAATACAGCCTATCTACCAATTGGATCAAATATAAAAGTCAGCCGAATTAGTGTTGATACTGCAAGGAGACGTATTGTGTGAAAAGAAATGTAAGATGTTGTTTAATTGCTTATATATTTAAGATCCACGTCAAGTTTTCAGTTTTGGCGGCAGTTCCTGTTTGTCTAGAAGTCTTGTCATCAGGGCTCTATAAATAGAGTTAACTACGGCAGATATGTAATATTTAATGCAGCCGAAACGTGTATTACAATGCCGTTATGTGATGACTCTCAAAGAGAAAAGCAAGCACACTCGGAATAATGTATTATTTAATTTTTTTTAAATCTTTTCGGATTTCACATCGCATAAACACCAAATCCCAGCGTGCATAGCGGAATATCAGTATGAGAAAAACTGCATCATCTGTCCTTTGACCCTCACATCGTACAAGGAAAAACTTCCAGAGAAAAACCCACAGTTAATATACACACATTCCTTCACATTTAAATTAAAATTTACATTAAAGTATTTCGTGAGGCCTCCTAACATGTTTTTAAATATAACTACGGTTGTAGTTGAAGAGTTTGTAAATTAACATGAACCGAAGCTGTTGCCTGTTGCAATATACAGTCTATGGTTGCTACAGAGGATTGTGGGTAATGTTATGTCTTCGGCCATCCAAAACTCATAGAAAACTACTTGTTTCTCAGAATAGAAGGGGTAAACGTGACAAAAGCATTGTACACACACTAAAACCTATCAATGTCGTTTAATTAACAAGGATAATCTGGTGTTTTTGAGTTGATGAGTAGTGGAGATATCACTGTCAAATCAATCGACAGTAAGGGGAATACTTACTTCCGCGTGTACAATTCTCTGTTATCCAATGGGAATGGACGCTCACATTGCCTTTAACAGCCTCCGACACAAACGAATGCCGTGCTTCCATGAGCGTCAAATCCCGCCGCAGATGGGAATACATTGCAATCAGTTGAAAGTTATTTGCGTCTGTTTATGAAGCTGAAGGAGCCTAGGAGCGTCCCAACTGCACGCCTCGGGACCCTGACCAAGCGTCGCTCCTGGACGTTTATGGAGTGAGAGTGTGTTGCATTCATCACAGTCTGGTACAGCAGTTCAGACACCCACTCCTGGAATAAACTTCAACGTATCATCAATAAAGCATCAAAAATCACCTGCAGTCCCCTTCCATCACTCGAATCACTTCACCACCAACGAACTGTCACAAGGGCAAAGAAAATTATTTCTGACCCCTCCCACCCAGCTCACCATGTCTTCCAACTTCTGCCCTCAGGGAGACGCTACAGGTCACTGTCCACCAAAACCACCCGCTTCAAAAACAGCTTCTTCCCCTTTGCAATACGGACACTAAATGGACTCTAAATAACCCCAATGAACAATCACAATCCACCACACCTAGAACTTTATGTATATATGTCATGATGTATGTATTTGCCCTGTGCTGTGTGTTGTACTTTTTATTGTCTGTTTATTGTATGTTGAATTGTATGGAACAAGCTGTAATAATCTGCACTGAACACGAATTCCACCAGCCTGGCTGTGTGGTCATTAAAGATTCTAATCTAATCTAATCTAATCTAATCATTAACGATTCTAATTGACTTCCCCCTCCCACTCCTTTTTCCAGTCCGTCTCATTAAAAACATTGACATGTTTTATTTTTGCAGTCTGAAATATTAATGCCCTCTTTCTTTCCTCTCTGGCTCCATTTACATTTAAACTTCCCACTCTAAAAGTATCCATTGCGAGTGAGATATTAAAAGCAAAAATAAAAACAAATAAATTAAACACACACATTGAGGTTTTTAAAATCACCGCTGCCCATTTGCTTCCTTACTTTAGTTACAATTCTTTTTAGGCTATAAACTTCCAGCTCATCCAAGACAGAGTGCTCTTTCCGGTTCATGTGGAGTCTTGCTGAGGCACAAAAAACGGCCAAATCTGGGAAATATTCTTCAATTATTACGTTATGTTGGTTTTTTGTCTGCACCAGGTAATTTTTTATCATTTCAACTGAGTATATATTTTTTTGTTGACTACTGCTCAAAAAACCTGGCACATCGCTGCTGTCAGACACACAATCATCCCAACTCTCATCCGCCTGTCCTTGCTCTCTTCCTTCCTTTCCCTCACTCACTACTTTACTGCTTTTTGCAACGGTTGATATATCCTTTTTATTTCTCCTGCGTTTAGTAGCATTCTTTTTTGTATCTATCATTTCTGCTGCCACCTCCTCTTCCTCCATCTCAGCAACCTCCACTTGCTCACCCCATGTTTTCTTCTCCTCTCCTGTTTCTTCCATATGCGTTTCACTATCCTCCTCCTGTGTTTTACTGACTTCACCTGTCTCTACATTTTCTTTTTCCAAATCACCTTGTGGTTCATTGATTATTTCAGTATTTTTTTCACCATTTGTATTTGTTTTTTTATCTTTTTTTCTCCCATCCCCCTTTTCTTCTGCTTCACACAAAATCACCACCTCATTTTCCTGGACATAATCACCCACACCCACACCCTGTGCTTGAGGCTAAACTGTCAAACTGTCATTCCACCCTCCACCAAAATAAATACAGGCAGCGTCAAAGGGAGAAAAAATGTTTTGCCTTGAGAAAACGGCACTTTGGGATTGTTGCTGAAGAATGGAGCAGCTGATGCTCCAACAGACATGTTCTGTTTAGACATTCTCAGAGCATAGTTTCAAGACACTCCATTTCTCTCCGTCCTCCAAACCCAGACACATCAATCATCACCGGCTGCTCTGGGATCAGAAATCTTCAGGGCTGTTACTTTAAAGGGGATATATCATGCTATATTTGAACAATATATTATAGGGCCATACCTATATAAAGTATATAAATATAGTTTTTTTTTCAAAATACCAAACAGATCCTGCATTTTAGCCATGCCTCATTTCGCTCTATTTGCTCTTTCCAGCCCTGTTTTTGCAGGGGGCTGATTCTGTGAGCTGCAGCTGACCACACCCCCCTGCAGGAGAGGGGAGCGTGCTCTGAACAGCTGCTGGGCTGTCAGAAGAGGGGGAGAAAAAGAGATCTTCGTCCTCTGTGTTTTATTCTTATATGATTATATAGAGTCATTATTCATTTGTTTTAAAGCTCAATAAATAACAATAAGACCTTTGACCGGCACTTTTCTAATTTTGTCCGGAAGATTTAAACTTTAACGGACATGTTGACCGGCGAAAAAAAATCTAACTGAAACTCTGCCGCACGGTCCCCTCGTTCCTTGGAAGAGGCGGAGAGGTGGGTGTTTGTCATCTGCTGGTGGACTAACCGGAGAGAATTACAGTGCTTGCCTTGACGGGGAGGGATTGCATTGAATTACAGGAGCAAACGCTTGCCTCGGGGAGGGAGAAAAAGAGCCACAGCGGAGAATAAACAGAAGGGCAACCATGGCAACCATGCGCGGGAAGTCTTCTTCGCTGCTTTTGTGGCAGACTACAGCGCCACTTACAGGCCTGTACTACAGCGTCTCCAGCGCTTTCAAGCGGCAATGGCCGGCCGTGGCCCAACCCCACATTCCCCTGATAGGTGGAGAATTGACCACTAAGCGGAGCACCACTTCTGTGACGTAGAAAATAATTCAAACCTGGATCAGTCTGTATCAGATCCGTTGCAGCCCCGTTTTTAGAGATCTGGGTATGGAGGAAAAGAGAGAGGGTTGTGTTTTCTGACACTTGGTGAGTTCCCTGGAACACTGGGGACACATATTCATGTATAAAAGACGTACAAAAGTGCATTTTGCATGATAGGTCCCCTTTAATTATTTTAGACAGATGTAAACCCAGAGAGAAACCATCCCACTGTGGCTCTGTCTGAATCCATCAATAAGAAAATAACTTCAAAACTAATCTTTGTGTTAGCGTGTGGAGGAAGAGTTCAGTAGTGTCACATCCTGAGGAAAGAAGCTGCCCTGTAGTCATAGGTGGAGTTTGACATTTGCGCTTGGGGGGGAAAACCTTTTTTACTGACGTCAGTACCAGTACACAGTCCCAACTATTGCGTGGGGTGCTACGGATACAGTAGCAATAAAGCCAGCGCTCACCGCACTGAGTATGACTTTTCCATGCCCGCCGTACACACACACTCATATGGAAGGGGCGGTCTCTCCCCCCCACAACAGTGCATTACATAACTGTAAAACTTATCATAACTGTGCACATCTTATACTTATTTGATAACTACTATATCCCTTGGTTACTTGAACACGCTACAATATTATTAACCAGTGTCCTACCTTATTAAAATATTGATATACGAAATATTTATATTGGAACCGTTTTCGACGTAGTAATGCTGTAACATATTTCAGCCACTAGGGGGGGCAATGCCCCCCCTGCCCCCCCCCGCAAAATCCGCCTATGCCTGTAGTCCGTTGAGCAACAGCCGTACTTCTATTTTATTTATATTTTCTGTCATTTTTGATTGTCTGCGTAATCTGACCCCTTGTAGACCTCTCAGGTTGTCTGGTACGAGTCTGCTTTGTGTCTCCAGAGTCAAATCTAAACATAGATTGGCAGCGTTCAGTTATTATGCTCCAAATATCTGGAACACACTGAGAAAACTTCAGGTCCTCTGCAAGTCTCACTACTTTTAATAAAGGTTGAAGATCTTCTTTTTTTATGGAGGCTGCCTTCTATTTAACTATGCACATCTTGCACTGCTCATGTACTTTTTTAAATGTTATTCCTGTTTTATTTCAGCTTGTTTTTGTATGTATAGCAAGTGCGCCCTCGATCAAGATCAATAGGATTTTTCCATTGCGATTTCCAGAAATAAAAAAGTATTGCTATAAGCAAATTACATCATGTCACATGACTTTGCGTTAAAAAGCTAAAAGCGGCTAATGTTTGGCGTGATGTTGTTTAGTAGTTCAGTCACTTGTTAGCAACCCTTGTTTTTATGACACATAGGCTGTGTCTCAATTCAGGGACTGCATGTTCGGGGGATGCAGCCTACGCGGTCCACGAAGGATGCAGCCCACGTAGACCGGGTAGGCTGGACCGAGCGGCCTACGAAATGAGACTGTCTAGCCTACGGAGCGCTTCGTATTTACGTCACGTGATACGCGCTGTTCGGTTGCGCTGCTCCAGCAGCCTGCTAGCAAATTAGCTTACAAGCTAACTCAGCTGAAAAGGATCCAGAAACTTTACTTTTACTTTTTTACTTTAACCATTTTTTGGAGATCACAGACGGCGATTAAATAAAGAGGACCATGGCCAGGTAAATAAGATTAAGCTGTTCCATTAGCCCCCAGTAATCTTACATTAGTAAATTAACAAGTACATTATGTATATAGCTGATGTAATTTAATCATATTATTTCATATTTAAAATAAGTCTTAATGTTTCTGTACTAATAAAACAATATGTTTTTTTAAATGAACAAAAGCATGTTGTATAGATTGATTTTTAACAATATTACTTTTCTAATCTTAATATCTAGCTATGGTTTATAACTGTTTATATTCTCCCTCTTCCCCTAAACCAGCCCAGATGATATCCTACCTACACCAGAGGCCTGTACTACGAAGCTGGATTTTCGCTTAGCCGGCTAACTTCAGGGAAATCTCGGGCTTTCCGGTCCTACGACGCTGGTTCTCTTTTTAGCAGGCTAGATTTCCATGGTAACTTATGCTGAGCGGCAAACCTGCTCCGGAGCAGGTTAGGTGGCAGGCTAAGAGATCAACTCAGTGAAAGCACCGCCTGCTGACCAATCAGAGCTCCGTGTGCGGAGTTTAAAGCGATCAATTCATATTACAGGATAGAGGAAATACAGAAAAACTGCCGTTGCAGGAAAGACGGCCGGCCAAAATCAACTGACTGTGTGAACGTGAAAATTAATAGAATATCCCCTCCCATCTTCAGAGCAATCTGACTATTATAATATTAGCGTTAAGAAAGCTTACTTAAATATCTGCCACGACATAAGTAACCGGATCAGAGTAACATTAAGTACAGTCCGCGGCACTGTGAGTGCAGACGTCGATGTGTCCCATTATCATTCATATCATATCACATCATAATGTATCATATATTTCCTTATTTGAGTCAGCTTCTTGAGCCGTATCTGGCCGTGCAACACTCACAGTGTCACATACTGTATGCAGAAGTATTATTTTAAGCAACACATTAAGTTGATGAAACACTCGAGTCAAATTCTCCTAATTAAAGTCAGATCCACTCGTGTCTTGGACGGGGCAGTGATTTCATAAACCTGTTAATGTACGCATTCAAACCTTTTTCTTTTACCAGCTGTATTCACCTTGCAGGTGCAGCTATG
Organism: Trematomus bernacchii; assembly: GCF_902827165.1. Classification (NCBI taxonomy): domain Eukaryota; kingdom Metazoa; phylum Chordata; class Actinopteri; order Perciformes; family Nototheniidae; genus Trematomus; species Trematomus bernacchii. Next base: position 5,858,477 of record NW_022987803.1, read on the forward strand.
TGGCTTTTATCCTGGATAAAGTGTTTAAGACATGGATGTTTAAAGTTTAACTTCTTCATATTTGACTAATATTAAAGTTCACTTTTCATTCAGGAAGTATGACGCTGCGCTGTCAGTACGCTTGTCCGTGTTTGAGATTGGTCGAATGCTCCAAATACCACCCCTTTCATGTGAACGCGCACCTAACTAGATAGGACACGACTGGCTTGAGCGATCCACTTGATAACCAGCGTCGTAGTACAGTTTAGCCAGAGCGCGTATGTTTTGGATTGGGCCAACCGGCTAACTCAAACATATCCAGGTTAGGTTGAACCAGCTTCGTAGTACAGGCCTCAGGTCAGCACCTCCAGGTCCAGCAGCACCATGACCCCCTGCTCTGCTGAAATACACAATTAAACATTTTGTATGGCCTATGTTCTGTATTGATATAACTAAACTGAATTTAAGACAGTTTAATGACCTAGAGATATCCTATTATTCCACTTCTTAACCATGTTGGAAATAATGGTTAAAACCTCAGTAAATGAAATAAACAATGTGTTTAACAATTACTATTTTCATTCAATTTTGCATTTTCATCTTATCACAATGTAGAGGTAAGAATATATCCATCCTCTCTCTGCAGCTTCATGTATTCTTTCATCATTGAGAGACAGAGGAAATCAATCATGCCATTTAACATCAACAACAGTAAAACAAATATCAGCAGCAAAAGTGTGTTTATGGAGTTGTTTATTTGTATTATATGTGCAGCAAGTATATAGAAGCAGCTGTTTCGGGAATCAGACAGACTCAAGCTATAATCATTAAATATCTATTAAAAGAAAGGACACAGAAAAAATACAATTCTGAAACTAAGACACAGAAAAGTGCAAGATAAAATATAGATAAATATAAACAAACATAATTTAGATAAAGTAATATAATCTTAATTGTAGATTAAATCTAGACAGTATTGCAAATAAATTAACTGTTAACAGCAATGTAATAAGTATATACAGCATATGCAAAATGAGATGTTATATATGACACACAGATTAAATATGTTAATTTGAAGTAAAATTATGTAAGGCTGAAGGGACAGCAGTGATGATCTCTACAGTTCTGCACTCATACGTCTGTAGGAGTACAGAAAGCAGAGGTCTGGGTGGATGATGTTCCTGAACGCCGTTCTGCTTCCTCCAGCACCACGGGGGTCCAGGTGGATGGCAGCTCTGTCCTGCTGATTTGCCGTGCACCTTTCAGATCTATTTCTCCAGAATTGTCCTAATCACAGAGAAAAACAAGAGAAAAAGAAAAATGAATTAATCACATTAAACACAGGGTTGCTAAATTATTATTGCAAAATGTAACTCTAAGCATTTCAGACAAAAAATCCCTAAAGGATTATTTAAAATGATGTACTGTTTTGGTTTAAAAAAACTAAAGAGATGAAGTGACAGTCTCACTTGCATCCCTTTGACAGCACGGCAAACACTAAAATCAAGCAAAAGGCTGCTGTCCATTTTTGATTGTCTTATTATTATGGGATTAGGATAAATTAAATAAATAAATAAACTTTAACCTAAATAAAAGATGATCAAATATGTTGGAAATATTTCAAATAGGCTTTTTTTAGCCCTACCTCAAAGCAGCATGAGCTGAATGAAAAGGTTGTAATGTTGTCCCAAAGTTTAATAAACAGTAAAACATTGCAAAATGTCAGAGAAATAAATAAAGTAAACAGCAGCTAAACGTCAGGGTACCATTTTATAAATCCCACCGTACTGTAGGCTATACAGGTCTAAATGTTTTCACTTTGGTCTATTTATAGATGTAATATAAAGTATAACTTATCTATAACAGAGTCAATATCTCTATATGACTTAAGTAAACTTCTGAATTGAATTAAAAAATAAGTGTAAACCAACAGTGCAGCACGTCCAGCTAGCTAGTTAACGTCAGTATTTATCCGTATTATTTAACGAAAATGTATGTTTTAATGCCCCTTGGGTTTGACGTGTGTGACGTTAGTTATTTTAAGTTAAAACCCAATACTCACATTTATTAGTGATTCCTCTGCTTGCTGCTGCTTTTAAATCCACTCTGCTGGGGAGATCGGACCGCCATTTCACTTGAAAAAAACGAACTCACCCCCATCGCGCATTGCATCCTGGGATATGGTAGACTGCGGAGGATACATCAGAGGCCGCATTCGTGGGCCGCATTCGGAAGAGTCTTGTCTTGTCTTTTTTTTTAATAGAGTGGCGAAGTCCCTCCCCTTCCGGTGGACCTCCATGGGACCTTATTTCGGAAAAATTATGTATTGAAGTCAATGGAGAGAGAAAGATTATCTTTCGATCCCGTTTGAATTGTGCCACGAATTACACATATGATGTTTGTCAATTTAAAAGATAATTTTGCAAGTCAAAACAAATAAAATGTGTCGTAAAACTGTGAAGTAACACATTTGTTTGTGTGAAACGCTCAATGAACTACATCTCTCGTCAACAACACACGTCACCAAGATGGCCGTCACTACTGTCTTGTCAACAAAACGATTGACTACCCTCACTATCAGCACAATGAAACACGTCCAGAAGAATGTCATGCAAAGCTGCCTGCCTGCCTTCCTTTGATTCTCTCTGAACTGCCTGGTCTTTTTAATTTCAACCATTTGTGCAGATAGTATGAAGTAGAAAAGATCGCCGATGCTAGCGTTAGCATTAGCATTTCTCCCCCGGGCTTAAATTGTGTATTATAGAATTATCACACCGGTGACAGTACTCTTCAAAGGGTTCACGAAATATGACTACTACTCTTACTGTTTAACATTTTGGGTTACTTAATGTTACTTCATGTTAAGGCTAATAAAAATGACAAGGCTGTAATGCTAACTAACGTGCTAGCTACTAGCTAGGTAGCTAACTTGATCAAGCCACTCCTGGTCCTTTCATCAGACGGGAAGCAAAAGAACGAGCAAGACCCATTGCTGGTATGATAACAACCTGGTACTAAGCACACAGGCATCTTGTTAAAGTTATCTTATCTTAGCCAGCGCCATATAGATAGATTCTATCTATATGGCGCTGATCTTAGCTATCTCTTAGTGGAGGAAAACAATTGTGACATCACTTACGCGACTCTGGGATTTGTAGTCTTTCTAGTTGCGTATTTTTCATAGTCTTATATTTCAACAGTTTTACGACAAACTGTGACTTTTTTGACATGGAAATTATTTTTTAAGATTGACAAACATCATATGTGACCTGCTCTATCGAAATCAGTCGCATTGACCCGAAGACACATTTTGAGTTGTATACACTGTTGGAAAGAGGAGATTCCTAGCTTTCTAATGATATCAAGATTGTTTTTGTACTCCAAATATTAAGCAAAATATGTCACATTATATAATGACTGTCACCGAGTCATCATTTTGAGAAAAAGGCCTTCAAAGTTTCCTCTTCTCTGGAATCCATCGATCTGATTGATTATTAGCGGAGCAAATGATCAAAATAGTCCGGAGGGAAAATATTTCCGTTTGGATTACTGGTCTGGGGGAAGCTCGCGAGTGTGTGTGTGTGTTTGTGTATTTTTGCGTTTGTGTGTATTGTGTTTGTTTCCCGGGGAAAACACTCACGAGAAACACCGGCTGTTGTTATGCTTGCTGTGACGTTAAATGACTCCGTTCTCCGCTTGTAAATATGCCGTTACAAGCTTCATAGTTGTATTTATCATCTAAATTTGCCGAAACAAGTTTAATATTCTGAAAGCCAAGACTTTGTTTAATTGAAATCAGATGAAAACAAACTGTAACGGACCCCGCCGTGTTATCTAGATAACTATATGCCTTACATTCATAATTTCAGCCGGAGGGAGGGTGAGCTGCGCTACGGAAGAGCAGATTGCGAGCGAGAGGTGCCTGTCATCTTCCCTTCACAAGCTTCACAAATGTATTTATCGTGTGATTTTGGAAATAAAAGTTTCATATTCTGAAAGCCAAGACTTTGTTTATTTAAAATCAAACAAAACACCCGAACCCCGAAAAAATTGTTTTTTACGCAAATCCACGTTTATTTTGAAATGAGCCGTTGCGACATCCGACTGATTTCGATAGAGCGGGTCACATATGTGTAATTCATGGCACAATTCAAACGGGATCGAAAGATACGTTTTCTCTCTCCATTGACTTCAATACATTATTTTTCCGAAATAAGGTCCCATGGACCGGAAGTAGATGGGCGTGACTTCGCCACTCTATTGGGAAAGCCTTCTTTCGGCGGAAGTGACGTATGCGGTCTACAAATGCAGCCTCCGAAGGATGCGGCCCCTGAATTGAGACACGGCCCATAGAAGCTTCGGACATTCACAAGTGAGGTATTTGCCAACATATTTTTTAACATCTATTCAGCTTGTATTAGCCATATATCTTATGTTGAGCCTCTAGCCACAAACAAAGGAACCGGCAGTGGTCAAATGTTACGTCATTTATGGCTTTTAGGACTATATATTCTTTGAGTTTGAATGATTTTTGAATTTAAAGTACTTACATTTGTTTTCATTATGTTTTTCTGTTGCACTATGCTTTTAATTATTTCTTAAGGCTTTGATTGCCTTATGTTGAAATGCTACATAAATGAACTTGCCTTGCCTTCTCTATCTCTTGCCAGATGACAGCGGGGTTGACAGACTGTTGTTGGGGTGAGTTTTTCCCTTTAAAATCCTTTGGGCTTCTTTGCAGACACCTGCTCTGACTATGTTCTGTAGATTGTACCGATTGTGTTCTGGGCAGTTTGTATCAGTCATTGCAGAGAGCTCCTATTTTAGGCTGTTCACATCCAATACCCATCCATTCAGGATGCTTTTTATAGCTCACCTGAAAAAGGTCCCAAGAACTTGGAAGGGAAATGTAGCCTTCTTAAGTCTCCTAAAGACAAACACTTGTTTTCTATGTCAATGTTCTGCATATAAATAACTGCTCTAACTAGTTAACCTGTAAAGATTTTAAAAAGTACTCATTTTCACGTAATAATGACTTTTTAGCTGAAATTAATTGGGCATCGCTGCTAGATCAATAAATCCAATTACAGAGTGGCTGATAGTGCTTCCTGTGACACAATTGTCCTTGATGTTCTGTCACTCTTTTCAATTTCTTACAATTCACTTTGTTATGAAGCATTCTTTTTTTTAACTGAAACATCCAGCATAGCAGTCCCCTCTTCTGCAGCTGCAGTCTAGCGTATCTTCTCAACCTGTTTTTCAGGTTGAGAAGATACACACTACCACCAGCTATAGCAGTGGTTCTCAAACCTTTTCTGTCAGGCCCCCCCTTTGGAGAAAAAAAAAGTCGGGCAGCCCCAACACAAATAGTCACGTAATGGGCCAAGTTAACATTTATTAAAATACATCAATATGAACGTGAGCATTCCTTTCAAAAAAATCACTTTGCTAGAACAGTGATAATAAAACAATGCTCCATAAGTCTGTGTGCTCAAAAAAAATAAATACATAATACAATTGTGCAATCCCTTTGCTAGAACAATAAGTTATAATACTTTGCCACTTTGCAATCTGTGCAAAAAAATGAAAAGAAAGAAAATGCTGATATTTGGCAAAAAAGTGTGTCTGCAATGAGCCTGTTTTGCACTGCACATTTCTTCAAAACGGCGTTGCAGGCTCAGTGGCGGCGCCAGAGATTTTCTTTTGGGGGTGCTGTGGGGTAGCTTGACGTTTTATAGAGGGTGCTCAAACATGTAGGGTTTCCCATTAATGTACCGGTCGCTACAGTTGAATTTTGTACTGCAACAATCCACACGCAAATACACAGTACACCCGCGACTGTTACAACGAAGGCTCGATAATCAGCTCACGGCTTATAGGTGTAAAGTGCTATTTTTATAGGTGGTGTGTGGACCTAACATCCTCTAGGGGGGTCCGGGGGCATGCTCCCCCGGGAAGATTTTTTTTAAATATTGAAGTTAAATGCATCAATCTGGTGCATTTTGAGAGCAAAATTAAGAGATCTATGGACATCTCTCAACACCCATATGAAACAGAAATGTAAACAGATTTACTTTTTCTTTATGGATATTTTACAAATCACCCTTTTAAACGTTATTCTTGTTTTACTGTCATATAGTATTTCATACCTGTTTTTCATTTATTCTCTTATATTTTTATAACTATAATGATCATATAAACGTGTGCCTCGGAAATAATTGTTTACATTAATCGTGACCAAAACGTTTGAGACCCACTGAGATAACTTAGACTAAAGTTAGGACTCTCCTCCACCTTGTTGTTGAAAAAGCTCCTTATACCCGTTAGCGTAGCTCGCTAGCACCAGAAGCTAACAACAACGATCTCCGGTACCGGTGCGCTCTCTCTCTCTCTCGCTCACGCACGCACACAAAATGGCTCGTTCCACACACACACACAGAGCCGAGCTTGAATGAAACACAGAGACCCAGACGTACTATACTGTACTGTAGCATATTATTTTCGAATCAATAATTTTTCAAATTATGAATTATTTTATTTTTTGTCATAACAATTCTTCCTCCTGGTCTCTTGCGCCCCCCCTGTTCTGCATGCGCGCCCCCCACTTTGAGAAACATTGACCTATAGGAACATCCATTTCCTCAGGGCCTTTCCCATCGCCTTCCTCTGAATAATCCTCTTATGGACATCAGACAGTCTGTTTCGGTTGAGGTCTTCAAATCAAAACTGATCTTTTGGCCTTAACTTTCAATTAGTAGCTTATCTGTTCATTATCCTGCAGGCGTGTTTGGTCTAAGACTCAATGTATACAATAAGCCTACAGTCCTGTCCTCACAAGAATAATATTAACTTCCTGAAAACCCTGCTTCTGAGTAATCCTGTTGTTTGTACCATACAAGAACTGCTGTGTACCACTTTCTCTCTCTCAATAACCCCCCCTCACTTTTTCTTTCAAGTCAGGCTTTAGTGCTGGACCACCGGCCACCATAGGACATTTCTCTGTGTGTTCTGGCTGTCAGCACCTCATTCAACATGTTAGATCTGGGTCTCTCCTCTTCTCTCACAAATGCACTTCACACATGCCATAGGAGGGGGATGTACAGTATAGTGCCTCATAATTAATGATGATGATATCCTGTGCTTGATCTTCAGTATATAGGGGGAATCAGGGTTTTTAGATATACTCACATAGGGTTGCTCAGTAGTAGACTGAATGAACTTCAGAAACAGAGCTGAAGTGGATTTCCAAATGCACTGCCAATTAATTCCAGAGTTGTATTCAGTGTCACTGATCATATCAGCTATTTATCCATATAAATAAGATAAGATAAAGTAGTGTTGATCATCAATTTTTGAGAAATTCTATTTGATAATTAGATATTTAGTAAGATGTAAAAAATTACATTTAATTTAGCTGATGCTTCTACCCTGAAACAAAAAATCAAGAACCTTGCAAGTACATCAGCTTTTATAAGGCCAAACAATAGAAGGACTACCGCATTGCCTTCAATTAAGCCACAAGTTTTATTTATCGTCTAATGTGGCCATCTTGTAGAGTTTTTGCTGTCCTGATACCATTGATTCTCTTTCTGAGCTCGTCAAAGGATAGAGTCACCCCATTCTTGTATTTTTTAGTTAGTTGTAATAATGGATATGGAAGAATGAAATATGCTCTGTGAAGGATTTTACAATTGTATAGTTCTTAATCTGTCCCTCCACATTCTTACCTACTACGCCAAGGTGATTAAGAGAAATATAATTGGGACTGGGTGTCTGAATAAAAGGCATTGAAGAGGATACATCAACATCATTACCTCAGTTTGATGCTAATGACCTGAATTTGTATGTGTCTCAACATTTTAGTAAATTAGTTGTTCGGGAAGTTTTGGGAAAATTGCTTTGAAATGTGATATTTTGTTAGAAAATTGTGTTTGAATTTCAATAAACTGCAATACATTTAGCTGACGCTTCTTTCCAAAGAGACAGTGCAATCATGAAGATACAAACTCAACAAATCAAAAACCCTGCAAGTTCATTAGCTTTCATTATGCCAAACCATCGTAAAAGCTAATGCACTGCTTCCAAATAAGCCAAGCATTTCATACAGTGCTACACTAAGTCTTACATGCAGAAGTGAGACCAAGGTGGACCAAGGTTTTCCATTCTGTCACAGAAAATCTGTAGACTTCCTGCTGTCCTGATACCAATGATTCTCCTTATAAGCTCCTCTAAGGATAAAGTCTCCCCATTATTTATGATTTGTGAAATCTCTGTTAAATTGAGTCTCTGCCATACATACTCTCACATTAGATGCTCTGCAGCTGTAAATGGTGCATTGTGCCGGATTGGAGGCAGTTCTTATACCCTTTTTGTCATAGCAAACGAGAATTTAATAACTCCATTACCCTATTTAAACTACCTATTTGTTCTCCTTTTGTATATCCTTTGTATTTCAAGGTAATACAGATTCACATTTTATACCAAGATCCGGTAGTTCTGATTCATTCTAGGATCGTTGTCATTCCACAGAAAAAAAAATTGTGAACATTAGGAATAGAGTGTGTTTATCTGCAGCACTCCAGGGGGTCCGATAAGGACAAAGATGGGATGGACCTCCCTCTTAGGTCTTCCTTCATAGAATGTTTAAGAGATTGTGAATTCAAATACAATATTTGACTCATGGGTGTTCTAACCATTTCACCTGCATATTTAACCTCCCTAGCTTTCCATATAAAAGAAGCTGGTCCAAGATCAGTACTGTACAGTTATTCAAAGATATGACTTTTGGTCCAGTTTATTTTGAAGCCTGAGAAACTGATGAATGGCATCAGACTTTTGGCATAGGGTAATGGCTTGGACAGGGTAAACAGAATATCACCTACATATACAATTAGATAAAGATCATGCCAGACGATTTGAAACACAAGTAATATGATTTTTCCTTCAGATTATGCATGCAACAGATTCCAATCCTAAGGAAAACAGCAATAGGGACAAGTGGCAGCCAGTGGAAAGATTTTCATGAAACAGTGCTCTCAACCACTATAGGCACGTTGGGACCAAAACAAATACTGAAGAGTATAAAATGGGTAAGGCCACTCTATTTGGTCAAATGCTTACTCTGCTATACACAGTATATATCTATAGTATAATATCCTTCTACAAACAAAGTGACAGTGGGGTTATTTTTACAACAAATAAACCTGTGGTAACCATCTCCTCCTAATGAAATGTATTAAGGGTGATAAGGATTTATGCGTGTTGTGAATCTGTACCTCAGAGATGGGACCCCAAGTATTTATTTTTCTTGCTAATTTAATTTGTCAAAGGTAATTTCAAAAATAACTTATGTTACTCTTGCTGTTTGTTTTACATTTGACATCAATGATGGTTGATCATATGCTTTGTTGATCATATGAGTTGTGCTAAAGTATTGATGGAGTGCTTCCATATGAATGTTTTCACTTCAATTGCAAGCATGTTTACCGGCTTTTTCCCTACTTTTTATAATGTTTCATCCTCATAGTTTGAGTAGCTGGTTTTTAACTGAGCCTGCAGAACATTTTATAAGGAGAAAAGGCTAGTTTGTTCCACATTTGGTGCATTTAAAATTGCTAGAGTTATTTTTATCATTTGGTAATTGTCTTGAGTATCACGCATCATATCTGCGTATGTGTGATCATATCTCAAGCTGTAACCAAGACGTTCTTAGGGGCTCTGATAAAAATCCCTTTTGTGGCCTTTGTGCCTGGAGAGAAAAATATTTGTCCAACCCATGAATTAGTTGGTTGTCACCATCAACGGAAAAAAATCTAATGAAAAGGAAGGAAAATCCCTACCAGGAGAGGAAACCAAAACCAAACAAGTCAAACGTTTGGTGGGCCTAACAATATCTGTTGTTCTCTACTGATGGATCACATTCATACCTCCATAAAAAAATCTTCGTAGTGTCCACTTTAGAAACCAAACAATGTAATGGAGGAGGAAACGTCTTTGTCTATTCTGTTCACACAGGTCATCTATTGTACGTTTTTCTGTTCTTATTCTTCCTGAAGCTTCTTCGCTTTTTCTCAATCAAATAATAGTTTGTATGTTGCACAGAGGCTAAAGCCCCTTGACACAATCGCAGATACTTTTTTTTCTGTTGTGGTAATGTAACGTATGTTATGTAAAGATGAGTCACTTCTTCCAGTGAAAAACGGGTCATTTCAGAAATAACATCTTCCAATACTTCATAATTCAAGATTAACGTCTAAGAGACTCTCAAAGTTGTAAATATTCCACGATGATATGAGATTTGGTTTTGAAACATCAATATATCTTGAATGTTAAGTGTGTAAACAAGCTAGGCTTTTGTTTATTTCAGCCTTCAAGAGACTATGAATAATGCTGCGATCACAGGATACGACTAGTTTCTGCCTTCCTTGAAGTATCCAGCTTTAGAACACAAGATAATGCACCACTGGTTCGTGCGTTCAGTGAAATGAAAAGGGAAGAATCACTTCTACAAACAGCTTCTTGGCTTGAATGCTGTCTTTGTTACGTTGTGAATTAGTCACCTTTATCATTTCTTTCATAGACCTGTTTTAGCCTTGACATCAATTATAATGATTATTTTTTAGCAACTCTTCAGGAAATGACTATATCCTCACATGTTGCAAATGGAGATTACATTGTGAGCGCATTAGACACATCCATCTGCTAACCCTGACCAGGCTTTGTGGTCCATCCCAGCGAGAGACATTTGGAAACGCTAACACTTGAATTAGCATCTAGCACCCACAGCTGCACCATGCTGACATGGTGAGAAGACGCAAAGGCTGCTTCTCACTTCTCTTATTTTTTATTTCCTCGGTCCTCGGTCCTCGGCATCACCGGAAGTTGATTTGTCTGTGCCATCTTGAGTAGCGTCCCACTGCCCTTATTTGTGCCGGAGGACCGAGGATCGAGGATCAAGGAGCGATAACGGAGGAGCGATAATCGAGGAACAACCAGACCATCCTCCGGTGAAATCCTCAGCCACTCGCCCCGCCCCCTTACTGTGTATCGCTCACTGATTGGACGATGCAGCGCATGCACTGATCTGATGCTTCTTGACATGAGAGCAGTTTACCAGCGGAGTGAAAAAAACACATGAAACTCACGGGACTCACTCCTCAGTCTATACTGTGTTTTGTTTCAATTAATGTATCATTTAGTTACAAATATGTGATATATCTGAACAACAAAGTGGATGGATTGGATTCAATCCAATGAATGTTAATCTAACTCGGTTTTGATAGATATAGGGTTGCAAAATTCCGGGAATTTTCAAAGATGGAAACTTTCCATGGGAATTAACGGGAACAAACGGGAATTTATGGGAATAAACTGGGAATTTTCAAATTTGAAGGTTGGCTCTTCATAGGGAACTTAAATATAGTTGGGGAAAGTATATTTTAGCATAATCTTGACTAAAACAAACAGATGCCATTCAAGTACACTTGAATATCCATGCCATAGCACACTGCTTACTGCATGGCTATTGAGACCACACCCCCTACAGGCACTGTGCATTCCTCCATCACATGCACAGATGATTTCGAGAAGACTGGATCACACTTTGGGACTTTTTGGAGTGAGAAGGGCTCTTTTCATTTAACATTTTGAATGGGACTTTGTGGGGATTTTTTGATGGGGGGTGCATTTTTGTTCATTTTTTAATGAGTGGGGTTGGGGGGGATGAGTAATATTTAACTCAACATTCCTGTTTTCATTCTTCAATGAAACAAATAATTGTTCAATAAAATAATTAAAACTTGTTCTGTTCTACTTAAAAAAGAAAAAAAGAAAAAATCTATTGAAATGTCATGTTTTCTGTTTAATTTTGCATCGAATATTTCCAAAATTCCCCAGCTTAAAGGACACCTATCATGCTATATTTAAATGATATATTGTAGGGCCATACCTATATAAGGTATATTTATACGTTTCTGTTTTCAAAATACCAAACAGATCATGCATTTTAGCCATGCCTCATTTCGCTCTATGTGCTGTTTGCTGTCTACGGGGCTGATTCTGTGAGCTGCAGCTGACTACGCCCCCCTGCAGGAGAGGGGAGCCGTGCTCTGATCAAGTCAAGAGGGGGAGAAAAAAAGATCTCCGTCCTCCGTGTTTTATTATATTATTATAGGCCTATAGAGTCGTTATTCATTTGTTTTAAAGCTCAATAAATAACAAAGAAGACCTTTGACCGGCACTTTTCTAATTTTGTCCGGAAGATTTACATTTTAACGGACATCTTGACCGGCGAAAGAAACTGAAACTGAAACTCTGCCGCACGGTCCCCTCGTTCCTTGGAAGAGGCGGAGAGGTGGGTGTTTGTCATCTGCTGGTGGACTAACCGGAGAGAATTACAGTGCTTGCCTCGACGGGGAGGGATTGCATTGAATTAAAGCAGCGGGAGCAAACGCTTGCCTCGGGGAGGGAGAAAAAAAGCCACAGCGGAGAATAAACAGAAGGGTAACCATGGTAACTATGGGCGGGAAGTCTTCTTCGCTGCTTTTGTGGCAGACTACAGCGCCACTTACAGGCCTGGCATATGTACTACAGCGTCTCCAGCGCTTTCGAGCGGCAATGGCCGGCCGTGGCCCAACCCCACATTCCCCTGATAGGTGGAGAGTTGGCCCAATAGCCGTAGCGCCACTTTACTGACGTCAGGACAGTTCAAGGTTCAAGGTTCAAGGTTCTTTATTGTCAATCTGACATAGCTACAGAGTAATTATGCAGTTGAAAATCTTATGTCACAGGCTTCTCCAACAATGCAACATAATAACATAACATAATAACAATAAGAGCATGAGCAATACAAAAATAATAATAGTTATAAAAATGAAATAAAGTTATGATGTGGAATAGTGCAGTATGAGTCTATATACAAGTTATTGGAATGATATATATATATTAGGTATTAGATACATACTACTGAGGAGCAGATGAATGTTTGATGTTGTTTCAACAGTTCAATTTTTTAACAGTCTCACTGCCCGCGGGAAGAAACTGTCTCCGAATCTTCTTGTCCTTGCCAGGATGCTGCGGTAACGTCTGCCAGACGGCAACAGAAAGAACAGTTTGTGGCTGGGGTGATGGGGGTCTTTGATAATCCGTAGTGATTTCTTCCTGAGCCGCTGGGAGTAAAGGTCCTCCATGGATGGCAGCTCCGTCCTGGTGATGTGCTGTGCAGTTTTCACCAAAAAAGCCTTACGATCGAGGTCGGTGCAGCTGCCGTACCAGGCCGTCATGCTGCCAGTGAGGATACTCTCTATCGTGCACCTGTAGAAGTTGCAGAGTATCCTGGAATCCATTTTGAACCTCCTCAACCTGCGGAGGAAGAAGAGCCGCTGTCGAGCTTTCTTGGTGATGGTGGTGGTGTGAAGAGACCATGTCAGGTCCTCAGTGATGTGGACCCCAAGGAACCTGAAGCTTTTGACTCTCTCCACCGTAGTCCCATTGATGGCGATGGGGGCGTGTCCCTCTCCCTGCTGCTTCCTGTAGTCCACAATCAGCTCCTTTGTTTTGCTGATGTTGAGATGGAGGTTGTTATCCTGGCACCAAGATGTCAGGTTTTCGACCTCCTCTCTGTACGCCGTCTCGTCATCGTCTGTGATCTGGCCGATGACGGTCGTGTCATCAGCAAACTTCACGATGGTGTTGGAGCTGTGTGTGGCCACGCAGTCGTGGGTGATCAGTTTTCATCAGATCCGTTGCAGCCCCTTTTTTTTAGATTTGGGTATGGAGGAAAATAGAGAGGGTTGTGTTTTCTGACACTTGGTGAGTTCCTTGGAACACCGGGGACACATATTCATGTATAAAAGACGTACAAAAGTGCATTTTGCATGATAGGTCCCCTTTAACTTCCCATGGAAACTTTCCGGAAATGTACCGGAAATGTTCCGCCCCTTTGCAACCCTAGATAGATAACATATCTCTTTTTCTTCTCTCAATAATTTTCATTCTTTTGTGCACTCAAATCAATATTAATCGAACTATTAATCGAACTATTGCTCGTTTATACATTTTAAGAATGGCGTTTATCTTTTTTGAGAATTAGTTCTTATTTTATTTATTTGGGTCTACAACAGATGATACAAATGTTTATGTCAGTAAATGTGTACTAACAGAGGCGGGGGGTGTTTGTGAAGAAAACGGGGACAGAGCTGGCTGCTCTAAAGTCCCTTACACACCAAGCCGATTTCGGCCGTCGATAGATGTCGGGCCGTCGATGAGCGTTGTGTCGCCCTACTCAGATTGGTGTGTCTTGGTGTGTCCCGCACCGTCGTGTCTTTTCGGCTGTGCCGACACCTTCCGCCGCCGATTCAACATGTTGAATCGGGAGGCTGTCGGCTAAAGCCCGTCATGCAAAATAAATCACTCTGATTGGCTGTTCAGCTTAGCGAATCAGTGCATGAGAAGCGAAACGGAAGTGAGGGACCCAAACAAACTATTAAGAAGGCAAATCTGAGGTTTCATTTAACTCCAGCTCTCGACACAGGTTCGGGAAAGCCCCATGAGCTTCTCGCTGTAGAGTGAAAATGGAACGCACACGCTATTTGTTGTTTGTTTATATCACACAGTCTGTTCTTCTTCTCTCAGTGTATCACGCAGTCTGTCTTCCGGTTGTTGCCTCTTTTGAATGACGAATACACACTACCGCCGCCTGCTTGTAAGGAGAGTTATTGCCACTCACGCATGCGCAGTTCGTGCGTGCAACTTGGCCGTTGGCTGAAGTCTTTGCGGTGTGTTTCAGTGCGAAACATGGCCAAGACGCAGGAGACGTGAGGCGACGTTCCCTCGGGACGTGTTCTTTGGTGTTCTTTGGTGTCAGTTTGGTGTGTAAGGACCTTAAGACGATCAGCTGTGCGGCTTCATCACAAACGGACGTCGCTTCACGTGACGCTCCGGAGGAAAGGACGTCTCATTGCTCTTAAAACTCATTGCCCTGCTTCTTCTCCCTTCTCGTGGTTTCCTTGCGTCTCTCCATGCTTCCCTGGTGGGAGGGACTAAGACGCAAGGAAAAGACGCAAGCGAGGGACGGAAGGATTGCATTTAAGAGAAGTGAGATGCAGCCAAAGTCCACGAAGAAAAGGTCACAGTCGCATGGTAGATTCCAGATATTTTTTTGCTGTAAAGTCACAGTACTGCCCTGAAAACACAGCATTTCAGTTCAATTGGTCCAAACCAAAGTATGACCCATGAACCAAAAGGTGTAAACATGTATTGACAGAAACTCATTCATTGGACAATTTATATTCCTGTCAACCTACATCATGACCGCTACATGGACCAGCAGAGGAAAAACTTAACGGTTTATCAACCCTAACCCTAACTGACGTCAAGATACGTAGAACTTCATTGTGCCTTAGGTATTACATGGCCTTAATCCGAGGCACCTTAGTAATGAATCTCTTGATGCCAAAACTAATCCAGCACTAATCCAATACTACTAAGAGGATAGATAAATTAATAAATGAACCCTGTAAGAATAGCCGAATATGTTCAGTATACACAGAAATAATGAATATTCAGACAGCGGAGCATATGTTGCTTTGATTAAATATGTATCCGACAGGTGCAGAATCTGACACACTTCAATGTTTATGAGCTTCTTGATCTAAAAAGAAGGTATTTGATATAAATGGAAGCATATGTGTGATGGACTTGATCTTATTTCTGTCATTTCGTTTGCCACTAGGACAGAGCATCTTTAGGTAGAAGGTTAATATTGTGAAACACTCTTTGCTGATTTGGTAGCAAAACTACTTGGTTAAGCTTAGATACGGAGACACGTGTATTAGGGATGGGAACGATTAATCGAATATTCGAATATTCGAAATTATTCAGGTATTCGAATAATTATTCAGGTATTCGAATATGAGTTATGAATATTTTTATTATTATTATTATTTATTTTTTTGGGAGGGATGCCTAAGTTGATTACATATTATCAAATTGAATAATTAAATGTATACGACAGTGCCATAGCTAAATGTGTTAGGTGACGTCTAAAGGTGTGTTTTGCTCCGCTCACCGGTCCCTCACGGACCGTCCACACAGCAGCGTTAAAAAATCTTGAAACGCTTCTACCCATTCACTTTGAATGGGGTGACGTCACTTTGCCTCACTTTTCGCCAAACTGCATTGTGGGCAGGCGAGCGGAGATTTTCAGGATTTTCAGGATTCAAAGTTGAGCAATGTTCAACTTTTGAAGCTGAGGTGGAAGCGTCAGCCAATCAAATCCCGTGTATGCAAACCTGACAGTTCAAGCGCCAGCCAATCAAACCGCATGTATGCTGGGAGAGACATACCGCAGGTCATTTCCTCATATTCCAAAAAATGGAGGAGAAATTAGCGGTAGGGAATCACCCGGTGCTTTATGACCAGTCCCTATTTACCTACCGGGATATAAACCGGAGGAGCCAGGCATGGAGGGAGGTGGCAGAGACAGTGGTATGTTTTCGCCTGTTTGGGGAGTTTATATCCAGTTTACTTCAAACTTTTTTGCTTCGTATGTCGGGGGCGGGAGATTCATGTGATTGGTTGTTGGTGCCTTGCTCGCAAAAAATCCCCAAGCTTCAGATACCCACCTCCAAGATTTTTTTAACGCTGCTGTGTGGACGGTCCGTCACAGTGGGCAGAGCTGCAGGTGCTGATCTCTCTCTCTCGCATCCGGTACTTCACTCGCGTTTATGTCCAAATCCATCAGATCTAGCTAGTTCTAGCTAATGATATGGCTGCTGCCCCTGCCTACACGCAAATCACGCAGACTCAAACCTCATCTTATGCCCAAATGCGGCGCAAATGCACTCCGCAGCCGTTGCGAGGTTCCGGGGCAGTTCATGAGCGTGCTCCCCCGCCCCCTGTCAACACTCGCGACACATGAGTGGCCAGCCTAAACAACAATAAGCACTGCTTGGCAACCGTGTGTGGCGGTAAAGTACATAGACATTTTGACTGGAGAGATTTAGTTTTGCCGGTATTCAACATATTTTACCGTATAGTCCGGTAATTATTTACACTCGTAAGAAGAGTCCTACACAATAGGCGTCAAAAAGGAGTAATGTGTGGAAATATTTCGACCAGGTTAGTGAGTGCGGTGTAGAGTGCAAACTATGCCAAATTAAACTTATATATATATACATACTATACCTTGCTATACCCGCAACCTCCGTTCCAGCTGAGAGGGTCTTCTCTACAGCTGGCCTGATTGTGAATCGCCTCCGCACATGAAAGCTGTAGGCCTATAGCTGTCAAACTGTGATCACCAGTTTAATAAATTTGACAAATTCGACTTGGTTTCTATACTTATTTGAACATGTATTTATTTATTTCCAAAAGTTATTGAAAAAAAATGTTCGATAAAAAATGTTAGACATTTTTTTTTTTACCCAATTTTTTTTTATAGGATATGTACATTTCGGTTAACCGGTTAACCGTTTTTTGGGGGGTCGAATATTCGAATATACATTTGCTTTCAAATTCCCATCCCTAACGTGTATGTGTTTGGAGTTTTGTTTCTGTCACTTGGAAATATACGTCAAGTATTTCTGTATATGTTGTTATACATTCCCTTTTTTTGTTCTCTTTGCTCAGGTGTTCCTGGTCTGGTCCTGGCTCCCCCTCAGCTCAGGTGTTTCTGATCTGCACTAGTGACCCATATAAAGGAAGGCTAAAGGTCTCTCTGGTTCAGCTGCCAGACGCCGCAGAGCTCAGTCATCCTTTTTATGGATTTTACCCTTTATTTGTCCATCTTTTTGTTGTTTCTAAGGAGGATATGGGCGTCCAGTTTTTTAGGCTTTGTATCTTAGTTCAGTTCATACATTTGCCTTCTAGTTGAGGGGAGGGGAGTTCTGGGTCCTACGGGCCCTGATGTGGCGGACCCAGGCTCCCCATATCTTTCAATTATTTGTGGCCAGTCCTTCAGACTTGCATAGTTCGATTTTGTTGGAATTAAATGTTGTTATAAGTATAAGTATTTTTGTAAACCCTCTCTTGGGTTTGGTGACTCAAATATACACTATGTTGCCGGCAGGGGCGGACTGACGTTCGGGACGAATCCCGATGGGCCGGGACTGAAGTGGGCCGGTCGGACGATGTGGGCCGGTGCTTCAAAGTATTGAAAAAAAAGAAAGAAAAAAGAAATCACAACAAAGTGAGTGGGCCTTCATACATAAAGTGGACCTATATTGTAAAAATATATTGTAGGGCCATACCTATACAAAACATGTCTGTGAAGTTTTTTGCTTAAAATACCAAACAGTTCACCCATTGTAGCCATGCCTCATACTGCTCATACCCCTCTTTTGCAGAATGCGGATTTTGGGTCCTTAGCTGTGGGTCCGCTGCCGATTTGACGTCAGATCGGCAGCAAATCTGTATCCGCTCGTTGTACATCCGTTTTTAAAAGATTTGGGTACGGAGGAAAAGAGAGAGGGTTTTATTTTCTGACGCTGCGTGAGTTCCCCGACGCACCGGGGACTAGGGCTGTGCGATTATGGCAAAAATCATAATTACGATTATTTTGGTCAATAATTGATATCACGATTATTAAATACGATTATTCATTGACTTTGAAAACATCCATTTATTGTACTTTAAAACAAATACAAATAATAATTTGAACAGTATCTTTTTAACTGTTGATTACCCTGAACGTATAATTCAACTGAAAAACCAATACAAAAATAAATAAAATAAATGATACATTTAAATAAATAATATCAAAATAATAAATACCAATAAACAAGATCAACAAATATTTTGGAGCGCACTTCAACAAGATACTAAACATATATAAATATGATAAATACAAATAAATTAGATCAAATATGTTGCAGTGCACTGTCACAACCTAGCAAAACAAAATAATTGTTTTTTTCGATTATGTTGTTTTCGTAATTGTGGCAGGCCAAAATCGTAATTGCGATTAAAATACGATTAATTGCACAGCCCTACCGGGGACACATATTTATGCATAAAAGACATCACAAAGTGCATTTTGCATGATAGGTCCCCTTTAAATATAGGCTGAAGAGGTAAAGAGAAATAGAGAGTTGTGTGATCATTTTCTGTGGGGTTCTCACTATGAGCAACTCCTTTTACATAAAATATAGTCATTAAATAATGTATGAAAAAGTATTAATTAAAGCACCTTTAAATTTTGCTTTTGAGTTTGACCATTGAATATTACTTAAGATAATGTGGCTACAACCAATTAAACTTCTATAGTAATGACATGTCATTAATAGATGGGAGTGTGTTTGTGTGTATATAATATTTTACACTAACACACACTATATAATATAGTATGTCATTCTTTATTTGTATATTACGAGAAAATAATTGTTTTACGTCAGAGATCATAAAGCGGTAGGCGATGACAAAATACAGCCAGATGATGCAGCTGTGCCACACATTGTTTTTTTTTATTGATGTTGATTTAAAATGACAACTCCGATGCACGGATGTCTCATTTTGTTAAATGTCTTCTGCTTTGATTCCTCTCTTCTCCTCCCTCTCCCCTCACATTTTAAATGGGGGACTAAGATGTGAGGAGAGGAGGTGAGGGAAGGAGGCGAGGATATAGCCTGGGAAATGTAAAAGGCCAACGGTCCTATTGACTAAAGAAGCTTCTGTATGGGCGTAATGTTGATAATGGCAGTGCTGATTTTAAACTGTGCAAAGTATTGTGTTAATATACATGTTAAGCATTGCAGTACAATGTGCACATATTTATTTTAACTTCTCATCTTTACATACATTTATTTTCTATGTTATTGTATGTTAACATCCTATCTTTGTATAAATATCTTTAATTGTATTTGATCTTTTATTGGTCATTTTTATTTTGCTTCTTATCTTTATGAAAACATATTTATTGAATTGAATGTATTCATTTTTGTTATTATTCTTACTCAAACTTACCATGGTTATATAAATATTTGTACTCATTTTTGTTTATTTTGTATTTGTTTCATTCCAAAATGGAGTATAATGAAACCCAATTCCTCCAGGATTAATAAAGTATTTTTGTTGACACTAAAGTAGTGTATTTTCCTTGTTTGTCTTGAAATAGACCCCCATTGCTTTATTTTCTGACGGGGCCATCCACCAGCTGCATCACTCCTCTGGGATCAGTCAGAGCCAGAGAGCCGCAGCTTCTGCACGTACCGCCGATGTGAATTCAGCACAAAGTCACACACACAACCGGAAGTAACAGCGTTTCCCTACAAATTAAAAGATTCCTCTAATAAACCCTTACATGTATCCACATTCCATTTGACGTGTATAAACAGCCAAATAATCTCAATATTTATTTATTTAAATAAGAAAATTATCACAATGATGACAAATAAAAAAAATAAAAAAAGATTTTCTTCAAAAAATGTAGGCTACCGCTTGGAATATTACAGGCTACATTTGACTGTACTTTACATTTTTAGTAACAATACATTATGATGTTCATTCAAGTTTAAGCTTACCAGCAGGTCACAATAAGCCCCAACTATACTAGCTGGAACATTAAAGTAGTGCACACAGATACATAATATCTATTCATATTATCCATATATCAATTATATTCTGAAATTGGCAAATCTCTGCACAATGAGTAATATGTAAAGCAACACATACTTTTAGGAATACTATGCTCCTTCAGACAAAAAAATTAAGTGAGTTAGGGAAATTTAATGTATTTTTAACATGCTGCAACGGTCCCTGATTTGATCTGACCGTATTCCTTTTGAATATATTACGACTGCTATGTCATATATGTAATCATCTTTAAATGGTATGGATAATTAGCTCACATATTAAGTTACATTTATATAACATTTGGTCGGGCTACACCGAATCGTCTCTTTAGTAACTGAGAGAAATGCAAAAAGTCCCCAGTCTCCCCTATTTTGAGTTTATTTTGATACGAATGTTTCTGTTCTTTTTTTTAGGTTCAATTCTCTTTATTGTCAATTACGACAAATACAATCATTATTAAATCTGTAAAACATCGGGAAAATTGTGAAAATTACTGTCACGTTATTTCTGGACAATAATAATAATTTGACATACATATTTGTCATCTGCATTGACCTCCATGCTTTGTAGTTGGGTTCCAATTTGAGTCGATTTGGAGTGTTTTATTGTGAAAAATCTGCCCGGAAGTTGGGTTTTTTTTTCTTCAAGTAACGCTGTCTTTGGACTATATATAACATTAATGATTAGAGAGCCGGGCAGTGTGACTTCATGCTGCCGCTCATTAGTGGAGTTACAGCCGAACCTGAGGAATATTTCTTCTGTTTGTCCGGGGGACCGAAGTGACTTATTTCGGGTTATTTCTCCAACAAAGGAAGACTTTAATACTCGGAATTAAACTCCGCGAGGGGTGACTGATGGCTGATCAACAGAAGGTGAGAGAAGAATCGCTGAATGTTGTATGGTGCACGTGCGCACGGGAGGACTGTTGAATGCTTTATTTTCCAATGAAGTTAGCATGTTATTATCATGACTTTATGAGTGTCAATGTTCAAAACAACTTAATATCATCCAAATGAGCGCACAATAACGTTTCAAATATTATTTCCCTCTTACTTATGCAGTTTCAGTCACATTTATTCGACAAAACGCTGTTTTATTAAACGCTGTCTTTAAAAAAAGTCTCCATATCCCGAGATGGGAAAAGCTCCGGAGTGATGTAAAGGTTTATTTACACTGCTGGGTCTATGCAGTGACTTTCAGACTACTATAGGTTGTGTATTTGTTTGTTTTTTTGCCCTGGTCTCAGCTTTCAGATACCAACATATAGGCTACGCATATCCACATATGGAATAGCCTACTGCGATACATTTTTTATCAGAAATTAATAATTTCATCATGCCTGTATGGACGGTTGAAGTTGTAATACCCTTAAAATGATATATAGGTATAGATTTTGTTGGACAGATATATTTGAAAGGGGTAGAAATAAGGGACCACAGGCTGGATTCGAACCTGCGTCCGCCGCAGCAGGGTCTCAGCCTCAGGACGCGGCAACCTAAACATTTAGTTTTTGACTTTTGCTTTACTTTATCATTGTGTCGGGGGTCCCGCAGCCCATTTTCTTTGCAATTAGGTTTGCTGGATGAATGTAGAAACATACATTAATTAAAGAAACAGTTAGTGGTGGCACCATGTGAGTATACCAACCTTACTTATCGAATTTTATGACGGAAGTTAGGATAGAGAGTTTCTTTTTTCTCTGAAGAAAATAAAAGTCTGATTTATTTCAGTAAAAGGCAGGGGCGGATCTAGAAAAAATATTCATGGGGTGGCAAGAGGGTGGCAGGAGAATTTGAGGGGTGGCATCCCCTGGCAGAAATATGCTGATTTAATCGCAGTCATATCAATCAATGTTAACTTGGAAAGCCACAATATTGATATTTTAACTCAATAACATTAGGTGATATTATTGTGGCACATCAGCAGGGTCGTCGCCTGGACCTGAAAACATTCGGGGCTTAGCCCACAGTGGCGGCGGCACTACAGTGGAATATTCTACTGCAACACTCCCCACACGCACACACACACAGTACACCCGTGACTGTTACAATGAAGGCTCGATAATCAGCTCACGGCATATAGGCAGGGGTAAAGTGGTATTTTTTATGAGTGGGGGGCTCACCTCCTCTAGGGGGGTCCGGGGGGATGCTCCCCCGGGAAGATTTTTTTTTAAATATTGAAGTTAAATGCATCAATCTGGTGCACTTTGAGAGCAAAATGAAGAGATCTATGGATACCTCTCTCAACACCCATATGAAGCAGAACTGTAAACAGATGTACTTTTTCTTTATGGATATTTTACTAATCACTCCCCTTTTAAACTCTATTCTTGTTTTACTGCCATATAGTATTTCATAACTGTTTTTCCTTTATTCTCTTATTTTTTTTATAACTAGAATGATCATATGAAGGTGTGCCGCGGAAATAATCTTTTGAATAATTTGTGACCAAACCGTTTGAGACCCACTGAGATAATTTAGACTAAAGTTAACTATCTAAACACTCAGAGAGTCCTTTAGCTCACCTGAGTCTCTCAGTCTGAGAGGAGAGGACTCTCCTCCAGCTTCTTGTGGAACAAACAGCTCCTTATGTCCGTTAGTGCAGCTAGCAAATCAGATGCTAACAACACGGTCCATGCTGACACCGGTCCCTCCCTCCCCCTCTCTCCCTCTCTCTCTCTCTCGATCACTAAATGCGCTATTGCCACACACACACAGAGCCGAGCTTGAATGACACAAGCACACGTTTATTTCCATGCAACTCTCTGATTGGTCTGGTGTCATGCCTCTGTTGCATTCACTGAACACGGGAAATTACAGTGCTGCCGTCCTCTCTTGTGTCATGATGAGGTTCACATAAAGCACGGTTAATGTATTATATTATTGAGGGAGAATTGTCCGGGGCTAGAGAAAAAACATTCGGGGCTAAAGCCCCGGATGCCCAGGCCAGGCGACGCCACTGCACATCAGTAAAGCCTTTAATAGAGATAAATAAAGATGGCAGACATAATTGAAGGAATTTTAACTGAACAATAACTGAATGAGTTTGTTTCACTCTTAGACCAGCAGGAGTACCACATCTATGCAGACTGCTGCAATAAGTAATACATTAATTAACTGTCTCATAGATGTTTGTCTGAATTAATATGATAATATTAACAATCATATCAGCTGTCAATCACTATTATGATTCACATATTGTACAGTGTTATTATTAAATAAACTATATTTTTTTGGAGGAGTTAATGATGAATGTTCCTCAAGATGCTTGCTCACCCTCCTTCAAATTTGAAAGATAAGTAATTACTATCATATGTCAAAATTCAAAAGAACAGTTCAGCACCCCACAACTTCATTGCAAACAGTTACAACCTTGACTTTACATCAGAAAGAACAAACATTAAAGAAGTGACTAACTGCATCAGTTAGGGTTAAACAAACGTGTATTCAGCAAAAACATATACATCGCTGCAGTTATTATCCAGTGGAAAGTCCTTACCTACTGGCCTAGTTAAAGCTCCCATGTCATGCTTTTCCGGTTATTACCCGTCCCCTTGTGTGTTATGAAGGTTTTTATGCATGTAAACGGTGTGCAGAGTCAAAACCCTCAAAGTACACCCTGTAGCGAGTAAAACTCTAACACAGAAAATACCTCCCCAAAACGCCTCGTTGGAGATACGTCACTGCCCATTTGATTCTTCCCGGTACCGCCTGATGTCATGCGGTACCCGGAACGAAATGGACCAATCCCGAAGAGCTATGGCCACACCAGCAGCGGCGTGTTCCTCCAGAGGTTCGAAGAACCGGCATTTCACAGACGAAAGCTTCCAAAACATTGCCCAGTTTGAGGCCGGATATGCACAGCTTGTTTGGACCGTTTGGAGCAGGGGAAGATTCGGGTACACAACCTGTGAGTTTGCATTGTTATTTGTGTATTTATCAAACAAGGTAGCTACCACGACTGTTTAAATGTGTAAACATGTTTCGGACTGCTAAGCCAGTGCTAACTGTGCTAACTAAGTTGCTAGAGTTTAAATATATCAACTACAATGTCAGCAGATGGCCTTACATGTTTGTCATGGCAGGAGAATGTCTGCAGTCACACACACGGAATACTCATACAGTATACTCCGGGTGATTTACCGTACATTGTGACAGTACATGTATAGCTAACGAGGCTAGCTATGCATGTATAGCTAACGAGGCTAGCTATACATGCTAGCGGGAAACATTGTATGACCGAACGTAGCAGACTACCCGTAGAATAATGCAATTATAAACACGTTATTGCTAGCCTAATATGAACCACTAACTTTTGTTCATAGTAGTTTTATTACACTCCGTTCCTCCAAGCTAACGTTCATATCGTGTTAGCGACCAAGGTAAACAAAGCTAGGTTAGCATATTAGCAGGCAAGCTGTTCATTAGATATATCCACACTCCTACCACAACTACTACTAACGAATCTAAAACAACTAAGTTTCTCTAATATTTTGTGATTTGCATTTTATTTCGTCCAGACAGATCCTGCCGGACAATACATGACTAGACGACCACACTGAGGCATCGTCTCAAAAAGCCCCGGCTGCTATAGGCAAGATGCCGACAACAATATATGTATATTTACGTTCATTTTGTACATTTCTAAAAATAAAGTTTAATGGAAATACTTAGTAGGCCTATCCTTTCTTCCATGAATTATTTGCACCTATAACATATCATTCATATATAGCAAACCATGATTTGATTTCTCATCAAACAGTAGTAGTTTATAACGGGTAAAAATAACTTACTCTTTGTTATGACCGGCTCGTAGGCCACAACGGAAAGACAAGGAGACATACACGAGTTTACAAAACCACGGCACATTTATTGTGGTAAATGCAGAGATAGGTGGTTGAGAGGATCGCAGAGTTCGTCTTCCTGCAGCCGCTTTGGAGAGAGACAGGGGCCGCCGTGTGACTCCGGGCAGCTGAGCTTAATAGCACCTCGGCTCCGGAGGTGTCCGTGATCGCGCTGATTAGCCTCTTCAGCTCCACCCCATCGTAAGACAAAGGCCCTGGGGCCGTCACACTTTTCTATAACAACAGTTAAAAATATATATGTATATAAAATATACGGCTGTACCGACGCCATGATAAGACTGATGTTCCGCTGAGAGCAGCCGGGAAAAGCACTGAGACATGGGCGCAGCCTCTCTGGTGGTTGACTAATCAGAACAGAGTGGCCGAGCTGACCAATCGGAGCACACTAGGCTCACAGGGAGGGGGGGGCAAGAGCTCCAACGAGTCGTTTAGTGGAGAGAGTGAATACTGCTGAATACACATGCTTGACAGAGATGCTGTATGCGAAACCAATGTGAGTTTGGAAAATTGCACAGTATAAATCTATTTTAGTATACCTCAACAATGTAATTATGATCAGTGGAAATGGCCATGACATGGGCCCTTTAAATCAAAGTGGCAACTTTTTTTTGGCAGGGCAGTGTAGTTTTACACACCGTCTTATTTGACTTTCTCAGGACTTAAAACAGTTTTTTGGGGGCAGACCCCACAAAGAAAAAAATATATTTACACACGTAAGGTCATCATCTTAACAGTTTGTTATGCTCATCGAGTCATCCGTGAGCAGAGCATCAAGTTGGCATGCCTATAACAGCTGAATGCGGCGATTACCATCTTGTTCAGCAAGACGCCTCACAAACGTATTAAGATCTAAAGCTTTAGTGCGTCTTGATTCAATGCTGAGTGCAGCCAAACTTGACAGTCTCTTCTCTGTCATTGTAGACCGCAAATACCTAATTCCTTCCGTCTGCTTGGGTCCGAATGCTTCTCGTTTTGCGCCGTCCCGTTCAAATGAAATCGCCGCCAATCACATTTCCACGCTCGCGCCAGGGCCGGGGGAGGGGTTACAAGGCTCACGTCTTGTGCTGCATTCACTTGCACTCGGACATTAGGGATTTTCTCTCATAAATGTCCGATGAGCCGCAACTTTTATTTCAAAACAAAGCTGCCAACTTGGGGTGCCACCCCGGTAGATCCGCCCCTGGTAAAAGGGGCTTTGCTTTAGGCAGTGATTAACTTCAAAGAGCACTTTAACCACCTAATACAATTACAGTACCATGCTTTATTAACTGTGAGAAAACATGTGGTCTTCCTAGAATGGCCTGAGTTTTGTGAAAAAAGTAGGTCAGGTTAGTTTCAAGCATGAAATGTCAAAGATGTTTCAGAAACAGCAAAGACAAACATGAGGAATAGTTGTATCTGATTTAATATTTTTTCAGGCTTTATCTTTCTGGTAATCAGACATGTTCTTGAATGTGATTTGATAGCTTATCTGATTTTTATAATAATTCACTTAATGATCACCAGGTCAATTCAGTCACAACAAAGAGGGCTCGGAGTACTTATTTGTTATCCATAAATATCACTAACAACCTCACGTTGACTATAACGGCCCGTCCACACAGCGGCGTGCGTGGAAAGCTTCACCATTCACTTTGAATAGGGTGACGTCACTTTTCGCCGAACTGCATTGTGGGAAGTGAAGCGGAGCTTTGCTGGCGTGGCTCGCTGCAAAAGTTGAGCAATGTTCAACTTTTGAAGCCTCGGCAGAAGCGTCAGCCAATCGAATCATATGCCAGTACAAGCTCTAGCCAATCAAACCGCTGCTTGTGTGTCAGGGGCGGGAGATTCATGTGATTGGTTGTTGGTCGAGTTTCAGACACGCCCGCCGGCAAGCTTCAACGCATGCCGCTGTGTGGACGGGCCGTAATAAGACTGTGGCTGAGTACAATTCCTCCTGAAGCACAAACAAAGTAAGAGTCTCATAGCCACCAGGGACCTCTCCAAAAAAGCTAATTACTGATTTAACAAGTTATTATGGGTATTTTTCTTCAGCTCCAACTTCAAACTAGAGCAACGTTGAATGTCTGTTTGTTAAGGGCAAAGTTGGCTCATAATGATGAGCAGGTGTGTGAACATGAATTCATCATTTATCAAACTGTTTAAATTGGACAGCACATGGCCATAGTTTGAAACGAAGTACAAGTCATAAATAGAGGGAAATTAAGCATTACATTTTTTTCTAGCCATCTCTCAGGTGGCTAAAGCTATTGAGGACGCGACCTCAATGTCTCCAGCTCATGGCCCTGGGACAGCATCAGTCTTGTAAACAGGATGTGACAGGAACAATCTGATTCATATTTATTGTGCTTTTTTAAATGTTTCATCACATTCCGCCACACAGCATTTAAATGAATGTATCATTATCTAAGGGACTTTGAACAAGGTGATTCAACCTACAGTAAGACTCAGAAAAAGCATTAGAAAGAGTTTCACAGTACATAGATACAGTTGTGTATAAGTATAAGTTCAGATACGAATGGGCTTGAGATTATGAGGAATTGGTAATATTCCTTGTTATTATGAACAAAATGCCATAAAAAGCCGAGCCAAGAGTGTGTCTGTCCATGCATCAATACTATCCAACTTCCCCAAGACAATAGAGTGATGCTGGAATGAGTCATTTACCAGGAAGTGTGTTAGCATTTTAGCACTTCCAGGTTCCCTTGAGTTTCATTGTATTGGGTTTTTGATAAGTTTCCTGAAAATACAGTAGATCTGTGGTTAACACAAGTTTACAAGTTTTTCACGTTTTGTTCTACGACATAAAATACCTCAGTTATTACCTAAGTCTGAATCTTTTGTGTCATAAAACGGTGGGTTACGTATTGCAACCCTAGTTATATAAGCACAGGCGGAGCCCTCTACTGGACTCTATGGTTACTGCCCTTGACCTTACTATGCAAGCGTTCACCTACTGAGATATCTATAAACGTAGCCGTCCCCCGGGGGCGGGCCTACCTGACTGTCATCCTACACCCTTTTTTTTATTTTTATTTAACCAGATAAAAGCATTGAGATACAATCTCATTTTCAATGCTGACCTGGCCAAGAAGGCAACAACGTTACACATAACACCCTCTTCAGCGAGCAGCATAGGACAGACAGGGCCCCTAGTAGAGGGCTCCGCCTGTGCTTATATAACTAGGGTTACAATACGTAACCCACTGTTATATCTCACACAGGCTCCGCCCTCTACTGGACTCTATGGGTGCAGTGGGTGGAGCCCTGATGGATACACGCCCTGTCGTCCAACAACCCATCATACTGCCCCTGACCGGCTTTTTGGTTAACACATTTTTTAAATTAAAAATAGTTCCATGCACACTATTATAGTGAAAAAAAAGTTCTCCAGCCCTGTATGGCGCTCACTGTGCATCATGTTTCTTGGGTCCCTAAGGAGCATGGGAAACCATAAATGGATTATGTCCAGGGGGTGGGGGGCTGTTCAGTGCGCCTAATGGCAGCCGTGTGCTCGACATAATATGCTAGCGCACGCACCGGGCAGAGGAGGTGCAGTTTAGCCTCCCTGTCCCCAATATGGGGTGGAAGACTAAAGCGAACGAAAGGTTGGCGAACAGGTCCACCTCCGCTCTCCCGAACCGGGCCCAGATCTGCTTCACCACCTCCGGGTGAAGCACCCACTCGTCTGTCTGCTTTCTGACAGGTTGGCACGTAGCCTGCCTGCATCGAGCACCATCCCCAGATACTGCACCTGCTGGTGAGGTATGGGATTGCTCTTCTTCCAATTCACCGCAAAACCCAACTTGGTTAGGTGTAGGATCAATTGGGCTGTGTGAAACATTGCCCATTCCCTGGACCTGGCCATGACTATGAGGCAGTGTGCGAAAAAGCACACGTCCCACCGTCCGGGACGTGTTATTTACAATATCGGACAAGTAGATCTTTGAATTGACTTGTCCGGCGGACAAGTGACGTTTTTCGCCCTCATTTATTGACAAATTATAGATAAATTCAGTTTTCAAAAGGCAGAACTCGTTCGTAAATTGTCCGTGTCCGCCATTGTTCGTTTAGAAATGTTAGTTTCGGTTCTGCTTGTCGATTCCCAAGGAAATGCATCTCGCCGCTTTCTGTACTGTTAGATGGGGGCGGGGCGGGACGTGTAGCACAGTGGCAGGGTTGGGAAGCAAAACTCGGTTCCGAGTAGAAACAAATAACAATTGTCCGGTACCGTGATTAACCTGTTCCACTCTGAGCCTGTTTTTCAGGTCTCAGGCTCGAAAATGACATACCCAGAACAAATGACCATATCTTCCCTTCTAAAAGGGTTAAATTAATAATCTTTTCTCAAAGTAATGATAAACCTGTGAGTTGGATGTAGAAGTGTCAGAATCAATATAAATGTTTTTTATTTTAAAGAAAATTCAGATTTTACATAGTAAAAAACTGTAAATTATAGTGTCCGTCCAAAAATTATTTTTTACAGATAGTGAAAACTACCCTTGGATGATGGGTTAGTAGACTAAAAGCTTTAGGAATCCAAAGTACAACATATAATAAGTACCCTGTATCAAGATTGATGCAAAACAAGTGAAATTTGACCTTTTTAGAGAGATTTAGCCAAAAACTGGGCCATCTGGGGTCATTTGGGTGGATTTGACCTATCTCTGGCCCCCCTTGCTCGATCTGGTTGGTTGACATACCCTTGTGACCGTTAGAGCCAATAGAATCGAAGGAGGATACTCACATAGACACACATTGTAAAGAAAAAATGTTGCCGCTTCGCGTGTGGAAAGCGAAACTAAACTGGAGGAATGTCTCCTTCTGGAGTTTGGAAACTAAAACGCAGTTGTATTGCTTATGGATTATAGGAAATAATTTCAAAGAAGGCACAGACACATAGGATGAACCTATGGATTAACTGCAGCATCGTTTTTTTATTGTTTTAATGCCATTGAAGACCACTTTTGACCAAGGTAAGCCATATTTACATGTTTAGCTTCTTGGCTCCACATGTGATGATGTACGCTTTCGTTGATAGCGTCGCGAATGTTTATCACTGAGTGTTGAGGTGGGCACCGTTAGATTCAGTGTCTCCAGGACACCAAAAAATAGTGTTTGGTTGTGCATCTAGGATAAGTAATAAGGGAGTTCTGAGTGAGTTTATGTGCCTTTGTCGGTCCCGTTTTTTCGATCGAGGCTAATTCAGAGGCTGAGTGCTAGCATTGTGGGTTTTTTTTTGAAAAAAAAAATTAAAAAGATCAGTTAGCTGAGTTTCTTCCCGTTACATGGATATAACACATTCATAGTTTTATTCAATATTAAGATTCCTTAGACGTTGTTTCCTGCAAATGACGCGTTTATCCGCCCGGTACCGGGGGGAAGGCGTGAAACAGGTTAATAAGAGTTGTGAGGACAGGAGGCGAGGCCGAGCCCCGCAGCGCTCTCTCTCTCTCTCTCTCTCGCTCTCTCGCTCTCTCGCTCTCTCGCTCTCTCGCTCTCTCTCTCTCTCTCTTTAATTTCTTACGATTATTGAATAAAATAAACAGTATGAAGTGATTTGTAAATAGGAATACAGATTTGACTTAATGTTTTCATAAATATATTTTTCTCCCAGTTTGTCATGGGACTTATTTTTACCCTCTCAAAGAACCGGAATCGAAAAGCAGAACCGGAATCGTGAAAATCCAAACTATACCCAACCCTATGTGTGATGCAGTAAAATCTTACCGCTCACTTACGTTAGCGGTGTCGTAAAAACCGTGGGAAAATGTAAAATACGATGGCGAAGAAGAGGATTCCAGTGGCCCCAATTTTTGTCTATTCTGGACAAGTGAAAAATATATTCGGACAAGTAAATTGCCAAACTCACTTGTCCATGGACAAGTACTCTCTAAAAACCTTTTCTCACACTGTGAGGTCGTCCAGATAAAAGAAAAACCCTCATGCCATGGTCGCGAAGCGGCTGAAGCGCTGTGGCCACACATTTGCTGAACGTGCGTGGGGATAGGGAGTAGCCAAACGGCAGTCTGTTGTACTCGTAGGCTATCCCCTGGAAGGCAAAACGCAAATACTTTCTGTGTCTTGGAACAATTTCGACATGAAAGTAAGTGTCCTTCAGGTCGATGGTTGTAAACCAATCGCCCGGCTGCACCAGCCCCAGTAACTGTTTCACGGTTAACATCTGGAATTTTTTGCAGGCGATGTGCCGATTTAGGCTGCGGAGATCTAGGATGGGTCTGAATTCTCCTGTCTTCTTGGGAACCAGGAAGTACATATAATAAAGCCCCCTCTCCCTGTGCTGGGGGTGCACAACAGACACCACTTCTTTTTGTAACAGGGTCTGAATCTCTGCTGAAAGACCTATCACCTCCTGGGATGGTAGATTTGTCTCTCTTACGCCGTTGAACAGAGGAGGGATGCTGCAAAACTGAAGTGTATAACCCTGTTTCAGCGTCCTGTCCATCCACTCTGTTAGTACACAGCTGTGCTTCCATTCCGCATAACATTGTGTTAGGGGATGAGCAATCAGCTGGGGAGCCACAGCTAGGAAGCTGTGGTACTCCCTGGTGGCCCACTCCGCCGCAAAACTCCCCATGAAAGGAAGTTCTGCCCATGGGGGGCTGACACAGAAAGGGCCGATTTTCTACTGAGGTCCCTGAACGCACCGCGGCGTGCTCTCGTGGGAGCGCAGGCTACGCCATAATGCAATCCTCCCCCAAACGGAAAGATGCATTAACCGGAGTTTTTTACGCTAAGTGCGGTGTGCTTCCTGACGATAACACGCCGGCCACATTGTCCCTGTCCCTACATTAAGTGGAGTAAAAGTATAGAGTAGCATAATTTGAAAACACTCAAGGAAAGTAAGTAGCTCCATTCTTTTACTTAATTACAGTATTTGAGTCCATGTACTTAGTTCCATTACACCACTGACTAAATGAGACTACTCGAACCATCAAGCCGAACATCTAAGTATCATGAATGTGTGTTTGCCACAGATCTTATATTCTAAAATGTTCTCTAAACTTGAGCTCGGATTAATAATCAGGAATTGAATACCATATGAATATGTGGCATGTATGCATACATCATTTCAATCAGGAGAGACATGTTTTGATGGAACAATATATATTTATTGCCAAGAATACACAGATGAATGTGATGGTGTTTGGCGATTAGTCCCCGTTGTGCGGGACTATCATTCGGGAGGGGAATACTAAGCCAAAACATGGGCTGTGCAATTAATCGTATTTTAATCTCGATTACGATTTTGGCTTGCAACGATTACGAAAACAACGTAATCTAAATAAAAGGATTATTTTGCTGCGTGCGCTTTCGCCCCTCCCTAAAAGCTCTCTCGACCATGGTGGTGGTGGAGGCATGAAGGGATTGATGGAGGTCTGAAGAAGATTGGTTTAAGCTTGACGTGAACCCTGGATTCTGAGGAACAGGAGGTGGAAGGGGTGGAGGAGGGCTGTGTCGAGTCACCTGAAATGACAGCTGTCAGGAGGGGAGAGAGCAGATTTAAAGGTTTAGCAATGCGCTGTGATTGGCTTATGGGAATAGAGACGAAAGTCATAGGTTTAACTGGGGAGTGACGCCCCCGATCACTGATTGGGAGGGGTGAGCGTAGTAAAATGGAAATATTTGACTGACAGGATATAAAAACGGTCTTCCTGGTTGAACTTCATTAAAGACTAAATGTTTTAAGGCTAAATATATAGATTATTGTCAAGTCAGTTAACACAGCGGGCTGACACAAGCCATTAGATAAACCTGACATGTTTGAAGGCCGTTGACTCTAATCCCTGGCCTTCTGTCCACAAAATCATTAATCTGCGTTCTGTCGCTGATTGATAATGGCTTCTTATTTTAGTTTTCCTTTTTTTTTTCACACGCCGGGAAGCTTCAGGATAAGGTCTTCACCAGTATGAATTATGAAACCTGCAATTCAGCACCAATTTAAGCTTTTCATCATAATATATTATCACTGTGGTTTAATTGCTTTTTTATATTGTATGCAATAATTACATGACATTTACAACTTGACCACACTAATCCAACTGTATAAGTACAAAGGACTACTAAATATTTCATTATACAGTTAGAGTTGCTGTGTAACATTGGAAAATAGTCACATTTCTCCATATTCAGTTATATTTCCGTCATAGACTCTGATGTAAAAACAAGAATAATGACAATGGAGGAACATTCTGGATATGCATAACGACACTTTAATGCATTTCACCTGGTCTTCAGCTCCTCACTTCATGTTTCATTATGGTAGTGCTGCTTTGCTTTACATTTTTAATATTTAATATAGCATACTCTTTGATGAAAGGAGCCTACTGTATTCCAGGTCAATCTGTGTAAGCGGAGAACCAGAGGGATGGTTCCGCTTCAGATGTTTGTTGAGTCCTGTATGCAGTGTGTGTTTATGCTCCAAGCTGTGATGTGTCCAAAGTGCCAAATTCAAGCCCTTATTTTCAACCACCAAGTATCTCACCATGCATTGAATGGTCCTCCCAAACAGACTAATTACGTCCTCCATGGAATAGCCGGTAGGCCTGTCGCGATAAACAATTAATTGACTTATCGTACGATAAATACAAATGAGCTCGATAACTTTTCTGACCTCAATAAATTGCTGTTTCCATGCGTGTTTGTTTACATAAGGATGTGACCAGCATTTTAGCCAGGCGCGTTGTGTCTGCCAGCCAGGTGCGCTGTGAGGGGCGGGGCTCACACACAGCCAGGTCAGGACACTCCGCGTGCAACAGTGTAGCATCCAAATTAATAATATAGCGACAAGCAGGAGACAACGTGTGACTTACTCGAGGGGAATTTAAAGTGAAATGGAATTGGTTACAAAACCTAATTCCACATCTCCGGTGTGGGAGTATTTTGGATTCAAGCCAAATGAACGAGGCCAACCTACGGATTTGAATGAGCCGGTATGTCACATTTGTTTAAAAAAGGTAGCAACAAAAGCAGGCAATACCACAAATCTTAAACTACACCTAAAACATAACCACCCCATTCCGTTTTCCCAGCTGGGAGCAAACACGGCAGCTGGAGATGGAGAGCCCCCACCTTCCCGACAGTTTGCAATCACCGATGCATTTGCCCGTCAATGCAAATACAAACGCGATAGCACAAAATGGTGCACGCTCACTGACAGCGTAAGCCGCTTCATAGCCAAAGAGATGAAGCCATTTAACATTAGTTGGAAAAACCAGCATTTCAATAAATGTTGCAAACTTTTGACAAGCAGTACGAACTGCCGAAAAAAACCTTCATCTCCCAAACTGCCATTCCAAGTCTGTACAACCAGGTGAAAGACAAAGTTCTGAAAGAGTTAAAAGACATCTCTTTTTACTCTGCAACTACCGATATGTGGTCAAGCTCTAATATGACACCATACATGAGCTTGACCGTGCATTACATTACAGATGACTGGACTCTGCAGTCGAAGTGTTTAGAGACCAGGTACATACCTGCTAACATACTTGCAGAAAACCTGCAGTCTGCTGAAGGAGAGCAAACTGGCGTGTATAACCACAGACAATGGTGCTAACATGGTGGCTGCAATATGCCAACTCGGCTGGCCATGGCTCAACTGCTTTGGCCACAACCTCCATTTGGCTGTGTCTCATGGTTTGGACAGTGACAAGGATTGCACAGCGCGTGCCATGGGAGTGTGTAGGAATCTTGTCAACACCTTCAACCTCAGCTGGCTAAAGAAGAGAGACCTGAGGAAGGCACAGACTGAAGCCAATCTCACCCAACACAGTCTAATACTGGTGAGTGATGGATAAATCATTGATCGTTGAGTTAATATTCAACAACATTTTTTTTAAAGGTTAATTTAAGATTTAAGAGTTCTTATTTTTAATTTGTGACTTACATATGGACCTGTAATGTTCTTTCATTAGCATTTATTAGATCATTGGTTACATTCTAATAACATGTACAATTATTTGTGATAAATAATGGAAATGGAAAAAGTAGTATTTGTTTAATTATGTTGATTTATTTAGACTAATGAAAAATAACATGTTATCTTTCCCACAGGATGTCGCCACACGATGGGGAACAAAGCAAATTATGATAGAGAGGGTGCTGGAGCAACTCCCAGCCATAAGACGTGTCCTCATTGAGGATCGAAAACATGGCCACCTCAACCCAACCTGGCAGGATGTTTCTGTGTTAGAATCCATAAATGCAGCAATGAAGCCAGTGGCTGATTTCACAGATGTGCTATCAGCGGAAAAACATGTCACAGTGTCCTCAGTTAAGCCTGTGTTGGAACTACTAAAAGGCGAACTTTTTTCACCAGGCCCCGATGACACTGAACTCACAGAAAACATAAAGAGCAACATGTGCAGGGTATTGGCACAGAAATACAACCCACCAAATATCCAGCTCTTGTTGACCAAGGCCACCGTCTTGGATCCAGGGTATCGTGGTAGCATGGAGGATGCAGAAGCCTTGGATGATGTCAGGCAACAGCTTGTGCAAGAGCTACTGGACATGAAAGAGCAACAAGGAAGCAGAGAAGGTGCCAGCAGCGAAGAGAGCTGCAGTAAAGCTGCAGAGGAAATGATGAACCCCCACCAGCACCTGCCAGGAAGAAGAGGCTGAGTGACCTTCTACAGAACAGAAAAGCCCAATTAACCACAAGTCAGCCCCAGGCTGTGCTCCCAAAAAGAGTACTTGTTGATTTAGAGCTGACAAAGTTCCTCCAGGAAGAAACAGTTGATGCATCATCCGATCCCTTGATGTGGTGGCGTGATAATCAGAGGAGATTTCCTTTAATGGCCAAGTTAGCAAAGAAATACATGTGCATTTGTGCAACAAGCACTAGCTCAGAGAGAATGTTCAGCACAGCTGGCAACATTGCTACCCCAGAGAGATCCTGCCTTAAGCCCCACAAGGTAAACATGTTGGTGTTCCTTGCTCGAAATCTTTGATTTATAGATTTGGATATGGCCTGTTGAGGCATCTGGGTCTTTGTATGGACAGTGGACTGTACACTTGAGTTTTGTTTTAACAAGGTTTTTTGCTTGTGAGACAGACAATGTGTGCTCATATTTATTTATTTATTTATATATATATATATATATATATATATATATATATATATATACTTTTTTTTTCTCCATGAACCTTTAGGGGCTCCGTAAGTAACAATATATATATATATATATATATATATATATATATATATATATACTGTTACTTACGGAGCCCCTAAAGGTTCATGGAGAAAAAAAAAGTATCTCATTCTCACAAAATACTATTTTGTGCGCACAAGATAGTATTTTGTGTGAACGAGAAAGTATTTCGTTAGTTTCTCGTTCGCACGAGAAAGTTACCGGTGCGCCAAGTGGAGCACAGAGGAGACAACCGTTTCATTGCAGACTGTTATGTTTATGTGGAGAAATGGCAGTGCATACATTATTTGAGATATATTTCAAACTCAGACTTCATTTAGGGACATTTTGGCCAGGGGTTTAGAGCTATTTGTTTAAGCACCGGATTCGCAAAACAGAAGAGTCTGTAAACCAGTCTGCTTTCATCTATGAATTCATGTCCGTGACTCTCACATTATCTGCTGCACACAGCTGTTTTATAGAAGGAAAACCTCCTTCACTTTATGAAATCTCTGCGGCACCAGTGGCCTGTACTACGAAGCAGGATTTGCTATTTACTATTCATTCATGAAGTATGATGCTGTGCTGTCAGCATGCTTCTCCATGTTTGTGATTGGTCAAATGTTGCTAATAGGGATGCCAGCGATTATTCAATTTTTCGAATATTCGTTACAGTCTCCATAATCGAAAATTATTTTTAAAATTCGATTTTATTTATATATTTTTTTATTATTATCTATGTTTTTCTTTTTTTTCCTGGCTTAGTTTCAACCAAAATATAGACTAATGCTAATAATAGTAATAGTATTAATAATTGTAAATGGCCATTGGTCACACCACCAGTTTGTTTTTACTGTAAACTTGGAGTGCAGACTGCTGCTGCCTGCTGCAGCCTGCTACACAGCGACCCCCCCCCCCCTTCTCCGTCACACGTGCGATTGATTTATTGGCGATATACAGAACAGTGAGAACACAACTAAAGATGAACAAAGCGGCACGTTCAAAGAAGAGTTCCTCGTGGAACTACTTCGAACTGACAAGTGCAAATGAAGTAAAATGCAAGCTCTGCGAAAATACTTTTTTTTTTCTCTCGCGGGGGGGCGGCAAATAATCGATTAATATTCGCCAGGGCTGTCCGATTTTCGAATTTGATCATGGTCAGTTTCTGGCATGCCTAGTTGCTAACTCCATCCCTTTCACGTGAACGCGCTCTCAGCCGGACAGAGAAACCCTGGTTGATTTACTGAGTTGATAACCAGCTTCGTAGGACCGCTTAGCGAGATCGCGTTTGTTAGGGTTAGTTAAGCCGGGTAACTCAAACATATCCAGGGTCTGTTGAACTGGCTTCGTCGTACAGGGCACTGGAGGCAGTAACGTGTAACTCAGCAGAATCTGAGACGAGCAGCACCAGCTGCAAAGAGCTGTGCCTTTTACTGTTTTCTTCACTGTGTTTCCCTTCATTAGAACAGCTGAATAGAGATCGAGGCTGCTACGTTTAACCACACACACCTCTACACACATCAAACTACCAGAGTATTCCCCCTATTACTCGTTTTATGAAGGAGATGTCCGGTCACCAGGGCGCATGATGTGTGTGTGTTTGTGCCGGCATTTGTTTTAAAATTACCATGAACAGTAATTTACACACATCTGGTTCTCCATAGTTATATGTGTATTCCCAAGTGAAAGAAATTTGTTTAATCTTAATCTCGATGTAGTGCTACTATTGTCCTGCCGGAGTGCACCGGAACGAACAACACTATCATAAACAAATGCCCACACACACACACACACACACACGCGACCGGACATATTCTTAAAACTAATAATATGGCGTAATAATCGGGCAGTTCGATGTGTTTTACCATAAGAAAGTATCTTGTGCGAACGAGAAAGTATATCGTGCGCACGAGAAAGTATTTTGTGCGAACGAGAAAGTATCTCGCGCGAACGAGAAAGTATCTTGTGCGAACGAGAAAGTATATCGTGCGCACAAATTAATAAATCGTTTTATTTAAAGTGGACCTATCATGCTATATTTTAATAATATAGTGTAGGACCATACCTATACTAGAGAATGCAATTCCTGAAGAAATTGCTAGTGGGAATGCTTTATGCTGAAAAGCTGATGCTAAACTGCTATGCTGAAATGTAATGTGTAAGAAGAAAGTGAAGAATTTAGATTGAAATGATACATGAACACTGGGGGCTTGAATGTGTGACGAGTGAAGAAAAGAAAGTAAAAAGGCTTGGAAAAGCAGCAGAATATTTGAACTGCAAACTTTTGAACTAACTTGATGGTGAATGATCTGTCGCCATGGCAATGGCATTTGATGACACCCCATAACATGCGTTGATGGCTGCATCGTTACCAAACCTGTGAAGTGTTGGGCCGTTTGGAACATTTTCACTGAAGTTATGAGAAAACCGTGTTTCATGGCGAGCATTGTGTTGCCATGGCAACGGCATTGATGAAACCCCATAATTGACGAAGAGCTGTTGAGGGCTGGACCGGTGATATACAAGCGAAGTTTGGGGGACCATCGGACCGTTTCCATTGGACTTACAGCGACATCGTGCTTCATGGCGAGTGGTCTGTCACCATGGCAACGGCATTTGATGACACCCCATAATACGCTTAGATGCGTTGATGGCTGCATCGTTACCAAACCTGTGAAGTTTTGGGCTGTTTGAAGCATTTTCACTGAAGTTATGAGAAAACCGTGTTTCATGGCGAGCATTGTGTTGCCATGGCAACGGCATTTGAAGAAATCTCAAAACTGTCTCGTACACGTCTTCACGGCTGGACTGTTAGCACACATGTGAATTTTGAGAGATCAAAGGTTTGCATTGTTCTCAATGAGAGATAAACCTCTTACATGTGAACGTTTTCTGGAAGAACCATAACAGATATCTGTGAAATTTTAAAACGTGAAGCATGTCAAGGAAGTTGAGTATCTGAAGTGTAATTTTTGTGTACTTTCGGGTTAATAATGTGGCCTTTTTGGCAGTTTAACTAAAGGTGTGCGGCTGCTGCTGTGAGGAAATATCAGCCTGAAATTACAATGGGTTTTAATGGAGACATGTTGAACGTTTTTGTCACTTCATGCCCTCAAGAGGCATTTTGTTTAATTATTTTGCTTAATTATTTGTAATTTTTCAAGCTACGAGATGTTTTCCTACGTTTGTCATGAAAAATTATGTCTCAGGAATGTAGGGTTTGGGAATTATGGCAGTTTAAAAAAAAGATATGAAGGCAAATTTCAAGATTTCCTACCCTCTAGCTGTGACATCACGCACTCTAGTTAATGTTAAAATCTGAAGAAAGCCTCTTTACCAAGGTCTGAACAATGTTTAATATCTCTAAAAGTAAGAATCAGATTTAAAAGTTGTGTTATACGAATAATGTCAGAAAGGTGTGTAACATTTTAAAGTTGGAATGAGGTTTCTGAGTGAAAGTATGAATGAACAGTTAGCAGTTGAAGTCGCATGAAGATTGTTCAAGTCTGAAGATTTTCTCCATTGACTTCAATGGTTAAAAATGTGATGAATTATGGGATGTATCTCTGGAATTATGAAAGTTATGAATAATCCAAATGATAGCCATCGATTCCCGACCGAGCTGAACGTTTTGATGTTTGAACGGAGTTTCTGCGATGTTGAATGCAGGAGGAGAAGAGGTGCAAAATTCCGGCGGAATAATAATAATTTTGTCCGTAGAATAACATATAGTTGCAATGCTGTATCAGCATTCCCACTAAATAAGGCATATTTATACTTTTACTTTTTCAAAATACCAAACAGATCATGCATTTTAGCCATGCCTCATTTCGCTCAATTTGCACTTTTTTAGCCCTGTTTTTGCAAGGGCTAATTCTGTGAGAACAGCGCCACCTACAGGCCTGGCATATGTACTACAGCGTCTCCAGCGCTTTCGAACGGCAATGGCCGTGGCTGTCTCCTCCTGATTGGTGGAGTTGGCCCAATAGCCGTAGCGCCACCGTCCTGACGTCAGGACAGTGTTCAAATCTGGGTCAGTTTTTATCAGATCCGTTGCAGCCCCTTTTTTTTAGAGATTTGGGTATGGAGGAAAATAGAGAGGGTTGTGTTTTCTGACACTTGGTGAGTTCCCTGGAACACCGGGGACACATATTCATGTATAAAAGACGTACAAAAGTGCATTTTGCACGATAGGTCCCCTTTAAAGTGAGGCCACAAATGACATCTCGTGCGCACAAATTAATAAAACGTGGCCTCGTTTTATTTATTTGTGCACACAAATTAATAAAACGTAGCCTCGTTTTATTAAATTGAGGCCACGAATTACATCTCGTGCGCACAAATTAATAAAACGTGGCCTCGTTTTATTTATTTTTCTCTCTATGAACCCTCCAGGGCTCCGTAGTTACTTTATTTATTGAAACTACTGCATTTTCGTGTTTTGGCCACGAGAAAGCTATGTTTTCAAGTCTGAGTCTATTTAATTGATTGTTTTGGTTGTGTGTGATTTATTTAATAAATTTTTTATAATTTCATTTATTTGTTTTATTTATTATATATCATTTATATATTTCAATTTTATTTCACATTTAATTTGCAATGTTGAATGTTCAATAAAAAGTTCTGTTTGAAAGGATGTACTTGAATTATTATTATATATTATCATTATGTTAGTGGTCTAAAATGGTCTTACAACGGTCGACAATATTATCGTTTATCGCAATAATTTCCGGGAAAATGTATCGTCCAACAAAATTAATTATCGTGACAGGCCTAATAGCCGGTTTCTCTTTGTAAGGCATCCTGAATTATCAGGTCCACGTTAGGGAAAAGGACACAAACCCTTTCTTTTAATTGCCTGTGTTCTTCTGAAAGTGACGTCTTTCCTTGAGAGTGACCTTTCCTTGATATCAGAAGACATTAGGAGTTTACGGCACACCTTCTGAAGCAAATCTAAGTCCCTTTGAACACTCGGAGGCTATAATCCTCTCATCTGCTTTGTTTTTTACCACCTTGATGTTGTGCTTGTTGTTCCATTCATTTGTTGGAGGATTCTAACTAAACCAAATGTTAGTCACCACATTTACACAGCACACTACGCAAAGTGAAATTCAATCTCAGTATGTAACCCATCATAGTACTTTTAGGCCCCG
The DNA here is from genome assembly GCF_902827165.1 of Trematomus bernacchii. Lineage (NCBI taxonomy): Eukaryota > Metazoa > Chordata > Actinopteri > Perciformes > Nototheniidae > Trematomus > Trematomus bernacchii. Next base: position 5,900,197 of record NW_022987803.1, read on the forward strand.
TCCACACGGAGACGAAAACGAACTGAGGTCGATATCAAAAAAGTCTTCCGTCCACACGGAATCGGCAAAAGAAACGTGTTCGTCCATAGGAGACCGCTCGACCCGCTGGAGACGCTGTAGTGCATATGCCGGGCCTGTAAGTGGCGCTGTACTTCTGCCACAAAGTACACCAAAAGCAGTGAATAAGACCCCCCGAGCATGGTTGCCATGGTTGCCTGATTGCCCTTCTGGTTATTCTCCGCGGTGGATTTAGCAGAACTACATTTTAGGCACGTCCAGCTGGGAGGAGACCGAGGGGTAGACCTAGGACCAGGTGGAGGGATTATATCTCTTCGCCGGCCTGGGAGCGCCTTGGGTTCCCCCAGTCAGAGCTGGTTGATGTGGCCAGGGAAAGGAAAGTGTGGGGCTCTCTGCTGGAACTGCTACCTCCGCGACCCGACCACGGATAAGCGGGAGAAGATGGATGGATGGATTTATACAAAACCTGAGAACAGTCTAGCCCAGGGGTGGGCAATTATTTTTTCCATGGGGCCACATGAGAAACTGAAAATATTGTGGAGGGCCGGGCCAAAAGGCTGAACTCAATTCTGCATAATATTAATTGTATTTCTTTATAAAAAGCAGTAAATAGCATTGTTTTGACAAGCTGGTAAGAGTATATGTTATAGTTAAGCAATGAAAAAGTGAGGTTGCCTTACAAAAAAATGTCATTTATTAAATCAAATTTCCCAAAACAATGGTAAACAAAATGAACGTTTTTCACCATTTGTGACTCATATTAGTGAACATTTTCAGTCACATTCACTCAAACACATTTTGAGTTTCATTTACTGTTGGAAAGAGGTTCTTAGCATTCTAAAGACATCACAATATTGTCTTTGTACTCCAAATATTAAGCAAGATACATCATATTGAACTGTCACTAAACATCACTGAACTGTGATTTTGAGAAAAAGGCTTCCAAAGAAAGTGTCCCAGTTCACTGCTAGTTGGTGCCTTTACATGCCAACATTTGTAGTCTAACCACCTCATTTGGTGTTTTTAAGTTCTCTTTTCTTGTTCAGTGAGAGAAATCTAGTCTCTGCTGGGCTTTAACGAGTGCATCAAAGTCAGGTTGAATGTCTGAGGTGGAGATGCGAAGCACAGCTGACAGATGATCATCAGTGAGAGAGGATCTATACCTGGATTTCGTAAACTTCATAATTGAAAATGTTTGTTCACATATGTATGCGTGTCCATGCACTCGTTTACCTCCGTGAACAGATCGCTCCCTGTCGTCGTCCCTTTCATCGACCGCATTGCTGCCAGCTCCTCCGTAATCTTGAAGTCCGGTGTTATCCCGCGGACGAATACGAGTAACTGGGCTGTGTCGCGGACATCACAGCTCTCGTCCAAAGCCAAGGAGAAAAAGTCGTAACTTGCCACTTCACGTTGCAGCTGAAGCTCCAGATTCCCCGCAATGTCCTCGATCCTTCTAGTCACGGTTCGCCTGGACAGCGGGACTTGCTCAAATGCGGCTTTTTTTTCAGGGCATATTAGTGCTGCAGAGTCCACCAAGCACTCTTTGACAAACTCCCCCTCCGAGAACGGCTTACTGTTTTTAGCAATTTTGTGGGATATCACAAAGCTGGTCATGGTTGCTGCATCACTGGATGTGTGAAGCTTGGTAAAAAAGCCTTGCTGCTTTTGCAGCTTAGCTAGCAAAGCTTCCGATGTCCGCGCCCTTTCAGCGTCAGTCAAGTTTTTATATTTCTCCGCGTGTTTTGTCTCGTAATGTCGACTCACATTGTACTCCTTAAACACGGCGATCTGCTCCCCGCAAACTAAACACACGGTTTTACCTCCGACTTCAGTAAAGAAATACTTAGCAGTCCAATTTTTGTTGAAAACCCTGCATTCAGCATCTACCTTTCTTTTTTTAGCGGACATTTTTTTGAGGGCTAAAGTCGTCTTGTGACAAGGATCCAATAATGTGCACGTCTTGATATACGTATTGCGTCATTATGCACGTGAATAAAAAACAACTTCAAAATAAAAGCAATGCAGCTTTAGTCCATGCATGAGGTAAAGTTAGAAAATATGTTTATTTTGTCATTTCCAATTAGCCTTACACGGGCCGGTCAGAGTCAACCAAAGGGCCGTATGTGGCCCGGGGGCCGTACGATGCCCAGGTCTGGTCTAGCCCAACTGTTGCCCTAATTGGAGGCAATATAGGCTTCACATGTCTTTAAAAATGTTTTTGCTACCAAGTGGCTAAATGAGACTACAGAGGATTTATGGGGCATTAAACAGTGACGGCTCATTATATCGAAGGCTAATTGTTCCAAAACCCCATATTCCGAAAAATGTTCCCAACAGTCTGAAAGCCAATTTGTTCAACAGTCTGTTATCCCGACAACAAACTCTCAATCCTCTGAAGGCTCATTGCTCTAAAAAACACACACTCTGCTTCTCTGCTTCTTTAGCTACTACTGATTGCTGTCATATGTTGGATTAAAGCCCCCAGGGAGTGATCCTGGCGTGGAAAACTTCTGTCACTTATGTAACGTCATTGGGACCAAAAATACTTTTTCTCATTGACCTTAAATGGGGTTTTTCTTTTAAGTTAACCCTAACACAACAACACAGGACCAACTCTTCAAAAGCCATTATTCAAATAATGAGAATGTATTGCAAAAAGTTGTAAACTGCACTAAAAGCTAAATTCAGCTCATTTGAGGCGGGGCTTAAGATGCATATCGTAATGGACCTAGAGCCCACGGCGATCAACGTATCATTTTAATTGAGAGTCACTGGTTTTAGGTTCATGCGCCACTGATTAACTTTCAGAGGAAAAACGGGGTCATCCATGTATTGGATTGGCTAAGTTATGATGAAAGCTGTGAAACTAATTAGGGCGTTGTAATTGTAAACAAATCAGAGGGAGATTTGAGCTGTTTCTGCCTTATTCTGCATTATTTCTAGATGTGTGCTTCTGTTTGGTGCATGGAGTTTTTTTGTACTTGTATGGGAAGCACAGGTGTTACTGATAACCTTAACAATGGCATTGTACTTTAAGTGTCCCAATAATAATCCACTACAAGTGAAAGTGAACCAGCACGCACAGTGCCTTGACCCTGAAACTGAAACAGCAAACGGAACTGAGCCCTCATTCATTGTGGTATTTACATCCATGCTTTTCTCAGGTTAGTTTGTCCAAATGTATACTGAGAATAATTTTCTCGAACCTGCACAACCGAGACCACTCTAAACCTGACAACACATTAATCATCATATGAGGAAAGCTGTAGCACATGCAGCCTGGGTCCCTTCTCTGCTAAATCGTTGTAAGGAAATCTCTTCTTGATGCCTGTGACATCTGTTTTTGATAAGTGGCTTGGGGTTTCAGTGGCGTGTGCAGCAAGGGCAAACCACTGCCATCTGACAATCTATGATTGAATATGTTCCAGTCAGAGGTTGCGCTAGACTTTTTCGCTGCCCGTCATTTTGACGGACAGGATCGCAACATTTCCGTCAAAATCCATTATTACCCGTCGGCCTGTACACAACTCTGCCGGGGGGGAGAGAGCACGCTCGTGAACTGTCAACGGGGGTGTGGACGCTCGCTCGTGAACTGTTAGCGCCGTGTTATGCATGCCCACAGCACCTCGCGGGAGCACGCACAGCCAGGGGCCAAGGGGGTGAAAAGTTAGGACGGTTCTAAGGGCCGTGACTGGCAGGGGCCCAAACAATTTTAGAACATTAAGAAAAAAATGTAAAAAAAGTAACCTTTCATCATTCATCAATAATTAACATTAATAGAACGTTATATTGATAATGTACTCACTAGACTTACGATTAATTTAACTTATTTTCTTCCAAAATGTAATTATCCCCTGTAATTACACCCCCTTCTATTTATTTTTTATTTAGCCTTTATTTATACAGGTGTAAAATCTCATTGAGAAACAAGGTCTCATTTGCAAGAGAGACCTGTCAGTGGTAACACTACCACACAATAGTTACAGACAGACAGGACACTAAACACAGAGGCAACAATAAAATACATCGTAAAAAAAGTAGTCATTGAAATCCATATACAGTACAGTATTCAGATATAGCAGGTGCAAACACCCACAGATGATTTCTCCAGCTTTTTTTAAATTAGTTTAAAATCTGTGATGGGTATCAAACTGGTCAGCTTAAGTTCCTGCTGAAGTGTGTTCCAGGTCGAGGGGGCAGAGTATGATATGGCTTTTTTCCCAAGCACCGTGCGAACTGAGGGGACGGACAGAGTGATGTAATGTTGAGATCGTAGTCTATAGCTGTACTGTTTGTGTGATATGTAAGTGGATATGTAGAGGGGCAGCAGTCCAAGCATAGCGGTATAGATGAGTTTGTACCAGTGCAGTGATCTGCGCATTGATAATGATGTCCAGTTGACTAAAGAGTACAGCGTGCAATGGTGTGTGAGGGGTTTACAGTTGGTTATGAACCTCAGAGCCCCATGGTAGACAGCGTCCAGCAGATGAAGGGAGTGAGCTGAGGCGTTCATGTACACAACATCCCCGTAGTCCAAGAGTGGCAAAAATGTGGCAGCTACAAGCCGTTTCCTCGCACATGTGGAGAAGCAGGCCTTATTTCTAAAAAAGAATCCCAGTTTTAATGTAGTTTTATTTACATGTAATGGTTTGGTCCTGCCTCCAAACACGGTGCGGCACCGGCACTTTCTAGCAGAGAGTGAGAGCATGTGAGGAGGGATGCTAGTAGGCTACTTACGTGTGTACCATCCATGTCTCAATGACTAACAAAGTCAGCCTTTCAAAAAAGAAAAGAAAGGAGAGAAAGACAAGAGAGAGGGACTAAAGGGGTGGGTGTCCATGAGTGGTGGAAATGAGTCTGTTAGCTAAGCGTAGTCCATTGTAAATAATAATTTACTAAGCTGACATTAAGTACGTACTGTTAAAATCTTCACAGAAAATTCAGAGGTTTTTCATTTCACTGCTCTTTTAGCTGACATTTAATAAATGCAGGTACATCAGCTATTCATACTAAATCAGTTGTCCCTCCCCCTGGTGCCAGGACCAACCGATCCCATCTTTAGGCTCAGCAGCCCTGCTGCCCCCCCATAAGGCTGAACCTGAACCAGCTTTTCTCCCAACTGAAGGAGGTGAGCAGCATTGTGTTGAATGACATGCCATTTATCATATCTGAAGGGAGACTGGAATACAAAATATATATATATATATATATATATATATATATATCAAAACAAAAAGCTAACATCTAATTTAAATTGTACATTTCAAACACAGTATTTTCCCACATATTTAAGTTATATTTATTTGGCTTTATGCATTCATGTTGAGAATGTTCCATTCAAAAATGTTATTATTAAAAAGGCATTTACACCATAAAAGATGACTATTGAGATCTAATGTCAGGAATGTTAGTCTTATATCAAATAGTGAATTCTACTGCAGCAGAATGTTGCACGTCTGCACAGTGTTATATTTTCACTGCTCAGTGCCAGTAAATATTGTGCAGTTAGTATTGGACTACAAGATAGATGCAAGCCTGTACAGGTAGAGTTATTTAAAGCATAAATGAGTCGGTTGGGTTCTGGAGGTGTGGTTACAGCAATTGTGCTTGGTTGGCATGGCCTGTGCCTGGTGGTGGGGCCCAATAATGTGATATCTTTTCATGGGGCCCAAAATCCCTGGCGGCGCCCCTGCGCACAGCGTAAAGCAAATACTTTTGTTGATCTGTTCGGCAAAGTTAGGTTTGGAAACTATATAATTTACTTTTGGGCGGGCATGCATAACACGGCATAATACCGGAGCCCCGCTGCGGGGAAACGTTGGCGCTGTTCTGAGTTTGTTCTAATCTGTCAACATGACGGACGGCTTTCAGATCTTTCCGTCATTGTTAAAAAAATGTGGTTAACGCGAACTCTGGTTCCAGTCAAACCTAAGGGGAATTGAATTTGATAATTTGTTACTACTCTATAGTGTGTCATTGTTTATTCGTATGTATCCAACAGGACTCTTTTTTTAAGGGACTAAAATAATAAAGTACAGTGTTTCCCCTAGGATGGAGTCATAGCAGCGGTGCTAAGGCGCGTGGGCCCAGCATAATGTGAGCGTGGAGCGTGTGGAATCTTTTAGTGTATGCGCGTGCGAAGTGCGCCCCGCCAATTTTTTTCTATGTGTCTGCCAGCACAAGAAAGGCTCTTGAGGCCTAGTACCAGGGCCGGTTCTAGCCAATTTGCTGCCCTAGGCGAGATTTTATATATAAAGAATAAATGAAAAATCTCTACAAAAGACAAATACACTACAAAAACAGAAACTTATTGACATAGGTAATATACGTCAAAATGGCTTCAAATGTATTGGGGGTTGAGGGCACGAGATAAGTTTGTGCACAGATGGAAGGCTGACAGGCAGGTAGGCCATCCAGTTATTTTAGCCGGGCCGGCTAAAATGATTGGTCGTACTTTTTACAGTACTACGGCTTCCACAGATGAAATCTTTTTATGGATTTTTTGTCAAAGCACTTAAGATATTCATTGCTATCGGGATGTTAAGAGCATTCCATGGAATATAACAAAAAGTGTATCTCGAGCCGGTTTCTCAAACTTACCTACCCCACCTTTAACATTTATTTATTTATGCATATTTTTGTATCTCTCCAACTTTAAACAATATTTTTGGTTTACTGTCTTATATACAGTGGAATGATTTCAAACCTGTTTTTATTTATCCTAATAATTATAAAGGAGTGCCTTGGAAATATGTGTTTACATAATTTGTAAACACATATTTGTTTGAGACCCACTGAGATAAAATTAAACACTCAGAGAGTCCTTTACCTCACTGAGCCTCTCAGTCTGACAGGAGAGCTCTCCTCCACCCTGGTTGTAGAAACATCTACTTCTTATATCCGTTAGCGCAGCTAGCACCAGATTATAATAACAACGGTGTTCTCTCTCTCTCTCTCTCTCTCTCTCTCACTCTCACTCTCACTCTCACTCTCACTCTCACTCTCACTCTCACTCTCACTCTCACTCTCACTCTCACTCCCATGCTCGCACTTTGGCTGCGGGCGCCTGATAAGCCAACATCCCCCACTTTCATCACTTACAGCGCCTATCGTACAGGGCAAATTAAAAGTGTAACCGGGGTGAAAAGGGTGTTACATTTACTTAATTATGAATGTTGTTACATCAAGGCCAAAAATTAGGATGAGCGCCAACGGTCAAAACAATATTTTCTCCTCCTAGAGCTACCCCAGATCTGGCGCCCTAGCAAAAAATCGGCGCTGCCAGTACATACAGTGGCAATGTCTCAAGATTTAGCAAAAATACACCATTACAATATTTGTATATAGGGGAAACACTGAAGTATGTAAGCTTTATTACATATACGGTGGCACTCTGTGTTGGGGTTGGCAGGTAATTTTATAGTTTGAATTCAAATGGTACTAAAGGAATGTAACAACATGATGGCTCACTTAATCAAAACAACTTGCCTAACAGGTTCATTAACTGTCCCAAGCATATGGCCCAGAAATGCCCCCCCCCCCCCCCACTACCACAATCACGCACATACACACACTCATACACACACATTTGAAAGCTCAACGTATCCACACGAATCACAAAGGTGACTTATGTTGGCTTCAAATAGACATTCCCAGGTCAGAGCGGGGGCCATTCTTATCTTTACTGTTGCTATTTTAATGATAGCAACGAGCTAACTTCCCCACAAGCTTCCATATAAACCAATTTGTGACAAACAACCCAGTGCTTCATCCACACACTCTAGCCACAGCGTAGGAAAGCACATTACAAGATGATTGACAATTGTATCTACTGCTAGGGTCCCCGCACTGGCATGTGTCACGTATTACGTTATGCCTGTTTTTGCATTTCATCAACTGCATGTGCAATTATGTGTCCCATATACCTGGTGCCTGTGTGTGACCTGTTTTCAATCTGAAGAAGCAGTTTCAGCCTTCTTCTCCACTTCCTAGGACATTCCCGCCTGATGGCAGTGATGGAGAACGAGACGTGGAGCCAAACTGCATACGTCCCCCATTATCTCCTCCATGGTGACCCTTTCGCCTCGAAACTCTCCAAAGAGGCTGATATCATCGCAGCAATTTACATCTGCATCATAGGTCAGTCCGATTGCAAAATGACCTTCTTTTATCCCTTCATTTATGTATTTTTCCCCCACTTGTTGTCTGAATGTTGCTGCAATCAAGCTGTATGCTTATGTGTTATCATCAGCATAGTGTATATCCAACATAATCTGCAAGGCAATATCAATCAATCGAAATACTTCAGAAATACTTCAGTTTCACTCAAGATGTGAGTCTGACTCCTGGCTAACACCGTTAGCTCGTCTGTCTGACTCATAGGTTACGCCGTTAGCTTGCTCTGCTCTGCCACCTCTCCTATCTGCATCTGGTTGCGTGTGCGCATGTATATCTTCTGTGATTACAGAACATTTTTCAAATTTAGCAGGCAGACTGCAACAGGCTGCATGCACGGTTGGCGCATGTGAACTTGAAATTAATAAACAAGATTATTATGATGATGACAATGCATTTGTGAAGTGACCCAATTAGAAGAAATTCAGTTCAATGTACAATTTATCAACTTTGTATTGTAGACTTTCAATGAGACGTACAGGCTGATTTAGATCAGATATCAATAATTATTTCCACATGAGCCCCCAAAAACATTTAAAATCTCTCTGATGAACCCTGGGACACTCCACCCATAAACTCTAATGGAAACATCACATACATTTTCAAGAGGGGGTGCTCCTGTAAAAACAGGGTGTTAAATTGCTCTTTAATAAGAAATCTGAAAGCTGAAACTGTTTATGCAGATTTCAACCAGGAAGCTTTTGCAGACACATTCCCAAGGCACATCTAGAGAAACACCTCAGTATGGAATCTACTTACGAAATATTGTGTTGTGATATAATTTAATTTGCTAAACAAACACGCACACACTGCCATTTGCATGCAGTGGAAGTGAGAAACAGGAAAAACAACCACATGAATTCAAACGTTTTAATCTGTTTGTTGGTTTGTGTGAACACACGTCCCACACAAACACTTGACATGAATTGTTTTATATATCATTGAGCTGAGGAGATGCTGGTTGAATGTAAATGCATTACATATAAGCGATCATAGGCTTATGTGCTTTTGGCTTTCAATTGTAGTCATCATCTAGCTCCTTCTGTTCCCCTGCGGCACAAATTGGCTGTCATCACCTTTATTCCCGCTTCACCTTTATCTGCTTTGTTTTTTTTATCTGCATGGAAATGCAGCCATAACCATTATTCCAATAAAATTAAAATAAAAAGTCATAGTGTAGGCATTATGTGTACAGATTATACACATGCAGCATGTTAAATAAAATGAAAGCAGTATAAAGCCTGTCACAAATCTTCTAGCAACCCCGGTTGGTGCCTTGACACAGTTAGGAATTCATTGGGAACATAAAGCCTTACTACAAATAGGAGATAAGAATAGAGATGTTTGAATGACTGTTGTGTGGGTTCACAGCTCAATAACCTCACGTTGACATTGTTTGACACGTTAATTGTTTGAGTTCAGCAATCGGATGGCTCAATCAATGGAGAAAAGAATACAAACCCCATTCAAAACTGGAGTTTACTGACTGGGATAATCGTCTGTTTAGAAAATGTGACTATAATTGGAAGAAGTGTGTGTGTGTGTGTGTGTGTGTGTGTGTGTGTGTGTGTGTGTGTGTGTGTGTGTGTGTGTGTGTGTGTGTGTGTGTGTGTGTGTGTGTGTGTGTGTGTGTGTGTGTGTGTGTGTGTGTGTGTGTGTGTGTGTGTGTGTGTGTGTGTGTGTGTGTGTGTGTGTGTGTGTGTGTGTGTGTGTGTGTGTGTGTGTGTGTGTGTGTGTGTGTGTGTGTGTGTGTGTGTGTGTGTGTGTGTGTGTGTGTGTGTGTGTGTGGTTGTGTGTGTGTGTGTGTGTGTGTGTGTGTGTGTGTGCGCGCACTGAGACAGACTTTATATGTTTTCTTTGTGGTAAGGATAAAAATAATTAATAATTCTGCACAATTACCACACATTATGCCTTTATTGCCCAATTCCATTTACAAACTTAAAAGAATGAAATCTGTGTTGAAAACGTCGGGTTACGTATTGTAACCCTTGTTATATAAACACAGGCGGAGCCCTCTACTGGACTCTATGGGTACTACCTTATCATGCAAGCATTCACCTACTGAGATTTCTATAGATGTAGCCGGCCCCGGGGCAGGCCTACCTGAATGCGTGCGCATCTCACTTCCCTATAAAAGGAGGCCTCGCCTCCTGACCACCATCCTACACCACTCTTCAGCGAGCGGTATAGGACAGACAGTGCCCCCAAGGTAGAGGGCTCCGCCTGTGTTTATATAACAAGGGTTAAAATACGTAACCCGACGTTATATCTCTCACAGGCTCCGCCCTCTACTGGACTCTATGGGTACAGTGGGCGGAGCCCCGATGTATGCACGCACTGTCGTCCATCACACCGTTCCACCTCACTGTCCCTGACCGGCTTTAGCAGCCACTGCGCCTCACTCACCTCTCCCTCGGTTGTAACCGTGGAGAAGTCCGGGCTGCGGCCGATAGAGCACACCCTGACGCGCTTGCCTCGCAAAAAAGTGTGCTCAAAAATAGTGCTGAGGACTCCCGTGCGTCTGCCCATAGGCAGACAGGGAAAGTCCGCAGCCCTGTATGGGTTCACTATGCACTCTCCCTCCTGAGTCCCTAAAGAGCACGGGGAGAACGCAAGTGCCCCCTCTGTCCCCCCACTCAGCCATTGACCCTGTGCAGAGTGTGTAGGGACTATAGTATGGAGGGCTCTCCCCCTCCTGCCTCCAGGCAGGCGAGGGGAGCCCTTCAGCCCTGTAAAAAAAACTGCTGTTTTCCAGGAAATACACAAAGAACAACATTATATACATTTATGTTGATTTATGTTGTATAAGTCAGTAAAAGGTCCATCTGTTCCCAAAGCTGAACTTACAGGGTGTGCCTCGCAGAGATTTTTCACTAAATCTGAGAATACAGCTGCATCCAAATCACAGTTATGACTCTTTAAAGTTGACTGAACCACATCTCTTAAAACTGGACCGGAGGCAGTGCAGGAAATGAACTGAAGCTCATCTACTATTTCATCAATACACTCGTTTGGCACATTGAAAGTGCTCTCTAGTTTTAGGAAGAGTTGGCCAAACTTCTCTTTTATGAACCGAGATAAATCTTCTCATTCATCAACAGAGGGCTCAGGATTCTCCTCATCTTCCATAACCTGACTCATCCTGAGCAACAGTGGGATCAGGGTATTTTTTTAAGACTTCAGTTTTAAAGTCTTCCGGGCCATGTGCAGAATGTTTCCTCCGTCTTTGAGAAGTAAAGGTTGAATATATATTGGTTTTGAAGCTGCAGTTTTTGAACACACATGCGACAACTTCATATCTCCTCAAATGTCTGCCAAGATGCTCAATGTTTTGTCTCTCTGAATGAAACAAACTGCATAGTAGACAACTAAATGAAAGAACTGCCCTTGCTGTTGCTGACTCTGTGTGCTGTCGGGAAAAATGGACATAAAGGGCATTACATGTTCTAAATGAACAAGGGCAATCATTGTAAAGACAAGGGACTGACTGGCTCCGGGAAAAATGTCCATGTTTTAGCTTGTAGTGCTTTAACAACCCTATCCTTTTATTTGATTGAAAGTCACAGGTTTTACACACCCATCTCATCTTGTGGAAACTGGAAAAAAACATAAATACAAATGTTAACCTTTTCAAATCCAAACCATGTTACATAAACATTTCTATGTCAACTTAAACATATAAAAATAATAACTTGATAAACGTACTCATTAGTTGTCGAGAGAATTTGCTGAAAGGTTAATTTCCTTTAGTAGCCTGTGAAATATAGAAAGTACAAAATGTAATTTAAATGGATGTTTTTTTCCTTCATAATTTTACATTGGTTTTAATGGTATTGACTAAGGTACGGTGGCTGGGAAGGGCAAACGAGAATTACAAAGTGTGAAACACTTTAACAAAGCTTGAGACAAATTTTAATTTTATAAAACAAAATTACATTAGCAAAACACTTTTACCAAGGACATAATAATTTAACATTAACAATACAAAATTAACATGTCCCGAAACACTTTAACATTTGTTTAAACACTTTTACAAACTAGAAAATAAAACCGGAAAGAGAATGTCCATCATAGCTGAAATGACGTGCAAGTGATTGACTCAAACATTTTTCATGATCTCCAATTCATTTTTATTATGAACACAATAAAATTAAGAGACATATTTAATGTCTGCCAGCAGTTTTTTTCATTTTACATTTTTATTTATTGTCATTTCCATTCAGTCACAGAAACATGAATTTGGTGATTTGACTCAACACAACACAAGTGTGTTAACTTAAGTTTGAGTCAATCACTTTCACGTTACTTCCGGTATGATGAACATTCCCTTTCCGGTTTTGTTCTCTAGTTTGTAAAAGTGTTTCTGGATTTGTAAATTTGTCTCAGTTCTCGTAAAAGTGTTTCGCATCTTGGGAATTTTGTTATTGATAATGTTAAATAGTTTTTCACACTTTGTAATTCTCTTTTGCCCTTCTCAGCCACCATACTATGGACTCATTTGGGCCTCTTGACTTCAATATGACTGAAATGTTGCAATATTGCAAATGTTTATTTTGAAAACATTTCTAATCACCCAGCTACACACCATACGAATATTTTGTAAACTTACCTGCATAGTCAGGTGTCTTTCATTACTGGTGTACTTTGACTGCAGACACTCACTGCTGGAGAAAAGAAATGTCTAAAAAAAAGAAAAGGGAGAGGAACAAATGCGAAAGATAAGCTTACACAATACAATCACATCTAGTTTCAACAACTCTGACATTAGCTGGCATGCAAGCCTCTAGTTTTAGGAGTTAAACTGGCATTCATGGCCAATAAGCCATAACCAGTGGGTTGATTTTACATAAGATACGCTAAATTGTAGGGATGGGTATCGTTAAGGTTTTAACGGTACTACTACTTTTATCGATACCGCTTATCGATCCGGTCTTTTAACTGTACTTTTGGAGAAATAAATAAGGTAAACTAACTAAACAAATTGTGAACAAAACTAACATTGCTTTTTATTTAAATTAAATACATAATATTTCACATCAAAATAAACAACAATGTTTTAACAAATGGTATTAAATAATCTGATGACAGAATTGTAAACAAAATAGCTGAAACTTTAACAAATAAATAACTCTGTTACCTCTAATCATTAATTCATGTTTGTATAATTGAGTTAACTCCGTGTGTTGCTGCTAGCATACATAATACCTGACGTGGAAACGTTACTCGTGGATGGGGCTGCAGAGCTACTAGAAAGACAGTCGAACCCGGTGCATTTCTCCGTCTGAATGTGGTGCACTTACATGCTAAATTCTTATTGCACTTTGGGTAACGAGCATTGTCCACATCGAGACGGCTAAAGTTTAACCACACGTCTGAGCGCGTTCTCTCCGCCATCTCCTCCGTGTGTGTGTGTTGCTGCATGTAGCAGCCGCGTGTGTGTAATGGCGCGGGAGAGAGATCTCTCGTCTGGATTGGAAAAATCGAAAATACTAAAAATAATCATAGACGCATTTTGCAGTCTTCTTGCGTATTAGAAACGGAGTTGGCGACACTAAAACTGCAATATAATGTTTGTGTAGCAATAATACATATGACATATTTTTTACATGTCTGCCTACCGATAAAAAGACCGATAACGTCGGAGCTTAACGGTACCATGGTCTTTAATAATTCAGCCCCGGGGCCCGTTTAATACCGGGGCTCGGTACCCATCCCTACTAAATTGTGATATGTTTTGTTATGTGGATAGAAAATCACTCATTAGCTATGGGGTTTTGGTCATATCACATTAGGTCACTGTTAGTATTAAATACTGGCTGCACCAGGCAGCGTGGCACACAATCTAAAGCTATATAGTAGCTGACACAGTATTTTAGTATCGTAATGTAGCGCGAACACCGGCTCCCCCCAATAAAAAACACTTTTTAAATAAGTGAGTCCGCCAATGCCATAGCTTTATCTGAAACGGCGAATTACCCTCTAGTCGACGGGTTTGAATCTCTGAATAACCCACTAAAAACTAACCCACATAAGTTGATATCTGATTTATCCCACGTGCTGAGTTAGCTAGCATGCTAACGAGCTAACCGGCTAAGCTGACTGAGGCGTCAGTCAGCTTAACGTACGTTTTTAATATCTGCATTCAGCTGACAAGATAACATGAATGTAACCAGTTAACCAAGCGCATAAATATACTCACATGACTCCAAATCCACGATTATTCAACACATTACCGGAGGTTCCATGCCATCTTCCACTCAGTAAATTGTCCTCTTCTCCCGAATCTCTGTACCGTGTGCAACTACTCTGACGTCATAGGGCGTCACCCACCTTCACTTAAGTTGCCCAGGTAAACTTTATTCGCTTTTAACCGTTTTACAATCAACACAATACTTTAGGTAATATTTACTTGGTTCTATGGTTAAAATGTACTTAACACAATGATGATACAAAATTACATGCAAAATGCAAGTAACACATTAAATAAAAGGAGACATTTTGAGTTAAAGCACTAAATTAGTAATTTCTTGTAGAAGTAAAATACATAATCTAAGTAATATTTACGTTTTTATCAGTGTAGAGTCTATGATGTGGTTGAGGTAAAGTGTCAGTGGGGGGGGCCGGGCCTTGTTTAAGAGGCCGGTAGCGGAGGAGAAGAAACTGTTCAGGTGGCGAGAGGTTCTGGTCCTGATGGAGAGAGGTTCAGGTCCTGATGGAGCGCAGCCTCCTGCCAGAGGGGAGGGGGGGGGGAACAGTTTGTGTCCAGGGTGGGAGGGGTCAGCCACTATCTTCCCTGCCCGCCTCAGGGTCCTGGAGGCGTGCAGGTCGTGGAGGGATGGCTGATTGCAGCCGATCACCCTCTCTGCAGAGCGGATGACATGCTGCAGCCTGCCCTTATCCTTGGCTGTGGCTGCAGCGTACCAGATGGTGATGGAGGAGGTGAGGATGGACTCCATGATGGAGGTGTAGAAGTTCACCATCATCGTCTTTGGCAGGTTGAATTTCTTCTGCTGCCTCAGGAAGAACATCCTCTGCTGTGCTTAAGAAACAAGTGGGTGTGGTCAAATATAATTCAGACGTCGAGGTTCCAACATTGGAGCTGTCACTGGTTATTGAGAAGGACTGGTTAGAGTGGGCGATGGAATCTGGGCTGATTATGAACATTTCTGATTTATTGCACTTGAGTTAAAGTAAGTTCTGATGCATCCATAACTGATAATCAGTCATACAGGAGGTGAGGGTCAAGTGGGTGGTAGGTGTGATGGTCTTTGAGGAGAGGTTCAGTTGAGTGACATCAAACTAGCAGTAGAAACAGACGCCATGATGCTAGAATTATCTGAGGGGAAAGATTTACACTAAGTTATTTAAATAATTATAACCTTATAATTCTCTTGTTATTGCTACCTTTTTGGACCTGTGGGTTTATGAGAATTAACTGCATGCAGCCACTGGAAACGAGGGTTAATCAGAATGACAGTAGACAGTAAATATGTGTATCATTACAAAATCAATTGATTTAATATTTATTCTTACAAGATCCAAAGAAGTAAAGCACCCTCTCACACAATGTTACAATATATATATATATATATATATATATATATATATATATATATATATATATATATATAGTTACATGTTCATACAGATTACCATAGTGACAAACTGTAAGCTATTTTTAAACTACATTATACCTCTCAAGGGATAAAGGTTAACCCCGTCAATGGTCGCTGTGTCAGTGCACATTATGTGTTCATTGTACTGAAAGACACAGGATCAATTCAAACTGAAATGTCTTGTTTGTCCTGAGGTTCTGTCACGTTCTTGTCAAACTGTTGAACAGAGAAACCTGAACTGTTGATGTCAAGTGAATACAAGATAGGCCATCAAAATCAATGGAGTTGTTAAGGAGAGTGTTAGACCATGAGATGGTAGCTACTGTCAACAGTGTAACATGTTGATGTAAAATGAGGTTTTAGTAGGAGGCGTTCCTTACCATGCTGCCATCTCGTTTTGTTTGCACTTTAAAATGGAATCACTTTGGACTAATATTTTAAACAATACTGTTGTTTACATTTCATTACATTTACAGTGTTATATTATGTGCTGAAATCGCTGGAGTGTTACATTCAAATTAGCCGTTGGCTAGCTAAATGACTAAGTAGCTATTTTAAACACAAAGCAGTCATGCTTAGAAGGGGTCATTATTTTCCAATAAAACATGGTGATAGGATAGAGGGATTGATTACCATACTGTCATCTCCTTGTGTTTGCTTTTTAAAATGAAAAATGAAATACTTTAAATAATACTGCTGTGTACATCACATCACATTGACATTATTATGTGGTGAAATAACTGGAGTGTCACATTCATATTAGCTTTTTGTTTGGCTAGCTTAGTATCTAGGTGGCTCTTTGTCTTTGCTTCATGCTTAGGTTGGGTTATGGTTTTCAAATGTAAGTTTAGCCTTTTCTCGCTCAGTGTATGTTTGTTTTATCGCAGTATTAACAAATGTTTGTTTTGATATCTTTGATCTCATGTTTTATCATGTTTTTTGATATATCTGCAATATCTTTTCAAACGTGTGTTTTTCATAAGCATTTACATGTAAGCAAGCCTTGCACCCTCCTCTGTAAAGTATGTATATTGGATGTCTGAAACCTCAAAGTAAGCTGTACAATGTGCTTTTCCAAGAAAATATGGATGTGCAGATGGAGAATCATGTACTTCCTGTCATATTAACTAGAAAATCAAATAAACCTGTGTCTGCAGGGTAGGTTCTATACTTATTGTTCACTGATTTCAGTATTTCTAGAATTGTGCTTGAATACAATAACTCAATATTTATATAATGCACACATATCCAAAATTGATAGCCTGTTTTTGGGCCTCCAGGAAAAAAACTAGTGTGCATTGAGTCAAAAGAAAATATATTCCATCTTGCCTTACAACCGCATTTCAGCGGCAATAATGCATTCAAATGTCTTAACAATTGTGTCTCAGAATTAAAAAATGGTCTCTCTCTCTTTGTCTTTGACAGGAATCTTGTCTGCAACAGGGAATGGATATGTTATTTATATGACCATCAAACGCAAGACCAAGTTGAAGCCGCCTGAACTCATGACTGTTAATCTAGCCATCTTCGACTTTGGAATATCAGGTACTGGCTTATTTGTGAAAAGATATATTAAAAGGATGAAGAATATGTATATAAAAAAGCATTAAATAAATAAATGTAATATAATATGGCTTGAAAAACTAGTGGAGGAAGATAATAGTGCCAGATTTGAGTCATTACGCGAGGAAAGTAGATCATTTTTAAATAGTGAAAATGTTTTTAAGATAAATAATGTAAATTCCTTCTATGATAATAGAGCCCCCCACTGATGAAATGCAGCAAGCCTGATTTTAAACTGCAATCATCTCATTAAGTGTCTGTTAGTACTTGGTAATACATGTTGATTTAATAGTCTCATATGCAGGGTGTCAGAGGAATTACATGATGTGTTATCCCCATAAATGTTCAGTGCTTGATAAGACTGGGCTGTCTGTTTGATGCTTTTTCATTAATTGTTTTGTTTTCTATTTCACCAGACTTATTCATTATCTAGTATTGCATTGTTCAAGTGTTTATTGGATTTCTACCCAATTAACTTTTGGGTTTGTTTTTTGCTACATTCTCCTTCAGCTAATACAAGAGGAACTGATTCGTAATTCATGTTTATAGAGAACCGCAGTGACGCGTCCTAAAACCCGGAAGTAAGTTAGCATTTTCACCACGTCCGGTTCCTTCGACAAAAAGCAATGCAATTTCTCCATAGGATTTTGGAAAAT
Source organism: Trematomus bernacchii (assembly GCF_902827165.1). Classification (NCBI taxonomy): domain Eukaryota; kingdom Metazoa; phylum Chordata; class Actinopteri; order Perciformes; family Nototheniidae; genus Trematomus; species Trematomus bernacchii. The sequence goes on from NW_022987803.1 coordinate 5,918,228, forward strand.
AGCTCGAAATAAGGTCTGTGTTTGACACAAATTGAAGAGACAGATCACGTTTTGTTCCACGACATTAAATGCATCAGCAGTGTCTCCGCTAGTGATTTTTGAAGAGTTTAGGTGTCTGAAAAACGATGGTTGTTAACATGTGGCTGAATAAGACTACAGAAGTTGTCCAGGCCGTTTTACGTCATTACAACGAACACGTAAAACACTCCCGCTAAGTTTGTTTGCCCTGTTCTGCTTGAAAGCAAGTACCTGCCTCCTGCAAACTGTTCAAACAAACGCTTCAACTTGTACCATTTAGAATCTGTATGTTTGAATATGGATCTTAAGTTGGCGTGACGTTGAAGCAGCTGTAGTTCGTTTATAGCATAACGTTAGCATTTTGCTTCTGGCGACTAGATTTATGATTAGAAAATTATAAAAGTAGGGTAGACATGTGGATATTATCCGGCTGAACAAAACGTGATCCGTCTCTTAAATGTGTGTCAACCACAGACCTTATTTCGAGCTATTTTCCAAAATCCTATGGAGAAATTGCATTGCGTTTTTGACGAAGGAACCGGAAGGAGTTTACTTCCGGGTTTTAGGACACGTCACTGCGGTTCTCTATTTGTGTACTATGCAATCAAATTGATTTATAAAGCCCAATATCATAAAGTACATATTTTCACAAACACATTACAAGTGTACAGCTTACAACAACATGTCTCCTAAAGGTAGTTGTAGTTGTCATGGGGAATACTCAGCCTGTGAAAACAGTTGATGAATGTATTTTGTAGCTCATAATGGAATTCGTGGCTATGGAGATGGTGCCAGTGATGTAACTGGTTGAGATTGTATTTTGCACTTTAAATCAGAATACCCCAGCCTCAGTTGCATATATTTATACAATTCTCAAATCTACAGTATATGTGACTTCATGACAGTACAACTATTACGGTACGTCTACACAGCAGCGTTAAAAAAATCTTGGAGGTGGGCGTATCTGAAGCTTGGGGATTTTTTGCGAACAACCAATCACATGAATCTCCCGCCCGCGACATACGAAGCAAAAAAGCCCGAAGTAAACTGGATATAAACTCCCCAAAACAGGCGAAAACATACCACTGTCTCTGCCACCTCCCTCCATGCCTGGCTCCTCCGGTTTATATCCCGGTAGGTCTGGTCATAAAGCACCGGGTGATTGATTCGCTACCGCTAATTTCTCCTCCATTTTTTGGAATATGAGGAAATGACCTGCGGTATGTCTCTCCCAGCATACACGCCGTTTGATTGGCTAGAGCTTGAACTGTCAGATTTGCGTACACGGGATTTGATTGGCTGACGCTTCCACCTCAGCCTCAAAAGTTGAACATTGTTCAACTTTGAATCCTGAAAATCCTGAAAATCTCCGCTCGCCTGCCCACAATGCATTTCGGCGAACAGTGAGGGAAAGTGACGTCACCCCATTCAAAGTGAATGGGCAGAAGCGTTTCAAGATTTTTTTAACGCTGCTGTGTAGACGCACCGTTATTGAAAAGTAACACAAAATGAAATAAATAAATAAATATAAAAAAATACACTTTTAATGTTTAACCTGTTAAAGGTGGGGTAGGTAAGTTTGAGAAACCGGCTCGAGATACACTTTTTGTTATATTCCATGGAATGCTCTTAACATCCCGATAGCAATGAATATCTTAAGTGCTTTGACAAAAAATCCATAAAAAAATGTAATCTGTGGAAGCCGTAGTACTGTAAAAAGCACGACCAATCATTTTAGCCGGCCCGGCTAAAATAACTGGATGGCCTACCTGCCTGTCAGCCTTCCATCTGTGCACAAACTTATCTCGTGCCCTCATTGGTCATGTGCGCGTTCGTGTGTGTTGGAGGAGGGGCTCTGTAAGGAAGTGGGAGATTTTTTCCGGCTGTGTATTTTCAAATTCTAGCACACAAAATTACCTACCCCACCTTTAAGCCAGAGAGACCCCGGTACCGGGGCACTGCCGCAACATCTTGCAGGAAACAGTGTCTGAGGGCATGTTCATTTAATAAACTATGAATGTTTTATATCCATGTAACGGGAAGAAAGTCATCTAACTGATCTTTTTTTTTTTTTTTTTAAACCACAATGCTAACGCTGAGCCTCTGAATTAGCAACGAGCGAAAAATGCTAACAGATTACTGCACCGAAAATCACTCACAAAACCTTATTATTTATCTTTTCTCCACATCCATGACATCGTTTCACATCGTGAGGTGACTCAGAATCGAAGGGTCCCCTCATTATCACTGAATTATACGAAATCGCGACGTTATAAACAAAAACAGACATCAAAACATGTGGCGCTAGGTAGCTAAAAACGCTAACATGGCTTACCTGTATCGTAGTCTGGTCAAAAGTGGTCTTCTATGGCATTAAAACGATAAAACCGCTGCTGAAGTTAATCCAATGTGTCTGTGTCCCTTTGAAATGATTTCTGATAATCCATGAGCAATAAAACTGCTTTTCCATTTCTAGATGTCAGAGCTAGAGTGTAGGTTCACTCTCATGCAAAACTACATGCGCAAAGCCCCCACCTTTTTGTTTTACAACGAGTGTGTGTGGGGGACTCCCCCTTCGATTCTATTGGCTCTAACGGTCAGAAAGAGGTGTCAACCATCAAAATCGACAAAGGGGGGCCAGAGATATGGAAAAAAAAACATTTCCACCCAAATCACCTCAGAGGTGGAGTGTTTTTGGCTAAACCTCTCTAAAAAGGTCAAATGTCACTTGTTTTGCATCAATCTTGATACAGGGTACTTATTATATGTTGTACTTTGGATTCCTAAAGCTTTTAGTCTACCTTACCATCATCCAAGGGTAGTATTCACTATAAGTAAAAAATAATTTTTGGATGGACACTATAATTTACAGTTTTTTACTATGTAAAATCTGAATTTTCTTTAAAATAAAAATCTATATTGTTCTGACTTTTCTACATCCATTTATTCATTGTTTGTTTGTTTGTAACCTTTATTTAACCAGGTTAAAAAATCCCATTGAGATCAACGATCTCTTTTTCAAGGGAGACCTGCGGTACATTACTTACACATAAAAACAACAGAAAACAAAAGGACATCACAACATAATTACAGGGGTATACCGTAGCAACCTATTTACAGTGACAGGTATCCAATAACATTTCATCCAGCCGTGCTTTAAAATGATGCAAGGGAATCAAAATGCTCAGTTTCATCAATCATTACTTTGAGAAAAAAGATTATTAATGCAACCCTTTTAGAAGGCTGCTGGGAGTCTTCCCAGCATCTTCTACTGAAGCTTTCAGAGTAAATCGCCAGAAGCGCCGACACCTCCTCATCATTCCACCGCTCCCATGTTTTCTTTTGTGTTGCCATAAGTTAGTCTCTCTCCGTTGGTGCGCTGGGCTAATGCTAATGCTAATAATGCTAATGTGAGCAAATAAAATGGCGGCTTCACCAAAACTTTTCTGAGTCTTACAGGGCGTGGTTTGCAATTCACCCAGCCAATCAGAAATTGGAACCTTTTCCTCCCCAGGAAAAAAAGTTCTTGTTCCAGATCTTTTTGGTGTGAACGCAAAATCCCAGGAAATATCGGAAAAATTCCTGGGAAAAGTACTCCGGTGTGAAAGTGCCTAATGGTAGGGAAACAATGCATTTAACATCATGTGACTAGTAGTATTCGACACAAAGGTTTAAATGATGCCAAGAGTCTACAGTCATAGTAGTGCCTCTATGAAGCTGCACTTTAGCATTTAGCTCAACACACTGGAATATAGTATGTTAACATACTGACAAGGTCAGTGCTAACATGCTGATATTCATCAGTTTAAATGCTTACCGTGGTCGGTAGTTTAGGGTAGTTTAGCGATAGCATGCTAGCGCATCGTGATCAGCACCAAACCAAAATTAAAGTTGATGCTGTTGTTTTAGCACGTGGTTGAGGTTGGGAAGGTGTTTGCAACAAAACGATTTGCAACAACACTATTTGCAAAAAACATCATGTTTGGTTTAAAATAAGCTATGACCTAACATCATATGACCAATAAGTGACATAGCATCATCAGTAAAGCTAACTCACCTAATGGTTTTACACAGGAAAAAAAAGTAGGTCCCCTGGGGGGAAGTTAGACAATGTTTGAATAATGTCCATTCATAAGCTGTAGCTGAAGGGGATTTACATAGAATCACAACATCCACAAATCAAACAGCTGGCAGAATGTAATCAATTGTTTTCGCATTTATGAGACGTGGCATTGTTTCTTGTCATGTGGTTTCACTCAGACTCCAGGCCTATGAATTTAAATGTATGGAGAACTTAGGCTGACCATAATATTTAAATGCTACTTTTAGTGGACTGCAGATTGTTTAGAACATTTTTGTATAAATAGGTTTAACATAATCATTGTAAGTTTAAGTAATGAGACAATAGGTCATCTTGTTCTTCTTCTAATATGATTTGAGCGTCGTAGTAGAAACCACGAGACACTGATGATCAAGGTCAAATTATTGTCAGCATTCAATTATTCTCTTTCAAGAGATGGTTCTAACTTTAGCAAGCTTAAAAATAGAAATTTAGCAGCATTCGAGAAGGTGCAGTCTGCTTATAAATCCATGTTTGGACCATTAGAAAACTGTATATGGACATTTCTAGAAACTACACATTTCCAAGAGGTTATATTAAGAAATAACTCATGTGTTTATTTTGCCCCTGATCAATCAAAAATTCTTTCAAGGATTGTTTTAAAATTTTGCACACATTTTAAACTTCAATATCAGGGATATTGTGTTAATTTAATTGTGCGTAGCCATGATTATGATTAATGTTTGATTATTGTTCAGCCCTACGTTAAGAAAATTGAAAAGAAAGCTAAAAAGCTCACTGTAATAATTTAGGCTAACGTTATAAAGCTCTTCATGGTTAGTACAAGTTATTTTCTGCTTAACATAACGTTACCTCACTTTATACGTTTGGTAAATTATCACTATGGCTTACACAATTTTAGACGTGACTTCCTTCACGTCCTTAAAGCCTGGTACGTGAAGTATTCAAGCATGGAGCTCTGCAGCAAGACATTTCTCAGGCATTCTGGTGAAGCGTGCATCAGTGTGAGATATTGACCTGTGTTTGCCCCGCTCTATGCAGTGTAAGGCCCCGGCTCCACGGGAACGCATACGGCAAAACGCATCGGAGTAACGCAAACGCAAAAAAGCTTCCGCCCACACGCAATATACACCGGATTGTGTCAAGCTCCACGAGACGGCTCCGTTTACATCCAACCGCTGGAAAAGCTGCAGTACATATGCCGAACCTGTACGTGGCGCTGTAACAAAAGCAGCAACTTCCTCCACAAAAGCAGCGAAGAAGAATGGTTGTCATGGCTGCACTTCTGTTTATTCTCCTTGGTGGGGGCCGACGGAACCGGGCAGAGTTTTTCGCCGGTCAACGTGTGTTAAAGTTTAAATCTTCCGGACAAAATTATAAAAGTGCCGGTCAAAGGTCTTCATTGTTATTTATTGAGCTTTAAAACAAATGAATAACGACGATATAATGATATATAATCATAAAATACACGGAGCCTGTCTCTTTTTCCTCTCTTCTGACAGCGTCAGTGTCTGTCTCATGCAGCAGCTGATCCTGTAATGAGTGACCCGACAGTAAAAATAAACATATTTATAACTAGTTTAGGTAGTTTGAGAGGTAATTAAAATAGCTAAGGGTGATGATCTGACTTGAAGTGTGTGTTTTGCTCCCGCTGCATCACAGCGGGAGGAGCTGCGTGTCTCCGTCCTGTCAGATTAGACTTCACTCGCGTTTATGTCCATATCGAGATAAAGATAAATAATCTGAATTCAGTGTGCAGTGTACTTTTGCGGGGGTGAGCAGCAGAGGCGGGGAGAGGCGGGGCTATTGCGTCGTCATTATCAGAAACAGATGACCGTATAGGCGACCACACGGCCCCGTTGGACCCCCCAGAGCGCTCCGTTCCCAGATCTATCCACCTTTGGACCCGTTGTCGTTTGCAGGGTCTGTTTCTACGTTTCCGTTACGGCGTCGTCTAGCTTAAAGGGCTATACGCATGAGAAATATGCGGATTCAACCCGTTTTCGTTCCCGTGGAGCCTAGGCCTGAATCAAGTAAACAAAGACCATTTGTGCTCAGGAAGTGAAGCCAGGTTATCAGCCCATGTGTTTGCCCCGTAGCTACAAATGCAGCTGGCTCGTAAATTGCCTTGTGATGCCATATTGAAAACAATTGAATACTTTTCTTCCAAAATGGGTCATCCAACCAGTTGAATACTGGCATAAAGGTCAGGACTTTTTGATAACTTGAATCAGCCAGTACACTGAATTCAGTCATCTGTTCTGTGCATGCAATAATTGAACCAGATGACAAATGTAATGCGTCATCAAATCCCACAATCCATAATAGGTTTTGATTGTATTCTATTCTTCCAGAAAGTTCAACAGCTTTCAATATATTAAATGTAAAAAGAGTAATTTTCATCCTTTGATTAACCATTCTGTGTTTACACAATGGTATTGAATTTATCAGCCCCCACCCCCTTATTCATTTAAATTACTGACACGTGCTTGACTGCTGCTTCTTTCCCCAACAACTGCTGCTGTGCTTTGTGCGCTATGCAAATGTTTTTGCTACTGCCAATAATAATATGCATATAATCCATCTGAGAGCATTTGGTAAATGTGGAATCTTGATTTCTAATTGTCATTTCAACCATGTCTTCTCATGCAGACTGTGAATGATTTGAAGGCATCAATATGTGTGCAGCACTCAATGGATTTTCGGTCTTTAAACGTTACAAACAAAGAAGCATGATCAATTAGGGGAAAAAAGGAATCACATTCATGTATACAAACCAACACATGTACATGTATATACTGTATGTACTGTACATCGCAATAAACCAATAATGGGTTATTGGCAATCCCATGGTTCCATTCCGATGTATGATTCAACTGTAAAAAACAAAATAGTTCTAGACTGATTCTTGATTGATTTAATTGACAGTGTTGCACCATGTTTAGGCTCTTCAACCACTGAAATGCATAGCAAACTTACTGGCAGGTAATTTAACAGATCTAGGTGAAGATCACTGTCTTACTAAACAATAACACAGTACACAGCTCTTTTACTTTGGAAAGTTAACTGCTATCATTTGGGGGTTAGGGTTTGGAAAAGATTTGCGATTTGTTCATTTGATGTCACATTACCTTTTTGGCTTGTAATGTCCAAGCTACCTAAAGGTCATTCAATTAATCATTGAATAAATTGCACTATTTTTACATTGAGAATGGATCAAATGAGTCGTGCATATTGAAAAAAGAGGCTACTCATCTTCAGGAAAAAACAAAAACAACAAAGCTCTGCAATTTCTCTCAGACCTACAGGGTATATTAGCCTCTTTCATTGGTTTTATTTAAGACCCCACAACTATTATGTCCAGGTGGACTTTCCAGCAGCAGCAGCGTGCAGCTATTTGCAGCATAAAAAAACTATAGTTACTCCACTGTACAGTACTTAACACAAACAAAGACAAAGTTAGCAACAAGCTTTTGCACAAACGGCACTCAAACCTTTTTATATGGTTTAACACAAGAGGTGGTGGACAGTCTGGCAGAGATGAACATTGGACTTAAATTAATCAGGTGGCCAGAAACACAAATCCAAATGTTGCTCATGTTGCTTCACATCTGCTGTGTTGCTGTATGCTATGAGGCATTATGGAACATATTAAGAGATAGGCTTAATAGCCAATATGACTAATATTATAAATGCATTCAAATGTATTAGACAGAACTTGCTCATGGCTGTTAAACTTTGACCCTTAGCACAGTGGGCACACAAGTTCTTGTCCACGTTACACTGAGTGTTTATGGTCCCTTCCATCCCCAAAAACTATCAATCAATCCGATTTGATTTATATAGCCCAATATCAAAAACAACATATACAAATACAGATAATGGGCGAGTGGGAGAGGGGATCTTGGTGTAGGTCCGCTAACGGTCTAAGCCCTCAGCAGCTTGACTAGGGGCTTTTTCAAAGTAAGCCTGATCCAGCCCTAGCTGTAAGCTTTACCAAAAAGGAAAGCCTTAAGCATACTGGTAAACGTAAAGGTGTCTATCTCTGTAACACAAACCTGGAGCTGGTTCCCCAGGAGAGGAGCTTGCGGACTGGAGTTTCTGGCTCCCATTCTACTTTTGGAACCTGTACGAACCACAAGTAACCAAGCCTTTTGAATCGTTTTCTAGTTAGGCAATAGATCACTATGAGCTATTTATGATCAGGGCATTGTAGGTGTGGAGAAAGATTTTTAATTCTGTTCTGAATTTGACCAGGAGCCAGTGCAGAGCAGCTATAATGGGACGAATATGAACTTGTTTCCTAATTCTTATCAGTACAGGCACCACAGCATTCGGGATCAACAGGAGTTTTAAGAGATTTATTGGGACAGCCAGATTATTAGGAATTATAATAATCCAGCGTAGGAGTGACACATCTATTGACTGTTTTTTTCTACGTCATTTGGAGACAGTGTGTGCCTGATTTTTGCATTGTTACGTAGGCGAAAGGATGCAGTTCGAGAAGTCTGTTGAGTGTAACATTAAAGATAACTGCAAATATATTAAGTGTTGCTGAATGCCATGGTAATTCCATCCATGTAATTGACATATTGTCAGTGTTTTACACAAGACAATTGCAGCACATCCAGGTTTTAAATGCCAAGTCACACTTGAAGTTTAGTTAATTGATTTGTTTCATCTAGGTTGATTGATGGATATAATTGGGTGCAATCTGCATCACAGTTAAAGTTTAGTTTTTTCTAATAATCTGCCTAAAAAAAGCATCTATACGGCAGATGGAGTAGGACCAAGTACAGAATGTTGAAGAACTCCGACTGAATTGGCATGTATGTCAATACATAGCACCTATATACAAACTGAGATCACTCAGATAAGGGACTTCAACCAGCTTAGTGCAGTCCCTTGATGCCAATCGACTGTTAGAGTCCATGTTATAGATGTGATGATCAATATTGTCCAATACTACGCTAAGATCTAACAAGACAGATACCAGTGAATTGTCTAATGAAAGAAGAATGTCATTTGTAACTTTCAACAGTGTTGTTTCAATCCTGTAATGCATTCTAAACCCAGAATGAAAATAAACTTCAATACAAAAGTATTGTAATGTAGAAAATCCCACAGCTGTTGCAACTTCTTTTCAAGCATATCAGAGAGAATGGGAAGGTTAGATATTGGTCAGGGGTGCACATAACTTTTTTAGTGAGTTACTCAGATGAGTACCAGGAGACAGCGTTTGGTACTCTCCAAATAAGTGCAGTCTTCCTCACTGTCCTCCTCAGTGTCTTCCTCACTGTCCTCTATTTACACTTCTTGCATGGTAGATGATGAAGATGCACCTCCCTGTCCCTGTTTAAACCTCCAATTTGCTTTCTCCAAACTTGTTGCCAAAACTGTGAAGTCCTTGCATTTCCTGAGGCCGCGTTGAAGGATCAAATACTAAGAAATGATCACATGACTTGAAGTAATATCTGATTTCAGAGGTGGGAAGGAACAAAGTACACTTATTCAAGTACTGTACTTACAGTAGGTACAATTTTGAGATACTTGTACGTTACTTGAGTATTTCTATGTTATGCTACTTTGTACTTCTACTCCAGTACAGTTCAGAGGTAAATGGTGTACTTTTACTCCCCTACATTTATTTAATACCTTTAGTTACTTTACAGATTCTGATTAATGATGTGAAATATCAAGTCTTAAATCAGACTTTAGTTACACCTGGAGTAAATTCACAAGCTACCCTGCAGTATACAAAGTCATTCAAACTAATTTTACAACACTTTAATGATCAATCATTATAAAACATATCATATATATTATTCTGAAATGGACCAATCTGCAAAATGACTACTTTTACCTTTGGTACTTTAACTATATTTTGATGATAATACTTTTCAAATTTTACTTGAGTAATATTTTGAATGCAGGACTTTTACTTTAAAGGTGGGGTAGGTAAGTTTGAAAAACCGGCTCGAGATACACTTTTTGTTATATTCCATGGAATGCTCTTAACATCCCGATAGCAATGAATATCTTAAGTGCTTTGACAACAAATCCATAAAAAAATGTCATCTGTGGAAGCTGTAGTACTGTAAAAAGCACGACCAATCATTTTAGCCGGCCCGGCTAAAATAACTGGATGGCCTACCTGCCTGTCAGCCTTCCATCTGTGCACAAATTTATCTCGTGCCCTCATTGGTCATTAACCTCTTAAGCACGGCGGTCCCCCCATTGGACCCCTCCCACCTTTTTGTTTTCGAGATAATGTCTCAGGGCTTCTTAACATTTATGAAACTATTAATGTGTAGCACCAGATTAACGGGAAGAATCTCAGCTAACTGAAGATATGAACCATTTTTACCAAAACAAAACACAAGTCTCATAAGAAGGGTCTAAATTACCCCTGAGCGAAAAAAATCTAACGCACTGCGGCACACAATTCAAGATAAAGATACCCTTATTACTTATCGTAGCTGCACATACAATAGAGCCTATTAAAGCTGAGACTCCACAGATTATTTAGGTATAGTATCATCACTGAGCGATCCGAACTTGCGACAGGAGAAGCAAACACAGACATCACAACACGTACCTTTACGGAGCTTTTACGGCAGATCGTCTCACCGTAGCTGTCAATTAAGTCAAAAGACGTGTTCAATGGCATTAAAACGAAGAAAAAAAATATCTACAACTGTTGATCCATAGGTTGATAATGTACCTGTACCTTTTAAAAAATTATTTATAATCCATAATTCCATTTTTTATGTAAAAATCGGAGCGGAAAAGTTAGCTGCTAATGGTAGCCACCAGAGTGTATGCAGCTTCCGGTTTTGGTCACGCGTCACTCTCACTCCTTATTTGTTAACGTTTTGGTGTGTATATAACTTTCCCTCGATTCCATTGGCTCTAGCGGTTATAAAGAGATTTCATTCATCAAAATCGAGCAAGGGGGGCCAGAGATAGGTCAAATCCACCCAAATGACCCCAGAAGTGGGGGTTTTTGGCTAAATCTCTCTAAAAAGGTCAAATTTCACTTGTTTTGCATCAATCTTGATACAGGGTACTTATTATATGTTGTACTTTGGATTCCTAAAGCTTTTAGTCTACTAACCCATCATCCAAGGGTAGTTTTCACTAAGTAAAAAATTATTTTTGGACGGACACTATAATTTACAGTTTTTTACTATGTAAAATCTGAATTTTCTTTAAAATAAAAAACATCTATATTGATTCTGACTTTTCTACATCCAACTCACAGGTTTATCATTACTTTGAGAATAAAGATTATTAATTTAACCATTTTAGAAGGGAAGATATGGTCATTTGTTGTGGGAATGTCATTTTCGAGCCTGAGACCTGAAAAACAGGCTCAGGGCTTAAGAGGTTAATGGACGTCCCTTTAAAATGACCGCTCAGAGGAGAGGAGTTCTCAGTTCTCTAACCGCCTGCTGTTTCCCCTTCTCTCTCCTCGGTTCCCCTCCTCGAGTCCTCCACTCGCATCTCCTGTGGGCGGGACTAAGTCTTGAGGATAGGAGTCGAGGAGGGGAAATTAGAGTATTGAGAAGCCTCTAATCCAGGCATCCTCAAAGTCCGGACTCTGGTCCGGATCCGGACCGAACCACAACTGTCTCTGGACTCTGAGCAAATTATACTTTTCATATGTATTATCTGTATTATCTGTGTTATCTGTGAGACATCGCCACAACGCAACGAGTCAAAATTCTCCGCTATGTCCACTGCAAACAGCGCTCTGCATGTACGACTGTTCCACTGTCTGTGTGTGTCTGTCAACGCATTGGTCCAATCACATTCAGCATCCCGTCAGCGTTTTTTCCCCCCACCTCTGCGAATCAGAGGCACAGTAGGGCGGGTCTTCGCGGAATGCGGGTGGGAAAAATGCGTGTGTGTTTAAAAAAAAAAAAAGTCAGAGCGAGAGTTAGCAGCTCATCTTGTCACGATCTGTCTGTGTTGTGTTTTGTCTTGTCTTTTTCTGTCTTTGGTTTCCTGACTTATTTTGAAAAGTGTTCACCCCCTGTCTTGCCTGTTGATTCCTGTCTGTTTTCCCTCCTACCTGATTGTCTGAATAGGCTTGTTTGAGACGAGCTGCGGCTCGCCTCGAAAGTAGACGAGAATAGCCGATCGCAGCCGGGGGAGGTCTCAAAAAGCTCGCCTGAAGTCGGACAGCTCGGAGTCGGCTTCTTCTTCTTCTTCTTCTTCTCTCGGTTTTTTGGCGGATTTCAAACAACTTCCGGAGTCGGCTTGACTCGGTTTGCATTTATAAATGCACACGGCATCTATTACACGTCTGTCCGTCCTGGGAGAGGGATCCCTCCTCTGTTGCTCTCCCTGAGGTTTCTCCCATTTCCCCTTTAAACTGTGGGTTTTTCTCTGGAAGTTTTTCCTTGTATGATGTGAAACGTAAGGACAGAGGGTGTCGTATTGTCATACTGATATTCTGTACAAACTGTGAAGTCCACTGAGACAAATGTAACATTTGTGATATTGGGCTATATAAATAAACATTGATTGATTGATTGATAAAGAATGGACAAATGTGTTTAATCGTTAATGTCAGATATGTACTAAGTAAATACATTTGTTCCTGCTCAAGATTAGATTCAACTTTATTGTTATTGCACAGATTACAGGTACTGAGACAACGAAATGCAGTTTAGCTTCTAACCAGGAGTGCATAAAGCAGTAAAGTGAAAAGTAATGTACACAATCTACAGAATAAAATATAGAATGAATTGAATGATGAAAAAACAGTGAGGGGTATGAATACACTATATACACAGTAGCCTAGCCTAGTATGAACAGTGTGTTGTATGAATATGCTAAGATATATAAAGTATGACAACGGTAAGCAGTGCAAGTATAGTATAAAATATATAGATATTAATGTCATGATGATAAACATTGTGGAACAATGATGAAAAATGTGAATGGAAGTGGCGACGTAAAACTGACACAAAACAACACACTTTTGCCGAGCCAATGGAGAGTTTCATCTCCAGCACGGGGTAAAACCCACCAATGAGCGCTCAGCTCGAGATACCAGCGATTCGTTTCCCATCAAGCATTTCGCTTCCGCAGCCCGGGGAGAGAAACTGCGCCGCCTCGCCACGCCTCGCTCTCAAGTCTGCGGGCGTCTTTGTCCCGCGAGATTTCAACGTCTCATGTAGGCAAGCCTCCAGAGCAAGTCGGACAAAATGACTAACCATCATGCAACGCACGAGCAAGACGTTGATCGCAATTGCGCAGGTCTGCGCAGGTCTCGCTTGTCTCAAACAAGCCTATTGTGTTCACCTGTTGCCCTTGTGTTTCTCCCTCCTTTACCCAGCTGTTTCTTGTTCCTTGATTACCCCTCCCTGTATTTAGTCTTGTCTCTTCCTGTGTTCCCCTGTCGGTTCATTGTTTGTTTTTCCTCCCTTCACGTCACGCTTCATGTTTGTCTCTCCGGTCTTCCTTCATGTTTCTCACGGTCAGTCTTTGTGTTGTCGTTTTCTGTGCTACCGTTTCTAGTTATGCCATGTTTTGTCTACCAGCTTTTAAATAAAGCTCGCTTTTTGTTTCAAGACCTTTTTCCGTTTTTGTAGTCTGCATTTGGGTCCTACCTTTTTCCGCGATCTTTACAGTGATCGTAACACATCTAGTTGCATCTGTACTGTAGCTAGTAGCATAGCTTCACCTACCGGGGTGGCATGGGGTGGCAACTGCCACCCTAAAAATAGGCCTTGCCACCCCAGTTGGCAGCTTTGTTTTGAAAGAAAAGTTGTGGCTCATCGGACATTTATGAGAGAAAGTCTCTAATGTCCGAGTGCAAGTGAATGCAGCACAAGACGCACGTCTTGTAACCCCTCCCCCGGCCCTGGCGCGAGCGTGGAAATATGATTGCCGGCGATTTCATTTGAACGGTACGGCACAAAACGAGAAGCATTCGGACCCAAGTACTGAAGGAATGAGGTATTTGCGGTCTACAATGACAGAGAAGAGACTGTCAAGTTTGGCTGTACTCGGCATTGAATCAAAACACACTAAAGCTTTGGATCTTACTAATTTTGTGAGGCGTTTTGCTGAACAAGATGGTAATCGCCACATTCAGCTGTAATAGACATGTCAACTTGATGCTCTGCTCACGGATGAGCATACAAAACTGTTAAGATGATGACCTTTGTGTGTATAACATTTTTCTTCTTTGTGGGGGTCTGCCCCCAAAAAACAGTTTTAAGTCCTGAGAAAGTCACATAAGACGGTGTGTAAAACTACACTGCCCAGCCAAAAGAAAGTAACCACTTTGATTTAACTAGGCCAGTAGGTAAGGACATTCCACTGGATAATAACTGAAGTATAAAAGAATGCATGACTGAAGTGATGGAGACCATGTTTGAAGGCAAACAAAAAGAGGAAATAACAGGTCAAATCAAGCAAATCCCCCTCTCAGATTCCACAGCAACCAGAAGAAAATAAATACTGGCTGGTGATTTGATTAATCAGCTTTGTGATGGAATAAAAAATGCACAGTGCATTTCCTTAGCTGTGGATGAGTTAAGAATCTTGTTGCAATTGTTTAAAAGTTTGAATGACCGTAATAAACGGACCTTTGTCTTATTGAAAAAAAAAATGTGGACTTTGTCTTTGGTTTTTTGGACATGTCTAGTAGTTTACTCCACTGAGTGTTGACAAGAAACACGTGTAGACGAAATGTGTTTTGTTTTGATGACCTATCACGTACGCAAAGGCACGTAGTGACACAAGTGACGTTACGCATTTCAGATTTTTGCCGCGCATGCGTACTTGCGTACCAGTTATGTGCACCCCTGATTATTATCAAAGAAGCTCATGAATACTGTACTACTGATGGCTATAGGAATAGAAGGCTCAATAGAGCTCAGGAGATCTTTCTCAGCCTGGTTACACTGCTGAACAGAAACATAGAATAATTCTTATTCTTAGAGTTAGTAGTGAGCTGCTCTGGCATTATAAGAACCCTTCTTTTCATTGTTAAGATTTTTTAGGCACACTAGACGAAATTCTTTCTGCTTGTTGAAACGTAATTATCCATTCAAGTTCTCAACTATGCTTCAGTTTGCATGAGCAATCCCTCATGTGTTATTGTCTTGTGTTTTGAAGGGTTGTTGGCATGGTGTTGGATTAAGTGCAGATGAAAGCACTTCCTTTAACTACAGCACTCCCAGAAAGACCTTTAGTATAATAACATAGGGGCACACCATTGGCTGCCACTCAAAACTAATTCATTGCTCTTAAGTAAGGGCCATTCAGCAACACACTTAAAAGTGGGGTAGGTCATTTTGGAGAAACCAGCTCGAGTGCGCTAGACTTTGAAAATACACAACCGGAAAAAATCTGCCACTTCCTTACAGAGCCCCTCCTCCAACACACACGAACGCGCACATGACCAATGAGGGCACGAGATAAGTTTGTGCACAGATGGAAGGCTGACAGGCAGGTAGGCCATCCAGTTATTTTAGCCGGGCCGGCTAAAATGATTGGTCGTGCTTTTTACAGTACTACGGCTTCCACAGAGGAATTTTTTTTATGGATTTTTTGTCAAAGCACTTAAGATATTCATTGCTATCGGGATGTTAAGAGCATTCCATGGAATGTAACAAAAAGTGTATCTCGAGCCGGTTTCTCAAACTTACCTACCCCACCTTTAAGTACTTGTTGTAGGTTAGGAGGCCTTTTAATAATTTGATCCCAATTTACAATGGAAAATGGAAAATTACCAATTTACCCTAACAATTTCTGGTCTCACTCTGCCCCTTTTGCATTGCACATGACCCATAGTTACTAACAATAAAGGTGTCAGCTTTAAAAGTCATGATCACATGATTTTGGTGATCTCATGACTGGTCTTTTTAAAGAACAAATGACAATAGACTTTGAGTTTGGTACTTATTATACCATGCTTCCATACTAACAAGCTATGCCAATATTTTTGGTAAACATTAGAATGTGAACATTGCCTTTGTAAGCATGTTGGGATGCCCACGTTAGCATCCTGCTGAAGCAGACTGCTGCTGCTATTACCAACACAGTACTGTCAGACAGATTATGAATTCAGGAATGTATTTTGTAACATTTTCTTACAAATTATAACATCACATACAGATGGAGCATCTTATTTCAGACTCCAGCTTACAGCTTCCTGCCTACTACCAGCCAGTTACCTGTCTAAGACCTGCCAAAGACCAGTATCTGGGAATGTTAAGCCCTCCCACTATTTTCCAAGAGGGCGTTGCCAGATTTTCAATTTCAGGATTTAACCAGGAGATGGCGCTATATATTAAATAACTATGGCCAAACTAAGACTTAGTTTTTCACAAGAGAAAATGCAGATATTATATAAAAAACTAAAGTTAAAATCTTGTTTTTAATGCCCCAAGAGCAATAAAAACACTTGTTAAAAAAATCCTGACTGAGGCTTTCATAAATTGCATTTAGCTGACGCTTTTATCCAAAGCGACTTACTATTTAATAAATGATAAATGATTATTCATAACAAATATGAGTGATGTGTGATTATTATTCATGCTATATACTGATATAGGGCTAAGTAAGCAATCAATCCTGCAAATTAACCCTTAGTTGTTCAATATATTTATTCAGACAATGTGAGTAGAAATACAGAGATTCTGCTCCCACCATCGCAATATTACAACATTTCCCTAAAAACTTACCAAAACGTAAACATTTTTAAAACTCTTTCATTTCTGCTCCAGAGGCCAGGGGTTAAATTGGGATTTGATATGTGGGGGGGGGCTCTGTTAGAAGGTGTGACGTGGGGGGGGGGGGGGAGAGAGAGTTAGACGCTCGTGAATTGTCAACGGGGGGGGAAGGAACACACGTTCACTAAGCCGAAAAAACTATATCCGGTCACAGTGATCTGCTATTTTAAAGTAAATTCAACACATATCGACCCTAAATATAGCATATATTAAGAACGAGAAAGTGTTAACATCGTTTTTTGTAAACATATGACAAATGTGCGAGGGTGATGACATCAGAGCATCGTCCTATGGGCTTAGCCCCGGACAGGTACAACAGGTATTCACTCAGAGGGGGGTAGGTACCCATTTACATGTCAAAAATCAACATACAGTAGGGGGGTGGGGGATGGTGAACGGTATGGTCAATGTTTGTAAACACAATCCCCAGGATGTGTCCTTATCAAACCAAAATAGAAAATGCAGATATTACGCTCAGACATTGGAAAAGTCTATGTTAAAAAGCCTCAGTCACCTTAATTCATGTAATAAAAACATCTCAGGTCAGTAACACTGAAAGCTAAATGTGCGTACGTAGCGCTGTAACTTCCTCCACAAAAGCAGCCTTCTGTTTATTCAACGTGGTGGGGGCCGAAGGAACCGGGCAGAGTTTTTCGCCGGTCAACGTGTGTGAAAGTTTAAATCTTCCTTATTGAGCTTTAAAACAAATGAATAACGACTATATATAATAATAAAATAAACACCGGCATTAAATAAAAAGTCATGAAAGAGATAAGGAGGAGAAAAGGTTTAAGGAAGTAAGCAAGGAATACAGAATGTCGAAATCCTCTGTTTCACGCGATGTTGAACATTGAAAAGTCCTTATAAAATGATAGAATTTAAAAGAGTCTTGAAAAAGCATGGTGATGGCAATAAATGCATTAATGAATCCCCAAAATCTACAGAATACATTTAATTTAAGGGGAGCAGTTACTGAGAAGTATATAATGAGAACTGCTACCAATGGTGGCCTATTTAGTTTATTAAGAAATACATATTTTTCGACTACAGGTCTCTTGGGTCAGTCTTTTCTTCCAAAAAGTTTGTGACAAGATGTGACGTTAACAGGTATTCACTCAGAGGGGGGTAGGTGAACCGGGCAGAGTTTTTCGCCGGTCAACTTGTGTGAAAGTTTAAATCTTCCTTATTGAGCTTTAAAACAAATGAATAACGACTATATATAATAATAAAATAAACACCGGCTGTTGTTATGCCTGCTGTAACGTTAAATTACTCCGTTCTCCGCTTAAGTCATTATGCCGTTACATGCTTCATAGTTGTATTTATCATCTAAATTTGCCGAAACAAGTTTAATATTCTGAAAGCCAAGACTTTGTTTATTTGAAATCAGATGAAAACAAACTGTAACGGACCCTGCCGTGTTATCTTGATATTTCCGGCACAGACCCTTTCATACCGGCAATGCGCGATAGAAACAACAGGAACTGCGACAGCATAAATATGCGAACACAAACCTACAGACTGCTGGAGAAGAGATATCACAGGGGGGGGTTGGGACACACACTTTCCGATGGCCAATTAGTTAGTAAGCTTGTCACTCAGAGTAACCTACAGTTAACTTAACTGTTGGAAAAGAAAGATCAGGGGGGGGAGAGAGCTGTGGGTGATGGGCCATTAGGTGTGTAAACACACAGCTGAGAACTGCCGTTTCATTCTGACTGTTTAAAAAACGGTAACAACGGACTATTTTTCTTCGCGGATGCATGTCAATTTCAATCAATACATACAACTATTTTTTAAATCAATAAAAACATTTTCTAAATCCATAAAAGCATTTCAATTAATATTGGGAGTCATGTCGTAACTTTGTTGAGAATGTGGCCATGTAATAAGCGGGATAATTTGCAGCGACTTCGTCATTATGGGGAAAAATAACACCCAGGGATCAAGATCCCTCCGCTACGCGGACCTTGATCTGCCTGACAAGGCTCCATTAAAATATAAATATTTTTAGTGAATTACTGAGTTTAGGCACGTTAATAACATTTTAATGAAGTTGAATACAGTATATTCATATTTGTCAGTGATTTCATGTCAATTCGGCGAACATGAACATAAATGATCGTGGTGAAGATGATGATTAAATTAGAATGAAAAATCGAGAGCCGGCTGCATTTCCTCTCGTTCGTTTTTTTCGACTAAACAACATTATTTTGTTAAATAACAACATGGTGATGTTTTGTAAATGATTACATGTCTTATTTAGCACAGACTATGATCCTATCCGTGACATATGGATCTTAACAAAGATCCGCTATACATTAGTACCAGACATACTGTACATCCAGCTTACTGTGTCGAAGTTGATTTCACATGACTCCAGTGTGGAAACCCACTGCACCCCCTGGTGGATCAATGATCCATTGCAGCTGGCTTCACAATAATTACATTTATTTATCACGGGGGCGGTATCAAGTCAGACTGGGGGCCGGCTCTTCATCACGGGCCGATCACGGACCAATCACGGACCAATCACGACCCTCGCGTTTCAAACTGTCTGAAATAAGATGCTCCATCTGTATGCACTACTAGTCAAACGTTTGGACAAACCTTCTCATTCAAAGATTTTTATTTATTTTTATTTGTTCTACATTGTAGATTTATACTGAAGGCATCAAAACTATAAAAAAAGACATATGGAATTATCTAGTAAACAAAAAGGTGTTAAAAAATCCAGAATATGATTTATATTTTGCTGGCTACTGCAGAATGCTGTGGTAGCCATGCTGGTAAAGTGTGCCTTGAATTCTGAATAAATCACCAACAGTTTCACCAGCAAAGCTCCCCCATACCATCATACTTCCTCCTCCATGCTTCACGGTGGGAACCACACATGCAGAAACCATCCGCTCACCTTCTCTGCGTATCACAAAGACACGGAGGTTGGAACCAAAAATCTCAAATTTGGACTCATCAGACGAAAGTACAGATTTCCACTGTCTAATGTCCAATCCTTGTGTTTCTTGGCCCAAACAATTATTTTCTTCTTGTTGTTCATCCTCAGTAGTGGATCTTTGCAGCAATTGGACCATGAAGGTCTGATTCACACAGTCTCCTCTGAACAGTGGATGTTGAGATTGTCTGCTACTTGAGCTCTGTGATCATTTATGTGGGCTCTAATCTGAGGTGCTTTAAGTTGCGGTTTCTGAGGCTGGTAACTCTGATGTATTTATCCTCCGCAGCAGAGGTAACTCTTGGTCTTCCTTTTCCTCATGAGAGACAGTTTCATCATAGCGTTCAATGGTTTTTGCGACTGCACATTTTCCGGATCGAATGGTCTTCATTTCTTACACCTCGTACACACGGTTCCGTTGGAAGCTTCAACGGAGAAGCTTCTCATTCACTTTGAATGGGGTGACGTCACGCTTTGCGTTACGTTGCTTCGCTTTGCCTGCGTTGCTCGTGGTGAAAGTTGAGAAAAGTTCAACTTTTCAAGCATCGACGGAAACGCCAGCCAATCAAATCATATGCAAGTACAAGCGCTAGCCAATCAAATTGCGTGCTTTGTGTGTGTGATTGGTTGTTGGTCGCGTTAACCCCAAGCGCCAGCCACGCCCACCGGAAAGCGTCAACGCAACGGAACCGTGTGTACGTAGCGTTAAAGTGATGATGGACGGTCGTTTCTCTTTACTGATTTGAGTGGTTCTTGCCATAATATGGATTACAACAGTAG
Organism: Trematomus bernacchii; assembly: GCF_902827165.1. Lineage (NCBI taxonomy): Eukaryota > Metazoa > Chordata > Actinopteri > Perciformes > Nototheniidae > Trematomus > Trematomus bernacchii. The sequence continues at coordinate 5,938,818 of NW_022987803.1, forward strand.
TCAAATAGGGCTATCCACTGTGCACTAACCCTACATCTGCACAACACAACTAATAGTCTCAAACACATTAAGAAGGCAAGTAATTCCATAAATGTACTCTTGACAAGGCACACGTGTTAATTGAAAACCATTCCAGGTGACGACCTCATGAAGCTGATTGAGAGAAGCCAAGAGTGTGCAAAGCTGTCCTCAAGGCAAAACGGGGCTACTTTGAAGAATCTAAAATAAAAATAATATTCTGGATTTTTTAACACTTTTTTGTTAACTAGATAATTCTATTAAAATGTGTTCTTTCATAGTTTTGATGTCTTCAGTATTAATTTACAAAGTAGAAACCATTTTAAATAAACAAAAAACATTTAACCTGTTAAGCCCTGAGCCTGTTTTTCAGCTTTCAGGCTTGAAAATGCCACTTCCACAACAAAGACTATATCTTCACTTCTAAAAGGGGGAAATTAATAATCTTTTTTCTCAAAGCAAGGTTACATCTGTGAGTTGGATGAAGAAGTGTCAGAAATCAATATAGATGTTTTTATTTTAAAATAAATTCATATGGAACATAGTAAAAACATGTAAATTCTATCTCCGCCTAAAAAAAACCCATTACAGATAGTGAAAACCACCCTTGGATGATGGGTTAGTAGACTAAAAGCTTTAGGAATCCAAAGTACAAAATATAATAAGTACCCTGTATCAAGATTGATGCAAAACAAGATAAATTTGACCTTTTTAGAGAGATTTAGAAAAATAAAGTCCAGGCGGACTCACCTCTGGGTAATTTGGGAACCATCAGTTCCATTTGACCTTTTTCACTGTAAAAATCATTTTATTACTTTGAATTATCACTATAGGTATTCATTCCATCCAAATACAACTGTTGTAAAAAAAAATAAAAAAATAAAAAAAATATACAAAATGAAGTTTGACTCCAACTGGAGCAGATTTATTTAAAACTTTACAATTTAGCATGCCATTCCTCGTAACAATTTTTTTTGGAAGTGAAGCACAGAGGGACCTCACACTTCCTGCAGTACACAGCTGTCTTCACCTTCTTTTTGCCAGCATCATGGCAGTTCCTGCAGTTCTTCCTGATCCGGACATCTTTCCCATAAAACTTGGGCCCACATGTGAGTGGTGGTGGGGGTGGTGGTGGTGGTGGTGGTGGGGGGGGGGGTGGAGGTGTTCCAAATTCCAACATTTCTGCAGCAAGCTGCTCCCTGAAAGTCTTCTGTGTGTGTGGCTTTGTCCTGCTGGGGTCACTCGTCATCTTGTGCAGCTCCTTGTGGAATCACCTGGGAAATTGAAGTTATATGGCCATTTCTTCCTCCAGTAGTCCGATCGGTTGGGAACGGTGACGAGGCCTGAGAAAATTATAATGGACAGGAAAACATAGAAATCCCTCACAGTCAGCATTTTCCAAACATGCTTCTTTCCAGCCTGCAGTCTTTTCAGGGCGTTGGCGTTCGTGTTGGAAATGATTGTATGAACCACTGAAGCGCTAAAAAAAAGTCTGAAAATGGAGAGGGGAGACCATGCTACAGTGGGGTCGAGCGCTGGGCCTGGGACCCTGGCTGGTGTGAAATTCAGTGGCTCTGGTGTTTGGTCATTCTCCTCTCTGTTGTGCCACCCGAGTTCTTCTTCTGTCATTCTGGAAGAGGAAGAACCTTGGCCACGCTTCCTGCGTTTTACACATTTATCTGATGCTTTTCCTTTTCCTGGCTGAGGAGCGGGAGCCCCACCTCGGCCACGCTTCCTTTGGTTTACAGATGCATCTGACGCTGCAGAAAGCTGGTAGAAACCAGACGATGGTAAGTGAGTGCTTTTTGGATGCAGGCTGAGTGGCCAATACTGGTGCAGATCTCTTTCTGGAGGAATGTGATGGTGAGGCAGGTGTGGCAGGTGTGGTCTGGGTGAAAGTAGGCAGTGGTGAAGCCATTGCATCCTCATCTCCATCACTATGAAAAGAAATGTGGAAAAACAAAGAGATTAGATTAATTCCTGTAATTCCTGTTTCCTTGGCAGTAAACATGCCATTTTGAGTGTGTGAATCAAACCCATTTAGTGACTATAGAGCCATTTCATCCCCATCACTTTGAAAAGAAACACTTTTTTTTTTTTAGATAATGTCTCAGGGCTTCTTAAATTTATGAAACTATTAATGTGTAGCACTAGATTAACGGTAATAATCTCAGCTAACTGAAGATATGAACCATTTTTAGCTAAAAGAAACACAAGAGTAATACCAAGCCTTAGAATTAGCATTTTGCGAAAAAATGCTAACTAATGCTAACGGAGTTTTGCACAGCACTCACTCTCAAAATGCCCTTATTACTTATCGTAACTGCACAAACAAGATATCCGATTAAAGCTGAGACTCCACATATTCCATACATGTAGTGTCATCACTGTACGACCCCGAATTTGCGGAGCTTTCAGCCAGAAAAGAGAAAGTAAACAACATCCGGTTTCAAAAATATTACAATAATTACATCTTACCTTTTTTGATTTGTGATCAAAAGTTGTGTTCAACGGAATAAAAACGCTGCTCAAGGTTAATCCAATGTGTCTGTGTCACGTAGAATTTTTTACTGATAATACATCATCATATTTATGGCAATAAACTGGGTATAAAGTTTTGCAGTCAAGGCTTGTACTTTCAGATGTGCTTCGTTTGTTTCTCTATTACCTCTTAATTATTTATTAACTATATGAATAATCGTACACCAAATAACTAAGTAATAGATAAAAACAGAGAGATTACATACCTTTCCCGTGGTGGAATTTCATCATCAGAGTCACAACGCTCCGGGTTCCGTTCTGGCTGCAAGAGGTCCTCGTCGTCTGACTCAGAATCAACAGGTAACATGTCTGCATCGCTGTCAGCATTAGTCACCATTTCCATTGCCTGTAAAGTCGTAAGCATCTCTTTCCTGCAAGCCATTATTACAAGTATAGCAAGTATAGCAAAAGTCCTAAACGCCAATCTTGTAGTCTGCTCCGTTATCTGCTGTCCGCTCTGCGCTCTGGGTGCTGCTGCAATTCCTCTTGTTTACGTACTAAACACTGCGTAGAGTGTGGTGCGTAGTGTGTGTGCCGCTGGCATTCACAATTTATACTTTACGCAGGACCATATCTATGGAACCCATTGGTCGATTTGAGTGATTTACACCTTTTTCTTAACCATTAGATCCAATAGAATCCGATGGGCAGTTCCAAAATCTACGTAAACATTACCATTGCGGAGGTAATAGAGAAACAAAGGAAGCACATCTGAAAGTACAAGCCTTGACTGCAAAACTTTATACCCAGTTTATTGCCATAAATATGATGATGTATTATCAGTAAAAAATTCTACGTGACACAGAGACATTGGATTAACCTTGAGCGGCGTTTTTATTCCGTTGAACACAACTTTTGATCACAAATCAAAAAAGGTAAGATGTAATTATTGTAATATTTTTGAAACCGGATGTTGTTTACTTTCTCTTTTCTGGCTGAAAGCTCCGCAAATTCGGGGTCGTACAGTGATGACACTACATGTATGGAATATGTGGAGTCTCAGCTTTAATCGGATATCTTGTTTGTGCAGTTACGATAAGTAATAAGGGCATTTTGAGAGTGAGTGCTGTGCAAAACTCCGTTAGCATTAGTTAGCATTTTTTCGCAAAATGCTAATTCTAAGGCTTGGTATTACTGTTGTGTTTCTTTTAGCTAAAAATGGTTCATATCTTCAGTTAGCTGAGATTATTATTATTATGAGAGTGCTACACATTAATAGTTTCATAAATTTAAGAAGCCCTGAGACATTATCTAAAAAAAAAAAAGTGGGAGGGGTCCAATGGGGGGATCGCCGGGCTTAAGAGGTTAATGAGAAGGTGTTTCCAAACGTTTGGTACTGTACGTTCAAAGATTGAGACATGGCTCTGGTCAGTGAAGAAAAAGTGTTCAAAAGATATTAAAAAGTGGGGTTTGGTTTGACACATAAAAAGGAATAGATTGCACATTAATATAATACCTACACATATCAACAATAATTCCTATTGGAAAGTCTACAATAAATGTGCTTTGAATTTGAATAATGAGTAAATTATTTTTATTTAGACATTATACAACTGAAATGATGTAACTACTGCTATAATCCTCGCCAGGTTGACCTGTTTTCTATTAAGCCTTTTGAGGGTCCTAAAAGGACACGGCGTGCTGTTCCTAAATATCATGAAGATCCTATTCCGTAAATAAGATAATGCCTTAAAGATTTTCTTATACTGGCAGTTATATCTCAAAATATCTTGCAGTCCTATTAAGATGAAAATAATACATTTATTGATTAGAAAAAATAAAAGCATTAGTGATAGTTGTCGCTGACGATAATCTTATCTTGTCCGGAAGTGCATTGACCAATCGATATCAGACAGTCTACGGATCAAGATAGGCCAAATACATTATCATTATTAATATTCTACTGTAGATGACACATTTCAACTATGCACATATTCTCCAAACACAATAATCCTTGAGCTGGAGGACAAATAACAGCAATGGTTTTGTTACCAGGCTAGCCAAGCCAAAGGGCAAACAAAACAATGGCCTGATTTGTACGGCTGAAAGTTTCTTTGCTGTTTTGGTCATGCTATGACTTAGAATCTGTAAATATACTATTAAGCATCCGAACGTGTGAGCAACCTTGTGTTCTGGCCCTGCTGGGCTTCCAGCAATTCAAAGAATACATCACGTCTCATGTAATCTGATGTGCAGTATATCCCTTTCATGCCACGGCCGTTGGTCTGTCTAGGGGCCTCATTTATAAAGCTTTGCGTAGGATTCACGTGGGAAGGTGGCGTACGTAGGACAAAGCAAGTAAATACGCACAAACATATTCCGATTTATAAAACACTGCACACGCACGTCCTACGCCGGTTTCCCTTTATAAATCACATTCAACTCGAAATGCGGCGCAGCTTTTGCGGGCTTCACGTAACGCCCATAATTACCTATAAATAGTCAAAGAAACGGCCCGTATTAATATTCATTTAGACCAGGGATGGGCAAATTACTTGTAGTACTGATACCGTCCACTACACTCCTAGTTACGTCGCGAGCTGCGTACATGATTTTGTTCGGCAGCCAAATACTGCAAAATAATCTGTGACGCGTTTGTGTGTGAAACAGCAGAGTGCGGGTTGACAGGTGTCTGTGTTGACATTCCCCTTATTCTCATTATCAACTGAGTGGAGTCATGACTGGATCTGAATTGTTTTCGTGGTTTGTGTTCCAGCTGTCGATCAGCTGTGTGCAGCGTCTCCACTGCAGCCTGTGCATCTCAACCCCCCCGCAGCAACTCTATCCACCACTTAAATGAAATAAACCAAATGTGTTATATCAGCTACACAATTTACCAAATATGGTGTTCTTAGTTTCCATACCTCCTGTGTTTTATGAGCGACTTATCAAGTCTTGGCAAACGGCACAAAACATGATTAAACATGATAGTATATAAAACCATGCTCGTATCTATACAACCTATAGAAATGCAAAACGGCCTCAGTTTAGACATAATTCTGTCCTTCTGCTTACCGCATCATTTATGAGAAAACATTTCATAACATTAAAGGTGGGGTAGGTAATTTTAGAGAAACCAGCTCGAGTGCGCTAGAATTTGAAAATACACAGCCGGAAAAAATCTGCCACTTCCTTACAGAGCCCCTCCTCCAACACACACGAACGCGCACATGACCAATGAGGGCACGATATAAGTTTGTATCCATCCAGTTATTTTAGCCGGGCCGGCTAAAATGATTGGTCGTGCTTTTTACAGTACTACGGCTTCCACAGATGACATTTTTTTATGGAATTTTTGTCAAAGCACTTAAGATATTCATTGCTATCGGGATGTTAAGAGCATTCCATGGAATATAACAACAATTATAAAACGGACAAGTCAAATCAAGCAATCTGATTGGTTCTTAGCCGTGATATACTGAGCGTATACCACGGGTAGAATTGTAGTTACTTTTCACAACATTCAGTATCCCTCCGCGTCTGAGAAAAACTGTATACAGTTGGGCTGAAAAGCAAACTGCCTGCAGTTTGCTTTTCAAACTGGGACAAGAAAACAGCGGAGAAGTAACGGGGCAGAAACTCTCCTTTTTACGCAGCGGTCCAGACATAGACATCAAACGGCAAAACATATTCAGTGTGCAGTTCCTTTGGCATTAGGGCAGGGATATCTAGATACTTTCCAAGGTTTGACATAATGAATTGTGCTACTTTTAAAGCAAGCAACGATGTTTTCAAATCTAATCAAAAAGGTCCGCAAAAACGCTATCGACCAATCAGATTGCTTGATTTGACTTGTCCGTTTTATAAATATATTTACATTTCTTCCGTTACGAAGCAAACTTACAAAGCATAAGATGGAAACATTGAAGATTAACTTCGACCTCTGGGGGGGTCTTACTATGGAGGAGTGGATTGAGGAGTGCCTATCTCCAGAAAAAAAAGCACCTAAACGACGACATGCAGAGCTACGTGAAGAGCAGGTAGAGACCAACTGGAAAAGTACCACCATTCAAAAGCTTTCTGATGCGGGTCTTGAAACAAAGCAGAGAAATTATGACCGTTAGTGGCCACAGGTGCGAAAGCTCTCTCCAGAGCTACTGGAAGCCGAATCTCGGGGACCGGAGAAAGTGGAGCAACATTCTCGCCACGCCAAGCAACAGCCTAGAACAACCTCAACCTATACAAGTAACCACGTAAGCCATTCTAATGACAGTTTTTCAGTGGGTGCACAATAAATGGCAAAATACAAATCAATGAAAATAAATAGCCAAATAATGGATCAACGCTCTCTGTCTAATATGTTCGCTAGCTGTTAGTGTTGTTGCATAGCAACCACCTCGCGCTATGTTTTGTGCAGAAGGCTAGGTGCCTTCTCCTCTGCCAAAGCCCCTCTTACCTGTGGGGTTCCCCAAGGCTCGATTCTGGGCCCCATCCTTTTTCTACTGTACATACTGCCCCTAGGTTCAATTCTCACTAAACACAATATTCCCTTCCACTGCTACGCCGACGATGTACAGATATATCTGCCTCTCAAAGCAAATGTCAAACACTCACTACAGCAGTTGATGGACTGCTTAACAGAGATAAAATCCTGGCTGAGCAAAAACTTTCTCAACCTCAACGAGAGCAAGACTGAGGTAATCTTTTTTGGACCCCAACCTCCAGCCTCTCCGGTTGATATTCTGGGCTCTCAATAAAAACATCCTCCCCTCAGTCATGAACCTTGGAGTGACCTTCACTAGCACTTTTAAATTCGACAAGCAGGTCAGCACCGTAGTCAAATCCTGCTTTTTTTAAATAAGACTATTGGCCAAAACCAAGTCGTATTTATCTTTTAATGACTTAGAAAGGGTTATTAACGCCTTTGTTACCTCAAGACTGGACTATTGCAACGCTCTGTATGTGGGTATGGACCAGGCCTCAATTAAACGCCTGCAGCTAGTCCAAAACGCAGCTGCACGTTTGCTGACTGGCCACAAAAAGCGTGACCACATCACCCCAATTCTGGCCTCACTACACTGGCTTCCAGTTCGGTTCAGAATTGATTTTAAAATCCTTTTATTTGTTTTTAAAGCACTAAATGGGCTGGCTCCGGCCTATATAGCTGAACTCCTCCATCGCTACACCTCAGCCAGAGCTTTAAGGTCTGCTGACCAGGCTTAAAACCCGAGGGCACCGAGCCTTCGCAGCAGCTGGCCCTAGGCTCTGGAACACCCTGCCCCTCCATGTGAGGTCGGCCCAGACCCTAGGGGTTTTTAAATCTACACTAAAAACACACTTCTTCTCTCTGGCCTTCTAGTTAGAGCGGAGCATGACTCCTGACTTTTCCCTGTGTTTTTTCTTTTATATATATCTGTTGTAATTTATTGTCTTTTATTGTGATTGTAATAATGTGTTTTTATTACATGTACACAGTGGCGTTTTTATATGTACAAAAGTGGTGGGGCACAAAAAACTTAGATGTCTATAGCTTCTGCAGTGACGTGCAGTGAGGTTCATGGCTGGTGAGGCACTGGCACTGACTCTTCAGGTTTACAAATATTATATTTTGACCTAAACCAAAATATAATATTATTTTCAAAAGCTTTTTTTGTCTGATGCTTCGATTAATTTTAAACAGACAGTTCAACAAAAGGATACCCAAAAAATGTAATTTTATCATTTAAATATTGAATTGTTCTCTCTTAGTAAGATCCCATTTTCAATAAAATTGCGGTCTTACCTTGACTTGAAGATGAAGTCCATTTGCCTATCCTTCTGGACAAACATTTCTATTACTTTTTTGTAAAAGTCCTCCTTGTAGTTTCAAAAGTCTATCATAAATCTAATCGATAGATTTATGATAAAAAAATTATAAAAGTAGGGTAGACATGTGGATATTATCCGGCTGAACAAAACGTGCATTTATCTAACAGGTACGTTTCCCACAGATCTTATTTCGAGCTATTTTCTAAAATCCTATGGAGAAACCTCATTGCTTTTTTGTGCTTACTTCCTGGTTTTAGGACGCGTCACTGCAGCTCTCTCGTCTCCTCTTCACACACACCACACTTTTCGCGGCACACGTACTTACAGCCAATCAGCTCTGAATGATGTGAGATGACGTATGGTGGGGATGGCAGCTCCGTGCCCCTCTGGTCATTATTTTTTTGCCACACACATTAACGGGGGGAAATACTCTGAGCATGCGCAGTGTAGTTTTTACAGTCATCGTTCACTTCACAGCGAGAGGAAGGGGCATGATCAGGTTTTGTCCCACATGGCTCTAAACAGCTCAATAGGCACACACTGTGACTGTAGACACACTAATTAGAAGAACACAGACTAAAACAGCAATGTACAGACGAATCAGATGATTAAACATGATCTTAAAATATATTTTATATATTTTTTTATTTTTTTTTTGCATTTTTTGTAATCATTATTTGTAATACTTTCTGCTGACACTAGGTGGGGCTGTGCCCCACCTGCCCCTAATGACCAGTCGCCACTGCATGTACAGCACTTTGGCTCGACCAAAAATCGCTTTTAAATGTGCTTTATAAATAAAACTTGATTTGATTTGAAGGCAACGGAGGGACTATTTTATTTTGAACATCATAATTTACTAATAAAAACTATTTAAATTAGAGTGTATTTTTCTTTCCTATTGCCACACTTGGTAACCGTTTTATAAAAGCAATAGCTCACTTCAGGCCGTGATATATGCTCATTATATCACAGCTAAGGGGGTTGTCGACCCTCCGCGATACCACGGCCTGTCGTGAGCTATTGCTTAAGTGTATTTCGAGCCGGTTTCTCAAACTTACCTACCCCACCTTTAAAACAACATATTCAAGGTGGTTTTCAATAACATTTCCGTATTTATTTATTTCTCCAAGTTATGTTTTTGTGTGCACGGAGGAGTCTCAAACAGGCGTTTGTTTAATCATTTTAAGATTGGCTTTAATAATTTTTTGCAAATTAATTCTTCATATATGATACATGAGAGGTAACATTATATTTATGGTTTTATTTTCACATGTTTCTCTCCATTCTTCCTTCTGCCAACTGTGTCGCAGTTTCTCATCTCTCCCATTTTTGTGCGTACGCATGGGCCAGAGTGTCCGTGGAGGACCGCACACATTTGTTTTTTATAAATCGCAAAGATTGCTTAGAAACTGGCGTACGCCATCTTTTGAGCGTACGCCACGTTTATAAATGAGGCCCCAGGTCTCTAGGGAGAGCGTCACATCTGACACATAACACAACAAATTGTGAGCCGCTGCGGTTTGCTGCAAAAATAAGTACACTTGAGCCTTGTGCTTAATGCTTATATCATTAACCCTGGTTTGTGTGTGAAGGTTATTGCCTATTTCAAGGAAAATGCTATTACAAATCCCCCTGAAGATACCATAGCATTGACTGGAATTCTTAAACTGCTGAAACATTATACATTACATGCCTTGTGTGGATAACTTGGAGTTCTGAAAAAGAGATTATCGTAAGTGCAAGGCGTAAGACAGAATCACAATTTTATTTATTCATTCTTAACCTGTTAAGCCCGAGAGACCCCAGTACCAGGGCACTGCCACAACATCTTGCAGGAAACAGTGTCTGAGGGCATGTTCATTTAATAAAACTATGAATGTTTTATATCCATGTAACGGGAAGAAACTCATCTAACTGATCTTTTTTTTTTTTTTTTCAAAAGAAAACCCACAATGCTAACACCTTACTGCACCGAAAATCACTCACAAAACCTTATTATTTATCTTTTCACCACATCCAACACATGGATTCACATCGTGAGGTGACAAAGAATCTATTGACACCGACATTACCACTGAATTATACGTATTTGCGACGTTATAAGCAAAAACGGACATCAAAACAGGTGACGCTAGGTAGCTAAAAATGCTAACATTTTTACCTTGGCTCTGTAGTCTCTCCAAAGTGGTCTTCAATGGCATTAAAACAATAAAAACACTGCTGAAGTTAATCCATAGGTTAATCTAATGTGTCTGTGTCCCTTTGAAATGATTTCTGATAATCCATAAGCATTAAAACTGCTTTTCCGTTTCCATATGTCAAGGCTAGAGATAGGTTCACTCTGATTGAAAATTACATGCGCGAAGCCCCCACCTTTTCTCTTCACAACGTGTGTGTGTGTGGGGGACTCCCCCTTCAATTATATTGGCTCTAACGGTCAGAAAGAGGTGTCAACCATCAAAATCGAGCAAGGGGGGCCAGAGATATGGAAAATCCACCCAAATGACCCCAGAAGTGGTTTCTTTTTGCTAAATCTCTCTAAAAAGGTCAAATGTCACTTGTTTTGCATCAATCTTGATACAGGGTACTTATTATATGTTGTACTTTGGATTCCTAAAGCTGTTAGTCTACTAACCCATCATCCAAGGGTAGTTTTCACTAGAAGTAAAAAATAATTTTTGGACGGACACTATAATTTACAGTTTTTTACTATGTAAAATCTGAATTTTCATTAAAATAAAAAACATCTATATTGATTGACTTTTCTACATCCAACTCACAGGTTTATCATTACTTTGAGAAAAAAGATTATTAATTTAACCCTTTTAGAAGGGAAGATATGGTCATTTGTTCTGGGAATGTCATTTTCGAGCCTGAGACCTGAAAAACAGGCTCAGGGCTTAACAGGTTAAAGGGCCCATGTCATGCTTTTCCGGTTATTACCTGTCCCCTTGTGTGTTATGAAGGTTTTTATGCATGTAAACGGTGTGCAGAGTCACAAACCCTCAAAGTACACCCTGTAGCGAGTAAAACTCTAACACAGAAAATACCTCCCCAAAACGCCTCGTTGGAGATACGTCATTGTCCATTTGATTCTTCCATTTCGTGGAGCCGTTACGTTACGTCCACGGAGCCGTTACGTTAAGCCCCCGCTGATTGGTCCAAATTGACCAATCCACGGACTTCCTCACACACACATATGTGTGCAGGGAGCAGGCAGCTCAGCTGATTTCTCCTCCCTGGCTGCAGGCTGATAACAGACAGTTGGGATCGCGGCGAAATTCTCTCTGCAGACCCATTCTCACAGGGTTTATCAACCTTTTTCTTACTCAATATCAAGCCACACTTATTGTTTTTATTTCGGCTGTGACTTTGTGTGTGCTCAGGATGAGTTTGGCTGTGTTTGGCTGTGTATCGCTAACAAGGAAACAACACCTCCACGGAGCTCAGCACGATTCACAACGTCCCGACCAATCAGAGCACACTGTGCTCACAGGGAGGGTGGGGGCTGGAGCTATTGGAGCTACAACGAGCCGTTAAAGGCAGAGAGTGAAATTCAGTGAATACACGTAGTTTACAGAGATGCTGTATGAGAAACCAATGTGAGTTTGGAAAATTGCACAGTATAAATCTATTCTAGTAGACCTCAACAATGGAATTATGATCAGTGGAAATGGCCATGACATGGGCCCTTTAAGTAACTTAGTATCTTAAGTATCTTCCTTAGATTCTGCATGTGATCTGTAATGAAGATGGTTGGATGTAGAGAATACGCATTTAATCTTATCATAGTCATGTTCCTTTTACTCTGTAATTGATCCTTTCTCTGTCAACCCCCTCCTCTCTTTCTTCAACCCCATTTCCACTCGTTCCCATCCTGTTTTTCCTTCCATTCCACGTTTCATGCATCTTATCCTTCTATCTTCCTCTCCCTCATCTCTGTCCTTCCCCTTCTTTGTCCTTGCAGTGACGGGAAAGCCCTTTTTCGTTGTATCTAGTTTCTCCCACCGCTGGTTGTTCGGCTGGGAGGGTTGTCGTTTCTATGGCTGGGCGGGCTTCTTCTTCGGCTGTGGGAGCCTCATAACAATGACTGTGGTCAGTCTGGACCGGTACTTCAAAATCTGTCATCTCAGATACGGTATGTCCGGATCTCCTTTGACGTTGTTCTCCTAAACATCATGTAGAGTGAATTACAGAAATGAATGGCAATGTGTTTGGGTGAGCTTTGATTTAAGAGGGTTAGGGCAAAAACAATTAAGTAACTGTCAACAACCTGGACCCAAACCTATGACTGGAATATACATCTTTCTGGTAATTCTAATACTCCCTTGTTAAATCTAATGCAATTACAAAAGCAGACTGAAATGTATCATAGAACTCCTTCAAGGCACATTGGGGTACTTCTGACTTAAGTATTAACGGCCCTGGACATGAATTACTATAATTTGTTCAAGTAAATCTCACAAATTTGAGTTATCCTCAACCTAGTTTCCCGCTTTGTCTACATCTGAGACCTGACATGCTGATGCAACTGCACTCAGAAAGCAGCAACTTAGATTATTCTTGTTTTCTACATTCTGTCGGATTTGAATTGTCTTAAAATGGGTTGCACATTATCAACTGAAACTAATAATTGCATGGTTGTATTGAAATTATGTCATTTCAGTTCACAAATGATCTCTCTCACCACTAGTCCACCATCATTCTTGTGTATTTTGTCACTCTTAGGCACATGGCTAAAGCGCAGCCACGCCTTCCTGTGCCTGGCCTTCGTGTGGGCGTACGCAGCCTTCTGGGCCACGATGCCCCTGGTGGGCTGGGGGAACTACGCCCCGGAACCCTTCGGGACCTCCTGCACACTGGACTGGTGGCTGGCCCAGGCCTCTGTCTCCGGACAGACCTTTGTCGTGGCCATCCTGTTTTTCTGTCTCATCTTACCAACAGTCCTCATGGTTTTCTCCTACGTCATGATTATCTTCAAGGTCAAGTCATCCGCAAAGGAAATGTCACAGCTTGATGCTCGCATCACCAACAGCCACAACCTTGAGATGAAACTCACAAAGGTGGGTGACTAAAAACAGACATAAGGGGATTCAGTATAACCTTTGAGCTATTGTTTGAATCTTCTTTGTATTCCAGGTGGCAATGCTGATCTGTACAGGTTTCTTAATAGCCTGGATTCCTTATGCAGTGGTGTCAGTGGTGTCAGCGTTTGGTGAGCCGGACTCTGTGCCCATCTCTGTGTCCGTCATTCCCACGCTGCTGGCCAAGTCCTCCGCCATGTACAACCCCATCATCTACCAGGTGGTGGACCTGAAAAACTCCTGCGTCAAATCCTCCTGTTTTAAGGCTATGAAAAAACGCAGGCATTTCAGAAAGCCAAGGTAAAACATGCGGTATCTTTCTTTGTTTTTTCATTTTTTTAGATGTGGTTACGGTTGGGTTTTTATTTCAATACCGTTTTCATATGCATGAACTCTAAACTGACAAACACAAAGAAAAACTGAAAGAAGGGTTACTATTTTGTTTGTATTATATTTAAAAAAAGAATGGTTGGAGGATATTATGTATTTATTTCAACAAGGGCCATGCATACAAATACATTAATCTCAGATTAATTAATCACAGGTTGGACTTTACACATTAATGTACTTTGAGTTAATGTATATATATACATACATATAAACATACCAAGCTAATTACAGGGAATGATCAGATACGTTCAATAATTGTCCCTGGAAAGAAGGGAGAGATTGTTTTAAAGGGGACATATTTCGCAAATGTTTTGCTTCATATTTATATTTAGTGCTTCTACCATGACATCTTTTTTTATGTTCAAATAGTGCTCTATTTTTCTCATACTGCAGCACCTCTTTTCACCCTCTGACTGAAACCAGAGCAAAGTCTGCTCTGATTGGTTAGCTGGCCGGCTCTGTTGTGATTGGTCAACCGCTTAGAGATGTGTTGTAAATTCACGTACAATGTGTATCTTTCTAGCCTTTATTTCTGTGATTAATGAAGCATGCCGTTCATGCGTGGCACAGTGCTGCCTTAGCATTAGCTCGCTTTAGTTATTTAATTCACGCTTCATATTCACTGGAACGTTGGTTTTTTGTGTGGCTACCAGCTGACTAGGAACTACAGATGTCATTGAGAATTTCCAGGGTATATTAAACCAATCATTGCATCACATTACAATACATTACATTACATGGTGTTGGGCTTTTATCCAAAGCGACCGTAGATATACCAGCAATTTACTATATTGCCCAATGACACCTTGACATGTTGATTGCAAGGAATGGGATTGAACGTGACCCCCTGATTTGCAGATCAGAGCAATACCCCCCTGAGCCCCAGATCAGATATAAAGCATTAGTTCGAAGAACTTTATTTTGGGATTATGATTTTCTGATTCATTTATTGCTGCCCTCACCTGCTAGAGAAGCAGCCCATGGACTCGGGGCTCAGTCGCAGCTGTGGCGGACCTGTGTTCAATTCCAACTTTGAGGCTATTTACATGGGTCTTCCCCTCTGTCTCTAATTTCTTTTAAGGATCTCTATTGTGCTGTTAGGGGTTTTCTATTTTTGGGTTTCTTTCCAGTTTTTGTGCATGTAAATGGTCTGCAAAGGCTAAAATCCTAAAGTTCCCTCCTGAGGGAGTTTCTCTTCCACACACTCCCTCCGACTGCCTGAAACACCTCCATTGGACCCCTTTGTTTACTTCTGTAACATAGTGACAACACTTTGTAACACTCGTGCTTCAATTGGCTAGCACTCTAACACATTGTATGTGATAGGCTAAGGGGCAGAACATTGCGCTTGGCCAATCACAACAAAGCCGGCTACCTAACCAATCAGAGCACAGGCAGTATGAGAAAAATAAAGACCTTTTGGAACATTAACCTCTTCAGTCCTAAGGCCCCCTCACAGGGGGGCCTCCCCAACGTTTTTTTTCTTTTTTTCGAGACTGTGTCTCAGGGCTTCTTAACATTTATGAAACTATTAATGTGTAGCACCAGATTAACGGGAAGAATCTCAGCTAACTGAAGATATGAACCATCTTTACCAAAACAAAACACAAGTCTCATAAGAAGCGTCTAAATGACCCCTGAGCGAAAATATTCTAACGCACTGCGGCACAGAACTCAAGATAAAGATACCCTTATTACTTATCATAACTGCACATACAATATATCCGATTAAAGCTGAGACTCCACAGATTATAAAGGGTATAGTATCATCACTGAGCGATCCGAACTCGCGACAGGGGAAGCAAACACAGACATCACAACACGTACCTTTACGGAGCTTTTACGGCAGATCGTCTCACCGTAGCTGTCAATTAGATCAAAAGACGTGTTCAATGGCATTAAAACGAGAAAAAACGCGGCTGTATAGGTTGATCCATGGGTTGATAATGTGAAAAATTATTTATAATCCATAATTTCCATTTTTATGTAAAAGTTAGCTGCTAATGGTAGCCACCAGAGTGTATGCAGCTTCCGGTTTTGGCCATGCGTCACTCTCACTCCTTATTTGTTAATGTGTTGATGTGTGTAGAACTTCCCCTCGATTTCATTGGCTCTAGCGGTTATAAAGAGATTTCATTCATAAAAATCGACCAAGGGGGGCCAGAGATATGGAAAATCCACCCAAATTACCCCAGAAGTGTTTTTTTTTGGCTAAATCTCTCTTAAAAAGGTCAAATTCCACTTGTTTTGCATCAATCTTGATACAGGGTACTTATTATATGTTGTACTTTGGATTCCTAAAGCTTTTAGTCTACTAACCCATCATCCAAGGGTAGTTTTCACTATAAGTAAAAAAATATTTTTGGACGGACACTATAATTTACAGTTTTTTACTATGTTCAATCTGAATTTTCTTGAAAATAAAAAACATCTATATTGATTCTGACACTTCTACATCCAACTCACAGATGTAACCTTGCTTTGAGAAAAAAGATTATTAATTTAACCCTTTTGGAAGGGAAGATATGGTCATTTGTTCTGGGAATGTCATTTTCGAGCCTGAGACCTGAAAAACAGGCTCAGGTCTTAAGAGGTTAAAGCATGGAAACAAAAATACGATATGGAAAATGGGCTTAATATGGTGCCTTTTAATAAAGGCACAGTTAGCAAAGAAAAAAAATATTGAAAACAAATTATTAATTGAAGTCAAACATGTTTTAAAAATGTTTTTATGTCCCTGCAGGTTTTACACCATCTCTGGCTCGATAAAGGACAGATCACCACCCAAAGAATCTCAAATGGAGATGTGAGAGACACTTTAGACTGTGTAACCCTTTTACCTATTCTACTTCGGACAGTTTGCCTTGTTCCCTGCCCTCTGTGCCCTACACTTATCCAATCACACGCTGCCTGTATCCTGCTATGACCTCATCAACAGCTCACTGTCCCTAAGTGTCGCTTCTTGTTTTTCACCCACGTATCTCCGTATTCCTACCACAGCACCTCACCGTCCCGCACACATCTTTCTGGCAAGGTTTTGATTATTCTGTGGAGTTGAGTTGTCATACAAGTGATGTGTTGTGTGAGTTTCTTGACGTTTTTCCGTAGACATACTGTCTTCTATTGCCATGAAGAAAAATACATCACAGATGTTCCTGACTGACTGACTCAAGTGTTGTTCTCACAACTCGGCTTGACTGAGGTTTGAAAACCTAAGAAGTTTCTGATCAAGGCGAGTCACATCCAAAGCTATAATTTTTTCTGAATCCAAATCTTACAAAAGTGTGAAATTGCTATAAAGATTTAAATATATTTTATATATATATTAGTTTCTAAACCTGCAAATAAAGCAGAAAAAAAACCCTGACGTGAGCCCTTTCTAAACAGGTTTTGGGTGTGACCGTCAAGCTCTAAGTCGTGTTTTTACTGTTTGTACTGGCTGTTGTGTTTTGTACTCTTACACCTGTTGCTTGTATACCCTAAATATGTCTAAAAAAAGGACTGAAATACACCATGCTTTACTTTCACCAGGTGTTACACACAATGAGATTTTTGAGTTATGTGTCTCAAACAATGAAACAAGACAAGGACAGTTACATTTTATTGCAAAACCATTCAGTTTGCATTTAAAACCGTTTATGGTGTGAGTAGGTAATGGATTGCTGCACAAACGTTTATGGAAACACAATATTCAGTCAAAGAATCAACTCCAGAAGTTGATTTGGTTTGCATAAATGGAATGGCAATCCTTAACCACCTACAGTTGGGGCAATGGGTACAGAAGCAATTGTGGTTGATTTAGGGACCATTTTTAAAAAGTGTAATTGTTGGTTTGATGTCTGTTTTTGCTATAGGCCAAAATAACTATCATTTTAAATGATAAATACAAATCATTGTTTATTTTTTGGTTAATATGCTTATAAACCTTCTTGTCTAGAGTAAGACGAGAAGATTGATGACAGTCTTTGTTGAGTATGAAGTTAAAGACGGGGCAATTTGCTTATCTCAGCATTAAGACTGGGAGCAGCTAGCCTAGCCGAGTTACAAAGTAACATATTATAATGTAATAATATAAAAAATGTTTCGTAACAAATAACACGTTTTTTGCTTTTTATATACCTACAAAAGCAAAAAAAGCACAGAAAGACAACATTTGTTTCCGAGAGAGGGTTATTAGCTGTGACAAAATGTAACCATTAGGCCTTATTGTCATTGCATGGTTGCAAGCATGCTACGCAGACACTAGAAGGTAACCAGCTAAAACACTGCATAGCTCTTTTCAGAGAAAGACAGTGAAGTCTTCAGTGAAGACATTCCTTTGTTTGACTGTCTTTGAAAGTTGTGAGTGGGTGTCACATTGACTCAGTTTCACAGAGTGCTGTATGACGATCAGCTTAGAATCGCCCCTACTCTCCGCCGTGGAAAACAAAATAGAAAAAAGACATGGTACCAAAAGAGTAGGATTTGAACCATGCAATGGAAATGAGGCAGTGGTAACAGGTGGCAAAGCGCTGTGTCTTCCTGTTTGTGAATGCATTCAAACAAACAAAATATTTAACATGTTAATTAGTTAGCATTTTCCCTGCTACCAGTTTATGCTAACCCACTTCTCCCTCCAACTTCATACTTAATAGAGATACAGTAAAGGACTCTGGAACAACTACGACCTTCAAATGCTACATTGTTAGTTAAATAGGCATAGCTAGCATGTCTACTTCAACCAGTTACCGTGCAAGCTTTTACAATACTACCTACCTTTAGTTGTTGTCCCCTTTACTCCCCACTTGCATTTGAAGAAAGTAGCTTTAAATTGTAGGGATGCTTAAACGTGGTTTTCAAAATGAGTTTGAGCAGAAGTAAACAAACCATTCAAGCTAGCTACAGAAACATAGCCTACTGATGCCTTTAGCCGTAAAAGTCTAATAAAAGACGAATGCTTTGAAGGTCGTAGTAATCATATGGAAGTCGCCCTTACCTTCGACAAGAAAGTGGTTAAGTGTTCCCTTAAAATGAACATGTACTTGGTTGAACGTTGTGCCTTTTGCACACGCCTGATGTCTCATTCTCAAAAATGTTCTATAAATGCATGTTTAATGTTAAAGTATGCACATCCATGGATTGAAGATAAGCAATACAAAAAATATATTGATTCGCTTTTGCACTTCTGTCTTGCACACCTTCATTCCATGAACCAATGTTACGACCTGCCCTCTACTCCGTGGTAGTGGCTCGTGGGGAGACCCGCAACATAAAACAAAACACGCAAAAACCAGTACTTGATAGCGATCATTTCTTTGAAGTACTCACACAAGCAAACCGGCAAACTAAAAGAGGTCTGGAGGACTGGCCAAAAGAAACAAAAAGACGGAGGGAACCCGAGCCAGCCACACCACGGGCCGTAGGAACCAGAGCTTCCCTCCCCTAACCAGAAATCAAATAAATACCCTATGGGAAACAAAATAAAACAGGCTAAACATAAAAACATCAGAAGATACACGGTCTACAGCTCAAACGTAGCAGACAGATAATCAAAAGAAGAGTGTCTCCCGGCGTAAGCCTCTTGTTTTCCTCCAGCACTCACCGCTGTGAAGGGGCTTGAGTCTTAAGTGTTTGGACATGTCCTACTGTCTGAAACACCTGACTGGCCTATGTCAAACACTTAGCTAGTGACACGTACTCAGCTGGTCTAAATGTATCCATTAGGCACATGCAGGGTCTCTTTGAAAGTTTAGGCACACAAGTCCACTAAAGACATATGATGGTCATGTTTTGGGACCTGAAGACTTTTTGGTTAATTCATATTCCATTTTCACTTTGACAGATCTATAGCAATTTTGGTACCACTTTACAATAAGACTACCCTTATAAAGGGTTTACGAATAGTTTGCAATTCATTTATTAATTAGGTTGTGAACACTTTATAAATCATTAATAAGTTTTATAAGACATGAGAAACAGGGCAACTGTGACCGGTTGCTTGCCAAATAGTGAGCCCACATTTATCTGTACTGCTAAGCCTTATATTGGCTACTTAGCTTACTTCGTCTTCTTCATCAGCCAGCATCCTTGGTATCTGTTGTTCACAGAGTTGATTCTCGCTAAGTAGCCAATATAAGGCTTAGTCATCTTGCCAAATAGTGAGCCTGTGTTGATGTATGAAAACTATGTTAGAACTGGTTTATAAATGGTTCTTAATGATTAATAAAGTGTTTACAACCTAATTATAAACCCTTTATGAATCCTTTATAACGGTAGTCTTATTGTAAAGTGGTACCGCAATTTTACTAAAGTAAGCTAGTTATGATTTGTGCCTAAGCAGGACAGAAATGGCTCAGAGGCGCATGCATACGTTTTCAGCATCAATAATTATTTAAAAGTAGTGTTGTTGTCATCGTAAGTTATGTGTGCTTCAGTCTGTGTTTTTTATTTAAAGATTCCCAAAACATATGTTGTCCAATCATGGCTTAACCTTGTACTGTCTTTGTATACCGTACGCTAAACTGTCAATCCATATTTTCATTTGGCACAGATGTGACTCTATACAGAGCTAAGGGACGGGCAATAAGGGTGTTATACTTACACAAAGCCATATTTATTGAATATTCAAGACAAAAAACAACAGTTTTATAGAAAATAAAGAACATTTGTACAATCTGATATAATCCAATCAAAAATACATGAATGTTAATTTGGCCACAGTTTGTACATTGATGGGTGAATTCAGTAAGCATGTGGCTGCTAATAGAGTGGTGCAAAAATGACGTTTTGTTGTCGTCCGACCCAGAAGTTAGCATCGTAAGAGCTCCCTCGACAAAAAGCAGTGGGATTTTTCCAATGGATTTCAGAATATTTCTGAAAATAAGCACCGTAGCAAACACATGTTTATGAAACTTACACATAATATTCAGCAGGATAATCTCCACATATTGTCAGAAGACACAGAGAGAGGGAGAGTATATAATGTCTTATACTCAAATTGCCTTTTACTCTTTAAAGTCTTATATGTGTTTAACAGAGACATATGTTTAGGTTTGACATTCCAGGAGGGTAAAAGGTGGAGTAAAAGGTGGATTTGCAAATGGTTAAGGACAGAGGGGTTTTATGGGTAGGATTTTTTTTTTTAAATATATATAGTGGGACTGTAAGCTGTGTTCGGGGTGCAGAACCTCTTTTTCCTCTGAGGATGAAGTTGCTCTGACACATTAAAGCTTCAGACATTCACCATTTACTGACGTATTTTATGAAGTAGAACAAATCACGAGAATCTCTTCAGCTTGCTTTAACCACAGATCTTATTTCAGGCATCTAACAAAAAAACGTAAAAAACAGTTGAGACAAGGGTACATATCCATGTTTTAGGAATCCTGCGCCATTCTATAGCACCATGCTATATTGCGTATTATCACTATCTGCCACGTATTAAGGTCTGATTTGCAAAATAAATTGCGCTAATTATATCACGATATATTCTCAAGATGTGGGTGCGTGAAATAATACACCTCTGCTTGGACCACTGCAGATTTAGGTTGCATTTTATCCTTTTGCATTTCTATAAATGTTCAAAATAATCTTCACAAAAGTATTCATAAAGTATTATTTATGGGGTGCTGCTGTATTGGATACCATTACATTCCTTTCTAAATGTCATCATGTTGTTTTGGCCACTGAAATGGTCTAATTAGTATGTTTTCTTGTAGATCTAGACCTCCATCCACATGTTCTTTGTATAAAATCCACTTAATGTAAAACAATGCTGCACCAAACCTTTTACACCCACCTGGCGTTGCTTCGATCATGTCTGCACTTTCTGCATTGTTCCAATATTTCTAGTCTAGTTTGACCCCATGACTTGCTGCTTGGCTTTAAATGCTTTATCAATGATGACCAATGTAGTAGTATATATTTTCAGACTATAGTGTTTTGTTTCCTATTGTTGTGGGTCATGTGTTTTGTCTGTACAAGTTTTTTGTCTTTGTACAAGTTAAAGGTAAAGTGACTTTTCATTTTCCAATAAGCACACATACTGGTTGGCTTGATCAGGACTGATACAACTAATGTTTATGCAAATAGTGTACGTTTTAACACAGGCTGGGGTGGGTGTGCTCTTGGTTCATTTGCCAGATCTACAAAAAGCTAAAAGTGGTCATGAATAATCATAAATTCAAGCCTTAAGGTTTTACAGATGACATGGTCGAACTGATCCTGGCCTGCTGTTAGACGATAGAGTAGATAGAACTGAACTGAATCTCAGGTATTGGATGTTTTGCTGTTTTCAGTCTGATGGTCGATGAGGAAGTATGGAGTCATGTTTGTGCAAAAAACGTTTTGCAAAGAAAAACAGTTTTGAGATTTCATCATGTACATTTCTGTTGTTGTATTTACACATTTAAATATGTAGTACTTTGTTTTGTCACTTCCATGCACACGCTGACATATTAATTGTAATAAACTGTTACACTTTATCCGAATTTACAGCTCTAATGTGTGTGCTTTATTTAAAATGTACAAAATGTAACATCTTTGAAGATACATTAATGTCTCCTGAAGTTGTACCTGGAACTCAAATTGTATTAATCAGTCACATGAGTTGCTGGTGTAAATAACTCTGAAAGTTATTTGAAATAAGATAATAATTAGCATTTCAGAGTCATCTCCTGAATGCAACAAGAGCTGTTTCATAATGTGAATAACCTGAGAATTCTAAAAAGCTAGTTATTCCTACAAAGAACACAGGGAATCATTGTCCCTTCCTGAGTGATATTTTACAGTACTGCTGTCTCAAATACTCACTAATTCACTAAGTGTATTCATCCACAGCTATTAAAATAATCCCTGTTTATCTTCCTGTCTGGGTAAGGCTTTCAAAAGACCCCAGCTGTTTTAGGTTAATACATTAAAAGAAATTAGAGTGCATATTTGTGTCCGGTTATTAAAGATGTATGTCATCAGCATGTACGGAAAGGAAACAACTGAAGTGATAAACAAGTAAAAACCCATAAATACAATACATAATGACATGTAAAAATAAAGATAACAAATGGCATCAAACACTTGAAAACAGAATACCTCAAGAAATCTTTGCCACAAATTGGCCCCCATATTTATTCTTCCTGTTAGTGTTCTATGTTACAACAATGCTGGTATTGTTTACACAATTTAAATGTGTCTTAAAGGTTTGTAATTCATGTGACAGTCAGGCGGTTCATTGATATTTATCAATGGTCAGTTTTACAGTTCAACACATCATTTGTTAAAAACCGTGCCCAAAACCACAATAAGCTTCAGAAGCACAGACATTATTTTGACTGAAATCTGCAAATTATGCAACAAAAATATTCCAAATAATTTCATTCCTTACATTTAGTTCCCATCTCATATGCATTTAAGTATCACAAGTAAGTAATATGAACTTCTTGTTAAATTATGTCATTAGTTTTTAATTAATTGAATCTGACATATTTTATTAGCTACTGCAATTTGATCAGAAATCAGTAAGAATCTTCTATTGGTAGAACAATTGTTTGTGCTATACCTGTTTTATAATGAAATAGTGAATGAATGACAGAAATGTTAACTGGAAATATTATTTACTGACATATTTTATGAAGTTGAACAAATCACGAGAATCTCTTCAGCTTGCTTTAACCACAGATCTTATTTCAGGCATCTAACAAAAAAACGTAAAAAACAGTTGAGACAAGGGTACATATCCAGGTTTTAGGAATCCTGCGCCATTCTATAGCACCAATGACAGAAATGTTAACTGGAAATATTCGCTTTTTCATTGAAATATTACTGATGTCCTAATCCAATGTCCAAATCTTTTTCCTATCCTAATGTGACCTGGGGCCTCATTTATAAAGCTTTGCGTAGGATTCACGTGGTAAGGTGGCTTACGTAGGACAAAGCAAATATGCACAAAAATATTCCGATTTATAAAACACTGCGCACGCACGTCCTACATCAACTCGAAATGCGGCGCAGCTTTTGCGGGCTACACGTAACGCCCATATTTGCCTATAAATAGTCAAAGAAACGCCCCGTATTAATATTCATTTTGACTGACTGCATGAAGAAGATCGCAGGAAATGACGACAGAACAGCTAAAAAAGACATCTCACACCGTGTCAGATTTTGGTTCTTTTGGGGAGGTCGAGATAAATCATATTGTTTGGTGGATGCAGTTTGAACCAGAGTAGCAGCATGGAGGTCGGATCGTCACCAAAATAAATAAATAAGTGGTCCGAAAAAAGTTAAAGACAAAATAAATACACATAACCTTCCTCAGGCAGTGTGTCAGTGTGTTTGTGCCGGGAACAGGAGACACCCCCTTGATGAGAAACTGTAAGAAATGATCGGGGAATCCCTCCGGAGAGGAGTCATGACGACTGGATCTGAATGATTTTTTGTATTTGGTGGTTTGTGTTCCAGCTGTCGATCAGCTGTGCGCAGCGTCTCCACTGCAGCCTGTGCGTCTCAACCCCCCCGCAGCAACTCTATCCACCACTTAAAGGAAATAAAACAACTGTGTTGAGTTATATCAGCTGCACAATTTACCAAATATGGTGTTCTTAGTTTCCATACCTCCTGTGTTTTACGAGCGACTTATCAAGTATTGGCGAACGGCATTAAACATGATAGTATATAAAACCATGCTCGTATCTACAACCTATAGAAAAGCAAAATGGCGTCAGTTTAAAGTAATTCTGTCCTCCTGCTTACCGCATCATTTATGAGAATACATTTCTTAACAAGAGAAAATAATCGAGGGGTGATCAATAATATTTCCGTATATTTTTATTTCTCCAAGTTATGTTTTTGTGTGCACTGAGGAGTCTCAAACAGGCGTTTGTTTAAACATTTTAAGATTGACTTTAATCAATTTGTGAAAATGAATTCTTCATATATGATAAATGAGAGGTAACATTTTATTTATGGTATTATTTCCACATATTTCTCACCATTATTCCTTCTGCCAACGGTGTCGCAGTTTCTCGTCTCTCCCGTTTTTGTGCGTACCGCGTACGGATGGGTCAGAGTGTGCGTGGAGGACCGCACATTTTCCTGTCAAGTTTGTTTTTTATAAATCGCAAAGATGTCTTAGAAACGGGCGTACGCCATCTTTTGAGCATACGCAACGTTTATAAATGAGGCCCCTGGTGACTGAATTGAACTGATTTTGTTGTCTTATTTCTGTGAACTTAGGGTTTCAAATGTAACATGTCTGCTTGGAAGGGTCACCAGTTAAATTCCAAGAATCGATCAAATACAGAGTGCACTGGCATTTGAGAGGTGCCAGTTTGACCCCAGGGCAATATGTAGCTGCCCTTGAGCAAGTCACTGGACCGAACCCTAACCTTGAAGCTTCTCCCTGGGCACTATGTTAAATAGGTTTTTATGCATGTTGATGGTATGATAGGTTAAGGGTCTGGGCATCTTTAAGCAGTTGACCAATCACAACAGTGCCTACCAGTTAACCAATCAGAGGGCCCTTTTAATAGCTGCCTACTGCTCCTAATACTAGGATAGGGCAGGTCTCCCTTGAAAAAGAGATCGATGATCTCAATGGGACCACCTGGTTGAATAAAGGTTTGAATGAATAGGTTAAATGCAGAGACTACAATATTACATATCTGCTGTAGTTCTGTATTTATAGAGCCCTGATGAGAAGACTTCTGGACAAACAGGAAGCACTGCCGCCAAAACTGAAAACTTGACGTGGATCATAAATATATCAGCAATTAAACAACATCTTACATTTCTTTTCACACAATACGTCTCCTTGCAGTATCAATACTAATTCGGCTGACTTTTATATTTGATCCAATTGGTAGATAGGTTATATTTACACCATAACGGTGCACAGCTGATATAAAAGGACTTTTTAAAGATAATACTGATTTTCTTTGAATATAAGAATGTAAATACTGAGTTGAGAGAATAGTCAGGGGATTTGGGTGATGGGAGACACATCTATGGATTCAGAATTTCAATAGCTTACTGTTAAATGACGGATATACCTTTCTGTCTGTGATGTTTTACAAATCAGATATTAGAAGTAAAACATGTGAAATAATATAGCAATATCCTGTAAAATTATGTGAAAACATGAATAAAACTACACATCTTCAGATGTTATACATACACAAGTGTCCTACACTAATAATACAAAGTTATTATGGCTGTGTGTACCTTGTGTGCACCGCCTAGTAGGGGTGGGCGATACCACAACATCTGGATTCGATCCGATACCAAGTATTTCAGGGCCCGTATCGCCGATAACGATACCGATACCGATACTTTTTTAAATGAAAAGCTTCTTATGTACTTTCAAGTAGGGGAGAGCTGCTTGACATGATTTTTGAGCTGAATGCATCATAAATAGACTAAATCTGAATTCATTTTCATGATTAAAGACAGGACAGTTTTTATAGACAAATAAACGTTTTACTTTTGCAAATGTAAAGTGCAAACATGAAAAATAACAATACAAAGTGACCACAGTAGCGAACTGCCTTCTTGCACACATCACAGTTCGCTAAGTTTTCATTGACAGTTGTGAAATAGCTCCACACAACGCTCCTCTTTCTCTCAGCCATCATGCGTGTGTGTGTCGCACTCGCGAGTCGCTGGCTGCTGCTGTCCTGCCCTGCTGGCTGCTGTCAGTCAGCTTGATAATCGGCGTTCAGGCAGGGAGCGCGCTGCGCGTGCGCGAGCCTCGGGAGAGGAGGACAGCAGTGGAGAGAGAAGAAAAGAGCGCATATACTTGTGTTCGTCTGCACATAGTTTTTGATGAAATTGACGAGTAGAGAAGAGGGGGGAAAAGTATAAAAGTATCGATCCTATTGGCTCTAGTATCGATATTTTGAAACGTAACGTAATAGCGGAAGTATCGATATTTTGGGATCGATCCGCCCTCCCCTACCGCCTAGTGGTTAAAGCACGTTATTGAATTGGTTGTGTATATGATATGTCAATGAACCTTAGAAAATCTTGAAATCTTGAAAGTGATGTGCAAAATAGCCATTATATACAGTCTTTAATTAACTATTAGTAGAGAATAACGAGTAATGAATATACTTTATAGGGATCTGCAGATAAATGTTTAGTCTTCTCAAGCAGCAACTATCAAATATCTCTCCTGATTGTTGGCACTTGACAATCACCTTTCCCTGAATTTTACTCAGGTGTAACTAAAGCCTGATTTAAGGGTTGTTTATATTTCACATCATTAATCAGAATCTGCAAAGTAACTAAAATAAATGTAGTGGAGTAAAAATACCAGGTTAACCTCTGAATTGTAGTGGAGTAGAATTGCTGTTTTGTTTAGTAATGGATATTGAATATGGAATAAAGGTTTTGACAAGACCTGGTGTAACAATAATCAAAAAGGACATTAAAAGAGCTCCAGATGTCAATGATCTAAACAAAACAGCACACCTGAAATGTATATTTAAATACTTTATTAAGGGCAGTGAATTCGTTTTTTCTGTATGTTTTTCAAATCAGTGTTATACAGTAAGTGTCATAGACAGTGTTACATTGCTATTATTATCCTTAAAATATATGTAAAACAAAACCACTTATGATCTTTTTATTTGAGTGGTTTACTAATGACAGTTAATTCTGTTTTTGCTATTGATGGTTTCATTTTTGTGAAAAATAATAAAATAATAAAATTCAATAACGTGCTTGTCCACTAGATGTGCCTTTCTATCAGCTGTGCACCGTTATGGTGTAAATATAACCTATCTACCAATTGGATCAAATATAAAAGTCAGCCGAATTAGTATTGATACTGCAAGGAGACGTATTGTGTGAAAAGAAATCTAAGATGTTGTTTAATTGCTGATATATTTATGATCCACGTCACGTTTTCAGTTTTGGCGGCAGTGCTTCCTGTTTGTCTAGAAGTCTTCTCATCAGGGCTCTATAAATAGAGAACTACAGCAGATATGTAATATTTAATGCAGCCGAACCGTGTATTACAATGCCGTTATGTGATGACTTTCAAAGAGAAAAGAAAGCACAGTCGGAATAAAGTATTATTTAAAAAAAATGTTTTCGGATTTCACATCGCATAAACACCATTTCCCAACGTGCATTGCGACTAAACCATCGAATCACCGAGCTGAGGACCTTGCCTACGTCTGTTTCCGGTATTTTTTATGACGGATGTATTTTGTTATACACACATTCCTTCACATTTAAATTTAAATTTACATTAAAGTATTTCGTGAGGCCTTCTAAAATGTTTTTAAATATAACTACGGTTCTAGTTGAAGAGTTTGTAAATTAACATGAACCGAAGCTGTTGCCTGGCAACGCAATCGCACAACGTCACGTCCGTTAATTCCACATCCACACCTTTATACAGTCTATGATCCACACACATGGATTAACATCGATTTAATACATTAATGTAGCCTTTGTTTCTGCTAAAAGAGGTGTCGACCAGCTGGGGCAACAAGAAAATTGGCGAAATCGAGTGTGACTATTAAAAAATAAATCATTAATATATTAATATTGACAATAACAACCGACTGTCGGGGTAGCATTTGCTTGGCATTTCCGGGTATATCTCCACTGGTTGGGCCATGTTAACAATACCGTGTAACTGTCACGTTTGAAGGGACGAAATCGTGACATCTTCACGTCTCCCAGCATGGTAGATCGTCACATGTTCACGTCTTGCCGTGATACCGGGTTGGTTTATTCCTGTCTACATTGCATCCCCGCATCATCCGCCTGTGCGCATCAAAGACGCAGACTCATTGTTCCCACTAAAGTAGGGGTGAGTGTAACAAGGAGGCAAAGTTGACGTTCAGTGTGTTGCCCGGAGCATATAAGGATGTATCCACGATGTTAAAAATGTTAAAAATGTTTTAAAAAACGTTTAAAACATAAAGATAAAAAGGTTTTAAAAAGTTATTGTTTAACGTTTTAAGGAGGTGACGCTACTCAGCCAATCAAATCAGTGCAGTCAGTGAGTCAGCACGATAGATTCAAACACACACACAGAGACGAGACAAGAAGAGAGAAACAGTCAGAGTCATTTCAAATGGCGGAAGGTAGACAGCGAAAACAGAGCATTTAATGACATTTTCTCTTACTGGACCTCTTTGAAATGCAATTGAATACCCCTGCATATAGCAACAACAACAATAATAATAATAGCAATAATAATTGGGAGGGGGGGCGCGGCTGTTCTTATGTTCTCTGAGGGGAGGCTCACCTTCCCACACTTTGAAAACCCCTGGTCTAAAGGATAAAGAGTATTAAAAAGCGAGTCAGTGAGTTTATCTTTTTATGTAAACAGTATACATTACAGCTTTTCCTGGCTCCTTGGAGTATGAGCAAATTCCAAACACAAATCAACGATCGTAGAATACAATTGTCATTTCAAAACACATGTCATTATTTTAAAGGACAGCTGTTGTTGGTGTTGTGTTAATGTGGAGTGCATTATTTGTGGACCTGGCACAGGTGTGTAAGCTACTTTTGAATGTTTTTTGCAAAACGTTCATGTCTGTCATAATCCTAGTGTTTAGTTTATGTTTTTAGTTTTATTTTGAAACGTTTACTGCACCTGTGCCATGTCTGTTTTTAATTCCAGCCTTTGTGTGTTTTCCCACCGTTTTGATTGTGTCTCCTGGTCTAATTAGTTCCACCTGTCAGCCCTGCAACCACCTGCACACTGTTGTAGCAAACACCTTGGATGGTGGCTTAAAGCCAAAGATGAGGCTGGTTCTATTTAATAAAGAAAGGAATTCAAAACACCGGAATTAAAGGTTATAACAATAATCTCATTTTACTGGTAAGAAACAAAACACGTATACAAGTTTTACAGAGTACTCCGGACTTCAGGTTTCTACTGCGGTGCGATACAGGTATCGGGACCAGCCAGTCAGCAAACAAGAAGCATTTTACATGCAAAAACAACAGTATTCATATTCATATTTTGGGGCGGAGAAGTGTTAACTTCTTCCTTCCCATTTTACTCCGAAGCGAATCAGAGAGTCCGTGGGGAGGAGCTGTGTGAGCTGCTCACTCCCCCAGGTGTTTTTACTGGTTGGATTCACTTCTGGTCGGGTCCAATACAGCGAATCAGAGTTCTGAGCAGAACGTGAGATTCTGAAGTTCACAAGGGCAGAGTCAATCTTATCTCTGCACCTATATTCACTCCCTTACTTTCCCATGGAATATTTCACATAAACTAGTCTTTCTCAGACAATTAAACATTGTGCACAGATATAATGATGCCCAGAAAGAACCTTGAAAAGAATATGTGTGTGTGTGCTGGTGGGAGAAGGTGTATGTGTGTGTAACAGGATCTCTGGGTCAGTGAGTTGTAAGTGAGAATACAATATCTATATATGTGATTACTTAAAACAGTTCAAACAATACATGTTCACTTCAATACAGTTTAGAACCATATCTGTTTACTTCAACACCTGCACTTCATCCCATCATTAGTTCAGATTATATTTAAGTCTGGATGTTTCTTCAGTCTTTGTTGGCTCCTTGTATGTTGTTTGTCGTACATCAGGAAGTTTGTTCAGTTTTGCCTTGACTTGCCATTCACCTTTCGCTTTAAGCCTTAGTGCTGACAGGCCCTTTTCAATTAAGGGAAACCTCAAGGTTCTTTATTGTCAATCTGACATAGCTACAGAGTAATTATGTAGTTGAAAATCTTATGTCACAGGCTTCTCCAACAATGCAACATAATAACATAATAACAATAAGAGCAAGAGCAATACAAAAAGAAAAATAGTTATAAAATAAAGTGATGATGTGGAATAGTGCAGTACAAGTCTATATACAAGTTATTGGAATGATATATATATATTAGGTATTAGATACATAATACTGAGTAGCAGATGAATGTTTTGAAGTTGTTTCAACAGTTCCATTTGTCTCACTGCCCGCGGGAAGAAACTGTCTCCGAATCTTCTTGTCCTTGCCAGGATGCTGCGGTAACGTCTGCCAGACGGCAACAGAAAGAACAGTTTGTGGCTGGGGTGATGGGGGTCTTTGATAATCCGTAGTGATTTCTTCCTGAGCCGCTGGGAGTAAAGGTCCTCCATGGATGGCAGCTCCGTCCTGGTGATGTGCTGTGCAGTTTTCACCACCCTCTGTAAAGCCTTACGATCGAGGTCGGTGCAGCTGCCGTACCAGGCCGTCATGCTGCCAGTCAGGATACTCTCTATCGTGCACCTGTAGAAGTTGCAGAGTATCCTGGAATCCATTTTGAACCTCCTCAACCTGCGGAGGAAGAAGAGCCGCTGTCGAGCTTTCTTGGTGATGGTGGTGGTGTGAAGAGACCATGTCAGGTCCTCAGTGATGTGGACCCCAAGGAACCTGAAGCTTTTGACTCTCTCCACCGTAGTCCCATTGATGGCGATGGGGGTGTGTCCCTCTCCCTGCTGCTTCCTGTAATCCACAATCAGCTCCTTTGTTTTGCTGATGTTGAGATGGAGGTTCTTATCCTGGCACCAAGATGTCAGGTTTTTGACCTCCTCTCTGTACGCCGTCTCGTCATCGTCTGTGATCTGGCCGATGACGGTCGTGTCATCAGCAAACTTCACGATGGTGTTGGAGCTGTGTGTGGCCACGCAGTCGTGGGTGAACAGGGAGTACCGGTGTTGAGAATCAGGGTGGAGGATGTGATGCCTTCGGCACATTAGATGAACAGTGTGCTTTCAGCTTAATGGCAACAAATGGTCTGAACTGAAAAGCGTATCCAAATTTGGTGATGGAAAGCTTTTCTGTCCTGCAGGGAGATCTATCCTAGCCGGGCCATATCGCCCAACAACAATGTTGGACCTGTTAGAAATTAAAATCAATGTTGATGTGGCGTAATTTGAATGAAATACACTGTATTTCATTTAAATCTGTTTTATTCTGAAAACCGAAGATTCACATGTGACTTCCGGTTTTTCCGCTGGTGAATTTCGTCATTTCCGGTTAACATTAGCTTGTGGCGAAATGCTACGTTTTCAAACCGTGAATTGAAGGTGAAATAACGTGATGTTGTACACTAAACACCCTGAGTTTAACACTCATTTATTGACGCTGGAATGAGGTTTATTAGGGAATGTTTAGATGACCACAGACATCAGAGTGATGTAATTTAGCAGCAGAAACCGACAGGATTTGCATTGGACACGCCCCCGTCGACGCCGGCCAATAGGAGAAGACTACAGGTCTTACCCGGGAGACCCAAGAAGGATCTCTCTCTCTCCTTGCCCCCAGCTGACCCGGACGCACGGGACCAACAGCTGGCAGGGGAAAAACCACCAACGAGCACATTTCTTTTGTAATTAAATGCTGTTAACTTGTATAAGCTTGCCTTGACTCTTTTCAGTCTCTCCTGCTCTCGGGGTTCAAGAATAACTAACAGACCTCAATAACGCTTTTGAGTATAAATGGGAACAGATCTTTAATCAGATTCTCAAAAAGAATTTTCCATAGCCTTAAAAGTTAGCCACCCTAACTGCAGGGTATTTCAGAACTTTTTGACTTGACAAGGAAAACCTAGGGGGTCAAAGAGATGTCAGTAAATCAAGCTGAGTGCTCAACGGGAGGTTTTAGCTTGTGATGAAACTCTCTATAAGCTCTGCGAGTTTTACATCCCCCACACTTTCATTATCATCTTTCTTGCACAATGTTTGTCTACTGGAATTTAATCGGCATTAAATGTATTTGATGGGTATGGTAATTTTTCACATTTAAAAAACAATTACTGTATTTTGTGCATTATCAAAAAAGTGCAAACCTTTCAAGAACGAAATGGTTTGGATAAAGAAAAGGTGCTTATTCCTTCTACATTCAGTATTTCACCCTCAAGTATTGATTTATTTTGAACACACACGAGTCACACTCTTTTCTACTGCTGCTGCTATATATCATCTTCACTTGATCGTAGTAAAATCGTTAAGCCTCGATTTAATTAACTCTGAATTTTGCAATGTTTTGATGTATCGTATGAGTCGGACAATTAGTTGGATTCAAGCTATAGTCAAAGCATAAATATCTGCTGCAAAGGCTGAAACCAGCAGGGTGCACTATAAGATCAATGAGTCACATGTTCCACAGGGATAATAATTGTGGTGGCCACATGTATAACTGTATGGATCGATGAAGGGAACGTGTTTAGCGATTGTGCTACAAAAGAAAAAGAAAACACAAAACTTTCTCTGAAATTGTGCACGGTAAAAGGATCCCCTTGACTACAAATTGAAGCGATAACAAGATTTTGAGTCACCAAAACACTTAAGGGACTGTTCTTTGTTAGATCTGAAAGCCTCCTGCTTCAGTGACTAATCTATCCAAAAACAGGTCTCACTGCTTGAGTAGTTGGTTGTGCAATACCTGATC
Organism: Trematomus bernacchii; assembly: GCF_902827165.1. Lineage (NCBI taxonomy): Eukaryota > Metazoa > Chordata > Actinopteri > Perciformes > Nototheniidae > Trematomus > Trematomus bernacchii. The sequence continues at coordinate 5,971,982 of NW_022987803.1, forward strand.
AATAGACCCCTAAGCCCCTGGAGACTAAACATCATGAAAAGGACAGAATGGTAGGCTGTTTACCAAATGTTATTACCTTCAGCCCCATGACACCAACAGTTCAGGCTATTAAGACAATTTTTAATTAAGTTAAAGCAAAAGATATCCTGCTGAAACACTGATTTGAGGAATGTATGGAGCATTATGTGCATCAACAAGCTTCTTTTTTTTAACCAAAGAAACAGAGAAGGGTGAGTCAGTGCCAGATGGCTCTCTGGACGTGGGAGGGTCAGGGTTAAGTTAGGGTTAGGTTAGGGAAAAGGGCAGTGCTCTGCAGGAGCGCTGCGTGGGGCACTGGCTCTCGGGGATAATATTGTGGTTAAAATCCTTCTAAAAAAACTCCAAGGAAAATACATACAAGGTTTCTAAAAGCCCGGTTAAAAATAAGAATACAAAATAAGTAAAATCGATTTAAAAAGCAAGAGGGGATCTGGGGCCTCATTTATAAAGCTTTGCGTAGGATTCATGTGGGAAGGTGGCGTACGTAGGACAAAGCAAGTAAATACCCACAGAAATATTCCGATTTATAAAACACTGCGCACGCAGTGGTGACGGAGGCAGAGGGGGACACCGATGTTCAGGGTGCACCGGATGAAGCCGGTAACCACATTTATATAGCCTACCCTTGTTTGAAATTAGAGTAAACCAAATGCATTCAAGTTGTGTTATATCTGCTGGAAAATTTCAAAGCGTGAAGCATGTCAAGGAACTTGAGCATCTGAAGTGTACTTTTTGTGTACTTTCGGGTTAATAATGTGGCCTTTTTAGCAGATTAACTAAAGGTGTGCGGCTGCTGTGGTGGGGAAAGATGAGGCTGAACTTACAATGGGGTTTAATGGAGACATGTTGAACGTTTTTGTCACTTCATGCCCTCAAGAGGCATTTTCTTTAATTATTTTGCTTAATTTTTTTTATTTTTCAAGCTACGAGATGTTTTCCTACGTTTGTCATGAAAAATTATGTCTCAGGAATGTAGGGTTTGGGAATTATGGCAGGTTTAAAAGAAAATATGAAGGCAAAATTAAATCTGTCCTCCACTCTAGCTGTGACATCACACACTCTAAAATCTGAAGAAGGTCTCTTTACCAAGGTCTGAACAATGTTTAATATCTCTAAAAGTATGAATCGGATTTAAAAGTTGTTTTACACGAATAATGTCAGAAAGATGTGTAACATTTTAAAGTTGGAATGAGGTTTCTGAGTGAAAGTATGAAGGAGCAGTTACATGTAGCAGTTGAAGTCGCATGAAGATTTTTCAAGTCTGAAGAGTTTCTCCATTGACTTCCATGTTAAAAATGTGATGAATTATGGGATATATCTCTGGAATTATGAATGAGAAAAGTAATAGCCATCAATTCCCGACCGAGCTGAACGTTTTGATGTTTGAACGGATTATCTGCGATGTGGATTGTGGGAGCAGAAGAGGCGCAAAATAACCCGGCGGAATAATAAAGAATTTTGTGCATCGAAGAACAAGTAGTTGGAATGCTGTATCAACATTCCCACTAAATAACCCACTTTAGCTTAAACTAGAGAATGCAATTCCTGTAGAAATTGCTAGTGGGAATGCTTTATGCTGAAAAGCTGAAGCTAAACTGCTATGCTGAAATGTAATGTGTAAGAAGAAAGTGAAGAATTTAGATTGAAATGATACATGAACACTGGGGGCTTGAATGTGTGATGAGAGAAGAAAATAAAAGGCTTGGAAAAGCAGTAGAATATTCTCTCTGCAAACATTTGAAATAACTTGATGGCGAATGATCTGTCGCCATGCCAACGGCATTTGATGACATCCCATAATACGCTTAGATGCGTTGATAGCTGCATCGTTACCAAACCTGTGAAGTTTTGGGCCGTTTGGAGCATTTTCACTGAAGTTATGAGAAAACCGTGTTTCATGGTGAGCATTGTGTTACCATGGCAACGGCAATTGAAGAAATCTCAAAACTGTCCCGTAGATGTCTTCATGGCTGGACTGTTAGCACACATGTGAAGTTTGAGCACTTTTTGAACATTTTCATAGGAGTTATATCGACATCGTCTTTTATGGCGAGGGATGCGGAATATGATAACACGGCATATAACACCCCATAATTGACGTAGTGCTGTTGAGGGCTGGACCGTTAACCATTATCTGAAGTCTGGTGCTGTTTTGACCCTTTTCATAGGCGTAACATCGTGTTTTATGGCGAGGGATGGAAACGTTTGGAAAGCGATTCCATGGAAACGCTTCCATGGAAACGGCATATGGTGAGATGTCAGATTTGACGTAGAGCTGTTGGACCAGTGATATACAGGTGAAAATTGTGGGACGACCGGACCGTGTCCATTGGAGCTACAGCGACATCGTGTTTTATGGCGAGGGATGCGTTTCCATGGCAACAGCCTAAGATAAGGCGAGTGGTTGATGAGGGGGATGTAAATAGAAGGTCGTGGAGGCGTGTTTGACCATGCTGCGATGTTGTTTAATTGTTGTGAGTCCGGGTTCATCATCCTTGTTATTGATAGCGATGGAAATTATTACGATCTTGGCTGTTGAGATTGGAGGGGTGCACTTGAAAAGTTCCATCAGATTGTAGACGTTGGCTCCAGGGTAGGAATCCAGTTGTATATTTGGGTTGGTATGGGGTGGTGTCCGGTTGATGTTCGAGTCTCCCAGTATCAGGATGGGTTTGGTGCCGGAAAGGGAACAATCTTGCACCTTCCTCTGTGCTCTGGCTATATGATATGTCGGTTTGTAATGGGTTGGGGAGGCGGAGCTGGTTGGTTTGAAGAAGGGGCGAGTGGGAGCTAGAGGAAAGGGGGGAGGTTAGGGTAGGGTGAGCAGGGAGGGGGGGGGTAACAGGGAGAGGTGGGAGATTAGGTTTAGGAGAAGGAAGAGGGGGAGAGGACGTGGGAGGGGAGAGGACAGGATAAAAAGGTTTCAAGTGATAGTTAAAACCAGCCTATGGTGGTTTATAAGCCGGTTTTGTTCCTCCAGAGAGTGGTGATGGGCAGGGAGCCCGGTGTGCCCCCCCGAAGGGGCGCACAGCAGTTTTGTGGCCTCTCAATCCAGAAATAAAACCTGTTTTGCAGGTTTAAAAACAGTAAAAAGCAATAAAAGGCAAGTCTTTGTGGGAGTCCTGGTTGGTGGTGGAGGCTGGTGTCTTCAGTGTGCACACACTTACTGTAACTCCACTCACCGTGTTGTTGATGGTCCCGGGCTCCTCAGACGCTATTGCTCCTGTTAAAAACGCTCTGCCTGGAGTTGTTGAAGAGGAATCCTGTGAGGCTGTGGCTGTTAAAAACAATCACTAATAAAGTTTAAAAAGGAATTGTAAACACAATTAAAAAAGGTTTGAAAGGGGCGGGTTTCCTCAACGTTTCGCCTATCCGGCTTTTTCAGGAGGAGAGAATTTAATTTATTGTTAAATATACCAGTGTATTGTATGTTGCATTGTTGCCGGTGCCTGGGACTTAGGTTGTCATTGCCAAAAAGTACTGTGGAGCTATTCTGCGCATGAAAATTACATGTCACTTGTAAGTCGCTTTGAATAAAAGCGACTTACAAACATTCAGTGTTGTGGACAATCCCCACAGGGACAATTTGGGGTGAAGTGTCTTACCCAAGGACACAACGACATGCTGACTGCAGCGGGGTTTGAACCCATGTTCCCCTGATCCGAAGATCAGCAGACTGAGCCACAGCCTCTGAATTCAAAGCCTTGGAAATTGAAATCTGTATAAAAACATAAACCCGTCTTCATGAATGCAGAGGCAGCCATCGCATGTCCAGTCACACAATGAGATATTATTCTGCCATTTCTAATTACAGTTCAAATCTGACCAACTCTTGATTTTTTCGGACCTTTTGAAACAAACCCCATTCCTTTTTTCTTTTTTTAATCCATCACAAATTTAACCAGAGTATACTGTTGCAATCGTGTGCAATAAACCAATTGTAATGTGTAATAATCTTTTATGAAAAAAAAAAACCATACATTTGAGAAAAACACTTTAAAGGTCTCCTATCATGCAAAATGCACTTTTGTATGTATTTTATACATAAATATGTGTCCCCGGTGTGTCAGGGAACTCACAAAGTGTCAGAAAACAAAACCCTCTCTCTTTTCCTCCGTACCCATATCTCTAAAAACAGGAGTACAACTGGGCTGATCCAGATTTGCATCCGATATGAAGTAATATCTGAAATGTGGGCTGGCTTTACACCCTATCAGATATGTCGCTATCAGAAACAATGCGAGACGTGTTTTATGGTCTTTGCTTACATTAGCAAGCATCGCTAACAAAAAAATCAGGAAATAAAAAGGTACTCACCTTGTGGTAAACCCGCAAGAGAAAAAGTATTTGAGCCCCATACTGTTTCAGAAATAATCCTTGATGTGGTTTGGAACATGATATGGAGTTTAATCACGGCAGCATTTAGCTGAATATCTGCCGGTAGAATTCTGAGCAGGCATTAGCTCCCCTTCCAGAATCAGCACTTCTCTAACATGGCTGAAATAGAGGGGTATGAGGCATGGCTAGAATGGGTGATCTGTTTGGTATTTTGAGCAAAACACTTCATAGACATGTTTTTTATATATTTGTATATATCTGAGACCTATAATATATGCCTACATTTAGTATAATAGGAGACCTTTAATATGTTATTTATGTCACTTAGTTATTTTAAACTGCTGCTAATTATTATTTTTTGCCATGGTTGTGTACTTATTTTATTTTATTTTTTTGTTTTTTATTACTAATGTGTGCTTTTCTTTTCTATAATAACTTGTTATTACCTGCTATGCTACTTTTGCTGTAAAACCGTACATGTCCCTGCTGTGGGACTAATAAAGGAATTCTGATTCTGATAGTACCAAATCAAAATGATCCAGCATGCGGAGTGCAGAGCCTCCTCTAGAGGGAGCCATTGCTCCTTCTCTGGAGCTCTAAGCTGCTCAGGCTCACAGGAAGCAGCACAAGCAGCACACTAGCAGCATCTCTGAATTTATTTTCATGCTGAATCAGTGCCTGTACATTTCTTAGTCGGCATTTAAAATAACTCTTATTTACTCTCTGTGGGAAAAACTAGATATGCTGGTGTGATTTCAGGAGCTTTTGAGCCAAAAGATATCACTATAATGGGGCTCTTCTAAGTATGCTCTACCCTCCCACCTCCATCCATCCATCTACTCCTTCCTCTTCACAGCTACTTATTCCTTATCTCCTCCCTCCCTCCTTTCCATTTCTGTGATATCTGCACCCAAAAGGACTTTTTTACATTTCACCGTGTTGCTCTTCTCCTTTTTATCCCAGTGTGGGTGTAAGAAGAAAAGGTGGGCGATTGGAGCAGGAGATAGCCATTGCTCTTCAAAGAAGCAGCAGCGTGAACTTCCGGGGGTGATGCGGGGGTCCGGGAGGGCCTCTCTGCTGTCCGGGTATCACAGCAGAGCAGGAGGCTAACAGTATGATAAGCAGCAGATAAAATCCAGAGCTTCTATAAATATTTCATTTCTGGAGAGATGCAAGGGAGAGGGTGAGAAGGAGTTTGTAAGAAGAACTCAGCTGCTGTCTGTCTCCTCTTTCTCCGGCTCCACTCCTCTGCTTTTTCACCTTCTTCCCATTGTGCCAGATGGGCCTTTCTAATGATTGGATTGGCTTTTGTAATTAGTACCGACGAGCTTCCCTGAAATGTCATAAATTCACAAGCAGATGTGGGTATGTCATTCCTTTTTCTGCCTCATTACAGGTCAAAAATGCCCCAAAATATGTAAATGAAAATAAAAGACAGGTTTCAATCATCATGACATAGATTCTCCAAGTGTGTAGAACTCGACTTTTCCAAATTTGTCTTATAAAAAATATTTCCTAAATTGGTTTTAGGATGATGGCATGTAGCTCCACAGTTCAGCTGGTTTGATATCTGATATTAATGCATTTTTTCGTACCAAACAATATTTTCCCACGTTTCCCAGCTTATTATGTAAGACAAGCTAACCATAGCCCTGCTTATACAATATCATCAACTGTGCTGATGACTGCAGAATCTCCCAATGACTCAATTTGTAAATGAGTCATATTCCTTAACCTATCCCTTCTTCATGTTCCTCATTCAGAGTTTAACATTTTAACATTTTAGGCTTAGTAAAAGAATATATGATCATGTTGTAACTTGAAACATTGCACTTTATAACAATATAAAAAGTATATTAGTATAACAACAAAAACGTTCTTGTTAGAACACGATCTGATTAATCTTACGTGGAAGCAAAACACTTCTGTACCATGAAGATGAAACAAAAAATATCTATATTGGTTGGTGATACATACTAGCTCCTTAGGTGAACTTAACCTTGGAACTTATTTGATGCTTTTATTAAAGGATTAAACAGCTAACATTTTATCATAAATATCAGACCAAGCGCGTTGATGTGGATTGAAATATGTCTTTGTTGCTTTTTTTAAAAACAAACAGATTAAGTCATTTTGATGATTGAACTTAAAGACACAGCTAGTGACAGGCTCCTTAAATATTTATAAAATATGGTCTAGAAAGAATCAAGCCCTTTTTTATAAAAAATAAATACATAACATTTTAGACAGGTTCAAAAATAAAAACTCATAGTGAATCAAGAATTTCTAAAAAATGATTTAAAAGTTAGTCATTACAAATAACACAACACCAACATAACTATGAGAAACTTCTTTTAACATTCTAACTTTGAATCATGATCATTTTGTAACAATCTTGTTTTTCTGGCTGAAAAAGCCTTCCAAACAAAAGATAAAATATTGAGTTAATAAGATCTTTATTTGGAACCATTGAAACAATTTTCTTTCTGAATAAAAAAAAGTTCCCTTTCCAAATCCTACGTTTACTATGTCTCAGAATCACACTGATCATAATTCCAATAATTAGGTATACTAAAATAAATGTATATTGTGCAATTTTCCAAACTCACATTGGTTTCTCATACAGCATCTCTGTATAGTATGTGTATTCACTCTCTGTCCTTAACGGCTTGTTGGAGCTCCTGCACCCCCCCCCCCCCCCTAACGTTCCTCATATTAAGTTAAGGAATTGTGGCAGGGAGTCTCGCAATAATTGTTTACAGTCCATTCATAGCAGAGAAACAGTGGAATACTCTTCCAATAGTGTATCATGTTAGCCGTCCTTACTCAGGCTGATACTGCGGATGCCTCTAACCTTGATTTATCCAGGGAAGCTTTGCTGAGTACACTCAACCTGTGTTTCAGCATCGTCCAACTCCCCACTTTAATCATCTGACACTGTCACACATGGAAGCTGCCAAGTGAAACGTCCATGTTCTTCCATTTGTCAAAGAGCAGCACCACTGGAGTAGTGAGTTAATTTGCTAAAGGACACAGCGATAATAGTCATTGGTTGAATAAAGAGTTACAGGGAAGTGCTTATGGTTGTTTTATGTTATTTGATGTTTGCCCATTGACGACAGCAAATATGAAGCGTTGGTCATCAATTCTATCAAGGATAATGTGATGGAATGCAGTGAAGCAATATTTCGCTAAAGAAACTATATAGACCAAGGACTAAACATGGACTTGGTCTGTACCCTCAAAAACACAATTCATAATCGACATGGAAGGAAAATCCACTCAAAGTTGTTTCTTAGACAAAAGCTCTTTTAATGAAAATCATGTATTTTTCTGTCCAGTAAAAAAGATTGATCATATGCATACTATTTATTTATTTAACATAGCAGGCAGTAGAAAAGGAGTTAACGTTTAAAATATCTGGAGCATTCAAAAGCATACTTCTTCTAATAAATTGACACTGAGACATTCCTGTACATCATCATCATCATCGACTAGCTATGGTTCTACTTTTGGCTGGTCTCATCGTGTGGTGGTTGTTCGGCTCCTCGCTACAAGAGGAGTCGAAACAGTGTGCAAGCCCGGCAACAATCTGAGCGTCCAGGGCAACGCCAGACCTCGGCTGGTGGGAAGATGGTGTGATGTGCCAGGTGAGATCAACCAGTAACTGAAAAGCTTTAGAAAAAACTATTTGGGATAATATTCAGAACCAGGTTATTCAGTCGTACCGATCTAAAACTATTTTTTATTTATTATTAATTATTTGTTGGCTGCTAGGAAGTCCAAAGGGTGATTTCCCGCTAATGGTTCTTTCCCGAGATGTCTGCATTTATGGAAGACTTGTGCAACAAGTTGTTTATTTGCTGCTGATTTGCTGTTTGCGTAGCTGATGCTGACATCTGAGAGCCATGAATGTACAAGTGCAACAGGACACCCATCACAAAAACACACACAAGATTACATCATGTATATGCTTACATCTAATTGTCACTGGATATAATGTGTTTTCTTGTTTGTTTAACTTCTAATACAGGGCCGATACATGTCGAGTCTGGTTTTGCAGTAGGGAGCAATTCAGGGTTAATATGGTAGAATAAAATGATGTAAACCCATTAACCCCAATACATTGTTTGACCAATCAGGCCACTCTGACATCTACAAAGACGTGTTACTTTATAATGCGTCTTTCAACATCCAAGATATTGGTCCACCTAATATTGTTGCAAATGGGTTTACATTGTAATTAGATGAAAGCCTGGTCCGTCTGATACCCTTATGCCAAGGGATGTGATAACATGTTGGTATTTGACGCCCCGAGGATGACATTAGGCTGGTGAAGAGTCTGTGGAAGGGTTAGGGTTAAGCTGCCTTCACATGATCAGCAGGAAACGGCTCCGCGCAGACGTTGCCAATGTGTTTGGGTGGAAGTGCTACTCTTGATGATGCGCAGCGATCAAAATTGACGGCAAGCGCTGCTCTCAAAGTTCAAATTAGACCTTGTCTACTGTTGAACTTTTGTCGAGCAACCAATCAGGTAACAGCTGTATGTAGCAATGCAAGCTAGCAGTAGAGGCAACCATAGAATCGAAACGTAACTAGCTATTTTCACCGCAAGGCCGCTGTGCTCAACATCGCGGTGAGCAAAGAGCAAAGAGCATAGCATGTGAAGGCAGCTTTAGGGTTAGGGCCAAAATGGAGAAAGTGTTGCTGGCTCAATGTGGAGCTACTCTTTGTACGCAATGGTCAGATGAGAATTCTCACTCACTCATTTTATGCTAACTCCCTAGTGAAATACATTAATATACTTTTCGACTCTTCATTGGCAAAAGTCTTTAGGATTTATTCTAGGTTGAACAAAAGGAAAATAGTTATGGATATAATTATCACAGCAGTCCTCAGTCCTACTTTAATATATGTCAAAGAAAAACGAGTGGATACATTAGAAGGTAGGTAGTAATGCTAAGAAGAACATTGATTTCCTAACGTTTTTATTTATAGCTTTGAAGGGTATGGGGAAACTGCAGATGTATTACATAACAGAATAAATAATTCATCTATATAGAACTGATTGGTGCACAGCATGGGAACACACACTTCAAGGCTATGGCCATGCATGCACAATGATGATGACACAAACATATAGAGGGGAAGACTCTGGGAAGGAAGCCGCTCAGGAGGAGAGGATGGGGAGGGAGAAGAAGGTGGGGAGGAGAGGAAAAAGGAAGCATGAATAATCCATAGGAGAATCACGACAGGATTAAGACAAGGTGGGAGCCAAAAATATCCCCGGCCAAGACAGATTGGCGCAATAACGCTGCAACAGAGCACAACACGACAGCAGCCACTCCTGCTGCCAGTCGCCGGCAGCTCAGGAAGCAAAACGTTAGGGGATTATAAAATGCCACTATGATGTTGCTGTGTACTGTAAAACTTCCAGTGTCATGCAGTTTAAAGCATAGACTGCCACTCGTCTTCTAGTCTACTTTCTATACTGCCTGTAAAACTTTGGGTAAATATACCATCAATGTAGCACAAACTGGTCTAGGACATTTGCTCAGTTATAAAGAAGTTTTTCTCTGAATCCAAACCCTGCTTAAGACTGACATCCTACAGAGAAAAACTAAACAATGTAAAAGCCATTTACTACTTGTCATGGAGAACTACTCGCAATGAGAAAAAAGATGTGTGACTTGACTGGAACAACAAAGAAACAACAAAGCTAACCAAATGTTTTTAAGCAAGCTAAGCGCTACTAAAAATTGAGGTTAAGTCACTGTTAAGTCATAAATGGACATCCTGGACAAACCCCACAATTTTAAAGAGGAAACTAACGTAATAGAGATTCAATTTTTCTTTAAACTCTCGGACCAACATTCCTGTTTGCCAATGAAATAATTTGAGTTTCAAGTCATGATGACCCAGCCTACACTGCTTAAGAATCGAAAGTTTAATGCAAGGCTTAATTAAACACTACATTTAATTTGATGTGCTAATTATGATAGAAGACCATTGATAAGAATGCTCTGATAAAGGGACTCTTAAGCCCCTTACACACCGAGCCGATTATCAGCGTCGATAGATGTCGATAGATGTCGATAGATGTCGATAGATGTCGGGCCGCCGATGAACGTCGTGTCGCCCTACTCAGATTGGTGTATACTGCACCGTCGTGCACCGTCGTGTCTTTTCGGCCGTGCCGACACCTTCCGCCGCCGATTCGACATGTTGAATCGGGATGCCGTCGGCCTAAGAAATCACTCTGATTGGCTGTTCAGCTTAGCGAATCAGTGCATGAGAAGCGAAACGGAAGTGAGGGACCCAAACAAACTATTAAGAAGGCAAATCTGAGATTTTATTTAACTCCAGCTCTCGACACAGGTTCAGGAAAGCTTCTCGATGAGCTTCTCGCTGTAAAGTGAAAATGGAACGCACACGCTATTTGTTGTTTGTTTATATCACGCAGTCTGTTCTTCTTCTCTCGGTTATCACGCAGTCTCTCTTCCGGTTGTTGCCTCTTTTGAATGACGAATACACACTAGCGCCGCCTGCTGGTAAGGAGAGTTATTGCCACTCACGCATGCGCAGTTCGTACGTGCAACTTGGCCGTCGGCTGAAGTCTTTGCGGTGTGTTCCAGTGCGAAAGATGGCCAAGACGCAGGAGACGTGAGGCGACGTTCCGTCAGGACGTGTTCTTTGGTGTCAGTTTGGTGTGTAAGAGGCTTTATTCGTATTTGATCACCAATATGCATTATATTAACATCTATATTCATATCTAATTATTGAAGAACAAAACTGCAATGGTGGAGACCCTTAGTGGTTTGGCAACATAAGCAAACATTAATCACTCCTGTATTTCTCTAGGATATACATAGATCTCCCTGCTGCTCGGCAACAGGCAAAGATTAGAAAAACAGAGTTCAAGCTCTGCCAACACCTAAGAAGGAGTCCAGAAAAACAAGTAAAAGAAAGACAGATCTGGTATTTCCCTGTTCATCTTCGAGGATTATACCTCAGCAATGTGTGCACATGTACTGTGTGTAAAATATAAATCTATGCAGAGCTGTATGCTGGTCAAACAGATGAGTGAGCATATAGGGAATGTTAACATGGACTAGAGGGGGTGAGAAAGTAAATCAAACTTCATTCTTTAGGAGACTACTAAACCAACATTCTTCGTCAGTCACTGTTATAAAATGAACAGTTATGTCCCCTCACCTGTTCAAACAAAACGCAAACCGACAACAGCAATTGACACCATTGTCATCTCATCACAGTGTATATTTACTGCGCCTGGTTCAAAAGACATACTCAGTCATGAGGTAAAAATGTAATTCACCTTAAACACGCAACATCTTCATTGTCATATTGGCAATGCCACCAGTAAAATGAAGAGCACAGACTTATGAAGCTACCAGGCGCTTACAATACTTAAAAGAGGAATACCACCCATTTTGCGAAACCATTTTAGTCATCATTATCATGACAACCTCAAAACCAGAAGTAAAGTGAATGAGAGCGATCAAATCGGAGTAGACTACACTACAGTTGGATACGATTTACCTACACCAGGTTAATACGGCTCATAGTGTTCCATTGTATGACTATACATTCTTGGTGGTCATTTCTGCAGTAAAGGTCTTTATCACAAGATCACTATGTTATGGCTAATGTTAGCTAATGTTAGCAAACTCTAGATACAGCAAAGGTATGAAGTTGCTATTTAACTGGATTATACTGTTTAGGTAAATAAATATCAACTACATATTATTAATCTCACTAAGGAAATTGGAATCAGTAGGGAACAAAATACTTTTTACACAATTCAGTATATTTTAGATTAGTCGTACAACCTCTCTTGCTACAACATGGCTAGTAGCCTCTGGTGTTTCATGCTAGCTTGTGTTAGCAAGCGTTAGAAAGGTGTTAATAAACACACATTACATGGTTAGTTTACCAATGATGTTATTATTTTCAGCTGTTTTAGCTGTTACACTAAATTGTAGCATTGAAATGTATTCAATAATTATCAATTGTGGACAGGATCATATACATTAAAGGTGGGGTAGGTAATTTTGGAGAAACCAGCTCGAGTGCGCTAGAATTTGAAAATACGCAGCCGGAGAAAATCTGCCACTTCCTTACAGAGCCCCTCCTCCAACACACACAAACGTGCACATGACCAATGAGGGCACGAGATAAGTTTGTGCACAGATGAAAGGCTGACAGGCAGGTAGGCCATCCAGTTATTTTAGCCGGGCCGATTGGTCGTGCTTTTTACAGTACTACGGCTTCCACAGATGACATTTTTTTATGGATTTTTTGTCAAAGCACTTAAGATATTCATTGCTATCGGGATGTTAAGAGCATTCCATGGAATATAACAAAAGGTGTATCTCGAGCCGGTTTCTCAAACTTACCTACCCTACCTTTAAGTTCCTATAACAAGCCAATACAGCCAATACAACCTTTCTTTCTAATACATATATAGTGGTTAATTTAAGCAAATATTAGCAAACTTTAGACGGTTTATTGATTAATTGATCTAATTCATAATACTGAGTCAGTTTAGTGACTTGATGACTCTTTTATACCTGTGCTGCTTTTAGCATTATCTTTATTCCATAACTGTCACTTGTAGAGTTGATGGCCACTCTTAAGCTAATGTTACATATCTCGCTTTAAAGAATATTCTAGGGACCAATCTACTATTACATTCAGTAGCTGGTTTCATGTGTTCATGTCAGACTTATCTGCACATTTAAACCGGTCTTTTATTTCTCATTTGGTATAATGTGATGTACTTTTCCTACATTTCTAATTTCAAGCCTGAAAGGTAAGCCTAAAAAGTTAGCCTTCCAAAGACTATGATTTGAAAAATACCTGAAAAGTTCATATTACCCATGTGTGATATGAAAGTCAATATCACCTGACTTTCAGGTCCTGTGTATGGAAACATAACATGGTAACACCATGTTAACATTCTTCAATGCATTTCAAGATCATGTATTTTGTGGTTTGAGGAAGTACTGACCATGCACATACTGACTAAACTTATTTTACTGAGTGGTATTCCCTTCTAAGACACAGTATATTAGGCTCATACTTTGGCAAAATCAAACTGACCAGGATCCTCCAAATACTTGTAAACGCAAACAACACCTTGTACCAGAGATACATTGACAGCTATAGACATGAATTGTATTATTATTCAACGTGTTTGAGTCACAAAACTCAAAATCGGGTGAGTTTTAGACCACCTTTTAGACAATGTTGTATTGGCCAGGATAGGGAAACAGTGGCACAACATTTGCTTTTGACAGCTACAAAACCTTAAAGTATTGCTGTACTTCACAATATTAAGTTATTCTGGATATATAGATAGATAGATTCCCATATTGCAGTGTATGAAGCAAACAATGCATGTTTCATCAACAGTAATTGGACTCAAATGGGACGGAAATAGCCTTACTTTGTTTTGACCTAGTTACCTTCTACACACGTCAAGACTTTGTGAAAGATGTTGAAGTAGAAGCCATTAAATAACAGGTTTGATGAATGAGGGCAACTTAGTTAGTTGGCATTCAAGACAGATGAGTTGCAATAAAACAACAATTTGTCTCAGAGGCTAAGGTTGCAATGTAGGTTATACAACAAGCTAAATGGAAATATTGTGCTGTTGATGATCATATATTGCACTTATTAGTGGAATAACAAATAGATTTTGAGGGAACCTTGACAACATCTAATCTGATGAACATGTTTCATAATAATACTTTAGCTTTAATGTCACAATAAATATAGTTTAGTTATGTCATCGGTAAGACCCAGTGTATGGCCTTAGAATAAACTCTATTAGATTCTAATGTTACTATTTAGATACACAGGAGCCTAATCAGACATTACTCAGCATTGGCTATAATGCTAATTGTAACAAATCTGAAGCATCGTGAATGTGTAGGTTGAGCTATAACACGTCGCCTAAGACATTATCAAGTATATTTTGGAATGATGATCCAGAAGAGCCTAAAAGCTAAACAATAAAAACATTTGCTGCTATGCTTGACCTCATGTAATAGCTGTATTTCAGACATAAATTGGCGATTCCATTATTTTCTAACCAGGTTTTAGAGTGATTATTACAAAGCCTGATAGACCACTGTTGTTTAAAAAGGGCTGTTGAGTAAAGAACTGTTATCTTAAATATGAGGGTGAATAGTATAGATTATTAAGACACAAAAACAAACAATAAAAAGATGGCCATAGTTTCCAGTATAAAAACGTGAATCATCAACAAACATTGACACTGCATTGCGCAAGAAATAAGATCTAGTATACTGGTAACATTCCACTGTTTATTACTGGCCTACTGTATTCAACTTTTCTTCCCTTTTTTATTCTTTTTTTTAAGAAAATTCTGTCATTAAAAATCTTTCTATAGTATATTCTTTTCTTAAAAAATATAGAAAAGTGTAATTTACAGTTATTTTACACATGAAATTAACCTCTGGCTTCTGTTTTGGCACAGATATGACTAAAGTTGTTCTTTTGCAGCACATGGTGTTACAGAATATGCATCGAAACAACAAACATAAGTCACTACAGCGTAGCAAAAATAAAGAATACGCAGACTTCATACACGAAAATTAAATTCATGCATACATACATTACAGTGCCATGCAAACAGTTCATTTTGGGTATTAAATTATTTAAGATTTGCATTTCTTTCCCGTGTTTCAAACATTTCATGCCTTCTTGCTATACATACATGACATGGCTTTTACATAATGTGACATTTACTGCAGCAGCTGTATGAAGTAGCCTGCCAAAAACATCTACTTTCCAAGCATGGTTTGGTAAATAAAAATCCTATGGTTCTTATCATTGACAATTCAGCATTTAAGATTACTTTCTAACTCCACAAAAGCTGCAAATGTGGTGACAGGTAATTCATGACTCTTTTTCACCTCTGCATCTAATTCTGCGAGTGGCTATAAGTGGGTTTAATAACCCTTTTGCTTCTTGTTAATGGCAAACTATCCCTCTTCACACCACAAGAAAACAGGACAGCAGTGTCCTCTTAGTGATAGCCCCTTTAGAGCCAGCCAATCCCCTAAAAGCATATTGACTGGTCTGAAATCAGCCACATCTGCTCTTATACATGGTGTCTCTATCACATGCAGGAGGTCAGGAGGTCAGCCTCAGATTTGTATCCGTCAGAGCTGCTGACCTTGAGTGTCTTTGTATCGGGACTCCAACATAGATTCTAATCGCGCCTTCGCACATGTAGATAATATTGTGTACACTCTGGGGAGGTGGGAGCCATTTTAAGACTGAACATTGAGGAAGGGTATTTGTAGAGTGGACATATTGAGATGTTATTTGAAGCATTAGGTCAAATGTTACCTATTTATTACATGGACAAGACCAGCTCAGGGCCTAAATATGTCATTATTAGTCTTCCAGATAGACAGCCGAAGTCTCAACGTCACTTCCAGGAGAGTTCTGTTTCACTATTTTGCACCTAGAATGAATTACTTGAAGTTAAATGTTTACGAGGTTAACTATCCACAGTCTAGGATAAGTGTTTTTTATAGTACGTGCTATTATTTCACCCTTGATTATTGAACCAAAGTTTAAAGATTGATTTGCTGAACACAACATGGAAACACATAGAAGCTATAGCATTTACCTAGCGTGGCATTACCGTTAGCCATTTTTCTTATTTTAACAGAATATTCCTTAGCTCGTATTTGTCATGATTGATGTTCACCCTCAATAGTCTTAGGCTTGGGGTGAATGGAATTCATAAAGCAGCACTTTTTTGTGACATGAGGGTGCATGAACAACAACAGGCTAATAGACGCTAAAACGCTCTGCAGAGCTGAGGTGAACCATTATACAGATGTGTGATGATTATTTGTGACATTGTCTTTTGATCCATTGATCTATCCATAAGTGTAGCTTTAAAGGCTGGCAAATAATAAATAGACAATGATTTTGCTTTTTCAAACATACTAACCATGTCTTTACAAAATGGAGTGAAGACCATAGCTATAGTTGTTAGCAACCAATCCAGAACCTTCCCTCTACGTCAAGGCCACGCCCCTTTTTGGGTGAAAACATTCTGTCATTTGACTGGCGGTATATAGAGATTCTGGAAGGATTTTACCTATCACATAAAAAAATTAGGAATACTGTGCATTAAGGATGGTCAGTCAGCAAACAGTTACATAACGTCATTGGAGATCTATTTCAGTCTGCCGGTGGACTACTGGCAGGCAGCAGGTTAAAACTTAAACTGGGATTTCCTTGGCTTGTCATGTTTTATATTTTAATGCAGCGACTACAGTCACTACTTTGACTTTTAACATAACAACTGTGTACATGGACAATTTGACGTTATTGTTATTAGCATCATAATGTAGCTGTGAAGTAATGTTTTTAGTTGTTGTTGTTTCACATGCAATACATGACACAGCAGCTTTAAGCATGATCCAACTATTTTTTCCGCTTTCCGCCAATTGTTTTTCTTAACCAGAAAGTGGGCGTGCCGTTGCCAGGCTGTGACGTAGCGCTGCTCTTATCGATATGGTAGGGCTAGATTTATAGTAATTATTTTAATGTAAATGTCACATTTTTGCATGAGGCTTTCGTAGTTCTGGAACAAAACCTGAAGGTAATGGTTTCACTTCGGCTATCTATCAGTTTTTCACATCATTCAGATATGGTGTACGTAACTAAAAGTGCCTTACTGCTTAATTAAAAGCCTGCTTCACAATCTTCATCTGAACGACATTTAGTAGCAATCATTGAAATTAGCTTAAATAATTCATGATCCATGTTGACTTATATGAAAGTTTAAACTAACTGAGACGTGTTTGTTGTTATAGAACTCAGTCAAACAAAAACAAATCTATACACTATTTGGCACCACTGCT
Organism: Trematomus bernacchii; assembly: GCF_902827165.1. Classification (NCBI taxonomy): domain Eukaryota; kingdom Metazoa; phylum Chordata; class Actinopteri; order Perciformes; family Nototheniidae; genus Trematomus; species Trematomus bernacchii. Next base: position 5,989,297 of record NW_022987803.1, read on the forward strand.
AGGTTTGGATAACATTCAGAACAATAACCAGTGCCATGCCAGTAAGCTTGTGTAAGTTGATCACAGAGACATTCATTCTCTCACATAGACTTCCCATTGTTTTCAACCTGCTATAAAGTTCAATATGTCATGCCTCAGAAACACTCTTCACTTTTGGTTTTACTGGTCTGGTGCAAAAGCAGTTTAGGATTAACTTGAGTCATACTCAGGCTTGTTGTTTATTCAAATACTGCTGCACGACAGTCCCTTATCACCTCCTCTTCGTACGCTGCAGCCCACTGCAGTTCCTTTAGACATTGCATACAACCTTATTTAACCTCTGGAATAGAGCAGACATATCTCCTGCTTATATTAACCGTGGCTGTATTCACACAATGCAATGTGCAAGGTAACTCTTCATAATGGACACAGTGTATGCCATCTGCCCTGTTCAGCTGTTAAGCTATTGTATCTGTCACAGAAAAGCATTTGGTGTGCTTTTCCCAGTTCCTCTCTTTCCACAGAATTTGGGATAGTTTCTTTTTGTTGGGTGTGAGGAGTAAGGTGCGTGCACAGTCGTCTCCTGCACAATTGGTTAGCGTAAGTCCTAGAACAACTTCTTTGTATACCAAACGGTTGGGAAAGAGATTTAGAACCATGTTGCAGTTTGTGCAAATGAGATACACTGTCCAGACTGAAGGACTGAATGACTAACCAGTGGGTCTGCGCTCTACTCCAGCCAGCTTAGCTGCTATTGTTTGGGAGTTCCCACTCCTGAGGGGACATCTCGAACTCCCCTGCACCTCAAGAGGCGCTTTACCATTGGAGAACACCTCTAATCCATCAATAACTGACGGATAACCACTGATACTCATTGCTAAAACTACACACTACTCAGACATTTGTCACATGATCAGGATTTTCCCTGACTTCAATGCATTCTATCTCCTCCCTTTCTCTTTCCCTCTCCCTCTCCTGCTCCCTCTCCCGCTCTTTACGCTTGGCCCTTTTCTTTTTCTTGTGTCTCGTTTTGGACGGCGGGAAGAAGGTCAGGAAGACGGGCAGGATGACGAAGCAGTGCAGCACAACGCAGCCCGCGATGAGAAGGGAGCACTTGAACAGTGTGTAGGTCAGATTGGAAGGCACAAACACCAGGGGCATGATCCCGATCACGAAGCAGGATGTGTTCTGCAGGATCGCCGCCCCGTGCTCCTCCAGTGCCAACTTGATGCATTGCGTCCTAGTGTGCTCATTGGCCAGCACAAAAGTGTACAAGTGTGGTGCACAGTGATCCATGGCAAAGTTGAGGGTAAAAATAAGGCACAGGATTGAGATGCTGTCCATGCCAACGTTCCAGAGGGTCATCAAACCCAAGACGCCCAGCTCGACGGACGTTACTGTGAGGATGAGCCAGAAGTTACCCAAGGGGTTGATGACCAGGAAGAAAGTGAGGATGAGGATTGTGAGTACGCTGAAGCCTGAGGTCAGGATAGGCGAGATGACAGAGGAGCTGTAGCGGTCCATGAACACAAACGTAGGATTGAAGGCAATGAACTTGATGCTGTTGATCAGCATCAACGGACGAAGCTTCTCCAGAAGCTCCACCACCTCCTCTCGCTTCTTCTCCGTCGTCCGGGCAACCAAATACATCCGAGAGGCGATGATGTCGTACTCATCGGTCTCACGGTTCTTGGAGAATATGATGTCCTCAGAGAAGTGCTGGTACTCAGGGCTGCACAGAAAGGAGCCCTTGAGGATTGTGATGAAGTCACCCTTGGTTGAAGCACTCGCATTCACCACCCGCAGGTAGTGGAAAAAGTTGTCCATCCAAGAGATCTTGTTGAAGCCATGACTCAAAGTCTTCAGGTGCTCCTGCACCGTGGAGTTCCAGTACTCGATGGGTTCGTAAATGTAAAACCCAATCACGGGACTGTAGTTACTGAAGTATTTCTGCTGGGTCAGGGCATACGAAACACTCGGAGAGTTACTCGCCAGCAGGTTCACAATATTTGATCCATCACTGATTTGTAAACATCCCATGAATGAGAAAGATGCGTAGATGAGATATAGAATGACCACAAAAGGTTTGACATAAGTGTTGGTAATCCATTCTGTGTAGTGCTCACGCAGGAAGTGCTGGATGAAGTGATTCTGGTAGGGGACGCTGTCGTGGTGCGTGGACAAGTCATGGCCGTCACTCATCATGGTTTTAAACCACGTGGGCTGGCGGTCCAGGTACTCCACTGAGGGGATTTTACAACAGAAAACACTGTGGTAGCGGTTCTGCTCCAGCTGTCCGGCAAACACCAGGCAGGAGCCGTAGAAGGAGAAAACATAGAAGTAGTTCACCAGGATGGCAACGCACATGCTCTGGCAGAAGATTTTCACCGACTCGATGTTGGTAAAAGGGCTAGCTCCCATGCCGAATGTGATGATGTAGAGTGAGCTGGTCATGGTGTAGCACACCATCACATCGGCAAAAGCGTCTGCCACACGCTCCTTGAAGGGAAGGTTCTCCCTCGTTCTCCTCCAGCCTGCCAGCAGCTCGAACACTCCTTTGGTTCCATGGCCTAAGAGAAAGAGAGAAAAGCAAGTAAGAATTTTAAACTTATGTATTAGCAGTATGTACAGTAAAAATCACATGTTCAGGAAAATTGGCCCATTTGAATGATATACCCTATACCTAACCCTTTTAACATGGGACCTATTGTTGCATGTAATGCTCCAAAATGTCCTTTGTAAGAAGCATTGCTTGACATACAGAAACTAGATAAAGCTCCAATAGTGCAGTGATTAATTAATTTTGTAGACCAACCCAGAATCCAACACACGTTTTATGATATATGTGGACCTTATACTGCTGTACAAAACTGACGTATTTTATGTCGTAGAACAAAACAAGAACATCTCATAAGCTTGTGTTAACCTAAGATGTCAGGCTTCTATCTAAAATCACATTAAAAAAAACATTGACTGCTAAGTGTTTGACAGGTTTTAGGACACCAATCTATAGTTGAAAAACAGGAAACTCTAATATTTTAAGCAATTAAATACAGAGAGCAGGTAACCTGTACATTTTTTGCCTCACTCATCACTCCCTAGACACCAACTGATTTTAATTTGCCACAGCTTTAACCTTGTAAGATGGTATCAAATAGATATAACATTGGTCTTGTATTAACAACCACTTCTTGGCAGTGACTATAAAAAAAGGATTTGATTTGATGTGATTGTTATCTGAATTATTGAGGCTTATTACCAACTGCTATCACAATTTACTTGAGCTTACATAAAACCAGTAAATATGTCAGGGTATATGCTGATGTCAGCCGATTTATATAACCCACAATACAATACACTCTTCAATACAAAAGCCAATGTATTGTAGTTTTTGGTGTTTTCAGCATTACCATTAAGGCGTCTTTGTATGAAACAACGGATTGAAAATAAAACTTGAACATCCTTGGTTTTACTCCACTAATAGAGACGCTGGCTTAGTGTTTCTTTTCATATCTGAGATGGAGCTGTACACATTCCTCGTTACCATGCACTAGTGAGCAGCATCCAAATCTGTCTGCAGCAGGCCCATTCATGTGAGTCAAATCTGTAGGATTTTCACCATTAAAAAATATAGACATGAATACCCAACGTTCAAAGGCATATGCTCAGTAGTGCAAAATCTCCCACACAGGAACACCCGCCCACCCACACACACTGTTCATTTATTTGTAAAATGCCGGAGCTGCATTCCTGATGAGGGGGAAAAGTGCTGCGAGGGAATGTGCTATACATTTCTGAATGCTAGAATCAATTTGAATGTTCCTCCACCATGTAAATATTTCAGTACAAGTGAACACCGCATTCGGCCCATGCATATCTTTCTCAGCCAACATCAGCTTTTAAAAATTCCTTTCAAATCAAGCAGCTGGACAGGGACGTGAGAGGACTGCTACCCTTGACAGCATTGTAAATGTCCCCTTGTCTGTGACGGAGCATAAGTTAATTAGCTATAAAGGATTAGGCCTTTGTAATGAGTTGGCTGGATGGCATTTCCTGCTTTTAGTTTTATTAAGCAGTGCTGCAAGTCAATTAGTTAGTGTCAGTTGGTTTAGAGGGTGTGGAGAGAAAGAAAATTCATGCCCAGGGTTTTTCCAACATTACACCATGGGCCAGTCACCAAATAGGACGTTATGTACCGTGTCATTTTCTGACCATGATTCGAAAGGTTCTGTGATTAATTTACAGTGATTGATTGCTGGCAGGAGGTGGGGGAGAAAAATAATGAGACCATCTGGTTAAGTGCCCCTGGTTAGTATCATCGCTTACACCACTGAAGCATTCTTACTAGAATATTTTTACCATAGCAATAGTAAGTGTTAAAGTAGGTATTTTAGGAGGTATTCGTTCACTTATGCAACAATACTTAGGATTTGGGCTGCACGACTTGGAAAAAATTGAATAACGCGGTTATTTAGACTGATAATGCAATTGGAATATAATATGCAATATTAGGAATGATTTTTGTATTTATTATTATTTACATTATCCATGAAATATATATTAAAATGATCATGGTGGATGTTTTCAAGAGGATCTGTACCAAACAAATACTTTTTATTAAATCGGCAGATTATGATTTGTGGGCCGTGACTTTTCTTCAGCACCACAATACGAACATACTGCACTTAGTGCAATTTGGATAACGCACTAGGGCTGAACGATTAATTTTTTTTTACATTTTCTTTTTTTTACTTCTTGTGTGTCAGTCATCCACACCAATCAGAAGTGCTGTGCTCCACATGTACCAGCCATTGTTAACCAATCAGAAGTGGCCCATGATAGAAGGTGATAGACAGATTGATCCAATCACCTGCCAAGTATTTTGTGCCTGCTCTTTCCAAATGGCTTCCAATGGAGCTTTCCTAGATGGTTTGGTGAAACAAAGCATCTGAGTCAGGTTAGTAATGCTCCATCACATATGATCTATTACAGGGTGAATCTTAAACTGAAGCTTGACTTTAAAGCAACCCAACGGAAGTTTCATGTAAGTTTAGTTATTTCACTCGTAGCTTGGGCTGCGGGGGTGCTAGAGACGGGAGCACGTTGATGCGACCTTCCTAGCCGGAGATATGGCCGCATTTTACAATAAACTTCGTCGCTTAAAAACAAATATCGCAAATCGAATCGCAATCGCAATATTTGTCAGAAAAATCACAATTAGATTTTTTCCCAAAATCGTGCAGCCCTATAACGCACTACTCCATATTGCAATTCTGTTTATTATAATTATACATCCCTACTTCATATGAAGTGAAATATTATTTCCAAAGCATGAACAATCAGTGATTTAACACTAGAACCGCTAACGGGTCAATTTTACCCGCAGCTGTTTTTTTGATTGTATGTCATTTTTTTCAATAAAATATTAAAGTCTAACAGCATGGTAACACGACGCTCGTAACTCGGCCCCCTCCTTTGCAGGGGGGCGTGGTCAGCTGCAGCGCATGCAAAGACAGGGTGGAGGAGAGCAAAATAGAGCGAAATGAGGCATGGCTAAAATGCATGATCTGTTTGGTATTTTGAAAAAGAAAACGTATAAATATACCTTATATAGGTATGGCCCTACAATATATTATTCAAATATAGCATGATAGGTCCACTTTAAAGGTGGGGTAGGTAATTTTGGAGAAACCAGCTCGAGTGCGCTAGAATTTGAAAATACACAACCGGAAAAAATCTTCCTTACAGAGCCCCTCCTCCAACACACACGAACGCGCACATGACCAATGAGGGCACGAGATAAGTTTGTGCACAGATGGAAGGCTGACAGGCAGGTAGGCCATCCAGTTATTTTAGCCGGGCCGGCTAAAATGATTGGTCGTGCTTTTTACAGCGCTACGGCTTCCGCAGATGAAATGTTTTTATGTATTTATTGTCAAAGCATTTCATATATTCATTGCTATCGGGATGTTAAGAGCATTCCATGGAATATAACAAAAAGTGTTTCTGAAATAAATTACATACCCCACCTTTAATTAAAATTAAAAAGCACATACCAAAAACAAAAATGTGTTCTTACCTAGAGTTGTTACCTAACCCTAACTGCTCCTAATACATGGTGTTGTGCTGTGTACACATATAGAAATGCATCTGAATCCTCTATTTCCATTTCATATTTACACCCTCAGGAGTAACTGATGGTAATAAATGTCCCATTTAGATGAGGAATGACACATCTGGCCTGATAAAGAAGCTGTTTAGTAATGTTTCACTCGTAACCGTAGTGCAAATAAAAACGGATGGACAGTGCAGCAGCTTTAATCAATGACAGAGTGGAGGAAGCAGGAGGGAGAGGAGCACATGGCTGGAAGCATGACTGCTGCTCAATGTTAATCAGATTTGGAGGGAACCGACAATTTTCTGAATGCTGATAGATGCTAAACTTAATGTCCAATTCTTTACTTGGGCCTCTGGGACCGTTAGGAATGAATGACGAGAGAAGGTTGATGTAACAAGAGACATAAGGAGAGACTGCATTCCCCATTATTGCAGAGATAAAACTTCACCAGTGTCACAGTGAACACCCCTGAACAATGGAACACACCTACACTACACACACACACACAATAGGACTACCCTCTTAGAACTTTATAGCCACAACTATGGCTCTGCAGGGAAGACCACGCTCATATAATCTGTTGCTCTCTCCATCTTCACCCACACACAGCCGCTGTGGAACAAACACCCACAAGTAAATGAACTAGTCTGCCTCCTTTTACCTCCTCCTTTTTCTCTATATATGAAACTACTGTTGGTGAAACACATTTTCTGGGAGCTGCAGTGAAGGCATAGGGCAAACAGTCCTAAAAAGCTGTGAAAAGCCAGTTATCAGCCTGCGAAAAACAATAAAAATGTGCTTTACAAGTGGTGTGGTTTAGCTTTTTCCCAAGTGTATCTGCTATTTTCTACAATGTATTTTTTCTTGGACTGAAATTAAAATCATCATTCTGAATTAAAGCCGGAATTTGAATAAAGGCTTCCCTTTATTTTAATTATCTTTTAGTCACTCATTGAGAAATTGGACAATGTTTTAATCAACCCCTCTCAAAAGATCTGTTGGCACCAGAGATGGTACTCCAGATGTGGATGTGACACAACAGCGATAGCTAAATGGGTGGCTACAGGTTATTATTGTGGAGGACGAGGGGCTGCGTTAGATAATTCGGATCGCATCCAAAGTGTCGACTGCACATCACAGCGCATTATTTTGACCCACAGTGGGAACTTCAGTCTCATGCTTTGACTTTTATGAAGACAGAGGAGCGGCATTTTGCCAACAACTGTAAACAGGCTTGTCTGTTTGAGCAACTGGCTCAGTGCAAAGAAGTAGACAGGGTTGGGAGAGAGTGTAAGAGAGGTTCCAGGTTGTTGTATTGAAAATATTCAGGAGAATATTTGTCATTGTTCCAATGATAATAAACAAACATTTGCATAAAGCATATTTGTCCACTCATATGTTGATAAGAGTATTAAACACTTGAAAAATATTCCTCTAAGGTACATTTAGAACAGATACAAAATGTGCGATTAATTTGCGATTAACTATGCGATTAATCGACTGACAGCCCTAGTTAGAATGCTAACTTTTGGTGAATTTAGGAGAAATCTCCAGACGTAAATAGACAAACTATAGTAAAAATAAACATCTAAATGTGTATTTTGTACGTTTTCCTTCCAAAAGCCTGAAAGAAAACATGTTATGGAATCAAAATAGCACAAAATCAAAAAATTGACCAGTGTATGAAAAACGATGTTTTTGCCTGCTGTGTCTCGCCTTAAAGTGGACCTATCATGCTATATTTGAACAATATATTGTAGGGCCATACCTATATAAAGTATATAAATATAGTTTTTTTTTCAAAATACCAAACAGATCCTGCATGTTTGCCATGCCTCATTTCGCTCCATTTGCTCTTTCCAGCCCTGTTTTTGCAGGGGTCTGATTCTGTGAGCTGCAGCTGACCACGCCCCCCTGCAGGAGAGGGGAACGTGCTCTGATCAGCTGCTGGGCTGTCAGAAGAGGGGGAGAAAAAGAGATTTCCGTCCTCCGTGTTTTATTATATTATTATATAGAGTCGTTATTCATTTGTTTTAAAGCTCAATAAATAACAAAGAAGACCTTTGACCGGCACTTTTCTAATTTTGTCCGGAAGATTTAAACTTTAACGGACATCTTGACCGGCGAAAAAAAAACCTAACTGAAACTCTGCCGCACGGTCCCCTCGTTCCTTGGAAGAGGCGGAGAGGTGGGTGTTTGTCATCTGCTGGTGGACTAACCGGAGAGAATTACAGTGCTTGCCTCGACGGGGAGGGATTGCATTGAATTACAGCAGCAGGAGCAAACGCTTGCCTCGGGGAGGGAGAAAAAAAGCCACAGCGGAGAATAAACAGAAGGGCAACCATGGCAACCATGCGCGGGAAGTCTTCTTCACTGCTTTTGTGGCAGACTACAGCGCCACTTACAGGCCTGGCATATGTACTACAGCGTCTCCAGCGCTTTCGAGCGGCAATGGCCGGCCGTGGCCCAACCCCACATTCCCCTGATAGGTGGAGAGTTGCCCAATAGCCGTAGCGCCACCGTCCTGACGTCAGGACAGTGTTCAAATCTGGATCCGTTTTTATCAGATCCGTTGCAGCCCCGTTTTTTAGAGATTTGGGTATGGAGGAAAATAGAGAGGGTTGTGTTTTCTGACACTTGGTGAGTTCCCTGGAACACCGGGGACACATATTCATGTATAAAAGACGTACAAAAGTGCATTTTGCATGATAGGTCCCCTTTAACTATCAATCTTGAGATCTGCATATTTGCAATGCTCAATTGGAAAGCTTGACAGACTTCAGACATGACGCGCAAATTAAGAAGAGTGGAGTGTACCATGGGTCATTTGTATTTCTCAATGTAGCATCCTATTGCTATGGATTTGTCCTTCATTTATTCTTACATTTCTGATATAAAGGTACAATGATCCATTTAACTCTCCTGGTCCAAGGACCTGCATTGTTAGTTTAATTGGCAAGTCTAGGTGCATCTAAATGAGAGGAATGTCATTTCTGAGCTGTATTGTGATGCCAAGGTCACTAAAGGACTGCAGTTTGGTTTTATTTGAAGCATATATCCACTCTCCTCTCGCAGACCAAAGAAAGATGTATGATTGAATCTCGTCAAGGCTTACACGGTATCCTAGCCTCAGCGTGCACTTATACGCATGACCTCAGAAGAATTTCTAAAATCTTGGCTATGACCCTGACTGCTTTGAGCATTGAATTCTGGTAAATATGTGTTCACTATTAATGATTTAGCCGGCTTTAGCCAATTGTTACCGGATTGATTTTGCACAGACAGCAGCTGCAAAGCACAACTTCAAAGCTTCTGTGCACCCTTTGACTAAATCAATCCTCCTACTATAATGGGGGACAGCCTGTGCTGACAGCTAGCCACTACAGCAGTGTATCAGAAAGACAAGATGGATAAAGTGAGAAAGAAAGATAGGATGCTGTAGCTCAGAATGAAAGGATGAATAGGCAAGAGGAGTTGTATCTCGAGCCTCTCCCTGATGCAGGTCCTCCCCTGAATGGATTGTAAGAGGGCAGTTTGTCACCGCCTGACCTGAAGTCTGTATTTCTTGCCGAGAAAAACAGGCAGGGGAGAAAAGAATATCACTCATTGTCTCACAGCCTGACTACTTTGCTCCTATAATGGAGGCCCAACCTGCATTTTTCTCCTCTCCTCCCCTGGTCGAACGAAAAGCCAAAGCAATTAAACTACATTACTGCTCTAAAACTGGCATGCAGACCCTCAAAACACATCCATCACAGGGAGAGAATGTGTCAGTTGCACCCACCCATTATGGATGAAGAAAATACAAAATCATTTTCACATTCATATCAATATATGGGTGGTATATATCCTATGGTATGTGTAATCACCTGCTGCCCCATTGTTTTGCCTGCACTCTCCAGCTGTGTCTTGTTAATGTGATGAGTGTCTCTACCTGTATATGTCTGTCTTTTCCAGTGTTCTATGTCATTCCGTCGTCAATGTTTCCAGTCCATGTTTCCCGTGTTGTGGTCCTGCTCGACAAGGTTTTTTCTCTTTGTTTTCCGCTTGAGCTTTCTCCCTGTGGATTTGCTGCTGGTGCTTTGTCGTGTCATCATCATGTTGTGTTGCACGATTTTGTGCTTTGTTACTTTTCTTTTTATTTCCTTATCCTGCTACCTTTGTTTCTTGTATTTTGTACCAGCTTTACTTATATCAGCTATAATCTTTTTTTCTGCATTTGGGTCTAACTGTCTTCAAAAATGACAAAAATACAACTTTTCCTAACTTGATCTTAAAATGTAATGTACACTTCCACAGTGTTACCTCCATTTACCTCCATTTGATGGCCTTGCTAATTGCAGCTCATACACTTTTTCAGCTGGTGGTGAGTTCGACCATGCTGGAGTAATTACTATTGAAGTCATTTCCCAAACTGGAGGGTGGGATTCACTGCAATTAACAGAAAATAACAAGTTAAAGGAAACTCATTTTTCTTTGGCTTAAAATCACTTAAATCCCCTGAAAACCCATTTTCCCAATCAGATTCTATCTATGAGCCTCCTAAATTGGACCTACATTGACAAACATTCAGCTATTAGCTAGCTTTTTCATTACTTTATTTATTATTTTTATATATTGATTTGGTTTGTCCATGTACAGACTCATTTCTTTATATAACTAAACCAAAACAAAGAAACATGGCTTATTGTATGCCTTGTATCAGAACGCTATTTTTTTTATGTGAATGGAACAAAAATTGATAATAATAATAAATACAAATGATAATTAAAAAGGTGTATGCTACCTTTCGACAATAATAAAATGACCTTAAAACAGGTCAAATCTTATATCTCTATCATGATACAATGATTGATAGTTAAATATCATTCACTTCATTGCATACAGATTGACGCAAACCACCTCAAATGTATTTTGAACAAAAAATAAAAATGCTGTTCTTTTCAGTTTTTAATATCTGCAAACTGTTCTGCATCACAAAGATTGCTCTACTTGTATATGGGACACACACACACACATACCATGTATCCATCACTTCAGGGGACATTACATTGACTTATCCTAACCTTAACCATAACCAACACATGCCTAACCCTAACCAAGTCTTCACCCTAAAATGTATGATAAGGGAGGCGAGTCCCCACACGTGACTGTGTAAACAGATGTAGGTCCCCACAAGGATAGTAATGCTAGGACACACACACACAGTCAGCAGCAACGCTATCCTGGGTTTTGAGTAGGAGTGTGGTTGGGTTTGCCCCCAGCACATTTTGGCATTTGCATTTTGAAAGTTTTCTCTCTTCTGGAAGAAAATATATGTGCTACTTCTTTTCTGCAGCAATACATGGAGTTCATATCTAGATGTGGTTTTCTCTGCAACAAATCAAATAAAGTACACCAGATGTAACCACTTATGGCGCATTTCCACTACAGCACGGTTTAAGCGTGCCGTGCCCGGCCCGTTTTTGGTTGCGTTTCCACTAGGCGTAGCGGGTACTTTTTCACAGTTTTCTGGCTCTCCAAAATCGAGGTTCTTTCCGGGCCAACAACCGGGCTGAGTATGCTAAACTAGTGAGAGAATCGCTGGCAACTACAACAAAATGAACATATTTTACCGTGATTTAATTGTAATGGACGTTTCAAAATGAAGCCAAAGTAACAACATACTGATACCGGTTAGTAAAAACCATGAATTAATGCTTTGACAAGTCTGCAGACAGACGGCAGGTGAAAAACCTTTTAAAATGCGTGTTTTCTGAATGGAGATCGGCTAAGCTAACGTTGTATATGCTCCGACCGCCCACACTCACAACAACGGCATATACAGACATAAATAAACCAGCGACTGTATTCGCCATGACACAGACGGTCTGTGGTTTGTACTTGTTTAACTTTTGTCTAGTTTCTGAACAGATATGAGGAGCTGTGAGGGCTAACAGCTAACGGGTGATGTTGGTTTTGTGTTTCGCATTGAAGATGACGTCACGGCTCCGCCTACACTGCGTTACTATAGTTACTACCACAGTTCCTAAACTGTAATGGAAACGCAGCATAAAGTGAGCCTGGCCTACCAAGGCCTAACTATACCGTACTAAGCCGTGCGAGGCCCTGCAGTGGAAATGCGCCATTAGAGTCAGATGAAGTAGCTTTCTGTAGATATGTGAAGTGTTGAGAGGCTGCATTCATTTGTGTATTTATAGGCTTGTTTCTGCTTGTCAGACTTTAAATACATTAGTTAAAAAGTGTCCTCTATCATTCGTATAACACCACACTTAAATAGCATATAACTATTTAACAACATACATAAATACCAGGCTTGGAGAATAACGGAATACATGTAAAGGGATTACATAATCAGGATACACAAAAGGTCACTGTAATCCTTTACATTTAAATAACGTTTCATCAGATTACTGGTACATTTGTGAAAAACATTGATAACTAGCAGGATTACAATGGTACAAAACATTTTTAAATAAAGAACATTATGTATGAGTTTCACAACAAGTGAAAGTCTCAAGTAAACCATTGCTAATCTTCCAGTTCATTATCGTGGACTAGTTCAAAGAATGCTTTCACAAGGTGGAGATTTCACCATTATTAAGGAGAAACAGGAAACACCATTACTAACACGTTTTTGTGACTAAACGTGTTAGTCACAAAATAGACCTGTGACTAACACGTTTATGGGTTTTGAAGGGTAAATGAAATTTGTAAAAAGCTTTAGTCTAGAAACAAACTACATCACAGTCACGTGGCCTGCAAACCACCACAGCTAAGCTAAAGGCGGCTAATGTTGGGCGGGATGACGTTAAGTGGTCTCATTTAGACACATGTTAGCAACCGCTGTTTCTTGGATGCAGAAAAGCTTCAGAAATTGACATGTAAGGTATTTACTAGGGATGTCCCGATCCGATCACGTGATCGGGGATCGGAGCCGATCACGTGATTTTCACGTGATCGGGGATCGGGAGAAAAAAATCGGGGATCGGATTTTTTTTTTTTTTTTTTTTTTTTTTTTTATAAAATATTTTTATACATTTTATTTAATGTTACAAAACAAAAATGACCATGTTCACGTCTTAAAGTCATCCTGAGGCCTTAGTTTTGGGTTAAAATTACACAACATCATGTATGTGTTGCTTCTTTTGGGCTTGTTTTCATAGACCTGGTTGCTTATTTCTCTCAAATCTGGCAACAGAGTGGGCGCAGTGTCTAATAGTAGCAGTAAGCTAACAAGAGGCTACGTTCAGCTGGTGACTCGGGAGTCGGGACAGAGAAAATGTCAGGAGTTTGGAAGTACTATAAAATTGAAAGCGAAGGCAGTGTAACAGCCAGATGCAATGTTTGCAAGGCGGAGGTTCCGCGTGGTGGAAAGAACAGAGCTACGTTCAACATGACCAATCTAATACAAACACCACCAACAACAACACGACGAGTACACAGCGGCCACTCAGGTAACGGCACTGAAACAACCGACACTTTCAGAGACTTTTAAAAGGAAAGAGAAACTACCCCAGAACAGTGAAAAGGCCAAAAAAATAACAGCCAAGATAGCTGAATTCATCGCGTTGGATGACCAGCCGTTATCTGTTACCTTTTTTTTCCTCTTAATGCATTGCATAAAGATCGGATCGGGAAAAATCGGTATCGGCAGATTGTCAAAATCAAATGATCGGAATCGGATCGGGAGCAAAAAAAGGTGATCGGGACATCCCTAGTATTTACATATACTTTAACGTGACGTCTCTTAAGATTGTGTTAACCACATTACTTATTTCAGTAATCTAACCACGAATACGTTCAAGAAACCGATGACTTCAAGACGAGGAAGCCGGAAGTGGTAAAATGCTAACTCATTCCGGATTTTTAGGACTCATTCCTGCTCCAATCTATAGTTACTCAGCCATATAACCAAAGGCCTTTGTTTCTAAATGTTTTGCAATTGATTAATGTTTCACCTATCTGTCAGGTACAGCCACATCTACCAACATGAGTCTGAAAAAAGATGGGAAAAATCATTGCTGTTGTTCTATTATTCTTTATTTGAGTTCACAAGCAATTAGTGCACAAAATACCACAAAAGCCCACAATACAGTCAAATGAAGTACAGTATGATGCACCGTGAACATGAGGAAGACTTTTTTTCTTCTGTTGATCCATTAAATATTCAAGAGCTCACCACTCGTTGTTGCTATATTTAGCCTTGTTAAGAGGGGTCCTTTTGAGACCCCACTTCCTGCTGAATGTTTCATTAAAAATGGATTACCCCCCCAACACCTTCTCATTGGCTCTTATATTTAAAAGTGGCTCTCATCCTGGTCAATATTCATACACTCACACAAATGGGATATCAGTTTGTTTAATTGGGTTACTTGTGAGGAGGGTAAAATGGTTTGGGTGGCTTGTGAGAATTTTGCCAAACGGGTGATTAAGATGAATCATGAGCTGGTGTCTCCTCCCTTAAAAAGTGTGTGATTGAGATAAAGATCAAGACTCTCAAGACTGATTACTGATGACAAAAACATGTTTTAGTTTATCGCGGCATTGGTTCAAATGTTTCCTTTTCATCTTATAATTTGCTCATTCATTAATAGGCATACAATTCTTTATATCTATTAATTTGTAAACAGTTGAACAGGTTTTTAAATCACAGATTTACATAATTTAGTTAGACATTATACTCATTTAATAATCCCTTTCAAGAATTTCACAACATGAAGAGGGATTGTGTTGTGTGTAAACAAACATTTTCAAATGTTTGGACTTTTTTCTTTTAATTAATTTACGCTTTGTAAGAGATTAATGTATCATCAGGTGTGGGTACCAAATTCTGGCTATTTTCTACCCAATAATATTTTTTCCCAGATTGATTGTTCACTGTATCCAACCCTGATTGCAGAGTAAAACGTTCTCCTCTTAAAGCTTGATACGAAAAAATTGTTTCTCCTGCAACTTGAAAAATGGCACTCTTTGCAATTGGCTTTAATCTAAAGACCATTGATTGTTCAGCCACCGTACACCAAATTAAAAGAAGTCCTTAATCATTGTATAACATTATCTCTCATCTTCAGGGCTGAACATGGGAGTGCTGTTCTAGCATGATAAAGCCGTCGGCCAAAGCAGTGGCCTCAAATCCCCATTAGTGCCGGACACACACATCAATGAAAAATTACACAGCTTCCCGATTACTGGTATGTAATTTGTTACACTTGAAGGGATCTGTAAGAGGGAGTTTAGTATGTATTACTTTAGTGTTGATTATAATTCTACCACGTTACGTCATACTTGTAAATAGCGTAGCAGTAAGTAAATGCATGATGCTATGCTTTGAATAAACTGTGTATTAGCATTAGCAACATTTGCTTAGACCATGGTAAATTCCCTGCAGTTATATAGGATTATTCTAGCATTCACAAACTGTGTAGGGGTAAAAGCTTTCATATAAGGAGCCACCTCATCAGGACACACACACACACACACACACACACACACACACACACACACACACACACACACACACACACACACACACACACACACACACATCACACACACACACACACACACACACACACACACACACACACACACACACACACACACACACACACACACACACACACACACACACACACACAACACACACACACACACACACACACACACACACACACACACACACACACACACACACACACACACACACACACACACACACACACACACACACACACACACACACACACACACACACCATTGGTATGCCATTGGGAGCAATTTAAGGTTGAGTATCTTGCCCAAGGACATTTCGACATGTTGGCTAAACCAATAATCCTCCGATTGGTGGAAGACCATTCTACCGCCCCTTCCAACAGCTGCATCTCGCCTACGTGAGGACATACTGCATCTAAATGAACTCACGCAACACATGTGACGTCTGTGTGTCTTATAGGCCAACTGAAATGCTCTCATTGGTTTTTTCCCAGCATGACCAGTCAGGTCAGCTATCTCCTGACAAGGGGACTCTGACAGTAATGTGGAAATCAATACCTTCTGACCTGATGAGGAGGAGTGGCTGCAGTTCTCGAGTACATCTCTCCATGTGACACATGTAATAAATCTACATATAGCCCAGGTTATTTTCCTTCACAGTTTACAGAGCCTCCCTAAGCAAACTATTAGATTTTCTACAGTGACGTCACTCGCGGTTTCGGAAAATAAATATATTTCAGAAGTGCTTTGAGTGGACACACACAAACAGCATTGCTCTCAGAAAAAATACGCTTTTGGTGGCCCAGGCGACATGCACTTTCTCTGCATTGGGAACAATGGAAAAAAAGCTGCCACAGGCCCTTACTTACACCGTTACACATGCGCATGGGCTTTTATTCAATCCAGCCAATCAGCACCCAGTGTGTCTCTTTGTGGTTGTGTGAGCTTCTTCCTGAGCAGCGGAATTGTGTCTGATGGCATCCACTGGGAATCCATGTTCATTTTAAGGCTTTCTAAAGATGCAAAAGTTAGGAATATTACATTACATTATATTGCATTTAGCTGACGCTTTTATCCAAAGCGACTTACAATAAGTGCATTCGACCAAGAAGATATGAACCTGAAGAAAACAGAATCATATAAGTACATCAGGTTTCATAGAGCCAAAACATTTCAGGTGCTACTCAACTGGCTTTAGATAAGCCAGTCCTTTGTTGGTATATAAGTGCTTCGTTAGTAATTTTATTGCTCGAAGTGGAGTCGAGTTTTTAGTCTGCGCCGGAAGATGTGTAAGCTATCTGCTGTCCTGATGTCAATGGGGAGCTCATTCCACCATTTTGGAGCCAGGATAGCAAACCGACGTGTTTTTGCTGATGGGAACTTGGGTTCCCCTCGCAGTGCGGGTGCAGCGAGCCGTTTGTCTGATGCAGAGCGGAGTGCACGTGCTGGGGTGTATGGTTTAACCATGTCCTGGATGTAGGAAGGGCCAGATCCATTCGCAGCATGGTACGCAAGTACCAGTGTCTTGAAGTGGATTCTAGCAGTTACTGGAAGCCAGTGAAGGGAGCGGAGGAGCGGTTTGGTGTACGAAAATATAGGAAGGTTGAAGACCAGACGAGCCGCTGCATTCTGGATGAGCTGCAGAGGTCGGATGGCACATGCAGGTAGACCAGCCAGGAGGGAGTTGCAGTAGTCTAGGCGTGAGATGACGAGAGCCTGGACCAGAAGTTGCGTCGCTTTCTGGGTCAGGAGGGGACGTATCTGCCTGATGTTGTAAAGAGTGTATCTGCAGCAGCGGGTTGTTGCAGCGATGTTTGCAGTGAAGGACAGTTTGTTATCTAGGGTCACACCCAGATTCCTTGCAGTCTGAGTCGGGGAAACAACAGAAGGGCCGATGTTGATTGTTAGGTCAAGAGTGGGACACTCTTTTCCCGGAAGAAAAAGCAGTTCAGTCTTGTCAAGGTTGAGCTTGAGGTGGTGAGCAGACATCCACTGAGAGATGTCTGCTAGACAAGCAGAGATGCGTGCGACGACCTGGGTTTCTGAACGGGGAAAAGACAGAATTAATTGGGTGTCGTCAGCGTAGCAATGGTATGAAAAACCATGCGGGCTAATGACCGATCCGAGCGAGTTTGTGTACAGAGAGAAGAGGAGGGGACCAAGGACAGAGCCCTGAGGGACCCCTGTAGTTAATTGACAAGGGTCGAAACTCAGACCCTCTCCAAGTTACCCTGTAGGTGCGGTCCTTGAGGTGAGGAGGGAAAGTGCAGAGCCTGAAACTCCAAGTTCTTGGAGAGTGTGAAGGAGGATCTGATGGTTCACCGTGTCGAATGCAGCAGACAGGTCCAACAGGATGATGACAGAGGAGAGGGAGGCTGCTTTAGCAGTGTGCAGTTTCTCTGAGACAGCAAGGAGAGCAGTTTCTGTGGAGTGATATGCCTTGAAACCAGACTGGTGTGGATCAAGAAGGTTGTTCTGATGGAGATAACAGGAGAGTTGTTTGAAGACAGCGCGTTCAAGTGTTTTAGACAGGAATGGGAGGAGAGAGACAGGCCTGTAGTTTATAACATCGGACGGGTTGAGAGTGGGTTTCTTTAGGAGAGGGTTTACTCTTGCCTCCTTGAGACTGTTTGGAAAGTGACCAGAAGTTAGAGAAGTGTTGATGAGATGGGTGAGAAACGGTAGAATATCAGGAGCGATAGTCTGAAGGAGGTTTGAGGTCCAGAGGACAGGTGGTAGGACGGGCAGAGGTAATGAGGGTAAGAACCTCACTTGGAGAGAGAGGGGAAAAGGAGGTTAGTGTGTGGGTGAACGGTGGGATTGGTGACCCAGTGGTGAGTAATGGTGAGTCGGAAAAAGAAGAGCGAATATCATCAACCTTTTTTTCAAAGTAGTTAACAAAGTCGCTTGGAAGAAGGGAGGAGGGGGAAGGGGCTCTGGGGGGGTCGAGGAGGGTGGAGAAGATAGTTTTTTGGGATTGGAATAGGAAGCATGGATCTTATCTTGAAAGAAAGTGCTTTTTGCATGAGAGATCGAAGATGAGAAAGAGGAGAGGAGAGATTGATAGAGTAGGAGGTTGTCAGGGTGTTTGGATTTCCACCATTTCCGCTCAGCTGCGCGAAGGATGGTTCTATTAGCACGCAGTGCGTCATTTAGCCAGGGAGCAGGAGGGGGCTGACCAGCCTGCCGAGATGTGAGAGGACCGAGAGAGTCCAGAGAGGATGAAAGAGTTGAGAGGAGAGTTTCTGCAGCAGAGTTTGGAGGCAGAAGGAGTCAGATGAAGAGAGGGCTGAGAGCACCGATGAGGTAAGAGTAGAGGGGGAGAGGGAACGAATGTTACGGCGGACAGGTGCAGGATGAGAAGAGATTTGTTTGTTATGTTTGGAAAGGGGTAGAGAGAATGATATGAAAAAGTTATCCGAGGTGTGAAGCGGGTTTACAGAGAGGTTAGAAGTGGTGCAGTTCCTTGAAAATATGAGATCAAGGACATTGCCAGCTTTATGAGTTGGTGGGGATGGAGACAGTTGGAAAGCAAAGGCTGTTAAAAGAAATGTTAATTCAGATATCTTCCCTGTCTGGAGGTTGAAGTATCCGAGAAGTACAGTGGGAGGGCCAGTTTCAGAAATGTGTGAGAGGAGATTATCTAATTCCTCCAAGAAGTCTCCCAAGGCGCCTGGTGGACGGTAGAGAACAACAATGGTTAATTGTATAGGATGGGTTACAGTAACGGCATGGAATTCAAAGGTGGAAGGAGTGAAGTTAGGTAGTTGGTAGAGGGAAAAGCTCCATTTGGGAGAGAGCAGGAGATCAGTGCCACCTCCTCTGCCAGTGGGTCTGGGTATATGGGTGAAGGAATATGCTGTGGAGAGAGTTGCTGGGGTGGATGTGTTGGATGGAGTAATCCAGGTCTCAGTGAGAGCAAGGAAATCCAGAGACTGCAGGGAAGCGTAGCCAGAAATGAAGTCAGCCTTCAGAACAGCTGACTGGCAGTTCCACAGGCCACCTGTAACTAGATGTTGGATTTCAGTGGAGCATGTGGGATAGACGAGAGCAGGCCGGTTATAACGATTAGGAGATGCACGGGGCCAGTGATAATTGCGTGAGGACACATGAACAGGAATGGAGAATATAATGGTAAAGAATACTCTTGGGAGAGAAAACAGCAGTACCTGAGTGCTTTTTCGAGGGTAAAAACAAATCTAAAAAATGGTTCTTGCATAAGAATAAGTATAGAACATTAAAACAATGCTGCCAAATACAATAGCATTTTGCCGATGTGTTCAGCAATGTCCAGGCTCACTTAAAATTAAACAAAAAGAAGAACACCTATTGTATTCAGGTTCAGTTTGGACCGTTTTTCTGGGGAAGAGACAGGTTTGTTTAAAAAGAAAACGTCGTCATTTCCTGCGATCTTCTTCATGCAGTCAGTCAAAAATGAATATTAATACGGGGCGTTTCTTTGACTATTTATAGGCAAATATGGGCGTTACGTGAAGCCTGCAAAAGCTGCGCCGCATTTCGAGTTGATTGTGATTTATAAAGGGAAACCGGCGTAGGTCGTGCCGCACGCACGTCCTACGCCGGTACGCAGTGTTTTATAAATCGGAAAATGTCTGTGCGTATTTATTTGCTGTGTCCTACGTAAGCAACCTTCCCATGTGAATCCTACGCAAGGCTTTATAAATGAGGCCCCAGATCATCATGGGAATATAGACAGATGCTGCAGTCCAAATTGTGTTTTTCTTGTTATCTGCTTTGATTAAACTGTAAATCCTTCTTACTACCACTGCAACCATTTGTCCATAGAAGAAAAACGAAGGTTCCTTTTGCTATACATACAGCTTCAGTATTTAGTTTATGATGCTGTGAGACCGAATACTGAACACTGATTTTATAATAGTGAACAGTATATTTATAGAATCAGTGTGAGAACACGATACTGGGAAAGGGAACAGGAATAAAATATATTCATCCTGTTGCCCACGACCACCATAAAATAACTGTTCAAACATTGGAAGTATATTGTATAGATGGCTTTCTCTTTTAGAAATGGTATTGCATATTTTTTCTTATGGGACCCTGTTATCAAAGAGCTATATAACCTAATGTATGGACCTGGTTAATGATTTCTCCCTGCGGTCCTTAATAACGACCCTGAAGCTGTCATACTTCCATCATCCCAGAGCCACTCAGGGCAATAACATCCACAGATCGATCATCAGTCATCCAGCCCTACTTATAGAAAAAGGCACAAATTCCCAGAGGGCTTTTCAGCGTCAGCAGAGACGGTCACGCGTGACTGGCTCTGAATGTTGAGGGTCACTATTTATCTTGACCTTACAGGGAAAAAAAGATAAAAATGGTGTCCTTAAAGGTCCCATGTCATGCTTTTCCGGTTATTACCCGTCCCTTTGTGTGTTATGAAGGTTTTTATGCATGTAAACGGTCTGCAGAGTCAAAAACCCTCAAAGTACACTCTTACCTCATTCACACCAACGCAACTCCGGTTCAAGCTCCGTGCTAGAGCTTTTCAGGTTCAGAACCGGTTCTTCGGTTTAGCTCCGGCTCTTTTCACACCGCCCAGAGTCCGACTGGTGCTGCGTCATTGCGTCATCGTTTGCGTCATGACGTAACCGTTTACGTGCCTGCTTCATAAAGCCAAACCGCGCGGAAACCCCTCACAGCTCACACCGACAACAACAACAATGGCCGATTGTGCTCAAGCTTCCTCTGTACCTCTTCGGAAGACCAGATTCCCAGTAGGTAGCTGGTCTCTTCAGTGGACCACTGCTGCTTGTTAAGTTTCTCCATTGTTGTGTACAAACTGGATAAAACGCGGGCTTTTTGTTGTTGTTCAGGAGTTGAATGCCAACGAGGGTCTGTTTCGTGTCTTGTGAGGGGAAATCTTCAATGTATGCCTTACCGAGGGCAGAACCACGACGAAGTCAGTGGTTGACATTTCTTGTTAACACTGTTCCTTCAGATGTTCGAGCCGGTATTGTACTGTGTGCACGGCATTTCACGGACCAAAGCTTCACAAACATTTCAGCGATTCATGCCGGATATGTACAGCGTAGGACACTGAAGGACGATGCTGTTCCTACTTTGTTTGGACCAGCGGGAGATTCGGGTACACAACCTGTAAGTATCCATTGTTGTTTGTGTATTTATGATGTTTAAAACAAACAAGGTATCTACCACGACTGTTTAAATGGGTAAACGTTTTTCGGGCTGCTAAGCCATTGACACAGTGCTAACTGGGCTAACTAAGTTGCTAGCGTTTCCATATATCAACTCCAATGTCAGCAGATGGCCTTACATGAATCTCATAACAGGAGTTTGTCTGCATTCACACACAAAATACTCATAGACAGTATACTCCGGGTGATTTACCGTACGGTCAGTACATTATAGTTGGCGTTCCTAGCGTGTATGCTACCGAGCTACTGTTCCTAGCGTGTATGCTACCGAGCTAAACAAGAAGGCTACCAAGAGCTAGACATGCTAGGGGAAACATTGTTTTTATGCCAGCTACAATGAATTACCGAACATGGCAGACTACCCGTATAAGATTGCAATTGTAAACATGTTCTTGCTAGCCTAGACTAGCTGTTGTTCATAGTAGGTTGGCATATTACACTGAACAACTAGCAAACGTAGGTTAGCATATTAATCTAGCTGGCAAGCTAACAAACCTAAAACAACTAAGTTTCTCTAATATTTTGTGATTTGCATTTGATTTCGTCCAGCCAGATCAGGAAACTCCTGGCGTATCTGGCGGACAACACATGACGGGATGACCACTCTGATGCCTCGTCCTAAAAAGCCCCGGCACCAGCTTACAAAGCTGCGATAGGCAAGATGCCGAAAACGCCTATAAGGGGAGGAATGGATGATATACAGTGTATATATGTATATTTACACATGTTCATTTTGTACATTTCTAAAAATAAAGTTTGATGGAAATACTTAGTAGCCTTTCTTCCCTGAATTATTTGCTCCTATAACATATGATTCATATATAGCAAACCATGATTTGATTTTTCATCAAACACAGTAGTAGTTTATTACAGGTAAAAATAACTTACTCTTCTTCCGTTCTACGCCTCAAAGGTCTATAATCGAATCTGTACATGTTATGGAGGTTCTGCAGGGTGTGGGGTATGTATGGTGTATATCTTGGCATATAATGTCGTGTGCTACTGTTGGTGTTTTCAGCTAGCTGGCTACATCAAATCAAATCAAATCAGGTTTTATTTATATAGCACATTTTAAAACGATTTTTGGTCGAGCCAAAGTGCTGTACATGCAAATAATAAATAACACATTACTACAATCGCAAAACAGAAGACAATACATAATGTTGTAACTGTCAGCTAGGCTACCTTTCTAATTTCTTTCCAACAGACGTTTTCCACTTCGGTAGGCATCATGGCGCAATGCACCTAAATAACAACAGTTGTTAGTCGGTTAGTTAGCGTATAACATATACGGCTGTACCGACGCCATCGTAAGACTGATGTTCCGCTCAGAGCCGCTCCGCCCTGTTAGACATGGGCGGAGCCTCTCTGGTGGTTGACTAATCAGAACAGAGTGGCCGAGCTGACCAATCGGAGCACACTGGGCTCACAAGGAGGGGGGGGCAGGAGCTCCAACAAGCCGTTTAGGACAGAGAGTGAATACACATACTATACAGAGATGCTGTATGAGAAACCAATGTGAGTTTGGAAAACGAAGGCTCCAGTGGCAGGTATGTCAGGAATCCTGAGGGTGCAGGGCTGCTCGGACACGGAGTGTCTCGGCGTGCCCCCCCTTAATGAGAGCCTGGCGGCCCATCTGCTCCCACAGGGGGCCGGATGTGCGGAGGGGAGAAAACCTCTGCCCCCGCTGCCTCGGGACCGAGATATCCTGGAATATTTGGACAAAATATTCCGGCTCGGAATGCAGATGGCGGCGGCGGCCAACAATCTCGGTGTGTTGGGTGTCTCGCTAATCACCCCTCAGCAGGACACCCCCGCCCCCCCGCCTCAGGACGGGAGCGATTATTCGGACCGCTGCATTGGTCAGATTAACAATCTGACCCACGGTGTGGCCGCCGCAGCTGGACGTGTGATGTCCCTGGCCACAGTGGCGTCACGTGTGGTTGGGACTCACCGCACTGTCCAGGAAGGATCGAGAGGATCTCCTTGGAGCCCCCGTATCCACGGAGGGGCTCTTTGGATCGATTACCTCGGTCACACAGCGCTTCAGTCGACTGGAGGAAGAAAGGGTGCAGCTCAGCTGCATGCTGCCGCTGGCTCTTCCTCGCGCTCCTCCTCAGGGGAGAGAGCGTGGCGCTAAGGTGAGGAGGAGAGAGAGAGACGCCGGTGCAGAGACCCCGCGGCTCCCGTTGCTCCCTCATTCACGGGGACGGGCTGCCCGACCCCGGCAGGCCCCACCTCAGCAGAGGGCCTCTGGGTGGGGTGCAACGTCCTCCCGGAGCTGTCTGGCGGGGGGAGGAAGCGTCCCGGTGGAGAGAGTGGTTCTCTCCACCCAGGACGCGAGAACGAATCCCGCCTCCTCCCTCTTTGTTGCAAATGTGGTGAAATATTCCAAATAAAAATGATTGAATATATAGTCTGAGTTTCATTTATCTCCACAATTCCACACTTCCACATAATGTTAACCGTACAGATTCCCCGCTCGCTGCCCCAGTTGTAACTCCAGTAAAGGAAGCAGCTAGTGGGCATGCGCATGTGAGAGTGATAAATCGCAGGAAGTGCTATCAGACGCGCTATGCGGGTACAGGGGCATTATGGCCGGCGTGTGAATGTTGGGAGACACACCGCGCCTAGTGTAAAGACTCCAATTAATGCATTTTGCCGTCCTAGAGGTGGCATTATGGCGGAGCGCACGCTCCCACGAGAGTGCGATGCGTTCAGGGACCTCAGTAGAAAATCTTTTTTTTCTGTCAGCCCCCTATGAGTCAAAACTTCCTTTTTTGGAAGGTTTGGCGGCGGAGTGGGCCACCAGAGAGTACCACAGCTTCATAGCTGCGGCTCCACAGCTGATGGCACATCCTCTAAGACAATGTTATGGGGAATGGATGCTCAGCTGTGTATTAACGGAGTGGATGGACAGGACGCTGAGACTGGGTTATTCACTCCAGTTTTGCAGCATCCCTCCTCCGTTCAGAGCCATAAGAGAGGCAAATCTATCATCCCAAGAGGAGATAGGTTTCCTCTCGGCAGAGATTCAGGCCCTGTTGCAAAAACAGGCGGTGTCTGTTGTGCACTCTCAAGACAGAGAGAAAGGGCACGATTCCCTGTACTTCCTGGTTCAAATTTCCCTGTAAGGGATTAATAAAGTGTATCTTCTTCCCAAGAAGACTGGAGAATTCAGGCCCATTCTGGATCTTCGCAGCCTGAATCTCCACATTGTATGCAAAAAATTCCATATGTTAACTATAAAACAGTTACTGGGACTGGTGCAGCCAGACGATTGGTTCACAACCATCGACCTGAAGGACGCTTACTTTCATGTCAAAATTGCTCCAAAGCACAGAAAGTATTTGCGTTTTGCCTTCCAGGGGGTAGCCTACGAGTACAACAGACTGCCGTTCGGCTACTCCCTATCCCCACGCACGTTCAGCAAATGTGTGGCCACGGCGCTGCAGCCGCTGCACGACCATGGCATGAGGGTGTTCTTTTATCTAGTCGACCTCATAGTCATGGCCAGGTCCAGGGAATGGGCAATGTTTCACACAGCCCGATTGATCCTACACCTAACCAAGTTGGGTTTTGCGGTCAATTGGAAAGAAGAGCTCCCCCATACCTCACCAGCAGGTAGAATATCTGGGGGTGATGCTCGATGCAGGCAGACTACGTGCCACCCTGGCAGAAAGGCATCCCTGCTTCGGGCAGTTTGCAGACTGTGTCAGGGGGCGACGGTGACAGCTTTGACCATCATGCAGACTTTGGGTCTCATGGCGGCTGCTCACTCCGTAGTGCCACTCGGACTGTTGCATACACGTCGCCTGCAGAGGTGGTTTATCGGCCTTCGTTTAGATCCCAAGAGGCACAAACAACGTCTGGTGACCATCCCCCCCTTAGTAGAGAGCAACCTCCGATTCTGGGGGTCCCCAGAGAATCTGCACAGGGGAGCTCCACTGGGGCGAGTAACCTCCTATATCACAGTCTTCACAGACGCATCAGTGACAGGATGGGGGGGGACATGCCTAGAGAGAGCTATAGGTGGTGGCTGGCTTCTGACAGAGGCTCGGCACAGCAACCTCCTAGAGCTGCAAGCAGTGATGTTGGTCCTACAGCACTTCAAACCCTTAATACAGGGCAAACATATGCTAGTGAGGAGCGACAAACGCACCACAGTGGCGTACATCAACAGGCAGGGCGGAGTCCGCTCCGTAGCCTTGTTGACCGCAGCAGAAAACCTGTGGTTGTGGGCTTCACAGAATGTGTTGTCTCTAAGGGCCCTGCACATCCCGGGACGGGAGAACGGGGGGGGCGACCTCATGTCAAGAGGCGGGCCCCTGCCAGACGAGTGGAGGCTTCACCTGGAGGTGGTGAAGCAGGTCTGGACGCAGTTCGGGAGAGCAGAGGTGGACCTGTTCGCCAATCGGCGCAACAGCCACTGTGCCCTGTGGTTCTCCCTGGCCCTGTGGGACAATCCGCCCTTGGGGGTGGACGCATTTGCACACGAGCCATGGTCAAGAAAGCTGCTTTACGCCTTTCCGCCGCTGCACCTTATCCCCCATAAGGATTCCAGCGTGAATGTGGTATGAAGAAAGGAGTCTAGAGCCTCTGTCGTGTACGTTGGGCTCTATTCTTTCCTACTTACAGATACTGGTGGACAGCGGGCTGGCTCAGTCCACAATTCAAGTGTATGCAGCAGCCATTTCGTCCTGCCATGAGGGATTTGGAGGCAGGTCAGCCTTCAGTCAGCCGCTTATGTTGCAGTTTTTGCCGGGGGTCAGGAGACAGCGCCCAGTGGTGCATGCCTCCTCCCCGCAATGGGACCTGCCATTGGTGCTCGAGGCTCTGGTCACAGAACCATTTGAGCCTCTGGAGCTCTCCTCCCTGAAAGCACTGTCATGGAAGACAGCGTTGCTACTTGCCTTGACTTCGGCCAAGAGAGTGTCCGAGCTGACCGCTCTGTCGGTGCACCCAAGTTTGCTTTTGATCCGGGGTGACCGTAGTGGGGCGACACTCAGACCGAACCCCTCCTTTGCTCCCAAGAGCCTAAGGAGTTTGTTCAGGTCAAGGGCTATTCAGTTAGGTGGCTTTAATCTTCCACCCCACATTGGGACCAGGGAGGCTAAATTGCACCTCCTCTGCCCAGTGTGGACCATTAGGCACACTGAACAGCTGTTTGTGTGCTTTGGGGATGGTGTGGCTGGAAAAGCTCTCTCCAAGAAGCGCCTGACAGGATGGCTCTGCGAGTGCATTACACATGCCTATGGACAGGCAGGGAAAGCCCTCCCCACTGGGGTCCGTGCACACTCTACACGGGCTGTGGCTGTGTCAACAGCCTTATTCAGCGGCGTGAGTGTAGAAGATATATGCACAGCGGTGTCTTGGTCTACACCAGGCCCCTTCATAAAATGTTATCTCTTGGACATGTCTGGCTCCTTCTCGTCATCTGTGCTTGCCGGGGCAACACATGACTGGTGAGAGGGGGGGGGGCGGCTGTGGGTCAGTAGGTATCTGACCCCCCCTGGACATAATGCGCTTGTGTTTTTTCCCGTGCTCCTTAGGGACTCGGGAGACATGGTGCGCAATCAGCCCCATACAGGGCTGTAGGACTCTCCCCGCCTGCCTATGGGCAGGCTGGGAAAGCCTTCCTCACTATTGTCCATGCCCACTCAACACGGGGTAAGCGTGTGTGAGTGTGGGGGACGTGGGGCACTTGTGTTTTCCCATGCTCCTGAGGGACCTGGGGAACATGATGCGCGGGAGGCTCCATACAGAGTCTCCGCACTGTTTTTTCCATGCACACTCTACACGAGGTAAGCGTGTGTGAGTGTGCCTTATCCAAGCTGCGGCCCCGACTTTTCCACGGTTACAACCGAATGTGAGGAAGTGGGGATGCGGTGGATGTTAGCCAAAAGCCGGTCAGGGACAGTGTGATGGATCGATGTTGTTGGACGACAGGGCGTTTATACATCGGGGCTCCACCCACTGTACCCATAGAGTCCAGTAGAGGGCGGAGCCTGTGTGAGATATAACGGCGGGTTACGTATTGTAACCCTAGTTATATAAGCACAGGCGGAGCCCTCTACCTGGGGGGCCTGTCTGTCCTATGCCGCTCGCTGAAGAGAGTGTAGGATGACGGTCGGAGGGCGTAGCCGCCTTATATACTGTGGGCCTGCGCGCGCATTCAGGTAGGCTCGCCCCGATTGGCCGGCTACGTTTACGTAACTCAGTAGGTGAAAGCACGCACAGCATGATAGAGAGTAGTACCCAGAGTCCAGTAGAGGGCTACGCCTGTGCTTATATAACTAGGGTTACAATACGTAACCCCCCGTTTAGTGTGCCAGGTCATAATGTCAATTATGGTGTGCATGTACAATAGCAGCGGTTGAACTGAACTGTAAATGGAATACAGCCATCATTAATGGTATTACAATTTTTTTAAAGTGGGGCAGAAATGAGTCAGAATTCTATCCCTTCTGGTTCCCTCGTCTTGAAGTCAACAGTTTTCTTTAACGTGTTTTTAGTTAAATGCCTCAAATATGGTTTGGGGTTAACTCAAGTTTAAGAGATTTTCACGTTAAGTATTATAAATGTGTGTTTGCCAAAGATCTTTTCTGCAATATGATTTGAAATCAAGTTTAAAAAGATGTCATTACTGCACCACAGCTCTTCCAATAGTTAAACTCACAACTAAAAATTCTCTAATGCAACAAAATCACTTCATGCACACATCAGGTTCAACCCGTCTGCTGCACTTGGACACACGCCGTTAATCACATCACATTTCCTTTGTTATCCATCCCTGGCAATGTTCCGAAGATATGTCATTGAGTATTTATTACATCCAAGAGGGACATCTGATCATGTGGTACAAATAAATCTCTGCTGTGTTTTGTGAATCATTGTCAGATTGAGGTGTATTGAGGTGTGATCTCATTCAGTATGCCTAAAGATTTTAATTACTTTTTGTTTCATAATTTGGACTGTTTTACGTTACATAAGGAGAGATTGCCGTAAAAACACCATGATTTTAAGGAGATCTGTATTTAAGTCACAATGCAGGTATTTCTCCTGTTTGGGTCCACCCTGCTGCAATTGCTATGACACTTGTATTGATGCCATTAAGGACTGAAATGCATTCTTTATATATTTAATGTAATTTAATTCAAGTTTGAACGTAATCTAAGCAGTTTGTACAATAGCATGTGCAAAATGCTACAAAAAGTCAGTCGGACACATAGACTAAACACATTTAAAATGGCTATCCTGTCTCTACTAAAAGGTTACAAAATCATCCCGCATGGGAAATCTTATCCCCAACTGTGTCATAGCACACTAAAATGGTTGACTGGCAATCTCATTGTGGTGACAAAATGTTCCTCTTACATGGAAACACTTTACTTCAGTAGTGATATCCCTTCCCAGTGCACCTCCATGAAATCAGTACTGCTGAGAGGACGAATAGGGATTTTTGAATAAAAGTAAGAAAGCTCTACTCTACTTTGTTGGTTGACTCTCCACCCAAAAGAAAACAAATACACCTGCCCACAGTTCAGTCAAGGCAGCCATTTGAAACAATTTATGCTCTCACTGTGACTGGGTTAAAAGAGATTGGATTACGGCTCGGAGCCTCAAAGCTCTGTAACGTCCTGGTGGGATGAACAGTGGCTGCATGTTGGGAAGTAAATAAAATACAGTTTGGAAAAAATCAATATACCCGTCACTGCCTGCCAGAGAAAGTCCGATCCGTCACTTCCTATATCAGGGTATGTATGTTTCATGAGTTCTGCTTCCTTCCCTGCTCTCCTTCCCTGTTTTTACACTTCTAACAACCCTCACATGTCCACAGAGAGGAAGAAGTGACAAGCTCAGCTCAGCAGTAATTGGGCATCTCGAAGATGACACGGCAGATAGGCACAGGGGACAGAAACGGGAAGAGAAGCCGTTCCATATTAAACAAGGGTCCGCCCGCCCGCATGTGAAGGTACCTGCCCCGTGTAGAGGGTCTTCCTCAACATGATTCAAAGGCCAGAGATGACATTAGCTGGATTGTTCACAGAGAATAATGAATTAGTTTTACTATGGTGTTAAAGTAGGCTTTGATGGAAAAGATAAAAGGAAACACAGCCTTACATTTAACAAGCAATGTTTAGTTTCAGACTAGAGGAACTTTGAACACGGTGTGTTATTGTGATTTTTCTTTGAGTGTAACATGAGCCTTGTAGTATTCGATATGTAACATGTACACTTTCGGTCAAGTAAATAGGGTGGCATCAAATGTATGGACGGATTAATTGTCTGTAGTTTAATACAAACAAATCTGCTTATTTTCTGATCAGATAGTTCCTTGTTTTAAACAGTATGCAGCCTATTTTAGTATTCTCTATCCGAAACATTCTTATTGACATCAAAACCTTCAGTAAAAAACTCAGCCTCTATGATTTACCAATTGTGAAAGACTACAATAACATGATCATTTTCCACATAAGGAGTTTTGAATAGTACTCTATGATCCCAGGTATCATTGTAGTCTCCAAGGAGGACATGAAGGGAGCCAGAACAAGCTGAAAAGCCAGGGGGACGATACTCAGCTAAAATAATTAGGTCTATAGTGTATATCACCAGCACATATATTTCATAGGACTGTGTGTACCTCTGCATCAGCAAAGTCATTTGTTAGCATTGTGGCCTACAGATATCAGTCGCTGCAGGATAACTCATTAGTACAAGGATAACAAAGTTATAAATAAATCTGAATCTCTTTATAAAAGTTTTTTCACACATTTTGGGAAAATAACTAGTGGATAACTGGACAGATGTCAGGACCTTGACACAAACTGATGAACCCAAATGCACGACCCAGAGACAAAGTCTTGAATGTAATAAAAAAGTGTATTTATCCTGTTAAGCACCAAGCCTGTTTTTCATGTTTCAGGCTCGAAAATGACATGCCCAAAACAAATGACTACAACCTAACTTCTAAAAGGGTTATATGAATAATTTCTTTTATCAAAGCAAGGTTACATCTGTGAGTTGGATGTAGAAGTGTCAGAATCAATATAAATGTTTTTTATTTTAAAGAAAATTCAGATTTTACATAGTAAAAAAACTGTAAATTATAGTGTCCGTCCAAAAATTATTTTTTACAGATAGTGAAAACTACCCTTGGATGATGGGTTAGTAGACTAAAAGCTTTAGGAATCCAAAGTACAACATATAATAAGTACCCTGTATCAAGATTGATGCAAAACAAGTGACATTTGACCTTTTTAGAGAGGTTTAGCCAAAACCACCGCACCTCTGAGGTGATTTGGGTGAAAATTGTTCTTTTTTCATATCTCTGGCCCCCCTTGCTCGATTTTGATGGTTGACACCTCTTTCTGACCGTTAGAGCCAATAGAATCGAAGGGGGAGGCCCACATACACACTCATTGTAAAGAGAAAAGGTGGGGGCTGCGCGCATGTAAAATGCAGGGCAGAGTGGACCGATCTCTCCCTTTGGCATTTGGAAACTAAAAAGCAGTTTTATTGCTTATGGATTATCAGAAATAATTTCAAAGAGGGCACAGATACATTGGATGAACCTATGGATTAACTGCAGCATCGTTTTTTTATCGTTTTAATGCCATTGAAGACCAGTTTTGACCAAGGTAAGCCATGTTAGCGTTTCTAGCTACTTAGCTCCACATGTTATGATGTACGCTTTCGTTTATAGCGTCGCAAATGTTTATCACTGAGTGTTGAGGTTTTTTACACAGATTCAGTGTCTCCAGGACACCAAAAACGAGTGGTTGGCTGTGCATCTAGGATAAGTAATAAGGGAGTTATTGTGAGTTTAAGTGCCGTTTTAGGTTACATTTTTTCGCTCGTGGCTAATTCAGAGGCTGAGTGCTAGCATTAAAAAGATCAGTTAGCTGAGTTTCTTCCCGTTACATGGATATAAAACATTCATAGTTTTATTAAATATTAAGATTCCTTAGACGTTGTTTCCTGCAAATGACGCGTTTATCCGCCCGGTACCGGGGGGGCCGTGCGTAACAGGTTATTTAAACAGTTCAGGTAATCCCTCTTAACAGAGTAGGTAGTGGAATTAACAAAAAGCGCTCACAAGGAGGAAAAAACTAGCGTAACAAAAAGAGGACTTAATCAAAACTTAAGCCTAACAAAATAAACAAACATTACAAAACCTGACATGAGTGAAAAGCGATCCTTTCAGAGCTGAGGCTTGGCAAGACCATTCGGGGAAACAAACAAGACGAACTGACACAGGACAGGGGAGAGACAGGACTATTTAAACATGAGGTGATTGGGAACAGGTGGAAACAATCAGGGGTGGGACAGACACTGATGATGGCGGTAAAAACACACAGGGGGAGGAAGAAAACAGGGCCTGAAATGAAAGACAAAATACATAAACATAACTAACATATTTGATGAGACACAACAACAGATAGCTTATCACAACGCTGTAGTATCAAAACAATTTCCTTATATTTATTCTTACTACAGAAAGTAATGCACATGGATCAGCTTGATTTATGTATTTCATATCCACCATTTTCACCACAATTATTGTGTTCTACCCGAGCTTCTGTAGGATAAACTGATGACTAATAATGGCAAATGAAGAACCTTTGATACACACAACTTAAAGACTACTACATTACCCAACATGCAACTCTCGCAGTAGGAGACATATTTTCCATTAAAAAAAGAATATATGATGTTGTGAGTAGACATAATTGTCCATCCAGTCAAATAGGTTAGAGTGATTAAAGGGTCCCTATTATGCTAATTATCTGGATTTTAAACAGATAATTTCCATTAAAACATCTCAGCAGGGGGCGCCACCCTGCCATTGGGTATCAGTATCCATTTGGGTTCTCAGTGTCTGCCCTGATGTGGCGTTGATGTAGTGATAGGGGTGTGCCTCCGTCAGGACCTCCTAAGAGGAGGGTGGACATCTGCTGCCTCTGAGGTCCTGTCACATGGAATTACAGACTTAATCAAGTCCTCTCCATCTCCTTTGCCCTCCCCCCCCTCTTCTCTGTGACTGTCCCTCTCTTTTATCTCTTCCCTCTGTCTCTGAATGTTCCCTCTTCCTCTACATCCTGCTTTTCTTCGTCCCTATACATCACATAGGTTTTTTCTCCAGCTCGTTTCTCCTTGACATTCCCTTTTTAGCCTCTCGCAACACGCCTCCCCCCCTCGTCTCCCGTCCCCTGCGGCCTCTAGGTCACCAGAAGCTGATTCAGCCTCCTGTTCATGAGTCTTACTTAAACTTCAGTTATGTCAGCCGGCCTGCAGAGGAGCTGTGGCAAAGCCCCAGGGATCCAGTCACCTTAGAAGTGCAAGAGGAGGAAATGCAATATATATACTGTGGTGTAATTGGACAGAGTGTATCAGAAAACGTCAGGATGAGGATAAACAAGAAGATATGCAGTGAAAATGGTGTAAAGGTCATCATTTTAATGGCTTATTGTAGATGTTTTATTTTGCCTAGGGCAAATAATTACAAATATCACTGGCCTTTATTACGCAGTGCATGTATTATATTTGTTTCCATAAGGGGCATTCAGATACAATACAATATGTTTTTATTCTCAAGACTACATCAGATCATATCAGAATCAGAACCACAGATCCAAGCCCAAATTTTCCAAAAATGTAGGAAATAATTATGTTGTGCCAGCCCAGTGATCATGTGCTCTGTTTCCCAAAAGAAATCGAAAATCTAAATGAATATCTGCTTTAAATCATCCACAACATCCCCATACTAAAAGAAAGAACGGTTGTATATGTATCTATAGCTACATTGACTGTCTGAGTTGTGTGTTTCTGCCTCCTACAGGAAAGTCATCACTGTTTTGATGTCATTGACTTTGTTATGGGATGACCATGTGATCCTTTTGATGACCAGAGGCCTGTACTACGAAGCCGGTTCAACCTAACCTGGATATGTTTGAGTTAGCCGGTTGGCCTAATCCAAAACATACGCGCTCTCGCTAAGCGGTCCTACGACGCGGGTTATCAAGTGGATCGCTCAAGCCAGACGTGTCCTATCTAGTTAGGTGCGCGTTCACATGAAAGGGGTGGTATTTGGAGCATTCGACCAATCACAAACATGGCCAAGCGTACTGACAGCGCAGCGCGTCATACTTCCTGAATGAAAAGTGAACTATAATATTAGACATATGAAGAAGTTAAACTTTAAACATCCATGACTTAAACACTTTATCCAGGATAAAAGCCACATAGCTGCACCTGCAAGGTGAATACAGCTGGTAACAGAAAAAGCGTTTGAATGTGTACATTAACAGGTTTATGATATCACTGCCCCGTCCAAGACACGAGTGGATCTGACTTTAATTACATTTGACTCGAGTGTTTCGTCAACTTAATGTATTGCTTAAAATAATACTTCTGCATACAGTATGTGACACTGTGAGTGTTGCACGGCCAGATACGGCTCAAGAAGCTGACTCAAATAAGGAAATATATGATACATTATGATGTGATATCATGTGATATGAATGATAATGGGACACATCGACGTCTGCACTCACAGTGCCGCGGACTGTACTTAATGTTACTCTGATCCGGTTACTTATGTTGTGGCAGATATTTAAGTAAGCTTTCTTAACGCTAATTTTATAATAGTCAGATTGCTCTGAAGATGGGAGGTGATATTCTATTAATTTTCACGTTCACACAGTCAGTTGATTTTTGCCGGCAGTTTTTCTGTATTTCCTCTATCCTGTAATATGACTTGATCGCTTTAAACTCCACACACGGAGCTCTGATTGGTCAGCAGGCGGTGCTTTCACTGAGTTGATCTCTTAGCCTGCAACCTAACGTGCTCCGGACCAGGCTAGCCGCTCAGCATAAGTTACCATGGAGATCTAGCCCGCTAAAAAGAGAACCAGCGTCGTAGGACCGGAAACCCCAAGTTTTCCCTGAAGTTAGCCCGCTAAGCGAAAATCCGGCTTCGTAATACAGGCCTCTGATGTCTTGGTAGTTACCACGCAACCACAACGTCCACAGTATAATTGTAGCTGGATAGTCATACCTCCCTGACTGCACACTGTAACTATGGATTATAGGTGAAAAATGACATCTTAAAAAGTTTCAGGTTTTGCAATGAGTCATCACAAACGTTAATAGAGCAAAGGCCAATCTAATGCCTTCAGTCACCAATAACACAAGTTCGTCAGATCTGCTAACATCCACTATGGGATATTTCAGAATGTTTTCATCTCACAAAATAACCGCCATTACAGTACGGGTGCCCGTAGCGACCAAATAGGTGTGTGTTGTTTTGCTAAAGCACAAATGTCATTAATTAAAAGTTATTTTGAATCAGAAGTACGACATGGTGCACACTGCGCAGAAAGTCCTTAAATGGCCTATGTCTGGCATCATTGAGCAAATACTATAGGTTATTTCTGGATGAATATTGCACCAATGGCAAAGTAATGGCATTTGTAAATGTCATGTAAATGTCTGTTAAATAATTTAGGGTATTGAATACATGTGTGTTGTAACATCAGTAACATCAATTTGTTTGATAACTATTTGAAATTATTTTCACCAGTTTATTTCCCCCATACTGTAGTCCAGAATCTGAGAAGTGTTAGCCTTGTGTTGCACTTCTGTGGTAACACAGTGGCTACACAGAGGAAAAAATCACTTAAAGCTCAGTGAAATAAGAAAAACCTTACCCTAATTTTGGAGAAAGAAACATGCTAAATTGTCTTGACAAAGAATGTGCTGCACAAATGCAGATGCACGGTATACAATAAGTACATGCACACACACCACAGCCCCAATTTTGCTGCAACAAAAAATAGACTGCTGGTGTCCCCTCCAAGGGAAAACCCATCACAATTGTGCTAATCCCTTCCCTAATCAACCCGATGTGAGTGGCAAACCCTGATAAGCCCCTTAACCAACCACTACACACACACACACACACATGCAAAACACACATCCAGTCTCAGTCCTGTGCTTCCACTCACCCATGGCAAAGAACGGGATCCCCAGCAGTGTGGAGTTGAACTTCCCGTCCGATATAAAGAAGATCCCTGCGGCCGTCACGTTGGCGATGCAGATGGTCAGAACTCCCAGCAGCCCCAGGAACGGCTTCCCCCTCAGGCAGTCCCGCATGGAGCTGGAGATGGTGGCGGCCAGGAGCACCAGCACCAGGCTGACCAGCACCTCCCCCTTTGCCAGAACACCCGTTTGGTGGAAGTCCCGCCACAGGCTGAAGGAGGTGAGGGACTGGATGTGGAGCTGGTCGGACGCGTGGGGCGCCTCGGCCGTGGAGAGCCGGTTGACAAGGGCGCAAAACTCGTTCTCCCAGCGTTCCGCGATGACATCCTGCACCACGGGTCCATGGTTGCGGAGGTAGTAGGTGATCTGGACGGCGCGTGCAAACTTGACCTGCTGGTCGCGGCTGTTTTGCGAGAAGGACACACCACCCAACTGGTGGCCGATGAAGGACACACGGCCATCCTGTAATTACAGATACCTGGCGTTAGCTTTGATGAAAGTTATTAGAAATACATTATTCAACTGTTTTTAAAGGGCCCATGTCATGCTTTTCCGGTTATTACCCGTCCCCTTGTGTGTTATGAAGGTTTTTATGCATGTAAACGGTGTGCGAGTCACAAACCCTCAAAGTACACCCTGTAGCGAGTAAAACTCTAACACAGAAAATACCTCCCCAAAACGCCTCGTTGGAGATACGTCACTGCCCATTTGATTCTTCCATTTCGTTCCGGGTATGGCATGATGTCAAGCGGTACCCGGAACGAAATGGACCAATCCGTGGAGCTGTTACGTTACGTCCGCGGAGCCGTTACGTTAAGCCCCCGCTGATTGGTCCAAATGGACCAATCCACGGACTTCCTCACACACACATCTGTGTGCAGGGAGCAGGCAGCTCAGCTGATTTCTCCTCCCTGGCTGCAGGCTGATAACAGACAGTTGGGATCGCGGCGAAATTCTCTCTGCAGACCCATTCTCACAGCGTTTATCAACCTTTTTCTTACTCAATATCAAGCCACACTTATTGTTTTTACTTTGTGTGTGCTCAGGATGAGTTTGGCTGTGTTTGGCTGTGTATCGCTAACAAGGAAACAACACCTCCACGGAGCTCAGCGCGATTCACAACGTTCCGACCAATCAGAGCACACTGTGCTCACAGGGAGGGTGGGGGCTGGAGCTATTGGAGCTACAACGAGCCGTTAAAGGCAGAGAGTGAAATTCAGTGAATACACGTAGTTTACAGAGATGCTGTATGAGAAACCAATGTGAGTTTGGAAAATTGCACAATATAAATCTGTTCTAGTAGACCTCAACAATGGAATTATGATCAGTGGAAATGGCCATGACATGGGCCCTTTAAGGCTCCCCACCAGTGGAAACCAGTTGTGTTGTACAGCAGACAGAAAAACAGCAGTGTTTGGGGAGCAGCCAGCTGTACTATAAACTGGAAAGTTCCAGCCCACACAGAGCAGTGCAGCAGCAGTCCTCTGACATATTTGCTTCAGTGTTTATTTACCATTTAACTTGAACTCACCTTACTGCTGTGGACAGAACTAGGTTGGAAAGTTGGTGTGCTGCTACGCTATTATTAATAGCTCCATTTAATCATATAGCACATGCAGGACATCACAGTGACAAGAGTTTGAAGATAATTTGATTTGAATTGTGCAAAGCAGAGAAGAGCTCAGTGAGGCAACTGGGGCCATAAAGTGAGTCTGTCAGTCCCTCAGTAAGAAATACAGATTTGAGTTAAATGGTCGCACACCATTTCTCAAATTTAAGCTGTAAAGGTGGCTAAGTATATGCATATGATGCCACTATTATGATAAACTGTGTTTATTTAGCTACTACACATAGGGCTGGGTATTATGTAGAACATAACTCATAGGGCTGTGCATCTTCACTGGTCTCCCGATTCAATTACGATTATCCTGTCACAGATTCGATTTGATATCCCGATGCATCACGATGTATCACGATGCATCACGATTCATACCAATGCGTTGCATCCTTCATTTTCTATATTACTGCACATGGCTTCTTTTTCATCAATGAATACATGCAGTAAATACATATGAACTCTCTTTTTATTATTTAGAAAGTGCTTCAGAAATCAATAACATACATGTTTTGACATTAATTTATAAACCAAAATAAATCAATTGTATAGCTCTAGCATCCCTATAAAGTATCTGTGTGTGAAATTGTTCCATCCTCAAAAACAAAAAACTAATACTAATAGTCTAGCTGCAGCTTCTAGCAACGGTCTTCTGTTAAAAAAAGGACACTGAATGTCCTGAATGTGGCATCACAAACATGACTTGAGTCTGAACACAGCAGACAACAGGAGTATCTACAACAGCATATACAAACAGAAATAGTGCATGTGGGTGCACACTTATTCTCTGTCTTACTGTTACATAAATCCCATGATTGTAGATTAAGTTAGCTTCATTATATCTCAATCAGTGATTGAGTGAATATCAGGTTACTATCAGCCTGTCACTCATTATTTTCAGGGGGGGGCGGGGTTTGGAGGAACAGAGGAGACGGTGATCGCGGAAGCTTTTTCCTCCTGCCTTCACAAACTTTACACATGTATATATCGTCTGAAAATAGCAAGAGGACATTCATACTCTGCAATCCAAGACTTAACTAAATCCACCAAAAACCTGACATAAATCCCTGTGTGTCTGCGCCGCAGCGACACGGAGTGATTCAGAGCGGGTCCTTCTGCTGTTGGT
Organism: Trematomus bernacchii; assembly: GCF_902827165.1. Classification (NCBI taxonomy): domain Eukaryota; kingdom Metazoa; phylum Chordata; class Actinopteri; order Perciformes; family Nototheniidae; genus Trematomus; species Trematomus bernacchii. Next base: position 6,027,873 of record NW_022987803.1, read on the forward strand.
TCTGGACTGGTGTTCTTGTGTTGGTGGATAAAGCAGACTCCGTGTTTGGTGTCGCTGTGCCGCTGTCACGTCTGTGACCTCTGATCTCTGCGTCACCGACCGATTTGATATTAAAGTGACAGAAAAAAATAATAACAATTGACAGAATTGTTATAATATGCTGAATGGCTAATGCTGAAGATAATTCCAAGTTCTATGCAGTTTTGGGAGACATCTAATTATTGTATTGACCATTTTATATTGCCATGTACTCAAACGCACCCTAGGGCAAGCCAATTCTTGAACCACATATAGCTAACCCATCTGCAATTCCTGTGCCTTGTCTGTTCTGCCATTCTCCAGATCCCCCCCCCCCCCCCCCCTGCAGCATTTACACTGTCAGACCTCCTTCTGCATATCAGCTGTGTTCCTGCTGCTTGTCAGTGCCACTTTCACCTCGGACTTTATGATTTATTATAGAGAATAGGGGGTGTAAAACTGACATTGACCTTAGCTTGACATTGCCTGGCAGTATACAACCCAAACTACCCCATAACTTAAATCAATCCAGCATTCACAACTCCTGAATAAAACATGAAGCTTAATCTTGACAAACACACTAATGTTGGAATGTGTATGTACTTCAGAAATAGCACACCTCTGACTTTTTTATATAAATCTATTTTGACGGTCAGAGCTTTTGTCAACAGAAACCAAGAGCCACCAGAACTGCTTTTATGAAGTCCCTTATTATCCTAAAATGACATCTTAAGTATTTAATTATCTTTAGACATCAAATCGGTATCAAGGATAATTGGCTAAAACAATTACTGTAGCAACACAAAATCCAATCAAGACAAGTAACACTTCTTTTGTTCTGACAGCTGAACCGGCGGTGATGGTGCCACACCGGAGACATTTTCCCAGGGAAGCGATTAGAAGTCGGCCAGACTCTCTGAACATTGGATTGTTTTAACTTATCTTGAAAAACTGGCTTCTGGGGGCAAAAATCCTGCAAATTTGGCAGACATAGGCCATTACAGATGTGTTCCCAATGCATCTGTGCATTCCTAAGATGTACGTATATACACCATAGACGATGTGACGAAAATTGACACTGGAAAAGTAACAAACAAGAATGAGATTTATCCAGTTATATGAGTTGTTGTAAGTAATTAAAATTTGATCAGCGTATTTTCTTGGATAGCATTTAAAACACTTATATGTGGACTGAAATAATGTGAATGCAACAGCAATTTCACATCCACTGATTGGTAAACAGAATCTTAGGCAAGCAGCTTACATGAACAAAACAATCATACTGAACCATGTAGTGAAAAGGTTAGCGTGACAGAAAATGTCATGACCTTGTTTTTTATGTTTCCTGGTTATTTTGTAGAACACTCTCCTTGTGACTTGTCTGCTTTCAATTATTGTATTTGTGTTTCCGGCCTTTGTGATTATCTGCCCGCCCTGATTCTATCCACCTGTAATCACCTTTTGCCCATCTGTTTTTTCCTGCCGTCTTCAGCTGTGTCTTGTCAACATTATCAGTTCTGTCTGTATATACTGTATGGCTGTCCTTCCCAGTGTCCTCTGTCAGTTCCTCTTTTATGATCCCTGGTGTGGTTTGACATGTTTCCTGTGCGTGTTTGTTCCATGAGTAATTCCTAGTGTTCCCTAGTGGATTTGCCTCCTGAGTTGATTGTGCTATCCCAGTATAACCTTAGCTCCCTTAGCTTCATGTTTTTTATCTTTTGTTATACTGGCTATACTTTAAACAAAGCTCGCCTTTAGTTGTATATACCTGTGTGTTAGGATTCTGCGTTTTGGTCCTACTGTTTGCCATAAACCGTGACAGAACAGACCATATCAGAAGGGACCAGGATTGTTTAGGAGGTTAGGCACATTGAGTTCTAGGTCTGACACAGGGGAAAACTGCATTGTGCGTCTCAGTTATTGTATTATATTGGAATAACTCCCCATTTGATCTTTATTTAACAAATGAAACTTTGAAAATGTTGGCTAGGTGGGTTAGAAAAGATAACGCACTCTTTTCTTTGCAATCGAATCATTGGGTCAGAATTAAAACATTGAAACATTGTGTGGATATAGGATGTAATGCACCACAAAAAGATGGTTATTGTAATCACCTTCCAAAACAATCCATTATTGATTTATATTAAGCTGAGCTGGATGACATATGAAGGTTTTCTGATGAGCTACTTCCACTATTGCAGTATGCTAAGGTTCAGGAAACAAATGTAATTCATTAAGGCGAGACACGGCAGGCAAAAACATCGTTTTTCATGCACTGGTAAATTTTTTGATTTTGTGCTATTTTGATTCCATAACATGTTTTCTTTCAGGCTTTTGGAAGGAAACGTACAAAATACACATTTAGTTGTTTATTTTACTATAGTTTGTCTATTTGCGTCTGTAGATTTCTCCTAAATTCACCAAAAGTTAGCATTCTAATGTAACATATAGTACCGCGACCGCTGTTTGCACCATGTAATCAGAGGTATTGTTGGAAAGCTCCGTCTCTCCTGCACAATCTCATTGAATCCAAATATGGTCATTTCCTTTGTATCAGCAACCAATCGTGAAAGTACAAAGGGGTCTTAAACCAAAAAACGAAATCTCATTGGCTGGTGTCAATTTCTGACAACGTGATTCGTTCAGATGCGTCACCTGGTGTGCTAAAACACTTCCTGGTTTAGCTTTCGCTGGAAATTTAAATCTCAAAATGGCAAAAGAACAGCGAAAAAAACATTCACAGAGATGATGACAACAATTGTCACTTGCACGAAGCAAGGTTAGACAAAAAACAAATGACCCTGACTATGAAATACCGTCACGGAGTGCGTCGAGGTGCAAGCTATCGTCCAAAGAACAGGAGAGTTTAGCTTGCGCCACACAGCAATCTTTAAAGGTCGTTTTCTCAAAATGAGTTTTTTCTCCTATTCTGAATGAGAAATGTCCACTTCAGTAGCACTTACATACACCAAACCTTCCAGTTATATTCCTATCAATATTCTGAAGGTTTTTACAGAAGGGTTTGTTCATATATCATTCATAGCCTGAATTATATAACATTTTATACCTAAAAACATGGCGAAAATTGATATTTTAGGGCTGTTGACAGTATATAACCTGGCTTTATCCAATGTTCAGATTTGTGTTCCTGAAATGTATTAAAATATGCGCATATTTAATGAGATGATTGGCTCATTTGCATATTTAAACATGCTATTTCAGAAAACTTGTAATACAAAAAACAATTGTCTTAATCTAAGTAATTAACTGGAGAAATTCCTAGCTGATATCTTTAAGTTAAAAAAATTACCCTATTCACCTGGAGTGTCTCGCCTTAAGACAACAAGAAATATCACGGTTATGGTAAACTGAATTCTAAAGTTGTCTCGTGACAAATTCAAATACTTTGGATGCCCCACCATTTCATGTCAGTTTCACATTTGTTTCTCAGAAGTCAATACTCATTGAGGCCTAACTGGCCTATATATGCTTATCAGAAATCATCAATGTATCTACCAAATGTCATGGAAATCAAGCCCCTAACACAAACAAAAACCTAACCCTAACCCTACCCTAACTGACAAGACATGTTTTATGCAAGCCAAACATTTCAACCTGCCGGTGGCAACAGAGGACAGATATGGGAACATTTCACAACAATCCATCAATTAGTCATGGCATATTTCAGTTGGGACGAAAGTTGCGGACTGATCACAGACCAAAGAGTCAACAAGCCAACTGCCATTGCCATCTGTATAGCCATGCAGCTAGTATGGCGTGTACGTGAACTCAATGATCCTTATTAGAAATGTGTTGTTCTTCTTTTCATGTATAAAAGATATACTTGTGTTGCCAATCCATTGATGCAACAACTTTGGCACTTCACCTGGCAATCGACATACTCTCAGTCAGCGGTTTTCAAAGTGTCAGGCGCCGGGGAGCGCCAGAGAGCTTCAGGGGAGGCGCAGAGTGAGAAAGAAATAACGAGAATTTCAGCTAGTTAACTTCAGCTAACTTTATGCGAGCGGCAACATGGATCGATTTTTAGCGAAGTTACCTAAAGTGAGAGAGAAGACAGCATCTGGCAGAAAACGTCACTTGCACACTTTTGGCTGTCTGTGGAGACCGAGTTCCCCCACCTCGCCAAAAAGGCTGTAAAAGTGCTCATTCCCTTCACCTCCGCCTACCTGTGTGAGTGCGGGTTTTCCGCATTGACTTTGAACAAAAGCAAGTACCGGTCAAGCAGGGGCGGATCTACCGGGGTGGCATGGGATGGCAACTGCCACCCCAGCTGCCACCCCAGTTGGCAGCTTTGTTTTGAAATAAAAGTTGTGGCTCATCGGACATTTATGAGAGAAAATCCCTAATGTACGAGTGCAAGTGAATGCAGCACAAGACGCAAGCCTTGTAACCCCTCCCCCGGCCCTGGCGCGAGCGTGGAAATGTGATTGGCGGCGATTTCATTTGAATGGGACGGCGCAAAACGAGAAGCATTCGGACCCAAGTAGATGGAAGGAATGAGGTATTTGCGGTCTACAATGACAGAGAAGAGACTGTCAAGTTTGGCTGCACTTAGCAGCACACAAAGTGCACTAAAGCTTTAGATCTTAATAAGTTTGAGAGGCGTTTTGCTGAACAAGATGGTAATCGCCGCATTCAGCTGTAATAGGCATACCAACTTGATGCTCTGCTCACAGATGACTCGATGAGCATAACAAACTGTTAAGATGATGACCTTACGTGTGTAAATATTATTTTTCTTTGTGGGGGTCTGCCCCCCAAAAACTGTTTTAAGTCCTGAGAAAGTCAAATAAGACGGTGTGTAAAACTACACTGCCCAGCCAAAAAAAAGTAACCACTTTAATTTAACTAGGCCAGTAGGTAAGGGCATTCCACTGGATAATAATACCCCTGCATTATAGCAACAACAACAATAATAATAATAGCAATAATAATTGGGAGGGGGGGCGCGGCTGTTCTTATGTTCTCTGAGGGGAGGCTCACCTTCCCACACTTTGAAAACCCCTGCTCTAAGTAATTATCATCGGACATCAGCAAGGTGATGTGATTTCTCTTTGTTTAAAGTATGATTATACCACAGTACAGTCAATTTGTCACATCTCAATAGAGCCTGATTGTACGTTGAGTGTTGGATTGTTGTCCAACTTGCTCTTTAAGCCCCATATGCTGATCTTTCTTTATCATACGGTTTATTGTATTTTATTTTCATATTATCTGAGTTTCAAAAGATAAAAAAGATTAAAATACAACAGACAGGGAAAAACAAAGAGTACATGTTTCAATTGTTTTCTCCTGGGAACAGAGATAAAGCTCAGCTCAGCAAAAAGTAGTACTTTACGAAGACTCTGTCTGTATAACAAGCACAGAAATAAACCCCTGTTGTGACATCAAAGAGGAGGATGAGGTAGAAGAAATCAGTCAAATGAATTAGCCCAGGCAGCTCGTCAAACAGCCAGACGGAGAGGAGAAGGATTAGGGAACAGTGAGAGTGTAGAGGGCCTGATATAGAGTGAGGACAGCTGGAGAGGAAGGAAGTCAAATCTACCTTCAAAACCAGAAATAAAAAAACATACTTTTTTTATTGATCATGTTTTCCCTCTTTCGTCTTCTCTAGGAAATTCTAGAACTATGAATATTCAAATATGCAAATATCACATGCCACATGTTTGAGCCTTTCCACATTGTATTTTTGGTTCCTACCTTTTTATGTCTAACAACATTAGAGGCGGAACTAATCTGCGTTGTTTTGTGTTACACCTGTTTGTTTAATAGAGAACCGCAGTGACGTGTCCTAAAACCCGGAAGTAAACTTCTTCCGGTTCCTTCGACAAAAATGCAATGCAATTTCTCCATAGGATTTTGGAAAATAGCTCGAAATAAGGTCTGTGGTTGACACACATTTAAGAGATGGATCACGAGAAATTGCATTGCATTTTTGTCGAAGGAACCGGAAGAAGTTTACTTCCGGGTTTTAGGACGCGTCACTAAGGTTCTCTATCGACGCACTTGGTAGTTGCAACTCCAGAGCAACGCAGGATGCTAAAGAAAAACGAAGGAAACTAAGGGAAAGATGCAGCTAAAGTTATCAGCCCCTCTAGGTGACTAGCAGCCTACGAGGTAAGTGTTTGTGCTGGTTGTTTGTGTAATTGTGTGGGTGGAGGGGCAAAGATCATTCAATTATTTTTTTACTTAATAGTAGGGTTGGGAACCGAAACTCGGTTCCAGATGAGAACCGATAAGAAAATGCCGGGTACCGGGTACCCATACAAAATACACAATTTTGGTTCTGCTTAACGGTTCCTAAATGCGGTAGACCCTGTATTCCACCGGGTCCGTCTGCGCCGCGGTGACCCGGTGGAATACAGGGGGCGGACTGGCCATCTGTGTGTTCTGGAGAATCACAGAATGGCCGGTCGTCAGCGGGCCGTTGACGGCTGGCTCGGTACGCTGACGGCCGGCACCGCCTTTCATTTTTTTAAACGGCATCATGTAAGTTGCGCTGACAGGCGACAGAGATCCACAGTTGCCCCGCAGCGGGGCTCCCCCCACCCTCCCGTAGACAGTTCATGAGCTCAGTCACTTCTTAACACCAAAGATGGATCGCGGTAAACGCTCCACTACACTAAAAAAGAAAAAGACAAGGCACAGTGTAATGCCTGTTAATAGCTTGCCACAGGCATAGCTCAGTTAAAATAAAGCACAGTTATTGTGCAATACATTTGTATTGCATGTATATTTTTTATTTGTAAAAATGTAAGTTAAAGCTTAAAAGAATAAAGATATTTTTGTTATCTAAACGTTTGACCTCTTTCTTTTACAATTTTGGAATCGAAATGGGGAATTGATAAGAACCGGAATCGATAAGCAGAACCGGAATCGGAATCGGAATCGATACATTTCAAACGATACCCATCCCTACTTAATAGTCCATTACTCTGTTTAACGTCAAAAAAAGAATTATCCGAGTCCTGATGTGAACAATTCCTGGTTTCTGTGCTCCTTTATGAAAGTGGACTAAATATTAGGGATGCTCCGATCGCCAATTTTGGGGCCGATCCGATAGAGTGGGTGGGGGCTATGGGGATCTTCCATTTAACCTCTTAAGCACGACGGTCCCCCCATTGGACCCCTCCCACTTTTTTTTAGACAATGTCTCAGGGCTTCTTAAATGTATGAAACTATTAATGTGTAGCACCAGATTAACGGTAAGAATCCCAGCTAACTGAAGATATGAACCATTTTTAGCTAAAAGAAACACAAGAGTAATACCAAGCCTTTGAATTAGCATTTTGCGAAAAAATGCTAACTAATGCTAACGGAGTTTTGCACAGCACTCACTCTCAAAATGCCCTTATTACTTATCGTAACTGCACAAACAAGATATCCGATTAAAGCTGAGACTCCACATATTCCATACATGTAGTGTCATCACTGTACGACCCCGAATTTGCGGAGCTTTCAGCCAGAAAAGAGAAAGTAAACAACATCCGGTTTCAAAGATATTACAATAATTACATCTTACCTTTTTTGATTTGTGATCAAAAGTTGTGTTCAACGGAATAAAAACGCCGCTCAAGGTTAATCCAATGTGTCTGTGTCACGTAGAATTTTTTACTGATAATCCATCATCATATTTATGGCAATAAACTGGGTATAAAGTAGGGATGTCCCGATCACCTTTTTTTGCTCCCGATCCGATTCCGATCATTTGATTTTGACAATCTGCCGATACCGATTTTTCCCGATCCGATCTTTATGCAATGCATTAAGAGAAAAAAAAGGAGAAAAGCATTCAAGTTGTCCCTTAAACCCCACGTTCTCCACCACAGATAACGGCTGGTCATCCAACGTGATGAATTCAGCTATCTTGGCTGTTATTTTTTTGGCCTTTTCACTGTTCTGGGGCAGTTTCTCTTTCCTTTTAAAAGTCTCTGAAAGTGTTGGTTGTTTCACTGCCGTTACCTGAGTGGCCGCTGTGTACTCGTTGTGTTGTTGTTGGTGTTTGTTTCTCAGGTGGTGTATTAGATTGGTCTTGTTGAACGTAGCTCTGTTCTTTCCACCACGCGGAACCTCCGCCTTGCAAACATTGCATCTGGCTGTTACACTGCCTTCGCTTTCAATTTTATAATACTTCCAAACTCCTGACATTTTCTCTGTCCCGACTCCGGAGTCACCAGCTGAACGTAGCCTCTCGTTAGCTTACTGCTACTATTAGACACTGCGCCCTGCCCACTCTGTTGCCAGATTTGAGAGAAATAAGCAACCAGGTCTATGAAAACAAGCCCAAAAGAAGCAACACATACATGACGTTGTGTAATTTTAAACCAAAACTTAGGCCTCAGGATGACTTTAAGACGTGAACATGGTCATTTTTGTTTTGTAACATTAAATAAAAAAAAAATATTTTATAAAAAAAAAAAAAAAAAAAAAAAAAATTCTGATCCCCGATTTTTTTCTCCCGATTCCGATCTTTTGAAAATCACGTGATCGGCTCCGATCCCCGATCACGTGATCGGATCGGGACATCTCTAGTATAAAGTTTTGCAGTCAAGGCTTGTACTTTCAGATGTGCTTCGTTTGCTTCTCTATTACGTCCGCAATGGTAATGTTTACGTGGATTTTGGAACTGCCCATCGGATTCTATTGGATCTAATGGTTAAGAAAAAGGTGTAAATCACTCAAATCGACCAATGGGTTCCATAGATAGGAAAGAGATGCTTAAGTTTTATGGGAAAGATGTCCGTATCAGGAAGAACTGCAGGAACTGCATGATGCTGGCAAAAAGAAGGTGAAGACAGCTGTGTACTGCAGGAAGTGTGAGGTCCCTCTGTGCTTCACTTCCAAAAAAAATTGTTACAAGGAGTGGCATGCTAAGTTGTAACATTGTAATGTTTTAAATAAATCTGCTCCAGTTGGAGTCAAACTTCATTTTGCATGTTTTTTTTAATTTATTTTTTACAACAGTTGTATTTGGATGGAATGAATACCTATAGTGATAATTCAAAGTAATAAAATGATTTTTACAGTGAAAAAGGTCAAATGGAACTGATGGTTCCCAAATTACCCAGAGGTGAGTCTGCCTGGACTTTATTTTTCTAAACCTCTCTAAAAAGGTCAAATGTCACTTGTTTTGCATCAATCTTGATACAGGGTACTTATTATATGTTATAGTTTGGATTCCTAAAGCTTTTATTCTACTAACCCATCATTCAAGGGTGGTTTTCACTATAAGTAATGGGGTTTTTTTAGGCGGAGATAGAATTTATATGTTTTTACTATGTTCCATATGAATTTATTTTAAAATAAAAACATCTATATTGATTTCTGACACTTCTACATCCAACTCACAGATGTAACCTTGCTTTGAGAAAAAGGATTATTAATTTACCCCTTTTAGAAGTGAAGATATAGTCTTTGTTGTGTTAGTGGCATTTTCGAGCCTGAAACCTGAAAAACAGGCTCAGGGCTTAACAGGTTAAAGTGATGTTTAAAACTCAGTCAACGGGGCTCATTCACTGGCGCTTCCACAAACAACAACCAACATAATTATTACATTCAAATGAAGTACATTATTCAAGTTTACATTAACTTTGGATAATAACACGGGAGAAATGAGTGGAAGCGCTCTCTTTTCCTCTCTCTCCCTCTCTCTCTCTCCTGAAAGCCTGTCAGTATCTCATGCAGCTCACTGATCCAGTAATGAGTGACCCGACAGTGAAGAATAAACATATTTATAACTAGTTTAGCTAGTCCCAGAGGTAGATAAAAAAGCTAAGGTCTAACTCTTAGTGTGTGTTTTGCTCCGCTCACCGGTCCGTCACAGCGGGCGGAGCTGCAGGATTTCTGCTTCACACACGTTGCATACCGCTATTTTATTGTCTTTTTCGGACACCTTAAAATACTGCCAGACTGGTAAAGCCATTTTGGCGAGCTTGTTTTGCCGCGCACAGAGAAAAGTGTCATGTGTTTTACATCATGTGATCGGCTCTCCCGATCGGCATTTATAGAGAGCACCGATCGATCGGCAGAGAGTGAATATCAGTGTGCAACAGGACGATGAATGGCTTCACTACTCCAATCAGACGCTGCTGCTGCTCGGATAGCTCTCACTGCTGTGGCAGCTCTCAATGGAAGTTACAGCCCACCATGCTGGAGACCAGGCTGTGATACATTAAAGATGTGCTGCTGTCAGGTTGGGCCTACAGTATGTGTGTGGCTGATGTACAGCGGCATGTACATCACACTTGTGTCACCTAGTGTAGAGTAAGCTAGTAAGTAAGTAAGCTGTTAGTGTGTGTGCATATATCCATCTTATATTCAATCTGTACCATACTGTAGACCTACTTTAAATATGCCTCATTGCAACCTAAAGGACACTAAAAGCACTTCATGCAGCAAAGTAAAACTAAACCCATATGTTTTGCACGTAGGGCTGCAGGATTCTGATAAAATAACTAATTGCGATAATTTTGAGGGATTTCTACATTGCGATATGATTATCATTTTTCATCAATCTGTTCATTATCATTGAAAAATATATTGAAATGGTCATGGTGAAAGGATCTGTACCAAACAAAAATGTTGTATAACTAAAAAAAACGATGTGTAGGCAGGGAATATCTCTGCAGCTCCTCTGTACTTCATTCAAAATGGTATTTTAACACATAATTGGTCTTTAACGAAGAGTGAGCTTCCTGCAATCTGAATACATCACTAGTCCATATTTCCATTCCGATCCAATTTAGATTACTTTTGCAGCACTAATTGCATGTGTCTCGTGGTGTGACAACAACAGATATATTTTGAATCTGGTTTAAAAGGAAAACATTGGCAAATATATAAAATCATGCATGTGTGCAACATATTTTCAGTGTATAGCCCCGTACACCTAGCACCAGGCTCCATCTGCAGAGCACATCTGCACTTGATGCATGTGTGGGCCTACTGAGTGTGCACCTGTGGTCTACAGCTTCTTCCTATGCTTGTTGTATGGCTTTAAGTGATCGAAACAGCTGCAGTCACCTCACTGAGAAAATGAGAGGCAGACTCTAGAAATGAATGCAGTGGAATATATTAGCTACATGTCATGCTGCATGTGCAGCCAGCAGAAGGCAAGAGGGAGACACTGCATCAAAACAAAAAGGCAGGATATCCCTGTGTGTGTGTGTGTGTGTGTGTGTGTGTGTGTGTGTGGTGTGTGTGTGTGTGTGTGTGTGTGTGTGTGTGTGTGTGTGTGTGTGTGTGTGTGTGTGTGTGTGTGTGTGTGTGTGTGTGTGTGTGTGTGTGTGTGTGTGTGTGTGTGTGTAAGGACAGAGAGCAGGCAGTACATGCAACCAATCAATTCACCTGCACCAACAAGGGAGGGTGAAAACTGCAAAGCCGGCTGTGTGTAATGGAGAGGGTTCACTCACCATCTGATATGTGACAATATGCAGCCCCCCATCACAGCCTGAGCTAACAGGAGCCCATTCAGAAAGAGGGCCAGCCTGCTACATGCTGCTGCTGCTGCACTGTCACCACAAATCTGATGGGGAGGTGTTTTGGGAAAGGGGGGTAGGAGTGTGTAGGCCTGGCCTGGCTTGACAGTCATGCAAATGAAATCTCACCTTTAGCGTTGTGTTTGGATAGCTCACGGGCACCTTATGGAAAGTGCTGTTGGAGAGCACCGCCTGCCTGATATCTTCGAAGATGGTGATGATATCATCCAAGAGGCAGCGCTTGTCCCGGTGGCTCAGCACGCAGAGGTGCGCGAACGTGTAATTGAATCCCTTGTAATTCACGTGCAAATCCAACACCTGCTTGTGGACCTGCAGGACCTGGTCGGCCAGCTCCAGGATGTTCCCCCCGGACTTGGCCAGCAGGATCAGCCTGCCATATCTGCCCGGAGTGTGCAAATCCGAGTACAGCTTGTGCTTCGACTGGTCGATGGGAAACAGGCTGTTGGCGAGACTCCGCTCGATCTTGGCCAGGCTGTGCGTCGGGGCGACCAGCACCTCCAGGTCCGTCTCCGGCTTGAATCTGCTCAGTACGGTAGATCCGAAGATGATGGTGAGCACGGCGGGGACGGTGAGGAAGAAAACGGGGTGCCTGCTAACGAATAAGCCCAGCCAGTAGAACGAAGCCTTGAGCCCTCTGTGTATCACTTGCCGCAGCATCCTCCACAAAATCCCGCTTGCAGATGCCCCGTCTCCTCCGATGAAGCACATGTGACATCAGACTCCCGGCTTAGTCCAATTCGAGAACCACCATGCACACACTCACTCTCACACACACGCCAGCCACAACACCTGGAAAAACAGCACTGCAGCAATCTCGCTGCAAGACGCACGGACGCACACACAGACAGGCAGACAGTCAGAACACCATCGCGCATCGGCCGTAAGAGACGAGTCCGCGGTGTCTGGTCTCACGCCATTCCGCCTCCGAGTGCTGGAGAAGAGCCGCCGGTGTGCGGAGCTGCAGCGGCTGCAGTGGCAGCGACGAGCCGCGGCGGAGTGAAGAGCATGTGTGCGCGCTGTCTGCTGCCAGTGCGCCGCTTCACACCAGCCCCGGCGCCTAATTTATGTACTTAACTGTAACCATGTGGAGGGGACGAAGGAGAGGAGGGAGGGAGGAAGAGGAGCAGGGGAGGGGGGTTGATGCCTGGTTATTTTTAGGAACAGCGGAGGCAACAGGCAACATGAGAGTTGTAAAATATGTTTCTTGCCGCTGCTGGTGGCCGAAAAGCACTTACAGGGATGAGTCAGTGTTCATGAATCGGGAAATCCCGCCTTGTGTTCATGCTGAGTTCAGTGTGCAGGCCGGCAAGGTGGTGTGATAGGATCAGGCCATACAGAGCAATCTTATTTATTTTTTAAATACAATTTGAAAAAACCTGTTTAGGTGGCTTGTCATTATTTGCACTACACAGACATAACACATATTTTGTGCAATACTATGTTAAACATACTACTACAAACACCTGTAATATAACACTGCAATATTTTACCTATAGTAATTATGGTGTTTAACACAGTCATCCTGCAGCTACTTCATTACTTTCTACTTCTTTCACTTTTTATAATGCTGTTACTTTTTACATTGGAATGTGTAATTATTATTTGATTCCACATAATAAAAATTCTGTGTCATTATTGTCTCTTTGACGATGTAAATTTCCCCTCTGTGGGACTAAAAAAGCATTTCTGATTCGGATCAGTGCATTGCCCGTTCGGGATGTATTGGTGTTGCTACTTCTTGTGTTTTAAATGCAGTTATGAATAGAATTGGAGGATGAAACCCTCTTTATTTTACAAAGTGAAATTTGTTCTCTGCTTTTAACCCATAGTACCAGGAGTCTACAATAGCTGCAGCCCACTGCTCCTAGTACTATAGTACTAGGAGCAGTGGGCTGCTATTGTACAGCGCCAGGGGAGCAATGGGGGTGAGGGGGTTGGGGTGTCCGTTGCCTTGCTCAAGGGCACCACGGCAGGGCCCAGGAGGTGAACTGGGACCTCTCCAAGTAGCACTCCACACTCCATACATAGGTCTGTTCGGGGGCTTGAACCAACAACCCTACAATTCCCAGTCCAAGCTCCTACTGACTGAGCCACTGCCAGCAACGCTACAGTCTAAGCATCATGAATAAGAAAGCTCCCATAAAATATCATGTCCTCAATTAAGTCAGGGCCCATATGCTCCAGATTTGATGAACATTTTGAAAAAAAGTCGAAGTATAGACCAAGACTATTTAGCTCTATTGTTTAGCGGGCCTGATTTTCAGAAAGCTAATCAGAATCAGATATATTGCCAAGTAGGTTCGCCAATACAAGGAATTGGCTTTGGTGAGAATGGTGCATACAGTACATAGACAAGATAAATTAGATTGTACAAAAATATTTTTTGTAGGACAGTACAAATGTGACAAATACAATAATTTAAAGAGGAAAGGTTTCCCAGATAGCAAAGTAATTGAATCAACATTGAGATATTGTCACGCTGAAGATTGCAATCAACATTGATGTCAGACATTGAAAATAACATTGAAAGTGCTCGCTGTGATCAGCATTGAAAGAACATTGAATTTTCAATCAATCCCAACAATGAATCAACCTTGATTCAATTACGATATGATCAACATTGAAAGGATGTAGAATTGTATCAACATTGATTCAACTATATTACGCGTTGCATTATACATTGTTATTATCGCATAGCAAAAAGTCATTGAATCAACATTGAGATAATTGTCACGCTGAAGAATGCAATCAACATTGATGTCAGACATTGAAAATGAACTAAAATTAACAAACAAAAAAAGAAAATACCTGTCTATTCTGCCCCGGAATGCCTCGTTGGAGATTTCTTTTTCCATTTTTTTCTTCCTGATTAAAGTGACGTAACGGGCATTGTGACGTAACGGCTCCGCGGATTGGGCCACACGCACACACTCACTCAGCCTTATCTTTTCTCAGCCGCGGCTCCGCGGATTTCCACACACACAGCCAGGCTGTGAGTGTGTGTGTGTGCTCAGGCTGAGTTCCTCTGTGTCTCGCTGTCTCGCAGACCCCACGCCATCATCATTTTCTGTTTAAAGCAGCTTTGCTGGACGTTGATAACATGCATTCTTCACATGCTGAAGATATGGATTTTGAAAAAAAGTTAAGGACATTTCTTGGCATAATAAACATCTAGCAAAGCTGCTTTAAACAGAAAATGATGATGGCCTTTGAACACAGATTCTGAGGATCGCTTCTGCTTCTGCTTTTATCCATCAAGTCAAAATAGGATTCACACACCTGACATCATTGTGATAAATCAGGCCTCAGCCTCTTCAGCACATCACAATCAAATAATTTAAGAATAAACAAATATAACAATTACAATCCAGTGCCTCTTGTTAACTGGCAACTCACAATTCCACACATTTCAATTTCACAGGCAAATGGGACTTCATGACTGCATGTGCAAGCATGTACATACATTGAAGTTTTACCTGATCACTAACAATGAACTTGAACAGTTGAAATACTGGATATGCCCCTCTTTTGAACTGGCAACTTACACATTCTTTGATTCTCTATTTCAGAAGACAACTTATATGCTTAAAATGAAATGAATGCTGTGAGGTTTTACATGAGCACTAACCACAATGCACTGGAACAGGCGAAACATAGGTTAAAGTCATGTCTGGCTTCCCCATTAACATTCACAGCAAAAGCTTTGTTTTCAGAGACCTTATGCGCTGCGAGCATCGAGAGCCAAGCTCGTAAAAGATAGTCTGAATGGCTTCAAAGGTATACCTCATCTCCTTTGGATAATCAATGTTCATGGCATAAAGTAGGCCAAAGAGGTATGCAAAGGCAGTAGAGAGGTCTGGTAGGTCATGCAGTACAATGGTCCCTTCCAACACAACAGCCACGTCTCGCACATTTGGTGATATGGCGGCATCTTCATCTTCAATGACGGTGAGGATGGCCACAGTCACACCTCTGAGCAATCGTTCTTCATGGTCATTGTCCTGAGGAAAAGTAAAATATGCATGAATCTGTGCTATGGAAAACTAAACGACAAAATACATATCCACTGATTCTAACTTTAGCTTTAGTACCAAGCTACTGAGTCTTGCCATTCAGCTTGTGGAAGTTATAATTGCAACTCAACAGAACGGCTGCTATCACCCACCAACCTTGTTGTGCCGGGTTCTATAAAGAAGTATTTTCTGACAAAGAACACCAGACAACAATGGCCAGCTGTATCGGGTTGGCTGTTGCTCAAACAGTGCTCATATTTATTTTTAATTTTGGGTGAACTCATCGCGCTCGGGTTCATGAGATGAAAACATCTCTGGGCTCAAAATTAAATCTTACACAAAGTGTATTATGCATAAAATGATTAGCATAAGCTATGAGATCATAAAATGTTTAAGCTACATTAAGCAATATTACTTGTATTGTGTAAGTTTATTTCCTACAGTTAGTATTACTTACCAAACACTCCAGAAGAAACTTGGTTGTGTCCTCTCGGATAAAAATGGGCAGGCCTCTCAGTGCTGCTGTCTTTCGGTGAGACACAATGTCGGATGTCTAAGGAGTACCCAGTGGAAACACACAAACATATCAATTAGTTTAGTGCCGTTGTGAATTTATACAAAATCCGACGTTCTGTATAGTAATGAGGAGGATAAAGAACAGGTCAGATCCCAGTAGCATGCTTCAGTAAAAGACTGGCAAAAGAAAACAAAAAATACCGTTATAGTTCTCAAATTCCACCAACTAAGAACACCAAGCAATGATTTGTAACATCCATTTTTACTGAAGCCTTTCCATCAAAGCGTTTTTGCTCCTACAAATGTTAGGCGAAGGAGCATTTCATATTTTCAAATGGGGGAAAAGGGCTTTGGTGGACCCGTCTCCTTAGGCTGCTGAAGGTAGCAAGTGACAGGCCATTTTCCCCTCAACTTTTGCATGCTCTTAGATTGAGGCACTTCACTCACTTGTTCATCAAGTTTTTCCAAGAGGTCTTCCATCTTCTGTCCTAAAGCTCCCTTCCTAGCCCGGTAGTTTCAGCAGGCAAGGCACATGTTTGTCAAAGGCTGCACCGAACGTCCCCAGGAGGTCTTTGCTGGTGATCCGATGAAATTCTTAATTTATCTGAAAAACACAATAACAAAACAATGTAATTTGATTGTCACCACAATGTCATGTTTCTTCTGTGCAGCAAATTCCTGGGTAGCTGTCTTGTTCAAAGTCTGCACCATCTTAAAGATCCCATGTCATGGCCATTTCTACTGATCATAATTCCATTGTTGAGGTATACTAAAATAGATGTATACTGTGCAATTTTCCAAACTCATATTGGTTTCTCATACAGCATCTCTGTAAAGTATGTGTATTCACCGGTATTCACTCTCTGTCCTAAACGGCTTGTTGGAGCTCCTGCCCCCCCTCCCTGTGAGCCCAGTGTGCTCTGATTGGTCGCAAAGCTGAGAGGCTCGTTGCTGCTCGCAGCTCCTCGCAGCTGTGTGAGCTGCTGCAGGAGCAGACAGGCTTCCGTGCCGGCGTCTCGGCGATACAGGAGAACAAGCTAAACTCATCCTGAGCACACACAAACACTCACAGTCGAAGTAAAAACAATAAGTGTGGCTTGATATTGAGTAAGAAAAAGGTTTATAACGCTGTGAGCATGGGTCTGCGGAGAGCATTTCTCCGCAATCCCAACGTAGTAGCCCGAAAAACGTTTACCCATTTAAACAGTCGTGGTAGATACCTTGTTTGTTTTAAACATCATAAATACACAAACAACAATGAATACTTACAGGTTGTGTACCCGAATCTCCCGCTGGTCCAAACAAAGTAGGAACAGCATCGTTCTTCAGTGCCCTACGCTGTACATATCCGGCATGAATCGCTGAAAGGTTTGGGAAGCTCTGGGCGTGGCTACTGGGTATCCCTACGTAGCGATACCCAGGAAGAAAACATTGGAAAATGAGAAATCTCCAACGAGGCGTTTTGGGGAGGTATTTTCTGTGTTAGAGTTTTACTCGCTACAGGGTGTACTTTGAGGGTTTTTGACTCTGCAGACCGTTCACATGCATAAAAACCTTCATAACACACAACGGGACGGGTAATAACCGGAAAAGCATGACATGGGACCTTTAACACTAGATCCACCAGGGGTCGCTGTATACCTGAAACCGCCAATGGGTCAAATGTACCCGCTAGAATGCATTGATTTTCAAGGTACAATGTTCTTTTATTTATCATACTAGAACACAGGGTTAAGAGTGAGTTTTGCACAGTGATGAAATGTATACCAATAGAATCTGTGGACTCTCAGCTTTCATATGATATCTAGTTTGTGCATATTGAATGAAATATAAAAGATTGCTACCGTGAGTTATGTGCAAAGTGTCTCTCTATCTCTCTCTCTATCAATCTATCTATAACAATCTATCTATCTATCTCTCTCTCTATCTATCTACAAGGAACCGAAGTAAACAACAGGCGTTGCTATAGCAACACGTCATGTTTATGTTTTCGCGCGAGATCAATAGCGCGAATATCTCTGCATTTTCTATAAGGTAAATATTACCCGCTGGCGCTGATGGGTATAAATGGGAATTTCTTCAATCTGACTTCATATTGACAATTTTGAACAACAGAGGGTGCTACATAACACACTTTCAGGAAAAGTCACAGACTGGGAGACATGAATATTTTATTGAAAAAAAGTGACATACAATCAAGAAACAGCTGCGGGTAAAATGTAGTGGTTCTAGTGTTAATGGGATAGTTTGGATGTCTTGAATTGAAAAAAAAACTGGTATTACAATTTTGGAGGGGTACGGTGGCCGGCAGGTGCAAACTCAGTTAATGGGGTTAATTTGTAAATTGCTTCAGTTTATCATCGTAACAGATCAAAACGTTCGGATTCATTTGACAATAAATCAATAAATGGTGTTCTTCTACAAACAAAAAACAAAACAATTAATACATTTAAACAAACCACTAATAGTATATTAAAGGTAGGGTAGGTAAGTTTGAGAAACCGGCTCGAGATACACTTTTTGTTATATTCCATGGAATGCTCTTAACATCCCGATAGCAATGAATATCTTAAGTGCTTTGACAAAAAATCCATACAAAAATGTCATCTGTGGAAGCCGTGGTACTGTAAAAAGCACGATCAATCATTTTAGCCGGCCCGGCTAAAATAACTGGATGGCCTACCTGCCTGTCAGCCTTCCATCTGTGCACAAACTTATCTAGTGCCCTCATTGGTCATGTGCGCGTTCGTGTGTGTTGGAGGAGGGGCTCTGTAAGGAAGTGGGAGATTTTTCCGGCTGTGTATTTTCAAATTCTAGCGCACTCGAGCTGGTTTCTCCAAAATTACCTACCCCACCTTTAACTACTTCATTCAAAATTAACATTCACTTTAGATAATAACACAGGTATAATAAACGGAGAGCTCTCTTTTCCTCTCTCTCTCTCCTGTCAGTATCTCATGCAGCTCGCTACTCCAGTAATGAGTGACCCGACAGTGAAGAATAAACATATGTATAACTAGTTTAGCTAGTTCCAGAGGTAGATAAAATAGCTAAGTGTGTTTGGTCTAACTTTAAACGTGTGTTTTGCTCCGCTCACCGGTCCGTTAAAGTGGCTGAGCTTCAGGTGATCACGGAGCTGCGTGACCTAAACAATAACGGAGCGTCCACACAGCAGCGTTAAAAAAATCTTGGAGGTGGGCGTATCTGAAGCTTGGGGATTTTTTGCGAGCAACGCGACCAACAACCAATCACATGAATCTCCCGCCCCCGACATACAAAGCAAAAAAGCCCGAAGTAAATTGGATATAAACTCCCCAAACAGGCGAAAACCTACCACTGTCTCTGCCACCTCCCTCCATGCCTGGCTCCTCCGGTTTGTATCCCGGTAGGTAAATAGGGACTAGTCATAAAGCACCGGGTGATTCCCTACCGCTATAATTAATTTCTCCTCCATTTTTTGGAATATGAGGAAATGACCTGCGGTATGTCTCTCCCAGCTTACACGCGGTTTGATTGGCTAGCGCTTCAACTGTCAGATTTGCATAAACGGGATTTGATTGGCTGACGCTTCCACCTCAGCTTCAAAAGTTGAACATTGCTCAACTTTTGAATCCTGAAATGCCTGGAAATCTCCGCTCTGCTTCCCACAATGCAGTTCGGCGAAAAGTGAGGCAAAGTGACGTCACCCCATTCAAAGTGAATGGGCAGAAGCGTTGGAAGATTTTTTTAACGCTGCTGTGTGGACGGGCCGTAAGCGTTGCTTGGCAACGGGGTGTGGCGGCAAAGTATATATTTTTTCTCTCTCTCTTAATTCCCCAAAATTCACTTGATGATTAATATACCCGTTTTAGGAAAAGGCACAAACCAGGTAGGTGGGAATATCCGACAGTAGAGGGGGGGAGTCGATTTACGGTTGCCAGATGTAGGTTTGGGCAGCAGTATAAACTCCAGTGAGGGTCTGAGGTGGAGGAGAGCTTGGCGATCGTAGACGAGCAGAGCAGAGACATTCTGACAAACATAAAACAAAAACAGGATAGCTAAAGGCAGAGAGCTGAGGGAGCGGCATGCCGACACAGGCGCCATCTTGAAATCCTCGTACCTCAATGCTGTGTGTAAAGTTATAGCGTTATATGTCTGGCTCGGTTTACTTATAACACCGGTCACCTCACCATCAAAATGCATTATAAACGCCTTCAGGTGCTTGAACATAAATTTGACGCCATCTGTAACTAAGCTAGCAAAGCTAACTGTGGTGGGTAGTTGAACTCATTATATCTATATTTTGGTTGAAATAGTACAGCGCACTTTACTGTTAACATTCCTTGTTAAGTAAAAAACACACTGCTTTTCCGGTTATTGGTTCGTCCCCTTGTGTGTTATGAAGGTTTTTATGCATGTAAACGGTCTGCAGAGTCAAAAACCCTCAAAGTACACCCTGTAGCGAGTAAAACTCTAACACAGAAAAGACCTGTCTATGCTGCCCCAAAACGCCTCGTTGGAGATTTCTCATTTTCCATTGTTTTCTTCCTGGGTTCTCTGACGTGTCCATACCCAGAGGCCACACCCTCTGCCAGCAGAACATATATACTGTTGGAAGTTCAGGTTCAGTTCAAAACTGTATCCAGTCATGCCAACGAGGGTCTGTTTCCTGTATTGTGAGGGGAAATCTTCAATGCATGCCTTATCGAGGGCAGAACCACGACGAAGTCATTGGTTGAAATTTATTTTTAACACTGTTCCTTCAGATGTTCGAGCCGGTATTTTACTGTGTGCGCGGCATTTCACGGACCAAAGCTTCACAAAACTTTCAGCGATTCAGGCCGGATATGCACAGCGTAGGACACTGAAGGACGATGCTGTTCCTACTTTGTTTGGACCGGCGGGAGATTCGGGTACACAACCTGTAAGTATTCATTGTTGTTTGTGTATTTATGATGTTTAATACAAACAAGGAATCTACGACGATTGTTTAAATGGGGTAAACGTTTTTCGGGCTACTAATTGCCATTGACACAGTGCTAACTGGGCTAACTAAGTTGATAGCGTTTCCATATATCAACTCCAATGTCAGCAGATGGCCTTACATGTATCTCATAGCAGGAGAATGTCTGCATTCACACACGAAATACTCCGACAGTATACTCCGGGTGATTTACCGTACAGTCAGTCGCAAAACTTAATTACATTATAGTTGGCGTTCCTAGCGTGTATGCTACCGAGCTAAAAAAGAAGGCTACCAAGAGCTAGACATGAGTTTGATAGGGAAAACATTGGTTTTATGCCAGCTACAATGAATGACCGAACGTAGCAGACTACCCATATAAGATTGCAATTGTAAACATGTTCTTGCTAGCCTAATATGAACCACTGTTGTTCATAGTAGGTTGGCATATTACACTGAACAACTAGCAAACGTAGGTTAGCATATTAATCTAGCTGGCAAGCTAACGAACCTAAAACAACTAAGTTTCTCTTATATTTTGTGATTTGCATTTGATTTAGTCGGGAACTCCTGGCGTATCCGGCGGACAACACATGACGGGATGACCACTCTGATGCCTCGTCCTAAAAAGCCCCAGCACCAGCTTACAAAGCTGCGATAGGCAAGATGCCGAAAACGCCTATAAGGGGAGGAATGGATGATATACAGTGTATATGTGTATATTTACACATGTTCATTTTGTACATTTCTAAAAATAAAGTTTTGATGGAAATACTTATTTGCTCCTGTAACATATCATTCATATATAGCAAACCATGATTTGATTTTTCATCAAACACAGTAGTAGTTTATTACAGGTAAGAATAACTTACTCTTCTCCACAACCAACCATCGGCTTCGCCCCCCGAGGACCAAACTCCGCACAATGGGGGATCGGGCTTTCTGTGCAGCTGAATTCCCTCCCAGACCACCTGAGGACTCCACAGACCACTGACGCCTTCAAAAAAGGCCTAAAAACCTTTCTTTTAAAAAAAGCTTTTGATTTGTTTTTATTATGCCTCCTGTAGCACCTTGGGATTGCTGTTAGCAATGAAAGGTGCTTTATAAATTGAATTTATTATTATTATTATTATTATTCTTCTTCCGTTGTACGCCTCAAAGGTCCATAATCGAATCTGTAAATGTTATGGAGGTTCTGCAGGGTGTATGTGTTGAGACAGTTTGGCTCTAGTCCTGGGTGGTGTACCATGCACATAATAGGTGCTGGGACTTGGTTCATTCTTGTTACAACCTAAAGGAAGGTAAGATATTTGTAACATAACACGTTTAGCAATTAAACCAACTATGGCAAGGTTTACAAAATAAACATTCAATTACTAAGGAAGAAATAAAAGGGCATATCATTTATATAATCTATTGACTTGACAAATATGTATGGTGTATATCTTGGCATGTATGTTGTGTGCTACTGTTGGTGTTTTCAACTAGCTGGCTACATAATGTTGTAACTTACATCTGAAATGTAAGAGCGATACTAAATAAAAACTTTCCACTGTGAAACCGTCTGCTCTAGTCTAGTTTGGGACAGTGGATCAGGTCTATCACGTTGGTCTGTCTCACTTTCAGGATCGGACTCCGGTTCAAACATATACGGCTGTACCGACGCCATTGTAAAACTGATGTTCCGCTCAGAGCCGAAAAAAGCACTGTGTTTGTTTTACATTCGATTGCATTAAGGCTTTATGATATCCTTCACAGTAGACATTTGAACATATCAAATTGCTGATCACCACTTTCATTGAATTTTGGATGATTTAGCCAACTTTGTAACACCCATGGTGTTCCCGGTAAAAAATGACCGCCATAAAGAAAAGGAACTAGTAACCATCCGGATCAGATAAAACACACACACAAACACCCACACACACATACTCTAGATGTGTTCCCCCCCTTATGTGCCCAATCCCCCCATGTGAATCACACCTGGCACACACACACACAAACACACAGAACAATGATACATTTCCCGCTCGTATGTGCCCATCCCCCCACATGGATCACACCTGGCACACGCAATACATGTTCAGTGTCTATTCTTTGTATATTTACTGCAGTTGTTCATGTATACCAGTAGTCTGATACAATATGTACAGTTTGAAAGGGTATTAAATGAAATTTGGTGATGATTAATGTTTTTTGTGTTAATGTAATAGCAGTTAAAACAGGACCGGTCAAATTTGACCGTGAATACCAAAGTAAGGGGGGGAAAACGAAGACAATAGGAGGGTTAAAGGGTTAGCATTAACTCTAATGTGAGACACCACACTCGGTTGGAATGAATCATGCTTTGTTACTTTACAACAAGCAAGGCAAAACACCATCGGGCCCAAAAATACTTTTTCCCATTGACGTTTGGAAAAAGACGTCTGTAAATCAGAAGACAATATTGTTGAAGTTTTATTTAAATTATACGATGGGTCTATTGAAAATGGCAAAATTCACTAATAGCCAATCCAGAGAGTTTTGTGCTGCATTTCATGTAAATGAGCCAAGGCCAAACGACTGAGAGGCGGGATTAATTAACTCTAGTGCTCTATGGGCCCTATGGATGCGTAAAATCACAGATAAATTGTTAACTAGACGGAGCCATGACAGATTATAGAAGCCACCCATTGGGTAAAGTATATAAAAAAACATTTTACAAACGACATACTAAGAGGAAACAATTGAATAATTGTGCTAATAACATTAAACACTACAGTATCTCGCTGACTCACTAAAGCTGCCTTCATTTTGACCAGTTTGAAAGACATGGATTAAACCTAGCTCTAGTCTAATGTCTTCCAGTGAACATCTCATCACTGAAAAATCAATTAGAGCTCAGGATTAGGATTAACTCATGCTTGTTACACTGTAAATACCAGTTGTGTACTCTTAGGTTTACAGTGGTAATCATCATCAAAGCCACTTTACGGTCTGAACACAAAAGGAAGCCACTGAAGAAACCACCAGAACCAAGATCTCATTGCATAAGTGATGGAGACAGATGTTGTTAAACCAGACCTTAATCCTGTTTTAGCAGAGTCAGATTTTCCAAGCGGCACCTCTTATTGTTGGAGCAACGGCAGTGGAGAAGTAGCATAAAAAGTAGGGCATGTACAGTCGCTAGCTCTGCTACTGAATAATTTCTTGGCAGGAGTAAAACCTCATTCACCAGCCTGCCAAACAAGCCTCCTGAGCAAAAGATGCAGTAGTGTTTTCTGTTCTCTTTTGTTTTCTTTGAATGTCACAGGCTTTCTTGATGCATTTGCCGATGTAAATGAAAAAGCTCCAGTTCTGCTCAATAGACCTGCACGAACACTGCCGAATTCAAGTACGTGCACTGTGAATTACAAGCTCTTAGTGTTCCAAAAGCTCATTCTTCATACCGGCCCTCAATTGCTGTGGACTTGAAATAAACAACCTTTCATTGTGACACACTATTAGCTATGCTGAAGAAGCCTTTACAAATGGTCTTTAGAAAAAAAACATTGATATCAAAGAGTTCTTGGTCCGCTTATCTTCCCAGTCTTCAGCAGCTCGTGATTATATCACTTTTCAATGCATTACCCACCTTTTTATTTTTCTTGCTCTTGAATTTTACATGGCATTCCAAATGTACTATTTAATTCAGTCCTCATCTGTACTGACAGTTTGCGGAAACTTAAATGCTATATGGATTACTGCCCTAAGTGAGTAAGAAAATACTATATACTCATCCTTTTCTCCTTCCAAGACCATAAATCCTCCCCACTGTGAAGGGCTTAATTAAAGGTCGAACAGTGACCACATTCCATTTAGCCTCTGATTGGATGCCAAGTGCCTTCCTCAGAAACCATAGTCTCCGGTCAGAGGGAAGAGGGTCGCTACTGGTAACCTGATAGTATTATGACAGTGTTCTGCAGTAACCAAGTATCTTTTCTGTAATTGATGGTGGCGGTTGTCACTTGGATATTATACATACATATTTCATAACTCTGGTTAAGTCATTGGCTGAGGCTTGTAGCAAGATCTTGGTTAAATCCAACAAGCCAATCAGAGCCAACAAACGGTACACATCCACATGAAGCATTAAAGCAGCTATGATTGGTATATTTGGAATAATAATATAAAAAAACAAAATGAAAAAAATGTATCAATGTATCTGTTTATAGAGTGTGCAGTGTGTCCCTCTTAACCTGTCGACTCCCAGTAGGTAATAATCAGGGCCCAGGAGTTCAAAACTTTTAATGTCAATCAGATCCGATCAGATTTTGAAATCCCATTTTTTGTGATCCAGGATCAGACAAGTCTGATTTCAGCCATTCTAATGAAGTATGCTTCTGTATGCTATGTGTTTTAGATTGTGCATCTTTTGAGTGTGTGTAGGGTTTGTGTCATGTAATGAAAGTGATTTTCTGCCTCAGTGGTTGTCTCCCGAATGCTGGAGATGTCCTGTAATCCTGCAGGGTGCTCTTTGGGCTCCATTGTCATCCTCACTGCTAATGAAAGCCATTCATCAGCATCTCCACAAAAACTCTCACACACATACAGTATGCTGTAGCAAGTGAATAGTTACACTGGGATGCTCAAATGCAATTGTATGCATAGAAACATACTAAAAGATCAACATGTAAGCACAAGTAAAAACATTCCTACAAATGTATATTGACAAAATCCAACCCAGTCTCACGGCATTTCGTGTTATAGTCACGAAATAAATGTAATCTATTGTGTTCACCAACACGATGTTCCCCTTTTTTTCGTGTCATACAGAACGATTTTAAAAGCAACGTATTTCTATTGGTAGTATGTTTCGTGCCTGCACCACGTCTTTTTGTCCGGTCGGGTCTTGGAAGACCGGAAGCTGTGTGGTTCATAAAAACATTTTCTTAGTAGGAACAACCAATAACCCTACTTATACTGTTAGGAACTGATGGCAAGATTTTGGAAGTATGGCAAACTAATCTCACACGTTTTTGCCCATTGTTGAGAACGAAGCAAAGCCGTTTGAGGCATTTTCACGTTTCCGCAACTTTTTTATTTAATTAAAACAAATGATCAAAATGTATACACTCTGGTGCAGGAATGAGTCTTACATCCCAGACATTTGTAAGCACTTTACCACTTCAGGTTCCGAGTCTTCAAGTAAACCTTTTTGAATGTGTTTGTAGATGCATGAAATAATGTTTGTGGTTAAGCTGACGACATTTTCATGTTTTGTCCTTTGAAAATTAAATATGTCAGTAAATACCCAATTGGTGCCTGTCTGAAGCTTCAAGCGGTTGCTTATTTTGAAACTAAATGACACTCCTAAACGTCATCACACTGAACATTAGCTGCCTTCGGCTTAGCTGTGGTGATGCGCAGCCATGTGACTGTGATATAGATTGTAAGGATAGCTTATTACTTCTGACGATTGCATTAATAAAAAAAAATGTGCCTGCCACGGAATCCTATTTTCTAAAATGTTCCAAAAAGTCCAATGGAGAAATCCACTGCTTTTTGTTGTAGGAAACCTCGCGATCTGAAGGCAATGATAAGAGAAGACAGGACAGACTGGTGCTAGTTAGTTAGCATGCTAATTTTTATTATCTCTGCAACAAAAATCATACTTGCTCAACTCCCGGTTTACAATGATAGTTCATTTATTTTTTTATGTTTTACATTTTGACAAAGCTTGCACATTGCACCTAAAAGAGTCAATTTCTCTCATCTTTACAAAAGCAACTCTTTCTGATACTTCAATCAATATTTAAAAATAGCTCACAGTCAGCACAAGGAACATCAGCAGTGTCATTCGTATACCAAAAATATCTGCGCTCAATGGGGTTTATGATTCTATTTCTGTCTTCCCTATGAATACCTTTTTGGAACAGTGACAGTACATGAATGCCCCCTATTTCCTGCACAACAGCACATCTAAACCTGCTGAATCCATCCCATGGAGCGCTGCATGAAGTGTGTAGCAGGTGTTGGCTTTAATGGTTGATTGACATTGTTAATAATCTTTAGAATGCACACAGACTCTATAATTATGTCAAGAACACAAACACAGACCTTTGTCCCTAGATTCATGCTCTTATTCACTTCAACTCGGCCTCTAATGACCATTAGTCTAGAGCAGGGGTGTCCAAACTACGGACGCATTTTGAATCGGCCCTCAGAAAATTCTAAAAGTATAATGGAATATGGCCCACAAATGAAACTTGCGCTTGTCTTATATTGTACTTCTTAAATATAAATGTAAAAATATATTACACTGTAGTATTCATGTGTTAATAAGACCACTTTTCAAATAAATTCAGTCAATTAAAGTTGGAAACATTTTCTAACATATAGTTGAAAAGTAAAAACCCCAATTACTTATTTACATAACAAGCTTGAAATATACCCTTCCTATTTCTCCTTATTATATCAATCTGAATCTATTTTAAGGGATGAGCTGCCAACACCCACAAGCATAATTTACCTACATTTGATTGATTTTGCTAACTTATAACTAGGGATGGGTATCGTTAGGATTTTATCAATACCGATACTGCTTATCGATACCGTTTTTTTTCGATACTCTTATCGATACTTTTCAATAATTTGGTGCTCAAAATTATAGACATGATTACAAGATGTGATAAAAATAAAATAAATTGAAGATGTTGTTTAATTGCTGATATATTTATCAGCAATTAAATATGTGAAACTGAATATGTGACGTGGATCACGTCACATATTCAGTTTCGGGGGTTCTTCCAGTTTGTCTAGAAGTCTTCTAATCAGGGCTCTATAAATAAAGAACTACGGCAGATGTGTAATATTTAATGCAGCCGAACCGTGTATTACAATGCCGTTATGTGATGACTTTCAAAGAGAAAAGCAAAAACACTCGGATTAAAGTATTTTCTTTTTTTCAAAATGTTTTTCGGATTTCATATTGCATAAACACCATATCCCAACGTACATTGCGGACGGCAAAAAAAGTCCGACATTATACGATTTAAAATAAAAACAATAATCGTGGCTTGATATTGAGTAAGAACATGTTTTTATGAACCACACAGCTTCCGGTCTTCCAAGACCCGACCGGACAAAAAGACGTGTTGCAGGCACGAAACATACTACCAATAGAAATACATTGCTTTTAAAAGCGTTATGTGTGACACGAAAAAAAGGGGAAAATCGTGTTGGAAATTAGATGCTTGTTGATCTTTTTGTGATTCATTGTTCACAAATACACTTATTTCCTTTTCCTCCGAAACTGAGATGCAAAACCCCTTTCGATTTCACGACTTTGTGTACGAGGCTTGAATGTGGATGTTTAGCCTAGACAAACATAAATACTAGGGGCAACTAACTTGGTTGTCATATAAATTAAATGGTCAAAAGCTATGAAGCTGACAAAAAAAATCGTATCCTGATTGTTTAACCTGTGCTGAGAGAATTGTAACAAAAGGAAAAGACTGCTATCTTAAAGGTTTTGACATAACAGTGATCATGCCAAGTTGTATATTTCAGTTTCAAATTATTTACTTCTGAACAACAGACAATATGAGAAAAAAATAAATGTTTGAACATTAAAGCATCTAAACATGTCACGGTAGAGGCACAAAATACAAATATGAACCTTAAAATGAGCAGAATAGGTTCTCTTGATTTGGTTATATGCTGTTGTTTTAGGATGCACCATATGATTACAATGTGCAGTACGTTTTCTTTTCTACTTGACTGTTCCTTCTGTTTTTTCAGAAACAACTGCACAAATGCACAGTGTTAATAATTGATGTAGGGAGCATGTGGAATATGCAGCAGTGCTTACACTTCAGGACGATGCATAACATGCTATATCAATCTGCAGATGCACTACATAACAACCCCCTGAAGGATTTAAAGTTGTGCAGCAGAGAGAGGGAGAGCTGGAGATACCTTATGGGTTTCTTCCACCACTTACCCACATGAGAAGAGCTTCTATTCCACAGAGACAGAGAGTGCAGAGTTAGCAACTTTCTGGCCTCCAAGCTTCACTGACGCTCAAACATTGCATCACTCTACCAGCAGGGAGAATATCAATGCCTTTATGAGAGTGGGATTGCAGGTATTGGAGATATGTGTTTTCAACTTGGTAAAACCATAGACTGTATATATAAATGGACGTAGTGTCCGTGACGTCACCCATAGGATTCTGCAGAGTTGCCGAGAAGCCCTTAGTAGGCGGAGTCGGCCACTAACGTCTCGACAGTGACGTCAGAGTCTAACTCCCGCCTGCTCCAGCTTGATCCAAATAAGGGCAAAGAGGCGGAGCCTGCTGCCACCGAGCTGGAAGTTCCAGAGCTAGCTCAGGCTAAGAAGCTAAGCTAAAGGAAACCTTTATACAAGAATACATGAAAAGTTATATGTTAGGTGTGTAGGGTTACAGACTGCTTAACAAGCAAAACATAGAACTTAAATTAGTGATGCAATGCTGAAATGTAAAAATGTGACAGTCAAAAAGCATAGGTGTTTTAATGCCATATTCACTTAATAACGCATGAACAACTTTTACAAATATTTCTATATAGTCTGTGTTGGTAAATGTCATCTACGTTGCACATTTCCTGCTGAAATACATGCATACCAAGTTACTTTGGTTTTGATAAAACAGTGTAGTTCCACTATATAAACGTTACATTCAGAATCAAACGAGACAATCTGCAATATAATTTGCTATTTGTTGTTATTCTTAATGCTTGTCATTCACACGTTAATAAAATAAAATAAGTAGGCTACCGATACATAGCAGAACAATTGTGGCGATGTTCAGCTTAATAAGCCTTGTTCAACATTATTTCTTTAGCTAATACTACAGCGGGCTGCAGGTGAACCAAGTCTGCGTTTCGCTGCATTCCTTGATCTTCAGTTATAACACCGGACTCCGCCGCCGGGACGCTGGCCGGAGCTAACGGAGCCGCAGGGGGCTAGCTCCATTAGTACAATGTCGTAGTCATCAAAGGAGCTAGCACTGTTAGTTGTATCGCTCATCAAAACAAAGAGGACTCTCTGGAGCGAAAGTATTTGTAATTATTATTATTTATTTATTATTTATTACTTAGCGGGAATGTTTTACGTGTTCGGTGTAATGACGTAAAACGGCCTGGACAACTTCTGTAGTCCTATTCAGCCACATGTTAACAACCATCGTTTTTCAGACACGTAAACTCTTCAAAAATCACCAGCGGGGTCACTGCTGATGTATTTAATGTCGTGGAACAAAACGTGATCTGTCTCTTCAATTTGTGTCAAACACAGACCTTATTTGGAGCTATTTTCCAAAATCCTATGGAGAAATTGCATTGCTTTTTGTCGAAGGAACCGGTCATTTTTTTTTTTTACCATAAGCTGTCATCAAGAAGGAATGCCATCATTTAATGTCATGATGTTTATATGTGAACAAATTACACAGTACATTAGAAGTCAGTACACATTAGCCTAATTATTAACAAAATGTTGTTCAATTTAGTTCAAAATTGATTCACTTAGCATTGGCGTTTAAATGTTACATTCTATTATACAAAAACCCCACTTGTCATTTGTGTTTGAATATATTGAATATTCACATACATATGAATATATTAATTTGATTCAAACCATTGGAAGTTTGCACACTATCTCAAGTATTCACAGCATATTAGACTGTATCTTCTATCTCTCCAATTGCATTTAATATTGAGCATGAACTTAATAACATATTTGTGTATTTGAGAAAAAATTGATCAACTGACAGCAAACATTTTTGAGATAATCCCTCTATGTTTAACTTTCATTTGCAGAATGACAAAGCCCAAAAGCAAACTGTGCCCCTCCTGCCAGGCCCCAAATTCCCTTGGGTGTAAAACATGCATGGCGTGTGTCTGCCCCCTTGAAATAAATTTACATTTTTTTTAAAAAGAAGCGCAATTGAAGGACTCTAGCTGGGGGGCTTCTGTGAAGAGCAACAGGAACATCAGCAGGACCATTAAGTCGGCCGAGCTATCTGTGAGTTTAAATTACTTATTATTTAAGATGTTTGGCCTCTCAGACGATTACATATCTTATTTGTCAAACAGCCTTGCCCTCAGTGAATGTGAAACAATTTTTCGGGCTTTAACAAACCAAAAGATTTGTATCATTGATCAATGTGCCTGTTACACACACTCACACTTCTCACTTACACTTACGTAATAGGTAATGCATAAAATATAATACAAATATTGTGAAGAATACACATAGCACCATAGCTGCAAAGAGCTGAGCAAAAAAATACTTGCAAAGCCAGTGAAGTAGTGATGGGAATTCCGGCTCTTCTTGGTGAGCCGGATCATTTGGCTCGGCTCACCAAGAAGAGCCGGCTCTTTCGGCTCCCAAACGGCTCTTCAGTTTACCACATATTATACCTTTTATAATTCAATCAAATGTAGCCTTGTTTTGACTAATGATTTATATGTGTACACATATCACTTAAATTATTCAATACATCCTTTGTACGGAAGTATTCAAAAGTAAAAATGACATGTTTAATATCAATTATTTGCTGTGGCCAATTGTTTTCATTGCATTTACAGACCCTTGTATCTCTCTGATACCACCCAATGAATGCACAGACTTGCTTGTCGAACCACGCTACACAAAGCAGATAGCAACACCTATAACAAAACCCGAGGTGACAGGGCTTTCAGTGTTGCAGCTCCTAGACTGTGGAACAGCCTCCCAGTACATATCCGGACTGCTGAGTCTATTGAACTTTTTAAATCTCAGCTAAAAACTCACCTCTTTGCACTGGCTTTTAATACTAGTTGAACATTACATTTTTACATTTGTATGTGTTTTTTAAAAAATATTTTTCTAGTTATTGTGCTTTTTATCATGTTTTTAATTATTGTTTTATTATTGTACTCCCATTGTGTTATTTAATATGTATTGCCTGTACAGCACTTTGGTCAACTGAAGGTTGTTTTAAATGTGCTATATAAATAAATAAAGATTGAGATTGAGATAAAAACTTAAGCATAGACATTTTAAAAAATGGGCTACTCTATCGACATTTTAAAATTATATTTAAAGAAAAGGCCCTGACTAAACAGCAGGGCTCTATTTCAGTATTAACTATAGAAAAAAAGACAGCAACAGCTGACATCAAATCTTTGCCGAGCCCAAGGATAATCATAAATAAATAACATAGTGAAAATAAATATATTGCAATGCTCAGTACAGCAGCATCCAACCGTCTCTAATCATAAAAAAACATAATAAAAATAAATGTATTGCAATGCTCAAAACAGCAGCATCCAACAGTCTCTAATCCTTGGATATTACATGTCACTGCATGCATGCACGGAGCAGCTGTAGCGCGGAGATCATCATATCATTCTGTCTTGTATTACTTAACAACAACAAAATAACAAAAAAAAACGGCTCGTTCGCGGGCGCGAGCCGGCTCCCGTCGTTCACTTAAAAGAGCCGGCTCTTTGAGCCGGCTCGTTCGCGACCGACACATCACTACAGTGAAGTTGAAGCTTTTGAACTGGTCCTAATCAGCCTTGCTTCACTAAACTGTATGCAATCTTTTTCGCTCCAATTCTTGCAGGTTCTTAAACTACACACCCTTGGCTCCTGCCCGGTCCTTTTCCTCTGCAATAAGGGCCGCAGTGGGGAGATCCGTGGGGATCTGGTCCACCATTTTGGTAACACTGATGGGGTCGTTAGGGAGATCCTACTCAAAATGAGGAAACTCTATGAGTACCTCCTGAAAAGTAAGATCATCCTTGTACTTTATTATCTCATTGTGTAGTCGTCCATGGGCTTTGTGTCAATGCATTCATCAAATTCACACTTCTGTTACATCTATCCCGTTATATCATTAAAATGGCATCCCCCCTGAGCCTTTTTTATATAATACAACCTATGCTGTATTATAGAACAAAGGCTGTCAACATGGGCTTGTCAGGGCCAGCATATTATCAATGTGAACACTAAGATACTAATATGAGGGTACCACACTAATGGTATTGCAGTTACCTACTTTTTAGTTTTTATTTATAATTAATTATTTGTATGCATATTTCTTTATTTTGTATTGTGTTTTAAGCCTGTACAGCACTTTGGACAACATACGTTATTTTGAAATGTGCTATACACAAATATTTAAAGGGTTGAATTGAATGCAAATGTCGACATTACTCACCCGTAGTTAGCAAGCATGCACGTTATGCATGTGTCTGTAATACAAACACATCTCTGCAGGCATCATAAAGATATGAGGCTGCTCTGATTTCCCAGTTTGTAACTCTTGCCTCCTCTCTTCATGTCTTAATCCCTCTCACATGAGATGGGAGAAGAGGAGGAGACACCTCGAGAGACGAGTTGAGGCAACAGACATTCAATGAAATTAGACATCATGACACTCCTACCTCGCACCCTAATGTCCAGGGGCCTCATTTATAAAGGGATATACGCTCAAAAAATGGCGTACGCCAGTTTCTACGCAATGTTTGTATAAAATACTAACTTGACGGGAAAATGTGCTGTCCTCCACGCAAACTCTAACCCATGCGTACGCACTAAGCACACAAACGGGAGAGACGAGAAACTGCGACACCGTTTGCAGAAGGAAGAATGGAGAGAAATATGTGGAAATAATACCATAAATAAAATGTTACCTCATTTATCAAATATGAAGAATTCATTTTCAAACATTGATTAAAGCCAATCTTAAAATGATTAAATAAACGCCTGTTTGAGACTCCTCAGTGCACACAAAAACATAACTTGGAGAAATAAATAAATACGGATATGTTATTTAAAACCACCTCGAATATGTTGTGTTAATGTTATGAAATGTTTTCTCATAAATGATGCGGTAAGCAGGAGGACAGAATAACGTCTAAACTGACGCCGTTTTGCATTTCTATAGGTTGTAGATACAAGCATGGTTTTATATACTATCACGTTTAATCGTGTTTTATGCCGTTTGCCAAGACTTGATAAGTCGCTCGTAAAACACAGGAGGTATGGAAACTAAGAACACCATATGTGGTAAATTGTACAGCTGTTAGTTGTATTTCCTTTAACTGGTGGATTATGGATATATAGTTGCTGATCGACAGCTGGAACGCAAACCACCAAATACAAAAAAATAATTCAGATCCAGTCGTCATGACTCCACTCCGGAGGGATTCCCCGATCATTTCTTACAGTTTCTCATCAAGGAGGTGTCTCCTGTCCCCGGGACAAACACACTGCCTGAGGAAGGTTATGTGTATTTTTTTTGTCATTAACTTTTTTCGGACCACTTATTTATTTATTTTGGTGACGATCCGACCTCCATGCTGCTACTCTGGTTCAAACTGCATCCACCAAACAATATGATTTATCTCGACCTCCCCAAAAGAACCTAAATCTGACACGGTGTGAGATGTCTTTTTTAGCTGTTCTATCGTCATTTCCTGCGATCTTCTTCATGCAGTCAGTCAAAATGAATGAATGAATGGGCGTTTCTTTGACTATGTATAGGCAAATATGGGCGTTACGAGTCGATTGTGATTTATAAAGGGAAACAGGCGTAGGGAGTGCCGTACGCACTTCCCTCGCCGGTACGCAATGTTTTGTGAATCGGAAAATGTCGGAAAATGTATGTACCTATTTTTGTGCTTTGTACTACGTAAGCAACCTTCCTACGTCAATCCTACGCAAGGCGTTATAAATGAGGCCCCAGGACACACATGGTGCCGTACGCTGCACGTGTGCTTATCATTATGGCTTATGCTTTTTATCTGGGCATCCGTAGAAACATGTCAGAGCAGCCACAGTTTCAAAATGAGCAGCACAAGTCATGCCTGTTTTCTTCTGTGAGACGCACGTGGTTCTTTGCAAAAATATATCCGGCAACAACCTGTCAAAAGTCTTAACACCATGTTTCATTACAGATTTAATGTATTTATCTGCAAGTTTTAAATGATTTCTAGTTTAATGAGAGAAGCTGCTCCAGACTGCAACTACATTTTCAGTATGATCATGGTCTTAACTAAATACGATAAGTTGTTGTGTTAAACACTGATATGAGAAACATAGCAATATGTCTACAGTCAGCTGTGGTAGCTTAAAAACATTATATTTTGTCATTGTAAGCATTACAGGACTACGTTTTGCATCACCTTATAACCTTGTGTTGTAGGAAACTCCCAGTCTTAAAGAAGCTGCTCCATACTGGTACGATAGTGGATTCTTCTGTCTCTCTGGTTTCAGATGCTGTTGTCTGTTAGTATTGTTTATGTGTAGAAATCTAACCTTATTGATGGTCTATAAATGGTACAAATAATGTTCTGTAAAGTTGTATCACCTAACTTTGGAAAGTATCTCTCATTAATATTTCAGTCCATTTCATGTCATGCCTTTCAGCAAAGAGAAGAAGTAAAAATTCGCTGGACACCATGCTCCGAGTGGTAAGTTTTTCCTTAATGACCATACATGTATGTGTTGTACTGGAAGCAAAGGGTTTATACACTGATACAGTAGGCTCATCTCAACTGAATATTTCACCTCCTTCTTTCCCTCACTCGCGTCCCTTCCTTGCGTCTTAGCTCCGCCTCCGTAAGACGCGAGGAAGAGACGCGAGGAGAGAGGAGTCCTCAGGTATGAGTTGGGATGTCCTCGTTCACTCCAGCGTCACCATAAACAATGCCCTTTACTTCTGGTGCGCACAGTTTTATCACTTGTCATTGGACTTCCCTCCACATCAATCCCTTCAAACCTGGGATTTAGTTTCACATTGAAATGATTAATTTCTTTTATTATAGTTTTCTATGCATTACTTTCGGTCCTGTATTTGTTTTTCCAGCTATAACATTTCATTTCAGTTATAAATATAATCATAACAATAATAATAATTGATGGATTAATTTCATTATGGTATTTGAGCTTGTTTCAGATCAACTTTTGTGTTGGATGTTGTTATGTAATTTGTCCTACAGAAGAGAGACACAAGTCACTAACATATGTATTAGTTATGCTACCCGTATTTGTATATATCCTAAATGTTTGACGTGCTGTGGGTCTACCACACATGCATCACAAACCACAAAACATTATTATTGAATTTGTAAGTATATTTCACGCACTTTAATGTTTTTATAGAGTTCGATCTCCTCATTTGTTTAAGAGATTTAATATATTTTACTCTTAATGAAGCACTTTAAACATTTAATGACTCTGATCCTCCTTTAACGGTAAGATCAGCTGCAGTGAGCAGAGGCTGTGCAGCTGGGGGCGGAGGTCTGATGCGCGAGTAGTGTGCTCTCGTGTATCCTACCTTTCGTCTCCTCTGGAAGCCTCCTCCCTCACCCCTCCTCGACTCCTCCGTTTGCATTGAAGCGATTGTGACGTCCTTCAACATGGCGTGTCTTGATTGATTTCCGGGTCAAGTCCCGGAGGAGGGGGAGAGAGGAGTCGAGGAGGGACATTGAGCTGAACCTAGTGTTTCAAATCCTATTTTAAATTGACTTACTTGCCTGATTAAGCATCAGAAATATATATAGCATGACATATTATTAATTATTCAACTGTTCTTTATGTGTGTTTTGCAGTGGCAAGGACTGGGAGGACACATGGGAGCCTGCCAAACTGTATAGCAGCTCAAAATGATAACATACATACACATACACACACACACACACACACACACACACACACACACACACACACACACACACACACACACCACACACACACACACACACACACACACACACACACACACACACACACACACACTCACACACTAAGTTGTTTCAATAAATTGTTTCAATAAATTGTTGTTTCTGTTGTGTCTTTTTTGTACAATTATTTCTCAATAGGGTAAAGCCATTTAAAATGTTTTAGTTTTTGGTATGTTAATGCAAATGTGACAATCATTATTTGTGGGCTGCCTCAGTCTTAAAACACAAGATAGATATCAATTTTTGTTATGGTCTTCTGTATATGTCATGAATAATACTGGTACAATTTGAATTTGCCCCAAAACGTGGAAATGCAGACCAGATCTTCTAAATGCCAGGGACCGGAACATCAGGAGCATCTCTAAAAGACGATATGTGACAGTCCTGCAGCAACGGACCATATGAGAAACATTATGTTAAAACCTAGAAACTTATTCTAAACCTACTATCAAAGTATTCACCTGAAATGTAGCACAATTTGGCTCCTGTTAAAAGCACTATTTGAAAATGTAGATTTGTCAGGTCAACATGTGACTTATCTGGTTTGCTATAACAGTTTTACTCCCCAGTTGAACTGTATTTGACAATCATTAAATTCACAAACATAATTTGGGAAATAAATCAAAGACAATAGTGTAAATAAGAAAGGTTTAGTTTTTGAAACTTGTAATGGGGACGTTGATACATTAACTGTCAGCAAGTACATTTCTGTCATATTTAGAAGATAGGAAAAAAAGTGAATAACTATTCTCTCTAATGACGATTGATTTTACAGTGATATTTGCATTACTCAACTCAAAAACACAAGATTACACAACATTGATTGGTTTAAATTGTGTACAATGATTTTGTGTTTTTTCTGAGTTTAGGATGGCAGAAGACACTACACTACCCATAATCCTCAGCTATAATACACAGCAACATGTAAATCATGCAATTTATTGTTACTTTGTAATTCTACTCCACCACAATTCAGAGGTTAACCTGGTATTTTTAGTCCACCACATTTATTTTAGTTACTTTGCAGATTCTGATTAATGATGTGAAATATAAACAACCCTTAAATCAGACTTTAGTTACACCTGAGTAAAATTCAGGGACTGTATGAAATGGCTATTTGGCACATCCCTTTCAAGATGTTCTCAGGTTTATTGACATATCATATACACAACTACGGTGTAGTTATGCAATGAATGAAAAACTTTGCAGGTTCGTCAACAGTGCATTACAAGAGATCTATCAATATGTGTGTACCTCCACCATTAAACAGTCATATTCTGCACATTTCTTATACTATCTACATACATCTTATAAGAGTATAATTAATATGTAATATCAGTTAAAATAAGTGCTTAAACGTAGTTAACATTACAGGAAAGTTGATTGTCAAGACCCAAAACAAAGTATGCAATATATTAGACTTTAAGTACTTTGTCAGGCTTAATATTTATCTGTAGATTTACCAAAGCTTTTTGCTTATATGTATTTAAAAGAAGACCTTAACTTAAAGTATTATTTAATGTTTTAATAAAGCCTGATTAGTTTGTCTGATTTGCACATCCTCCTATTAATATCTGTGTACATCCGGCACTAAACTTTTATTGTAGAGATCACTTACAGTAGCCTATCTTCTTGATATTTTCTATTCTATATTTCTATCATTGACCTTCTACTACGTCCATGTCGCAGCGCATGCTTCACAAGCCAACTCTGGCATGCTTAGCTCATGTCGTCCTTGAAAAACAGACAAGGTGTTTTTAATACATTTGGTATTCTTTACTCAATACCCATGTTAAGGTTTAATAAACAAGCTATCCCACATGTACAGGTCTTTGAGAAGGGTTGGATATTATCAAGAAGAAACTTCAATAATATCTATCTTAAGAAACAAGACAAACATTCTTCCCATTCATTGTGATCACAGTCACAGTCTTTCCTGGCTTGAGGCTCAATGACTCTGATGCACAACCACAGATTTTGTCCGGGATCTCCACAGGTACAAACCGCACTGGAAAAAAATTCAAATGGGAATTAAAAATAATTTGTCTCTTTTGAGAAATACAACTTTGTTATGTGACAGATTTAGGATTTAACTTTACATCAGAACATTAAAAAGAGACTCAAGCACACTGCTGGGAATTATCACAGAGATGTTGAGGAAGCTCACATTTTCAAAATGAAGTTCTCAACAAGTCCAGCAAGAAAATGTACATTCACAAACCAGAACTTACCACAGGAGCAAAGGGCCATATTTAGTACATGTGTTGTTGGGGCCAATGGCTGGAAGTAACCTGCAGTAGTAGCATCTCTGTTGTGGAGGGGGTGTCTGGTGTGCATGCTGACAT
This sequence comes from Trematomus bernacchii, assembly GCF_902827165.1. NCBI lineage: Eukaryota > Metazoa > Chordata > Actinopteri > Perciformes > Nototheniidae > Trematomus > Trematomus bernacchii. The sequence goes on from NW_022987803.1 coordinate 6,066,963, forward strand.
CACAGTCAGCACAGAAGAAGGGATGTGGTCGGCAATCCCGGCACCAGACAACAGACGTTTTGCTCCAACACTGTTGGCAAATGTGTGTTCCCACATTTGCTTGGGCCACTACGGTGTTAACCAGATGTGGTCTCGCTGCCCTCCAGCTCTCTGAAAAAAAACTTGTTCGAGTGCTCCAGTTGGTCGAGGCCAGCAGAGAAGCACTTGGGGTTTGTGCTACCACCTCATCTCCTGTAGTATCGCCCAGAGACTGCTGGAGATCTCGTAGAAACCCCTCTGTTAAAATGGTACAATAAAGTCCAAAGCACAATGATTAGTTTTCTTTAAAACATACTGGATGGAGTGGTTTTGAAAGCTGTAACTACTGTGTTCTTAATTCTAGCAAATTATGACGTTTAGAAATTAAGTACGTATCACATAAAGATACAAGTATGAATATGTGTTTCGGGCTAACCAGACCAAATGAAGTACATACCAACAGTCTCTGGAGCGATAGCTGGAGCAAAGACCAGATCACAGTCAGGGTCAGGAGCATCAACGGGGGGATCAGTGTTACGACTGCAGCCAGCTGTATCAGAAAAAACATTTATTTTATACCATTAAATTGTACTACTTTTCCCTTACCAAGAGTTATGTTTTCATTCATTTCATATACTCAAGTGCCTAGAAATATATATCTTATACTGACCCTCCCCCAACCCTCTACTGACTTCCGGGTTGAACGTGGTCTTGCAAAGATCAAGTTTCCCTCACTGTCTCTCTTCTTCCAGCACATCATTGGCACTGCTGCTGCTGTTGCTGCTGCTGCTGTTGCTGCTTCCACTTTCTGAAACTTACAAAGCAAATCATCAGCACTCCGTAGGTCATCCCTTAACTCTTTCTGCTCAACCAGCTCATCTGCGCTTCTCAGGAGATCCTCAAGATCAGAATCACTCATTATAGTGAAGAGACACAGACAGAGACACAGAAGAAAGACTGACAACAGAGTTAGACAGAGAAATAAATAGAGAGATAGGAAGAGACTATCAAGTACAACACAGCAAGGACAGTTTAACAAGACAGACTTGACTCTTAAATGTGCCTTTGGGTTGTTTGGAGTTTGGAAAAACCAAGGGTTGTTTTTTGGAGAACAAATTGCAGGATCTGTTGAGAGAAAACAACATAATTTAGAAACTCAAAAATAAACAAACAATGCCAGTGTAATTGTTGTTGTTTACAACTTTTCTACTTGGCTAATAACCAATTAATGCTTACTACTGTTGTCATTAAAGGTATTTTCACACCATCGCACAGCAAAATCACTGCCACCAGTCATTTAAAGTGGACCTATCATGCTATATTTAAATGATATATTGTAGGGCCATACCTATATAAGGTATATTTATACGTTTCTGTTTTCAAAATACCAAACAGATCATGCATTTTAGCCATGCCTCATTTCGCTCTATGTGCTGTTTGCTGCCTACGGGTCTGATTCTGCTGACCACGCCCCCCTGCAGGAGAGGGGAGACGTGCTCTGATCAGCTGCTGGGCTGTCAGAAGAGGGGGAGAAAAAGAGATCTCCGTCCTCCGTGTTTTATTATATAGCAGCCCCTTTTTTAGAGATTTGGGTATGGAGGAAAATAGAGAGGGTTGTGTTTTCTGACACTTGGTGAGTTCCCTGGAACACCGGGGACACATATTCATGTATAAAAGACGTACAAAAGTGCATTTTGCATGATAGGTCCCCTTTAAATAAGTAATTTGTACACAAATTATAAAAGTATTATTACTATTAATAATAAAAACACATGGATACAAAGTATTATTAATAATTATTAATAATGTATAACCACCAGTATTTGTTAATATAAGTAATACAAATATATATATACTTGAACTTTAAATTGTGAAAGCAATAGAGAACCGCAGTGACGCGTCCTAAAACCCAGAAGTAAGTTAGCATTTTTACCACGTCCGGTTCCTTCGACAAAAAGCAATGCAATTTCTCCATAGGATTTTGGAAAATAGCTCCAAATAAGGTCTGTGTTTGACACAAATTGAAGAGACAGATCACCTTTTGTTCTACAACATTAAATACATCAGCAGTGACCCCGCTGGTGATTTTTGAAGAGTTTACGTGTCTGAAAAACGATGGTTGTTAACATGTGGCTGAATAGGACTACAGAAGTTGTGGAGGACGTTGTACGTCATTACACCGAACACGTAAACACTCCTCTAAGTTTGTTTTTCCGCGTGTTCTGCTTGAAAGCAAGTACCTGCCTCCTGCAAACTGTTCAAACAAACGCTTCAACTTGTACAATTTAGAATCTGTATGTTCAACACATCCTCACTCCCAGGTCGGCTTATGTTGACGTTATGTCAAGGTCCCCTGTGGTCTTTTTCCAACGCAAGGGGGGCGGCCCTTAGCGTACATTTTCAACTTTCCGGGATGTCCATAGGCTTCTTGAGATCGCGAGCGAATGCTTCCCACCGCGGGCCATTCTCTGCTGAAGCATACGTTGCTGCATTGCATTAAAAACATTATGCTCTCTATATATTGTCTTTATTATGCTTTAAACAGTGTCTTTGGCTATAGGGCGGCTCAAAGTATTTTGTCCGGCCGTTGTGAAGACTGCTTTGTTTATTGTCCTTGTTTTGTTTTAAATAAAGCATTTTCAATCCAGGCACGCCAAACATGTGACGTCATATGACGCGTCGCACAGGGAGCATGGAGGGAGACCCAGGGGAGACCCCGAGATCCGTATTCCCCGTATTTTTTAAATAAAGAGATGTTCAATCACGGGCGCTCATCAAACGTGTGACGTAATGTGGTATTAAAAGAGGTGAAAATCACTACAAGTCTGGGCATGTTGAGAGCTGTACATACACACACATTTCATAGTCTTATATTTCAACAGTTTTACGACAAACTGTGACTTTTGGAAATTATTATTTAAGATTGACAAACATGCGGTGCTTCCCTAAGCGTCAAATACCGCCGCCGATGGGAATACATTGCAATCAGTTGAAAGCTCTTTGTGTCCGTTTATGAAGCTGAAGGAGCCTTGGCGCGTCCCCACTGCACGCCACGGGACCCTTACCAAGCGTCGCTCCTGGACGCTTAGGGAGTGAGAGTGTGTTGGTTTGGCGTGTGTTACCATTAGCATACTAATATAATAATAATAATAATCGAACAACGCCGACACGCCGTCCTCGTCCGATCCACCACTCACACTCCATCGTTATTGTAGTCCACAGGGAACCCGAAATGTTCCCACACAGCTGATTTAAAAGAAGCAGGAGGGTCTTCTAGCTCTTGTGTGTTATCTGAACTCGCCATACTAACTTTTCTTCTTCTTGTATTTTGTTCGTTGTGTTGTGTTTTCTTCTTCTTCTTCATTTGTTGTTTAAGGGCGGCTGGCAAACAGTTTTTAGGCGCAATACCGCCCTCTGGATTATATATAGTGTAATGGATACTGCCCTGAATGACATTCAGTCAGTTTTTTCCCACTCGTAAAAAAAGGCGTATTCGTTGTGTGACTGCATGCACCGAACCGTGACGGTACGGGACGAATACGGATACCGTTACACCCCTAATATATATATATCAAGTACAGTAACTACAACTAGCTAACGTTGTAGCCTAGCAGAGTGGACAAGTTGCTGTTAGCTGACAGTGAGGCACATACCTGTCCATCAAAGTGACCACGCCCTAATTTATGCAAATACTTTAAGACCTAATATAAATAAAAGGGTCGCGTTATAAAACAATTCACTCACCAATTCATAATCATGAAGGTGGAATCAAACTATATCCCGAATAATTTGTATTGCATCCAGGGGCAGAAACATGTTTATTTCTGCTGTAAAGTTGGGCATTTTAACATGGGGTCTATGGAAATGTATCCTTTCTGCAGTTTGTGGCACTTCCTTATTGGCCTCCCGGCTCTGCCCCAGAGTTTGCCGCTTGGGTAAAACACACCTCTGTGTGATTCTCCGCGAGCGTGGATTGTCCTCTCTGTCTTCTCTTTGTAGGCTCGGTGAGTTGTTCTGGCAGTCCCTGAATGGAAGGCTTGTCACCTCTCCTCCTTGAACTTGTGATCACACACGAACACACACGCGCACATGCATGGTGAATCACCTCCAGAGCAGCCGTCCATCCTTTTTACACCACACTTCAATCTGTCAGTCTGTCGTTTTTAATTGAAAGTGGGCTTGCTTGATAGCTGTTCAATGCAGAGAAGGGTGGGTCGATTTACACAATATCAATTGTTTATCTTAATGTGTTATCTTGCATTGTTAATCTGCTTTCATTCAGCTTTCTGCTCTTTTTCCGATAGCAGACATTTGTTAAGGATGATCTGATTAAGCTACTGTACTGTATAATCAATCTGCAGAAAAAGGTCCAGCCAATTTAACATAAGCAGTGGCTAAAACCACACATTAAGCGCTTCGAGATTTGTCTTGGCAGATGAGAAGCGCTATATAAATTAAATGTATTATTATTATTATTATTAGTTTACCTCCATCAGAAAACACATTGGGAATATTTATTTACTATTCTTTTTTTTTTTCGTGGAGAGCAAGAAAAAAAAGAAAAAAAAACAACAAGTGAAGGGAAAGACAGAGGGATGGACGAAAAATAAATCAACAGAAGAATACAGACAGAAAGTAAACAGCAGAAGAAAACAGCAGAAGAAATACAGGAAGTAAACACTAAAGGGAACAGCAGAAGAAGACATACCGTAACATCCCGATAGCAATGAATATATTAAATGCTTTGACAATAAATACATTAAAAAATGTCATCTGTGGAAGCCGTGGCGCTGTAAAAAGCACGACCAATCATTTTAGCCGGCCCGGCTAAAATAACTGTATGGCCTACCTGCCTGTCAGCCTTCCATCTGTGCACAAACTTATCTCGTGCCCTCATTGGTCATGTGCACGTTTGTGTGTGATGGAGGAGGGGCTCTGTAAGAAAGTCTGAAGGAAGAGGCAGATTTGTTCAGGTTGTGTACTTTCAAATTCTAGCGCACTCGAGCTGGTTTCTCCAAAATTACATACTCCACCTTTAAGGGAACAGCAGAAGAAGACAGACAGGAAGTAAACACTAAAGGGAAAAGCAGAAGAAGACATACAGGTAGTAAACACTAAAGGGAAAAGCATAATAAAACATACAAGAAGTGAACCATAAAGGGAACAGCAGATGAAGACAAACAAGTAAATGCTGAAGGGAAGCAGAAGAAAACATGGATGAAGAAACACTAAACTAAACTATCTAGTTTAGTTTTTACTAGTACTATCGTTCAAAACCTCTATGCTTCGCTTCACAGTCCTGATCACCCTGTTGGGGTTCCTTTCGCTATAATGACTGGCTCACTGCAAATTATCCCTGACATAGACACGGCAATGGGCTACTTGGTGTTCCCTCTGAGTCATTCGTGACTGGAACCTGCCCAGTAGCTTTGTTATTAGTTTCTGCACAACTCACCACTTTCCCGCATCAGCCGTTTTTCTAAGAAAATGAATTTCTTATAAATTCTTTGCTCTTCTTCTATTTTCCAACTCTGCAGTCAAACCTAAAACTGCTCCTGTCTTTGGGGCTGAAGTCATTCGAGGCTTGCCGCTCAACATGGTGCTGATTGCTTTCACAAGCCTGAACCTTTACATATGCGACATCTCCAAATCTGTCCCCTCAAAATGTCTTAGTTTACTTTCATGTTTGAGGCCCTTATTAATCATCATCATATCAATGTCAATCAGAATCAGAATACTTTATTTATCCTTGGGGAAATTGGGTTTTACATCAGCTGCTCCTTTTTAGAAAAGAAATCAAATAGAATACAAATATTTACATAAGAAGAAGTACGGCGTACAGAGAGGAGGTCGAAACCCTGGTGCCAGGATAACAACCTCCATCTCAACGTCAGCAAAACCAAGGAGCTGATTGTGGATTACCGGAAGCAGCAGAGAGGGACACGCCCCCATCGCCATCAATGGGACTACGGTGGAGAGAGTCAGCAGCTTCAGGTTCCTCGGTGTCCACATCACTGAGGACCTGACATGGACTCATCACACTAACACCATCACCAAAAAAGCTCGACAGCGGCTCTTCTTCCTCCGCAAGCTGAGGTTCAACATGGACTCCAGGATACTCTGCAACTTCTACAGGTGCACCATATAGAGGATCCTGACCTTACAGGTGCACCATAGAGAGGATCCTGACCTTCTACAGGTGCACCATAGAGAGGATCCTGACCTTCTACAGGTGCACCATAGAGAGGATTCTGACCTTCTACAGGTGCACCATAGAGAGGATCCTGACCTTCTACAGGTGCACCATAGAGAGGATCCTGACCTTCTACAGGTGCACCATAGAGAGGATCCTGACCTTCTACAGGTGCACCATAGAGAGCATCCTGACCTTCTACAGGTGCACCATAGAGAGGATCCTGACCTTCTACAGGTGCACCATAGAGAGGATCCTGACCTTCTACAGGTGCACCATAGAGAGCATCCTGACCTTCTACAGGTGCACCATAGAGAGGATCCTGACCTTCTACAGGTGCACCATAGAGAGGATCCTGACCTTCTAAAGGTGCACCATAGAGAGCATCCTGACCTTCTACAGGTGCACCATAGAGAGGATCCTGACCTTCTACAGGTGCACCATAGAGAGGATCCTGACCTTCTACAGGTGCACCATAGAGAGCATCCTGACCTTCTAAAGGTGCACCATAGAGAGTATCCTGACCTTCTACAGGTGCACCATAGAGAGCATCCTGACCTTCTAAAGGTGCACCATAGAGAGAATCCTGACTGGCTGCATCACAGCCTGGTACAGCAGCTGCACCGCTCTCAATCGTAAGACTTTACAGAGGGTGGTGAAAACTGCACAGCACATTACCAGGACGGTTTTCATCGATTTTCATTGTCATAACTACACTGTAGCTATGCACACATAGCTCAATAAAAGCCTTGAAACCTTTTTCCTTTTCTACCAGGAAATGTTAATCAAGCGAAGTGGCAAATGCAGAGTTTGACAGTAATTACAAAGACTCAATCAATGAAAACACTGTCGGGTTCGTTCTGAAAGAGCATTGGTCATCTTTATGGAAGATGCTGATAATACTTAAATTGGACCCGAAATTGGCTGAAATAAAAATACTTTATCCACTCAAATAATATTTTTCATTTGATGTTAATCAACATCGACAGAAATAAAACAGAAGAGCAGCTGGTGTGTTTGCTTTCAATGCATCCTTCTACCCATTATTCCATGAGTTGTCTAAATCTCACTGCTCCTTCTTGCTTCATTACTCCCCACTGAAACACATTGACGGTTTCTCATTTCTCTAATTCCCCTCCTCGACTCCTATCCTCGACTCCTATCCTCATGTCTTAGTCCCGCCCACAGGAGATGCGAGCGGAGGAGTCGAGGAGGGGAACCGAGAAGAGAGGAGTGGAAGCAGCAGGCGGTTAGAGAAATGAGAACTCCTCTCCTCTGAGCGGTCATTTTAAAGAGACCTCCGTTAATGATGACAGGAGGCACAGCAGCATTCTGTCTGATGGACAGATGTGTTCATGATGACTTATATATTTAATTTAATTAATTGACAGTGCGGTATAATGAGACAACAGGCTACAGATGCAGACATATACACACAAGTATGAGAGCACTCTCATAATAACATAACACTACTGTCTCTGATACTTGGTTACAAGTTTTAAAAGTAAGCATAGGACACCAAACCAACTGAGACCTGTCTGTCCGCCACACACACACACACACACACACACACACACACACACACACACACACACACACACACACACACACACACACACACACACACACACACACACACACACACACACACACACACACACACACACACACACACACACACACACACACACACACACACACACACACACACACACACACACACCTCGGTTATAGCTCCTCCAGAGAGCCTCCTTGATGCTCGATCCTCGATGTGCATTTAGAGAAATTAGATGTCCTTCAACATGGCGCGCTGAAATCCATTTCCGGGTCACTACCGAGGAGTCGAGGAGGGGAAATTAGAGAAATGAGAAACCTTCATTGTGTGTTAATCCCTTGTGCATTAGGAAGCCGTTTGAACGTGAGTCCGAATGACTGACTTCACCACAAACAATAAAATTGACCAAAGAGATCCAGGCACAGAATGCAAATACATTGAGTGGCCATTGGAGACAAAATGTTTTGGCATTGAGAATATATTCAGATGCACCTAATAAAAAATAATTGAATATGTAGAGAAAGAACACCAAGCCCAGAGGATTTGAGCCTTCTATCTGACACTGCACGCCTGTATACAGAACCCTTGATCTACGACACAGATTGTCATGAAATATTTCTCCTCCATGAAGTACATAAATAACACTGATGGTAGGGGTGATTGTGTAAGTCGGAGATGCACGGTCCTATGCCTAACCGCCTCTGGAACACACTGCAAAGCGGTCTTACTCCAAAAATATAGCCACTCGTTAAAGGACGGCCGAGCACTCATTCCCAATCTCATTAATCACTGGCACTTGTTGCAGCCGATACGCCGACATGCTGACATGGCTTTTCTGGAAATATATAGTCCTCCATGCTAAAGGGGGTTTCTCTGTGCAACCCTCCTCCATCTTCCATCCATGTCTTCCATCAGTTTCCCCCCCATTTGCTGATTGTTATTTTTTAAACTCTACCCAGTACTTTTAGTTGCAGATTAAGCTTCCTTTCTCCATCCCTTAAAGGGGACCTATCATGCAAAATGCACTTTTGTATGTCTTTTATACATGAATATGTGTCCCCGGTGTTCCAGGGAACTCACCAAGTGTCAGAAAACACAACCCTCTCTATTTTCCTCCATACCCAAATCTCTAAAAAAGGGGCTGCAACGGATCTGATACAGACTGATCCAGATTTGAACACTTCTATGACGTCACAGAAGTGGCGCTATGGCTATTGGGCCAACTCTCCACCTATCAGGGGAATGTGGGGTTGGGCCACATTATGGTGAATGAGCCAAGGGTCTCAATTTCCCAGGATCCTTTACCCTATATCACTTCCTGTGTCTGCATACCGAAGTTCCCTAAACCCCGCCCAAGGACTTAATGTACAGTAGCGATTGGTTGTTCGAGCCTGACAAAAAATGGCAGTAGATGAAAAGTAGAAGAAATACAGGAAGTAAACACTAAAGGGCCAAAAGAAAAAAAAACTATAGCCAAAAGAAGGTGCAAACATGAACATTTCCCTCGAGATTATGCCTCATCATCTTTTTCCATTCTTTTAGTTTTCCTCTTCTTTCCCTTATCCTCCCTTTATTTTTACACTAGCTTCCCTTCATGCTCCCAGCAGCCTAACCAACCTTTCAATTACACCTTACCTCCTTCCTTACACCTCCATCTTCCACTTGTGGGAAGTTGCTAATTAATTGACTGGGATTTTCCCTCTGACTCATGATGTGAATTATGCAGCAGCATAGCATGTTTACTGTTCCTTCCCTCCCATATACCCGTCTTCCTATAATCCTATCCCTCACACTTGCCTTTCCCCTCTGTTTTTGCAGTCCCTTCCTCCCCGTGTCATTAAACAAGGCCCCGCCCCTTTCCCTTCCTTCGTCACTCTGATGAGGGTGACTCACCGTGGCTAGTGTTGATCATGTCGCTGAAAAAATCTGTCTGGGTGAAGGTCATTGGATTTTCTCGGAGGGGGGGTTGTCCACTGAAGGGGCTATGGAAGGAGAAGGAGGACTGAGCGATTGCAGAGTTGATAACCTTCACCGGCTCACAGCAGCATAAATCCATAGCTTAGTAAGGGGGGAGACACTTAATGAAGGATATATTGTCCCTCTTCTGGAGGGGTTTCCTGAGGAAGAGATTAATTGGAAAATATATGAGCTAGCATGCTGTAACACTTCTTACACAATCTAGATTTATCGTGGCTTCAAGTTCAGAGGTATTCTCCAGAATCCTATTAATGCAACTGAACAAAAGAAGCTAATCCAAATCTATCTACTAATTTCAGGATGCTTTCAGCTTGGAAATGGAGGATTTTGAATCATCTTTATCAAGTATTAAAGGTAGGGTAGGTAAGAATGGAGAAACCAGCTTGAGTGCGCTAGAATTTGAAAGTACGCAAATGCTACATTGACAATGCTAAAAGCCAAAACCAATAATGTATGATTATGAGGCAGCATGATAGTCTGTAGGCTAAAGCTAGTGTGAAGAGTTCAAGAACATGTTAGTTAGTTAGCTAAATGTTTTGTTCACATTATTAAATAAATAAATTGTCACACCTTTTGCACTTGGTGCAGAGATTGAGCTGCTCTGAATATCCGAAAACCACATTCCAACAGCGCTGGATTTACGAACGGTCCAGTTCATGCTACATTGGGTTCAGTCGCTCAGTTACGATTTACAAACACATCCTAAGCAAAGCCTCATAATAAGATGTTTAATCTTCGTTTAAGCCATCCTTGTATGAAGAGTCACTACTCCTAAGGGGAGCAATGTGGGGGTTGACACTGTGCGTTTTTGTGTGTGTGTGTGTGTGTGTGTGTTGGGGCTCTATATGCACTTTGCATTTTGAAATACAATACAGTCATGGTCTGCTTATAGAATGTATTTGTGTCCTACATTCATAAAATTGAATTCACTAATGTGAACATGCACACACCCACACTCTAGGGCAGGGATGGGCAAATGGCGGTCATCTGAATTTGGCGAAACAAGTTTAATATTCTAAAAACCAAGACTTTGTTTATTTGAAATCAGATGAAAACAAACTGTCACGGACCCTGCTGTGTTATCTATGATTACTATACGCTTTTCATTCATCATTTCAGCGGGAGGGAGGGGGAGCAACGCTGAGGAACAGCAGAGTGCGGGTTGACAGGTGTCTGTGTTGACATTCCCCTTATTGTGGAATAAGGGAAATGCAGAGACAGGCTACAAGTGTCTTAGGTTCAAGTTAGACAACTAATGTCTGGGTATTGTTCATGACTTCATGTTTATGTCATCTCAATGCACACACATTTTCCGTGCTTTCCAATAGTTTAAAATAGTTTTATTCCATGGTTAAATAACCTGTTCAATACAAACATGCCACTTGTAAAAATGAAATACAATTTCTGTGAACTCATATTTGTTTAGTGAGCTTATGAGAGGATGTTCCCTGAAAGATTGTAAAATGTCAATGAAGATGTCAGACTTAGTATATTTGTTAATATTTACATACAACACATGGAATTTGTGTGTGTGTGTGTTCCAAGTGAATCTGCGGCCCCCTGGTGGCCAGTACATCAATTATGTGGCACCCACCACCATCAAAGTTGCCCATCCCTGCTCTCGGGGAAGGAAAATACCAAGATAAGAGAGAAAATAGGAGTCGGGATGTGATTTGCATTTATAAATGGAAATTGTTTGTCACACACTCGATGGCACTCGGTTTCTCTCCGATGACTACCAGACTGAGTGGGTGAATACTTCCATGCATAACTCAAATTTGAATGTTTCAAAAACTGTTAATTAAGCACAATTCAACTGAATATATTAGCAAAACATCCAAACTTGCGCAACAAGGCTTTTGCTACACACCTAGAAGAACACGCTCTACTCAGACACTTCCCTTAGAACACTGCATGTAATACACTGTGATCACTTACAGTGTGTGAATTTTGACCGTGTGTTGGTAAATTGCACATACCTGCAGAGCCCTCATTGATGTGACGATAACGTTATCCTTAAGATTGCAATCGTTGAGTGCGAGAAGTGGCCAGCGATGTTGAGCGATTGGTTATTATAAATATTACCAGCAGGTAGAGTATCTGATAACCGGCATTGCAGTGTTGATGGCTCTGATCTTTTTCTTTCTATTCGGCTGACCCTTAACCCTCTGGAGTCTAAGGGTATTTTCTCGATTTTTAGATGTTTCCTTAAATCACCTTTTAAATGTATGTGTTATACATGGCACCCCATGTGTTACATATCAAAATGTTTAGGACAATCTCTGGTCTTGCTATAAATGCAAATGACTCACCTTAGATCACTGTGTGATGAGATAAGTAGCTCTAAAGCTTAACATTTGACATCCGATTTTCGGAAAATCTTCAAAACTCTTGTGAAAACACAAATTTACTAATTTCATCCAATTTTTTGGGTGTTTTAGATTTGGTTACCAAAGTCTTAGGATCACAAAAGTAGTGAAATATTTGAATTACACTGTATATAAATGTGTAATTCATGTCTAAAATTAAACAAATTAAATTCGAATTTTGAGTCAAATAGGTGTTTATTTATTTCACCACAGCAGGGACTGAGATACGTTAGGACTGAATAATGACTTCATATTACATACCAAGGTTCATGTGATGTGTACAAATACAAATTGAGCATTCAAACTTTTTTTTTCAACCAACAATTTATTATAAATATGTTTTTTTTTCAATATAAATATAAGAAACTGGAAAATCTCACTATTTACAATATTGAACATCAGAACTTTCAACCAACTATTCATTATAAATGTCAAGACAGTGTCAAGGTCTTTGTCCGTCTTCCAAGACAGTGGGTCTGGCTGCTGTGTAGGTGGGGGTGATGGTGCATGGGCTACTGTGTAGGTGGGGGGTACAAGTGCTATACGAGACCTCCACGAGACCTCCTTGCTGGCTGGGTTGATGGTGATGGCTGTGGTGGAGCCTTTGTGCTGACGTGTATCTTGACCTAGTGGCAGCCACAGATGGAGGTGGAGGCAACTGTAGTGATGCTGGTCCTCTGGTCCTTTGTGGTGATGGCTCTGGTGAAGGCCCTTGAGCCACGGTAGATCTTGACCTGGGGGATGGATGTTCTGGCTGCTGGATAAACGCCGCCTGTGGGCCACTAGGCCCAGGCAACTGTGAAACATCTCTGTAAAACAAATTAAAATGTAGGACAATAATTACAACTAATTTCATTGAAATAAAGTTCAAGTAAAATGTTGCTCAAGCACAAATAACAATGCACACATAAAAAGAAAGTTTGGGAGGTTGGACAGGAGTTTCTCTCTCTCTCACACACACACACACACAGGTATTTCCAGTTACTTTACATTCAGTATAAAATCACAGACACACATCTACATACATCTGATAACAAAGTCTCATCTGTACAGGATGGTAAAATAATCACAGGCACACATATATAAATCTATGACAAAGTTTCATCTGTACAGAACAGTAGGGATGGGTATCGTTAAGGTTTTAACGGGACTACTACTTTTATCGATACCGCTTATCGGTCCGGTCTTTTAACGGTACTTTTATCGGTTCTTTTGGAGAGAAAAAACGAGGTAAATTAACTATATGTTGTATGTCAGGGACTACGAATCAGTGTTAATTTCGTCAACGAAAACTATGACGAAAAATGTTCGTCAACGACCTTTTTTACATGACTAAGACGAGACGATAACGAGCTAAAAATCGATTCTTGATAACGAAAACTATGACGAAATGTATATTTAGTTTTCGTTGACGAGACGGAACTAAGGTGTTAATGGTGGACTATCGGACATTCAAAATGCAGCATATTTTCCCCCAATTGTCCGTCTTGTCTGTCAAAATGCATTTTACGTTTCTAACTTGCAATATCATTATTTCCGCTCTCTTCACTCCAGAAGAGCGATCTCCCTGTGTCTCTGTGTGTGCGGGAGGCGGGGCCTAACAGACACGCTGCAGCGGACACAGAGATCTGCCGGGGACGGAGCGTTCAGAGAGTATAGAGACACTCTACAAGGCTCGATGTGGAAAAAGCTCGTTTGCCATTAGTGTTATGGCGTAAGCGCGTTGACACGAGTAGAGTAGTCTGTCCAAACAGCCGGCCAAAAGGCGTCATATTCAGTAGGAGAAATGCACAATTTCCGACTTCCTTAACTCGTAGCTCTGTTGCGCCAATTACGAGTAACGTTATCACATCAGGTGCGCAGAGGTGGGAGAAGTACTCAGATCTTGTAGTTAAGTAAAAATACCATAGTGTATGAATACTCTGTTACAGTAAAAGTCCTGCATTCAAAATGTTCCTCAAGTAAAAGTATAAAAGTAGCGACAGTAAAAGTAGTCATTGTGCAGATTGGTCCATTCCAGAATAATATATATGATATATTTTATAATTATTGATCATCAAAGTGTTCTCAAAGCTAGTAAAGGTGCAGCTAGTTTGAATGACTTTGTATACTGCAGGGTAGCTTGTGAATTTACTCCAGGTGGAAATAAAGTCTGATTTAAGACTTGTTTATATTTCACATCATTAATCCAAATCTGTGAAGTAACTAAAGTAAAAGACTTCCATTTTGACTAAAAGTTGACTAAAATGTAATTTTTCATCGACTAAAAGTTGACTAAAACGTTTTGAGTTTTCGTCGACTAAAACTAGACTAAAACTACGAAGGATAGGAATGACTAAAATGTGACTAAAACTAATAACCATTTTCGCCTAAAGACTAAGACTAAATCAAAAACAGCTGCCAAAATTAACACTGCTACGAATGGAAATTAGCTCAAAGATAAAATCCGGCATATTTACACTTGAAGCATTATTTGTCTAAAGTGTTCATTAATGTGCATTGTCCCTATTCAAATAAACGATTAAATGAAAATAAACAAATTGTGAACAAAACTAACATTGCTTTTGATTTAAATTAAATACATAATAACAACAACAACGTTTTAACACATCGTATTAAATAATCTGATGACAGAACTGTAAACAGAATAGCTGAATCTTTAACAAACTAAATAACTCAGTTACCTCTAATCATTAACCCATGTTTGTATAATTGAGTTAACTCTGTGTGTTACTGCTAGCATACATAACACCTGACGTGGAAACGTTACTCGTGGAGGCGGCTACAGAGCTACTAGAAAGACAGTCGAAAACGGTGCATTTTCTCCGTCTGGATGTGGTGCACTTTTGCTAAATGTTCAGACAAATTGCAACGAACATTGTCCACCTCGAGACGGGTAAAGTTTAACCACACCTCTCCGCCATCTCCTCTGTGTGTGTGTTGCTGCATGTAGCAGAGCGTGTGTGTAAACTGCCCCGCCCCCTCGCAAGCAGGCGGGGGAGAGAGATCGAAAATACAAAAAATTACGCATTTTGCAGTCTTTTTGCATATTAGAAACGGAGTTGGCGACACTAAAACTGCAATATAATGTTTGTGTACCAATAATACACATGAATTGACGTAAGTTAAGTAACTATCTGGGGAAGTTGTGAGGTGATGTGTTTTTTGCCTTGGTAACTGCATGCAAATTAGCGCATTTTAATTAGGCCTAGTTAACGCCTAATTTGCATATCAATGTGGCGATTGTGATGATGTTATTAGATACACATTTGACTGTATTCACTTTAAGTGTCTCTCCTTAAGTACAGTACATTAGCCTGTATGCCCATGATACATTGCCTTAGCTAAACCTTGAGCTAACTTATCCATTAGCTAGTAGCCTACCTTAGTTAATTATATTTGTTATTGTCTTTTAGCTAATTAGCTGTAATCTCGAGGCACTGGCAGTTTAGTAATTTGCTCATCACCAGTCACCTTCAAAATAAGCCAAGTAAAGCCGGCATAACATGGGACAGTAAAGTGGGAGGTGCTGCTACCTGTTTATCTGAAGTGACTGCCGATGTCCGCACCGCTGTGCAGGAGATGTGGAGGGAGGGAGGGAGCAGGGGCGGATCTACCGGGGTGGCATGGGGTGGCAACTGCATGGGGTGGCAACTGCCACCCTAAAAATAGGCCTTGCCACCCCAGTTGGCATCTTTGTTTTGAAAGAAAAGTTGTGGCTCATCGGACATTTATGAGAGAAAATCTCTAATGTCCGAGTGCAAGTGAATGCAGCACAAGACGCGAGCCTTGTAACCCCTCCCCCGGCCCTGGCGCGAGCTTGGAAATATGATTGGCGGCGATTTCATTTGAACGGGACGGCGCAAAACGAGAAGCATTCGAACCCAAGTAGACGGAAGGAATGAGGTATTTGCGGTCTACAATGACAGAGAAGAGACTGTCAAGTTTGGCTGTACTCAGCATTGAATCAAAACGCACAGCTTTGGATCTTAATAAGTTTGTGAGGCGTCTTGCTGAACAAGATGGTAATCGCCGCATTCAGCTGTTATAGGCATGCCAACTTGATGCTCTGCTCACGGATGAGCATAAACAACTGTTAAGATGATGACCTTGTATGTGTGTATATCTTTTTTTTCTTTGTGGGGGTCTGCCCCCAAAAAACAGTTTTAAGTCCTGAGAAAGTCAAATAAGACGATGTGTAAAACTGCCCAGCCAAAAAAAAGTACACTTTGATTTAAAGGAAACCTATCATGCTATATTTAAATGATATATTGTAGGGCCATACCTATATAAGGTATATGTATACGTTTCTGTTTTCGAAATACCAAACAGATCATGCATTTTAGCCATGCCTCATTTCGCTCTATGTGCTGTTTGCTGTCTACGGGTCTGATTTTGTGAGCTGCAGCTGACCACGCCCCCCTGCAGGAGAGGGGAGCCGTTCTGATCAGCTGCTGGGCTGTCAGAAGAGGGGGAGAAAAAGAGATCTCCGTCCTCCGTGTTTTATTATAGCCTATATAGAGTCGTTATTCATTTGTTTTAAAGCTCAATAAATAACAAAGAAGACCTTTGACCGGCACTTTTCTAATTTTGTCCGGAAGATTTAAACTTTAACGGACATCTTGACCGGCGAAAGAAACTGAAACTGAAACTCTGCCGCACGGTCCCCTCGTTCCTTGGAAGAGGCGGAGAGGTGGGTGTTTGTCATCTGCTGGTGGACTAACCGGAGAGAATTACAGTGCTTGCCTCGACGGGGAGGGATTGCATTGAATTAAAGCAGCAGAAGGAGCAAACGCTTGCCTCGGGGAGGGAGAAAGAAAGCCACAGTGGAGAATAAACAGAAGGGTAACCATGGTAACCAAGTCTTCTTCGCTGCTTTTGTGGCAGACTACAGCGCCATTTACAGGCCTGGCATATGTACTTCAGCGTCTCCAGCGCTTTCGAGCGGCAATGGCCGGCCGTGGCCCAACCCCACATTCCCCTGATAGGTGGAGAGTTGGCCCAATAGCCGTAGCGCCACTTTCCTGACGTCAGTAAAGTGTTCAAATCTGGATCCGTTTTTATCAGATCCGTTGCAGCCCCTTTTTTAGAGATTTGGGTATGGAGGAAAATAGAGAGGGTTGTGTTTTCTGACACTTGGTGAGTTCCCTGGAACACCGGGGATACATATTCATGTATAAAAGACGTACAAAAGTGCATTTTGCATGATAGGTCACCTTTAACTAGGCCAGTAGGTAAGGACTTTCCACTGGATAATAACTGCAGCGATGTATATATTTTTGCTGAATACACGTTTTTTAACCCTAACTGATGCAGTTAGTCACTTCTTTAATGTTTGTTCTTTCTGATGTAAAGTCAAGGTTGTAACCGTTTGCAGTAAAGTTGTGGGGCGCTGAACTGTTCTTTTGAATCTTTAGAATTTTGATACATGGTATAATTAATTGTCTTTCAAATTTGAAGGAGGGTGAGCAAGCATCTTGAGCAAGCATTCATCATTAACTCCTCCAAATATAGTTTATTCAATAATAAATGAATATGTGAATCATAACAGTGATTGACAGCTGATAGGAATAATATGATTGTTAATAGTATCATATTCATACAGACAAACATCGATGAGACAGTTAATTAATGTACTTATTGCAGCAGTCTGCATACATTTGGTACCCCTGCTGGTCTAAGAGTGAAACAAACTCATTCAGTTATTGTTCAGTTAAAATTCATTTAATTATGTCTGCCACCTTATATATTTATATGTAAGGCTTTACTGATGTGCCACAATAATGTATCCTGATGTTATTGAGTTAAAATATTAATAGTATGGCTTTCCAAGTTAACATTTATTGAAAAGACTGCGATTAAATCAGCATATACTTCTACCAGGGGATGCCACCCCTCAAAATCTCCTGCCACCCTCTTGCTCACTCTGTTACACCCATCAGCTCCATTAGTATATAGGCCCACTTCACGCTCACCTCAGTGCCAGATTGTACTTTGCAGCATGCCAGTCTTTCCCACATTACCTTCCAGATTGCTCTCCCGGTTTCGACCTTGTCTGCCCCTGACCAGCCTGCCTCGCCTGTTTCCTGACCCTGCCTGTCCCTGGATTATTCTGCCTTGTCTGCTCCCTGACCCTGCCTGTAACTGCATCTCCCGTCTTGCTCACTCCTGGAACCCTCGCCTGTCCCCGACCAGCCCTTTGCCTACTGTCTGCCGGTTTTTCCCCGACCAGCCCTTTGCCTATAATAAAGCTGGTTGCCGACTATCCCTGGTTTCCCGTGTGTTGCATTTTGGTTCTCAGCTCGTTTGTGACACTTATAGTCCGGAAAATATGGTAGGTACTTGCCACACTTATCTAATAACACCAATGTTATTGCCTATTTATTTATTTAATTATGAATTTTGAATGTCCATGTTTGTACTAGTGTTTGTACCAGTGTTTTTCTTCTTAAATGTTTTTGAAATATTTTGAGATTTGACGGATCAGGGTGTACTTGTACTTTTTATTAGTCCTTTTATTAGAGATGTTTCTGTTGTTTGTGTTTGTTTTTAAAGTGTGTCAGGATGGATCCCCTGTCTTTTTTCTCTGCAGAAAAAACTTTATTTCTATAGGTAAATACACATCTGAGTTGACAAATATGACATGTGGGGTACCTCAAGGCTCCATCTTGGGGCCTCTTCTCTTTAACATCTACATGCTACCACTGGCTCAGATAATGAAAAACAACAAAATAAGTTACCATAGCTATGCGGATGACACACAAATTTACGTAACAATTTCACCAGGAGATTATGCTCCAATTCAAACACTGAGTAAGTGCATTGAACAAATCAATGACTGGATGTGTCAGAACTTTCTCCAATTAAACAAAGATAAAACTGAGGTAATGGTTTTTGGAGCCAAGGCAGAACGTATAAAAGTTAGCGCTGAGCTTCAGTCTGCAATGTTCAAAACAACAGATAAAGCCAGAAATCTAGGTGTAGTCATGGACTCTGACCTGAGTTTCAACAGTCACATTAAAACAGTTACTAAATCAGCCTACTATCACCTAAAGAACATATCTAGGATTAAAGGACTAATGTCACAGCAGGATTTGGAAAAACTTGTCCATGCTTTTATCTTCAGTAGACTCGACTACTGCAATGGTGTCTTTACAGGCCTCACTAAAAAATCTATTAGAAAGCTGCAGCTAATTCAGAACGCCGCTGCTCGAGTCCTCACTAACACTAAGAAAGTGGATCACATCACTCCTGTTCTGAAGTCTTTACACTGGCTTCCTGTGTGTCAAAGAATAGATTTCAAAATATTGTTGCTGGTTTATAAAGCTTTGAATGGTTTAGGCCCAAAATACATGTCTGACCTACTGCTAAATTATGAACCATCCAGAACCCTCAGGTCTTCAGGGACTGGTCAACTTTCTGTCCCCAGAGTCAGAACTAAACATGGTAAAGCAGCATTCAGTTATTATGCTCCGAATATCTGGAACAAACTCCCAGAAACCTGCAGGTCCGCTGCAACTCTTACTACTTTTAAATCCAGGCTGAAGACTTTTCTTTTTGCCGCTGCTTTTAATTGAACTATTCACATCTTAAACTGCACTGTAACTTTTAACTTTTATCCATGTATTTTTTCTTTTAATGTTTATTTTATTATCTTTCCTTTTTAATGACTGATTTTAAATGCCTTTTTTAAAATGTCTTCCATTTTTGTAAAGCACTTTGAATTACCTTGTGTTGAAAGGTGCTATATAAATAAACTTGCCTTGCCTTGCCTTACCTACGGGTACAAATAAAGAACCTGAACCTGAACCAGATTCATGTTTCTGTAGACCCTTGTGATGTGAATCAGTGAGTCAATGTCACGTGCATTCCTGCCATACAGCTTGATGTAATCCATGTAGGGGAGGTTAATGGTCACTCCACTTTAATTTATGATCATGGCTGAGGAGGTTCAGACCTATGCAGAACAGAGAGCTGGAAGTCCCAAGGTCAAAATCAGGGGCACCTCCAAAGGTGGCTGAGAATGACAAAGCTCAGGTCCTATGGGACGTCCATATACAGACCAATAGACTGCAGATGGCTAACCAACCCCACATTGTGGTGGTCGACAAACAGAAGAAGAAGTCAGTTGTGATAGACAATCCCATCGATAGCAACACGAGGAAGAAGCAACACGAGAAGCTTGGGAAATACCAAGGGCTCAGAGAAGAGCTAGAGCAAATGTAGAAGGTGAAGGCAACAGTGGTTCCAGTGGTGATCGGAGCACTCAGGGCAGTAAGCCTCAAACTGGAAAGTGGCTCCAGTAAATCCCAGGAACAACATCCCAGATCTCTGTCCAGATGAGCGCAGCCAGCTAAGATACTTCAGACTCCCAGGCCTCTGTTAGAGGATTTGAGATTGAGTTTTGTTCTAGGTTTAATTTGTATTTTAAAGGGGACCTATCATGCAAAATGCACTTTTGTACGTCTTTTATACATGAATATGTGTCCCCGGTGTTCCAGGGAACTCACCAAGTGTCAGAAAACACAACCCTCTCTATTTTCCTCCATACCCAAATCTCTAAAAAAAGGGGCTGCAACGGATTTGATAAAAACTGATCCAGATTTGAACACTGTCCTGACGTCAGGACGGTGGCGCTACGGCCAACTCTCCACCTATCAGGGGAATGTGCGGTTGGGCCACGGCCGCTCGAAAGCGCTGGAGACGCTGAAGTACATATGCCAGGCCTGTAAGTGGCGCTGTAGTCTGTCACAAAAGCAGCGAAGAAGACTTGGTTGCCATGGTTCCCCTTCTGTTTATTCTCCGCTGTGGCTTTTTTTCTCCCTCCCCGAGGCAAGCGTTTGCTCCCGCTGCTGTAATTCAATGCAATCCCTCCCCGTCGAGGCAAGCACTGTAATTCTCTCCGGTTAGTCGACCAGCAGATGACAAACACCCACCTCTCCGCCTCTTCCAAGGAACGAGGGGACCGTGCGGCAGAGTTTCAGTTAGGTTTTCTTTCGCCGGTCAAGATGTCCGTTAAAGTTTCAATCTTCCGGACAAAATTAGAAAAGTGCCGGTCAAAGGTCTTCTTTGTTATTTATTGAGCTTTAAAACAAATGAATAACGACTCTATATAATAATATAATAAAACACGGAGGACGGAGATCTATTTTTCTCCCCCTCTTCTGACTTGATCAGAGCACGCTCCCCTCTCCTGCAGAGGGGCGTGGTCAGCTGCAGCTCACAGAATCAGCCCCCTGCAAAAACAGGGCTGGAGAACAGCAAATAGAGCGAAATGAGGCATGGCTAAAATGCATGATCTGTTTGGTATTTTGAAAACAGAAACGTATAAATATACCTTGATATATTGTAGGGCCATACCTATATCATTTAAATATAGCATGATAGGTGTCCTTTAAGCAATATTTCCCTGATACTCTTGTTCGTGTTTGCCTCAGCAGTTTGTTGTGCAACTTTTCATGACTACCTTATTGCTTCAAGAAGCTGTTCTATTTTCCTGGGTTCTGAGACCAGATGTGAAATCAATGACATTCCCAGAGACTCGCATGTCAGCAACCTTTCATCAGAGCTTTTCAAATGCTGCAGAAATCAGCGTCTGTTTTCCTGTTTCGTCCAAGTTTCTCTGTTTGGGTTTTTGTTTCTGTTTTCCGCCTCTTCCTGTTCTGTCAGTGCAGAGGAGGCACTCATGATTGCATACTAGTGCTCAGAGCACAGATGTGGAAAATGTCCAAAACCGTATGTGGAGAAGAGGGGAAATTTGACCAAATTGAGGGAATGCTGCTTTGATGAAAAGCCTGGTTGGGGAACACATCATGTCTAATTTAGCTAATGAGGCTCTTCACCAGCAAATGTAAGTAGGGCATATAGCCTGGGAATGTATAATACTAAAGGAAGAAGGAAGGGGAAGGAAAACCGGGTAGGGCAGAAATTACATTCTCTAGTAATACAGAAATTAGGCCAGTGATTTTAATTGCATTTTCCAGGGGGTTATTTCTCATCTATTTTTCACTTTTAAAAAAACTGAATGTTGCAGACATCAGCCACACCAAAAATATAAGTAAAGTAATGTCAATTGCCTAAACTTCCTAAGTGAGGGATGATGGACTACAACTCTACTCAAACAAACATCTATTTACCACTATTAGAAACTTTAATCTCCTAGTTCTGTCTGATATACAGTACAGGGGCGGATCTAGAAAAATATTCATGGGGTGGCAAGAGGGTGGCAGGAGATTTTGAGGGGTGGCAGAAGTATATGCTGATTTAATCGCAGTCATATCAATCAATGTTAACAATCAATGTTAGACCCCCACAAAGAGGTTAAGGATGGCAGCTTCTTCATACGTTGCACTCGGAGAGAAATAGTTGAGACAGAGACGATGAACTGTTAAGCCCTTAGGCATGGTTTATTTTACTCTGCACTGCAGGTGCATCCTTTCGCTCAGCCGAGCTAACTTAGAATAACAACACCTATTGCCTCACAGTAGTACAATAATAACATGACATCCCTTTGACATCCCTTTGTGAGCTTGAGTACAGAATATACAGAATATATATATATATATATATATATTTAACAACTGAGGACATACAATCTTGATACAGGGTACTTATTATATGTTGTACTTTGGATTCCTAAAGCTTTTAGTCTACTAACCCATCATCCAAGGGTGGTTTTCACTATAAGTAAAAAAGAATCTTTGGACGGACACTATAATTTACAGTTTTTTACTGTAAAATCTGAATTTTCTTTAAAATAAAAAACATCTATATTGATTCTGACTTTTCTACATCCAACTCACAGGTTTATCATTACTTTGAGAAAAAAGATTATTAATTTAACCCTTTTAGAAGGGAAGATATGGTCATTTGTTCTGGGAATGTCATTTTCGAGCCTGAGACCTGAAAAACAGGCTCAGGGCTTAACAGATTAATAGGAGGATGTGCAAAACAGAAAAACGAATTAACATTTATTTAAACATTAAAGAATACTTTAGGTTAAGGTCTTCTTTTAAATAAGAAAAAAGCTTTGGGGGTATCTACAGATAAATATTAAGCCTGACAAAGTACTTAACGTCTAATATATTGCTTTCCTGCAATGTTAACTATGTTGAAGCACTTATTTTAACTGATATTATACATATGAATTTATGTATGTAGATAGTATAATAAATGTACAGAATGACAGTTTAATGGTGGAGGTATACACACATATTGATAGATGTCTTGTAATGCACTGTTGAGGAACCTGCGACCCAAGTTTTTCATTCATTGCATAACTTCAACGTAGTTGTGTATATGATATGTCAATAAACCTTTGAACATCTTGAAAGGGATGTGCAAAATAGCCATTATATACAGTCTTTAATTAATTATTAGTACAGAATAACGAGTAATGAATATACTTTATAGGGATCTGCAGCTAAATGTTTAGTCTTCTCAAGCACCAACTATCAAATATCTCGCCTGATTGTTGGCACTTGACAATCACCTTCCCTGAATTTTACTCAGGTGTAACTAAAGACTGATTTAAGGGTTGTTTATATTTCACATCATTAATCAGAATCTGCAAAGTAACTAAAATAAATGTATACTGGAGTAAAAATACCAGGTTAACCTCTGAATTGTAGTGGAGTAGAATTACAAAGTAACAATGAGCTGTCATGTGGGTGTCACGATCTGTCTGTGTTGTGTTTTGTCTTGTCTAGATCTGTCTTTGGTTTCCTGTTTTATTTTTGAAAAGTGTTCACCCCCCGTCTTGCCTGTTGCTTCCTGTCTGTGTGTTCCCTCCTACCTGTTCACCTGATTGTGTTCACCTTGTGCCCCTGTGTTTTCTCCTCCCTCCTCACCTGTGTCTTGTTTGTTTCATTAGTCCTGTGTGCATTTAGGTTCTGCTTTTTCTGTTAGTCTTTGTGACTTACACACAGTCAACAACAAACAAGGATCTCACAAAGACTAACAGAATAAGCAGAACCTAAATGCACACAGACCTAATGAAACAAACAATACTGGCAACTTCTAATTGTGGGAAAAACAAAAACGTTCCCAGTAGAGACGTCCCATAGAACATTTTGCGAAACACAATAGCCAGCATGTGTAGTTCTGGGAGGGCTGGGGGCTGGTCCCGTTCGAGTCCAGTTTTGGATAGTCTGCCGTGGTTTCGTTCCATTTCAAAGTGCTGTTTGACGCTCGGCGTAACCTTGGCGCACTGCCACTCCAACATCCAATCCCAGAGCTTGAAGATGAATCACTGGGTTTGTCAAGCAAAGGGACTGTAGTCCCAAACGATAGCTGAGGATTATGGGTAGTGTAGTGTCTTCGGCCATCCTGAACTCCAAAATGTTTTTCGGATTTCATATCGCATTAACACCATATCCCAACGTGCATTGCGGCTAAAACATCCAATCAGAGCTTAAACCATAGCTGAGGATCTTGGGTAATCAGTTCAGTGGGTGTGTATTGCAATGATGCTCGAAATGTCCCATACAGGTATTTATTTTGAAATTCACTTCCTGACGGATGGCAAAAAAGCCTGAGATTATAGAATTAAACAAATAAATAAAAACAAGGATAATTGTGTGTTATTGTTGAGTAAATAACAGTGTGTTATTTAGAAAAGAATAACAAATTAGAAGGAAAAAAAGATTTTAAAAATACAGATTTCAGTATTCTGAGGCTCTGAGCCCCATTTATTTTCCTCACGGACGGCAAAAAAAGTCCGACATTATACGATTTAATATAAAAACAATAATCATGGCTTGATATTGAGTAAGAACATGTTTTTATGAACCCCAGTGTTTCCCCTATACAAATAGTGGTGGCGCAGCGCCGCTGCTGAAATATGTGCGCCGCTGCTAGGGGGCGCCAGCCAGGTACCCAAAGAAAATTAAATGTTCTTTTTTTTTTTTATTAAAATAATAATAAGTGGCGACCCTTTTTCATTTTTTATTGTTTGTTATGTGGATTTGTAGTATTTGTGTTACTGTATGTTCAATAAAGGTGTATTTTTGCTAAATCTTGAGACATTGCCACTGTACGTACTCTCAGGGCCGATTTTTGGCATAGGGGCGCCAGATCTGGGGGGCCTTGATGTAACAACATTCATAATTAAGTAAATGTAACACCCTTTTCACCCCGGTTAGACTTTTCATTTGCCCTGTACGATGGGCGCTGTAAGTGATGAAAGTGGGGGATGTTGGCTTATCAGGCGCCCGCAGCTCACAGCCAAAGTTGCGAGCGTGGGAGCGAGAGAGAGAGAGAGCGAGCGAGGGAGCGAGAGAGAGGGCGCACCGGTACCGGCGCTGTTGTTATTAGAATCTGGTGCTAGCTGCGCTAACGGATATAAGAAGTAGATCTTTTTCTACAACCAGGGTGGAGGAGAGCTCTCCTGTCAGACTGAGAGGCTCAGTGAGGTAAAGAACTGTTTAGATAGTTAATTTTAGTTTAAGTTATCTCAGTGGGTCTCAAACAAATATGTGTTTACAAATTATGTAAACACATATTTCAAAGCCACTCTATAATTATTAGGATAAATAAAAACAGATTTGAAATCATTCCAATGTATACTATAGGACAGTAAACCAAAAATATTGTTTAAAGTTGGAGAGATACAAAAATGCATAAATAAATAAATGTTAACTAGGTAAAATAAGATATAAATGAACAACAAAAATAAAATAAGTTACATTTATTTGTTATGTTCACATACTTATTGATTATTAAAATGTAAACCGATCTTTTTCAGATGGGTGTTTAGAGTTGTACCCCCTAGATCAGGACTCTAGTAATTGTGTGCTCAAAGTGCACCAGATTGATGCATTTTACTTTAAAATGTTCAAAGAAATCTTCCCGGGGGGACATACCCCCGGACCCCCCTATACCCCATTCACACCAACGGTGTTTCGGGGCCGGTTCGGTGCTGGTGCTTGAAAAGCACCGGGTTTTCCTGTTCACACCGCAGCGGAGCAGCCTCTAAGCTCCGGAATCCGGTTCGTTTCGAGCACCAAAAAGTTGTCCGTGTAGAAGCAAGAACCGCATACGTCACGCTTACGTCGGAGGGGGGCGAGATTAACCTGAGCTAACAGTTAAGGCGAGTACGGCAAATAAAAGTTGTAACAAGCAGTAGTGCTGAGCAAAGTGACTAGAACGCAACCACACACTTGTTATAAAAAAAACACACTTTATAAAGTCAGGCAACACTAACCAGGCTTCGTGTGATTCTGTTTATTTGTACCTTACTTTGACCATCCGTTCGCTGTTATTGATCATTGTGGAGAGCAGGCAGACGTTTTGTTTGTTATTATAGCAGCTATCGGATGGAATCAATACATGGGCTGCACAGGTTGTCATGTCCGACTATCACAAGTAGAATCATAATGAAAAATACGTCGGTAAAAAGTGCCTGGAGAAAACGGCTTAGCAAGTAGTCAGTTTAGCTTCGGTTGCTATGCTAACATCACCCATGTTATACCAGAGAAACTTTCATAACAGCGTTGTGATGCCAAACAGCGTCAATTCAGACTGACACACATTCACTTAAAGGGAACTGGGGATATGTATCAGCTGCTTGTGTGACAGTCAGACAGTGAATACTTTAGAGCCGTGTGAGCTAACCCGGAGCTAACGGGAGAATACACTCGTGGAAGAGCAGCAGCACTGCAGCGGTCGGTAAATGCCGCTGAAACACATTAATAAACAATGAACCACGGCACTCTGGAGAAAAGTATAAGGTTGGAGAAGTCGTTATTTAATTTAATCTGGCTTCGTATGATTAAAAGCAACGCAGTCCCCGGCCCGTTGTTGTTGTGAGGTGAGCTCCGTTGGGGAAAATCAGCGACGTAAACTGTGACGTCATGACGCAGCAGCGGCAGCACCAGTCGGGCTCTGAGCGGTGTGAAAAGAGCCGGAGCTAAACCGAAGTACCGGTTCTGAACCTGAAAAGCTCTAGCACGGAGCTTGAACCGGAGTTGCGTTGGTGTGAATGTGGCTCTAGAGGAGGTGATGTCCACCCCCCAATTAAAACATGTTCATACAATACTGAATACATTTGAAGCCATTTTGACGTCTATTACCTATGTCAATAAGTTTCTGTTTTTGTAGTGTATTTGTCTTTTGTAGAGATTTTTCATTTATTCTTTATATTTAAAATCTTGCCTAAAATCTTGCCTAGGGCAGCAAATTGGCTAGAACCGGCCCTGGTACTAGGCCTCAAGAGCCTTTCTTGTGCTGGCAGACATATAGAAACAAATTGGCGGGGCGCACTTCGCCCGCGCACACACTAAAAGATTCCACGCGCTCCGCGCTCACATTATGCTGGGCCCACGTGCCTTAGCACCGCTGCTATGACTCCATCCTAGGGGAAACACTGAACCCCACAGTCTTCCAAGACCCGACCGGACAAAAAGACGTGGTGCAGACACGAAACTCCAATAGAAATACATTGCTTTTAAAATCGTTGTGTGACTCGAAAAAAAGGGGGAAATCGTGTTGGTGAACACGAATCAATAGATTAAATGTCGTGACTATAACACGAAATGCCGTGAGACTGGGTTGAGAATATGGTGCTGCTTCGACATGGGGCTTTCTGCTTTTTTGAGTGTTCATGTAAAGTAATGTTAATGTGAAAATGTCATCATGATTTTGGACAACACAGATAGCCAGACCCTTTTGACCTTTTGAATGTGCTTCCTTACAAGCTGAAGAGATTTTGGGTCCTTTTCTACAACATAAAATATGATGCTAAATACCTCAATCTAGGTCCAAAGCATGTGTCTTAAAAATGTTGGTTGCTAACAAGTGACTAAATTAGACTACTAAATGTCATCATGCCAACATTAGTCAGCTAAAGCTTAGCAGTGGGGAAGTCACACGACTGTGATTTAGTTTGTTTATACCCTTACGTTAGCTTTGTACTTTTGGAGATTGCATTTACACTTTAGAAGCATAAAGTTGGGTTAATATCTGGAGAATATCCTTCTGAACAAACCGTGTAAGTATCATCAACGTGTTTGACAAAGTTCTTCTTTTTACATCCCTCTGACTTTTGGCCGAGGTAGCCCTTGTAATGCTAACTTCAGAGCTGCCCTAGAAAAATACGTCATCACTGCACCACTCAATGTGTAAGCAGCATTTTACTGGTTGAGATGGAGCTAATATATTTTATATATCCAAATCTATGGGCTGGGCCATTACAATTATGATAGGGTGAGTCCTTCTGTGAGTCTAAATTGTGATCATCTTTTATTTGTACATGCTAACAATCACATCATTGTAGCTATGTGTTCAGTCTCTGTCTGTGACTATGTGGCTGTGGACTGCAATGTCCATAACACTATTCTCTAAGCTGCTGTTGACAAAGACAATTCATTCCATCTACACAGATTTACAGAGAACTCTTCAGGGAACAGGTTATTATGTTGAATGAAAATATGGAATTAGTTGATGCCTATAGCTGGCTTGGAAAGCTACAGGGTGGTCGTCGAGCACCTGTAATGTGAGTTTTACTGCCTGGAGAAGAAGAATTGTGTAGGAGGAGAGTCAGAGCGAGCTTTTGATTTATATTTTCATAATTGGCATACTGGAGAGAAAATAAATAAAGGGAAAGAGGCACAAAAGGAATGTAAAAGGATCTGGAGCTCAGAGAAAACATCAGTGATAACAAGGAGGATTATTAAAGCTGCACTAAAAATGAAAGAGTCTTTATATATATTATCATGAGTGTTTGCTCTGATATGTAGTTTTTTTCAGCTTTTTTACAGGTTCTCCTGTTGAAGAACCAAATTAACACACATTCCAATCTATCAGTGTACTCACAGTACAGCTGCCTCACAATATGGTCTGCAATCCATAGATGAGAGATAACTGCCTTACACACACATACGCACACCTTGTTTAATGGCTGGACTATGTATGTTGATAGATGGCACTGTCAGATTCACTGCCTTGACAGAAATTATGATTTATTACTTTATTAAAGCCTGCCAAAAGTAAACTAAATAAAACATTTTGGAGTGTCATGTGTAGAAATGCTGAGGCATACCAACCTTGATTGAATATATGTATGATGCTGCTGGAATATATGAACATGGATAGACAGTGGCCAGTGTAGTTACATAGACATTATATGACACTGTACTTTCTAATCATAGCTATTTTAGCTATGGAAAGGCAATTTTGGTCAGTTTACCGATCTGTTCAGAAAGTTCCGGAAAATTCAATATTAGGTAATTTAGCTTTAACAAAGCTCATGTTCCCTGGACGATGAATGAATGACTTAAGTGATCCCCTGACTTGAATCTAGCACTACTACCAGTGGGTCAATTGTTTCCACAACTCAGTGAAATATTGACAGATTTACTAGTTGGCATAGCACTTGGTACCAAATGTATATGTACCATGTTTGGACCAAATTGAATCTGTTAATTAATACTAATTCATGTAATTTTAACAATTGAATGTTGAAGATACTTGAAATGTAGAACAAAAATCGTATTATGGTACTCTTTAATTGGTGAATAACCTTCTTTCTTTTTACAAAAGCAACTTAAACACTGACATTGAAAAGGCTCTTGAGTAAATACTAAAGAGTCATTTCTAAGTTTGTTTACAAGATTTCTTCTGAATTTGATGCAGACACTCATGGTTCACAAAGAATAGTAATGACTTTTGGGATCCACCAAAGCAACTCCAGGCATGTTGGCCTTCATTTGTTTGAAACTAAGTACGTCAACAACAATTAGAGTCATTGCTATTGGCGCAATGTTGTACATGATGTACAACACATCTGTATTTTCTGGGGAAGCTCCTTTCTCACCAGGGTTTGCTAAAAAGTTACATTTTGACCCCAATTATGCTGATATCCATAACAGATCCAATGGAATTCTGGAGCGAACTAGAAGCTGCAAAATGTATTCTGTTGTCATGAGCTTGGTGTTGGCATTTCTGTGTTTCCTGTTTTATTTTTAAAAGTCTTCGCTCTGTTTTCGTTATGTTTTTTTCTCATTTGTGATTATGTGCCCCGCTCTGAATCTCTCCACCTGTGTGTAATCTTCCCACATCTCTCCAGCTGTGTCTTGTTCTTGTTGATTAGTTCTGTTAGTATATATGCCTATATTTCGCAGTGTTCTCTCCAGTTTGCGATCATTGTACCCTTAGTTGTTTCACCTGTTGTGGTTCTCCTGTTCGTGTATCTGGGCCATCCAGTGGTTCTTCCTTTAGTTTTACTGTTTGTTTATTTAAGCTTGCTTTTCTTTACTTACACCTGCCTCCATTCTGTTTTGCTTTTAGGTCCTACTGCCTTTTATACGATGTGACAACTGTATAGACTTAAGATCTACAAAATGAAAACAATCTTTTAAATCCTTCCTAGACCTAGATTAGTTTGAAGGAAAATCGTAAAGACTTAAACATTGACCTTTTTTCGGGAATATACACATTAGC
Source organism: Trematomus bernacchii (assembly GCF_902827165.1). Classification (NCBI taxonomy): domain Eukaryota; kingdom Metazoa; phylum Chordata; class Actinopteri; order Perciformes; family Nototheniidae; genus Trematomus; species Trematomus bernacchii. The sequence goes on from NW_022987803.1 coordinate 6,097,513, forward strand.
ATTCATAAACTGGACAAGACATAAAAGTCTACTACAATATTTGAACTTGATCTCCAACAAATATATTAGGTACAATTCTAAATATACTTTTCAAATAAATATATTTATTTACCAAACCAAACTCCCTTTTTTTAAAGCCTTTGGTCAAGCTGACACCATCCTTGCCTTACCCCTCGATTCCAACGGGTCCGTCTGTGTCGCGTCACGGCTGCGCCGCGGTTTTGGTCCGGCCTCCTCCGGCGTCATACCCTACTGGGCGCGTTTCAGAAGCATTTTAGAAGTGGAGCGTCTTGCCTGCCGGCTCGCAGTTTTTGTTGATTTGGGCATATTTCCTGGACAGGCTACTTTGTACATACAAAGTTAATAATAATTGTAATATTCCAGTTATAAACAAAGATGTGTTGCTGTATTTTAGTGGTAAAAAAATGCATTCATCATCATAATTATTATATATATAATTTACACAGTGCCTGTAAACCGGAGGAGAACGCTGGCATTTCTCCTCCTACTTGAAAGACTACGGAGGGATATGGTCTGCAAAATTAGTTTATTTTGGGGATGGGCCGGATGCTCTGACCGGTCCACTTCCTCCCCGGCGCCTCTGCAACGCCTCGCGTCGCGTCGAAAATAGACTTGCAACCTATTTTGAGCGGAGCCCAGCGCCGAGACGCTTCTGGGACGCTTCTGAGCCGTAACGCGGCGCGTCTGGTGGAATAGCACCCATTGACTAGAGTGGCGGCGATCTTTGCGAACGAGGCGGCGCGGCCGTAACGCGGCGGAATCTAGGGGTTAGTGAGTCCATTGGAGCAGTTGGAGGCTAATTGCCATGCTCCAGGGCACATTTAAAGTCACACAACAGAAAAGAAAAGCCTTGATTCACCTTTCCAACAAATAGAATTCAGGTGGCAAATGCCCAACTACATGTCACAACTCCTCTTTACTTTTTAGTGACTGTAATTTCCCCCGAATTCACTGTGGACCTCATCACTCAGCAGCGTGTTTTTTTCTGGGACTCAATCCATCCCTGGCAGCGCTGACAGATGTTTTCAAGGACACTGGCAGTTGGGGAATGAATTAATGGCGCTCTCCACTCAATCATAGGTAGATCAAATGGCAATAGAAAAGCCATCATCACCTACTTATCCAGTGGCAGGGTAAGGCTTTTTCCCTCAGTGATCCAAGGCAATTGCTGCTGATTATGGCCCGCTCCAATTTAGTCAGATTTATGTAAAATCTGAATTTTCTTTAAAATAAAAAACATTTATATTGATTCTGACACTTCTACATCAAACTCACAGATGTAACCTTGCTTTGATAAAAGAAATTATTCATATAACCCTTTTAGAAGTTAAGTTGTAGTCATTTGTTTTGGGCATGTCATTTTCGAGCCTGAAACATGAAAAACAGGCTTGGTGCTTAACAGGTTAAGTCCTGGACCTTCCCCTCTAAATGTTGGTCCTTTATGGCAGACTTGCACATCTCCGAGAAACAGAGAAGGGTTTCCTCCTTCTTCAGTGTTCCCCGGATATCTTGGAAGATGCCCGGGTTCACAGCATGCAGTTCTGCAATTCCTGCAGTGTCGGCAATGGTTTTGCGGTCCACTCCTACCGCTCTGTAAGCCGCCGTTTTATTGTTGCCCTTGTTCACCGCCTCAAGAACACGCTTGTAGCGGGTTATGGTGTCTTCTGGGGTCAGGACTGAAACAGAAAAAAAGACAAATATTTAACTATTTAACAACAGTACTTTGTTGTTGCCTATCCTAATGATGTCTGTAGTGCAGAAATCAGTTTGGATATGGGTTTATTAGTATTGATAATATTCTTGTACTAGTGTTATATAGTGGTAGTGTAATCCTTACATACAAAATTGTGTAATGAATTGGTGTAGTGTAAAGGTATTACTAGTCGTGTAGCTTTGCTCAAAGTAATGTTTAAATGTTAGTTATTGTGTTTGGGGTGTGTACCTTTATATACAGAAGTTAGGTTTGTGCAATCAGCTCTACTTTTATCCAATCATGTTTAATAGAGATAACTGATAAGACGATCCACAATGTGGATTTAACGCTATATCGAGATTGCTCCGTTTCTAATTTATAACGCATCAATATTGCCAAGTTTTAGCCTGGCATCCTCATGTCTCAGCAGCCTTTAAATGGAACAGTTCGGAGAAGCTGCTCTCCCTGTTTTTTTTGAAAAATCTGACACTGCAGGTTAATGTAAGCGTGCAGAGACCAACAGAGATGGAGTTGTTTGGAAACACTGGTGTCACTCTGAACAGAGCGACATCACAGCATGTTCTGTTTAACATTATAGGCCTACTTATATTCAGGGAGCAAACACACGTATGGTGAAAAAAGAGAGAACTATTCGAAACAGAAAAAACAGCGTAATATACCATCTGACAAAGGCCTGTGCTATAATGCTTCAATTAACTGGCTATTCTTTATAATATACTCTGATCAATAGGAGACAGAGATGTTAAGTTACAAATCAAGGGTTTTTATTATTATTTAGATCAGGGGTGGGGAACCTTTTTCTCTCAAGGGCCATTTCAATTTTCTCCAAGGGCCGTACAAATTATTGAACTCAATTTCTGCTTAAAAAAACTAATATCACAGCCCATTCATTTCGCCTTTCTTTCATGCTGTGCAAAGAAAAAGCAACCTCTTAATCCATATATTTGACCATGACTCGCGCATGCACGCATACACGGTAGGGGTGTTGAAAATAATCGTTTCTACGATGCATTGCGATGCGGACGTGGACGATTCGGTATCGTTGCAGTGACGGAAGATAATCGATTATAGCGTAGTAACGTTGCTTCCTGATTTTCCGGCCGCGGCTTTACTATAACGTTTTTTTTTCTGTCACTTTAATATCAAATCGGTCGGTGACGCAGAGATCAGGGAACAGACGTGACAGCGGCACAGCGGCACAGCAACACCAAACACGGAGCAGTCTACTTTATTCACCAACACAAGAACACCAGTCCAGAACCAACAGCAAAGGACCCGCTTTGAATCACTCCGTGTCGCTGCGGCGCAGAGACACAAGGATTTATGTTTTTCAAAAAGAATCACGTTACAATCATGTCAGGTTTTTGGTGGATTTAGTTAAGTCTTGGATTGCAGAGTATGAATGTCCTCTAGCAATTTTCAGACGATATATACGTGTGTAAAGTTTGTGAAGGCAGGAGGAAAAAAGCTTCCGCGATCACCGTCTCCTCTCCGTTCCTCCAAACCCCGCCCCCTCCCTGAAAATAATGAGTGACAGGCTGATCGTGACCCGATAGAAACTTTATTATTCACTTAATCACTGATTGAGATATGATGAAGCTAACTTAATCTCATACATTCATGGGATTTATGTAACAGTAAGACAGAGAATGTAAGTGTGCACCCACATGCAGTATTTTTGTTTTTATATGCTGTTGTAGATACTCCTGTTGTCTGCTGTGTTCAGACTCAAGTCCTGTGTGTGATGCCACATTCAGGACATTCAGTGTCCTTTTTTAACAGAAGACCGTTGCTAGAAGCTGCAGCTAGACTGCAGAAGCATTAGTTTTTTGTTTTTGAGGATGGAACAACTTCACACATAGGGAGGCTAGACCTATACAATTTATTTATTTTGGTTTATAAATGAATGTCAAGACATTTATGTTATTGATTTCTGAAGCACTTTCTAAATAATAAAAAGAGAGTTCATATGTATTTACTGCATGTATGCATTGATGAAAAATAAGCCATGTGCAGTAATATAGAAAATTGAGGATGCAACGCATTGGTATGAATCGTGATGCATCGTGATACATCGTGATGCATCGTGATATCGAATTTAATCGAATCGTTGAAAGAATAATCGTAATCGAATCGTGAGACCAGTGAAGATGCACAGCCCTAATACATGGTTGTGGCATGACCACCAAAACAGAAAGATATGGACACAAGATGTGTGCAAATTTGTTTTTAAATGTTGAAGTTAAATGCATCAATCTGGTGCACTTTGAGAGCAAAATGAAGAGATCTATGGACACATCTCCCAACACCCATATGAAACAAGACCTGTAAGCAGATTTCTCTTTTTCTTTATGGATATTTTACAAATCACTCTCCTTTTAAACTGTATTCTTGTTATTTTAAAAAACGTTTTTGTTACTGTCAAAGTATTTTATACCTGTATACCAAAACTAAAACTCTTCGGTTCTCCACGAATTACACAAGTCACCCAAATCAGCGTTAAAAGGTTAGCCTGTTTTTAATTTTGAACGCAAAAAACAATGCTGTGTTTTGAATATCGGGGCCTTAACACCAGGTACCTCCTACTCAAAAATCCCAGCGTCCGTTGATCAAAAATGGCTGCAGAACCCAGGGTGAGGACGCTCAGAGTACATAGCCCGAATGACACCTCTTTTCCCTTTTCCTACATATCCTGCACAAGACAAAAGTGAAAGATCTGATCTATAGAAGGCTGTAAATGTAATAATACATTTGATTTTGATCATTTGTATGTATAATGTTATGAATGATCTGCTATCTTCAATACTAGGGTTAAGTGATATTTAAATTAAACTTAAAAAAATCTATATACAGGCTGTCACCATATTTTGGAATTGTGAAAAGCCTGGCAAGCCACTTCCCTTATCAGCTTTACAGTTACCTGGATTTTATTCCACCAGCCCTGCAGATATTACAATAGCCTACAAACCTCAATAGGCATGACTCCTAAAATCCCTAAATCTGTTGATTTTTTTCACACATCTTAGTCCTTCTTCTTAAAGTCCTTAAAGTTTTAGTTTAAAAAAGAGATAATTTTTACATTTTGTTCTATAATGATTAAATGTCAGTGAATAACAAAATGTTTAATTATATAACTTTTACATCTCATTTAAAAAAGGTGGTTGCTAACTTGATCAGTGGCATACTGTGACAATAACTGGGACTTCAGCTCAGCCAAACTTAGCAGACAGACCAAAAAAGTGTCAACAGGGCAACATATTTAGCTTCGGATAAACGGCAGACTACTGTGACAACAGCAGCTGGCCATGGAGTGCAACTGTTGCATTAAATGGCGGCAACCACCACACAATTACATTACAATTATAAATATATTAATTTAGAGTTTCTCTTTAACTGTGTGAGACTACTGATACTCACATTGAGCACTATATAATTGTCTGTTTGGAAGCTGCTTTAATACATTAATGTGAGTCAAAAGTCAATTTTACACATATATTCCTGCTTACATGATGTAGTGGGACATCCTGGTATTTTTAGTTGAAAGTGCAATATCCAAATTGCAAGAAGCTGCAATTATTATTTTTCAGCTAAATTTGAGAATACAAAATTATAATACATATTTCCTTTTTCTTCAGTAAAATCTGGACTTTCTCTAGATCGAACCAATTACAGGTGGCAGCCATCTATAGTTTAGGTTACTTTGAAAAAACAAATGGTGACAGCACTTAATTGTCTAAAGCTAACTGTGAGTGACGTGCACTGATACATTTTTGAGGAAATATAATCTATCTAACAATCTATGTAAGCACTGAAAGCATCTGAAGCAGAAATACAGAACTTATTTATCTATGTCATTGTATGCCAACCTGAACAATCTTTGAATTGCGTTCTGCAAAACTGACAAGACGAAATGCAAAACATGGTGGACATTTCCTCGCGATAGGACTCGGAATGCTCAAACCAATTTGTGTCCACACCTGTAATAAGAAAGTATAAAACAATAAGCCTAAGGTTTAATTTAGCAAGCTTATTTAAATTGAATTTGTAAAATACAATATTTCTTACTCAATATCCACAAAAAGTGTGCGCCTTTTTCCGGAAAGTGTCCTGGCTTACGGTATTTTTTACAACAAACCAGAGAAAGCATCAAATATGCCATGTCTCCAGCGTCAAGAACTACCTCCAAAAGAATGTTCTGCAGCAATTCTTGCGGTAGCTATGGACATATTTTACAAGAACCAGGTTAACAACAGAACTGAATTTCAAAACAAATATCTGTGTATATTTATATATTAATATGCTCCTTCTTCATAACCAACCAAGATAAGTGGTTACCTTAAGAATCCAGCAACATGTCTTTCTTGTGTCCACCATATTTTTTGGGCGCTCAGCTCTTTTATTGAATCCAACCACTTAAAAACACAAAAACAACCAGAAGATGATGCAGGGCTGGCTAAACTTTACTCTAGTTATGGTTGGGCTGATGGACAATGACATCGTGCATCAGCCATGTATGACAGCCATCGCCGTTGGATACCTGACCATCATCACATCATGAGTTAATAAGGCGCCCTCCCCTCCCTGCCCCACAAGATCGGGTAGAGTTTCCGTTTCGGAACAGTTAACTGCGGTACTCACATTACTTTAAACAGCCATAAAGTGGGAGGATAAGCTCAGGTCGATGTATAATAGTTAAACAGCTGACTCCTTTATTGTAACACGTATTAAAGCAGAAATAAACAAAAAAGCATTGGTAAATGAAGCGCAGAGTTTAGTTTGAGTCGTGGACCTGGAGCTGATCAAGCACTGCCGCAGAGGATATCGTCAATGTCCAGTTGGGTACACATCGCCCAATTGTAACTTGAATATTTGTTGAAATTAAAGACTTAATGCATACTAAAAGTATTTATTGAGCTGTAAAATACATTGTACGACTGTACTTCAACACCAGACTGCATTTGTTCCCTTAATGATCCCCTTGATGATAACACGCTAAGGCATGTAGCGACACTCCCCCACTAATTAAGTTTAATGTACTTTAAGTGCATGTGCAAATCCGTTTCAGTTTAGTGTTTTCAGTATGAACACAAACAATCTGACAGCACCTGCTAATGCAGGTTAGCCCTGTTCACTAGCTGTTCCTTCTACACTGAGCAATGGTCAGTCTGTCACATAATTAACTTTAGTCCTACCTCCTTACTTCCCAAGTCAGACACTGTGTAGGTGGCCAACGTACCTCTCTTTGCAGTCTTTCCTTTTGTCTTCTTCGCTTTTTTTCCTCTTTTTTTCTTGCCGTCTTTGTTTTTCTTGTTCTTCTTCTTCTTACTCTTCCTCTTCCTCTTCTTCCCTCTGTCTGACTAAGAGGATGAGGAGCAGGAGGAACTGGAGGAATTGGAGGAGGACAAGGAGGTGGAGGATGAAGAGGAGTTGCCTGCCCCTATTTGGTCACCTTCAGAAGTAACTGGCGCCTTAACTGATGCCATTTTTAGAAGGGCCAAAGCTGAAACAAACAAGAGGATTAGAACATAACTATAGTTACCACTAAGGGTCAGAACATTTACAATAATCTTTAAACCTTATATTGTGTTCAGAGTTTCACGCAGATCGGTGAAAATTCATATAGTGTTTTTCACTAAATTTGAAATAGTGAAAAATATCGTGACCTGAAATGTTAGGTAACTGAAACAATTTGTTCTTTAGGATTTATGGAATATGTGAGATCATTTTCATGACTCTAGTTCAAACGGGGCATGTGATATGCCTGTTCCAAGTTTCCCCCGAACAAACGGACTCAACATATTTTAACAAGTGGCTGTTCTTTCCCCTCTCAATCCAACCCTCTACTGTCGGTTGATAAGTGAGAGAAGTGAGCTGGAGCCTGATCTGTCAAGCTCCACCCCACCATTTGGTGGTGTCCGTCCTATATGCTTGTCATGATATGTTTGCAGTGAAATGACTGAATTGCTGATGCAACTAGTCATCTGCAAGCATGTATGGCCTCATGGACTGTGATGACAAATGTTGTAGGGCTTGGTGTATGTGCCTGTTTTTTTTTTTCTTTCTCAAAAGCTATCAGATGCCAATAAATAATTATTTAATCATTATTGATTTGCTTACCCTCAGCCAGCTGTATCCTCAGATAGTCCCTTTCGCTTTCAACAGTTAATAATTTGTCCTTTGAAGCATCTAGCCTTATTTTTAAGGCATTGTTATCAAGGTTTCTGCGCTTCAGAGCTACTATGGCTGTGGGAGCTGCAGAAAAATCTGTAATGACAAAAACGGCAAAAAAATAACATTATCTTTTCTGTAGTTATTACACAAATAGTATGTATAAGCAGATTGTGGTTCCATGCCTTTGTTTAGTGTTTTCAAAAAATGTACAATAAAATGTCAAAATTAGAGATCTACGACCGCCTGTATTGTCGTGAAGTTGCAGACATGTCATTGATCACATTTAATAGAGACTGTTGAATTCTATATTGGGACTTGCAACTGCATTTAAACACTGCAAAACCTATGATAATGCATTACAAAATAGTACTATATTCACTTCAAGGCAACTGTAAGATAATTGTTTCTGACAGGGGCTTCACAAGTAATCGCAAAAAATAACTTCAACTTTTAATATGCACTCAACCACACAGAAGTAAAATCGGCTCTAGTACATTTGCACAAGCGTTTACATTTTCGTTATGTAATATTTTCTTGTTCTAGTGTATTGTGCAATATTATATATATATAAAAATAACACAATCAAAAAACAGTAACCGTAGATAAAATGTAAATGTAATGCAATTTCACAACACAACCTAACCTTTACTTGATGCTTTCACAGTAGACTGCTGTCCTGTGAATGAATCCGAGTCAGACCCATCACTGCAGTACACTACAGCTTTAAGAGGGGAGACAGAAAGTTCATAAATTAGAAATAGTGTTGACAAAATGGTACATATATCGATAGGGAATATTTGAAATTGTGTAAAGGTCCAAAATGCCAAATTAGACCAAAAAAACATGCCTGTCGTCAAAACCACTATCTGCCCACCCTGACCTCTACCACCAACAAAGGTATGGCAAGAAAGCACAGTGGAAGAATCTCCTCAACACAGGAGATAACAAGGGGCTTCACTTGCATGCGACATCTTTAATCCACTATACGTTTACATATTGTTTTTTTTACTGCTATCTGCTAAGCAACTACTTCTTTGTAAATGGTACACCATCTGAGACTGAGTGGATCCTTAAAGTATGCTTAACATTTGAAAGCAAACACTTAACCGTTTCCTTTGCCACAGTGTGGGAGCTGCATGGCTCTTCCTCAGGCTGACCAGCCAAATCTTTAGCCGCTGTAACATTATGGAGCACAGAAAGAGTTGTTGATGTAGAGAGCATTACTATATGGAAGTATGTTTTGTTTTTTTTGCAGCTATATTATAACTTCATGGGAACTATTTCAAAATTGGATATCTGAAAAGCCACTCTTGCATGCATGTTAGAATATAATAATTACATTTTGAACTCTTATTCAGGACAAAAAAATGGAAATTATGTATAACTATCTGAGTTGTTGTGGAAATTCCACACTTAATCACCTTCTGATAAGAAAAAAACAAATATACAAGCTTAAACCAAAGTTGTGTTATTTAATAAAGAGTTATAGCATTTAACAGAATCAATCATATTTCCAGCTGGAAAGGACAGGTCCTGCACTCGTAGAGAGCACCAGGATCTGACCCCGTTCCACCGAAAAGCAATGTCATTTATACAGATGAGACATAGGAAGGAAGGCAATCCACATTACAGTCCCAAGAAGGGTGGGGGGCAGACAGAAGGGGCACAGTTTGTTAATTACAACCCTAACATCCATATGATAATTGACTGACAATGGTCAGGGCGACACCCTTCTGTCTGAGAACATTTTGTAGAAACCTACATCCATAGATTCCCAGCATAATTCTCCCTTTGTCCGAAATAACGGCCAATTTACATTACAAGAAGTGTTGACCAGACGGTTGAAACTTTACATACATGTTAATTACAAAGCAATGGTTGTAGAGACAGACTTTGGTTTGTTCTAAGGAAGATGCAATTAGAGGCTAGATGTGAATTAAATCAGTGGGAAATAAACAGATTATTAAGTTACAGTAATACTTATGATTAAATGAGACTTAATGATAAATTGCAACAACAATTTCCAAACAATTTATCCACAGATGTAGATTTAATGGTTGTAAACCATCATTTCAATTTTCATGAATGTACTGTTTAACTATATTTTCATTACATATCGCCCAATGCTGTGTTAAAATAAAATACTCTCGTTTCTAGTGCCCTAATGTCATTTACTTATTTAAGAGTTAAGATAAAAGGTTAAACCTTCGTAATTGAGATATTTCAGAGTTAATTTGACAATTTAACTAATTTAACCCATAAGAACCCAGACCCATTTCTATTATTATTATTATTATGTAACACGGTGTGTCACGGTGGGTCCTCGTGGTTTAGCTAGCAACCTCAAATCAGATAGCACAGAACAAAAAGTGTAATACATGTGTCAATTGAGATGATTTCGCGAAGCAGTGTTACTAATTTTTCAAATAAAAAATACATTTAAATTCATACTTACATTCAGACACTAAACGCTTGCGGGGCCCCATCTTCCTTCGCTTGCTTCTCCTCGAGTCCATTTTCAGTTATACGTATAGAGCATAGACTGTATATATAAGGTGTAGAGGTTGGGTTTTATATATACAGTCTATGGGGGGTTGAACTCACGTCTTGTCACTAGCCGAGATGCACGTGACAGGCTCATGGCCAATCGTAGCACTTTAATGCTATGAAGGGGCGTGTCTTGCGTAGTGCTCCAGCCGGATCCCGATTTGCAGCGCATTAACACTTTATTACGGTTTTAATATTTTAATTGTATATCAGTGAAGATACAGAAGCTGTGCTTTGTCAATTTAACAAGGAAGATGAAATACCTGATTCAAAACATAAAAACTATTGGTTTGAATCGTGTGAACAAGAAATGAGGATCAGGGTGCTAGGGCGCTAGTGCGCTCCGCGGCGGAGTTCGCTGTGCTTCAACTTCCGGTCTGGCCCAGCGGCAGCACATCTTGAACTACACTGGGTGTTAGGGTTTGTGGACGGGCCGCAGTAACGCAGTGGTAACGCCGCAGTAGTCTATGGTTTTAGGTTATCATGACACTGCACACCAAAGTACTCAGTCTTATTGACAGAAGACAGACTTTTAAAAAAAAGAAAAAATTAATTGAATGGCTAATGAAAAAGGAATTGCTTCAAGGAAAAATGAAATGCAAACTCTGCAAAAAGAGGATGAAACTGGAGAAACACTCAAACGTCGACGGACTGCAGTGGTAAGTCTTACATTTTTAGCACGGCTTTTAACGATGACTTCCTCTGTTTACTGATATGTAATGTTACAAAGATAAGTTCTTTATCAGGAAAAAAGGACTAGGAATTTACGATTTGTCTTTTGTAGGAAGTGCCGACGTAAAAAACACCGAGGGAAAACGACGAAGAAGTCAGTGAGGTGTTTGTCCCTGTTTGAGAGGAGCAAATTATCCTTGTTCAGCTGGATGAAATACATTTACAGGTAATATTAATTCATCAATAATATCAGTCATTTCCTCAGAGCACAGCAAATGCATGCCTGTAAGTATTACGTTTATTTTAAGCATGTTGACTGTTTAACATTGCCAATATCTAAATGCTAATTTCAGTTAGCGCGTCAATTCCGTTATCCATTATATGTTAGCATTGAGCTAGCGGACTAAATGCTAGTTATTTGGCAATTCACAACGCAGGCTGCTTGGAGGTGTGGCGGGGCACATTGGCGTCGCTTTCACACCAAGCCCCGAGGAACTGCAGGTATCCCTTGAAAAAGAGATAGTTGATCTCAATGGGATTTTTCACCTGGTTAAATAAAGGCTACAAACAAACTGTGCCGGACTCTGATGACAATATTCGAGAGCTATTTCCCTCGGCATTATGAACGCGCATCTAACCCACGGGACCGCGCCGCCCGGCACGTTCATGTTACGTGTTCAGTACTACATGCGTTTTACCCATAGACTGTATATATAAAGGTTTTACCTTTACCCATGGATGCACAATAAGAACGGACCCATATCGCCTTACCGTTCGGGTGTTCAGAGCAGAGCTCCCTGTTGGAGCGGCAGAGCGTGATGTGAACAAAAAAAAATGTCTGTCGCAATATTATTTAAGGAATCGTTGAGCTAGCTAACTAGCATACATTGTCACTATCTGCTAACATTAGCTTTAGCCTTCATTTTCTAATAGTTTTTTTCATAGGCTATAAACAGAGGTGGTATAAGTATAGATATTGTACTTGATTAAAAGTAGAAGTACTCAGATCTTGTACTAGAGTAAAAGTAGAAGTACCAGAGTGTACGAATACTCTGTTACAGTAAAATTCCTGCATTCAAAATGTTCCTCAACAAAAAAAAATGGGTTCAGAATGTTTCAATGTGTGATTATTCGAATAGCTTAAAAATACATGCGTAGATGCTCTGATATAGGGAAACTTGATAGATAAAATTAATTAGCAACATTAAAATATTCTGTTTCATTTTGAGTAATAACAAATGTCTAATGTGAATTATATAATTAATACATTAGCCACTGGTGCTGAATGCGTTTGTCTTCATATGTTTTTGTTCATATTTAGTAATTTTATATTGATCTTTAACAGATTTTCCCAGGGAATGCAGCTAAGGCAAATTGACATGCTGCAGGATGGCGTGGCAGGAAGCAGTCGCACGCTGTCAAAAATTAGCCAGAAGTTGAGGAAGGTCTGCAAGCGTGCAATCAAGAGGAGAGAAAGGAGGGGAAAGCAGAGACTTGGAGGACCAAACGAATTTGTCATGCTGGACGAAAGCAACTTCTACCACAAAAGGAAGGTGTGTATAAACTACAGAGCCTTAGCCTTTGGCCTCACTAAAACTAAAAACGTTGTTTTTCAAGGTGAAATAATAACATATCTTTTAAGGTCAGAGATTAACAAATGACTGAGCAAAGTAATGTAATTTTATAATTGTGTCATTCACACCCTTATGACTGGCGTGCTTAGGCTTCCAAGACAGAGTATACATTAGAGAGAGCCAGCTCCACAGTGTATACACAGTCAAATAACAGAAAAAAAGAATTTAGAAGCTAAGAAGTATCTCATCCAATCAGATCATTAATCAATAAGGAAATAAATCCATATTCTTACTTTTTATTACTAACATTTTAAAAGTGCATAATCTATTTATATATCATCTAATTCCAATATCTATCTTACCTTTTCATGTTTCTTGCAGCAAAATAAGCAAACTTTAACTTAATAAAATTAAACAGCCTTTTCTGTTTGTACCACTACATTTTAATATTTTTCTCTTCTTTTTTGAGAAAGGAAGTGAATATTTATAAATTGTAAAAGAACAACAAACACATTTCACTTTGTTTATCAATTGAAATTCCTGATGATTATTTTTATATAATTGTGTTGTCCTTTTTCACTGCTTTATTACAGTATGGTAGGGGAAGATTCGGTCCTACGTGGAGGAGGAGAAAATGGGTCTTTGGTATGCTGGGCATCAGAGGAACAAGGAGAAGACCTATGCTGAGGCTGGTGAAACAAAGATCAAGGCGCCACTTAATTCCTCTGGTCACAAAATACGTTCGCCAAGGGACCACGGTGATAACGGACATGTGGAGGTCATACATCACTGCAATCGCAGAAAGTGGCTTTGTCCATTTCTCTGTGAACCACAGCCGTTCATTTGTGAACCCAGACACAGGAGCCCACACCCAAAACATTGAGCGGGCTTGGTCAACTTACAAGTCACAGGTCTGGAGACTGCGAGGAAACCGCACAGTGAAGACTCTGAAGAGTCATCTTGCTTTGATCGAGTGGACACATTGGCTGGCAAATGAACACAAAGATGGTCCCTTAGGCAGATTGCTGCATGACATACGCCACTTTCACAAGTTCTGAAAGCAACCTCGTTTTTGTTATTAGTGTCCTTTGGATTGTTGTTTAAATAAAAATGTAAACTTGAGTGCACAGGGTTTGTTTGTTTGAAAACTGCTTAAATAATGGTGAGGTAATCATTAGTTAATGGGTAACTACTGTTTTAGTAATGGTAAAGTAATCATTAGTTAATGGGTAACTACTGTTTTAGTAATGGTAAAGTAAGCATTAGGTAATGGGTAACTACTGTTTTTGATGCATTACTTTACTTGAGGGGACACACACTGCTTAATGAATGGTAAAGTAAGCATTAGGTAATGGGTAACTACTGTTTTTGATGCATTACTTTACTTGAGGGGACACATACTGCTTAAGGAATGGTAAAGTAAGCATTAGGTAATGGGTAACTACTGTTTTAGTAACGGTAAGGTAATCATTAGGTAATGGGTAACTACTGTTTTTGTTTGCGTTCCTTGAGTTTACCGTACCCAAACGGCCTCAGTAATGGTAAGGTAAATAATGATGACTTAAGCAGTAAAACGTGAGTCGGATCCACCTCCACCAGTTGATCCAGTGTGGGACCCAAGCCAGCCGAAGATGGCAGGTTTAAAAGTGCCCTGCTGCAGCGGACCATTGCTTCAAAGTCTCCCAGGAACTCCTCATTAAGTAACCATTAACGAATGATTCATTAATACAGTACCTCCCAGTCTGTTTACCAGTAACTAACCATTAGTTAACTCAGGAACTCCTCATTAAGTAACCATTAACGAATGATTCATTAATACAGTAACCCCCAGTCTGTTTACCAGTAACTAACCATTAGTTAACTCAGGAACTCCTCATTAAGTAACCATTAACGAATTATTCATTAATACAGTACCCCCAGTCTGTTTACCAGTAACTAACCATCCATCGCAGTCACTGAGGAACTACTCATTAAGTAACCATTAACTAATGATTCGTTAATGCAGTAACCCCCAGTCTGTTTACCAGTAACTAACCATCAGTTCCTCAATCGCAGTCACTGAGGAACTACTCATTAACTAACCATTAACTATCTAGTAGTTCCTCAGTAACTAAGCAGTAACTAAGCACATTTTGTGTACCTTATTGTAAAGTGTTACCAACAGAATACATGTAACGGCGTTACGTAATCAGAATACAAAAATCAAGTAACTGTATTCAGCTCGCGTTACATTTGAAAAACGAGTAATCTGATTACAGTTACTTTAGTAAACCTGAAGTGAATACATTTTGGATTACTTATTGGAATTATTGGTGGAAAGATTTCCTCACAACATTTAATATTCATTACTAAAGGTACAGCCGAATCATCACAGCGCACAAAAGCTATTACCGCCGCAGATGGACCAAAAAAGGGAGCGTTTGAAAAGAATTTGCGGGTCCGCTCAGTGAAACAATAACAACGAAACATGGAGGAACAAAAGTCTGCGTTTAAATCGTGTGTGTGTGTGTGTGTGTGTGTGTGTGTGTGTGTGTGTGTGTGTGTGTGTGTGTGTGTGTGTGTGTGTGTGTGTGTGTGTGTGTGTGTGTGTGTGTGTGTGTGTGTGTGTGTGTGTGTGTGTGTGTGTGTGTGTGTGTAGAGGTGTGTGTGGTTAAAACACATCAGCCTGTGGTCGCTCTTTAGCCTTTCTAATGATTCTGAAGGTAAACACAGTGAAGGCGGTGCATGAATGGCGGTGCGTGAATGGCACTGCGCGCTCCTCTTCTCAGAGGCTGAGTTAACCCTCCCGCTGCCTCCTGGTGCTGCAGAGATTTCACTGGCAGGACAGAAGGCGACACGCCCGTTCTAAAAGCCCTGTCCCTCACTCCTCACATCCCAAGCTGCATCCCCAAAAGGTTTATTATGTTGTTACATCGTTTCAGATGTTATGTTTCAGTTGTGCTCTTGATAAGCTATTAAAACAGTAAAAACACGTTCAGTTTCCTTTTGCTTTTTGTGTCTCTTGTACACCAAAACATACCCATCTGTGATGGAAAAAGAAAGTAATCCAAAAGTAATCTAAAAGTAATCTGATTACTGTATTCGGATTACTTTCAGAGCCATGTATTCAGTAATCAGTAACTGATTACATTTACAAAGTAACCCTCCCAACCCTGGTTATACAATAAAAACCATGAAAGATTAGCTATGTTTTAACAGTACTGTCTTATGTTGTACATTTACTTAAAGAGGCCCTATTATGATTTTTAGGGGTTTCCCTTTCCTGTAGTGTGTGAAATATGTTTTTGTGCTTGTAAATGGTCTGCAAAGGCTAAAATGTCAAAGTCTTCTTCTGACCAAAATGAACGAAGCAACCATGAATGCAACTTGCCTTCAGACTTTTCACAAAAATATCCCTGGTAGGCTTTTCATTTGAAGGAAAGTGTATGAACAGGTTGCTTATGCTAAAGAAACTCATAGCAGAAGAGTGGTGAGTAGCATGGCCTCCTCCAGGTACTTTGACATTTCAGTCAAATATATTTTTCAGAAGATTAGAATTAAAAATACAAACTAACCAGATGGTAGTTCAAATGGTAAACTGACACAAAGAGAGTTCTGGTCCATGAATGTCAGTCATTAGCTTGTTGTGTCATTACATCTTTGAGTTAACATGCATTCACATTAATGGAAGAAACATTTCCTTGCCAGAATTTTTCTTCTTTTCATTTACTTTTTCACCTTTGAAGTCGTGAGTGAATCAGTGACTGGAAAATAAGGTTATGAAGTATTAGCAGCTTTCTTTAGTAGTAAACAACATCCTGGCAAACAAAAGTCAAGTCATGAAAGGTTCTTTTAATTTTTTCTTCATAAATGCAGCCAGGAAGTCATGATTTCAGGAAGCGATTTGTTGGCTTTATCTCAACTGAAATGCTCCCAATTCATGTTTAACAGCAACAGTTAGATGGAGACATGAGCTCATCATACTTTTAATTAACATCCCATTGAACTCTCTCTTTATCTGCCATCTGCGTCTCTATGCCTATCATATGTAAAAACCTGCCAGGATACCATGTTTTTATCATTTAATTAATACAAGTTATTACGTAGGTCTTGAGCATAATCCAAATCCATTACCCCAGTGATATCTCCAATGATAATTCAAATATTTATAAACAAGGTGCATATTTCCTTCCAGGTTTTAAATCATGTTTCAAAAATGTTGAAATGTCTTTCTTCATAGTGATAAGAAACCTTTATACAGTGTCCCCATAAGCATAAAGCAGAATGTAATTGTAGCAGGATAAACTGTTCAGCCCTATCACCACACGGGGCAACCTTTATAAAGAGGGGTCAGTGTCGCTCTTGCTCCCTCTTGCTCTTTGGCCCAAAGGCCACTTCCGGGTTCCGCTTACGTGCTTTCTCCGCTGGCACCGGTGAGTTTGCAGTGGCGTTTGTTGTACACTTAGCATGACAAGTAGCATAAATACTAAATGTATGGCTCGTTGTAGACCCTTGGAGGGATCCTGCAGCCGATGTCTGCTGCCGCTGTGAATGAAGCTTTCCTGCTGTGTGTGTGTCTGAACTTGGCCTGATCAGTGGGTACAACTTTTGCTTGTCTCATCCTTCCTGAATAATCTTAATTTAGTATTATTATCGTATCGTCACCTTAAATGTCTGCTGGGCTCTGCGCTGGAAGCCGGATAAAGAAAGACTGCTGTTTTGCCTCAACGTCTGTGTTACATCCACGAATGCTTTACCTCTACGAGTGTCTTGCCTGCCTGACTGAGAGTGTGTTTCACTTAGGTTAAATGGATTCCTTGCGTCCCTCACTTGCGTCGTTTCCCTGCGACTAGTCCCTCCCACCAAGGTGGCGTTGTCTGGCTTTTGGTTAAATAGGATTTCAAACAAACACTCCCACGTGCCGCCACATAATGTTACTTGAAAAGGTCAGGGGAACTAGTTAATGACAGATATATACAGAATCTTACATGTGTTTTTATATATAAATATTTTAAAAAATCTGTTACTTCATCAGATTTGATTTGAGAATGTAGCAGCTGTTCAAAAATTAATTGTCTTATTTTTTTACATTTAATAGAAAGAAATACTAATGATTATATATTAACTGTAACTCAAAAAGTTTGGAGAAATATTGCAATTATAAAAGATAAATGGAAAGAACAGCATATTGTATAATTATATACATCCGAAAAATGTATCATTATTGCAATTCCATTAAGAATTCCCTAAAAAAAGCCATCAGTGCTAGTAGTGCATAAAGGTTTTCAGTATGCTCAGGAATCTTTCTTGTCATGTCCATTATCTCCTGCTCTCCTGCCAAAGACCTGGTAACTCTGACTAATATTCAGTGTATGTGTCTGAACATCTGGCAGCACAATGCCAACAACCTTGACATCACAAGAGACCCAAATGGAAATGCTTTCATCAGCAAAATTGCACAGACAACCATGAAACATGAATATTCATCAGGGAAGAGTCGACGCTGGTGCTGTGTGGTGCCATAGGTGATGCACTGACTGTGGAAAAAGCCATTATGGAAAATGTTATAGATATAGTGTATTGGATTTGTGGACTGTTTTAGATTTGACTTCCTTCCTCTTTAAAAGTTTGTAACACAATACATATAAATACACAATTATGTGAGAAACGTCCATTGTCCATGCTAGATCACAGATCACTGGTGATTGGAAATATTTTGAGTATACCACATCCACATTTATAATATTTATTAAATCCGATTGGTATGTACACCCCCCACCCGCCTCCTCTGTCTGGCACCAAGTCAAAAGCAGCAGCACCTTTTTTATACTTGCTGATACGCCTCCGGCTCATTGGTACGCATCGAGAGGGGCCAGCTGGATATTATTATCGCTAATGAGGACTCACAACTCCAGTGTTGGGTCTCAGAGTGTGATGAAATGATAATGGAAATAATATCAGGCAGTACTATGATATGATAAATGGCTGCCAAAACCGGACCACACCAGATGCCATGTAGCCCAAACACAGTCCCTGCAGCTGGAGTTTAGAAAACATACCAAGGGCTCATAATTCCCATTTTCCGCCGAAGCAGCTCCAAGGCCAGTTTAGAGCGAACCAATTTTATTTTTTTCACTGCAGTGGTGCTTGCTCTGGGACCCTTTGCCAGTTGGAATTAAGAACCACATACGGCAAGAGGCTAACATTTGCTATATTTACCTGAACTATAACAGTTTGTGGCGAGTACGGTGAAGAGTAGAAAGTTGTTACAGAAACAGTTGCACTGAGATTGCAAAGATCCTAAATACTTGAACGTGACCACATACATACAGTATATAAACGTCGCACAAGATTAACCGGGCATACGTGTGACATAATATGTATTTTTCGCTCTAGCGGTCGGCAGATGCTGCTGAATAATGGCAAACAATTAAAGAAGACTAAGAATGAAGACTATATAGTTGGAGAAATTGTTCTTCAATTCAATCTGGCTTTGCAAGTTTGATATCTAAATGAGCACATCTCCAACACACTCCACCATTGTTGTTGTTGTGAGCGATATTCACGTATGTTGAGAAAGTCAACAATGTACCGTGATAACATGTTATCATTTTGGCACTGGGCGATGGAAAGCATCAGTACGGATCTACAACATAATTCATTAAAGTGGAAAAGGGGTATAATTGGAGGAAATACCTCCATCTACAGTGTTCGGAATGGTAAAATAGAACATTATAATGCAAACCATTGCCTTTGTCTTCACATTGAACAAGATGAATATTCTGCTTTTCCTCTGAATCAAAGAACTCTTGTCTTGTCTTTTTCCACCCAGGCTGAGAGGATGACAGATTACCAATAGAACACTTTCAATTTGTCAATCTCCTTCATACAACGTGTTGTGAATTGACCGCATCTGTTTTTCAGAATAAACTATAAGAGGCAGAGGCTGAAATGGCAGAATGTTTTATTTATGCCAGAACAGGTGGTGCGTAACAAATGGCCCCTGGCAAAATCGCGGCAGGAAACAGACTCTTTATGATACATTACAACTGAAGTCCAGTTGTAATCACCAAACATACAACATCGGAATTTGAGTATAAAACATACTTTTTAAAGATACAGAGGGGAGGATACTACTACCTAAGGGCTGCTGAAACATTGCAGGGTGTGCTAAAAATATAATGAAATAATACAAAAACAGCAAGTTGTTGTTATATATCTTAATTATATAGATACGAGGTGAAGATAAAGGCAGAACAATTATCATAGGGAAATAAAAAAAACTGTAAGTAATGCATCATACAAGAAGCTATATTGATTATTCAGCTTGTTGTCAATTTTTTTTCAATTAGTAGTTTGACATTCAAGGAAAATCCTCTTATTTCATTTATTGCTTTGAGCTAGATCCACCCCATTATAATATGTATCCAGTTAACGTGTGGCTATTAACGGCCGCTCGTTAGCTTAGCTTTCTGGATTCTCCACTGTTTGCCTGCAACTTCACAGTAAGGAAATGGCCGGTTTTGTTAATAAATAATATTTTCTGTCCATGGATTTTCATATGAACAAGTTTGGTTGTTCCATCGATGTATAAAGAGAACTTGATACAGACGGGGCCTCGTTCATTCATATGAAAGCTGCTTATTGGCGCATGAAGACAAAATGGCCTGACGCTCACAAAACGCAAAACGTCACAAATTACCCACCATGCCTGGCTGTCGAGAGCAGAAGTTTTTAGTGGGTTCCAGGCTCAGTAGAATGAATGGAGAGAGAAAATAATTCTGGATTTGGCTTTTAGCGCATTTTACAACTTTTAAAACCTAATGATTCAAATAAGGGCTATACAAGTGTTAATACTGGGTAGTTTATTTAGTTAAAAAAATTATCCGCTGATTTAAAAATACCATCTCCTTCCCAATGTTAGTCAATGGGAAAAGTATTTTTGGGCCCAGTAATGTCACAGACTGACATGGAAGTTGTAGTATACTGCCATTTGGCAACTATGAATATTTGCCTCAGTGTCCGTTGACTTCATGGGGGCTTGGGTTGTTCATATAACGTTAGCAACACAGCTGGCTATCGCTAGCAGCCTAGCTAACAATGACTATCCAAAACAGTTAAACAACTTTCAGAATCCCAATTTGAACTAGAAAACATGATGTCATTGCTTTGATAAACGCAGATGAAAGCATGCAGTAGTAATTATAAGTAGGTATAGGTCTTATAATTTATGAATTCAGGTAAGTAGAAATGTATCACTCCACTTTGCCACCACAGTTGTCTTTTTCAGTGAACAAACTGTGAACTAAAAGGAGTTGTTTAATTAAGAATACTTGGAAGATATTTGCAGCACGATTACACAGAAGTCCCTCTGTTTTGTGATCTACATTATCTCTAGTACCTGCATATATTTTTTCATATGAAAAGTAATATGGTGACAGGGAAGTAATAGAGTGCTAATGGCTGGTGCTAACCGTAAACATCATACAAAATGGGTTTTATCAGATAAAACCTTTAAAGATTTTAGGAGAATTGACTTGGTCATATGGATAGGAGCAATGGAAGGTCAATTATATTCAGGGTTCTTACACCTTTTCCAAAGTCAAATTCAAGCACTTTTCAAGCATTTTCAAGGTGCATTTTCAAGCTTTTCAAGCATCTTACAGCTGTTGTAAATTACATATTTATATACACATACTTATACTCAAATGATTATTTCCCTACCTCACATTAAATCAGATGTTTTTTATGCTATAAACAACCAAATGTGTGTTTCATAATAGCATTCTACATGAGGATGAAAAATTAAAAATGTTAGAAAAGAAAACTAAGTTTAATATTTCAAAATGTGTGACCTATCTGTACGTAGACTGGGCATCCCATATAACCTGGCTGAGCCAATATAAAACAATCAGCCAAATAACTTTTCAATATATTATTGATTACTATTTTTGAGGTACTTTTAGGTTGGCAGTAAACACAAGTCAGAGGTAAATGGTGTACTTTGACTCCACTACATGTATTTAATACCTTTAGTTACTTTACAGATGTGGATGAATGATGTGAAATATAATCAAGTGTTAAATTAGACTTTAGTTCCACCTGGAGTAAATTCACAAGCTACTCTGTAGTATACAAAGTCATTCAAACTAGCTGCAACTTTACCAGCTTTGATAACACTTTCATGATCAATCATTATAAAACATATCATATACAATTATTAGGGATGCTCCGATCGCCAATTTTGGAGCCGATCGCCGGAATCAGTATCGGCCGATACCGATATCGCTCTCTTTTCCTCTCTCTCCTGACAGCCCGTCAGTATCTCCTGCAGCTCACTGATCCAGTAATGAGCGACCCGACAGTGAAGAATACATATATTTATAACTAGTTTAGCTTGTTCCAGAGGTAGATCAAATAGCTAAGTGTGTTAGGTCTAACTCTTAATGTGTGTTCTGCTCCGCTCACCGGTCCATCACAGCGGGTGGAGCTGCAGGATTTCTGCTTCACACACGTTGCATACCGCTATTTTATTGTCATTTTCGGACACTTAAAATACTGCCAGACTAGTGAAGCCATTTTGGCGAGCTTGTTTTGCCGCGCACAGAGAAAAGTGTCATGTATTTTACATGCAACGATAGCCTAATCTAAAATGCTCTACGGCGTACCTTTCGTGTGGTGTGTGGCTCGTCAGCGCAGACTCTCGCATCGTTATTGTTGCACACTTTGCAGGAGGCTACTCTTGGGCTTCGCTTGACCCTCGTCTTAGCCATGGCTTTTATTTGTCTTCTGCTAGCCAACGCTCGTTGAAACGGCAACCTCCTGGCATACTGTCATCTATCACTCTCATCAGAATGCCCAGGTCACACACGTAACAAAAACACTTGCCGGTCACGCGCATTGCGCGGGAAGGCCGGAGCGGAGCTGTTTTATGTAAAAGCGAAGCAATTAAGCGCGCTCCGACTTCTTTATTTTCTTTTAATCTAAAAAGCGAGGTAAAGCATTTACAATTTCAAGCACTTTATCCCAAATTCAAGCACCATTCCCTAAATTCAAGCACTTTTCAAACCTTGAAAACACCTCGTACAATTTCAAGCATTTTCAAGGATTTCCAGCACCCGTACGCACCCTGTATATTGTACTCCTGCAATAAATGATGAATATGCCCAAAATCTTGTGGAACGTTCTATGTGCAAACAACTAAAGAGAACTCCAAGTATTATATATCATATATGCAAACAAATAAGATGAGGACGACATTTCTCTTTCAGTCAGGCACACAGGGAGACGGTGAGCAGAAGGGAAGGAGCCTTGAGGAAATACCCTGTTCAAAACACAATCCCTATTCCAAGAC
Organism: Trematomus bernacchii; assembly: GCF_902827165.1. Lineage (NCBI taxonomy): Eukaryota > Metazoa > Chordata > Actinopteri > Perciformes > Nototheniidae > Trematomus > Trematomus bernacchii. Next base: position 6,120,545 of record NW_022987803.1, read on the forward strand.
ACTATTACTTGCTGTGTTAACCCTCCGGTATCACTGTGGACATTTTTGTCCATATGGGTCATTATTCACTTTTCATTTTGCAATAACTTTGGTTATGTTGGTGCAAATGGCCTGATTTTTTTGTAACAAGGCTATTTTCTCGATCTATTTTGGAATTCCAATTTCAATTTTTCAAATCGGTCTTTAATTCACTGTGTAACAAATCGACTACGCTTATTGACCATTCGAGACAAAAATGTCCACTGCAAAACACTTTGATAAAAACATTATATTAAAAGGTTTTTTTCACAACTTGTTTGGGTTCATTCTTTAAAGCAACTTCCGACCTAATAGAAAATACCAAGAATGTAATCATTTTCAGGATTTTAACCCTTTAAATGCCATTTTGAATACATGAAACCGTTGGTTTTTTTCATGATGAAAACAGAGAAAATTAGTTATTTTCCATAAAATACATATCTGGGGACTGGCTCTTTTTTTTTATAACAGTCTTGATATGTCAAAGATAAGCAACAAAATTGAAATCAGATTAAACAAAAAACTCAAAACACATTAGTCATTCGGGACAAAAATGTCCACTTCCAAAAACTGCTCTAAAATGACAACAGATTAATATTTTTTAAAACTTTTTGGGGTTAAATCTTTCAATCAACTTCAGTCCTGATCAAAAATACCAAATGTTAAATTATGTTCAGGATTTTTAACCCTTTAACTGCCAGTTTGAAAACATGAATTTGCGTTTTCTATGAAAAACATGCACAAAAAGGCAGTTATTTTCTATATAATAAATGTTGGGGAGGGTCGGCTTTTTTCTTCTTATCACAGTCTTGGAAATGTCAAAGATTAGCAACAACATTTATTTTGGTGGATTATTAGTTTTTGCACAGAATCAGATTTAAAAAAAAAACTCACACATTAGCCACTCGCGGACAAAAATGTCCCATCCACTCCCATTATAACCACATCTTTTGATCTCTCCGCCATACCGGTATATAATCATGCATTTTGTAATGTCAGGGTTTTATATTGGAGGAAAATAGTTCAATTCGTCCTTTTTACTGTATATCACCAGATGTGACATTTTACCATTAAATTACATGCTTGTCATTTCTTGGTTTCTGGGCCTGTTGTATAATGGGGCCCTGACAGCCATTGGAATACATGTATGCAACGAATATGATGTAGGTGTGTTGGTATGGATGTGGAAGAGTGGTATCAATTGAGAAATGTGTGTGTGTGTCTGGATGTACAGTGTGTGTGTACAGAGACAACAATATACAGTAGATTTGGTTTACAGCAAGTCGCAGTTTTCGCCTCATATCTCTCTCTCTCTCTTTTTCTCTCACTCCCTCATTCCCAAACTCATACACACTCGTACATATTAAACCTCCTTATACCTTGTATGTGTGTGAGTGATTGTGTGTGAGAATGAGACAGGACTAAGTGTGCTCTCATGGCGTTTTGTTTTGCATTTGTGCTGTTTCATGTGTCTTTGAGGTAAACAGATGTATGATCTTGACCTAGCTTGACCTTGATGTTTTGAATTGTTTGGAACTTCAAAGTTCTTTGATAATGTCTCTTTAGCAAACAGACATACACAGCCATACATACACTCCTTCAAGTAAATAAAAACACCTGGCTGCAAAGCCCAAGCTTCAAATATGTGTAGTTTGGCTGGCTGGTCATTTCATTCCTGTGATACGCAACAACCAGTAAGATGAAGAGGAGCTTCTCTGTGGAACAAGAGGTCTCATGCAGCCCGTAACTTCAGCTGCAGGACTCATCCTCTGAAACAGAAACACCCTGAGAAGGAGAATCTGGTGTGGATCTGCCTGAACTGTGCTTGAAAGGCGTCAGCACAAAGATAAAACACTTTTTAGACTTTATAGAATAAATAGATTACAGAAGTAGAGAGTATGAGAAGTAGAGAGAGAATAGATTTAGAAGAATGAGAAGTAGTAATAACCTTAGTTTTAAATATAAGATCTAAGGTTAAGTGAAAGAACTAAAATGGTTAGGTTTAGTGGTGAGAACAAAGGCCAAGTGGTAGACGTATTGATGAATCTGATATTTTAGGATAAGGTAAGAGAGCCAGAGTGGTTTAGATTAAGTGATCAGTTTTTTTGATATAAATGATCAGAGAATTGGGATTACATGAAAGATCTAGTTTCCATAGTGGTGAGAATTGGCAGTCTGCATAAAAGCAGAAGAGGTATGATATGTGGAGCAAAAGGTCAAATTCCCATAGTGAAAGGTAGTCAGGCCTTGTTTGTGCTCCAAATAGAGGTATTTGGGGAACAAAAGTCCTTTATGATTTTTGTTTGGAACACATCATCAGTAGTGGACCCAGAGATTATCGGGTGTTTCGGCCATTATCACCAGACACCCTCACCCCAGGGTGGCCCCGCCGAGGTTGATCAAGTCCCCGGTAGTGTGTTATTATCTTTCCAATTGATCCCAACTAGGGGAGTAAAAAGGACTGGTAGGTTAGTCAAGTAGTCAGTGAACTTGAAGGTAGGGAAAAGACTGGGTCAACAGACCAGAATCGAATGACCATGACCCAAGTGGATCCAGTGGAAGAAAAGCTTGGTTGTTGTATCCATTAGTTGTTCTGACTTTTAGAAGTATAGGAATTAACTAAGAGAAAGTATATAGAATGGTATCATTATTTTAATAATTATTGTTTTTATGAATACTATGAGTTGTATTAATTAATCAAATTCTTGATTTTTTGTTGAACATTTTTAGGAATTTAATAAACTTATTTTAATTGTTGGTTTTATATTAATTATTATTATTATTAATTGTATTACCTTTGTAAAATGTGTTATTACTATGAATTGATGTAATTATTATTTGTTTAAGTATCAATAGAATTAAGGAAGAAGGGCAGAAGTCATTTGGGGGGGCTCTTGGGAAAAAAGGTTGGGAACCCCTGGACCAGAGGATGTGTCATTAGCAAAATCAAATGTGCGAGGTCCCGATGCATCCACGGCTAGTCCCTAAAATGGACCAGTGGACGATGTTCTACATAAAATTGGATCTAAAAAGGGACATTTTGGTTATTTAGGAAAAAAGGAATAAAACTAAACGTATGTGGTGTAAAGTGGGCTGTTGCAATGGGGGTCTAAACCAGCGTTTCTCAAAGTGTGGGGCACGCCCCACTGGTGGGGCGCAGAGATGTGATAGGTGGGTCGCAAATGGACGCGATGAACGGGAGATTTATTTTTATTTTTTATTTTTTTTTCAATACATTTTTTGGGCCTCAGGCCGGAATCGAACCTGGGTCCTCCCGGGCGGTAGTGGACTGTTACAGCCGGAGACTCGCAACGGCGGTGGACTTTCACAGCGCTGCTGCGCCGGAGCCTCGCAACGGCGGGTGTTTCCGGCGGCGGGTGCGGTACGGCGCTGTGAAAGTCCACGGCCCACCTATGCCAGAGCCAGCGGCCCACCGAAGGCAGCAGCCCACCAACGGCAGCGGCCCACCGGGAAAAGTCCAGAATCTCCCGATGGCCAATCCGAGCCTGCTGACACACACACACAACTGAAACCAAAATAATTTACAGACATATGTAAAAATCATTCATACACACATGTGAAACGCTCTCACACACACACACAACAGCGTTGCAGTCGGGAAGAAAAGCAATGTGCAGCGGCATCTCACCACTTCATGTTTATTTTTTAACGCAAGCCGTCATCGCCACGGAGGAGCACACAGCCTCTGTCAGCGAGCGAGAGAGAGCACACCTTTATCTATTTAATATAGCCTAGTTGTAAAAAATAAAGTAAGAAATCATTCCAATGTGTACTATAGGACAGTAAAAAAAAAGAAAACCAGTTTAAAAGGGGAGTGATTAGTAAAGTATGCATAAATAAAAAGAAAGAATGCTAACTAGGTAACATAAGATAAGAATAAACAAGTTTAAATGATTTGTTATTGGTTGTGATCATATTCTAAAGATGTTTGGATTATTGAAAAGTATACAGCTCCCTTTCATATGAGTGTTGAGAGCTGTATCCATCAATTCATTTTGTGCTCAAAGTGCACCAGATTGATGCATTTCACTTCAACATTTAAAAGAAAATCTTCCCAGGGGTGCATGCCCCCGGACCCCCCTAGAGGATGTGAGGTCCACCCCCAAATAAAGCAGGTTAAAATAATTAAATTGATTACATTTTATTTTAGTAAACACTGAAAACGGGTCCCACAGACCCAAACAGCACACAAAGGTTAAAGGTAAGCATATAATAATGTTAAAATGTGCTAAATATATAAACTGCAAAAAAAGTAGCCCACGATTTGTTTTATTTTTTAGTAGCTCTCATCCTAAAAAAGGTTGGAGACCCCTGTTATAGAACGATACATTTGACAATTTTAAGCTTGGCCTACCATTTTATTGGAGCGATGAGGAACAGGTGGGGCTTGAAAAGGCCCACCTGTTCAAAGTGGGGAATGACAGAAAAAGTTTGAGAACCACTGGTCTAAACCCATAGAAGACTTGGCTACGTTTAATGTCCTGATTGCCTGGACCACCCACCTTGCGTGCGTTGTTCCGAGTGGAACACAAGGGGGCCGCATAGTTACCATCCAACCCACTTAAAACCAATCGTTTGCACCATTTCTGGCTTCCCCCAGTTTTAAGTCAGTTAGATCTGAAGAAGAAGGGTGATCTTCTCCAAGAATAGGCTTCCCAGTGCCAGCAGTGACTCGCACTGCCTCACTGGGAGAACCAGGGATAAACCGCACCAGTACAGACATCGTCCCAACATGCTGGGGGAACCAGGTCTAATCAATACCAGCCGTGCCAGAGCACCGCCCCATCGAAAAAACCGAAGCTCACCTCACCAGCCATGGTAAACCGAGGTCCGACCGAGGGGTAAACCGCACCAGTGCAAACATCGTCCCAACTTGCTGAGGGAACCAGGTCTAATCAATACCAGCCGTGCCAGAGCACCACTCCATCGAAAAAACCGAAGCTCACCTCACCAGCCATGGTAAACCGAGGTACGACTGAGGGAACCGGGAATTTGGCGCCACAGAACAACACGTTAAAAGAACAATACCAATAATACACTGTTGATTACTGGCATCGTTTTTAAGCAGAGAGAACTTACCCTAAGGTGAAGCTCAGTCAAGCCGCGGTGATTCTCGGTTAGAAACGTCAGGATACCCATGTCGAGACCAATCTTGTAGAGTCGCGGTTTACATTTTTATTTTTTTTAATTCTTTTTATTTTATGATAGTAACTTGTTCTCCGATATTATTAATACAGTTTTTAAACAAAAATTATGTTAATTTGTAGTAGTTTATCACGTTTTTGATTCCTTTTATTTGGTAAATATATCAAATCATAGCATCATGGGTATTGACCATGGATGTATAATAAGAACTGGATACAGCGTGGGAGGCGGGGCCTCATTAATTCCTATGAGAGTTGCTCATTCGCGCATGATGATAAAATGGCCCAACTTTTGAGAGAGCGAAACGTCACAGATTACCCGGCATGCCTGAGAAGTACCCGTATGTGCGCTCATAGCGCATGCGCAACTTTAACCATGCCCCCCAAAATACTCGTACACATCAAGCATGTCAATTTGCGTACACGTAACAGCACCGCACGTTCATGACAGCATGGTAATGGATTGTTATGATAGATTTTATATTAACGAGGCGGCAGTTAGCAGCTAGCGGTTAGCTAGTAATTATGCTAATTTACACATCAATCGTTATGTACTTTTATATTACGCTGTAACAGGATAGTGATATCCAAGCAACAGAGCTTCATTTAGCATGAAAGAATTATTGCACTGTATATATATATATATATATACAGTGCAATAAGCTTCTTAGTGCAATAAGCCCATGTAGTATAATATTTTACAAATTATGAATTACAGCAAACATGTGCAATATATCCATTATTACAGCTCCGTGGGCTGGCAGTAAGGCGATATGGGTCCGTTCTTATTGTGCATCCATGGGTAAAGATAAACGCATGTAGTGCTGAACACGTAACATGAACGTGCCGGGCGGCGCGGTCCCGTGGGTTAGATGCGCGTTCATAATGCAGAGGGAAATAACTCACAGAATAACATTATTAGCACATTTTTACAACTTGAGAAACGAATGTTTTTAATAAGGGCTATACAAGTGTTCATACTGGGTAGTTTATTTAGTTTAAAAAAAAATATCCAACGATTTACAGACCACTCTTTCCCCATGTAAGTCAATGGGAAAAAGTGTTTCCGGGCCTGGCAACCAAAAGGAAGTGTAGTACCGCCGTTTGGCCACCACGAATATTTTCATCTGAGTCCGGCGCACTTCCTGGGGGCTTGGTATTGACCAAGCCCCCAGGAAGTGCGCCGGACTCTGATGAAAATATTCGTGCTGGCCAAACGGCGGTACTACACTTAATTTTGGTTGCCAGGCCCGGAAACACTTTTTCCCATTGACTTACATGGGGAAAGAGTGGTCTGTAACTCGTTGGATAATTTTTTTTAAACTAAATAAACTACCCAGTATGAACACTTGTATAGCCCTTATTAAAAACATTCGTTCCTCAAGTTGTAAAAATGTGCTAATAACGTTATTCTGAGAGTTATTTCCCTCTGTATTATGAACGCGCATCTAACCCACGGGACCGCGCCGCCCGGCACGTTCATGTGATGTGACGTGTTCAGCACCACATGCGTTTATCTTTACCCATGGATAAGAACGGACCCATATCGCCTTACTGTCAGCCCACGGAGCTGTAATAATGGATATATTGCACATGTTTGCTGTAATTCATCATTTGTAAAATATTATACTACATGGGCTGTATGATGTAAATCTTGTATTAAATAAAGTTAATATTACCGACGTAGATTAACGTCCCTGTAGCTTCTTATTGCACTTGCAATATACCATTAAAGGAGTTGAACGTTGCTGTTTGCTATTACTATAATACCACGCAGGGATAAACCAGAGTTTACAACCTTTGCATGTGGGCACAACACGTTTTGACCCAGATTAATTAGCTATACCATGATATCGCCCGAGGAAGTCGTCATCAAATCAAATCAAATCAGGTTTTATTTATAAAGCACATTTAAAAGCGATTTTTGGTCGAGCCAAAGTGCTGTACATGTAATAAAAAACACATTACTACAAATACATACTTATACATATATAAATAAAGATATATGTGTAAAGGTCTAATCAAATTAACAGTTGTATTAATTATACTTGTATATGTATATATATATATATGTATATAGCCTGTGTTTTATATTTATACACACAAATGAACAACCTTGTGTGTGTCAAATAACAAGTTGTATTGTAGTGTTTATTTTAGTGTTGTGTTATGCTTATCCACATTTTGATTTCAGAGCACAGGAGAATGCTGGGCACAACATAAAGCTCAAAAGTGAAGCTGGCAATGCTGAACAAAACCATCTAGTTATAATATTTATTCAGCTGAAAAAGTCAAAGCTCTACGAAAATGTAATTAAAAATAGCAAAAAAGCATTTTCAGGTAGAAAATCAGCATTTTATATAGAAATTCACAAAAATAAGAAATGTATACCTCTTATGGCTGGCATTGTAGAACTAGGTGGAAAAAATAGTGACAACAAATGTAAATACAATTTATATAGATTAAAAGGTAATATATATAATATTGATTGCAATTATTAGATTAAAAGATCCACCAATTATGATCAACAGGAAAGCCCTCTGAAGGCATGTTGTGGTTTGAAAAAAAGTTGAGGATGGGGTCCAGACAGTTAAATCAGGAGAGACTTCATTTTGTTTAAAGAACATTTATTGACACATGTCATATGATAAATGTTAAGGGGTCTAGACACTGGTGATGATGATGAAGATCTGGATTTGATGAGGAGATGGGATGAAGAGGAGGTGTGATGAGGTCTTTGGATTAGCTCTCCTGGCTCTGGATATGATGAACGGAGGTGGGTGGAGAAGAGGTGGATGGGGAGGAGGTGGATGGGGAGGAGGCGGGCGGCAGCATGAACACCTGAAATCACAGCTGACTGCAGGAGAGAGGAGAACCATTTTAAAGTTTGGCTGCAGCTCGGTGATTGGCTGCTGGAGAATGAGGTGAATGTAATAGGTTAAAGAGAACGCCTGTGATGAGCTGATTATAAACAGCTGCGGAGTGAATGTATACATACCCAGTCTTACTCTTGAGTTACCCACTCTTACTCTTGAGTTGTTTTACTCATCTTCCCCAGCCTCACCAGCCTCACCCAGCTGTGGTGTGTCTGTTCTCTTTCTTCTCAATTTTGGATGTGGCCGAGGAGGAAGCGCAGCCACTTCAAGACACTGGTACGGGCCTACGTGCTGACGACACGACCGTCATCGGCCAGATCACAGACGGCGACGAGACGGCGTACAGAGAGGAGGTCGAAAACCTGACATCTTGGTGCCAGGATAACAACCTCCATCTCAACGTCAGCAAAACCAAGGAGCTGATTGTGGACTACAGGAAGCAGCAGGGAGAGGGACACGCCCCCATCGCCATCAATGGGACTACGGTGGAGAGAGTCAGCAGCTTCAGGTTCCTCTGTGTCCATCACGGACACGGCTGCATCACGGCCTGGTACGGCAGCTGCACCGCCCTTAATCGTAAGGCTTTACAGAGGGTGGTGAAAACTGCAGAGAACATCACCAGGACGGAGCTGCCATCCATGGAGGACCTTTACTCCCAGCGGCTCAGGAAGAAAGCCCTCAGTTTATGTTAACGTTAGAAATGTTTTAGCACATTTGTTCCTATTCTGCTAATGGTATATTGCAGGATATTTAAGTTTCCCATGTACTTTTTAAATTAATAATAGTATGTTCATCTTGATGTTTAACTTGTAATATTGTAATCATCTTAGTTAGAAATGCTGTTTCCACCCCAACCTCTGCTGCTGAATGATTTTATATATTGTTACTGAATGCGCTTGTCTTTGATATTATAATGATTACACCAGAAAGTCACTCTTTGTGAGATTTATTTTTTCACATTTTTCCCAGCCACAAGATGATTTCATTCATTGGAGGCCTCAAAGCTGGGTGAAGGTATTGATGCACGGATCAATGCAATCCTTTACAACAGCATTCCACTATGGTTGGGGATGTCTGTAAAAAAAGGAGAAATAATCTTAAACAAAACAAGTGTCGCAATATAGGGAAACAAACTGTGACAAAAACATATCAATTAGTTCAGAATCAGAATACATTTACATTGTTACAGCAGAAAAGAGCCAAAGACAGCCTAATGTTACTTAAAGTATGCATACAAAAAGTATTAAAGATTAAAAACAAGAAATTATAATAAAAACAGTTACACATTTTACAAAATACACATCCTGTAACAGTTTGGAGGATTTAGCAGCCAGGTATATTACACAGTTTTAGCGGCATATATATATATATATATATACACATGGTTGGTATTTAACAACAAGGGGTGTTGTACTGTGTGATATTGGTATTTATGGAAACATTTTACACCTTTCCTTCAAGTATTATACGTTTTAGTTACTTGTTGGGTACTTAACATGAATAATCACAGTTACTATCCTTTTACTCCATCACATTTCAAAGAGAAATAGGCTATTGTTATTTTAACTCCACCACAGTAATCCATCATCAGCTTTACTTTTTAGATAAAGATTTAAATCACAATTGATCATAACTCAAAATACATATATTTTTATATATTACCAAGTGGTTTCATGTAGGCTACAATCCACACAAGTTTCATGCTAAATTGAGCTCTGTTGCTTGGATATCACTAGATCCTGTTACATCAGCGTAATATAAAAGTACATAACGACTGATGTGTAAATTAGCATAATTACTAGCTAGCCGCTAGCTGCTAACTGCCGCCTCGTCGTTAATATCAAATCCATCATAACAACCCATTACCATGCTGTCATGAACGTGCGGTGCTGTTACGTGTACGCAAATTGACGTGCTTGATGTGAACGAGCATTTTGGGGGGCATGTTTAAAGTTGCGCATGCGCTATGAGCGCAAATACGGGTACTTCTCAGGCATGCCGGGTAATCTGTGACGTTTCGCTCTCCCAAAAGTTGGGCCATTTTGTCATCATGCGCGATTGAGCAACTCTCATAGGAATGAATGAGGCCCCGCCTCCCACGCTGTATCCAGTTCTTATTATACATCCATGGTATTGACCCATGATGCTTTGTTTCAAGTAACCAGGAAGTGCGTTGGTTTCAAGGTAAAATTGTACTGTGGCCAAATGGCGGTACTAGCATCAAAATTAGCATTTGTTTTTTAAGGGTATTTTCATTAGTATTAGTATTGTTGTGCTTCTGCTTATGTTCCCAGTATTAGCTTAGCATTTAGCATACAAATTAGCATTTATTTTTAAGGGGTATTTTCGTTAGTATTAGAGTCCACCGGCAGCCGCGCACGCACAGAGGCGAGCCCGACGGGGCGCCCCGCGCCCGGGACCCGAAGGCCCCCGGCGCGGGAGGAGGAAAGAGGGAGTTTGCGCCAACGGAGAGGAGGGAGGACCAGGGGCCCACGCAACCGCACCGGACATCCCGAAACGTCTACACTTAGGGGGACGAAGGCGGCCGAGACCGCCTGCGACACCCCAGCCGCGGAGAAACGCGAACGTTTCTCCGATTGATGGCAAAGCGACCCTCATTAGGTTTTAGTTTTTTATATTAGGCCTGAGATTAGGGATAAATGGGTAGGTCAAAACAGTCAATATAGTGATCAGACTTAGGTTTAGGTGGTAAATCCATATGATGGGCATGATTGATTAGGTATTTTATGTATTTTAGATCTAAGATTTAGGGGTAAGAAGTAGAATTGGTTCTCCATTTGATGGGCACGATAGGGTTAGGAGTAGGATTATGGATTCCGGTATGGGATTGGGTTGCACTGGCCTAGGGGTCTGTGGATGGGTGTTGTGAGTGTGTTTGTCTGTTAGTGTTGGGGTGCATGGACCAAGGAGGAGAGTAGTTCAGATCATCCCTGGGACTGGTGGGCAGAGGAGAGGGAGGATCCAGAGGAGATACGTCTATACGTCATTGAGTCCCCTGGGTGTGGTTGTCCCGAGTTTCTGGATCCAAGATGTTTCTGCCCTCTTCCCGATGGTCCACCGGTCGTTGGTTTCCAGGCCTGAGATGATGAGTTGGTCTGGCGGGTGTACAGATGTAGCAGTTTATTTCAGACTCCAGCTTACAGCTTCCTCCCTGCTACAGATGTAGCAACTAATTTAGGACAGTTTGAAACGCGAGGGTCGTGGTCGGCCCGTGAACGGCCCGTGATCAAGAGACTGCCCCCAGTCTGACTTGAGACCGCCCCCGTGATAAATAAATGTAATTATTGTGAAGCCAGCTGCAATGGATCATTGATCCACCAGGGGGTGCAGTGGGGTTCCACACTGGAGCTCATGTGAAATCAACTTCGATACAGTAAACTGGATGTACAGTAATCTCTGGTACTACTGTATAGCGGATCTTTGTTAAGATCCATATGTCACGGATAGGATCATAGTCTGTGCTAAATAAGAGACATGTAATCATTTACAAAACATCACCATGTTGTTATTTAACAAAATAATGTTGTTTAGTCGAAAAAAACGAACGAGAGGCTCTCGATTTTTAATCCTAATTTAATCATCATCTTCACCACGATCATTTATGTTTATGTTCGCCGAATTGACATGAAATCACTGACAAATATGAATATATAGCAGGTCTCCCTTGAAAAAGAGATCAATGATCTCAATGGGATACAACCTGGATAAATAAAGGTGTGAAATGAAATGATTCTGTATTCAACTTCATTAAAACGTTATTAACGTGCCTAAACTCAGTAATTCACTAAAAATATTTATATTTTAATGGAGCCTTGTCAGGCAGATCAGGATCCCGACACGTAACGACTTGGTCATTGTGTTTTTATTGATTTAAAAAATAGTTGTATGTATTGATTTAAATTGACATGCATCCGCTAAGAAAAATTGTCCGTTGTTACCGTTTTTTAAACAGTCTGAATGCTGTGTGTTTACACACCTAATGGCCCATCAGTCACAGCTCTCCCCCCCCCCCCTGATCTTTCTTCTCCAGCAGTTAAGTTAACTGTAGGTTACTCTGAGTGACAAGCTTACAGTTAGTGAAGTAACACTTTTTTTTTGTGAGTCACGACCTGGCTGTTTCATTCAAACATAACGCTCCAAATGCTACTGTTTCCACTCGGACTTCAATACAGCTACACCATTGTTTGGTTTCCATGGTAGCGCGTCTCTTTAGTAGGCGCACTCCTTTCCTGTAAATTACAGGTCCAGCCAGGCAAAAGAGTGCACTTCTCTTTCCCGCACTACTGTGACAGACCATGGGGCTGGGTCAGCCACTAACATATTCATATTGCTCTTCTCAAAAAGAGAAATATGAATGTTAGTTTTTAACTGAAATGATCAAATAAAGTCAAAATGTCACAGTGTTTACAAACATTGACCATACCGTTCACCAGCCCCCACCCCCCTGCCTACTGTAGGCCTATGTTGAGTATAGCCTACTCTTTGTTTAAAACTAATTGGCCATCGGAATGTGTGTGTCCCAATCCCCCCCTGTGATATCTCTTCTCCAGCAGTCTGTAGGTTTGTGTTCGCATATTTATGCTGTCGCAGTTCCTAAATGACACGTTTACACCTTAAAACGATGTTTAAAACGAAAAGTAAACGTTCAGGGTTTTTATTAATGGTAATTTTCAGACTGTGAGTTGTTTAGTGGTAGCTCATATAGTCTTGATTCTTGTGGTTAAACTTTTCGCTCCGTATTTGATGGTAGTGGTGTCGAAATTCATTCGTCACTTCCTTTTCAGTTTTAGTTTTTTTTCATCTTTTTGTTTTGTTATTATTGTTACGTCCTGTCTGTATACACGTGCTTTAAAATGTATTGTTTAATTCTACATATTTGTCATATAATAATCAAAATATATGTTTACATATCTTACATAATAAAAGTGTCACATTCATGAAACTTGCTCCATTCATTGGTACTAGTCCTACAACTATACCCTAAAAAATGCTTGAGGGTGGGATTAATACAAACATCTTTTTGGGTGGGGTGCATTTTATGACAGGTCTGGTTATCACAATATGCCCCCCCTTACAAAATAAAAGTGTCACAGATTGATGCATTTAACTTCAATATAAAGAAAAACATCTTCTGTTGTAACAACAATAACATTATAAATAGTAACATAGCTGAACATGGTATTGCACATTTAGCTTTCAGTGTTACTGACCTGAGATGTTTTCATTACATGAATTAAGGTGACTGAGGCTTTTTAACATAGACTTTTCAGTGTCCCACATTTTGCACAGAACTGTCCCACATTAGGAAATGCAGATTGTCTGAGACAACTTGGCACTAAGAGTACTGATATGTCTACCATTTCTTTTCTGAGTGTAATATCTGCATTTTCTCTTTTGAAAAACTAAGTCCTAGTTTGGCCACTCATTTTTAATCACACACGTCTCCCCATCCCATTCAAATTCAAATTCTTGACTGGAAGGGCAGTGTTGCCTACATGTAAATGAATGGCATTGCCTATATGCATTTGAAAAGAAATAGTACCCCCCTCTGATACCCCTTTCACACCAAGGCTTTTCCCCTTCTAGCTCCGTGCTAGAGCTTTTCTGGTTCAGAACCGGTTCTTCGGTTTAGCGCCGGCTCTTTTCACACTGCCCAGAGTCCGACTGGTGCTGCGTCATCGCGTCATCGTTTGCGTCATGACGTAACCGTTTGCGTGCCTGCTTCATAAAGCCAAACCGCGCGGAAACCCCTCACATCGACAACAACAACAATGGCAGATAGTATTGAAGCGCTACTCGTTGTGGTTTTGCTCTGTCGAAACGAAATGGCCGAAATGGGACGACTTTACTACCAACTTTACAGTCGTTACATGCTACATTAAACCCTATTTACAATCATCATCATCAACTTCAACGACGATTCGTTAGGAGAAAGAAGGTAAATATATGTCCTATTCAATGGCGTTAGAGCTAGCTGTTGTTAGCCTCTGCATGCGCCAAGCTCAAAATACCCAGCTTTGCAGCATTCATTACTATGGTATAACATTAAAACTGATTCTCAATGTTATTTCCACAGATCATGTTGAAGCTGGCGGAAAGGCGGATGTCGCGTGTTATTTGGACACAGCCCAGATCTTCCGACTGGTGGGACACCATTGCTTCCGACTTCTCCCCTCTGCAATTCATGCAGAATTTCCGCGTGTCCAGGGGGTCCTTTGACTACATCTGCAACCAGGTCAGCGGCGTTTTGGGGAGAAGAGACACAAATTACCGTCTGTGTATACCCAATAGAAAACGGGTTGCAATTGCCCTCTGGAAGCTGGCCACCGGAGGTGAATACAGGACCATCAGCCATCTTTTCGGGGTAGGCCTAAGCACTGTTTGTCTCTGTGTTCAGGATTTCTGCAGGGCAACCATGGAAAAGCTGCTTCCACTACATATCAAATTTCCTGATGTGGAGAAGTTGGTGGAAATGGCCACTTTTTTCAACAACCGCTGGGGAGCACCACAGTGTGTTGCTGCAATCGATGGAAGCCACATCCCTATTTTAGCACCACAGAATTATCCCAAGGACTATTATAACAGAAAAGGATGGCATTCTATTGTTCTACAGGCTGTTGTTGATGGCAGGGGGATGTTCTGGGATGTGTGTGTTGGCGACCCAGGTAGTGTACATGATGCTAGAGTGCTAAAACAATCCAATCTTTGGGAGGCTATCAGTGATGGAGTGTTGCTAGGCCAAAACAAAATGGCCATCTCTGGCTGTGATGTGGGACATTACCTGATTGGTGACCCAGCCTATCCAATGCAAAGATGGCTGATGAAACCATTTTCGGACACTGGGAGACTGACCCCTGAACAGCACACCTACAATTACAGGCTGAGCAGTGCACGGTCGGTTGTTGAGATGGCTTTTGGAAGGCTAAAAGGAAGATGGAGGTGCCTCCTAAAAAGGAACGACTGCGCGCTGGAGCTCAGCAAAATAATGACCGTGACTTGCTGTGTACTACACAACATATGTGAGGAACATAGCGACAACTTCACTGAAGATTGCCATGAACGTCTTGTGTACAACCAACCCCCTTTACACCCCTGTCCAGAGCATGGTAGACAAGAAGGAGCTGACGTTAGATCCGCATTGATGAACTATTTCAACATGGAGGACCACTGATATTACTGCAGTTAAACCTGATCCAAATTTTATCATGTCTCTTTTTTTTTTTACAATAAAATCACTGGATCACACTTGAATTGTGTTTATTTTGTATACAAATCACAGAATCAAGATACAAACAGGTATGAACAATATTCTTATAGAAAAAGTGCATACCCAAATGGTTTAACAATATTCTTATAGAAAAAGTGCATACCCAAATGGTTTAACAATATTATTATAGAAAAAGTGCATACCCAAACAGTTGAAATATATTCTTATAGAAAAAGTGCATACCCAAATGGTTTAACAATATTCTTATAGAAAAAGTGCATACCCAAATGGTTTAACAATATTCTTATAGAAAAAGTGCATACCCAAATGGTTTAACAATATTATTATAGAAAAAGTGCATACCCAAATGGTTTAACAATATTATTATAGAAAAAGTGCATACCCAAACAGTTGAACTATATTCTTATAGAAAAAGTGCATACCCAAACAGTTGAACTATATTCTTATAGAAAAAGTGCATACCCAAATGGTTTAACAATATTCTTATAGAAAAAGTGCATACCCAAATGGTTTAACAATATTCTTATAGAAAAAGTGCATACCCAAATGGTTTAACAATATTCTTATAGAAAAAGTGCATACCCAAATGGTTTAACAATATTCTTATAGAAAAAGTGCATACCCAAATGGTTTAACAATATTATTATAGAAAAAGTGCATACCCAAACGGTTTAGACTATATTATTAACTGAAATACAGTGGGCCAAAATTTAAAAATCGGTTAATTTAAGAGTTTACGTGAAATCCAGTTTGAGCTACATTTGTTTGCTATGAGCTAAGTCATGTTTGAATTGTCCAATTTCAATCTATAATACTAATTTAAATGTAAAGAAAAGCAGAGCAGCTTACACTTTGCATCGAGATACGTTTGCCTTTATATCAGTGAAATAAGAAATAAGACAATGTAGCATATGTAATATATGAAAATTCAAGACTTGTGTAGTGCATGGGGGGGATTATTGTAAGTAAGATCATATGAAACTATAATATCAGACATAGGACTTTTGTTTATTTTATATACAAATCAAAGAAAAGTATGGACAATATTCGTATATAAACAAGATTTATTCCAAAAAAGTGTGGAGAATATACTTTATATACTATAATAATGTGTGGGGAAAAAAGGGTGTTAAAAAAAGGTATGAACAAAAAAAGGATGAACTATTTACATACAAAAATAAGGTCAGTTCTTGTTGGTCTCCATGACCTTCACAATCCTGTCTACCAAGCCAAGCATTGAGTGGCTGTTCTCCTCAATTCTCCTGAACACCTTTAGGAACTCAGTATTGGCAGTATGCACCTCCGCAAGCATCGCCTGGCCCTGCTCCAGTAGCCTTTCATCCCTCACGTCACTTTTCTCCATATAACTCAGAAGGCCAGATGACGAATCCCGCTTCCTTTTGACTACAAAGGGAAAAATAATAAAGTCAACACAGTATTCATGACATTTTATGAGATGTATATTATATACTGTGTAATGAAATGTTGTATTGTTATTATGGCTGCAGTTGCATAACTTGAACAACTACTACAATGACTATGCCATGATAAATGCACATGGCAACAGGGAACAGTATTACTATAATGATCACTGTAAACCTTACCCTGTTTGTTTCGGCCCACTGGCTGGATGAGGTTCACCAGACATTCCTGGGAAGAGCTGCTTGCCATAAGAGGAGACCCTCCCAGCCGCATGGGCGAGCTGCAGGCCGACGGTAGTGGTGTTTCCGACTCAGTATGCTCAAAAGACGATATTTCTGTAAACACAATATAAACACAATGAACAAAAGTAGCCCTTCAACAAATCATAAATCATTAGTGAGAAGGAAGAAGATACATTGGAGGCGTTAGCTGTCTTTGCCTTGGGGATACCTTTGTTTATTATTGTTAGCATTAGCATGCTAGCGCTATTATTGGTTTGGATGCACATCCGCTAGCTGTAGTAGCTCAACTTTAGCTTTATTTTCAGGTCTGTCGATAGCTAGATGGTTGTAAAACAAAGTCACAAATAAAACAAATCGGTAATGCATAACTCACCGGCAAATGAGCTCCGCACATTCAGCGACTCGACCTGCAACATAATCGACGAGAGACAAAGCGAGTTCACCGTCGATCCATAACCACTGGTCGGTCTGTCTCCGAGGACCGAGTCTAGCAAGTCATAATGTGGACTTGCTTTAGGACGACCGCTGCCACTCCGTCCGAGGTCTCGCTTTTGGTCCCGATAATCCTTCTTCACCTTCTTCAATTTGTTGGCAATCTGCTCAACGGTACGGTCAAACCCAGCGCTTGCCATGTCGTGCTGCAATTGTTGTAGAATTGCCTTGGACCGCGTGCTCCCCTCCAGCTTCCTTTGTACCTCTTCCGAAGACCAGATTCCCAGTAGGTAGCTAGTCTCCTCGGTGGACCACTGCTGCTTGTTAACTCGGTTTTCCATCGTTGTGTACAAACTGGATAACGCGCAGGCTTTTTGTTGTTGTTAGAGGTTGATCCCGCCCCTGCCCCTGCCCCTGCCCCTGCCCCCGCCTCCAACGTAAGCGTGACGTATGCGGTTCTTGCTTCTACATGGATAACTTTTTGGTACTCGAAACGAACCGGATTCCGGAGCTTAGAGGCTGCTCCGCTGCGGTGTGAACAGGAAAACCCGGTGCTTTTCAAGCACCAGCACCGAACCAGCCCTGAAACACCGTTGGTGTGAATGGGGTATGAGTGACTATCTGTTGACTTCACATCTTGTCACAAACCAGGGGACTTTACTTCCTGATTTTTGGAATACAAAATAATTTATCTGTGTACGTGTTTTACTGAACGAGCATACTGTACTGTGATCTGCATGCACTTATCAAACATTTAATTAAAGTGGACCTATCATGCTATATTTGAATAATATAGTGTATATACCTATATAAGGCATATTTATACTTTTTTTTCTTCAAAATACCAAACAGATCATGCATTTTAGCCATGCCTCATTTCGCTCAATTTGAAAATGTATAGCTCTGTTTTTGCAAGGGTTTATTATGTGCCAACAGCACCATCTAGAGGCCTGGCATATGTACTACAGCGTCTCCAGCGCTTTCGAACGGCAATGCCGTGGTTGTCTCCTCCTGATTGGTGGAGTTGGCCCAATAGCCGTACACTCTTAGAAATGAAATATGGATGTTGTTTGCATTAATTGCTTTTTTTATATTGAAACTACTAAGTAAATGCACTTTTTACAATTAAATCAAGAGACTTTAATTACATTTATGTAAAAGTTCAAAGTTTTGGGATTACATTACCATGTTGTGTTGTATTTAAATGGTAAAGTTATTTAAAACGCACTGATTGTCCCAAAGTGCTTGCCGTACTTTCTCAGCACATGCGCTGTAAGACCGGGGACATGTGTCATTTGAATCCTGTGACTGTGAGATGACAGAACCGCATTTTTTCCCTTTCCTGTGCCATCCTGCGATGTTATGGTAAGTTTCTTAAATATTAACATATATTAAACACAAACGGTCCCTGAAATACAAAAGTTGATGTGTATTTTTGATTTCCCTGCTACCAACTGTATACTTTGATGATAGATTTGAAAAGCGGTGCAGCCTAGCTAACAGCTAGCTAACAGCTAGCTTAACGGTCACTTTTTAATTATGTTCCCTTGCACTTAAAAGTGTTAGAATATGTCACAAAAGAGGTGACATTTCAAGCTTTGTCTGTATAAGTCAATCGTTATGTATTTAATGATTTTAGCTTGATGTGGTTATAATAGTAATGTTAGCTCTTACCAAAAGTAAGTGGACACGTTTTTTCCCTCCTTTTTTTTTAATTTTTTTTTTTAAATGTGCTTGATTTAAAGATTTGAGAGCCTGGTTGCAAACATCTCCAGTGCCAAAAAGGTCATAGTCGGTTAAGGTCTTCTAAGTCTATTAAAAATAACTTCATCAAGTGTAACGCCCTGAGGGAGGTTTTTTTGTTCAATTGTAAAGCTTATTTGGAAGAAATAAAAATCCCATCTGTGCACTGTACTGTTGCGTCAGCCGGAGCCGTGCCTGGTCGTTACGTTAATTATGTCGGCTAGGAATATCAAAGTGTGAATTATTTAAAGCATGTACAGGAACACACTCAACAAGCACATCTTCCATTAAGACAGCTCTTAAATAGACACGTAATTCACCCGAAAACGTGTTTCTTTATAATAATCAGAGAGAGAGAGCAAGATTAAATAGTGGCAGGTACTTCAGCCGCAGATGCCACTATTTGCTGAGACAACTGCGGCTGCTGAAGGGGTGTTACTCTGGGTGCCGAGCCAAGCGAATGTGTGTGGCAGTTGCCACTTACCTGCCGTGGCAACTGCTTGTGTTTAAACAGTTATTTATCGTGGAAAAGTATTTCCATGTTCTGCTACTCTGTAATTCTACTCAATTACATTTCAGTGGGAAATATTGTACTTTTACAACACTACATTTATTTGACACTTGTAGTTACCTTTTTAGATAATGTTTATATTCATATACATGTACTACTAATTTACTCAGTTCTTTCCAAAATATGCTCTATATTAACAAATCACAACATTAAAAAATCTTGTATATATGTAGATTTTTTATTATAAGAACATTCATTTTTATTCTATGATGCAACCCTTTTACAAAAGGCTTTCTGCACAAAGTACTTTTTCTTTTGATACTTTATTATATTTGGCTAATAACACGTTGGAACTTTACCTTAAGTATTATTTTGAACTTGGGACTATAGCAAGTAATGGAGTATTTATACTTTTACTTTAGTACAGGATCTGAGTACTTTTTCCACCACTGCTTATGATCCAGTAATGGGTTGCTATATCGTGCACCTCACACCCTGAATTATGTTAATGGCTGCAATAATAGTTGTTATTTACAATACATTTGGATCATTAACACATTTCTCTTTTTCTCTAGGTTTTGAATGTGGAGATGCAAACAGTGTACTGAGACTCAATCTACAAGGTACCAATTACTGAAGCACTATAAATTAAAACACGGCCATTTTGGTCAGAGACACCCATATCCATGCACATACTATGAATGCCCATGCTCTTTCAAAACATGGAATGCTCTTAAAACACATTTAAGTAGATGTCATGTTGAATCTTTACCTGTATTAAGTGCAGAGCTATTTTAATAGATGCACATGTATAAGAAAAGAACCTCAGCTGAAATTCTTTGTTTGGTTTACACCAGTAGATGTCCTGTCCTTTCTGCTATGACACTTGATGGATATTATTAGCTTTAAACAAAACATTTGAACCTGTATCACAATGTGTTGCAGGTAAACGCAGAATTCACCCGCATCACCACCGTTCCGCTGCTGCCTACCTTCATGTCTCAACTGGATCGCCATTCGTCTCAGTTGATGAAGGTTTTCAAAAAGAAGGGGGGAACAGCAGGACGCAATTTGGGCCTGATCATGGCAGCCATGGACAAGGTATGTAGTTGTAATAAATTGTGTAGTTTGGGCACTGCAACACCATATTCTCTTTATCTCTCTCTCTTGTTGTCCCTCTCATATAAATATATTTTAACCTCTCTGACCCCCTTTCTTTGACTTGCCAAAAATCAGCACACAAGCATAATCAGTATTCTTGTGTGAAGATTTTGAAAATGTGTTTGTCCCTCAGGATCCCACAGTTGAAACACGACGGGACTGTGTCCTTAAAGCGCTCTGCGTCTACTTGAATGAAAGTTCCGAGAGCTTCATAAAGGAATATTTGGTAAGTTGAAACATAGCCAAACACAGATATATATATATATATATATATATATATACACCTGAACATCAGCAGGAGAGGACTCTTTAAAGTAGAGACACTACATACTGATATACACCTGATCAGCAGCAGGAGAGGACTCTTTAAAGTAGAGACACTACATACTGATATACACCTGAGCATCAGCAGGAGAGGACTCTTTAAAGTAGAGACACTACATACTGATATACACCTGAACATCAGCAGGAGAGGACTCTTTAAAGTAGAGACACTACATACTGATATACACCTGAACATCAGCAGGAGAGGACTCTTTAAAGTAGAGACACTCCATACTGATATACACCTGAACATCAGCAGGAGAGGACTCTTTAAAGTAGAGACACTCCATACTAATTTGAACCTGAACATTTGCATAATATGTCCTCTTTAAATAAAAATAATTGAATTTGTTTTTTATTCAAAGTATTTGCTGCTACTTTGGTTATATTGTTCATGTACATTTACAACTACATGTATTTATTTACAATGGATCCAATAAAAGGATTTGCTCATTTGTTTCATATTATAAAATGATGTGTGTCAGGGTTCTCATACTGATAATCATGAATACTATGTTCTAATCCCACTTTAGGATGTTGAACTTGCAACAACCCAAATGGAGCCAATGGTATTGGGACTCTATCTCGTGAAACACGAAGGAGCAGAACCCGGGCGTCATCATCGAGGGTGTTGGAGTGCTGCGAGAGCTGAAATACTTGGCAAATGGATGGGCAGTATTGCTTGGACTGATTTACAGCCTCAATCTGAGCTACCCCAAGGACCTGAAACATACATTTGAATTCATTCAAAAAGTATTGATGGGGTTGGATGGCAACAGACTGTCAACCAAGGTGCAGGTTCTGAAAAACAGATTACAAGAGTAATCCCAAGGACAAAATACTGTGACAGAGATAACGTCCAGTTCATTTCCATCTCGGTACATTCACACACACACACCACACCACACCACACACACACACACACACACACACACACACACACACAGAGAGAGACACCACAAACACAGAGACAGACACACACCACACACAGAGAGACACACCACACACACACACACACACACACACACACACACACACAGAGAGAGACACCACAAACACAGAGACACACACAGACACACACCACACACAGAGAGACACACCACACACACAGACACTCACAATTGTATTTCTGCTTTTGAAAGTTCAAGACATATGTTCATGTGTATAACAGAGGCAAAGATCTACTGTAACACATTATGTGCTTGAGCAATATTATGTGATGCGTTTCATCTAAGTGTTTGGAAAGACATAAAAACACCATACTTCATAGTAAAGTTGCATTTTATAAAATGTTCAGATAATAAGTCATTATTGTAGCTTTTCAGCCCACATGTTAACTTCTTGAGTCACTCGTGTTTCTCATCACTGTCAAGTTCAGCAGCTGTCATGGGTTTTTTACGCAAAGAGCTTTAAAATTCTAATATGTGCACCTACCACAAATGGGCTGTTGGAGTTAAGTGTTTTTTTGTTGTTGAATTGTTGTGGCAATTCAGATGGTTGTTTGCAAAATGCAATGTTATAAGTGTAAAATGAACATTTAAAATAAAGTGAGCGGAATACAAATTACTGAGTTGGAGTCATTTGAATTACTTATATTGATAGAGCAATTTGGATTAAATGATGTTAAGTGCAAATAACACAATCCTACAACATAAATGGAACTAATTTGTGTTAAGTAATTACAACCTAACTGTGTTAGGTAAATCAGTGCAAACTTTAAGTAAATACAACATAATTGTGTTAAGTAAAAACAACAATTTAAGTAAATTCAACATAACTGTGTTAAGCAAATACAACATAACTGTATGATGTAGCATTTAATTAAGATGCTTTTGTAAGATTTACTTAAATGCAAGAAGTAAATATTAGTTTACTAGTCTGTTTCCTATTTACTTAGCCTTGTTACGTGCAGCCGGTTGACATAACTAGATTAAGTAAATCTAACATATCATTTCTTTGAGTGTAGCGCCACTTTCCTGACGTCAGGAAAGTGTTCAAATCTGGATCAGTTTTTATCAGATCCGTTGCAGCCCCTTTTTTAGAGATTTGGGTATGGAGGAAAATAGAGAGGGTTGTGTTTTCTGACACTTGGTGAGTTCCCTGGAACACCGGGGACACATATTCATGTATAAAAGACGTACAAAAGTGCATTTTGCATGATAGGTCCCCTTTAAAGTAGTGAAAACAAATAGTGAGGGGGTCCAAAATCAGCCAACGTGCTTTGTTTTTAATGTTCATCACTATAATAATAAGTACATTATTCAAAAGTTTACATTAACTTTGGATAATAACACGGGAGAAACGGATCCTCTCTTTTCCTCTCTCCCTCTCTCTCTCTCCTGACAGCCCGTCAGTTTCTCATGCAGCTCGCCAAACAGTGGGCGGAAATAATAATAATATTAATTATTTCACACAAAAAGGTTATGACAATATATGACTATTGATGTACAAATAACACTGTCTGTCAATTGTGTAAAATAAGAAGATTAGATTACAACTTGTATTTAGAAATACTCTGTTGTAATTATTGATGCATAAATGTGTTCATCCATTCAATGTGGCATCTGCTATAATGGGGTTAATGTATGATATTACTTAATAATACAATACACTATATAATATATGATATGATAATTACATTTTAATTTGATTCATTTCTTATTTCATAGTTTCTCATCATTATTATGAAAGCACCCATTGTTTTAGATAATGGTCGGAATGTGACCTGTGAGCCTTCTGAATTACCGTGGGATAGCACATTCTAAACTAAAATGTTCAATCAATAAAGTAACATCTTATCTTATCTTAATAATATCTTCATATTAATAATAATAATAAATCATACAGTATGTGTCCGAAAGGGAGCAGGAGGAAGCAAACACAAAAATATACCAAAAATATACTGCATATTAAAGCAAACGATTGTAAAGGTAAAAGTATGAGCATCAAATCAAATCAAGTTTTATTTATATAGCACATTTTTAAACTATTTTTGGTCGAGCCAAAGTGCTGTACATATAATAAAAATACCCTACGGTAAAGACACTTTACAGCAAATACAACAGCACAGTTTGTTCAGAATATCAGTATGAGAAAACGACACCCTCTGTCCTTAGACCCTCACATCGTACAAGGAAAAACTTCCAGAGAAAAACCCACATTTCAAAGGGAAAAATGGGAGAAACCTCGGGGAGAGCAACAGAGGAGGGATCCCTCTCCCAGGATGGACAGAAGTGCAATAGATGCTGTGTGTAAATCGAAGAGATAATACATTTTACAGCGTAGGTAGACCGCATGACAAATAAAGAAGTGTAATGTAAACATTTACATTATTATTATGATTATTTAATATATAAAGACTATATATTATTGAATTACAAGATTAGATATACTTTATTTGATCCAAAATATTGATGTGTTCAAATGCTCTTCTAAACAACACTGAAAGTCCATGAAAAGTTGTCTTTCTGTATTTGTGAATGAACCGCCATCTCCTGGTTAAATCCTGAAATTGAAAATCTGGCAACGCCCTCTTGGAAAATAGTGGGAGGGCTTAACATTCCCAGATGCAGGGTTGCGTTCGAATACTCCAAAAAAACAGCTCCTAAGTTCTAACCCTATCGTCTATTCCTTGACCTCGGAGTGAAACGTCATGGGGTTAAGGGATAGTGGATAGGAGAATTCAAAAGGATTTAGGAGAAGAGACTGCGGCACTTTAGAGAATCCGACTGCACTTTCACTATCCGACGTGTTTATGATGCGCCAGCGGAGGTCATAAATGTGCGTCTGCTGAACTACAACTTTCCGAAAGCGGACTACTATAAGCGCTGTTATTGTGTTGTTTTATGCTTTATGAACGTGTGCAACAGCGAACAATATGTTGTTCATTATGGTTGAAATTAAAACAAATAAGTAAAGTCAAAGAAAATCGTTGTCACATTGATAATTGTTGCACACACTCACTCACCTCACCCTCCTGGCAATATACAAAACAATTGATGGAAACCGTGTTAGACCTACATTTGTATTGCTGTACATATCACCATTCTTAAGTTTATAACATGTAGAATTAAAATATGGCCAAAAGTCTCAATTAGATTTGAAGCTGTATTGGCTTATTGATGTGTTATGGGACAAAATAGTTGTTTACCCAAAGACATTACTATCAAATGAGCACAGGCCCAACACTGTTGCACTCAATGAATAACCACCCAGCTGAATAGTATGTTGCTGAATGACCCTATTAGTGTCCTATATAAGAGCAGGTGGGCAGTATCACAGTTTCAGAGCAAGATGGCAGAAATGGAGCTTGTGGCTGCTGCGTTGCAAAACAACGGAGTAAATATTCAGAGAAGGAGAGCACGACTGCAGAGGCTGGCAGTGTGTTTACAAGGGGTAAGTGGATTCTGATACAGGTTTTAATCATATATTACAGAGCATGCTTACATTGCACATACTATCAAGAGTATAGCTGAAACTGTTCCTGTATATTTCATGTGTTTTTGTGTACCTGGGTGAAGTTAGCTTTGAGGACTTTCTGACAGAAAATTTTGTTATGGTTTATAGCCAACAAACATATTTCCAGTATTGGTTATTTAGAGCAAACTTGAAGGCTATCTCCTCCCATGTGCTTGCGTTACACAACAAATATGCATCATTGTATAAAAAAAAAAGACAGCCACAATATTGATGTATTTCAACCTTTTACTATTTACACCTGTTTTGTCTTCTACAGGAGAGGATCGACATCTATGCCAACCTCAACCACCATGTCCCTGTAATACAAATATATATGGATCAGTCCATAGACCTTACATTAGACTACCGCCTGTCGAGGGAATCCATTGAGGCCCTGATGACCCTTCTCAGGAGGGAGAAGAGCCATGGCTGGGTTCAGCATGTGGAGGTCCTCCTGGTGGTCTACTGGCTGGCACATGGGTTGTCCTATTCGGTTGTCTCCAGGGTTTTTGATATTGTCCACAGGATGTGTGAGGCAATATTATGTCTGTTGGAGAAGGTCATCCATTTCCCCACACAGGCACAGTGTGCTGAAGTTGGCAATGGCTTTCATCGCCTTGCCAACAGCCCAGCCTTCAGCCACTGTGTGGGAGCTATAGATGGATGCCACATCCGCATCAAGGCTCCCAATAGCCCCCATGCCCAGGATTACCTGAACAGGAAACTGTTCTTCTCTGTCCAGCTTCAGGGAATCTGTGACAGTTATGGCAAATTCCTGGACATTTTTGTTGGCTACCCTGGTTCGGTCCACGACACCAGGGTGCTCAGGAACAGTCCAGTGTTTGTGAGGGGCTGTTACCCACCAGCTGGCCATTACATTGTGGGGGATGGAGGTTACCCGTGCCTGAGGGAACCTTTTAACCTCATCACACCATGCCGGGAACCGTTGAGGGGTAGAGTGGAGGCACGCTTCAACCGACACCATGCCAGAGCCCGATCGGTTGTGGAGAGGGCTTTTGGGATGATGAAGGCACGGTGGAGAGGGATCTTCTTCAAGGCCCTGGAAGTGGATCACAGCTTTTCCCCCAAGGTGATGGCAGTGTGTGCAGTGCTCCACAACATCTGCCTCACTGCTGGAGACATCCTGGAGCCAACTGAGGGAGAGGATCCAGTGCTGCTACCTCCACAGGGACCTGTGCAGAGGGATGAACATGCTGGTCAGCACTATAGGGACAGACTGGCAGCACACGTGTCAGCCCCACATCAGCGTCCTCCACACCTAAATGAGCATGATTATTTCGTTATATAGTAACTACATTAATGGCTTTCGTACATCATTCATTTTTTTTAATATGCAATCATTCCCCATAAATACATGTTACTAATGCACGTTATTGTGTCTCTTGTGGTGCAGGTTGCCATGCTTGGATTGTTGCTACTCCTACTGCAGCAGCATTTTCCAGTTGGAAGCAACTAAGCTCCATCTTTTTTGTTGATGTTCACCCCGTTATGTTTTATTTTTGTCATGTTTATTTGTACGTACGACACCTATTGCACGTCTGTCCGTCCTGGGAGAGGGATCCCTGCTCTGTTGCTCTCCCTGAGGTTTCTTCCATGTTTTCCCCCTGTTAAAAGGTTTTTTTTTTTGGGAGTTGTTCCTCATTGGCTGCAAGGGTCTAAGGACAGAGGGTGTCGTACACTGTACACATTAGAAAGCCCTGAGGCAAGTTTTTGGTTGTTAAATAAACATTTGGCTGATATATTTCACTGGAGTGGGTCTGTCATTTTGCATGTAGTGTTTGTCATTACACAAGTCATTTTTTAGCATTTTTAGCACAAATATTGTTGAAAGTAACTGTTGTATTGTATTTGAGAAAGCTGCTATGACTTGTGGTGCTTGTTTATTGAAGCACTGTTTCTGAGTGTTATCCAAATCATCTACTGAAGAACTCCACTTTAGTGTTTTCAACAAGTTACACATTTATTGTTTATTTTTTTTTCACAAGCTCTGCAATCAAATTTACAAGCCGCTCATTCTGCTCATAAAGGGCTTCATCACGGGCCTCGTCCTTCTCTGCCTACTTTTTCAGGAAGGCCAAAACGCTGCTTCTTCGCCTTGGCCTTTTAGGAGGTGGTTGGGAGCTGGTGGAGGGCACGGGTTCCTCCTCACTGCTGAGGGAAACTTGAGAAGGCCCTTCCTCAGCAGAGGTGGAGGCCTCAGCAGCAGTCTGGCCATGGCTTGACATCGGGCATGAGGCAACTAGGGTGGGAGGCTGAATTGATGGCCTTCCCCCAATTGCCTCATGCATGGCCTCAAACCATGGCCAGGTAGCTGCTGAGGCCTCTCCCCCGTCTGTTCCTGTCCCAGTTGGGGGATTCTTTAACTCCTATTGACAACACAGATAACAGACTGTTAGTTAAAGGGCAGTGAGGGCAAAAGCACATTACATTACATTGCATTTAGCTGACGCTTGTATCCAAAGCGACTTACAATAAGTGCATTTGACCAATAAGATACAAACTTCAAGAAAACAGAATCATATAAGTACATTAGGTTTCATAGAGCCAAAACATTTCAAGTGCTACTCAACTGGCTTTAGATAAGCCAGTCCTTTGTTAGTATATAAGTGCTTAGTTAGTATTGAAATGCACACCAAACGAAACATTGTACTAATTCTAAATGTGTAATTGCTTACGCCTTAAATGTTAACAAGTGTAAACAACTAAGCAAATTCACATTTTTATATAGGAGGCTGGGGTCGCCAGTTTAAGTCTGTAGCATAATATCTACAAACACTAACCCACCGCAGTGCCCAGCCATGTGATTTGCTTTACCTTGTATTTTGTCTTCAGGTTGTCCCATTTCTTTGAGGCCTGTGGACCAGTCACCTGGCCCTCCAGACCCATGTCTTTCACAACCTGCCTTTAGTTACAAATTATCTTAATTCACCATGCACATTTAGTCAAACATTTTATCAGACACATATAGATGTACTTACTCCCAGCCTGATTTGGCAGCATTTCGTTTGCCACTAAACATGTGCTCCATGTTCACCCTTGCACTAATTAGTGCACGGGTTTCTGCATCTGTGCCTGAAATAAATACATCATATTAGGCTTGCATGGTACAACGCTGGAAACTAATAATTAAATAGCCTAATGCAAACTGAGCATAAAGGTTTTAGTACGATGTTAACTTTACCTGGATAATTTCACAAGTCATTTCATATAAGCATTTTGCCAAGTTATGGCGTAAGAATGTAAAAGCTTAAGAGAGCAGCAGTAACTTACATGATCTTCGTTTGTCCGTCATGATCGGTTGTTTCCGTGAACGGCCGGACATTCCCTCGTCTTAAATGCCTTGGCCGCAAGGCATTGTGGGGCAGCATTTTCTCCTCTCCTGTCGGTTAGGGAGGTCCAGTGGTTCCTAAGCTAAAGGAGGTTATAAAGGAAGTTTGAAACCTCCTTTCCTTTCATTTTAGAGAATTCGAACGGCACTTATCATGGCTGCCACTGAGGGACTTCCGGGTCATTTCACTCCGTTAGGAAGGTTCCTAAGCTAAATGGACTATTCGAATGCAACCCTGGTCTTAGGCAGGTAGCAGGCAGGAAGCTGTAAGCTGGAGTCTGAAATAAGCTGCTACATCTGTAAGTAAGGCCATGGAGACGGGATGTCTTGCTGGTGGTCTGATGAATCGCCTCCGTCGATGTTATCTTCATTTTCAGTCATGTCACTGACTGTACTAGTGTTACTCATGGACATTATGCCGTTAGACCTTTCTCCCTTAACGTCTCTGCCTAGCTGTTTCGTCATACGTCTTTTACGTTGTTTTCGTCTGTCGTGCATGATCTGCACACCATGGCTCGTCTTCTCTACGTGTTATTGTCACATCCATTTGGTTTTAAATCAGTCTTGATGTCGGGGAAGGCCCGCAATGATGCAAAATAAAAATAATTGATCATTCACCTCACATGCATTAAAACGAAAGTAAGGAGCCTGTTTTGAAAATGTAAGAAGTAGAAAGTACAGATATTTGTGTTAAAATGTAGGGAGTAAAAGTAAAAAATCGTCAGAAAAATAAATACTTAAGTAAAATACAGATACCTGAAAAATCTACTTAAGTACAGTAACAAAGTATTACTACTTCGTTACTTCCCACCTCTGGTTAGAGTTAGTGATAGTTGCTAAAAACTAAAGATGAAAACAAGAATAGTGCCTAACTACAGTAAGTCTCACATTACCTCTGAATGAAAACCCAAAATGCTCATGTTCTCTTAACCTCTTAAGGACGACAGTCCCCCCAGTGGACCCCCCCCCACCGTTTTTTTTCGAGACTGTGTCTCAGGGCTTCTTAACATTTATGAAAGTATTAATGTGTAGCACCAGATTAACGGGAAGAATCTCAACTAACTGAAGATATGAACCATTTTTACCAAAACAAAACACAAGGGTAATACCAAGCCTCTGAATTAGCACTAAGCGAAAAAATGCTAACGCACTTTAGCACAGAACTCAAGATAAAGATACCCTTATTACTTATCGTAGCTGCACATACAATATATCCGATTAAAGCTGAGACTCCACAGATTATATAGTATATATACTCAGATGAGTACCTGGAGTCAGTGTTTGGTACTCCAACTTCTGACGATTGTCAACGGGGGGGGGGGGGTGGCGTCATTGGAGTGCAGCACTTCGCGATTGTCAACGGGGGGGGGGGGGGAGTACAGCGCTTCGCGATTGTCAACGGGGGGGGGGGGTGTAGTACAGCACTTCGCGATTGTCAACTTTAGCGTCAGTGGAGTACAGCGTTTCGCCATCGTCAACCGGGGGGGGGGGTGGTAGTAGAGTACAGAGCTTCGTGACCGCGGAGCGGGTGAACGTTGTGATCAGCTGTTTTAGCGCAGGGCTGCTGTACAGACCGACATTAACAGCAGCCCTCTCTGTCGTCCGGTGAACTAACCGCCTTCTGGAAAAGCTTCACATTTACGTCGGTACGCAAATGCGCTTTGTGACACAAGTGACGGTACGCATTTCAGATTGTTGCCGCGCATGCGTACCTGCGTACCAGTTATGTGCACCCCTGTATATAGGTATAGTATCATCACTGAGCGATCCGAACTCGCGACAGGGGAAGCAAACACAGACATCACAACACGTACCTTTACGGAGCTTTTACGGGAGATCGTCTCACCGTAGCTGTCAATCTGATCAAAAGACGTGTTCAATGGCATTAAAAACGAGAAAAAACGCGGCTGAATCGGTTGATCCATAGGTTAATAATGTATCTGTAGCTTTGAAAAAATTATTTATAATCCATAATTCCATTTTTATGTAAAAATCGGAGAGAAAAAGTTAGCTGCTAATGGTAGCCACCAGAGTGTATGCAGCTTCCGGTTTTGGCCACGCGTCACTCTCACTCCTTATTTGTTAACGTGTTGGTGTGTATAGAACTTTCCCTCGATTCCATTGGCTCTAGCAGTTATAAAGAGATTTCATTCATCAAAATCGACCAAGGGGGGCCAGAGATAGGTCAAATCCACCCAAATTTCACTTGTTTTGCATCAATCTTGATACAGGGTACTTATATGTTGTACTTTGGATTCCTAAAGCTTTTAGTCTACTAACCCATCATCCAAGGGTAGTTTTCACTATAAGTAAAAAAGAATATTTGGACGGACACTATAATTTACAGTTTTTTACTATGTTCAATCTGAATTTTCTTTAAAATAAAAAACATCTATATTGATTCTGACTTTTCTACATCCAACTCACAGGTTTATCATTACTTTGAGAACAAAGATTATTAATTTAACCCTTTTAGAAGGGAAGATATGGTCATTTGTTCTGGGAATGTCATTTTCGAGCCTGAGACCTGAAAAACAGGCTCAGGGCTTAAGAGGTTAAAGGGTCCCTATTCTGCTCATTTCAGGTTCATATTTGTATTTAGTGTCTCTACTGTGACATGTCTCCATGCTTTAATGTTCAAAAAGCTCTTTATTTTTCTCATACTGCCTGTGCTGTATCACCTCTTTTCACCCTCTGTCTGAAACCAGAGCCCAGTCTGCTCTGATTGGTTAGCTGGCCGGCTCTGTTGTGATTGGTCAACCAATTAGAGATGTCCCGCCCCTTAGCCTATGTCTTGGAGTGCTGCCATAAGAAATGCCAGTGTTACATAGTGATGTCACTATGTTACGAAGTAAACAAATTAGTCTCCAAAGGAGGCGTTTCAGGCAGGGGGGGGAGTTTGTGGGTGAGAAACTCCACTACAGGAAAGGGGAAAACCCCAAAAATAATAGAGCCCCTTTAACCCTTACCCTAACCCTAATGCTAATATAGCTCCTACTAGGTTATTAAAAAAGACATTGCCTTAATCATTGCCACTAGAGTGTTTGTGCAGAATACCCTAAATCTGATGCTAATTTCAGGTTACGTAATCCTGAAATGTTCTCATGTTACAAGAGGGCTTCAAATCCTTCATACATTACATCCAACACACAAGAGGGCCATTTGAAGCAATTTACGATACATAATGAAATTCACATTTATCAAGGAAGAAATGGAGTAGAAATAGAGAATAGAGTATTTTCTCTGTGAGTACCACCGTTGATGTCATGAGCTTCCTAATCTGCAGACCCTCTGAATCATCCCTCCTGACAGCTGACAGTCTCTGGGGGGCCGGACAGTTAAAATCCACTGGTGCGATGAGTCATGAATACAGGAACGGGGGATTGTCTAGTAATTCATTGACAGGAGAAACACACATGGTTCAACCAGCCAAGTCAATCCTCCGGAGGATAGCATGGGGCATAATTGAGTTCAAAGGTCAAATGAGTAGTAGTGACCTCAAGTTGACACCCATCTAGAGATTGGCACTCCCGTTGATAATATTAGCATTTATGAAGCTCTGCACATCACAAGTACTGCACTTTAGTGAAATGCTGTCTCTGGCACCAGCATTGTGAACCTACAGGAGTGCACCCAGGATCTGTTTATGACAGAAAAACTTGCAGCCCTTTCTCGTTCCTCAGCTCTTCTTCAGATCGTGAACCAACCAATATATTAACTGAATTTTGTGAAAATCTATAATGAAAGGATCCACAAGACATTTTCTTAGTATCTATTTCTCTTTGCTATTACAAAATTGCAGCAGGCAACGGACTCTTTATGCTACATTATAACTGAAGTCCAATTGTAATTACTTAATGTGTGTCCAAAACACAATTTGTCTGGAGTAAAAAAAGAAACTGTCGCATTTTATTTATTGCTAGGTTTCTTGAAATCTATACAACTCATATCAGTCCAGTTAACATGGAGCTTTTAATAGCAGCTGGTTAGCTAAGCTTAATTTAGCTTTCTCCACTTTTTGTCTTGCAACCTCACAGTGAGGCACTATTAGGGGTTTTTCCTTGACCTAAGGACAGAGGTATTGTATAATGTACAGCAGGGCTATTCAATTGGCGGGCCAAATCCGGCCCCGGGGTGATATTTACTGGTCCTTTGAGAATAATGTTAAAAAGTAATCTACTTTTCTTTTTTTTTTAAGATTTCTTTTTGGGCCAGAGTGCCTTTATTCCAGAGAGGGTGTTACATTGAGAGATAGAGGGGCAGACATTGCCTGAAAACTTTGGCGGGCTCGGGTTTCGAACCCACCTAGCTACTGTAGTGACAACTCCTGTCATTTATTGCATCTCTGCGTGAATGATTAGATCATTTCACCTAAATTAAATCAAATTAAATGATGTCGATGGTTAAATTAGCTTCACATGTAGGCCTACTGAGTTCTGAACTTGCCTTTTAGATCTATAAAGGCCTTTGGGCTATGTTGTTTGATTTAATTAAACACAATGTATGAACTCCACTATGCTGTTGTAGTATTTACTGTATCTGAAGCGCTTAATATGATTGCTCATATTTCAAGCCATCTTTTTCCCGGCCCCTTGCTTTGGATCATTTTCCTCAACCGGCCCCCATTCCAAACTAATTGAATAGCCCTGATGTACAGATTGTAAATCCCCAAGAAACCAATTCATTATTAGTGATATTTGGCTATAAATGAAATGTAACTGATGGATAGGATTGATTAATGATTTGTAATGAATTAAAAACCAATATATATATGTTTTTTACTACTGCCCCTGCAAATATGCATGCATAGTTCCATCCCATATGTGACCCGCTCTATCGAAATCAGTCGGAAGTCGCAACGGTTCATTTCAAAATAAACGTGGATTTGCGTAAAAAACTATTTTTTCAGGGTTCGGGTGTTTTGTTTGATTTTAAATAAACAAAGTCTTGGCTTTCAGAATATGAAACTTTTATTTCCAAAATCACACGATAAATACATTTGTGAAGCTTGTAAAGGGAAGATGACAGGCACCTCTCACTCGCAATCTGCTCTTCCGCAGCGCCGCCCCCCCTCCCTCCGGCTGAAATTATGAATGTAAGGCATATAGTAATCATAGATAACACGGCAGGGTCCGTTACAGTTTGTTTTCATCTGATTTCAAATAAACAAAGTCTTGGCTTTCAGAATATTAAACTTGTTTCGGCAAATTCAGATGATAAATACAACTTTGAAGCTTGTAACGGCATAATTACAAGCGGAGAACGGAGTAACTTAACGTCACAGCAGGCATAACAGCCGGTGTTTCTCCTGAGTGTTTTCCCCGGGAAACAAACACAATATACACTTACGCAAAAATACACAAACACACACACACACGAGCTTCCCCCAGACCAGTAATCCAAACGGAAATATTTTCCCTCCGGACTATTTTGATCATTTGCTCCGCTAATAATCAATCAGATCGATGGATTCCAGAGAAGAGGAAACTTTGAAGGCCTTTTTCTCAAAATGATGACTCGGTGACAGTCATTATATAATGTGACATATTTTGCTTAATATTTGGAGTACAAAAACAATCCTGATATCATTAGAAAGCTAGGAATCTCCTCTTTCCAACAGTGTATACAACTCAAAATGTGTCTTCGGGTCAATACGACTGATTTCGATAGAGCAGGTCACATATATACTTTTCAGTTTTATAATCCCAACAAAGAAAGATCTCAACATCATTGAAGTATACGAACAATTATCAGAAACAACTATAACCCATAAATCCGGTACACCATTGCATTTACCTAAACATAAAAATGTAAAAGGTGTGTAATGATAACTTTAAAAACATTATTTATGCAGCACATTTCAAAACGATTGTCTCGAAAACTTTTGTAAAACTTTTTAGTGAAAACAAATAAAACATGGATGAAGAGAAACCCGAGTGGTGCATCATTAGTTAAAAGCTTTAATAACACGGTGAGTTTTTAGAATGGATTTAAAATATTTCACTGATTCTGCCAGCCTCAGATTTCTGGAGCGCTCAGAGCTCTGATTGAGAGGAGTTTTTAGCCTGGTTTAGGGAACAGCCAGCTGAGCCCTACCCGAGGATGTGTAAGGGAACAACACGTCAGGGAGGTAATCAAGAGCCAGACCGTTAAGAGCTTTAAAAGTAATCAGTCAAATCTTAAAATCAATTATAAAACAGACAGGTAACCAGTTAAGAGAGATTAAAACAGGGGTGATGTGGTCTAGCCTTCTGGTGTTTGTTTAATTATGCAGAGGTTGAAGGCTAGATATATACTTTGGGCTTAATCCAGAGTAGGGAGTTACAGCAATCCAGACGTGAAGAGATAAAGGCGTGGCTGACTGTCTCCAACTCAGACTGGGAGACGATGGACTTGACTTCTGAAATTATACGTTACTGATAAAAACATGATTGAATAACTCTTGTGATTTGTTGATTAAAGAGAGGTCGCTATCAATCATCACACCAAGGTTCATTTCTACAGGTTTTATATTTGAGGTGTTAGATGTATTCGTTGTTCTCGCGTCCCAGGAGAGAAGCTTACAATAAGGAGACTAATGGAGTCTCTGAAAAGGTTCAAATGGGTTACTTTAATTAAGTAGCATGGTAATGGAACAAACAGAAGGAGTGAGGAGAGAGCAGCTGCAGCTGTGTCTCGCAGTGGCGGCCGTCGAGAAGTGCCTGAGCTCGCGTTGTCCTCCGTCTGTATCGATCCAGCGCTCCTCCTTCAATGGCGGCTGGTGACGTCGTTCTCCCACCTTTCTCCAATGTCCGATATCGCACATAACAGAGGATTTAAACGTTGTGTGGTCATTGTATAACTTCCACACGCCTTTTCTCCTCATACACTCTTTCATTACTTTTTATTTAAAGGGGACCTATCATGCAAAATGCACTTTTGTACGTCTTTTATACATGAATATGTGTCCCCGGTGTTCCAGGGAACCCACCAAGTGTCAAAAAACACAACCCTCTCTAAAATCTCTAAAACAGGGGCTGCAACGGATCTGATAAAAACTGATCCAGATTTGAACACTGTCCTGACGTCAGGACAGTGGCGCTATGGCTATTGGGCCAACTCCACCAATCAGGAGGAGACAGCCACGGCCATTGCCGTTCGAAAGCGCTGGAGACGCTGTAGTACATATGCCAGGCCTGTAGGTGGTGGTGTTCTCACAGAATCAGCCCTTGCAAAAACAGAGCTAAAACATTTCAAATTGAGCGAAATGAGGCATGGCTAATATGCATGATGTTTGGTATTTTGAAAAAAAAAAGTATAAATATGCCTTATATACAGGGGTGCACACAACTTTATCAGTGAGGTACTCAGATGAGTACCTGGAGTCAGTGTTTGGTACTCCAACTTCTGGCGATTGTCAAGGGGGTGGGGGGGGGTGGTAGTGGAGTACAGCGCATCGCGATTGTCAAGGGGGGGGTAGTGGAGTACAGCGCTTCGCGATTGTCAACGGGGGGGGGTGGGGGGGGTGGAGTACAGCGCTTCGGGGGGGGGGGGGGTGGTAGTGGAGTGGACTTCATGTCTGCGGAGCGTGTGAACGTTGTGATCAGCTGTTTTAGCGCAGGGCTGCTGTACAGACCGACGTTAACAGCAGCCCTGTCTGTGCACACGGAGACCGACTCTGTCGTCCGGTGATCTAACCGCCTTCTGGAAAAGCTTCACAAGTACGTCGGGACGCAAATGCGATTTGTGACACAAGTGACGGTACGCATTTCAGATTGTTGCAGCGCATGCGTACCTGCGTACCAGTTATGTGCACCCCTGCTTATATAGGTATGGTCCTACACTATATTATTCAAATATAGCATGATAGGTCCACTTTAATGCATTTTAACGGCTGTAATCGATCTAAACGTGAAACCGGAAGTGTTCCTTGTTGTCAACGGCAACGTCTTTCAATACAGCTTTTCAAAGTAAACTTTAACCGGAACTGTTTTCAGAATAAAACTGTTTTAGACTTACTGTGTGTTTAAGCTAAATTACGTCATTCAATATTAATTTTAATTTCTTACAGAGGACAGGGAGCCGAGATGTATTTGCGGAGATGATCCAAGTCTGTTAATTTCTCAGGTACACCCACAAACCAGCTTTGGTTCTGTTGTTCTGTAGCAGGTGAGTCATCCACTTATCCCATTGTCAGTGGTTCCATCCTCCTCGGTATCCTTGCTCCTGATGCTTTAACTCCTGCATAGTGGCTGGCTTTCAATAGTGTGTACGTTTTTGTGACAGGCAAATTGCAAAGTGCTTTTGAAAAAGTGCTGTATAAAGTCAGCCCACTTACAAAATCTAAACGTAATCCATAGTCCATTCCTGTCATCAGTGGAATGTTTTCATTAGTCAGCAATTTATTTAACCAAATACTGTACTGTATAGTTGTCTCGATCGACTTACATCGAAAACAATATTCAATCAATTCCGAGAGTCAGATAAATGTATTTTCCTCTATTATGTTGGTGTCAGGATTGGGGAGTAATGGATTACATGTCATGAGCATATACGTAATCAGGATACCAACTGTATTTGATTAAAATTACATTTAAAAAGAAAAATAGAGATTAGCAGGATTACAGTGTTACAATACAATTTGAAATAAAGATCAATATATTATAGGTAGACGTACTGTATGAATTTTCACGGCTGATGCGGAACAGGTTAAAAACGAATCAAGCCAAAACAGATCATCAAAATAGGCGGGACAAGGCACAAAGACAGGAAGTAAAACACATAGTTTCAGAAATCTTCAAAATAGATCCAGAAACAGATAACCTAAAAATGAATATCATGACAGACTTGTTCCCTTGTCTCTGCCCCCCGGCCCCATGTGAAGATTATAGGGTACGGGTGTTACTGAGTGTCTCTCAAAGATTCAGTGGTCAAGTGTTGCGTGTTGCTGTCCACTGACTGATTGACT
Source organism: Trematomus bernacchii (assembly GCF_902827165.1). Lineage (NCBI taxonomy): Eukaryota > Metazoa > Chordata > Actinopteri > Perciformes > Nototheniidae > Trematomus > Trematomus bernacchii. The sequence continues at coordinate 6,158,442 of NW_022987803.1, forward strand.
GATTTACTGACAGACAGGCATTACACAGGAGTAAACAATACACAGTAAGTAATACTAATAAATAATAACGCTTTATTTATATAGCACATTTCATACACCAGGTGCAGCTCAAAGTGCTTTGACAAATTGGCACACATTACAAATTAAAGCAGAAATTCACCTCAGATCAGATGGTGAGATCTTTTGGAAACATGCAGCATAGCAACATAATATAACAGTTTGACAGTTTAAGAGACACAAGGAGGTAAATGGTAAAATAAAAGATGATTCCTCTCGGAAAAATAAAGGAAGACATAAGACAAAATGAATAGATACAATAAAATAAAATGATTATTATAAAAACGTAATAATAATTTAATTTAATTAAGGTTAAACGTTTAAAAGACCTACTTAAAAGGAAATGTTGCCAATACAACGGTTAAATAAAATGATGCAAGTAAAAACCCATAAAATCTATGAAAAATAAATATAACAATAATATATAATAATAATAATAATAATTAATAGTAAAAACAAAACTCAATTTGAAAGGGGGGTGTCGCTAATAAAAAGCTGTTATAAAAAGAGATGTGGCTTTTGTTTAAAAATGTCCACTGAGTTGACCTCTCATGACCTCTCCTTGACTAGAAGAGAAGATTCAATTACAATCACATCGAATCAGTGAGCACTTTAACATTGGTCTTACCTATCCAGAGGCCATAATGGACATGTGAGGCACAATGGCAGCTGTCAATCTTACATATCTACAGTGAAGGTGAAAGGTCTTCTGAAGGACAGAGACTGGAGGCAGGGCAGTTCTTCAGACGTGCTTCAAGGCAACACTTGAGACATTGTCTGGGTGATAAACCCCAGAGGACGTCTGCTGGTACAGATTTAGGTTGTGTTGCACTCTTTCCAGACATGTGGGTTGCCCATTAATACACACTGTCCTGCTTTCGGAATCCTCAGGAGGGAGGATCCGATCGCAACCTCTAAACTGATCTTAACGTCCCTTTGTTGCCTAGAAAATAGGCCAGAAAAGGTGAGTCAGCAAAGTTTTAAAATGTCCATCTGGTCAGGTTGTCTGTTGAGCATAATTAATGTATTCTCTCAAGTGTCCTGGAAAACTCAGTTACACACCAATATCTATCTAATGCTAGCCAACATAAGCCTGCTTTCGCCACCCTCCCCCCCTTCTCTAGTCCCCATGTGATATAATGATAGAGGCTGTCCCATCCCACCCCATTCTCTATAAGCAGTTTATGAGAAATAAAGGATGCTCTATCATTTAATTAGCTAATTAAAAAATGTCAAATGAATCATGCTAATCCGGCCTGACATGATCTACGTTCTACATGTCTCAGAGCACCAACACAATTAAAACAGAGAAGAAGAAATAAAGGATTACTTCATGAACTCAAAGAGCGTCTGCGCTTCACGGGGGAGTTCATCTCGGATCCGTCTTAATGCCCCTGTGTGTGATGCAATAATGTGTTTTAAGGGGCAGCAGGGGGGACCATTGCCCTAGCCCTTTATCCTGATAGCACCTGAGTGTCCACTTCCACTCCACTCACGCACACTTAAACATATTCTCATTGATGGTTTTGACAAAAAATAAGCATAATGAGTTTTTAATGTATTGAGCTAAGGACAGAGATCATATCATTGGTTGCAGGGCAGTTTGCATAACTCGATTAAAAAGTAAACATTGATATTTGCTATGCTTACTTCTGGAAAACAAATACGTGTTTATTTTCTTGCAGTGAAGAGAATATTATAAAATAATATGTAGTTCCTCCCTAGAGTTAAAGGATTTTTTAAGGGGCCCTCTTATGCTTTTTTGGGGTTTTCCTGTAGTGTAGGTTGTTGTGCATGTAAATAGCCTGCAAAGGGCTCTGGTTTCAGACAGAGGGTGAAAAGAGGTGATGCAGCACAGGCAGTATGAGAAAAATAAAGAGCTTTTCGAACATTAAAGCAAGGAAAAAAGTCACAGTTGAGGCACAAAATACAAATATGAAAAATGTGCACGTGCATTTGCATAATAGGGCCACTTAGTTTGTTTGGCATGTTCAAGTGTAATTTTAATATCAGGACTGCACATCGTAATCAAAATGTAATGTTATTTTCTGAGTGATTACAGGACAAGTGAAGTGTAGTGTGGAGTTTTTTGCGTGCGTGTGTTTCTTGTTTTTGATTAGAACAATGGCTGTCCAAAAGGTGTACACTAAGGCTAGTGTACACAAATGTCTTTAGCATGGGCAAATAAAACAACATTCTCCATATGCAGCACAACACAATACAGTTCTGACGCAATACAAAATAAATGTACACAGTGACTTTTACAAGTCTAAAAGTGACCGTGGCAGTCATAAGTATGTGGGTTGTTCTTTCACTGCCATGTAGACCATCAAAAATATCTAATGCAATATCTCTTAAATACATACTGTACACATATACTATACATTTAGTATTTTGTGTATGGGTAAAACTGTGTCAGTCACAGAACAGACAACCAAATGGCAGGCCCAAAATGCATGCGTTGCAGTGGCGTGACTGGTCAGGAAAAAGATTATCCCAAACCGATGTGCAGTACCTTTAAAAAAATATTATATTTTATATTTTGCCTGATCTCTTTCCCAGACCAGAGTGGAGGCTTATGTGTTGGCGGCCAACATTGCAGATGCTACACATGTCCAGATTTTGAAATATACATCCATGATACTCTGCCTCCGCCCTAATACAATAGAGGCGAGTTGCATTCTGTTTGTGCATTAAAAATGAAGCTATTTCTGGCCCTACAGTGAAATAATAAATGTGCAGAGCCTTAACTGTTGCCAATGAATCACTCAGATGTATTGCAGTTTTGCCCTGCAGCTATTTTAGTGTGTGTTAAAAGTGTAACATCTGCTGTGGGGAGCGAAAAAGCAGACGAAAAATCTGTTCTTCTTATATCTGTTCAGCTGGGGAGGCTTTTATTGTTGGCTTTCAATATTCCCAACTGGTTCATGATGAAGTGGTATGAGTGCTGTAGAGATGATGCAGTAAACTGAAACATGCCACATCAGTCCATCATGATTCCAGGGATGTTAGTGGAAAACAATGCTAAATTGGTGGTGTACTGCTGAGATGCAAAGATTTATTTTCATTTCTTTGATCAGTCTGGAGGTGAGGTTCAGATATATTTAGCAAACTATTTTCAGATGGATCAGTTCTTGTAACTGCATTTGTTTTATTTCACACAGGCTCCGCCCTCTACTGGACTCTATGGGTACTACTCTCATCAATGATACGCGAGCGTTCACACACTGAAGTTGTATAAACGTAGCCGGCCAATCAGGGCGAGCCTACCTGAATGCGCGCATAGGCACACAGTATATGCGACCTGAGGCCTGTACTACGAAGCTGGTTCAACCTAACCTGGATATGTTTGAGTTAGCCGGTTGGCCCAATCCAAAACATACGCGCTCTCGCTAAGCTGCACTACGACGCTGGTTACCAAGTGGATCGCTAAAGCCAGCCGTGTCCTATCTAGTTAGGTGCGCGTTCACATGAAAGGGGTGGTATTTGGAGCATTCAACCAATCTCAAACATGGACAAGCGTACTGACAGCGTAGCGTCATACTTCCTGAATGAAAAGTGAACTTTAATATTAGTCAAATATGAAGAAGTTAAACTTTAAACATCCATGACTTAAACACTTTATCCAGGATAAAAGTCACATGGCTGCACCTGCAAGGTGAATACAGCTGGTAAAAGAAAAAGCGTTTGAATGCGTACATTAACAGGTTTATGATATCACTGCCCCGTCCAAGACACGAGTGGATCTGACTTTAATTACATTTGACTCGAGTGTTTCGTCAACTTAATGTGTTGCTTAAAATAATACTTCTGCATACAGTATGTGACACTGTGAGTGTTGCACGGCCAGATACGGCTCAAGAAGCTGACTCAAATAAGGAAATATATGATACATTATGATGTGATATGATATGAATGATAATGGGACACATCGACGTCTGCACTCACAGTGCCGCGGACTGTACTTAATGTTACTCTGATCCGGTTACTTATGTTGTGGCAGATATTTAAGTAAGCTTTCTTAACGCTAATGTTATAATAGTCAGATTGCTCTGAAGATGGGAGGGCATATTCTATTAATTTTCACGTTCACACAGTCAGTTGATTTTTACCGGCCGTCTTTCCTGCAACGGCAGTTTTTCTGTATTTCCTCTATCCTGTAATATGACTTGATAGCTTTAAACTCCGCACACGGAGCTCTGATTGGTCAGCAGGTGGTGCTTTCACTGAGTTGATCTCTTAGCCTGCAACCTAACCTCCTCCCGAGGAGGTTAGCCGCTCAGCATAAGTTACCATGGAGATCTAGCCCGCTAAAAAGAGAACCAGCGTCGTAGGACCGGAAAGCCCGAGTTTTCCCTGAAGTTAGACGGCTAAGCGAAAATCCGGCTTCGTAGTACAGGCCTCTGCTCTATCGAAATCAGTCACATTGACCCAAAGACACATTTTGAGTTGTATACACTGTTGGAAAGAGGAGATTCCTAGATTTCTAATGATATCAGGATTGTTGTTGTACTCTAAATATTAAGCAAAATATGAGTCACGAGTCATCATTTTGAGAAAAAGGCCTTCAAAGTTTCTTCTTCTCTGGAATCCATCGATCTGATTGATTATTAGCGGAGCAAATGATCAAAGTAGTACGGAGGGAAAATATTTTCGTTTGGATTACTGGTCTGGGGGAAGCTTGCGAGTGTGTGTGTATGTATGTGTGTGTGTGTTTGTGTATTTTTGCGTTTGTGTGTATTGTGTTTGTTTCCCGGGGAAAACATTCACGAGAAACACCGGCTGTTGTTATGCCTGCTGTGACGTTAAAGGGGACCTATCATGCAAAATGCACTTTTTGATGTCTTTTATACATAAATATGTGTCCCCGGTGTGTCGGGGAACTCACGCAGCGTCAGAAAATAAAACCCTTTCTCTTTTCCTCCGTACCAAAATCTTTTAAAAACGGGTACAACGAGCGGATACAGATTTGCTGCCGATATGACATCAAATCGGCGGCGGACCCACAGAAAGTTGCTATCAGAAACAATGCCTGACGTATTTTGGACGTAATCTCGTCTTTGTTTACATTAGCAAGCCTCGCTAACACTCAGAGCTAACCTGTACTGTAGAGCACATGTGTTTCAAAAGCAGGAAATAAAAAAAGGAACTCACCTTGTGATAAACCCGCAAGAGAAAATGCATTTGAGCTTTTTTTTTCTTCAAGCTAAGAACCCAAAATCCTAACAGGGCTGCAAAAGAGGGGTATGAGCAGTATGAGTATGAATGGGTGATCTGTTTGGTATTTTAAAGGGGACCTATCATGCAAAATGCACTTTTGTACGTCTTTTATACATGAATATGTGTCCCCGGTGCTCCAGGGAACTCACCAAGTGTCAGAAAACACAACCCTCTCTATTTTCCTCCATACCCAAATCTCTAAAAAAGGGGCTGCAACGGATCTGATAAAAACTGATCCAGATTTGAACACTGTCCTGACGTCAGGACAGTGGCGCTACGGCTATTGGGCCAACTCCACCAATCAGGAGGAGACAGCCACGGCCATTGCCGTTCGAAAGCGCTGGAGACGCTGTAGTACATATGCCAGGCCTGTAGGTGGTGCTGTTCTCACAGAATCAGCCCTTGCAAACACAGGGCTAAAAATGTGCAAATTGAGCGAAATGAGGCATGGCTAAAATGCATGATCTGTTTGGTATTTTGAAAAAAAAAAAGTATAAATATGCCTTATATAGGTATGGTCCTACAATATATTTTTCCAATATAGCATAATAGGTCCACTTTAAAGGTGGGGTAGGTAAGTTTGAGAAACCGGCTCGAGATACACTTTTTGTTATATTCCATGGAATGCTCTTAACATCCCAATAACAATGAATATCTTAAGTGCTTTGACAAAAAATCCATAAAAAAATTTCATCTGTGGAAACCGTAATACTGTAAAAAGTACGACCAATCATTTTAGCCGGCCCGGCTAAAATAACTGGATGGCCTACCTGCCTGTCAGCCTTCCATCGGGGCACAAACTTATATCATGCCCTCATTGGTCATGTGCGCGTTCGTGTGTGTTGGAGGAGAGACTCTGTAAGGAAGTGGCAGATTTTCTCCGGTTGTGTATTTTCAAATTCTAGCGATCTCGAGCGGGTTTCTCAAACTTACCTACCCCACCTTTAAGATACTCCGTTCTCCGCTTGTAATTATGCCGTTACAAGCTTCAAAGTTGTATTTATCATCTGAATTTGCCGAAACAAGTTTAATATTCTGAAAGCCAAGACTTTGTTTATTTGAAATCAGATGAAAACAAACTGTAACGGACCCTGCCGTGTTATCTGTATAGACTATGATACGCCTTACATTCATAATTTCAGCCGGAGGGAGGGGGAGCTGCGCTGCGGAACAGCAGGGTGCGAGTGAGAGGTGCCTGTCATCTTCCCTTTACAAGCTTCAAAAATGTATTTATCGTGTGATTTTGGAAATAAAAGTTTCATATTCTGAAAGCCAAGACTTTGTTTATTTAAAATCAAACAAAACACCCGAACCCCGAAAAAACTATTTTTTTACGCAAATCCACGTTTATTTTGAAATGAGCCGTTTGCGACTTCCGACTGATTTCGATAGAGCGGGTCACATATATACAAACAAGTCTCTGAATTGTTTGGCTCCAAAAACCAAATAGATCATTGCAGCATCCCATAATCCCCTCTGTTTCAGCCCTGTTTCAAAAGTGCTGATTCTCTGTCTGTTACTTTAGATGAAAATAAGGAGCCACTCCCAACGCCCCTCTGAGAGATATTTGGTTAAAAAGAACACAATGGTGCTCTAGGAGGAGATTCAGGTGATAAGGTGAGCCTCTCCACCTCTGTTCCTTACTTCTTACTTGCTACCCTTTTCCCTCAACCTATCCTAAGGGAGAGCATGTACGTAGACACGTTGTGCCTCTCCACCTCTGTTCCTTACTTCTTACTTGCTACCCCTTTCCCTCAACCTATCCTAAGGGAGTCCATGTACGTAGACACGTTAGTTTTGCTGCTATAGGCTTACCCCTAGTTTCCACCGGGTCCGTCTGCGTCGCGTTACGGCTGCGCCGTGGTTTTGGTCCGACCTCCTCTAGCGTCATAACCCACCGGGCGCGTTCCAGAAGCGTTTCAGAAGCGGAGCGTCGTGCATGCAGGCTCGCAGTTTTTGTTGATTTGGGCATATTTCCTGGACAGGCTACTTTGTACAGACAAAGTTAATAATAACTGTAATATTCCAGTTATAAACGACATGAATCAAAGATGTGTTGCTGTATTTTAGTGGTAAAAAAATGCATTCATCATCATAATTATTCTATATATATAATTTACACAGTGCCTGTAAACCGGAGGAGAACGCTGGCATTTCTCCTCCTACTTGAAAGACTACGGAGGGATAGGGTCTGCAAAATTAGTTTGTGTGTGTGTGTATATATATATATATATATATACATATGCTATATATGCTCTGAACGTTCCACTTCCTGCCTGCCCGACATTACCTTACGGCTGCGTCGCGTCAAAAATAGGATTCATCCTAATTTTAGAGGAGCCCTGCGCCGAGACGCTTCTGGGACGCTTCTGGGATGCTTCTGAGCCGTAACGCGCCGCGCGTGGTGGAATAGCACCCATTGACTAGAGTGGCCACGATCTTTGCGAACGCCGCGGCGCGGCCGTAACGCGGCCGTAACGCGGCCGTAACGCGGCGCAGACGGACCCGGTGGAAATTAGGGGTTAGACTGTCGGGGGACACCTTACTTCTTCCTTCTGTCTGTCTGTACCTGTGTACTCTCATGTTCCGAATAACCCAGCTTCCCTCAAATTTCTTTTTGGTGTCTATCTAAGCCGGGATCCTGAGTCGTGGCTGATCCTGTTGCTGTGGTCCTGTGTCCTGGATCCTGAATCATGTGTCCTGGATCCTGAATCATGTGTCCTGGATCCTGCATCCTGAGTCCTGGATCCTTAGTCCTGGATCCTGTGTCCTGGATCCTCTATCCTGATTTCTGGATTTGAGTCCTGGACTTCGAGTCGTGGCTGAACCTGTCACTGTGGTCCTGCCTGACTCTCATCGTACTACTTCCCTGATGGCTCCCACAGGATTGTTGACATCCTCGTGGATTCATCTTCTTATTATAGACACATGCATTTCCAAACATTTGGTCTACCTACGCTGTAAAATGTATTATCTCTTCGATTTACACACGGCATCTATTGCACGTCTGTCCGTCCTGGGAGAGGGATCCCTCTGTTGCTCTCCCTGAGGTTTCTCCCATTTTCCCCTTTAAACTGTGGGGTTTTTCTCTGGAAGTGTTTCCTTGTACGATGTGAGGGTCCGAGGACAGAGGGTGTCGTATTGTCATACTGATATTCTGTACAAACTGTGAAGTCCACTGAGACAAATGTAACATTTGTGATATTGGGCTATATAAATAAACATTGATTGATAAGGTGGGTGGGGGCCGTTTGGACAATTTTTGTATTGGCCAAACGGCAATACAACAACTTCCGTGTCAGTCGGCGACGTCATTGGGCCACTTTTTCCTATTGAATTGCATTGGGAAAGAGACATATGTAAATCAGCATTATAGTTTTTTCTAGCTAAATCAACTACCCAGTACGAACATTAGCCTTATCAAGCCCTTATATACTGTAAATTATTGGGATCTAAAAGTTTTAACACTTTAATAATTTGACTGAGCAGAGACCATCTGTGACGCTGCAGATTGGAGGCGTGGCTAAAAATATTCAAAAGTGCGAATGCTCTATGGGCCATAAATCCGTTTTGTTTGCTCTGGAGAGTCGGGCATTTTTGGCTTAATGCACCATTGAGCAATGAGGAACGAACGGGGTCCCGCTTCCAATGCTGTAGCCAGTTCTCTTTATACATCCATGATCTGGGTGCTTTAAACATAGCCAAGGTCAAACTAATTGAAACACTCCTAATCCACATGTTTTTTTAATGTATTATTGTATCTGTCTTAAATTTTATAGCATAAAATAAGCTTTGCAGTTGTCTAGCCTCTTGTGACCTATTGTATTTTTAAAGAGAACAGTGGTTCACGAACGTATTTAACAGTGCAACTAAAAAATGACAAAACAAGACCGTTTTTTGGATTGTCGCTGATAAGGGAAGGTTTGTAAGATTGCTAAGACTATTCTGATTACTTGTATTCGCAATACTATATTACACTTCCCTCTCCTGCCTGTGCCATTGAAATAACCAATTTGGCCCGGTTCAGCGCACTGTAATGGCCGCGCTCTTCATCAAAGGCATTGTGCTTTGATTGCGCTGTCAACTCGCTGTGATTCCGTTTTTAGAAAACAAATGGCAATTTAAGTTCCTGCTCGCTTATATGAGATTTTCTTGACATGCTTTCTATTCTTGTCCTGTCTTGCTCTCTTCTCCATTTGCTTTAATCTCGTTCTACATAATGAGGACCGTTTGATGAACAAACAAACCCTCTGCTTGCTCTTCTGCTGACATTGCTGTTCGCCGGCATCTGTTTGGATACTCCTGTCGTCTTTTGCTTTCTCAAAGTAAAAATGCTTTGAGAACACCATGAAGGTGTCTTGGATAGTATTTGATGCCGTGATGTTGGCGCTAAAGGTAGATTTTCTTCCATTCCAAAAAGACCAAAATCTGTTGTCCAATGTATATTAATAAACCGTTTTAAAAATGAAACAAGGAAAAAACATTGTTTTTCTTGGAAAGAGAATTTCACGGTATCTTCTTCCTCCTGCGCCGTGCATAAGACCTTTAGCCCCATAGTGAAGGCTTTAAAAACATGCTGCTTTCAGATGCATGCACCTGCTGTCGGAGAGGCCTGACATGCCATGTTGGGGAGATGGATTCTGGGTAATGGTCCAGGAACAGTCTGGGCATTAAGCTGTCACACAGAGGAACCCACAGAGAGAATGGGGAAAAGAACAGGAGCCAGGAATCCCACAGACCTTTGAATGGGAGGTGGTATTCCCCTCCATGTCAATCTGCTGCTCATTTCATTTGAGGGCCGCTGGGAAACATTCAATAATCCCATAATGGAGATAGAAGCTTTGTCACGGTGCAGGGTGAGAAAACTGAATTTTCAGTCAGCGTTGACTGAAAAAAATGTTTTCTCTGGGTACAAATACTGAATACATTTGACATATGTTTTAAATCAATTCACAATGTTTCAGTCACTTATTTATGAATGTTTGAATTAGATTCATTATTGCATTAGATTGTTCTAAATTAATATTGGGTTTGCCTTACATGTACATTTTCCAAAAAAGCTAAAGACCCAACAATACTTTTCCTAAATTATCGAATTACTCACCCTTTTATTGAAATTACTGCAATGTGTAATGAAAGCCTTATTTGTTCAACATATAAACAAAAGCCCTTATGCTTTTGATTAACAGGCAAAGTTTGGCCTCAGCTAAGTCACATCCATGATAATCTATCCAAGAAAGTTCTAGGTAAACTATGAGCGACATGTTTTATAGTCTATTTTACAATTTGGGACGTAAGAAAGAAGGGTCATTGCATCACTCAAGTGACATTAAAGCCAAATCAGTAGTATTCTACATAAATGTGACTGTGATGGAGCCTCTTTGTGATCAATAACTATCTGTCTTACTGTTAATGATATTTAACCTCTTAAGCACGGCGGTCCCCCCATTGGACCCCTCCCACCGTTTTTTTTTCGAGATAATGTCTCAGGGCTTCTTAACATTTATGAAACTATTAATGTGTAGCACCAGATTAACGGGAAGATATGAACCATTTTTGCCAAAACAAAACACAAGTCTCATAAGAAGCGTCTAAATGACCCCTGAGCGAAAAAATTCTAACGCACTGCGGCACACAATTCAAGATAAAAATACCCTTATTACTTATCGTAGCTGCACATACAATATAGCCGATTAAAGCTGAGACTCCACTGATTATTTAGGTATAGTATCATCACTGAGCGATCCGAACTTGCGACAGGGGAAGCAAACACAGACATCACAACACGTACCTTTACGGAGCTTTTACGGCAGATCGTCTCACCGTAGCTGTCAATTAGGTCAAAAGACGTGTTCAATGGCATTAAAACGAAAAAATGCTACAACTATTGATCCATAGGTTGATAATGTACCTGTGCCTTTGAAGAAATTATTTATAATCCATAATTCCATTTTTTATGTAAAAATCGGAGCGGAAAAGTTAGCTGCTAATGGTAGCCACCAGAGTGTATGCAGCTTCCGGTTTTGGTAACGCATCACTCTCACTCCTTATTTGTTAACGTTTTGGTGTGTATATAACTTTCCCTCGATTCTATTGGCTCTAGCGGTTATAAAGAGATTTCATTCATCAAAATCGAGCAAGGGGGGCCAGAGATAGGTCAAATCCACCCAAATGACCCCAGAAGTGGGGGTTTTTGGCTAAATCTCTCTAAAAAGGTCAAATTTCACTTGTTTTGCATCAATCTTGATACAGGGTACTTATTATATGTTGTACTTTGGATTCCTAAAGCGTTTAGTCTACTAACCCATCATTCAAGGGTAGTTTTCACTATAAGTAAAAAAGAATTTTTGGACAGACACTATAATAGTTTTTTACTATGTAAAATCAGAATTTTCTTTAAAATAAAAAACATCTATATTGATTCTGACTTTTCTACATCCAACTCACAGGTTTATCATTACTTTGAGAATAAAGATTATTAATTTAACCCTTTTAGAAGGGAAGATATGGTCATTTGTTCTGGGAATGTCATTTTCGAGCCTGAGACCTGAAAAACAGGCTCAGGGCTTAAGAGGTTAATAATGTTCAGTCAAACACTTTTTCACAATCTGTCAGTGTTTCTTGTTTTATTTTGAAAAGTGTTCATCCCCTTCTGATGTCTGTTTTTACTTCCTGTCTCTTCCCGCCTGTTATATCCTGATTCTGTTCACCAGAGGCCTGTACGACGAAGCCGGATTTTCGCTTAGCGAGCTAACTTCAGGGAAAACTCTGGGTTTCGGGTCCTACGACGCTGGTTCACTTCTTAGCGGGCTAGATCTCCATGGTAACTTATGCTGAGCGGCTAACCTGGTCCGGAGCAGGTTAGGTTGCAGGCAAAGAGATCAAGTCAGTGAAAGCACCGCCTGCTGGCCAATCAGAGCTCAGTGTGCAGAGTTTAAAGCGATCAAGTCATATTACAGGAGAAAGGAAATACAGTTTAAACTGCTGTTGCAGGAAATACGGCCGGCAAAAACCACTGACTGTGTGAACGTGAAAATGAATAGAATATCACCTCCCATCTTCAGAGCAATCTGACTATTATAACATTAGCGTTAAGAAAGCTTACTTAAAGGGGACCTATCATGCAAAATGCACTTTTGTACGTTTTTTATACATGAATATGTGTCCCCGGTGTTCCAGGGAACTCACCAAGTGTCAGAAAACACAACCCTCTCTATTTTCCTCCATACCCAAATCTCTAAAAAAGGGGCTGCAACGGATCTGATAAAAACTGATCCAGATTTGAACACTGTCCTGACGTCAGGACAGTGGCGCTACGGCTATTGGGCCAACTCCACCAATCAGGAGGAGACAGCCACGGCCATTGCCGTTCGAAAGCGCTGGAGACGCTGTAGTACATATGCCAGGCCTGTAGATGGTGCTGTTCTCACTGAATCTGCCCTTGCTAAAACAGGGATAAAAAAAATGTGAAATTGAGCAAAATGAGGCATGGCTAAAATGCATGATCTGTTTGGTATTTAAAAAAAAAAAAGTATAAATATTAGGGCTGTCAAGTTAACGCGTTAACGCAAAAAAAAATGAACGCCACTAATTATTTTAACGCGATTAACGCATGTGTATTTTTTGTCCTCGGCCGCCGTAGTTTCAGAGCGCATCGAGTTTAAAATACCATCTACAAGCTGATGCTGACAGCCCCGCTCCTGCTGCCCGCTTGTGGCAGACCACACTTCCACGCTCACCGGCAGGCCCGGACTGGCCATCGGGAGGACCGGGAGGGTGTGTGTATGTGTGGCGCGAGCGAAGCACACCTTACGTGTTGTTGTTAGCATCTGGTGCTAGCTAGCTGAGCTAACGGATATAAGGAGCTGTTTCAATGAAAACAGAGGAGCGACATTTCGCCGACAACTGCGCCGAGCACTTGACTTTATGCAGGTAGCCAGACAGCACACTCAGCACGGATAGTGCCGCAACACAGCTCATACACACAGGCATATATGCCTTGAGCTGCACATAGCTCCAACGATCCTCCACATTCACTCACACACACACACACACACACACACACACACACACACACACACACACACACACACACACACACACACACACACACACACACACACACACACACACACACACACACACAGTATTGTATGAGAGAGGTTCTAGGTTGAATTGAGGCGAATATTTGTAATGTTCAGAGGTTGTTGTGTTTAATATTCATGAGAATATTTGTCATTGTTCAAATGATAATAAACAAACATATAAAGCATAGTTGTCCACTCATATGTTGATAAGAGTATTAAAAACTTGAAAAATATCCCTCTAAGGTACATTTAGAACAGATAAAAAATGTGCGATTAATCGCGATTAACTATGGACAATCATGCGATTAATCGCGATTAAATATTTTAATCGACTGACAGCCCTAATAAATATGCCTTATATAGGTATGGTCCTACACTATATTATTCAAATATAGCATGATAGGTCCACTTTAAATATCTGCCACAACAAAAGTAACCGGATCAAAGTAACATTACGTACAGTCCGCGGCACTGTGAGTGCAGACGTCGATGTGTCCCATTATCATTCCTATCACATCATATCACATAATGTATCATATAGGCCTATTTCCTTATCTGAGTCAGCTTCTTGAGCCGTATCTGGCCGTGCAACACTTACAGTGTCACATACTGTATGCAGAAGTATTATTTTAAGCAACACATTAAGTTGACAAAACACTCGATTCAAATGTAATACGGGGCAGTGATATCATAAACCTGTTAATGTACGCATTCAAACACTTTTTCTTTTACCAGCTGTATTCACCTTGCAGGTGCAGCTATGTGGCTTTTATCCTGGATAAAGTGTTTAAGTCATGGATGTTTAAAGTTTAACGTCTTCATGTTTGTCTAATATTATAGTTGACTTTTCATTCAGGAAGTATGACCCGCTGCGCTGTCAGTAGGCTTGTCCATGTTTGTGATTGGTCGAATGCTCCAAATACCACCCCTTTCATGTGAATGTGCACCTAACTAGATAGGGCAAAGCTGGCTTGAGTTAACGAGTTGATAACCAGCGTCGTAGGACCGCTTAGCGAGAGCGCGTTTGTTTTGGATTAGGTAAACCGGGTAATAGGGCTGAACGATATTTTGCAGACCATCAAAACACCGATAAAAAATGAGCGAGGCACAGGAGGACAATACCGGCGAGAATGAAGATTTACTTCCAAAAAGAAAAGCAACATCTGCCATCTGGAACTATTTTGGATACAAAAAGGTTGATGTTGACCAAACAAAGGTACTTTGTAGACAGTGCCATGCAGTTGTTTCGGCAACCCGAGGCAACACGTAATATTTACTCGCCCATTTGAATAGACACCACAAATCTCTGTATGACGAGTGCAGAGTCAGATCTGAATGCCATCCACAGCCAAAACAAAAAACTATTTCAGATGCCTTTGCCGGTGTTACACCATATGAGAAAGGTTCAAAACGGCATAAAGACATCACAGATGCCATAACATTTCACCTGGCAAAAGACATGGTACCAATTTACACCGTTACCAAAGAGGGTTTTAAGAAAATGATCCGGTCACTTGATAAGCGGTACGTAATACCGTCACGCACCTATTTTTCTCAAGTCGCCACCCCCGACCTGTACGAGAAATGCAGGGCAAAAGTTGAAACAGAGCTGTCAAAAGTGGAATACTATGCTGTTACAACAGACTTGTGGTCCAGCCGGACAACAGAGCCGTACATAAGCCTGACGGTGCACTTTATTGATGAGGACTTCGAACTGAAAAGTCGCTGTTTGCAAACGGCATTTTTCCCAGAAAATCACACAAGTGAGAACATCGCAGCGTGGCTGAGATAAGCGGTGGCTGCTTGGGGCCTGGAT